>NC_135923.1:12835376-14150376 GCF_964058835.1 Carex rostrata
CCTAAGCTAGAGAACAAGCGTCTTGCTCTGGCCTTGAAGAAGGTATTTCATCTTTCTGCCTGCCAGTTGATTATCTAATTGGAGGTTATTATTTGATTTAATTTGCTTGAAGATACCTTGGTATTTAGCTTGATGGCTTGCTCAGTTCTGAACCCCTGAGCTCTTATTATTACAGGAATGATGGATAAACTTTTAGCACTGTCAATTTTCTGAAATTATACAAGTGAGAGTACATTAGTGATGGTGTCTGATACTCTAATTTGTTTCACCCTTTAAGGATTTTGGTTTTGATGGGCAAAAGTTTTGACCCAAAATTTTCTTAAATCACAAAATTAATGGACTACGTTAGTGATGAGGCTCATCTC
The DNA here is from genome assembly GCF_964058835.1 of Carex rostrata. Lineage (NCBI taxonomy): Eukaryota > Viridiplantae > Streptophyta > Magnoliopsida > Poales > Cyperaceae > Carex > Carex rostrata. The sequence goes on from NC_135923.1 coordinate 12,835,742, forward strand.
TATCGGTGCTAGGTCCGTGGTTCGGTTTAAATGGGTTTTTAATGAGGGTAAATTTATTCCAAGACGAGATGGGTAAAATTACTATGTCACATTATTAAGATTAGCCAGTATTTTGTTCTGATGATTGATTAACTTGTTTGGGACTAAAGGCTTGGTTGCTGTGTTATTAATTGATCTGTTGTGAACTTGAGATACTGTTTAGTTGCATGGGCAATTCCATGTATATTTATAGCTTAGTTACATTAGCTGCTTTCACTCTAAATGTGGGACTACACTCTTCTTAGCTGTTCAAACTTTCTTGTCTGCTGTTCTGAAAGCTGACGGAAGGTTTAATTAATTTCTACTTAAAATTGGTGGACTTGTGTCATTAGCTCCATCATAGGAACCAGTTCAGAACATCATCAGTGCACCTTGGATTTAATTGGCAAATGTTCTACTCTCCATTTTCTTCAGAAATAATTACAAAGATATTATTTTGTTGAGAATAGAATGAAATAAAGGACTTTTGCTGAGATATGCACTTCTAAACTGAAATTGGGACTTCTTTTAGTTTGGTAACATATAATATGGGGAGCATGTCCATAGAAACCAACCCTAAGCCTAGCTTGCTCTTTTTCTAATACCCTAGACTTCAAGTAATGACAATAACTTAATTACACTGATGTTTATTTTATTTACACATAGGAAAATGTCAAAATCTTACCAACACTAACTTCACCACACTGGATTTCATCTTATATACACACTGGATTGCATGTGTAATTATATATTTCCGACTGATATGATATCTCCATATATCTAGACCTGTCTCCCTAATCCATCCAGGCCATCTCTCTACTTTTTAGTTAATTTTATTTACTTTTTTGCAACTGAGATAACTCTGCTGGTGCTTTTGTTAACAGGAATTTGATACAGCATATGGGCCTGCTTGGCACTGCATAGTGGGGACCAGTTTCGGCTCATATGTAACTCATTCTTTGGGGGGCTTCTTGTATTTCTCCATAGACAAGGTCTATGTACTCCTCTTCAGGACAGCCGTTGAGCCACTGGCACATTGACCGAACCAATCGCACAGTTCTTGGCTGATCACTTTGTTAAAAATGGAAAACACGTTCTGAAAAGAATTAGCTGTAGCTTTTTATTTGACACATTCGGTGATAGTTCGAGGGACTATTACTGGTAATTTGTAAATTGCATTTCATCCTTATTAGTGTCATGGAACGTTTGTTTTCTCCTTTTTTTGGCGCCTTATCTTAAGAATTGATTTCCTTGTATTCTGTACCGAGCCTTGTTATCAGAGGGGTTTGTTATGGATGTACAACTACAATTCTCATTTTGTTAGTGGCTAACTTGCCTTGATTGAATATGCTTGTTGTAAGGTTGGTAATATTTTGTTACTGGTTGGGAATTTTGTCATATCAACTAACTGTGTCCCACTTGTGTTACTTTTTTCTTTTATTTCTTCCACTAGCTCGATGCAACCTGTTAATAGTAAAACAATTGTTTCCCAATTAGTGTGAATGGTCCCCATTATGTGCTTTTTAAGCTTTATTTTGGCGATATTCTTAAAATCTACAATGTTGTGAACTCTTGTTGAATCCCAAATATGATCCAAGCTCCACTTTTCTTCAATGTCTGGAAATGTAAACGTCAACTATCGTGCAAACTAAAGCACATGTAACTAAACTGTATAGGTGGGACAGAAATATAAAAAAAAGAGAGGAAAAAACAAAACAAAAGGAGACGGGGAGAACGCGAGAGAGAACAACAACAACAATTGAAACTCTATGTTCAATTTCAAAAAAAGAAACTCTATAATGTTCCATCTTTTACGCCCCAATTATACAACCATCTCAACCTCTTTCAAGCTAGTCGGTATCCCCACATTCAGCCTCATAGTGCCCTTGTACTTATCCGGTACAGTGCAACCGGCCTGTGCACACATCTCCACCACTGCTGGAGCCTGTCCATAAAAACTCTTCAACTCTCTTTTCAATTCCTCCACCGACTCCGGCATATGCCACACATATCTTGGGGGCACCTGCTAGGGCAAAACTAATTATTAAATTGGCATTATCTATGATCACATAATTTAGAACAATTAAATAGCAGCATTTGTACAAACAAATTTCTTCATCTGTTTATTTTCATCTATTCGATCAGAGATCTAAACTTTATAAACCATTTAGTTAACGTGGTTTAATCATGTAAAGCATATTTTAATGAATATTATGTCCCCAGTTTCTGTTTCTCTACCCATCAGAGTTGTTAAATGCACATAAAACATTAGAATTGCATTCTTCTATCAGCTAAAGCTGTATATTAAAGTAACTGCTTGGTAAACAGAACATTACCAAATCATCAAGCACTGATGCCTGCCAACCGTGCTGTCCATTCCTCTGCTGGTGCTTATGGGCCCCACAGTTCTGTGCCTTATGTCCTGTGGGTCCCACATGCACCTCAGGACAGTACCCACAGACTCTCACAGTATACTTCTTCATCAGTCTCTCAGCCCCTAGCCTCACTGTCTCCCAAGCTTCAATCGTCTCCTCTGCCAGCTGAACAGTCTCTTCATGGCTTGACGGGGCCACAACTTCCTCATCAGGTAATATCTCAAGTATCGGTACTTTATGCCTATTGGGTTTCGGGTCTCGCAAGTGATCCTCATTTGCATCAATAATTTCTTTCCTGCCAATGCGGATTACTGGTATGCGGCGCCTCTTGGTTGGGAGATCAGGCAGGTCAACACCAGCCTGGATGCAGAGCTCAACTAATGCCGGGACCCGCGGAACAGAGAAGCGCTCATGGTGTGGTATGCGAGGGCCCAGGCGGTCAAAGAGGTGGAAGCACTCTATAGGGACAAATATGTCTTCTGCTGAGAAAGTGCGGGTCCAGTCGTGGGTCCCATTTCGACGGTTTGAGTGATGGCCCCTGCATGATTTGAATGGGTGGCCAATGGATCCCACATGGATCTCATTGCAATACCTACATTGGTTTTGCACAGTTTTAAGTAGCAATTAAGCTCCACAGCAGTAAGGTCTCACTAAAAGCTACAGCGGTCTTATGCTAGCTATGCTACATGGCAGTTACATTGAATAATAAATTTATTAACTGTATTAATACCATTAATTGATTATACCAAAAGGCTCAAATAAGTAATATAAAATCACACAAAATATGGTAAAAGAATAGAATAGAGGGAGGCTATAAAGAGGGAGGACAAGATGGATTTAGATATTATTACATCCTTTTGGCTACTATGGAACTGAATAGTGGATTGGTCAGAGACAAATTGCAACAATGAAAAATAAAAAAAAATCAAGCTCTGTCGGTTTTCTTTATGTGAATTTTGAACTGATTATTCATGCATTAAGTACTCCCTTTTACATTAGTACCCTATACAATTATATTTGGAAAAATATATTAATATATTTTTTTTGTAGCTTTAGTATTTCTTATAGCTTAGCAATTGGGTATAGAAAAAGCTATAACGGGCTACTCGTAACATTAGCTCTGCATCTTCAAATTATAAGGAGGCTATGCTGAAACATGAAATAAGTAGGTAATTGTTGCTTACAGGCTTACCACTGCTAGGAAATACTGTCAAGGGCAGGGAATAAGCTACTGAAATTGTATTGGCCTACTGATATATTTCTGATAGCAACAAGTCTCAAAACTTATTCACCTTTTAAAAAAGCTCAAATTTACCAGTTTTTGTTAAAAATAAAAAAACTTATACAGAGCTTGACTTCGCATTTGATAAGCCACAAGAATTAAGCCCCCAGAAAAAAAGAAAGAAAAAGAAAAGTTTTCAAGCGAGAACCATACTATTTGCAGGTGCAATAGTGATATATGCTGACACAAATAAGATAAACAACATATTCGACATGATAAGGGAAACAAATGTGACAGAGAGGTTACTTGCATGCTTGTACAGGCACCGCCTTCAGAAGCCGCTTCAAGTTATTGATTAGTGTGACCCTGGCATTCATTAACTGGTATGCTACTGGTATCAGGCTCCTGACGAGCATCCCATTTCTCGGGGGCAAAGTTGGGATTCTAGGCTTTCCCCTTGCCTTTTTTATCCTCTCTCTTGCAGCACGTCTGAGCTCCACTATTGGTACGGGAAATGGCTTCTTTTCTTTCCTTGAGTAGTGTCGTGGCAAATCGGTATTTTGAGGGTAGTTACATTTGATGACCATACCACTATACAGAAAGGAATTAAAATAATTATATATACAAATTTATGCTCAATAGTCAAAACTTCAAAAGTAAGAAAACCTAATTTAAATTCAGATACAGGTTTCAGTATGTACCAGCCAAGGGTGGATTTATGTGGGTAGAACATTTTGCCTAATTTACCTAATTGACCCCCATATTTTAGGCTGCTGCAATTCTTCAGTATCAACCCCCATACTTATAGTAAGTGCTATTTTTTCAATAACTGTATGATGCTTAATTACTGTACAGTTGATCCCAATTGCAAAAATATTTTGATTTGCCCGAATCACCCCTGGTACCAGCCAGGTCATCTAACACCTGGTACTGAGCCAATACTGGAAACTTTGATATTCAATTATTCATTCATCATTTTTGGGTTTTAGTTAGTGCTTGAGTTTCATACAAGTGTCAGAGCTTAATTTGGGGATAACACATAAGTTCAGGCCAAGAAATCCATTAAATTGATCTCATGTTACAGGTACAATTGTGATGATATACCTGTTAGATCTATTACTTCACAACGTACATAGTAAATAATTGGAATTTGTAAATACCAAATTCCAGAAATTGAAAGTGTTAGGGGAAGCAAACCTGATGCGCCGGCCTTTCTTGTGTGTCCAGCTTAAAATTGGTGCATATGCACTCAATTCCTCCTTGAAAATGTAGGAAAAACCAATTATTCACAAGTAAAAGAAATGTAATTGACTATGTGGTCCCAGACTCTGCCTATCAGATGTAATTATAATCACAATGAAATCCACTCAAAACAAGATAAATTAACAGCTTATTTATTGGATAGAACCTTATTTGAGAAAAGATGGATAATTGAACTCGAATAGGTGAGGCGACAGCCAAAGAATCCACTCAAAGGAGCGCTACGTCGGAGAAAGCATCGACAAGGAGAAGTTTTCATCCGATTAGAACTGGATGGGGCAAAAGGAGCAGTAGGCGAAGGAAGGAGAGAGCATGAAGAGCTGCTCATCTCTAAAACCCCCGCTGCTTACCCGAGCAACAATTTGTGACACAGTCACACACACACACTGACACACACAGCAGAGTGTGGAACGAAATATCTTTCTTATTTTTCAATTATTTCATGTAACTTCTTGGGACATAGCAGACTTTAATTGGGCTTAATTGGGCCTAAACTAAAATTTTTGTTTAGTTTCCGGGCCTATATCTTTCTTATTTTTCAATTATTTCATGTAACTTTTTGGGACATAGCAGACTTTAATTGGGCCTAAACTAAAATTTTTGTTTAGTTTCCGGGCCTAAACTAAGACCAATTAAATATGTGCTTGTACAAGATAACCAACATGTTTAAAGGAGAAGAAAGAAAGAAAGAAAGAACTGACTTTCTAACTAAGCATGTTTTGTTACCACATAATTGCTTTTCGTAAACAGTAAATAGCATGTGCGATTCTTATGCTTTAATATATCCTGTTTAGACATGTTTGTTCAGCTGATTTTTTGTGTGCTCAAATGTAATTTTCATACAATGAAAATTTAGTGTTGGCTTTGTTTGTTTCGGACACAAATATACTTACAGCAATCTTGTTGATTGTACTGATTTTTTAATCATGCATCATGAGACTTGTAAATTTTATACTGATTTTAATTTTTTTTAATTTTCTAGACTTATTTTTTAATTGTTTATGGTTTTACATTCTTTCAGGTTATTTTGGCATTATTATTGCATCTTTTTTTCTGGTGAAACAAGTATTTAGAATAATTTAATATTTTTTAATATTAGAGAAGAATTACTTGGTAACTATAATTAAACAGGTCATTGACCGTTTCAAGTCTTTATATAATTATTTAACTGATGAATATACACTATTTAAGTCTCTCTCTCTCTCTCTAAAAAAAAAAATCATTCGAGGTTTCAATCGTAAATTCAAGTAATTTAGTCTTAATATCACAATATTAACAAGTTAATTTGGTCATGTATTGAGTGGTTGTTTGAGAGCTAGAGTTTTTTTTTATGATAGATAATAATAATAATTTATTTAAAGATACATAGACTTCAAAATGTGAATCCCCAAAACATAAAAGTATCAGTTTACGTTACGACCATCTACACGTTTAAATTTTTTGGAATAACTTGTAGATGTAAGTTTCCAATTGAGGGACAATTGAACACTTATTTTTTCTTTTTCTTTTTTAAGATACGTAGGTGGTTTTAGAAAAATCACATGTACTCTATCAATCAATTTTATTAAAAAGTGGGTAAAAATATACGGCAAATCATTTTTTCTTCCCACAAGGCAGACAGGCAGTTGAGCAAATTTATAGAGAAGCTATTAAGACACTCCAGTCTAGCTTCTTAATTTTGACAATTAATTTCTTTGGTACCGGAAAATCGGAAATGATTCTTGAAAGAAAAGAGAACTGTGGTTAAATGAAAAAATTAACCTGCACCAAGAAAAGGCCAAAACTTGGGGAAAAAGCTTTCATGACTAAACACAAATCAAACACTATAAAACCCCTTCTAATTAATACATTTAACCACAACTCCACTGCCACAACACAATTAAAGCATTATCAGATATACTAATTAAGCACCAGAATGGCAACACTTGCAGCAATTTTTGTTATAGCTTTTGCTTTTGTCATGTCAATATCTGACATGGCAGCAGCCAAAGGACCGGTAGTGTACGTGTTTGGCGACTCTATGTCGGATGTGGGGAACAATAACTACCTGCTTCTGTCCATTGCCAAATCAAACTATCCTTGGTACGGGATCGATTACTACACTGGCTGGCCGACGGGAAGATTCAGCAACGGAAGAACTATAGGCGATATCATGTGTAAGTTAATTAACATCCAAATGTTTACAGTAATTTTCAGAATTTTTTTTTCCTAATTCTTGTCTAGAAAGCGACTGATTGATACCTATGTTGTATTTTGTAATGTAGCTGCTAAATTTGGAGTTCCCTCTCAGCCAGCTTACCTCTCTCTGTACATGACCGACAATGCGATACTTCAAGGTGTCAATTTTGCTTCTGGTGGTGCTGGCATTCTCAATGAAACTGGAATTTACTTTGTAAGAATTGTTATATTTTTTTATCTGAATTTGGTTGCAGTAGTTAATTTTCATGAATTTCTCAGAAAAAATAGGTACAAAAATGAAGTGGTCTTACTGATCTGCTTTTCTTTAATGTGCATTGCAGGTTCAATATCTCTCCTTTGATGCTCAAATAGATGCATATGAGAAAGTAAATGAGGGCGTCAAAGCGAAGATCGGAGATGCCGCTGCTGAGAAATTATCCAACGAAGCACTCTTCTTGATTGGACTCGGTATCCAAACTTGTTAATTTCCATTTATCTGTTTGTCAGAAAAATATTGACAGCACTCTCAAACTTAATTGTATTTCAAAATAGTTCTGTTGAGGCCATTCTTAATTAATTATTTTACCTTTTTCCTGGGTTTCGTTATGTAGGGAGCAACGACTATGTAAACAACTTCATGAGGCCTTTCATGGCAGATGGCATAGTCTACACTCATGATGAATTTGTAGTTCTCCTGACCACCACATTGAGCAAACAATTCAAGGCACTTTCTCTCCCATAATCATAATTTAATTCATATTTCATAACAAATTACAAAAAGACCTCCCAAATTAGATTCTAATAAATTATGTGTAATTTCTTCCTATCAGAGATTATACAGTCTTGGGGCTAGAAAAATCGTGTTCACCGGTCTCGCTCCAATGGGGTGCATCCCGTCCCAGAGGGTCTTGACAGGAACCGGCGAGTGCCTTACTCAATTGAATGAGTACGTGTTGGTGTTCAATGCAGCAGCAAAGAAAATGATCGATGAATTGAACGAGAAGCTCCCAGGTGCCCAATTGGTGTTTGCTGATACCTACTCTGTTGTCATGGACCTCATTGATAACCCTAAAAAATACGGTAATATATAAATACAATACAATCATCCATGTTTTTCTAGAAAATTTGAAAATTAATTATACTTGCAAAATTTCAACCAATTTTTTGATAACTGAACTAGGGTTCAAGAGTTCACACACATCATGTTGCAATGTGGACACAACCGTCGGGGGCCTCTGCCTCCCCAATGCACAAGTCTGTGCCAACCGAAAGGATTATGTGTTTTGGGACGCATACCACACCTCCGACGCAGCCAATCAGGTCATTGCTGACAAAATGTTTCCATATATCAAAGCTGTAGTTGAAGGTTTTGTTGACACCCCTTCAGCTCCTACTAATGCAACCGCTCCAGCCCCGGCACATCATAAGTGAATTTGAGAAGGGTTTTTGTTATGTGGGGTTTAGTTTTGATTACTGTTTTTTGTTGTTGAATATAGTACTATTTATACAAATTAATATATTGACGCGTGAGTAGCGTCGAGTTCTTTGAATTGATGAATGGTGTACAAGAAGAAGAAGGTTATATTAGGGTTCTTTTTTCATGTCTAGATTACAAGCGATCTTTGTTGTATCCAAGATGCATTTAATGAATTTCAGTCAGTTTAACGAGCTATATTTGCATCTTGCATCTGCTTCAGATCATCTTGATATAAACCCATTGTTTAGTCTCTGCTCACTGCCAAAGCTAATCAAGTAATTAACATGTAAAGGCTAACAAATTGACTTGGAATAATGATTAGTGTTATGTGCGAATTAATGATGGTTCATGTTGATTTGAATGGGAATTTATGTCAGCTGTTATACGAAAAGAAATAACTAACTTTCAACGAAACCTTGACAAAATTAATTATGTCATCAAGATTCCATTATATTCAAAAAAATGAAATAATAGGTGCTTGTTCTAGTTGTACTGCTCAAAAATTGTGTCCAAGCAGAACATTACCGGAAAAAAAGGTAAATAGTTTTGTAAAATTTAAGATATGTTTTGCTCCAGTAAAAGCAAAGTGTACTAAACTATGTTGCTAGTAAAAAAAAGAATATATGAAAACCATTTTTTTTTTTTTTTACAGCAATAACATGTGGCTTCAAAATTAGTTGAAAAAGTATTACGGGTGTGTTATTTATGGTATAGATAAGTATATCCAATTTGATGCAATTTGAATTTTTTTTGGCTACTAATCAAATGTTAATGGATAATAAATCCATTTCCAAATTGTACTAAAACTCAATATATTATCTGTCTGAAATCTAAATCATTATAATATATCTGCAATTTTTATTTTTGTTTTTTGATAATATCTAGCAGGTTGTCAAACAATTATATTGACAAAACAAGTTATTCTATATAAAAGGAAAAAAAAAATCTACACTTTTAATATTTCCCTGCCATCTCTGGTACAGCAAAATAATGAATTTTTTGTTTGGGTGCAAAAAAACTTACGATCTTGCTTGACAAGCAACTTTCATCTGTACAAGAGAATTATGGTGAATTTTGCACAGAAAAAGTTATCCGGAAAAATCATACTGGTCAATTCCCAAAAAATCTATGACTTAATTTTGTAAAATCATACTGGTCAATTCCAGAAAAAGTTATCCAAGGCATGCTTCAATGAATTGTAATTGTACTTAATTTTAACAAACATATATGATACAATAAGTACAAAATTCAAAGGGGCATGCCATGGGTAATTATGAATACTTTGTTATTGAAACAAAAGATAATTTTATTATGAGGAGGGATTGGATGACATCATTTTTTGGTAATATCGGATGACACTGTGCATTTTTAAAGTCCAAATAGTCGATCCAAACCGTTCAGCTTGATGGATATGTTAAAATGTGCTTGCAGATCAAATTTTATATTTTTCTGATTTTTTTTACTATTTATCAAGGTGGGTACAAAAATTCAACGGTCTGAATATAGCGATTTTGTTAAATACTTAATAAATAGTAAAAAAATTCAGAAAATGTAAAATTTGGTCTACAAGCACATTTTAACATATCCATCAAGTTGAACGGTTTGGATCGACTGTTTGAATTTTGAAAACTTAAAAAATGCACGATATCATTCGATATCACCAAAAAAGAGTGTCATCCGATCCCTCCTCTTTTATTATTTCAGTTTGACGTTTGTGGAAATAGGCCTTCGCTGGGAAATGAATACAACAAGTAACAAAATGTTCTTGGGAAAAAAAAGCACAAGTAGAGGGGCAAAAATACTAATGATTTATACGGATAAATGTTAAAGTTAACAAAATTTTGGTCATTTTGTTATTTCTTGGGCAAAAAAAAAAAGAAAAAAAAGATGCTTAACAAAAAGTGAGAGAAATCGCCATAGGCATTCTTTGTTTTTGTTTTTCTATTTCTTTGTCAAAGTTCAAATTTCTGGCTAAAATCTAACCTGAAGCTTTGATAAACCCTTGAGACAATTAAACCATTCCTTGAGATTGCTAAAAAAATTAGGCAAAGGAAATTAACAAATTTTCCTAACTAATCATCAAACAAGAAAGAAAAGAAAAGAAAAAACAATTTTTCCTAACAACAACACCAACCCCTTCTATTGACACTTCCCCACTGAATTAACTGACACAATCTTCCCTCTCTTTTCTTGTAAGAATCAAGCCACCTCACCTCAACCCAAACTTACAGCAAAGAGAATGACTTCATACATGTATCTATCATACACTATAAATCTCTCACAAATCATGCATTTAGATCATAACCAAGTGCATTACCTATCAAAAAAGAAAACAAAAACCTATTATAGTAATGGCTGCTATTCTAGCAATCCATACCATTGCCTTTGCTTACCTGGTTTCAGTTGCCAGTTCAGCTGTCGCGCCGGGGCCGGTGACGTATATATTTGGTGATTCTATGGCAGATGTAGGAAATAACAATTTCTTCCCTCAGTCCCTTGCAAAGGCAAACTATCCATGGTATGGGATTGACTACTCCACCAAACAACCTACTGGGAGATTTACAAATGGAAGAACCATTGGAGATGTCATGTGTAAGTTTCAACTGGAGATCATAAGTTAATGCGAATATTTTTGGCTAATTAAGTCCATTCCCCTGTTATTTTTCCAATTGTAAAGATTACAATTTATGACTTGACTCCGGCCAAATGTGCAAATAGATATACACCAAAGTTGATTAGTACTTCTTTTAACCTATGATTTTTTGAAAATTACACTCTAGATTACATTGATCTATTGTACACTTAATTAAAGTTTGGATTAATTAAACTAATACTTGATTTCACTTCAATTTAGCTTCTAGGTTCGGAGTTCCTCCACCACCGGCTTATCTATCTTTGTCGATGAATGATGATGCAATTTTGAAAGGCATTAACTTCGCCTCTGGTGGGGCTGGCATTCTCAATGAGACAGGAAGCTACTTTGTATGCACCAATCTTATTTTTTCAACTACTCTTAAACAAATGTCATGATTTAAATTAATTCACTTGCACAGGTTTTGTAAATTGATCATAATTTGTTAATATGATAAAATAATGCAATGCAGGTTCAGTATCTCTCATTTGATGCTCAGATAAGTTACTTTGAGAAGACCAAAGAAGTAATAAAGCTAAGGATTGGAGAGGCAGAGGCTGAGAAATTGTGCAACAATGCACTCTACTTGATTGGCCTTGGTATGGAAGTGTCAATTAAGCTCCTTATAACTACATCCTTTTCTTCTTTTAAAAAATTCCATCTCCTTTTTAAAATGAAATCTGATAGATATTTTTATTTTTTTATGTTTAAAGGAAGCAACGATTATATAAATAACTTCTTGCAACCATTCATGGCTGACGGACAGGCTTACACTCACGACGAGTTCATCACGCTCCTCAATGCTACATTAAACAGCCAACTCATGGTTATTGAACTCAATTTTTTGTTATCCTTTTAATTAGTACTTGAACTTGTACTTAAAATATCCAGTACCAGAATATCAACAAAAAAAAAAGCATCACAATCTTCTGAAACATCAATTATTAAAATTATTTTTTATGCTAAATTAATTTGTTTTTCTTAATCATGGTAACAGAGGTTATATGGTCTTGGAGCAAGGAAGGTAGTGTTTAATGGAATTGGTCCCTTGGGTTGCATCCCTTCACAGAGAGTTAAATCAAGCAATGGACAATGCCTCCACCGTGTAAATCAGTATGTGAAGGAATTCAATGCACAAGTGACCAAGCTGCTCGTGGCTTTAAATGCCGCGCTACCCGGTGCACAGATGGTTCTCGCTGATTCGTATCCGGTTGTCATGGAACTAATTGACCACCCTGAAAAATATGGTAATTCTTAAAATATTCGAAAGAGATTGAAATAAAAATTTATTTTATGTACATTTTTAAAAAAATTATTTAACTTGAAGGGTTTAAGATCTCTACCACGTCGTGCTGTAATGTTGACTCGACCGTTGGTGGCATGTGCCTGCCCAACTCCCAACTCTGTGCCAATCGCCGGGATTACGTCTTCTGGGACGCTTACCACACATCAGATGCTGCCAATGAGATCATCGCCAACAAAATGTTTGCTGATCTCAGTGCACTGACAGGCGGTTCTGCTGCACCGGCTCCAGCCCCTGGCCCAGCGTCTTCGCCATAGCTTCGTGCTGCACCTGTACCAGCATATTTTTGATTGGATGATTAATGAAGAAAAACAACAACAAGAAAAAAAAAGTTTGGTTTGTGGTTAATTTTGTTCTGTTTGAGGTTGTTGTGGATTTTGTTTGGGTCAGATTGATGTTACTGGTACAGATCCAGAAAATGAACTGTGTGATATATACCTAGGGTTTTTGTAAAAAGAAAAATTGTAGTTCGATTTTAAATTCAATGATTTATGTATTTTAGTTCCAGCTTCTTGCACCATTTCCTATGGATTTTACCAAGAAATATCTCAATTCACATCACCTAACCCAGCTCTCCTCAGCATTAAATAAGGTACCAAAGCCTTGGATCGGAAGGAAAAAGGTACCAGAGACACTTTCTCATCGCTGGCTTGGCAGCAGCTCCCTTTTTCTAATATTATTAGTATGAATTATATATTAGTTTGGCGATGCGAATCATGCTTTATTTTATGGAGTAAAACTACGCAATGATCTTTATGAGCATAAAGCATATTAATTAGTCCATGATTACTCTTTTTGAAAGAGTATAAATTTGAACTGCAAATCATATATACCAGAATATATTGAAAATGGAGCATGACCTAACTATAACTTTATTATAGCTATCATAAAATCGTAATAAAAAAAGAAATTGTTGTGTATATTGCTAATTCGAATTTGATAGGTATCTTCACTAACAAACAGAGATGAAAGTGAAACAAAAGCTTTCATTTTATGAAAACTTTCAAAAATTTAAAGAGTTCGGTGACAACTGATTTGAAATTAACGCATCGGATCCACGTAGAACTTTGCAAAAGAAGTTGGAGATACTCTACTTTTGCGAATCCGTATCGGGTACGTGAGGTGCAAGTGATAAATCTGGACCGTTCTTTTTACTTAGCACGAATCTCAAAGCAGACCCCTACAGTTTTCACAAGCACCGGATCAAATTGGACTCAGCTGAAATTAATCTGGACCGTCCATTTTTTTAGATCGTACCTCAGGTACCTGAGAGACGGACTCAGTTTCCCCACTAAATTAACGGTGTCAAAATTCTTTTGCTAATATACCCTCCAGAAATCTGAATAATTCGACTATACATACATTCTTACTGGGTTTGTGCCTTGTAGGGGTGAGTTCGTAAATTTTATGGTTAAACCTTTCCCAATACAATGTAACGAGCGAGCGAACCAAAGAAAGAGAGGGAGAAAGTGACAGAGAGAGAGATGGAGCAGAACCAGGGAGCTCAGAGGCCGCTCCAGGAACATCCTTCCAAACCCGCCATTACCGACCTCTTCGATCTCTACCTCGGGGTAGTCCCTCCTTGCTCTTTCCCTGTCCGACACTCGCCCGCTCACCTCTTCTTTCTTCTTAGCTAAACTTGTTTTCTAATTCTGTTGTTGCAGAGAAATTCGCGTCAGAGACCAGATGATCCCGGCCGTGAAACCTCGTAAGTCAATTAGTTCCTCTCTCTCTCTCCTTCGACTTTGTCTTTGTGTATTATTTAACCTCATTAATGCGTGATCAATGACCAGTGTAATCAACTAGACTTTACTGAAGTGCTACTAATCTATCTAACAAACATTGTTTCTTTTGGTACAAAAACTTTTTTCTGGGAAAACTTTCCTTTTCTCTTTTGGGCGAAATATTGAATTCCCTATTTCTGATAAATTGGTTAATCATTAACTAATCATCTGAAATTTTTCAGGAATAAGCTGCAAAAAAGGGTTACGGCTCCTTTTAGAGACCTTCCACCTCGAGATGAACAGTTCATCATTGATTTTGACCAGCTGCGAGCTCAATTTCCAGTTTAGTGCCCCCCGTTTGTTGCTTTTCTGATTTTTTCCTCCTGTTTTCAAATTGACTGCCTGAATGCTGGCTGATTTATGATACTCCAAGGTGTGGTTTCATTCTTAAAATGATCCTTACCTTGTTCTTCACCAAAAAAAATGGTACTTTTAAATCCAAAGATTTAGCTTGCATCTTTCCTTTTCAGGACCAGGAGCAAGTTCAATCGATCACTGAATCGATTCTTATCTCACTTATAATCAAGTGTAGCAGCCATGCGCCGCAATCAGAATTCCTTTTGTTTGCCACAAAGAGTCTTTGTGGCGTTGGCTACCTCAAATGGGACTCGCTTCTCCCTTCTCTTCTATCCTCGGTCTCAAATACGGATTCCCAGGCCAGCTCATCGGCAGGACCCACATCATCGACAGCGCCAACACTGACCGCATCTCACTTTCATGTTTCAGACCCAACCTCACCTCTCTCAGCAATAAATCAGATCGGATCGCCAACTCAGTCTTTGACCATGGACCAATCAACTGTCATGCATGCTTCTCCAGCCAAACCCACTGACATAGTTGGTACAAGTAATGGTACAGCTACTGGTACTGGAACTGTTACGCCTATGGTTAGCCAACCTTGCCTTGGCTCACTGCGGCAGCTATGTTGTAAAATCATCTTATCCGCACTTGAGACTAACCTTAAACCATTAACCCATGGTGTTATATTTCAACACATGATCGACTGGTTAGTCAACTGGAACCAGAGGCCGTCAGGACTGGAGGAAACCATTGACAGCCTCAGGTCATGGGGACTGGACACTCCATTGGATGAGTGGATGCATCTCTGCCTCGATGTTGTTTGGATCTTGGTCGATGAAGATAAATGCTGGGTTCCCTTCTATGAGCTCTTAAGGTGTAGTTTACAATACATGGAGAATATACCAAATGATGAGGCAATGTTTAGCATTATTATGGAAATACATAGGAGGAGGGACATGGTGGCAATGCACATGCAAATGCTGGACCAGCACTTGCACTGCCCCACCTTTGCTACACACCGTTTCTTGTCTCAGTCATACCCCAGTATACCTGGCGAGCCAATTGCTAACCTGAGATACTCACCCATTACTTATCCCAGTGTGTTAGGAGAGCCACTGCATGGAGAGGTAAGCATTCTATTTACTACTTTATTACTACTTATCTTTATTTTATGATTGTGATTGGGTTTCATTTCTAGCCTACCCCAACTTGTTTGGGACTAAAGGCTTGTTGTTGTTGTTGTTGTATTACTTGATTAAGAGAATGGATTCAACCAACAAAATTTCACCAACAGTTAATTCTGTCCAATTAATATTTCTGCACTGGAGGTAGAATTGCAAAATACTTCTAATAGTTCTTTACTCTCCTCCATTATTGTACAGTATATATATACATGAACTGTCTTCATTTTCTTTCAACCAAAGCTTCCTAGTTGGTCAAATAACACATGAGAAACAAACTGAAATTTTCAAATAGAAGGTTTACTACAAACATCAGGTCTAATATCAAAGCCAATGTAATTTTATAAATAGTTTTGTGGAGATAACGATATTCTATTTTAAATAGGATCTCGCAAACTCTATTCCGAAAGGAAGTTTGGATTGGGAAAGGGCCATGCGTTGCTTGAGGCACGCTCTTTGTGCAACACCATCGCCTGATTGGTGGAGGCGTGTGCTTCTTGTTGCACCTTGTTACAAACCAGCTGCACAACAGCATGTATCTACGCCTGGTGCTGTGTTCTCCCCGGATATGATTGGCGAGGCTGTTGCTGACAGAACCTTCGAACTTCTTAAGATTACCAACACAGGTACTTTCAATGTTGTTTCTTTGTACTGTTTCTCAAATTTGCTTTTTGATAGGGAGGGTAACAAATGATGGAGAAGGACAAAAGCGAGGGCATTGTATTATGATCCACCATTTTTATAATCCTTTTTGTTTGTTAATATAGGGTTATGATGCATTACAAATGTTAATAATAAGCCATAGTAGAGACTTATTTTTTTCAAAAAAATCACACACTTCCACTACACTAAGTTGGCAGCAGGGGTGGACCCACCTTGAGTCAGAGAGGGGCAACTGCCCCCCTCTGGATTTTGAAATTCAATGGAAAAATACGGGTTCGGTACCACTTTGCCCCTCCTTGGAAATTCTTTTGCCCCTCTCTGGAACTGAAAATCTCGCTAGACCAGTTTGAAAGCATTGTTAATGAAAAATTGTGTTGTTTTTATATAAATTTTATAGAAATTTAAGGGTCCGAACCAACTTTGTTGTTTTTTAATATGTAAAATGATATTATTTTGTTGTTTTTATTATGTAATAATAATAATATGTTATTTATATTGTTTTTTTATTATGTTGATTGTTTTTTTTATCTAGTATCCGATAGTTAATGGGTTGAACCCTATAAGCTATTTGAATCTGATTCCTGCCCCTCCCTAGCATAAATCCTGCGTCTGCCCATGGTTGGCGGTGCTAACTAGCCATGAAATATCAAAGTTCTGAATAAACAAGCCTGTAATCCTGGTGTCTACCCAATGCAGATGCACAGTTCTGGCAGGACTGGCTTGCGTTTGGAGACATATTTTTCTTTCTCATGAAGATTGGGTGCATCGATTTTTTTGATTTTGTGGACAAGCTGGCCTCTCGGGTGAGGGGTGACCCGCAGGTTCTTCGGAGCAACCATGTCACCTGGTTGCTTTGCCAGATCATACACATCGAGATTGTGATGAACACTTTAAGTTCAGATCCTCGCAAGGTTGATTTTTTGCATAACTTTATTTAGTTTTTTTTGCTTAAGTTTATGTGTTTATGATTTCTTCCTTTTTTCTTCTTACAATATTGTATGATCAGACACATCCTTAAAGTGACTGAGTTATAACAATTGTTATAGCGTAATTCTTAAAGGTTGCAGGTTACTTCTGTTCTTATTAGCTTAGCCTTTGTGATGGTTAATCCTAGGTTATCTTTCACCTTTTATAATGCTACGAACAATCTCAAAGTTGTCATTTATATAAAAATTACCATGCTTAATGTTTAGAACTAAGATTACCTTTTACTTTTCTGAGATTGACCGTTCAGCGTTTGATAGCAATTCAGTATTATGATTACACTTCTCAGCCTCCTTTTCAAATAAAACTAATTCTATAACCTTGTTCCTTATCTTGTAGATTGAGACAACAAAAAAGATCATTTCATTTCATAAAGAGGAGAAAGGTCTAGACTCGGCTCAAGGCGTACTTCTAGACTTTATCAGTAGCAGCCAAACCTTACGCATTTGGTCTTTCAACACCTCTTTTAGGGAACTTCTTAATACTGACCAACTTCAAAAGGGAAGGCAGATATTTGATGAATGGTGGAAACAATTGAACAAAGGTAAAACTGATGTCAAAAGCATCAACATTATCACTTCAATTCTGTTTTGATGGAAGAATTTCCTGTATTGGTCCTGTCACCTAACAAATATCCCGTACAGCCCTCAAAAGGAGGGTTTATTCACACATGACTGCAAAAAGACCTTTCTGTTGTTTTCGAGACATGGTCAGCATCTGACAGACCTCAAAATTACTTTATTTTTTATTTTATTTTTCCTATTTGGCCTTCAAACATATAACATCTGATATTAAACTTTCTAATTGATATGCAACACATTACCAGAGTGTTACAAACTTAGATTAAACACTTCTGTTTCAAATCATTATTAACTTAATGTGGTATATTGTAGAGAGAATTGATTTCGCAAACCTGGACGAGCGAACAATGGGAATGTTCTGGGTTCTGTCATTTACCATGGCTCCGCCGGCAGTTGAGGCTGTGATGAATTGGTTCACCTCAACTGGTGTGACTGATCTGCTACAGGTTCCCAACATGCACACCAATGAGCAAATCACCATAATGCGCGAAACCTTCCCACTCTCTATGACGTTTCTCTCTGGCCTGTCTTTCAACATGTGTTTGAAGCTTGCATACCAGCTCGAAGAAACCATTTTTCTTGGCCAGGTATTGCATGTTCATTCTGTAGGGTTTCGATTTTTGGCGGTACATACTGGTACCGGTTCCAGTTCAAATCATAGCAGCATATGAACCCTCAATAAGCAGAATGGAAGAATTAAAGGGAAAATAACGATATTAACAGATTATTCCAGTACTGAACTCAATCGTACAATGCAAATATCTGACAGATTGTGATCTTGACAATTTTCGTTCTCTGAAAATTGCTGTTCAAGATTTAATGCACCTAAAAAGTATTTTTGTCTATGTTGTGAGTTGTGACAAGGTGATGTTGGATTAAAGTTCAAAGCAAGTGCTATACTGGTACCTTCATTGGGGACAAATTACTTTTGATCTTTTTTTATTTTTCAATATACCATGACAGAAGACTTTTTATCCTTCATTATTCTATAATCTGTTGTTCTGATATTTTTCTTTTGTGTTGTAGGCCGTACCTAGCATTGCTGTGGTTGAGACATATGTTAGACTCCTTCTCATTGCACCCCATTCCTTATTTCGACCGCACTTTACGGTATTTCCTGGACAAGTTTTACAACCATTTTTCAATTCCCTTGTATTCTTGATATTTTGACTGTTTGACTATGTAAATATTTGTGGTTATTTAATTATACATTTTTCTGTTTTGGGCAGAATCTTACTCAAAGATCTCCCTCCATTCTGAGCAAATCTGGCGTCTCACTGCTTCTCCTCGAGATACTAAATTATAGATTACTACCATTATACAGGTTTGTCGCAAGTCTTGTTGCCTCATTTCAAATCGTTTTGTCATGAAAGAGCTTAGAATTAGAGTCACATGCAGTTTTTTTATTTTCTTATATGGTTTAAAGGCTTACACCTATATTAATACAAAGAATTTTCAATTTTAGTACAGAAAATAACCTAGTTTTTCCATTTCATATTTGCTTTCTTCCTTGGCATAATTGAATTAAATATTTTTCCAGGTACCATGGAAAGAGCAAGGCCTTGATGTATGATGTCACCAAGATAATTTCCATGATAAAGGGGAAACGTGGGGAGCATCGGTTGCTCAGACTGGCTGAGAACTTGTGCATGAACTTGATACTCTCCCTAAGAGACTTCTTTCTGGTTAAGAAAGAATTGAAGGTGCCCTATGAGTAACTTCTGGATTTTCTTTCCTTTGTTTTTTGAGTGAGTCTATGGTACTATGCATATTACGATTTGTTACCGTGCTACGGCTCTATATTTGAGTTTTCAAATCCTAACGGTCGATCCGAACCGTTCATCTTGTTCTCCATATTAATATGTGTTTGGAGACCAAATTTTACATTTTTTGAAAAATTTTTACTATTTTTTTAGATTTATTGAAAATCACTGTTTTTTATTTTTTTTAGATTTATTGAAAATCACTGTTTTTTGATGGTCCAGAATTTTCAGATCAAGTGATTTTCTAAATATCTAAAAAAATAGTAAAATTTTTTCAAAAAATGTAAAATTTGGTCTCCAAACACATATTAATATGGAGAACAAGATGAACGGTTCGGATCGACCGTTAGGATTTGAAAACTCGAATATAGAGTTGTAGCACGGTAACAACCCGTGATATGCATAGTACCATAGACTCACTCTTGTTTTTTCAAAATTTTCAAAATGTTTTATTTTGTATTCTAAAAAGAACCTCATAAAGTATCTTATATGCACCCTCCAAATAAGATATATTCTAGGAATATTAAAATATCCCGAATCCCTACTCCTGATTGTCTGCTTGAAAATTTATTTGGACATTCTATTTAGAGATATAGGGGGAGGGTTACCAGGTATATTTTCCCTTGGTAGAGTGTATTTACATGAAATGATTCCTTCAAGTCTAAAATGACGCATGTCAATTGGATTCCATTTCCAGGGTCCAACTGAATTTACAGAAACACTTAACAGGATAACAATAATAAGCCTTGCAATTACCATTAAAACACGAGGGATTGCTGAAGTGGAGCACATGCTTTACCTTCAACCTTTGCTTGAGCAAATCATGTCGACAAGCCAGCACACATGGTCTGAGAAAACTATGCTGTACTTCCCTCCTGTGATTCGTGAGTTTTTGAAAGGGAGGATGGATAAGAGGGTTCAAGCTATCCAAGCTTGGCAACAGGTAACATTTTATGGTGGTTAATGATACCTTTGTGCTATACTTATTCTTGATTTATTTTGAGCGTTCCTACTTGGAGAAGTGTTATAGGTGCCCATGTGGATTTACTTTGTGCTATTGTTTCCATGGAATTTTCTTGTATTAAAGTATATCTACTGATTACTGGCCATGCCATTATGATATGTACCTGCTAGAATCCTTGGTCAAAACTCAAAAGTCAAAAGCAAGGGTTAAGCACATTGCAAATCCATTCTTGTTCTTGATGCTGATGCTGAACCAATACCTCTGCATGTTTATTCCATTCATTATTAAAGCACCTTTTGCTTGTTGTTAGACACAGCCAAAGAAAAATCCAACATTAGCTTGTTCCTTCTGTCTCCGAATGATTGGGTCCAGTACTTCAGAAAACAACAACAACAAAGCCTTTAGTCCCAAACAAGTTGGGGCAGGTCCAGTACTTCAGACAGTATATTAAAAATTCAGGATACTTTTTCCTCAGAAGATGTGCAATTTTTCAGGTCGAAGCAACTGTAATTAATCAGTGTACTCAGCTTCTCCTTCCATCAGCCGATCCCACCTATGTCGCAACCTATCTGAACCACAGCTTCGCTCAACACCGACAGCACCTCTGTGCTGGTGCTTGGGTGCTTATAAGTGGTCATCCTGATAGCATCAACAGTGTAAATCTGGTATGTCATTTCACCTCTTATTATCTTTATGTCTGGTATTGGTCTGATAAGACTTTAAATACAGGGACGGGTTTTAAGAGAGTTCTCACCAGAGGAAGTAACCTCTAATATCTACAATATGGTGGATATTCTTCTCCATCAAATCCAGGTTCAGCAACATGGGCATTCTGCACAGGTTTGTACATTGAACTTTTTGTCAGTTTGACTGTGCTGAGCATGTTTAGTACATTCATTTATTGTCATCATTTTTAATGTTATTAGTATTACTTCTAGTATTATTGCTGTTGTTATTATTTATTATTATTATTATTTACCAGGATCTTCTGGCAAAGGCAGTCAGCAATCTTTCCTTTTTCATCTGGAATCATGAGTTGCTTCCACTGGACATTCTCCTACTTGCTCTGATTGACAGGGATGATGATCCCTATGCCCTTCGCATAGTGGTATGGTTTTTTAATTTTCTTACAAGTAGTCTATGAATGAAATTTTGGTTCAAAATATTTAAGGATACAAACTCAGTTGATGCATTGTTGAATAACAGATAAGTCTGTTGGAGAGGCCCGAGCTTCAACAAAGGGTCAAGATGTTTTACTCCAATAGGTCTCCTGAGCATTGGATGAACAATCAACTACCAAAGAGAGTTGAGCTTCAGAAAGCCCTTGGGAATCATCTCTCTTTTAAGGACCGGTATGAAAAGTCATTCTCCAATTTGTCAATTTTTTGTATATTTATTTTATATTTTGTACATATTTTTATGTGTATCACCTACATAATTACTTGTGTATCCTTGTGCTTTTTCATGTGCAAGTGCAGTAGTCCACCGTTTTTTGATGATATTGCGGCTCGTATTTTACCGGTTATCCCACTAATTGTTTACCGGCTTATAGAGAATGATTTGACTGACATAGCTGAGCGGGTGCTTGCTTTTTACTCTTCATGCCTTGCTTTCCACCCTCTCAAGTTTACCTTTGTCAGAGACATCCTTGCCTATTTCTACGGCCACCTTCCGAGCAAGCTGATTCTTCGTATACTCAAAGTCCTTGGGGGCTCCTCCAAGGTACTTCCTTTCATCTTTCAAATTAAGAATATTTTTCTTTACGTATTTTCCAAACTTGACTGCGTTCTTCCACTTTGCAATACCATAAAGAAAGTAAATGACATGCTTTTATTTCTTAATTAATACATGTATGCTTGAAGTGAGTTTTTCATATGTCAGATCCCTTTCTCGGAATCATTTATACAGCTCGTAACCTCACAAAGCCCCGTCACACCTCCTCAAGACTACTATGCAAACCTTCTTCTAGGTTTGGTCGTCAATGTTATACCTGCTCTAAGCACCAAGTCGAGATCTGAGTCGGCCGAATCCTCAACCCGCAGTAATGTCAAGCCTCAGGCACCACCTCAACCGGGCTCAATAAACACCTCAGACACCCAGAAGGCATTCTATCAGAACCAAGACCCGGGGTCGTACACTCAGCTCGTCTTAGAAACAGCTGCAATAGAAATCCTCTCACTTGCTGCGTCACCAGCTCAGATTGTTTCCTCTCTGGTTCAGATCGTAGTCCACATCCAATCATCACTGATACCAAATTCTCCAGCGGCAGGTGTCGCTGAGCAGATAGGGGGTGGAGTTGGCAGTGGAATCAATTTGGCTGGGTTCGTTTCCAAAAGTGGGTACTCGAGCCAGCAGCTGTCGTGCTTGATGATCCAGGCATGCGGTTTGTTGTTGGCTCAGCTGCCGCAGGAGTTCCACATGCAGCTCTACTCAGAGGCAGCACGTGTGATAAAGGAATGCTGGTGGCTTGCTGACGGCAGCCGCCCACTTAAGGATCTGGATTCTGCGGTGGGGTATGCACTGCTGGACCCCACTTGGGCTTCTCAGGACAATACTTCCACTTCCGTAGGTATAGTGCTCTTTTCCTTTCTTTTTCTCAATTGGATTGATTTGAGACCCAAATGACATGAGCCTGCAGCTGTTGTCTGAATGTAATGCAGGGAACATAATAGCACTGCTGCATGCTTTCTACATCAACCTCCCACAAGAGTGGCTTGAGACGTCGCATACTGTTGTCAAATACTTGCGTCCAGTAACTTCTGTGGCAATGCTGAGGATCGCTTTTCGTATCTTGGGCCCGTTGCTCCCTCGGTTGGCCTTTGCCCGTCCCTTGTTTATGAAGGTACCCATTTGACTTGTGACCTCTGTGTGCGAACTGATGATTATCAATTTAAACTTGAGCACATAAGCAAAGAGAAACAAAAGTAACATGAACTATAATAAGACATTTTATTCAATTTTTCTGTTTCAAATTTCACGGCTTAATTAGTACTGCAAATTGACATAAAAAAGACCAAAAGGAAGATGAAAAAGAACAAGATATATTGTCCAACTAGTATGCAATCTAGGTAGGTTATTATGCCATGCAATATACTCCTGTACCGGTGTGCTCAATCAGTTCCAGTGGGCTTAACGTGTTGATGGTTGACCAAGAACTCTAGCCTATTCCAGTACTAGTAGTGGTATGCTATCTTTATTATTGACTAGGTTATCATTTCTGTATGGGGGACTATTTGTAGACTTTAGCTCTACTATTTAATGCACTGGGCGATGTGTTTGGGAAGAACTCACAACCATCGTCCCCCACTGAGGCTTCAGAGATAACTGACATCATTGATTTTCTGTAAGTTGCTCATTACAGATCTAACCCTTACAAATATTGCAAAGAGAAAATCCAAACCATACTAGAGAATTGCAGAAATACCCTTCCATTGTCATTGTTTACAAAATTTCCTTGTTAATGGAAACTTTTATATCATTGTTGTCCTATTTTTAATTTTAATTTTTATGCCATTAGTACTAAGTACTAACAAAGTGAAAGGGAGGGTACTAAATAAATTCAAGGGTCAAATGAAATGGTGAATATATCCTTTGTTATAATATATCTACTCCCTGACCATTGAGTAGAACTAGGGTGTTCTCAAACTCCAAAAACTATCGGATTGACTTCAAACGACGAATCCAAACCGGTTTCAATTGATCTACTTCCCAAGTGATGCATTTACATATAAAATTTATAAATTTTTGAATTAATTCAATATAAAGTCAAGTGGTAAAAGAACGAGGAAAAATTATAAAATTTGACCGCTTTAATTTATACTAAATTAATTCGAAAAAATTATAAAATTTGCATGTAAATGCATCACTCTCGTGAAGTAGATCAGTTTCAACAGTTCGGTCGTTATTTGAAGTCAGTCTGGCAGGCTTTGAAGTTAAGCTCACCAAGCCCCTTTACATGTAAATGCATCACTCGTGAAGTAGTTCTACTCCCTAACCATTCAATTTTTTTTTTTAATCTTCAATAAGAAAAGCAAATAAAGATTGACAGTATAAGTTGAAAAGAGGCATTTTCTTAGGATCCAATTTCTACTTTCTTGACTTTTTCTGGATTGTTCTGTAATTGCTGAGAAGGGAACTTTCATGAAATTATCCTGATAACTTGCGTACCAGTTTTACAATTATATTTCATCAAGAAGTTGCAAAACAAGTTAAATTCACTGAAACCTAAATCTGACTTTGTACTGATCTTCTGTGCTCAGGCACCATGCAGTCATGTATGAGGGACAAGGTGGGCCCGTGCAGAGCACCAGTAAACCTAAGCTAGAGAGCTTGACTCTCTGTAGCAAGGTCTTGGACATACTGAGGCCTGATGTAATGCACCTGCTGTCCCATCTGAGACCCGACCCCAATTCCTCTGTTTATGCATCCAACCATCCCAAAATAGTGCAAAATCCGACTTAAAAATAGGTGTGTTTTATGTATGAAGGTTGTTTTTATAAAACATAGTTTAGGGTCTTATCTGACAATCGGCTAGCATGTTAGTTTGTGTTGGGCAATATACCTATTGTAACAACTGTGTATTTATTAATTATTGGTCAAAATTACTTTGCTCGTTTCAGGCTGTTATAACTTTTTATTATTTTTGTTTTTCATCCTACACTGTGCCAACCTTAAAGACTAAGGTCATGGGTCGTAATAAGAGTATCAATCGGTCTCCGAAATTTTTATTAATACGAAATTATTTAAATAAATATCGACAATGGAGAACAGATTTGACTTTTTTGGAGAAATAGGGAAAACGTAATGGTTTATAACGGCTTGTGGACGTTATAGACTATCACAGCCAGGAACAACCTGTTTTTTCCAGGAATAGACCCTATTTTGGTAGGAATTGGCACTGTTTTGGTCAGGAATTGGCACTGTTTTGGCAAGAATTGGCACTGTTCCAAGCCGTGATAGTTTATAACATTCAGAGGACGTTATAAACTATCACGTTTTTTTCCTATATCTCGAAAAATCTTAATTCGTTCTCCATTATCGATATTTAATTAATTAATTTTCTATTAATAAAAATTTCGGAATCGTTCTCCCAGTTAATAATTAGACTTTAATTTAGTTTATTTCCAGTTTTCCAACTAAAGTAATGAAGTTATATAATAAGAAATTATTTTAAACACAGCTCACTTCACATCAGCTTTGAAGTTTTACTGAAAACGGCTGCAAAGAACTCCGATGTATATCAGAGCAAGGAAATAAATAGTCTTATTGGTATTTGAATTTAAAATTTAAAATTTTAATGCATAAAAGTTAGTCTAGTATAGAAACATTTATTTCCACTGAATTACATTTTTTTTTAATGTTCTTTCAATATAAAAAACTTATAATAAGCCTAGTTTTATATTATTATTTTTTTGTATTATCAGATGAGGGAAAAAATGATTGTATTTAATTGTTTTTTTTTGTAATTCTTTACTACTTTAATGTCATTTTTCATTCATTCTATAAAATAATCGAAGGTGAAAAATAAGGGGAAAAAAATGCCCCACAGCCAAATCTCCGAAATTTTTATTAATATTAAAAAAATATGATTTTTTTTAAATCTACCCAAACTGCAATTTTTTTTGCGGTTTCAAAATAAAAAAACCTCTTTAATTTTTTGCCGTTTCAATTTTTTTTTGTATTTTTCATATATTTTTAGTTAAATAGAAATATTTATAATTTATTTTTTGTATTGAAATATTAGAAATATTTTATATATTTCGTTGAAAATAGATGGAATACTATATAATTTGATTTATTAGAAAGACTGCTACAAATAACTCGGATCAACATTTTTCATGCTAGATTTTTTGCGGCTATAAGAAAAATTAATATATTTCTTTATATGTTATTGGAAAAAAAAAATACTTGGATTCTGAGTTATTGATCCCGGTTCAAAAGTCACTTCTAAGTATATATATAAAATATTGCCATCCTTCTAGTAAATTTAGTTTCTAAAAAGTTGTAACTATTTAAAAAAATAATAAAAAATTTAAGTTATTTATTTAATGATTGTTATTCAAAAAGAATTCTCAAAATAGATACAACTTTTTAGAAATTAAATGTAATAGAAGGATCACACTATTTCATGTATTACCTAGAAGTGACTTTTAAACTGGGTTAACTCATAATCCAAGCATTTTTATTTTTTTCCCAATAAAGAAATATATTAATTTTTCTTACAGCCGCAAAAAATCCAGCATGAAAAATGTTGATCTGAGTTATTTGTAGCAGTCTTTCTAATAAATCACATTATATAGTATTCTATCTATTTTCAACGAAATATATAAAATATTTCTAATATTTCAATACAAAAAAATAAATAAATTATAAATATTTCTATTTAACCAAAAAAAATGAAAAATACAAAAAAAAATTGATACTGCAAAAAATTATAGCGGTTTTTTTTTTCTCTTTTTTTTTGTGAAACCGTAAAAAAAATTTTGCAACTTGGAATTCTAAAACCGCAAAAAAATTTTGCGGTTTAAGTAGATTTTAAAAAAATGCAAAAACATGAATAGTTTATGAAATTTCATATGTTTTTTTGGATATTAATAAAAATTTCGGGCCAAATCTTGTGGATATGATAAAATGGTTTCGTAAATTTCTCATTTTGACCAACTATTATTTGAGACTTTTCTCAGTTGTGTTGAATGTCTCATAAGTCATAACTAAATCTTTTGCAATTCCCTTAACTTTTAGAGGAATGATTAATCTTGTGCTGATTAAAATCGCCTCTGGTTCATCCATCAACAGTCGTGAGTGAATTTTATATAAAAATGAACCTTTTAAAAAATTAAATATGATTCGTACTTCACTTAATATTCTGTACATAGTTTATACATGTGACCGTATTTTGTTGATGGAGGAGATTCAAATAATTGTCTCGAACTATGGTTAGCTAGCTTCTAACTTTTATGATAAAGTTGCATAATATCATGAAACCGTTAATCAAATCTACCGCACTATAATGAATATACATGCAGCGACGGATTTATGTATAGGTCAGGGTGCTAAATCACCCTATGATTTTAAAATTTTTAATTATGTATATTAAACTTTAATTAAACTTTTGAGTTTTTTGAACTTTTATATATCCTAGCACTCCTCATAAACTAACAAATGTTTGTTTGTAGTCTAGTGGTTTGAGTTCTAGTTGTTATGTGTGACGTCATGGTTTCAATTCCCACTAGCTATATTTTTTTTATCTTTTTCAGATATTACATTTTATAAATTAGCCCCTATTTAAATTGAGGAGGATTCAAATGCACCCAAATTTTTGTGCACCCAAATGCACCCTATCTTTTAAATCTTTTTTCTCCGTTTTCAAAGTCCGAATAGTCAATCCAAACCGTTAAATGCGATCTATATATTAAGATGTGCTTGGAGACCAAATTTTACATTTTTTTGAAATTTTTTTACTATTTATTAAGCCACTTTGAAAATCACTGATTTTTCATTTTATGGATCATTGGATCAGCGATTTTCAAAGTGGCTTAATAAATAGTAAAAAAATTTCAAAAAATGTAAAATTTGGTCTCCAAGCACATCTTAATATATAGATCACATTTAACGGTTTGGATTGACTATTCGGACTTTGAAAACGGAGAAAAAAATTTTAAAAGATAGGGTGCATTTGAACTCTCCTCATTTAAATTTTCTAGTTCCGCCTATGTATACATGGAGCGTAATCTAACTGAAACTTTATCATATCCTTTGAAACATAATAAAAAATAATCAAGAAGTTGTATTCGTAGTGCAAATTGCCATAAAAAAAAAAGATGAAATTTCAGATTTTTTTTAGTTGTTCTTTAAAATACAAAAACTTCACAGCTTCTGTGAAATCGTAAGAGGAACTCAAACTCTCGATCTTTGAATAACCACAGTTCTAAGAATTTTTCACTAACACGCTCTGCCAATTGGAATTAACCAAAATAGATAGTACCGGAGATAAATTTGGAGAGTGGACATGTAATATCGCATATTTTTATTAACAAAAAATTATCATTATTTGTTAAAGAGGAGGGTTCCAATGCCTCATGTTTTTCATACCTCATCATACCGCATATTTTATATCTTCGTTTTCAAAGTCTATATTATTGATCCGAACCGTTTAACATGATATCCATACTAATAGGGGTGTTCAAACGGTCAGCTCGATTGAAACCGAATTAAAATATACAAACCAAAGTTTTGATCGGTTTTCTAAACTAGAACTGAACCGACCGAATTAAACTTTCTAACCGAATTACAACCGAACCAAATAAACCGAATTAAATTTCGGTTTAATCAGTTAAACCGAAATTTGATAAAATCAAGAAAGAATTCCAAAGAAGAAATTTGAACCACTCATAAATATGATTTGACTTGAGCAACAAATTCAGAAAGAAATTCGAATCATGTAAATATCTGATGACCTTCTTCGTCTTTGCCTTGTATAAGCTGAAACCTAATGTACTCTTTGGATTTCGCAAATAAGACAAATCACACCTAAATTCATTCGCACAAATTAGTGCATTTGCACAAATAATACAAAAATCATAAAAATAAGAACAAAGAGAGTACATAGAAGGAAAAAAAAAAGACGAGCTTTTGAAAAAAAAAAAAAAACAGCTTGGAATCGGAGAGGAGGCAGTAAAAATTGTGCACGGATTCTTCTTCGTTTGAGTTTAGAAAAGGAGTTGGAGTGCTTTGATTAGGTGGATTCAAATCAGTTGAAATCCGAATACATTAACAGTATCTCTGAAATTTCTGGAATTCCGAATCCAACCGTCTAACTTTTTTTATACACGCATCTCGGAACAGATGGTTTTTCTGTGTACGCATCTCGAAATAGTTCAACGGTTGGATTAGGAATTCCAGAGATTTCAGGGTTACTGTTCATGTAGCTAGGATTTCAGCTGATTTGAATCCTGATTAGGTTTATTGAAGGCGGTGATAAGATGCAAGAAGAAAGAAAAGGGGAGAAAAGTGAAAGTTACTTGGGAAGTGTGAATTTAAAAATGAAACGAATCAAACACGGTGCGATTCTTCAGCGTTTTCATTAAATATTTGGTCGGTTCGGTTAACCAATTTTAGAAAAATTTAAACTGAACCAAACAACATAAACCGAATTCAATAAAAAAATAACCGAACCGATCCATTTAAACTGAAAAACCAAACCATTTAAATCAAACTTTTTCAGTTTGGTTTAAAACCAAATGAACCTAACCATTTGAACAACCCTACATACTAAAGTATGGTTAGAGATGAAATTTTATAATTTTTGAAATATTTTTACTATTTTTGAAGATGGGTAGAAAATCATTATTTTTTTAACGATAAAAAAATAATAATTTTGTACCTATCTTAAGAAATAGTAAAAAAAATTTCAAAAAATATAAAATTTCATCTCCATACATATTTTAGTATAAATATTATGTTAAGCAGTTGAGATCAACAGTTTGGACTTTGAAAACAAAGATATAAAGTATGAGGTATGAGAAACACGAGGCATTGGAACCCTCCTCTTTGTTAAAACACTATTTGATGTTTCAAGAAATAAAAAGCTAATATATAGTAAATTAAACAAAAACACATATTTTGAATCATGAAATACATTAAAAAAAATGGGAGGACTACTTGTGCAAATATCAAAATATTGAACCAGAAACATTTTTTCCATCCGAAGTTTCATTATTAAATTCATAAATAGAACACAATGACCCACAACAAAATATGAGAAGAATATCTTTACTCAATGAGTCGATATATATAGTATTAATTTTATTAATGACATTAGCCTGTTACAAATAAAATAAAATAAAAACACTTGTTTTATTGAAGAAAAATAAATAGATAGTCAATTGAACAAAGACACATATTTTGAATCATTAAATACAAGAAGAAGAAAATTGCGAGGACGACTTGTAACTACATCAAATTATTGAACTTAAAAACAATTTTTCTATCTTAAATTTTATTATAGTAAATTCAACGAAAATAAAATACAATGGTCCATTGCATATGAGAAGAAAAAAAACAATCCAATTGTTGATTCTTTATTTTATTTTTTTATTTTTTCTTCTCGTGTGCTAGATTTCGGCCATTGTATTCATCAAATAGACGCGGGGAAAGAACAAAATTATTTATTCAACAAGTCGATATACAAAATATTAATTTTATGAACTTTACTCCAATTATCACACATATAATTGCAATAAATTAAATATGCACGCTTATATTAGATGAATGATTATGATTTGGCCTTTTAATTTCTAGTGTATTAATATCATTATCATTTTACAAATAAAAATGTACTTATTTTATTATTATTAAATCATTACTCGATGTGTCAAGAATTAAAAAAACTAACAAATAGTAAATTGGATCTAAATACAAGAAACAAAATGTGAGGACAACTCATGAAAATATTAAAATATTGAACTAAAAACAATTTATCCTAATTTTTATTATAATAACTTCAGAAATATAATATGACGCACAAAGAAATAATTTTTATTAAATAGAAACAAATAGATTGATTTCAAAGTAACAAACAACTATCACTTTTGACTTCCAAAAAACACATTGTTTGGGTTATAATCAGAATTTAAATGATATTTATTATACCTTAATCAATCTATTTGTTTCTATTTAAAAAAAAAATCCAAAGAAACAAACAATTATTCATTGTTTTTTTTTTCTTCTCGCGGTAGACGGAGACGCGTGGAGAAAAAAAAATCTCTTTACTCAATGAATTGTTTGCATGCCTTATCAATAAAATTAATATTTTTTTTCAAAAAAAAACTATTAATTTTATTGATAAGACATGGAAATCTTAGATTAGTAACTTTACCTCAATGTTTTAAAAAAAAAAAATCGTCATGCTGTTAAATTACCTGATTTATCTTGAATCGTCAGATGGATATCGTACATCCAACGAACAAGTCGACCCCATAGACTTGACGAGGGCGTATCCTCTGAGATACCTCATATTTTGCGTGACCGACGAGTCCGGTGCCGGATAGAGCAGGGGCAGTATTACATGGGCTTTGAGATTGGTGCAGAACATATTTGAACGCCTGACATTTTTCATGAAGTCGCGCAAAAAATGAGATATCTCAGCGAATTCAGACTTTACCAAAAAAACTTGGTAGTTGTTCAACGAGTTCATATCCTCTGAGATCTCTAAACTTTTGCTTGACCGACGTGTACGGTGCCTATTCGGGGATAAAGCGGGGGCAGTACTACTTGACCGACGTGCTTGAAGATTCGTGCAGTCGTATATTTGAATGGTTGAGATTTTTCATAAAGCCACTCAAAGTTTGAGATATCTCAGAGGAAGCGAATTCGTTGTTCAACACTACAACTGTTTCCGAAAACAATCCGCCACAAATCAACGGTGTCAATATATTTTTGGTAGAATGCCCTCGGGAAATCTGAATAATTTGACTTTAACCCTCCATTACTGACTTGTAGGTAGGGCTGGGCAAAAAAAATCGAACTCGTAACTCGCTCATTTACAGCTCGTTTAACTTGGCTTATTTACAACTCGAGTTGGCCAACTCGTTTAATAAATGAGCTGAGTTCGAGTTGGCCCCAACTCGCTCATTTATAACTCGAGTTACATAAAGTTACATAGTATTGGTCACAATAAATCTCAAAATAATCAAACCCGAATCTCTAGACTGTTATTTGTACTTTGAGATTCGTGTAAAATATGTTTGAACTTGTATCGTAATACTATCACTGGTTAAACGAGTTACAAACGAGTTGTGAGCCAACTCGAGTTGATAACGAGCTGAGTTTGAACTTGTGTTGTAATACTATCACTGGTTAAATGAGTTACAAACGAGTTGTGAGCCAACTTGAGTTGATAACGAGCTGAGTTCGAGTTCAGTTGGATATCACAAGTCTAAAGATAACATTAATTAAGAAAATTGATTCTTAATAATTTATTTTATTCAAATATACACAAGGAAATATAGTTAGATTGCCTCAATCATGTCAACTTTTTTTTTTTTTTTTTTTAGAGAATAATTGGATTATTTGATTATTGTCAACATATACCATTTGCTCGGAGATAGGCAAACGAACACAATAAATAGTAAATGCATTTTAAAATAATTATATGAATAATTCTTGAATAATCTTAGGATTTTGACTAAACAAAATATCGATCGTTGTACGCCTACCGTCGAACGAAAACATAAACTGAATTTTTGAGGCACTAAACGATGTTTTTTTTGAAATTTTGATGTTTCGGATGCCCAGGGGTTTTTCTCAGGGTGATATTCGGATCCGTCTCGTCCCCCCCTTTTCAAAAAGTGGTCATACACGCAAATACGACTTTCCTAGCCAAAGTTATGGCTGTTTAAAGTTTTTTCAAAAGCCGAACTTTGAAAATTCATAACTAATTGTAGAAAAATCCAAATAAATTGAAATTTGTGTCAATTCTGTGTATTTTTGAATGATCTATATGCTGGTGTAATCACTTTTGCAGTTTGGGTCCTGTATCAGTCTAGACTTGCTGATTTACCAGAAGATGTCAAATTTGATGTTTTTAGTGCATTGCACTATACCAGTGGCTTTTGTTTAGTGCTTGGCTACTGAGTTTGGACTTGGACTTGGTACCATACCAAATGTCAGTTTAGGGTGCATTGTGCATGGACAGAGATCTAATTTGAGGTTTGTTCATATTTTAATAGCTCTAAACTACTGTTTTAGTACTAGAAATAAAGATAAGAAGATCAAAAAGCTGTCAGAGCTTGAAATTTTTTGAATCAAAGTCAAATCCTTAATTAGTGTTATCTTTAAACTTGTGATAGCCAACTGACAAACCAAATCAAAGTTATAAAGAGTTATGACATCACTGCATAAATATACAAAATGTCTTATTTTTTGACATACACTCTAAACAAGGAAATTTTTCCTTCATAAAATTATTGAAGTCAAAATATTACTCTCTGAAAAAAAAAAGAGAACTGCCCGGACCACAGGCGGTCTGGTCCCTAGTGGACGGACCCTGGCCCGGGCGGTTTGCTAGAGGTGTGGCCCGCCCCTGCAGGGAGCAGTCTGGTAGGGGTGTGGCCTGCCCCTATAGGAGGAGGTCTACTTGGCGTTTTGAGCCGCCTGTGGGCCCAGCGGTCGGGGCAGTTTTGAAAAAAAAAACAAACAAGGAGGCCATTTTAAAATTTCCTTTTTTTTCTTGGGTATTAATAAAAATGGCCGTTTCCTAGCTAAACCTTTCCCAATAGTTACCAATGGAAAGGACTTAAAAAATCTAAAATGTAACTAGCGAGAGAGCGAGCAAGAGAAAGAGGGAGAAAGTGACACGGAGAGAGAGAGAGAGATCATAAAGAGAGTAGAGCGCGCGTGTGACAGGGAGAGAGAGGGAGAGAGAGAGAGAGAGAGAGAGAGAGGAGAGAGATGGAGCAGAGCCAGAGAGCTCAGAGGTCGCTCCAGCACCATCCTGCCAAACCCGCCATTACCGACCTCTTCAATCTCTACCTCGGGGTAATCTCTCCTTCTCTCTTTCCCTGTCCTACACTCGCCCGCTCCCGCCTTCTCTTTTCTGGCTAAACTTATTTTCTAATTCTGATATTGCAGAGAAATTCGTCTCAGAGACCAGATGATCCCGGCCGTGAAACCTCGTAAGTTATTTAATTAGTTCCTCTCTCTCTCTCAAGCTCTCTTGCTGAACTCCTTCAATTTTGTCTTGTGTTATTATTTGACCGCATTAATGCGTGATCAGTGACCACTGTTAACATACTAGAATTTACTGAACTGCGATAAATCTATCTAACAAAAAAATTTCTTTTGGGATAAAACCTTTTCTGGACAAAGTTTTTTTTTTTCTGTCTTGAACAAAATATTTGAATTCTCTCTTTCTGATAATTGGTTAATGTTTAACTAATCATCTGAAACCTTTCAGGAATAAGCTGCAAAAAAGGGTTACGGCTCCCTTTAGGGAGCTTCCACCTCGAGATGACCAGTTCATCATTGATTTTGACCATCTGCGGGCTCAATTTCCAGTTTACTTCCTCACTTTGTTGCTTTCCTGATTTTTTCCTCCTATTTCACAATTGATTACCTGAATTTTTTTTTTTTTTTTTGTCATAGTGGGCTCTGAAATATCCAACTTTTTTCATAGGATATGTCTAACTCGGAGCCCAGTGGCAACACATGTTACTTTTATGGTGATCACGTACCAAAAGATAATCTTTTCATCATTACTTTCTCCTGGGTTTTATTAGCTATGTCCTAGTCCAGTGCATCCAACTGTTATGAAAGCTGTTGGCTGATATATGATTTTCAAAATTAGGGTGGCTTCATTCTTAAAACTTCCTTACCTTGTTCTTCACCAGAAAATTGGTAGTTGTATATCCAATGATTTATCTTGCATTTTTCTTTTTCAGGACCAGGATCAAGTTCAATCGATCACCGAATCAATTCTTATCTCACTCATAATCCAATGTAGCAGCCATGCGCCACAATCAGAATTCCTTTTGTTTGCCACCAAGAGTCTTTGTGGCATTGGCTACCTCAAATGGGACTCGCTTCTCCCTTCGCTTCTATCCTCAGTCTCAAATACTGATTGCCAGGCCAGCACATCGGCAGGACTGACATCTTCCCCAGCGCCTACACTAACCACCTCTAACTTTCATGTTTCAAACCCAACCTCACCTCTCTCAGCAATAAATCAGATCGGATCACCAACCCAGTCTTCGACCATGGACCAATCAACTATCACACATTCATCTCCAGCCAAACCCACTGACATCGTTGGTACAAGTAATGGTACCACTACTGGTACTGGAACTGGTACTTCTATGATCAGCCAACCTTGCCATGGCTCACTACGTCAGCTATGTTGTAATATAATCTTATCCGCACTTGATACTAACCTCAAACCATTAACCCATAGTGTTATATTTCAACACATGATCGACTGGTTGGTCAACTGGAATCAGAGGCCGTCAGGACTGGAGGAGACCATTGATAGCCTCAGGTCATGGGGACTGGACACTCCATTGCATGAGTGGATGCATCTCTGCCTTGACGTTGTTTGGATCTTGGTCGATGAAGATAAATGCCGGGTTCCTTTCTATGAGCTCTTAAGGAGTAGTTTACAATACATGGAGAATATACCTAATGATGAGGCAATGTTTAGCATTATTATGGAAATACATAGGAGGAGGGATATGGTGGCAATGCACATGCAAATGCTGGACCAGCACTTGCACTGCCCCACCTTTGCCACACATCGGTTCTTGTCTCAGTCATACCCCAGTATACCTGGCGAGCCAATTGCTAACCTGAGATACTCACCCATTACTTATCCCAGTGTGTTGGGAGAGCCGTTGCATGGAGAGGTGAGCATGCTATTTACTTCTGTATTACTTGATTGAGAGAATGGAATTATTTAGCCACTTTCTGAAACAGGAAAATTACACCAACAGTTAATTCTGTCCAATTAATATATCTGCACTTGAGGTAGAACTGCAATAACTATTCTAACAGTCCTTTGCTCTGCTCCACCCCTGTACAGTATAAATATACATGATCTGTCTTCGTTTTCCTTTAATCAAAGCTTCCTAGGAAACAAGAAGTTTTCAAATAGAAGGTTTACTACAAACATCAAGTCTAATGTTAAAGCCAATGTAATTTTATAAATATTTTTGTGGAGAATAAAAATCTAGTTTAAATAGGATCTCGCAAACTCTATTCCGAAAGGAAGTTTGGATTGGGAAAGGGCCATGCGTTGCTTGAGGCATGCTCTTCGTGCAACACCATCACCTGATTGGTGGAGGCGCGTGCTTCTTGTTGCACCTTGTTATAGACCAGCTGCACAGCAGCATGTATCTACTCCTGGTGCTGTGTTCTCTCCAGATATGATTGGTGAGGCTGTTGCTGATAGAACCTTGGAAGTTCTTAAAATTACCAGCACAGGTACAACAAGACAGAATCCAATTTTCAATGTTGTTTCTTTGTATTGTTTGTTAATTTTTTTATTCGGTAGGGAGGGTTACAAATGATGGAGAAGGCAAAAGCAAGTGCATCGTGTTATGATCCACCATTTTTATATCCTTTTTGTTTGTTAATGTAGGGTTATGTTGCATTTCAAGTGGAAATAATAAGCCATAACAGAGACCTATTTTTTTGTTAAAAATCACACAGTTCCACTGCACTAAGTTGGCAGTGCTAAATAGCCACAAAATCGAAGTTCTGAATAGACAAGCCTGTAATCCTGTTGTCTATCAAATGCAGAGTCACAGTTCTGGCAGGACTGGCTTGTGTTTGGAGACATATTTTTCTTTCTCATGAAGAGCGGGTGCATCGATTTTCTTGATTTTGTGGATAAGCTGGCCTCTAAAGTGAGGAGCGACCCACAGGTTCTCCGAAGCAATCATGTCACCTGGTTGCTTGCCCAGATTGTACGCATCGAGATTGTGATGACCACCTTAAGTTCAGATCCTCCCAAGGTTGTTTTTTGCATTACTATATTTAGTTTTCTTTTTTTCCCTTGAGTTTCCGTGTTTATGATTTCTTCTCGTTTTCTTCTTACACCTTTGTATGATGAGGCTAGTCCTTAAAGTGACTGAGTTGTCACAATGATTATATTGTAATCAACATAGGTTGCAGGTTATTTTTATTTTTTTTCTTATAAGCTTAGCCCTTGTGATGGTTCATCCTAGGTTATCTTGCATATTTTATAATGCTATGAATAATTTCAAAGTTGACATTTGTATAAAATTACCATGCTTTGATACTTAGAACAAAGATTACCTTTTGCTTTTCTGAGATTGACCTCTCAGAGTTATAGCGATTCCAGGATCATAATTACATTTCTCAGCCTCCTTTTCAAATAAAATTAATTATATTACCTTGTTCCTTATCTTATAGATTGAGACAACTAAAAAGATTATTTCATTTCATAAAGAGGAGAAAGGTCTAGACTCTGCTCAAGGCGTACTTCTAGACTTTATCAGTAGCAGCCAAACCTTACGCATTTGGTCTTTCAATCCCTCTGTTAGGGAACTTCTGAATACTGACCAACTTCAAAAGGGAAGGCAGATTGATGATTGGTGGAAACAACTCAACAAGGGTAACATTAATGTCAAAAGCATTAACATTGACCTCTTTGCTTATATTTTTTTTGGTAGGAAGAATTTCCTGTATTGGTCCTGTCACCTAACAAAT
This sequence comes from Carex rostrata, assembly GCF_964058835.1. Taxonomy (NCBI): domain Eukaryota; kingdom Viridiplantae; phylum Streptophyta; class Magnoliopsida; order Poales; family Cyperaceae; genus Carex; species Carex rostrata. Next base: position 12,873,650 of record NC_135923.1, read on the forward strand.
ATTCCGTACAACCCTCAAAAGAGGATTTGTTCACACATCACTGCCGAAAAGGCCTTTCTGTTGTATTCGAGATATGGCCGGCTTCTGAGAGCTCAAAATTGCTTCATATTTCTTTTTTCCTATTTGACCTCCAAGCATAGAACATTGATGTTTAACCTTCTAATTGATGTGCAGCACCAGAGCGTTACAGACTTATATTAAACACTTCTGTTTCAAGTCATTATTAACTTAATGTGGTATATTGTAGAGAGAATTGATTTCGCAAACCTGGACGAGCGAACAATGGGAATGTTCTGGGTTTTGTCATTTACCATGGCTCGGCCAGCATGTGAGGCTGTGATGAATTGGTTCACCTCAGCTGGTGAGACTGATCTGCTACAGGGTCCCAATATGCACACCACCGAGCGAATCACCATAATGCATGAAACTTTCCCACTCTCTATGATGTTTCTCTCTGGCCTGTCTTTCAACATGTGTTTGAAGCTTTCATACCAGCTTGAAGAAACCATTTTTCTTGGCCAGGTAAATTGCATGTTCAATGTTGAGCGGTACATGCTGGTACTGGTTCCAATTCAAATAGTAGCAACATATGAACCCTCAATAAGCAGAAATGGAAGAAAGCAAGGAAAAATAATGATATTATCAGATTATTCCAGTACTGAACTCAATGGTACACTGCCAAAATCTGACAGATCGTTCTTGATCTTTGCAATGCCAAAGCCTTTTCTCGAGATTGTGACAAGGTGATGCTGGATAAAAGTTTGTACCAAGTGCTATACTGGTACCATTATTGGGGACAATTGCTTTTGATTATCCTTTGTTATTCTATAGACTATTGCTCTGATATTTTTGTGTTGTAGGCTGTACCTAGCATTGCTATGGTAGAGACATATGTTAGACTCCTTCTCATTGCGCCCCATTCCTTGTTTCGACCGCACTTTACGGTATTTCCTGGACCAGTTTAACAACCTTTATTAGTTTCCCTAATATTATCGTTATTTTTATTTTCTGACTGTATTTGATCATTGTTATTTAACTATACATTATTTTGGGCAGAGTCTAACTCAAAGATCTCCCTCCATTCTGAGCAAATCTGGGGTCTCACTGCTTCTCCTTGAGATACTAAATTATAGATTATTACCATTATACAGGTTTGTAGCAAGTCCTGTTGCCTAATTTCAAATCTTTTTTGTCATTTTGTAGCAAATTCTGTTGCCTCATTTTGATTCGTTTTTGTAATGAAAGAGCTTAGAAGTAGAATCACCTGTAGTTTTTGGATTTTCTTATATGGTTTGGAGGCTTATGAATATCTTCTTCTTCTTCAAAGCTTTTATTCCCAAACAAGTTGGGGTAGGCTAGAAATGAAACCCAACCAGAATCTGCAACGCAGTGACTTCCCAGGAGGTCACCCGTCCTAGTACTACTCCTGCCCAATTTGCGAGGGTTCTATAAAGAGGCTGTTTTTTTACTGCTGGCTCGCCAAGCCTATCATGAACCCTCCTCCTTTTTCCTTGCTTGGGATAGGCTGTGTAGAAACTACATAGGATGAAGAAAAATAATTTTCAGTAATCATTTTATTACAGAAAAATCTGGAATAATCTAGTTTTACTCTTTCATATTTGCTTTCCTCCTAGTCATAATAGAGTTAGCTATTTTTCCAGGTACCATGGAAAGAGCAAGGCCTTGATGTACGATGTCACCAAGATAATTTCCATGATAAAGGGGAAACGTGGGGAGCATCGGCTGCTCAGACTGGCTGAGAACCTGTGCATGAACTTGATACTCTCCCTAAGAGACTTTTTTTTGGTTAAGAAAGAATTAAAGGTGCCCTATGAGTTACTTGAGGATTTTCTTTCCTTTCTTTCAAAATTTTAACAATGTCTTCCTTTATATATTCCAAAAAGACCTCATAAAGTATCATTTATGCACCTGCAAATGAGAAATATTCTAGGAATATTAAATATCTTGAATTCCTTTCTCCTGATTTTGTCTGCTTGAAAATCTATTTGGACATTCTCCTTTAGAGATATAAGGGAAGGGTATCAGGTATAATTTCCCTTTTAGAGTGTATTTACATGAAATGATTCCTTAAAGTGTAAACTGACACATGTCTATTGGATCTCATTTCCAGGGTCCAACTGAATTTACAGAAACACTTAACAGGATAACAATAATTAGCCTTGCAATTACCATTAAAACTCGAGGGATTGCTGAAGTGGAGCACATGCTTTACCTTCAACCTTTGCTCGAGCAAATCATGTCGACAAGCCAGCACACGTGGTCTGAGAAAACTATGCGGTACTTCCCTCCACTGATTCGTGAGAATTTAAAAGGGAGGATGGATAAGAGGGTTCAAGCTATCCAAGCTTGGCAACAGGTAACATGTAAATATGTAATGGTAGTTAATGATACCCTTGCGCTAGACTTATCCACTGATTTTGTGGGTTCATACTGGGATAAGTGCAGTAGATGCCCTTATGGATTTACTTTGTGATATTGCTCCCATGGAGTTTTCTTTTATTAAATCACATCTATTTGAGTACTGGCCATGCCAATATAATATGTACCTGTTAGAATCTTTGATCAACACTTAAAAGTCAAAAGCAAGGGTTCAGCACATTGCAAATCCCTTGTACTTGCTGCTGATGTTGAACAAATACCTCTGCATGTTTACTCCATTTATTATTAAAAAACCTGTTGCTTGTTGTTGGATATGGCCAAAGAAAAATCCGACATTATCTTATTGCTTTCCGCTCTAAATGATGGGGTCCAGTACTTCCGGACAGTATATTAAAAATTAAAAATCCTAAGTTGGAGATGCATGATACTTTTTCTTCAGAAGATGTGCAATTTTTCAGGTCGAAGCAACTGTAATTAATCAGTGTACTCAGCTTCTCCTTCCATCTGCTGATCCCACTTATGTCGCAACATATCTGAACCACAGCTTCCCTCAACACCGACAGTACCTATGTGCTGGAGCCTGGATGCTCATAACTGGCCATCCTGACAGCATCAACAGTGTAAATTTGGTATGTCTTTTCACATCCTCCTAGCTTTGTGTCTGGTGTTGGTCTGATAAGACTTTAAATGCAGGGACGGGTTTTAAGAGATTTCTCACCAGAGGAAGTAACCTCTAATATTTACACTATGGTGGATGTTCTTCTCCATCAAATCCAGGTTCAGCAACATGGGCATTCTGCACAGGTTTGTACATTGAAACATTTTGTACATCATCGTCGTCATGATGATGACGGTGATGATTATTATTATTAATATTATTGCTATTATTATTACTACTACTATTACTATATTATTAATATGTCATATCACTCATATCATATCATATCATATCATATTATATGTTTTTTTACCAGGATCTCCTGGCAAAGGCAGTCAGCAATCTTTCCTTTTTCATCTGGAATCATGAGTTGCTTCCACTGGACATTCTCCTACTTGCTCTGATTGACAGGGATGATGACCCCTATGCTCTTCGTGTGGTGGTATGGTTTTTGAATTTTCTTACAAGAAGACTATTATTGAAATGTTATTTCAAAATATTTTGGATACAAACTCAGTTGATGCCTTTTTGAATCACAGATAAGTCTGTTGGAGAGGACCGAGCTTCAACAAAGGGTCAAGATGTTTTACTCCAACAGGTCTCCTGAGCATTGGATGAACAATCAAATACCAAAGAGAGTTGAGCTTCATAAAGCCCTTGGGAATCATCTCTCATTTAAGGACCGGTATGACAAGTCATTCTCCAATTCTCCAATTTGTCATTTTTTTGTTTATTTATTTATATTTTGTACATCTATTTATGTATATCACCTACATAATTACTCATGTGTTTTCATCTTTGTTCTTTTTCATGTGCAATTGCAGTAATCCTCCGTTCTTTGATGATATCGCTGCTCGAATTTTGCCGGTTATTCCACTAATTGTTTACCGGCTGATAGAGAATGATTTGACTGACATAGCTGATCGGGTGCTTGCTTTTTACTCTGCATGCCTTGCTTTCCACCCTCTCAAGTTTACCTTTGTCAGAGACATCCTTGCGTATTTCTATGGCCACCTTCCAAGTAAGCTGATTCTTCGTATACTCAAAATCCTTGGCTCCTCCTCGAAGGTACTTCCTTTCATATTTCAAATAATATAACAGTAATTTTGTACCTGTTTAAAAAAATAGTAATTTTTTTTCAAAAAATCTAAAACTTGGTCTCCGAGCATATGATCAACAGTTTGAACTTTGAAAACATAAATATAGGATATGAGGCATGATGACACATGAATGGCATGAGGCATTTGAATCCTCCTCTCTCTCTCTCCACACACACACACACATCTCCATTCTTATATTAAGCACGTAGTTGTCCTGATCTACTAACGACTGTGATTAAAAGATAAAATTTCAAATTTATATGAGCCCTCCAATCAAATAATCTGTCTTTTTCTGATTCTATACATCTTTTTTATGTTTATTTACGTCTAGAAGTTCAAAGTTAGTTAGACACGTACTCGCTACATGCAAATTGTATTATCTTTCTGATTGGTTCTGATTTCTTTTCATTTTTTAAATGTCATTTAATGAATTTTTGAATTGATTGATAATTGATTGGCCATGTCTTCATTTATATATATATATATATATATATATATATATATATATATATATATATCATTTAAAGAATGTTATTTGTCATTTAATATGTCATTTTGTATGGGATTTTTTTATGAAAATATGTCAAAATGATTAAAAAAAACATATATGTCATTTAAGGAATGTTATTTTTTATTTAGTCTAAAGTTTTTTTTTATTTTTTATGAAAATGCCATTTTGGGTAAATATTTTTTGTTCTCTTACAATATATTTCTGTTACAATGCACGGGCATGATACTAGTATATAGATATAGATGTAGAGTTGGGCTATTGTGCTTCATGAAGTAAATGAAAGGAATTGCATGGCTTTTTTTTTTTCTTTTTTTTTTGAATAATAGTGGTGTATACCACCGATTTCATATTGAAATAAACAGAACCTTATATGATACCCAAAATAGGTACCAAAACCAAATCCAAAGGTCTTACAATTATTCTTACATCCCAAACCAAAACCTAAACCCTGAACCCTAAACATCTGATCTAACTAACGAATGACTACAATTTTGCAAGATCATCCCAATTAACTAGATCTTCCTCATCCAACTTTTCTCTAGACATTGGATCTGAGGGTTGCCATCTCAGAACCCTATATGGCTTCGCTGCTTTCCTCTTGGGCAATGAACAACAAAAGGTCCATTGCCTGAGCCATGTCTGGACTACTTTTCTCTTCCTCTAGAATTAGATTTGGGAGATCCTTAACATCAGAGGGAAGCATTAGATTTAATTTTAAAAAAAAAATTATCTGATCTAGATTGACACCAAAAATGAGATAAAGATATAATTTTAGAACCAATAACCTTAATAGAAAGGGGATTAGAATTATTAAATCAGATTATATTCCTCTCCAACCAAACAGTCCATAGGACATGCTTTTATTTCTTAATTAATTTATGTATGCTTGAAGTGAGTTTTTCGTATTCAGATCCCTTTCTCGGAGTCCTTCGTACAGATCGTAACCTCACAAAGCCCAGTCACACCTCCTCAGGACTACTATGCAAACCTTCTTCTAGGTTTGGTCATCAATGTTTTACCTTCTCTAAGCACCAAGTCCAGATCCGAGTCAGCCGAGTCTTCAGCCCGCAGTAATGTCAAGCCTCAGGCACCACCTCAACCGAGCTCAATAAACACCTCAGACAGTCAGAAGGCATTCTTTCAGAACCAAGATCCGGGGTCGTACACCCAGCTTGTTTTAGAAACAGCTGCCATAGAAATCCTCTCTCTTCCTGCATCACCTGCTCAGATTGTATCCACTTTGGTTCAAATCGTGGTCCACATCCAATCATCACTGATACAGTCCAGTGGTCAAACCTTGGGTGTACCAAACTCTCCTGCCGCAGGTGTCGCTGAGCAGATGGGAGGTGGAATTGGAAGTGGAATCAACACTGCCGGGTTCGTTTCCAAAAGTGGGTACACCAGCCAGCAGCTGTCGTGCTTGATGATCCAGGCGTGCGGTTTGTTGTTGGCTCAGCTGCCACAAGAGTTCCACATGCAGCTCTACTCAGAGGCAGCACGTGTGATAAAGGAATGCTGGTGGCTTGCTGATGGCAGCCGCCCACTTAAGGATCTGGATTCTGCTGTGGGGCATGCATTGCTGGACCCCACTTGGGCCTCTCAGGACAATACTTCCACTGCTGTAGGTATGGTGCTCTGTTTTTTTTTTTTGAACTGGATTGGTTTGAGATCCAAATGATTGTGCCAGCAGCTCTTACCTAAACTGCACTGGAATCTAAGATAACCCGAATTGCACTACACTATAGAACAAAATGATCCAAAGACCTGAGATGACCTCAAGTTAAACCTGAAATGGCCTCAACCTAATTTTATATGACTCGAACAATAAGAGACTGAACCTGAGTCGATCAGACCCTCTATTTTGTCATCAGAATCTCTTGATTTCAATAAATGAATTCACAGTTTCACTCAGAGATGAGGTCACTGATCTGAGCCATTGGATCAAAGGATTGACTGAGTGAGCTTAAGAAGTGGCAAAGGGCTTTGAACAATCTTTTGAGAAAAAGGAAAAGGAAGAAAAAGAGAAAAGATATTGTGGTTCATATGGAAAAAACAGGGGCAGGCGACAGTACCTGAAGATTGCTGACATATCTGAATTTAACGCAGGGAACATAATAGCACTTCTGCATGCTTTCTACATTAACCTCCCTCAAGAGTGGCTGGAGACGTCACATACTATTGTCAAGCACTTGCGTCCAGTAACTTCTGTGGCAATGCTGAGGATAGCTTTTCGCATTTTGGGTCCGTTGCTCCCTCGGCTAGCCTTTGCCCGCCCCCTGTTTATGAAGGTATCTATTTGAGTTGTGACCTGTGTGGGGGGAACTGATGATTAGCAATTTGAACCTGAGGACATGTTAAACAAAGAGAAACAAAAGTAATATAAACTGTAACAGGACATTTTATTCAATCTTTCTTGTCTCAAATTCCACGGCATAATTAGTACTGCAAATTGCCTTACCGGTTTTACTGCAAAAAAAAAAAAGAAAAAAAAAAGAAGAGAGAGAGAGCAAAAGGAAGAGGAAAAAGAACGAGATATATTATCCAACTAGTATGAAAACCAGGTAGGTTATTATGCCATGCAATATATTCCAGTATCGGTGTGCTCAATCAGTTCCAGTGGGCTTAATGGACCACTGTATCTATCAAAGGTGACTACGGTTTGACCAAGAAACTCTAGCCTATACCAATACTAGTAGTGGTATGCTATCTTTATTATTGACTAGATTATTTCTTAATCCAAGTAATGACTAGATTATTATTAATGTATGGGGGACTATTTGTAGACTTTAGCTCTACTATTTAATGCACTTGGCGATGTGTTTGGCAAGAACTCACAACCATCATCCCCGACTGAGGCTTCAGAGATAACTGACATCATTGATTTTCTGTAAGTTGCTCATTGCCCTTGCAAAAATTGCGAAGAGGAAAGCCAAACTATACTAAAGAATTGCAGAAATACCCTTCCCTTGTCATTGTTTACAAAATTTCCTTGTTAATGGAAAATATTTTATATCATTGTTGTCGTGTTTTATTTTGACGCCATTCGTACTAACAAAGTGTAAGGGTACTAAATAAATTCAAGGGTGAAATGAAACGGTGAATATATCCTCTATTATAATTGTGTCATGACCATTCATATTTTTATCTGCATTAAGATAAGCAAATAAAAATTGCCAACTGCTATAATATTTAAAGGGTTATTTATGATTTCATTTAATTCATAAGTTAAAAAGAGGTGGTTCTTAGGATCCAATTTAATTTCTACTTTCTCAACTTTGTTTGGATATTATGTAATTGCTGAAAAGGGCGTCTGTGAAACCATCCTGATAACTTGCATACCAGTTTTACAATCATCTTTCTTCAATAAGTTGCAAAACAAGTTTAATTGACACCAAAACCTAAATCTGACTTGCCGATCTTTTGTGGTCAGGCACCATGCTGTCATGTATGAGGGACAAGGTGGGCCCGTGCAGAGCACCAGCAAGCCCAAGCTAGAGAGCTTGACTCTCTGTAGCAAGGTCTTGGACCTACTAAGGCCCGATGTAATGCATCTGTTGTCTCATCTGAGACCCGACCCCTACTCCTCTGTTTATGCAGCCAGCCATCCGAAAATAGTGCAAAACCCGACTTAAAAATAGGTGCCTGATGTATGTATGCAAGTTGTTTTATTATGGGTTGGCATGTGAGGTTTGTGTTGTGCAATATACCCGTTGTATTTATTATTTATTGATCAAAATTAGGAGTCCTAGCTTGTTTGAAAAAGTAACTAAGTGTGGAGATCCGCTTCTCCTCAAGTTTGTACCCAAAATAATTTTGCATTTGAATGCACCAATAAAAAAATTGTGCTCATCTTATTGGATCACAGTTGAAAACTAAAGTTATAAAATATACACGAGACCTGGTCAATTGACCACCACAAATTCCCTACTATATTGGGTTCTTTTGGTATGTGATCTGGAATCCTCAAAAACATATCCAAATATATTAGCGTCACATCAGACAGTATATAAACGAAGTCTTGACTTGAATATATCTCCATATATGTTATATAAAGTATAAACTATGAAAATTTGACGATAAAAGAATGCGGAGTGATGGTTTCAAAGAGAGTATAATATAGTCTGACTTCTTCCCCGCTATACGTGAGAAGTGTCGGGGTCATAAATAGTTTAATATGAATTCGTTGATAAAGAATCCGGCGAAATATTCTTTGGTAAATATTGCATGAACTATTAATTTGCTTAAATTTGCGACAGATGTAACCACGATCTTTTGACCTGAAATTTAATATGGCGTCGTCCAAGATCCGGCTTTTTTTGAACGCATAAATCTATTGTGTTACCATTATCTCGCTTACTCGGCGATTTTTTTTTGAAGAATTGGCAGAGGCTGCCAAGTGATTTTATTGAAAAGGTGAAAATATTTACATACATCAAAAACTGAAGAGGATCTTATGCCTATTTACATCAGTACATGATCCTCTTCATCACTAGCTATACAATAGTAAATCATTTGCCACAATTACTAATCCACAACCTTCCCACATCTATAGCTCTTACAGCAGTTATCTCCGCTGGTTATTGCGCTTCAACCAGATATGCCAGCAGGTACTAACGAACCACACCGAGATCATGTGAAAAGTAGAGATATCTCTCTTACTCGGTGAATTTAAAATCAGAAAAGTAAACAATGTAATACAGGATTAGATTTTTTTTTAGACTCTTCAATCTAATGACAATAAATAGTGCTTCAAATGCTATGACAATCAAATGGATGTTCTATTGACGTCCAATTGACGAAAACACTGAGATAATATAAACCGATTTTGGTATTAATTAGCTGTGTGTACATATTCCTAATTAGTTGATTTTTTACGTACTATATGAGAATGATCTAATGTTTACTTAACAGTCGCTGTCAAGTTTTTCAAAAAAAAAAAAGCTGTCAAGTTTTTCAAAAAAAAAAAAAGGAAGAATGGTCCAATGCTATAAAATATAAATCCAAAGACTAGATCCGTGCTTGAGTAGATAACGGGGGGATTAGTTGGTAAGAAAGTGTTTTGCATTGTTTGACTAAGTTAAACAAGTTTACAATGTCAAATTATTATGTCTTGAATTTGCCAGATGTATATATATTCTGACGCAAGATGACACATGCAAAAATTACTAACAAGCTACTATTTCCGACTCAAAATAGTTATAATTTGAATTACTAGCTAGTATATGTTTCATTTCTTTCGTTAAGCATTTGTTATCTATATTTTTAGTTGGATATACTTTGCTATTTGAGCATCTATTTGCATCATAATCTGCATATTTTATACAAGGCTCAATCATTTTTTTCGATGTACATTGTGTTCTTTGCGGATCGGCTCCATTGCTATTCAGTTTATTGTTATGACGTAGTTGTGCGTTGAATATGCGCTAAACGAATACATATTCATTGGATACGATCATATCATAAACCATTCCTATTATGTATGTAGTATAATAGACATATCACCATTGTTGTGATAGTATATATTGTATTTTTTTAGTAAAAAAGTATATCAGTGTATTGTTATTCTCTCTAAAAATTAGACGGTCTCAAATCATATGAGTCTTGTTTTTAACTACAAAATATTTGACCAAGAAATATCATACTTCGAGCCTCCTCTTTAATAAAAATGTGCACTTTAGCTAAAACATAATTCAATATAGTTAAAAGGTGTGCATTTTGAGTTTACAATAGATGACATTATTTCAAAACCTATTGTGTGTTTATTTCAATCATAGAACTATACATTCTACTTGCAAGCATAGGCGGAGCCAGTATTGGCCAGGGGTAGGCAACTGCCTACCCCTAAATTTTGAAAAATACTTGTAAATCTGTATAAAATTTGATTATTATCTACCCCTATTTCGGTTCATTGCCTACCCCTGTCGTGATTTTCTCTAGATGTGGCTTGATTCAGCCTTTTTTGTGTGTCAATTGAATTTATTAATTTTGTTGATTTGGGAAAAAAAATGAAGAGAACGGAGATCTGTGGAGAAGAAAGTTAATTGAATACTTTTTCCTAAATACACTTGGTGTATTGATCCATTGAGCATAAAAATTAAAAAAATAATAGTTGGTTCACATTGAACCAGGGCCATGAGAAGTTGTTTGAGCCATGAGAAGTTATTTGAGCCCTCACATTAATCAAGATAATTATGCCTTGTTATTTAGACGTTTTTAACATGTAATCAATTTACTTTTTAAGTTATAAGAAAATTGTCTAAATCACAAATTATAGTGAAAAATTTAATTATTATTTTTTCAGTTATGATTTAATGTTTTCATACATACATGTACATTTAAAATTTAAAATATATCATATATATTGTGTATGGTTAACTTGTAAATGTAGTAAACTTTAATAATATATGTTTGTCCTAACATGATTTTTTATACAAATTAACTTTTTTACTGAATTGTTGGAAATAAAAAAATTATCATCATTTTTACGAAATAGTGTGTTGATAATTTTAATTTTATTAAAAATAATAATTTAATAATAGCTCATTTTTTGCCTACCCCTACGCCACTGTTGCAAGAAGTGTTTATTCTGAGAGCCATGAATGTAATTATTAAAAATTCAAATAATAAATTGATAGTTATCAAAATGCATTTTGATTTAGTACGTAATAATTATCATATATATATATATATATATATATAGGGTCTGTCTAAATTGCTGCTGGCAGCATTTCGGCAGAGGTGCTGCCGGAGCTATATTTAGCCGTGTGATGTCCAAACAACAAATCCAAACCGTTAGATGTTTAATCTATATTATAATCTACTTGGAGATCAAATTTTACATTTTTTGGAATTTTTTTACTATATATTAAGCTGGTTTGAAAACCGCTGATTTCAGTAAATTTCTGCAGCATTGAAATCAGCGGTTTTCAAACCAGCTTAATATATAGTAAAAAAATTCCAAAAAATGTAAAATTTGGTCTCCAAGTAGATTATAATATAGATTAAACATCTAACGGTTTAGATTTGTCGTTTGAACAACAAAAAATAGAAAAAACAGTGGCAGCACCGCCGGCAGAAATGCTGCCGGCAGCAAATTAGCCACAGCCTATATATATATATTGAACTAAACTAAGTAAGTATTTATTTTATTTTAAAGAATGTACATTGTATGTTGAAGAATTCATTCAAGTAGAAAAGAGAATACACATTATATTTGGGATAGTAAATAGGGGTGTAAACGGATACGAATAATCCGCTTTGTATTCGCTCCGTATCCGGAGATTATCCGAATTCGGATTAAACGGATACGGATATGAATAATTGTGGATACGGATACGGATAATTTTATGAAGGTGAATATCCGTATCCGCAATTATCCGGATCCGAAATTACCCCCAACCAGCTTGAACTTTACTGCTTTGGATAGAAGTTGTTATATATTATTCTATATTAATTTCAGTCTTGATTGTGGTATTAATGATAATACAAAATAGTTTTCAATTTAATATCTTTTTTGTAGGTAATAGTGCTACAATAACACAATTTTCTTCTTTTTTACCTCCATTTTTTCATTCCCCATTATTTTCCATTCAAAACTTTAGTCAATGAATATAGTATGTTTTTTATCTCTGTTAAATTGGTTTTAGTTATTGTTTCAAGACAACAACAAGCCACTTTTTTGTATCTTAAAATGTATAACTCAATTATCCGACAATTATTCGTTTCATATCCGTATCCGAATCCATATTCATTGATTATCCACTCCGTATCCGTATCCGTTTAAGATAAATATGATTTTAAATTTTGATATCCGTTTACTATCCGTGTCTGTATCCGTATACATTCATTGGAAAACAGAATCACATATGGTACCAGCATTATCCGCTCCGAATCCTCCGTTTACACCCCTACTGTACGCAGAGAGCACAAATTAAACCAACCTATGAATATCACGCAATGCATATCCGTTATAGAACATATTGGAACGCCACAATATCTCGAGTGTTTGAGCTATCTCGAACTATATATGAAATGAAATGTACGGATCCACATCCAGCCGTATTTTTCGCTCACACCGACGCGTAAGCATGCCTCTCTTCTCTCTTCTCGCCACCTATTTCTTCTTATAAAACCAAGCTCTCCCTTTCCACCGACCCCTACTCTTTGCTCTTCTCCCCTCTTTTAGTTTCTAGATCCTTGCTTTCCTTTCTCTGATCTCAGAGAGAGAGAGAGAGAGATGGGGAGACAACCGTGCTGTGCAAAGGTGGGGTTAAAGAAAGGTCCCTGGAGCCCAGACGAAGATAAAAGGCTGCTCGAATTTTTACTCAACAATCCCCTTTGCTGCTGGCGCCTTGTCCCCAAGCTCGCTGGTAATTAATTCTGTTATTGTAATTTAATTTATCTCCACATTTCACATTCACGCTCGAAATTTTCTCTTGTTTTGGTCGAAATTAATTAATCCGTTGTTGGTTTGTGTAGGTTTGCTGAGGTGTGGGAAGAGTTGTAGATTAAGGTGGCTAAATTATCTCAGACCAGATTTGAAGAGGGGATTGTTGTCTGAATCTGAAGAGAAGCTTGTAATCGATCTCCATGCTCAGTTTGGAAACAGGTTCTCTTTCTATCTTTCTTTCTTTCTCAGTTTTTCTCATAAAACAGAAATAGAAATAAAATGTTTTCTCCTTTCTCCTTTTCTTTATATTTTATTTATAGTTTCTGTTTCCTTTTTATTTTCCTTGTAGGTGGTCGAAGATTGCGGCTCAGTTACCCGGCCGAACCGACAACGAGATTAAGAACCTATGGAATACTCACATCAAGAAAAAGTTAGCCAAAATGGGCATCGACCCGATAACCCACAAGCCCGTTTCTCCATCGGAGAATGCCTCAGGTGATTACCGTGAAGAAGGAGAAGGAGAAGAAGAAGAAGAAGAAGAGAAGACTCCTACGGTTAGTCTCTGTTCTGACTCGGAGAAAAGCCTCGTAAGCTCCTCTGTTTCTTCTTCAGCTTGTTCCTCTAACTCGGCTTCTCTGATGAGTAAAGACGAGGCGATAGAGGTACCGACGATTGATTGGGATGAACCAATGTGGCTTTTGGAGATGGATGAATTCAAGAATTTCGAGTTTTTCTCTGCTGATCTTGATTCAAATCTCTGTTTTTGATCAGGAATTATTATCTGATGCTCAGTTATGTTCTTAGCATTTGTGCAGTTTCTGAGAAGCTTTTAAAAACTTTTCATATGGAAAATTATCATCTGCTCAAGGTAGGAAGTTGGAATTTTACCTTTTTTAGGGGCTGCTTTCTAGTGTCCTTTTTTTTTGTTTTTGCATCAACTTTCTAATGTCCTTTCAATATGCATGAGATTGAGGTGAGTGACTGTGAGTGTGAGGTACATGAAATGTGAAGTATATATTATAATTTATAGGAAAGGATTTGACAATGTTCGTTGTCAGCTTTTTTCTGTTCTGTTGGTAAATTAGTTACTATTTCTTTTTTTGACAATTTCTAGATAAAAATTTCGTCTTCGTCTTATTATATGTCATTAACTGAATATTCTTGTGAGTCGTGATCATAGTTTTGTGTGCTAATTATTTCCTTCTAACTGTATAATATCTTTCTAGTAGCTTTAAATGCACAGATGCACTCGCTAGTTCATTTTCAAATCCAACTTATTATTTTTCTTATTTATATTTTGGAAATAAATCTGGTGTTATTCCTTGAGAATAACAAGAAACTGTTATTCCGATCTCAACTGTTGGTTTTTTTATTGAGATTCGTGTATGAAAAGATTAATTCGTTGAGATCCACGCATAAAAAAATTTGAACGGTTAGAATCGGAATAACAGCCTGCAGCCAGCATATTTATTTCCTGTTCAACTTTTCATGGAAGACATGTAAAGGTGGTGGGTGTGTGTAGACACACACATGCAAGTTTATTGTATTAAATTTAGTTAATTATACATGCAAGCTTTGATCACTATTCTTGGGTAAGTGCAACGGTTTTTCAAGAAAGCATTTTGAAATATTTTTGTTATCGTTAGCAACACTTGTGCTTTCTTATCAATTTTTCAGAACAATTCGACGTGTGCAAGTCTTATTGTTCAGATCTTGTAATATGTCAACCTGTAATCGAATACGCATATAAATTTGCTCTGGTAATTTTTATATTCCTTCAATTTTTATGGTGCATCTAGCGATTTCTATTCTTCATAAGACTATTTTTATATAAATAGCATATCCTTAAAAAAAAAAAAGACTAATTCTACTTGATTATTCACCGAATGAGACAAAAAAAAAAAGAATCTAATTCCGTTGAATAATCCAGTGAACTTGGTCATATATTTTGCTGGTCATATATTTTGCTGGATAATTCAGCGAAAATGTCATATTCGAAATTCCTATGAAGTCGTGATATTTTTTGTATTTTTATTTTGTTTTATGTTATTAATATTTTTTTTGGTTCATTGTTAATGCATGAAGAAATGAAGATCCATTATTAATAATGAAACTTAACAAAAAAAAAAATCATCGTCTAATTAACAATTTGTCCCTATTTACAAGTAATTGCTACATTTAATTAATAATGTGTTCCTCTAACGAATTAGTGCTTCTCTTTGATTACTATATATATATTCTGAACGAGTATAATTAAATAACTAGAATGATTTGGCAACTTTTTTATTATGCTAATTCTATCATGCACGCATCCTTTTTTTTTTCTTTTAACTCGAGATGAAAAGCATAAAAACGGTCCCACTTTGTAATCGCCACAACACAAATTAACAGACACGCCCCCGCTTCTTTTTTCCATGATCTGAAGCTAAAGCACAAGAGAAAAAGTGCACGACCATAGATCGATGCTTAAAAAAATACAATCCATGCAATGATTGCAATCCAAACACAAATGTTAGTGGAACTGAAAAGGTTAGGGAAAAGGAGGAGATTTGGATTATGAAAATAGTGCGAGTGTGCGTTGTGATATATATGAGATCTTGCTTTGTCAATGTCAAGAAATAAATATTTTCTCTTGCATGGGGCGGTGCGGTGTTGTATGTAATGTAAGTAATTGTCGGCACGGCGCCCTTTAAGAAAATGTTAACTCGATCCCAATGTTTTTGTAAATATAAAAAATAAAAAATAAAAACGAAATGCATCCGGACATGATTTGAGACGGATCCTCGACACTAATTCAACTTGGTCAAATATATTACGGTAATGCGTATTGGTTGGATTGATGTACGTATGATTCAATTCGAAAATATTAACCTGATGGTAACGCGTGTTTGCTGGATTAATGATGATTCAATTCAATATATTTTGGTAGTCACTACCAAGTCTTTCAAAAAAAAAAAATTAAAATATCTTTGTCTACTTATTATACTAATTAAATGATCAAACAAACTATAACCAACAATGAAAATAAACCAAAAAAAAAAAAAATAGTGGACAATATAAATCATCCCGTTCACAAAGAAAATGGAACATAATTGTCTATTTTGTCCATATGTTTCCCTTCCCTTGATTTATAAAATATAGTTTTCAAGGGAAGGGAATATTTTATAAATTTAAAGGGTGAAAACAGAGAGAATATATTTTTATTTTTTTTAAAGGGATAAAAATTCCCGATCATCATTTATTTTCTGTTTATTTTCAACGATCTGATTGTAATTTGAATTATGATTTGAATATATATGTGGACAGAGATGTTTATCAAAATTCTCGTCATTCCTACATATCGACATTTCCTAGGAATGTATCCTTTTCGATTTTTTTTACCTTTTCTATTAATAAAAAAATCGGATAATTTGAGATCATAGAAACTAATGAATTCATACCCTCTGAGGTAACATAATATTTCTGTTTGGATCATGATCGTCCGATCGGAATCCAGACCAATTCGGTTTGAGGTAGAATGCAAGGGTGATACGGCTCAGATTCAAACAAAAATATTGTGTTACCTTAGGTGATACGAATTCAGAGTATCAAGATCACGAATTCTACTTGGTAAAAACTGTTAACCTGATGGTAATGCGTATTGGTTGGATTGATGTATGATTCATTTCAAAAATATTAATCTGATGGTAACGCCTGTTGGTTAGCTTGATAATTTACCCTTGATAGCTACTATCAATTTAAGAAAAATATATTGGATTGATGATTTAATTCAAAAATATATAACTTGATGGTAATGCGTGTTAGTTGGATTGAAGATTTAAATAGTATGTGGATTGAAAGTTTCCAATTCCAATTCACAAGCAAGCAATGAGCAATCAGAACTTTTTTGAATTTACACAAGTCAAACAAAAGAAAATAATTTACGAAAATTTACGAAAATTGATGAATAGTAACTTCAAGTCAAACAAAACTACCAAAAATTTACAAGACTTTTAAGTCCCATTTAGTGAGGCTATGGGAGGAGGGATCAAGTTATAACAATTTTTGAGTTACAACAAGTTATCACAATCATTTTCTACATTTTCAAAGTTCAAATTGTCGATCTAAACCATTAGATGTGATCTCTACAATAAAATGTACTTGGAGACCAAATTTTACATATTTTGGAATTTGTTTACTATTTATTAAGATGGATACAAAAACTAGTCAAATTCAGACCATTGAATTTTGTACCCATCTTAATAAATAGTAAAAAAAATTCAAAAAATGTAAAATTTGGTCTCCAAGCACATTTTATTATAGATATCACATCTAACAGTTTGGATCAATGATTTGTACTTTAAAAATGTAAAAAAAATGTTTGTGGTAACTTATTGTAACTCAAAAATTGTTGTAACTTGATCCCTCCTCGTGGTAATATGCATATTACACAAAGGTTCGTACATTAATTTTATATTTTTATTTATATCTTTATTTTTAATGTTTAAATAATCAATCTGTTAATATGATCTTCATATAAATATGTACATGAAGATCAAATTTTACATTTTTGTTTTAATTTTTTACTTTCTTTTTAAATAAGTAGAAAATCATATGAAAATTATGAATCAACTTATTGATGCGTTTGGATGGAGCAAGAATAGCACTAATCCGAGAATAGTACTATTCTTTTGAGCTATTCGATGTTTGGATGGAGCAAGAATATCACTAACCCACTATTCTTTGTTTGTATTATATGGGTTAGCTCACTATTCTATTAACCCAATCAAAAATTAGATTAGCTACTATTCTCAAACATGAGATTAGCTCTATTCCTTGTTTCATCGAAACGCACTCGGGTGTGTTTGGATGGAGCAAGAATAACACTAACTCGAGAATAGTACTATTCTTTTGAGCTATTCGATATTTGGATGGAGCAAAAAATAGCACTAACCCACTATTCTTTATTTGTTTTATATGAGTTAGCTCACTATTCTACTGACCCAACCAAAAGTTGAATTAGCTACTATTCTCAAACATGAGATTAACTCTATTCTTGCTCTATTCTTTGTTTCATCCAAACAAAATAATAGTAGAAATCTTAAAAAATACATAAAATTAGAAATTTAAGTATATTTTCATATAAAAATCATATTTAACTGTTCAAATTAATTGTTTGAATGTTGAAAATAAAATTATAAAGTTATGGTATGAATAGATCCGGAATTTCCACATTACCATAGCCTCAGCCTCGTTTCCATTTTTTCCTTGTTTGTTTGCAAGTTCTACACGAGATTCTCTCTGCGCAGAATCCCTCGTGGGCCAGGCCTTGATGATCCATGAGCCCAAAGTCAAAAGTGGTAAATATCGGCCATTGTTCGTTTCAATTTATGTTTGAACAATTTATTCATGGATTTTTTTTTTTCATGCACCTCTGACTTCGGGCCATTAGGTTAACGCCCCGATTTTTTTAAAAATACCCAAAACAAAAAATAAATAATTTAAAATACCCAGGTTTCGGACAAAATTTTAAAAATGCCCAAACCGCCTCAAAATTCGGCGGTCCGGAATTTTAATTCCTAACCGCCCCAAAATTTGGCGGTCCGGAATTAAAATTCCAAACCGCCAATAAATTCGGCGGTCCGGGCCTTTATATACCCCACACTGCAATCTTCTCTCTCCTCACAATTCATTTTCTCAAAATCTCACTCTCTCTCCTCCCCATCCGAATTGTTCAACTGCTAAATCAGGTTTTTTTACGCATTGTTGTTTACTATTCATTTACAATAGATGTATGTATGTACTGTTCATATACGTATTAACTGTTCGTTTACTGTTCATATACGTATTTACTGTTCATTTACTGTTAATTTACTGTGCACATACGATATTGTTCATGTATTGTATTTACTGTTCATATACGTATTTACTGTTCATTTACTGTGCACATACGTTTTTACTGTTCATATACGTATTTACTGTTCATTTACTATTCATTACTGTGCATATACGTATTTACTGTTCATTTGAAATCAGTAAACTTACAAAATATTTCCTTCTCCGAATGTAGTTTATTGGCCATGCCTATTGCAATTTCAATACATTTTGGAGGGAAATTCATTTTTGACCAGAATGGGGCACGTTACTCCAAACCTCCAGTAAATACGTATTGGGTTGATGAAAATTTCTCATTTGAGCAGTTGCAATCGCTTATTTATGAAGTGAGCGGCTACAATAGGAATCGTTGGGAATTACAGATTCAAGCCCGAATGGTCCATGCAGGAAGGTATGTCAGAATCGTATTGGGTGATGACGGGGCATTGAGAGGCCTGATCGCGCAGGTTGTGCGGTCCGGTGAATTATTGGAAGTTTTTGCATGCAGAATTCGCGGAGAGTCAGTGGCTGGGAGTTCAGGCCAAAATTCGATTGCAGAAAATGATCAACCAAATTATGAACCACACACTCCTTTTATCTCAATGCCAGTAGCAGAACCGGAACCAGAAATATACAGTAATTCACCTCAATCTCCACCTTTTGTCCCACCACGAGTACAATCTCCACCTTTTATCTCACCTATATCCATGCATGGAGGTTCTTCATCCTTACCTGGGCCTGAACCAAGTTCTGACCCCAGACCGGCACCAGTACATGAAGATCCAAACGAGTCAGAATTTGAATTTATGAACGAGGTACCGGAGGAAAATTTGCAAACTGGGGATGAATGGGAGGAAGGAGACTGGGACATTAATGATGAAGGAGATGAAGAAGATGAAGAAGAATACACACAGCCCACTGTGAGCCAAAATAGAGAGAATATGCCGTTAAGTGGTCGTTCTGAGACTCACCCGTTTGTAAACTTCAATGACACATCTGCTTTTCGAGAAGCAGACGTTTCTTACTACGGTCGTCGGATTGAATACAGGAGTGAGCTCGCAAAAGGCCAATACTTTCCTAACAAAAAACAACTGACCAAAAAGATCAGAGAGTACCATGTTGACAAGAACAAGGAGATATATACGAAGAGAAGTGACACATCCCGGCTGGAAATTAGATGCAGCACTTCGGGTTGTCGTTTCAAACTGAAGGCAAAAGCAACAAATGCAGGAGATACATGGATGATAACCGAGCAAGACACGCCTCACACTTGCACGTCTGAGTACACCAGGACCGACCATGCACAACTAACGGCATCAATAATCACAGATATCATCGAGAGCGGCATTAAGGAAAACCCCACTATGAGCATCCGGAGTGTGGCACACTGTGTGAGGGTTAGGTTTGGCAGTATAACCCCGAAGTACAACAAACTCTGGAGAGGTCGTGAGATTGCAGTTGCCCGTCAATTTGGGAGTTGGGAAGAGTCGTACAACTTTATGAAACTATTGCTTATCGGGATATGTGATAAGAATCCCGGCTCGAGGCACGATTTTTGGACCAAGCCGAGCTTCGATAGAAATACAGGACTGGTCAAGCAAGGTGTTGTGGAATTCGTGGCCGTGGCATGGGCTTACGGACCATGCATCACCGCATTTAATTACTTGAGACCAGTCATCAGTATAGATGCAGCCTTCCTTTCTGGGCGGTATGAGGGCAGACTTTTGATGGCTTGCGGCTATGATGCCGAGAACCAATTCATGCCTCTAGCATTTGCAATTGTGCACAAGGAGAATGAAGAGAATTGGGGTTTTTTCTTACAATGGGTTAGAATGAATGTGATTGGTGTTAATAGATTCGTATGTGTCATATCAGACCAACACAAGGGTATCAAAGCTGCATTGAAACCTGAATACGGATGGGACCGGGATAATTTTGTGCACAGATATTGTATCCAGCATGTTGCTGACAATCTGGTTCAGGCTTGTGGAAAGGACAAATGGTACGGAACTAGGTTCAAACAAGGAGCCAAGAAGAAGAAGCCAAGAAGGCTGAAAGAGATGTTCGAAGATTTCACCATGGTATGTCTAATATTGTCTAATTATGTTGTTCATTTTCTTTTCTTTTAGATGCATTTTGTCTAATTTTACTTTGTTCTAATGCAGCAAAATCCTAGGTGTAATGCTTTTTTGAGGAGAGTGGGCAAAGTACGTCCTAATGATGTCATGGAGCAATCAAATTTTGATAAAATCTTCCAGACATGTGATGGAGGATACCGATTTGGTATCATGACAACAAACGGCTCTGAGTCCCTGAACGCTGTCTTCAAGGATAGCCGAATGTTGCCCGTAGCTGCACTCGTGGAGGAGACATTCTACAAGTGCAATAGCTGGTTTGTTCAGCGGCGACAGGCAGCGACGGAGCAAAACAATGCAGGAAAGCCTTTTTCCGAACGGGTACATGTCAAGCTCGCCAAACGGTGGGAGAAAGCTATAGAAATGGATGTCATCGCATACTCGCACGGCGAAGGTAAGTACGAAGTCACGGGCCCAAATGAATATGTTCCAGTAGTCCAAACACAGGATGGAACTATGTCTATTATTCATAGAAGGTTCCAGTATATCGTGACATTCAGGCCAGAGAGAAAAGTGGAATGTACATGCAGATGTATCCAATTAACTGGAATTCCGTGCGCTCATGCGTTAGCGGTTTGTCGCCGTAATAGCTGGTCACCCGACCTATTTGTTGACCACCGGTATCGGGTGGACTACCTTCTGAGTACTTGGAATGCACTGTTTGTTCCTTATGGCAATCCTGAAGAGTGGCCTACGACCACTACCCCTAAAATTGAGCCAAACAAAGATTGGATACGGCGTGGTAGGAGAAAACACATCCGTTGTGTAATGACCATGGACGAAATGCAAGGTAGGCGAATGGGGCACCGACCTCGCCGTTCCACTTCTGACAGGCAAAGTCGAGGTATGTAGCACTCAACCCTGATTATATTTCATTTCAATCTTGAATAATTTAGTAGCTAACATTTTTGTGCTGCAGACGCGCATAATGCAGCAAATGCAGCAGAAAATGAGCGAGTTATGGCCGAGGCAAGTAGATCGCAAGGGTCTCGGCAAAGCACAGCTAGAAGCCGTACAGCAGACCGTGAAAATGCAAATATGATGTTCAGAGAGGCAATGAGAGAAGTACTGGCAGGAGGAGATGCAGTTGGGATGCAAGGGCCTTCAGGTACTACCCAACGAAGAAGGAGCACATCTGGCGCGGGAAGGAGGAGCACATCTGGCGCTGGGACATCTAGTACAGCACCCTCGAGGGATGAAGCAGTGCAACCCGCTAGGAGGAGCACATCTGGCGCTGGGACATCTGGTACAGCACACTTGAGGGATGAAGCAGTGCAACCCGCTAGGAGGAGCACATCATCATGGAGATCTTTGGGATTGCATTTTAGGCTCCGTAGAAATTAACCAGAGATGTATTTCAATGTGCTGAGACCTTATGTGATTAGATGAACTTTATTTTCTGAACATTTATCATTTAGTAGTATGTATGTACTTTATTTGTATGTTACAGCTTATTATGTTGCAATTTTTTTAACTATTATTTTTAAACAAATTGTAGACGAGAATGATGGACAGTAACAATCGAGGAAAGAGAGAGGAAAATGAAAACCCCAAATGTGACATTTGCGGAAAGTTTAGAAAGGACTGCCAGAGATGTGTGAAGATAGATGAATTTTTCAACCGGAATGACATATCTGATGATGACTTTGTAGAAAACCCCTACGGCTATGGATTGAGGAAAAAAAAGGTTGATGTACAGACGCCTACGGCCAAGACTAAGGCCAAGACCAAGGCTAGCACGTCGTCTGTTGTTACTGACCCAAATTTGTCAACCTCCGACGATGACTTTGTTCCATGTACGTTCAAGCCATATTGTAAGAAATAGTATGTTGTTAAGTTTGTTTGGAATTGAGAATAGTTTGAATTTCTGAGTTTGAGGTTTGTATGAATTTTTTTTTTGCGAGGTTTGTATGAACTTAGCAGTGCTGTTCTAGGATGTCGAGATTATATGTCGGTAAATTTTCATGATTTTTGAAGATTTTTTACCAAGGAAACCAGAAGTGCAAAGTTGGACCCCGGATGAAACATTAATCAGTTGGGGCTATTTTTACGAGCTTATATCTCATGTTCTGTTCAGAGATTCTACATGAAACTTGGCAGTGCTGTTCTAGATTGTACATTTTCATGATTTTTCAAGCTGTTTTGCTAAGAAAATCAGAGGTACATTTTATTGCAAAAAATCTGAATATATAAAACAATTTGATTTGCAAAAAAAAAAAAAAAAAAAAAAAAATTCGGACCGCCGAATTTTGGGGCGTTTAGGAATTAAAATTCCGGACCGCCGAATTTTGAGGCGGTTTGGGCATTTTTAAAATTTTGTCTGAAACCTGGGTATTTTAAATTATTTATTTTTTGTTTTGGGTATTTTTAAAAAAATCGGGTTAACGCCTTAGGGGTTTTGTATTAACCTTACCCTTTTTTTCGAAAAGAAAATAACAGTTATATTAATTATAATTATGATAATATGATAAATATCAGCAACAATTTTTAAAATTATTAATTACAAAAAACATATTTTCCCTACTTAAAATTCACAGAAATTTTTAAAATAAGAATACCCTAATTTTCATTTTTTTTTTTAGAAAATCACGCAAAAGTAAAAAATTTCTGTACTGTTGTAAAATAAAATATTAATTTGTTTTAATCATCTGATTAAGATAAATAAATGTAAATTAAATGTAATAAGTTTCCAAAAATCTTTTAAACACAAAATGCTTAAACCGTCTGATGTAGATCAGACGTGTGGAGTTATGGAAAAGAAAAAATCACAAAGAGAATCAGAACACATTTCTCAAAAAAAAAATCATAGGCAGATGTGACACGTGACAAAGAAAATCTTTTTTTTTTTTTGGCAAACAACCTGTAGACACTTTCTATTCATTATAATTGAAATTGTCAGAACAACATGTTTAAATACTATCAGATTTAGCATCATTTTTTGAACCTGCACCAGTACCCCTATACCAGTTTGGTTTCCACTACTACAGATCCCTATGGGGTCATGCTAAATGACACTGAGTACCATGCCAGCCCCTAGAATTTAAAATTTGATAACTATAGTTTCTCCACATAATATAATAAATTACTAGCATATAATACACATATGATACTCTAGTGTGGTGGTTAAAGCTTTTACAAAAAAGAACTAGTACAGTGGTAATCCTCTTTGTTTAAAGTACGAGAGAAAGAATGGCGACTCAATGGCGACTCTTTCCTTTCCCCTCCTTCCGCCTTTTCAGCCTCGCTCACCGTTCCTTGCCCCCAATACTACTCCACTACCATTTCTACATGGGCCTTCTCTGTTAAATAAACATAGAAATTTGGTTGCGATAGCTATTATTTGGTTGCAATAATATTTGGTTGCAAATATTTGGTTGCAATAATATTTGGTTGTAAATATTTGGTTGCAACTTGTGCAATTATTGCAACCAAAGTTTAGTTGCATGAAATACGTAGCAATAATCTATGGCAACCAAATATATAATTGTTATTGCGCATTTATCGCAACCGAAATATGATAGCAATAAGATAGTATATTGCAACTAAATTCATGGTGTAATAGTTATTATTTGGTTATAATAATATTTGGTGTAATAGCTATTACTACTCCAAATAATAGCTATTGCACCATGCTGCAATAGCTATTACACCAAATATCATATCAGCTTTTATCATATCACATCAACCAAATAATAGCTATTACAACATGGTGTAATAGCTATTACTACTCCACTATCATTTCATGATCCAAAAAGTTGGTTGCAATAGCTATTATTTGGTTGCAATAGAATGATTTCACAACCAAAATAATTGGTTGCAGGTCGTTGCAATAGTTTTGGTAGCAATAGATTTACAACCAACTCTTTGGTTGCAATAAAAAAATATTTATTGCAACCATAATTTGATTATTATACTAATGTGGCAATAAGGTTTGCAACCAAATGAACGGTTGCTATTGAGTATTTATCGCAACAAAAATGGTAGCGATAAACTAGTATTCACAACCAAACAATGGTAGCAATAAAATTATATTGCAACGAAATTCATGGTTGCAACTTATGCAATTATTGCAACCAAATTTTAGTTGCATAAAATGCGTAACAATAATCTATTGCAACCAAATAAATGGTTGCTATTGCGCATTTATCGCAATCAAAAAATGGTAGCAATAAGATAGTATATCGCAACGGAATCCATAGTTGCAACTTGTGCAATTATTGCAATCATTATTATAATCGAAAAATAGTAGTAATAAGATAGTATATCGCAACGAAATATTTGACTGCAACTTGTGCAGTTATTGCAACTAAAGTTTAGTTGCATGAAATACGTAGCAATAATCTATGGCAACCAAATATATAATTGTTATTGCGCATTTATCACAACCGAAATATGATAGCAATAAGATAGTATATTGCAACTAAATTCATGGTTGCAACTCGTGCAATTCTTGCAACCACCTTTTAGTTGCACTAAATTCATAGCAATAAACTATTGCAACTAAATAAATTGTTGCTATTGCGCATTTATCGCAACTAAAAAATAGTAGCAATATTATAATGTATTGCAACAAAACTCTATAGTTGCAACATATAAATTAAATGCAACCAAATTTTGGTTGCAATTAATAATTGTAATGCAACCATAAATATTTTATACAACAAAATTAGTATGCAGGCGTAATTTCAAATGCAACCATAAATATTTTTAAACAACAAAATTAGTATGCATGCGTAATTTCAAATGCAACCAAAATTTGAATTGTAATAAATAAAATCTAATGCAACGAAATTGGTATGCATATGTAATTCTAATATTCGTTGTAATTAGTCATTTTATTAATTCTAATGTGAATAAATACTCTTGAATTTATAATATAAACTATAATATAAAATGAAGACAATAATTAATAAAAAAAACTTTCATAATACATTAAAATATATCATTCAAATTTACATTGATAATAACTAAAAAACACGCTGTCATCTAAAGAGCAAGTGAAGTGGTGATCTCATGAAGATATTGATGAGAGTATAACTGAACACTTGACAATTTGTACACATTAAAACAAAAAAGAAACACAAATTGAAATATATACTCCTCTGCGTCCTATGTTGGTAACATAATCAATATGTTTTGTTTGGTTCCTTCCCTTCTCTCTCAATCTCTATTTCAGCAGTAAGAATGAATTCACTTCTTATTTTTGGTTAAGAAAAAATTTATTTCTTTTATAATCAACCTCCGAATTGCTCTGTAGAAACCCTTTGTGGTCCATGTCAGATGTCAATTTGTCGCATGTTCCAGTCAAATCGAATTTAGTTATGCAAATTTTTACCATCCATCATATCGATTGATTGCAGATTTTGAAAAATGGCTGCTCAACAATATTGGCCGTCACATGCACGCCATGCCAAAATTGTAGAAGATGAAGGGAATGATATATATTCTCTATTTTATATGCATATGGACTTATTAATTTATCAATAAATATGTCTAATAAATTCTTGAATTTTTTGTTCGCAGGTTTGATGGCAAATATAAGAAATGTACGTGGTGTTGGCAAGGGCCACAAGGCATCAAAATTGTGGCGTGCAACTAAACCGGGTAAGCTCCCGATTCAGTTCTCTACGAGACTTGGTGGCGCAATTAGTGTTCATAGGAGATCGTTTATTGATGAAATAGTTATTCAAATGCGACAACATGCTCCACTCATAGGAGTCGAAACATGGTCCAAAGTTCCAAACAGTGAGAAGGAGACTATTGTGGAGAAAGTGCTGGTAAGAACTAGTTTGAGAATAATTGAAAGTCCATTTATACCTTAGTATGATGATGAGACACATAATTTATGTAGTTAATAAATAACATGGGTAGGGCCAGCAAGACCACGAAAAATTCACATGAGGGATACCATGAAAAATTCTCATGAGGAACTATATATGTGGTATACCACGAAACAATTGAGTGAACTTCAAGAGGAAGTGGTATACCAGGAAAAATTCACATGAGGGATCAGGTACTTGTACCAATATCTGTACTGTTACCACTGGTATGGCAACTAGTGAGAGATAGTGCTTAAACAGGCGCACAAAAGATGGTGCTCAGGACAAGGCAATAGTATCAGAATCTTTATTAGCAAAATCAGGAACAAAATTAATTTTTTCCAATTTTTTTGTTTGTTTTACCAGTATTATACTTGGCACTGGTATGCGATTGTGCTTGGATCAATACCAAACTTGTTTATTTGGTCAACTCACTTTATTTAGGTTTTTTTATTGAACTTTATTAGGTAAGCAGTTTGATTTCTAGAAAAAAGTTCAATCTGACATTTTTTTGCTGAGGATAAATTTGATCTTCTGTTTTAAGACTTTGCTAGAATTATACTTTCATAGACTGCATAACAAGGATTTCTGAAATTGTACGACTCCTAAAAGTGTCACATTTATATCCTGCAAATTTAATATCCGCAACAAAATAGAAACGAGAAAAAGTGAAAGTGCATACTAAATGAAATTATGCAATTATTTTGTTTTGCCTTAGTGACTGTGATCATTGTGTGTTTGATGAATCTAAATAGTAGTTCCTCATTGAGTAGTGCTGAGCTGATTTTGTTTTGTCTTGCCAACTGAGATCATTGTTCGAACTTCATTTCAATTTCCTTTAAAACTCAAATGTCTTGAGCTATGTTTCTATTTAATTTTCAGACTGCTACAAGCACCATGTAACTGCCAATCAATGATATCAAATGAGGGCATATCATTCAAAATATGTTCGTTTTATACCATATGAATTTGTTATCTATTTTTTCATATAACGATATAGGCTTACAGTGGGGGGGGGGGGGGTGGGGGGAGCTGTGAATTTAATCTAAATGAGGGAGACAATAGAAGCTAGTAGTTTATTTTAATTCTAATAAGGGTAAAATAGGAATTATAAATTTAGATGGTTGATAAATTTAAAATCTGCTTATGTATTTTGGTAAAGAAAATTCATTAATGATGGTACGAATTACTATTTTTTCTAATACAGGATCATTGGGACTTGAAAGATGATGAAAGTACCAAACAAAAAATATTAAAAATTGCCGATCAAAGGTACAAAACTTAGCGCTCCAACTTAGCAGCTACTTACCGAGCATATGCAACTGATGAAGAACGTCTCAATCACAAGCCTGAAGAGCTCAGTATGAACGATTGGAAGCATCTCATTTACTATTTTGGTACAGAAAAATTTAAGGTACGATTGAAACAATTAATATTTAAATTGGCGATGCGGAGGGAAAAAACAGTAATAAACTGAATTGATGATGAGTTTGATTTATTAAGCTTTTGCAAGGGTTGGGTGTGCTAGTCACAGTACTAAACATATATTTTTATACTTAAAAACAATCAAAGCTATCTGTTCGTCCACACCCTTTCCAGTTTGAAAATTCGTTGTGCTAAGGTTTCGAATGATATCAATTGGTGCTTAACCGGCTTAGCATTTTTACGGAACTACCCACTAGGTTGAACACCTTGGTATAAACATTCTCAAGACATAGTTCGAAACGAAATCACAAAAGCTGCTGTTAAGATCAAATACTGTACATAATCTCATGTAATCATATTAATAAAACACTTAAAAGGTTAATATGTTAGTTAATTTTATTGAATAAATCAGTGCACTTAAGGTGCTTGATGATATGCTCAAACCAAAGTGCATTTCTCAACATGGGTCGACTTTTATATTTATTGTGCATTTCTGAACCACCATTGTTTTTGTGATAATCTCAATCAACTTCGATACTCTAATTATGTTCAACACAAATTTGGACTTCCTATAATCCCATCTTTTATAAGTGTAACTTTCAAATTTTAGAAAACTGGTAAATTCTCATTCACTTAGCATTATCAGTAAATTATAATTTGATCTTATATACTGAAAACTTATTGAATTTGATTGATGATCTGTATACCATGATTAAAGGTATCACATTGTGTGCTTCCTAAATTTTGTGCATCTTTGATTTCATTCAGGGTTTATTCTTCTTGCTATACTTTGCTAATGGGTAATGGTGATCTGAGTTGAATAAATTGATCGTTCCTACTGAAATGAGTGAGAAAGGATTTTGAATAGTTAATGTTAATGAGAACTGTTATGGATTTGTTTAGATTTTTCTTAGTTGTTGTACATGAGAACAGTAATGTATGAATTGTTGTGGATTTGTCTAGATTTTTTTGAGTCTGCAGAGGTAATTTTGGGTAAAAAAATCAGAGGTAAACTTAGGATAGTTTTTAGAATTACACAGGTATGTTGTGGAGATTCTTGACAAAATACGCGTTGTCATGTTGGAAAATCTGCTGCATGCTCAACAAAAACTTCACCAAAACAATTTGCTAATTTTTACTTTGTACAACTGCCTTACTTAACTCTGCTCATTATAGAAATATTTAACTATAGAAAATACTATTTCTCGAGCGCCACTTGGTTGCAATAAAATTAGTGGGTTACAATAAATAATATTTATTACAATTAATTAATTTTAAAACAATATTATAAATCTATTGCATCTAATTTGTATTTGGTTGCAATTACCCAAAAAAGTTGAAATTTTTACAGCGAACGGGCCATCAATTTTGGGCCACTTTGTTCCACCTACAGTTGGGCCTGCGCACTCTCCAAGCCACCTTCTCAATTGAATCAGACTTGGCAACGGAAAATAACTGGTTGCAATATATTTTTTCGGGCAACACTTAAATTTAGTTACAATAAGAAATATTTTGTTGCAAGAAATATATTATAATACAACTAATTGTTTTGGTAGCAATATTATTAATATAATGCAACAAATTATTTTTGGTGACAGTACAATGCATTGTTTTCTTCCAGTATGAGATTCAACAGATGGTTAAACCTATTTAAGAATTCCAATAAATAAGAAATTTTGGTAAGAGACTTGGCATGTCATGCTCTATCATCCCATACAATTTTAGAATTTTTCAACCTTGGGAGCTATCTTTTTATGACAGGTTTGTATTTGGCGGTTTTAGTGATCAGATAACATACCAGTATAGGCATTATGCTTATTTCTTTGCTTCTATGTATATGGCATGGCTGATACCATGTCATGAGGCTGGTATATGGGTCAGTGACTATGTTTGGGGGCATGTTTACACACCTACATACATTTGTAGAGTTTGAATTTAAGGTTTTTATTCACAAACTAAAAAAAAAGAACAACATCAATCCAGATCTGAATCCTTCGATGATTATTGGTTATGACACAGGGGATTCTTCTGACAGTTGTGCTTATGACGGGTCGGTCAGCAGAGTCCTGGCGGCGGGGATGGGGATCTTCTTCTTTCCTCTTTTCCTTCCTTTGGAAATCCGCTTGTTCTTGCTAAAAAATTTACTAGTGAAGAATCAGTCTTTCATGACAAAGGATAGAAAAAGAGAACGGATCCAAGCTTACCATATATTTTCAAATGCACCATTTCTAATCAGTAAATACAATCTGGGGCAAAAAATTCAAGACTGAAAGCTATATAGATAATAAAAATAAGCTACCAGATGCTCTTTAATTTTACTAAAGCTGCGTAATACTGGAGCCTTTGCACATTTCTTTGGGGCATGAGAAGTTAAAAAGGCTTGTGAGACAAATCCATTGGAAAATCAAAAAAATAAATAAATCGAGATCTCAGACGGATGAAGATGGAACCAGTATATGTTAAAAATGACCAATTTGATCTGAAATGTTAAGACTTACAATGTTAAATTGAACATTTGTACTGACCCACTGGACAACTGACGAAAATGAGTCTTGAACTCTCAGTCCCCTATATTTGTGAATTTATCCGAGTTAATCTGATAAAAGCGAAGAGGGAAAGGAAGTTATACATACAGGCTAATGAAATAAGAGAAAATGTATTATTAGAAATTGGATGCTTACAAGAGTCAAAGCATAGCCGCCTAGAGAATCTTGTCCTTTGCAGGAAATTTTATCAATTTGAGCTACCCCAATCTGAGCTCATCAAGAGGAAATGCGTCAAAGCATAACCATTAAACGCGTGATAAAACATATCTCGCACCTTTTTACTTAGAAAGAAAGAAATAATATAAAATTAATTAACACGAGCTAAAGAATCTCATGAATTGGAGTTCCCATACCTCAGCTCGAAGCTGTTTGACTTCTTGAGATACAAAATACAATAGCCATAGCCAGCCTCTTAGATTTTCATTTCACTACAAGTGGGCACTGGAAAGGATTTGGGAAAACTGTAGATTTAGATTTAAATTTTTCGAGGGAGATAGCAGAGGAGAAGAAGGGGAAGGAGGTGAGCAAAGGAGGAGAAGAGGAGAAGGGGAGAAGGGAGGTGAACGGTTTAGGAAGAGTCGGGAAGGAGAAGGGGGCGGAAGAGAAATGGAGGTGAGCGGTAGAAGAGATTATGTTTCTTTTGCATCTTTACCCCTGTTAAATTACAATTTTACAACGCCATCCATCGGCAGAAATATTGCAACGAAAAACAATGGTTGCAGTAATTGTTATATTGGTAGCAATAGCTATTTTCGGGCAACAATCATAATTGGTTGCAATAATAATTAATTTGTTGCAATAAATATATTATATTACAACTAAATAGTTTAGTAGCAATATTATTAATTTATTATAACAAATTAGTTTATTAGTTACAATGTGGTGTTGCAAAAGACCAAATTTGGTGTAGTGCTAGTAAATTATATAATTGATCCAGTTCTCTTCTGAAATCATCCATTGTCCCACTATAAAACATGTCGATGATGTCTTGTGTTTGAAGAACTTGTTGGTAAGATATATTTTTGTTCTTTTGCCTCTTTGTATAATTATGTAAATACTGTATATAAAAATTCATGTCTCCAATTGTGATTCTAAAATTAAATTGTTGAGCCATCTCCTATTGCTTTATTTTTATCTTTTTTCAAAGCTTAGGAATCAACTTAAAATTTTCTTAGATTTACTAAATAAATTTGAGATATCTAACATAGACCATAATTCTTTTTATTTTCAATTTATGTGGTATAAACAATGTGAGTCTCTTTACAAAAATTCAAATAATTATTTTTCACCACATAATAAAATATCCAAGCTTTCAAATATTATGCTTTATCATTGCTATATCGTTCTTTATCGTTATCTTTAGTCATACAACACAAGATATTAAAATCCGTATTTCATCTTTTTTTGCCATTATAGAAAAATATAATGAGCATAGTATTAAATCATATGAGTATTGGATGTATGCAATTTTCTATTAATATGTTTGACTGAATTTGCAAAACATACATTACTTGAATTTAACATTTCAAATGATTTAGTGGCATGTTCACATAATTGAATGATCTGTAATGAAGAACCCAAGTTTGGTTCAAAGCTTTAATTTCAAGATCAATATCGAAGCACCAAGGTTCATGCAGGGCTCAATTTCAAGATTCTTCACATGAACCTGAGACGTCAACAAGACCTTTACATTACTTATAAATTTGTAATAAGTAGTTAAGTAAAGTATATTTGAGCCTAGTTGATTTTTGGAGCATTCATATTGAATGGATCAAATATGGAACTAATTTTAATTACAAATCAACATGTTCCAGTTTGACTCCATCCAATATGAATGTGATCTGTTGAGGAATGTTGTGGCAAGTTTTGTGAGACAAAGTGTATTGACCGTTCTATGCGAGCATAGGCATACAGAATGGTCGAATACAATTTGAATTAAAATGCGAAAACTCTAAATTGCAAATATCCGTACGATCCATCCAACGGAAGGAAAATCTTCCCGTTGGAATGGATCTGACAAATCTGAACCCACTATAAAAAGAATTAATCCACTTTATATTTGTTAAGCTGGCTGCTCTCACATTTCAAAATGCATTAGTTTTCAACCCTTGTCAAGCTTCCATTGTTGAGCATTATAACTGAAATATCCTCTCAACAGTCTCAAATACACTCGACTTATCTTTTAGGAGATAGTTTAGTGTCTAGGATTTAGTTCTAGAGCCTTTACATCTCCGCTAGTGTAGTCTGCTTGTATGGCGCGAAAGAGTACACTAGCACGAGTTGTTGCGCTCAATACACCTAAAGTTGTGTGACGAACCTCTGCGTAGGACTCGCCAGTTGTGACTTATAGGCCACTATGTACACAAAATTGGCCGTGACAGCCCACATGATTTGGGATCACATGTCACTAGATGTATCATTTCTTTTTGGGTAATAGAAAATGGGCACCGACAAGGTTGCTCTGCCCTGGAGACGTGGGCATTTTAAGCCAAACTTCATTATCATCCTGAGTATCAAATATATCTAACTCTATCTATTGACTTTACTTGTACACGACTGTTTGACTTAATTAGTTTAGAGAGTTAACGAAAAACGTATAAAACTCTAATTAATCGTCCTCCTAAGTACCGTTAGGGACTACGAAGTGGTATCAAAGCAAGTTAACTTGAATTGAGAATAACTCAATTTGGGTATTTACATAAGATCCAAACCGACACCAAACAGTTGTTTAAAATCCCCAATAATGGCTCAAACCTCAAATAATTCTAGTCAGTGGGAATGACTAATGGTTAATTGCATTTATAGGTTAGAGGTTTGGGATATTATTAAACCAGGGATATTACCTCATTCCGATGAGAACAATGAATTGACAACCAAATCAAATATTAAAATACAGACTATACTGCAAAATATGCAATAGTTATCTCACTTGGTGAATTGTCAGTCTTATTAATTAAATTAGTAAATAAGAGTACTAACAAAGTAAATTTGAGGAAATAAGGATATTAGACAAATCTCTGTGATGGAAGACAATCAGAAGCCAATCCTCTAACAAATGTCAACGATTGATAGTGATTTAGAAGTGATGGATGTAAATCTACAACTCACTACCAACATTCATAAGAACACCATCAACATATCAAAGGGGATTACGCTGACTAGAAGTAAGGACGAATCACACGGATAGGGTAGAAAGCCTCAAACAATTTTCACTAATAGAGGTAATCCTAAAACCATATTACATTAATTTTGAGTTCGTACTTAAACTAACATGTCAAGGGAGAAAATTCAATGTCGGCCATATTCAATTAAAATATGACATAAAGATTCTCCTTACCATATAAACTAGGACATAATAGGAAAATCAAGCGTATAATTCATGCAGATCAAATTAAACAAATTCATACAAATTAACTTAGTTGCTTATAATTAATTGACACATATTCTATGCAAAATTACGAATCAACTTAAGCACTGTCCAAAGTGCAATTACCATAATATCCCCAATCTGAAGTGAACGGGTCCGATTAAACTATTAAACTACGTATATTAAATAGCTCGTTAATGACCGAGCTGGCTCTTGTCGAGCTAGGCCAAACTCAAACTCATTAATTCTGGCTCGAGTCTGTGGCGAGCGAGCTAATTTTAACTCGGTCCACTAACAAACGAGTTGTTACCGATAGAGTCGCAGGCGAATACCAAGTGGGCTACGAGCCACGAGCTTTTTTGCCAGCCCTACTATGGAGCAGTCAGGGCATTTTTCAAAATATTTGAAAACCGAGGGTAATTTTAGTATTTTTTATTTTTTTAGGGTGTTAATAAAAAAATCGGGCAGCCTAAACAAAAAGCAATGTATTTTTTTTTTAAATAGTGGTATATACCACCGATTTTATTGAAATAAAAAACCATAGCATATCTGATCTGGTACCTAAAATTGGTATCAAAATCAAATATGGCAAGTCTGTACAAATGTTCAAAGCAAAAACAGAAACAAAAAAAAATACGAAAACATCATAACCTGCACACAACTAAGGCAGCAACATAAGAAAATACCAAAACATCATAACATGCATAAAACTAAGTAGTACAAATCTAATAAGTCTTCATCCTCCTCCTCTTCTCCAGACATTGGAAATGGAGGGTTGCCATCTCCAGAATCCTGCAACAGGAGGTCCAAAGCTTGGGTCGAAACATGACTTCTTTCTTCTTCCAACAGAAGGAGATCTGGGAGATCCTTAACATCAAAATGCATTATAAGATTTAATTTAAAAAAAAAAAATCATCCCCTCTAGATTTACACCAAAATTGAGTCAAAGAAATAATTTTAGCACCTATAACCCTAATAGAATAGGAGAAAATAACATTAAAACATAATCGATTCCGTTCTAACCAAATAATCCATAGAACAGCCCCTCGTAATAATTCAAATAAGAGTCAATCTTTAAAAGGAATAGAAGCATCAATCATCCATAATTCATCTAAAGTATTACAATTATAACTAAAGTTATTATAATCGGCTATTCAGATCCATAGTAATCTAATGTAAGAACATTGAACAAAAAAATGTTCTGTACTCTCAATTTGATCACATAACACACATTTCATATTCCCTTGCCATTCTTTATTTATTAAGTTAGTTTTAGTTAAAATCTTGTCATTTCGAATAAGTCATAAAAATATTTTAATTTTTAATAGAATATGAGATTTTTATATAGTGATATATTCAAAATTAGACATATTCTCATATTCTAACAATTTATTTTCTAATAATTTATAAAAGAAATACACGGTAAGGTTATCATTTTGGACCATCTCCATACAAGCCACAAAAAGCAATGTACAAAAGATACTTTCCGTAAATGTCTATCAAAAATCATCCTCCTGCTTTATAGTTTATACTTTGTACTGCTTGGCTTTTTCCAGCGGGAACACCTTCCCATTTCCCATTCCACCCCGCCTCTCTCTGTCTGTACTCGCCGCCAATTCGCTTTGTCGTCTCTTCTATTACTACCCGTACATATACCAGCCTAGGGTTTCTACAGTTCTACGCTACTACCGCTTCTCTCAAGGGAAGATGGGGCTCTTCGATTCTTTGCTTAATTGGCTTCGCAGGTAGATTAAACTTACCTGATTTTGTTATGATAAATTGTTCGTTTGGATTATTGTTTGATTCTCTTGTTAATTGTGATGGGATAACTCTAGGATAGATTTTATTTTCCGAAAAAAGTTAAGGTAGATCTAGAATTTCTTTTTACGAAATTGATAGTGTAGGAGAAGTTAATTGGATTGAGGTTTGACTGACTGATTGGAGGATGATTCTGGCATAATCGGACTTTTAAATTTAATTCAGACTGAAAAAACTTGCAATTGAGAACTTTTAAATTTACTTGTTAGATCCAGTACCAGTATGTACAGCTACATAAGGACTGGGGTATCGTTCTTGTTTTCTCAACTTTATGTAGTAATGGCAATTAGCAAAATTTAATTTTTTGTTGACTATTCTTTGAATGATTCCTTTGCTCCTTTCCCAGCTTGTTCTTTAAACAGGAAATGGAGCTCTCTCTTGTTGGCTTACAAAATGCTGGAAAGACCTCTCTGGTTAATGCAATTGCAGTGAGTGCAATTCCATATCTTATGAGTTCTTTCATTCCTTGTGGTGCCTTTCCTGAATTTAATATTTTGCTTTTCTCCTTTTTAAAATTTTCAGACAGGTGGCTATACCGAAGACATGATTCCAACTGTAATTGCTTCTTCTCCTTCTTTTTCTCACACAACTGACAACTCACTTCTGACTCTAAATTAGCAGACCTAAAGCATGGCCAAAACTGGCCCATTAAATTTTTTGAAGTTTTCCCATCTATGTTATGATCTTTTTTATTATTATATGCTTGTTCATCTGATTGCCACTTTTGTATAGCCTCTTTTAATAGATTGAGATTAATTTCTTAAGCTGATATGATATTGTTCTGTGCATGACAAACTAGGTGGGCTTTAATATGCGCAAAGTAACAAAAGGAAATGTGACTATAAAGCTCTGGGATCTGGGTGGTCAAAGAAGATTCCGTACCATGTGGGAGCGATACTGCCGTGGCGTCTCTGCTGTCCTGTAATTCCTCCCTTTCAAGAAATTTTGCTATATTTTTTTTAACCTTTTAGCCAGATATTTTTTTTGCCCGTGTTGTAATATGGTTTCCATTAGTAGTTAACTAAAGTTGTTTTCTTGCTGTGTAAATTCTTGGGTTAACAATATTATACATTGCAAAAGCATTGACATTCAAATTTAGTAATCGACACGTAAAGATCTTAAATTGGTACAGTTCCAAGACCTTGCACCTTAGGAAACTTTCGTCTCCGTGCGCACCAAGCATGCAATATGTATCAAATGGTTCTCTGCTTTTAACTGGTAGACTGGTAGGAATTCCATTACATTTGGTACAGTAGATATAAAACCAAGAGGCAAAGTAAGATGCTTAAAATTGCCAATGAACCCTTTATCGACAGATGTGCTAATTTCCTTTGCATTTCTTTTCCCATCAGATTTGTGGTGGATGCTGCAGACAGAGACAGTGTGCCAATAGCAAAAAGTGAACTTCACGACCTTCTCAGCAAACCGTCTCTAAAAGGGATCCCTCTGCTTGTTCTTGGAAACAAGATTGACAAATCTGAAGCTCTTTCCGAGCAGGCTTTAGTTGATCAGCTGTAAGCTTTCACCTTTTCTACTATTATTATTTTATTCGGTACCAGTCAAGATGTAGCAACCCCCCTCTCTCTTTCTCATCAATTTGGGTCCCTATTTAAGATTGGGTCTGTAGGCGACTGTTAATATTCCCCCAGCCCATTTATATTGATTTTCTTGCATGCAGTGGTTTGAAACAGATAAAAGATAGAGAGGTGTCTTATTACATGATATCTTGCAAGGATTCAATCAACATAGATGTTGCTATTGATTGGCTGATCAAGCACTCTAGAACTACCTAGTAGCCCTCAGCTAAGTTGTTGTTTGTGGTCTTTTGTGCAAAGGTGAATTTGTATATTTTTAAAGGAGTTCATTTCACATTGGTTGAAACTGTAAGGGCTGAAGCAATCTAAGTGTTAGTAAATTGTTGTCTCAGTGTTGAAATCATGATCATGAGATGTTGGTGCTGTTTAGCTTATTTGTATAGCCCTTTAATGTTCTCTTCTTCTTTATCAACTTCTGTAGTAGGATATCATTAAGATATGTCTTTAGGATTGGTAAAGCATGTCTGTTTCTTTTCTTCTCTTTCTTTCTTTCTTTCTTTATTATTTTGTGTGTGAACCGTACATGAATCTGGTGTGTCCAGCTTATACACAAATATACTGAATCAGTAATACAACAGGAAAAATCCACAAAGAAGGAAACTGGAATAACTAGTCTGTAGTGGGATAATGGTGCTTCAAAAATAGATAAGACCAGTATAACGAATTTCCGATGATGAAATTGAAATGTGAATCACAAATAAAACAGACAGAAAAGCAGCAACTAAGGTGAAGTCTGCTGACACCATCTTTGCAATGGCAGAGGTAATGCGGAAAGATAATAATCTCAAGTCTAGTCAGCATTATTTTCCAGCAGATAGGCTAAGCATCATTTGTACAAATTGCACCAGCTTTTGTTGGCACAGCCCAATAAGAGCTCAGTATCACTACATCATACAAACCCAGATCCAAAAAAATGAACCAGCTTAATATGGTCGTTGTTGAATAGTCTCTTTACAAGTTTATCTGCGTTAAATAACAATCTTCCATGTAACAGATGGTACCTCCTTGCAAATAAATGGGAAAAAAAGGAGGATTTCAAAAAGATTCGCCAGAGTCGCAAATAACTCGGTCTTATCTGGAGCCCATTTTGGTGAGACACGAGCCCATATATCTAATTAGAATTGGCAATCTAAGATGACAAATTCTTTTATTTTCACGAGGGGAGTTTGACCCTTTTCTGAAATTTCGTTAAATCTTTCAAGATTCTAAACAGAGTAATGGATTATGGACTGTTCAAAAGATTCGAATAGAGATTTCATTCAATCTTTCATTAATCACATGCCGTACGGCCTGGTCATTCGACCGTTGTAAATGCAACCTCTGATTCCCCCTCCCGAATTAATTTGAGGTTTTGTTTTTTACTAAGAGGAGGGTTTCAATGCCTCATGTTTTTCGTGATTTTCATACATGATTATTTTAGGAGCTGTCAAAGTGTGCGTATGGAAAAAAAAATAGAAGCTCGCATAGTACTTGAGTAACTATCAAAGTGTGCGTATGGAAATCTTCATCTAGCAGCCAGAACACTTTAGCAATTGGTACTAGCGAAATCTTCATCCCCAGCTTCCGGTACAAATCGAACAGCCAGAAACATTTGCCATAATTATTGACTATTGTTAGTATTTCGAAGTGCGAAAAAAACCCTTTTAAGAAAACCAAATCAAGGGAAAAACTACCATCTTAGTCGTTGATTCCCTCTCCAAAGAGCATCCGGAAGCATGTTCCAAGTGTTGTAAATAATGGTATGCGGTCGTCGAACGGACAGGATACCGCCAAGCAATTAATCGGTATGCGACCGATTAATCATAATTATGCGGACAATTTAACGTTTTTTTATTAAATTTATGTGTATATATATCATAATTTATTTAAATCATTAAATTTATGAAATAAACTTAATTTAACTTAGTTCTATTATTATAACATGACACTACGCTTATTTTTTTCTTAACGCATAAGCACTTTATATGTGTAAATAACACATTTATTTAATGAAAAAATAAATTTAAGAATTAAGCTTTTTCAAATACTAATAATATATTATTTGAAAGAAATGAAACATTTCACCATAAAATCACTAAATTTAGTTTATGATAATAACTTAATTTTATAATGAACACATCATACTAATTGAAAAAAATTATATCAGTAAGTAAGAAAAATATATAGTATATAAATAACAAAAGAATTAATCAATTTCAAAGTAAGAAGAATAGACATATATAAAAAAATATTGGATTTACGTCCAAGCACAAATAAAATTACAATACATGATTTATAAAACTTATTATCACACACAATCACAGAAAAAATAATAAATGTGAAAATAAATATTCACTTGAATAAACGGGAATAAACGGACGATTAAACGGTAAAACGGCCGATTAAACGGAAAAACGGTCGATTAATCGTTTTCATCCGCAAATAGTTGTCCATTAAGTGTATTTGTAACGGTTTGACCGCCGTTAACGATTAAACGGACATTTAATCGGCCGTAAGATCGTTTTTGACAACACTGGTTCCAATATACAAAATAACAACAGATGGCAAGGACTAATGTAATTTTATATATTGGAACATGCTTCCGGATGCTCTTTGGAGAGGGGATCAACGACTAAGACGGTAGTTTTTCCCTATCCGGTTGTAATTGATGTGATTTGATATTCTCAAAGGGTTTTTTCGCACTTTGAAATACTGACAAGTGACAATAGTCAATAGTTATGGCAAATGTTTCTGGCTGTTCGATTTGTACCGGAAGCTGGGGGTGAAGATTTCGCTAGTACCAATTGCTAAAGTGTTCTTGAAGATTTCCATACCCACACCTTGATATTTACTCGAGTACTATGCGAGCTTCTATTTTTTTAGCACTAGTATCCATTATCCCATAGTTATAGTTAATAATAAGAACAATATTCGTGCCAGGGTTCAAACTTTTTATGGTGCATGCAGACATGAGCCGCCAATAATGTGATCAACGTGCTTTAAAACATTAAACATCAGTTGTGCTATACAATCAGGAACTCTATTTGCTTGAATGGAATTTCGCAGATAAAAAAACTAAACTTCCTTTTTCTAAAAAAAATAAAGGGAAATGTTATAGTTCCTTGGCGCACTAAATTTTGCAGATCATTAAAACCTTTTTTTTTTGTCACCTCTGATAACAAAACCCCAAAAAATTTAACCTATAAATCATTGTGAAGTCTACTAACAATCTATTGCCATATTATTCACTTTATGTCACAGAAACAAAGAACAAAACATTATACGAGAGCTCTCTCATTGCCTGAGCTACCACATATTCACTGATATAAGTTCCTTAACCAGCCAATATACAAAACACATATATACTTTAGCTGAACAGAGCCTTCATCTCATGTTTATAAATTAATTAACTACCAAAAAATTATTTAGAAAAAAGAAAACTGAAAACCTGACACCTAAATCTCCAGTTTAGTGCTAGGAAACTCCTGACTAGAGTTTTTAATTTTGGGTGAGCCCGCAAGTGACAACTCATCATTGTTGCTTGAAAGAGTGAGGTCAGTAGATGAAGATTTTGAGGGGATAACCTCTGCTGATTTTGCAGTGCTCGGATAGGGCATGGCCGCTATTACTCTGAGAGAACAGTTGAGAAAAGAAAAGGTTTTAGATTAAAAAGTAGTTAATGAGTAGTTTAATCAACCCAAACTTCTTATGTACGCAAAACTAAGTGCATAGGCTGATATAGATCATATCCTAATACTGTTTCATGTGATGTAGGGAGAGAAATAAGTCAATGCATGCACACAAAAAATCACACCATGTATCCACCAGCAAAACTAAAGAAATTTCTCACATACCCTCTTGAGCATTGAAAATTAAATGGAGATAAAAACTGCCCAAATAAACCATATTTCTTCC
This sequence comes from Carex rostrata, assembly GCF_964058835.1. Classification (NCBI taxonomy): domain Eukaryota; kingdom Viridiplantae; phylum Streptophyta; class Magnoliopsida; order Poales; family Cyperaceae; genus Carex; species Carex rostrata. The sequence goes on from NC_135923.1 coordinate 12,915,160, forward strand.
TCATTTGCCTAGAGAAAAACAGTAACGATGGAGGGGACAACTATAATTTTTGGAGATAATTAGGAAGGAAAGGATCAATTAGGATAGCTTTATATTTTGCAATACAGACGTTGTAAACTCTAGTTCAGAAATGTAATGTGATATTTTGGCATTTTGCTTAGGGTAAATGCAAAGTTGTTTCTTAGAAGCATATGTATTGTACACAGAAAAAAAAAATTATAAACACAGATATACATACAGAAATTAGTACCTCTCCTTGCGCTTTTCCAGGAACCGGGCCAGAGATGCCTTTCGAGCTTGAGGTATGGCTGCATTAACAATCCATGCAAATCAATTTTCTGCTTTCATTAACTAGTCTCCAAGATTCAACTTTAGAAAACAATAATAGGTAACTTAAAGTTAATTTGATGAGATATAGGAACCTCGAGGTACATCAGGGGCAGTGGTAGACACCATCACAGCAGTATTTACTGGAGCAACTGAGCAGGAGGGCCCGGTTGTCAGACTTTCATTAGTTATCGCACTCATTGATGACGACCCAGCTGGTGCTTGTGGCGCGAGTGACATTTGGGTTGAGACAGATGGAGGAAGCATGACAGGTTCAAAAACATGGTCTGGTCTCTGAGTCTGTTTCGGTTTGGAACTAACAGGTATACCGCCAGAAAAGGATGCTGACTTAAAGAGTGCTTTTGTTGGTTGCTCAAAGGTTGGATTTGGGGTGCATGGAGTACTTGATGCCTTGTTAGCGAGTGACATTATTTCTTTAGCCTTCAAAAAGAAACAGAATGAGTTTAATTGTGGTTGATTCAGGAAATTTGATTGAATTGAGGCTCAATTTCCCACCAGGAATTAATTAAATATTTTAATTGGCATGCTCTCTTGGGAGAACCAGAACTCCACAGGGTTTGATTTGGGATGCTACAGGAAAAGGCTGGGATTTAAATATTATATTATCCTTTTTGCTTTTACTTCAATTTTTTTTTGTTTTATTCTACATTCAAAAGGATATACATGAAAGGATAAGATTGGGAGTCTAATCATCATTGGACATACACGGACTTGAGAGGGTATATCCATAAGAAAATTAATGCTGCTAAAGAAGAATATTTGAACTTTCTATAATCCTTGTTTCATATCATTAGACTCCTAGCATTTTTTTATATCTATTTTATCATCTTAATTCCCAAAGAAAATAATAACTGAATACCTTATCAAGCGGTATATTATCAAAAACGCTCACAGAACCCTGATAAAATATTGTAAGTTGTGAAGGAAGCTGCTTTGGCACCTCCCTTTCAAAAAAAAAAGGTAACAGATGTCAGCTTGCTGTACTTTAAATAGGTTAGACTGGTATACAAAGGAAAGTTACCTCGGTTGGTAGAGACCAACAAAGGGGGCATTTCTAGGTGACAAGGAGGTTGATGCCCTTCCAGAGGGCCTCTGGTTCACATAGGGAGCCATAGTCTCGCTTATGTACTGAGGGGTGCTTTGAGATAGGTGCAATTGGTTAGTATCCAAAACAAGCACCCTCTGAAATAGAAGGTCAAGTTAAAATGTAAATTATAGTAAACAAGTTAGAAATAGGGAATTGTTCACAGTAGTAGCAGCATACAATTGTGAGAGTTAAAAATTACAATAACCATGCTCCATTACCATGTCAACAGCTTGTAAATGATTATTAACCTTTGGAGCTAAGAAACTGCACATAGATTAGTACCTGAGTTGGTATGGGCTGAAAGGACGATGGAGAGAATTTACTTGATTCCCCTTCTTGTCGTGTTGCAAACGACAGGAAATGCTGAGGTTGCTCCATATTTGTAAACTGCCACTGCGATGCCGCGTTTCCATATGTTGCTATAATTATAAAAATTTGAGGGATCAGAAAGTGCAAAATCAATTATTCATGTCACAACAACAATTTACATCTGAATTTATTTGCATAAGATCCTTCAAAAGCAAGAGGACATAGTCACATAACGACCAGTATCAGTACAGAGACCGTACAATTATGATATTTTATCACCTTTTGCTTGAACGAATCCCCGGTTGCGAGACCACCACATAAGGCGCGCATCCGACAAACCTTTTTTGTTTTAACGAGCTCATGTATACAACATGCAAATTTTAATTTTATTAGTTGTGTGTTGCTACAGGTCCACGTGTCAGGTAATGCCAGAATTCTGAATCCTATAACTTCGAAGATGTTTCTGATCATAATTTTTTTTCATAAAGAATAATTTACATTGTAGCTTCAAAATCATTCAGCTCAATATATTCTATATTTCTATTCATATTAGCTCTCTCCCTTATTATATGGATATTCAAATTAATGACCACATGTATTTATTTCTTCAGCTTCAATAAACAACCTCCAAGGCTCCAACATAGCCTAATAGACTTGAAATGAACAAAGCTAACTAATATCCTGCTATTAAAAAAAATTACCCTAAATAGAGTTAAAACAAACTAAAGTTACCTAATCAGAATCATCAGAAATCCAAATTTAGCCCAATCTAACTACATCTCTCCCCAATTAAACTACATCTAAAAAGGAAAGTCAACCATAACCACTGAATTCTGAATTCTCAGACACGCACGCACCAGATAGGGAAATCAAAAGTAAGGACCTGAACTCGAAGCGGGCCCTCTCCCCTCGTCTCTCCGCTGTGGTGATTCCAGCTTTGGTTTCGCGTTAATTCCCAGAAAATCCCTCTCCATTGCTGGGAGGCACCACAACCCACCTGGTGCTTCAATTGATTGTATCTTCCCTTCCTCCGCGAAATGTGCTAACAAAGGCTCTCTCTCTCTCTCTCTCTCTCTCTCTCTCTTTAAAAGACCTGGGCACAGAACTGAGTGGGTCCCAGAGAGGTGATGCAAGATTGCAAGGCTCGTAGGATTAGGTGGGACCCAGGAACCGTACACCTGACGATTTACCGGCTGGTCCGGTTACCTCCCACGTGGCACGTGGGAGGTAATAGTTTCCATTTCCATTTATCAAAATCGCGTTGCTATTGTTTACCTGTCACGCCGTACCCGACGTTTGCTCAGGAAATGGAAGGAGACGCCGGGTATCAAATGGAAGAATGAAATCACTCCTGTCATGCCGAAGACTGCAGAGTTCTAGTTGACACTTGACAGAGAGGAATAGCTAAATGTTAGACTCTATTCAACTCATGCTGCGAGAAATTGCGAACTGGACCTGCTTTTTTTTTTTTTTTCCTATTTTACATTTTGCTTGAAAAATAAAAAAGCAAAGTTTGATAATTTTCGGAAAAGGTGTTATTCAGTAAAAGAAAAAGAAAAAGTACTTGCGCCCATTACAACAAAATAATAAATCGGTTGTATTTTAATTGAAATTTTCAGCTCGCACTTTAATGTGAGGTCTCCTGTGACATCGATTTCACTTACTTTATGTTAAACAGGCAGTGCATATTGAATGGTCTTCGTTATTGAAATTTACGTACTTAAAAATGAATTAAAAGTTTCCAACGATGTAAATTTTGAACGTAATGTAGCTAGAATGTTATAGATAAAGTGGAAAAAAAAGTGTCGTGTCATGACTAATACACTGTGATTTTGATCTCGTGCTATGTTGTACCGTGATCAAGTTAATTTTTCACGTGTTGTACTGTGCTGTGATTAAAATATCAAGAGACCGAATTCTCTGACCTCCTGGGGGCAAGAAATTCCTGACCCCAGAGTCACTGTCGTTGGGCCTCCAGTTCAAAAATTAACAGTGACCAGCCCCACCCGGCAGTGACTGAGGGGATAGGATTTTCGTGCACCCGGGGGGCAGGTGATCTCCTTCAAAATATTAAGGGGTGGTCATGGTACGCAAATGATCACGCCACGTGAGTCACGCCGTGCCCAAACGTGCCTCGCGTGACTATTTAATCATAATTTAAGTTAGTTTATTCAAGATCCACCATTTAATCAATATATAATAGTCCTAATTACACGTGACTCGCGTGACTACATGTCGTGCCGTGACTAAATTTTTCACGTAACGTGCCATGTCGTGCCAAAATTTCAAAAGATGTTCACAGCAGGCGAATAATCACAGCACATAACTGACACACATACTGTGTCATTTTGTGACGAAGCCAGCTCCACTGTGCCATTTTTCCTAGTTATAGATCCATTGAGAACTCGATAAATTTACAATTTTTCGGGCGCTAATTTTGTTTTATTTTTTCTTTTAAATCACCGGAGAGGATGAGAATCGATAACGGGCAGCGGTCATCGCTCCGGGCTGCTAAAGAAGCCCGTAATGGTGGGGGCTAGCCATGCATAAATAAATGCAAACAGTTTGGAGAAAGCTGTTATAGCCTTATAGGCACCTGGCGAAATATATGAATTCGCATCCTTTGAGATATCTCAAAAAAATCTCAACCGTTCAAATACGTTCTGCACGAATCGCAAAGAACAAATAATACTGGCCCCTGCGCCATCCCCGAATAGGCACCATAGTCGGTCACGCAAAAATTGAGATACCTCAGAGACCACGATCTCCTGTGCACCAAGTCCAGTCGGGAGTTCAGATATTGGTTTGGCTGACCAGGAGATAATATATAGACGCGGACACGCGGTTCGAGGTGTGCTCACGTGTTGGTGATGATGGATGGTTAAATTAACAGGATTCGTTAATATAATATAAGTTGAGACTTGAGAACTTGATATTAACCCGAAGTTAATTGATTTGGGCACGCTTTCGTTACCCATATGGGCCATATGGCCGTATCGTCTTGAGAGATGGTAAGAGGATAAGAAATGAGTTAGGCATGATCATGCTTCGGATTTGCATGAACATCAAATTTTACTTGTTGTTTTCAAACTTCCATTTGTTATTTTTTGTTTTTTTACCAGCAAGTATTTTCTCAAAAAAAAAATATTCATTGAAATAAATGTTTAAATTTAATTTTGTTCGCAAAAATTTTATTTAAGTTCAAACATGTATAACTTAATATAATTATTCGCCATCTTTTCTTTTTAATTTTAAACCGTGTAATTAAATAATAAATTAGATATTATAAATAAATAAAAATAGCAATGCGAATATAACTCAAAAGTATTTCATTATAGATCTCATTGGAAAGAGAAAATTAAGTAGAAGACGTACACATAGTTTTAAATTCGCAAGATTTCTCACAAGCCATATAAGATAAGCGTGATTGATCAAAGAAAAAAAAAGTGGATAAAAGAATTTTTTTTTTTTTTGAGATAGATTGGAAAATAGAAGTGTGAGGAGAACATAATTTGTCTCTATAAAATCAAGTAAAACACGAACAATAAATAGATATATGAAAACAAAAATATAATAGTACACCAATTGATTCTAATAGTTACAACAAAAATACTCAAATGTGTATATACTAGATCAGGCGATATCACTTTAATCTTAGTTCTGATCTGACTCGATCTCCTTTCGAAAGAGTGATACAATTGAATTGCCTTCCAGATATATCTTGCATGCCTTATTTTTATCTGATGAACATGTACCGTGTCAATTATTTAAATTCCCTTAATTTTATCCATTTTCATGGTCTTTTGGTTGGATATGCAATTTCAACCGCTTGATCGTTGTGTACTGATAAGGGTGTGCATGGCATTTGATGATTTATGTTCTAATTTTGAGGCGTGCAGTGCTATAGGAAGTTATTTATCCTATTTGAATTATTAGGCCTTTCTTTTATCTGGTTAACACATACCGTGTCAATTAATTAAATCCCCTTGATTACATCCATTTAAAATTATGTTCCAATTTTTTTTTATTGGGTATTAGTTGCTATGTCTCCTAGGCCAGCAATTCAATTTGGTTGCTGGTAAACTGCTCATATATTTATTGTTTCAAGGATCTTGCATAGATACGATCATTTATTAAAATAAGCTGCTAACTATAACCCTTTATTTATCTCCCAGAAGTCAAATTCTTCTCTTGTGAAATATTCAGGATGCTATTAACAGAAATATTGTATATCAGCACATAAATTAGCGGGTTTTTTTTAGTGTAAATGTGCATCTGGGATTTTCTGGAGATTGTTAAACTCTGTTATATATATATATATTTATATGGCTCCTGAGTCAATAATCACGCAATAACTATTTGATGTCAAACATACACCAAATCCATAATTATTATTTTTTATATAACATTCATTTCTCTTGCATTTTTTTATGATAAAAATGAGGATCGAGTTTTTCAATTTTAAATATTTATAAAAAAAATAATGGAGTTTCAAGTATCTAACCTTTTATACAAAGAATATTACTTTGGATCCTGATAACAATCCCCCCAGCCTCAACTTCACAAAAAACTTCGCACAAAATGCCAAAAAAGAACGACTGGGCAACAAAATCATGCAGATAAAATGCGAGTATTTAACATTGATCTGTAAACTGTTAACTCTTGCTCATTGAAGTATTAATCCCTAAGAAGTGAACTCAATTTTTTGGTACCAAGTCTATCGATCCATTATCCCCGCACAACAATTCCTTCATTTTTCGTTTTGTCCCCGCACAACTCTGTGGTCTCGGAACTTCTTGGGCCGAACTTCATAGGTCGGTACTATAATTTTTTTTTTGTAGATAACTCATGGGCCAAATTCGTGGGCCGTACAGATCCAACTCGAAACTTCTCGAATAAGTTCAAAAGTTGCCTTAACTACTTCGAGATTCGTGCTACTCCGAGATTACGAGAGATGTTACTTCTCATAGATCGAAACGTTTTCTCGAATAAGGAAAAAGTTAATCTGGATGAAAAACGATCCTGATATGCTGGTAGGGGTGTAAACGGATCGGATAATATCCGATTTCGTCCGAATCCGAATCCGGAAAAGTACTTAAATTATCCGATCCGTATCCGTATCCGAGACTATCCGTATCCGTATCCGTATCCGAAAAATTATAACGGATACGGATACGGTAAGACATTTTACTATCCATATCCGACCGTTTATATTTTAAACCACAACAAATGTGATATATGTTTTTTAAATTGATTTATTAAATTGCATATTGTACGAATAATTTATTAAATTGCATATAGATATATATTTTGATGAACAATATAACACTATGACATAATTAGTGACTAATATTTTAATAATATAATAGATGTTTTGTAACTAACAAGCTAATTATGAAAAATATCCGTATCCGTCCGATATCCGATCCGTATCCGTAACATTTAATATCCGATCCGTATCCGTATCCGAGACTATCCGAATCCGTATCCGTATCCGAAAAATTATAACGGATACGGATACGGTAAGACCACTATCCGATCCGTATCCGACCGTTTACACCCCTATATGCTGGCCATCGTCGGATTATAATTGATATCTGTGTCTATGGAGGGAGACGAAGCGACGCTTCCAACTCTATAAAAATACTATCTTATAACAGGGCATAGTACAACACTTCACAAAGATAAATACTCCTTAACAAATGGTTGTCATCAAGGAAGAACCAGAGGTGATCAATCCGCACCCCAACCATTCGTGCCTCTTCCCAGGGTACCACTAGGGTTTGAGAGGTATCTCAGGAGAAGCTGGCCGTGGCCACCACGGCAAAAGCCAAAACAAAGTCCAAGGGGCCATCCTGAAGCAAAGCCCTACATCCGTAGGGCCAAGCGTCTGCCACCGCATTCCGTTCATCCCAAGGACAAGCCATGAACTGGTCTTTAATTAGATTTTTAGTGTCAACTATGTTTTGTTTTACTTTTTATTAGTTTTTCCAAAAATTTTTGTTTAAGTCTGTAGTAGTTCTTATGTTACATTTTGTGTTATGTGGAAACTTTTGGTAAATGCATGTTATCGTTGTTTAATATATTATGACTCTGTAATCTGTTGTGTGCTTTTCATAATTTTCATTTTTGCTTTTAGATAGTTAAATACTAAAGAGTGCACAGATAAATACTAGAAAATACACGGATAATAGTTATTATGCTAAGAGTAAATACTTCATTAAACAAATATTTTTTCTTAAAATTTGTAACTTATCATTATCAAGAGTAAATACTAAATAACATGAACTTTCAATGGATAAGGATAAATACTAGGTGGCATGTGATTTGTTTAGTGAAATAAATGTTATAATTTTTCTTAAAATTTGTAACTTATCATTATCAAGGTAAATACTAAATAACATAAAAATAAAACTTTCAATGGATAAGGATAAATACTAGGCTGTCAACATAAAGGTAAAAACTCTGAAATTTAAAGATAAATCCTTCTAGATTTAAAGATAAATACTTTGATACTTAAACATAAACACTAAGAAATTTAAACATAAGTACACCTTCTCCAAAAAAACAAAGCTATATACTTCTCCTCATAACTGTCAACACTTGTCAAATTAAAAATAAAACTTGCTGAATTGAAGATAAACACTTACTAAATTGAATATAAATACTTGTTAATATAGAGATAAATAATTATAAAGAACACATAGGAAGATGAGTCTTTATGGGGACACTACAATTTAAAAATATAAAGATACATACGTGAAAATTTGAAGATAAATACTTTGAAACTGCAAAATAAATAGTTGTCACAATAAAAATAAAAACACGCATTGCATCAATTAAACTATATAAATATTCCATGTTGAAGATAAATATGTTCAAGCATAAAGATAAATACTTTTAATAATACATATTAATACTTATGTTTCTTTAATGGTGCTTTTTTCATTTAGAATAAAACGAGTATATTTAGTTGTACCTAGAAATATTTAACTTATCTTTATGTAGTATTTATCCTTATATAATATAGTATTCTAAAAGTTACTGCATTACATCAATGTTAAAATATATAAATATTCCATGTTGAAGATAAATACGTTCAAGTATAAAGATAAATATTTTTAATAATACAAATTAATACTTATGTTTCTTTTAATAGTACTTTTTTCATTTAGAAAAAAATGAGTATATTTAGTTGTACCTAGAAATATTTAACTTATCTCTATGTAGTATTTATCCTTATATAATATATAGTATTCTAAAAGTTACTACATTATCAATGTTAAAAAACACCAAACAATTTTAACACCAAACTAAAAAGTATATCTGTTTTAACAACAAAGAGTTTTAATATCAATACCAATACCAAGTTGCAATACCATATTGAACCGCACAAATAACAAGTATTAACTATATATATGTAACTCAAAGTAAACATGAATTTACTATGGATAAAAAAGAACACTCAAACAAAACAAAATATTAAAACTAATATTTTAATATTAACCCCTATCTGTACAAGTATTTAACTCTAATTCAATAAGTATTAACTATATATATGTAAATGGATTAAAAAGTTCCCTGATCAACACTAATATCATTCCCTTGGGATATTAAACCCTCTATTTGCAAGTATTTAACTCAAATTCAATATGTATTTATCCTTCACAAGACAAAAACATGCCAGTAAAAACAAAAAAAAAATCAATACAAATATTATTAGTACTATGATATAGTATTAATATTAGTTTTATCAATTATTCATACTACATCAATATATAATACATCCACAAATTGATACAATACCTGAACAATTCCTGCAACAACTGATCGATTGCAAAAATCACAGATCGCCAACGAATATCATAGATCACCTGAAAATATGAACGATGATTTAAAATAACTTTTAAACGAAATAATAATACAAATGTGAACGAGTACTGATACTAGTATGTACAAGTATTAATACTACAAGAATATGCTACAATACCTGATTAATTGCACTGTGAAAAATGACAGATCGCCAAGTAATATCATAGATCGCCTGAAAATATGAAATATGACTTGAAATCAATTTCGAACATAGTATTATTCCTGCTTTTAACAAGTATTAATCCCACATGGATCCATCATAAATAAACAACTGGTTAAATTCGCTAAAAAATCCATCGATTATAAATTCATCGAATCCAGAGAATAAAATGACAGAAAAATAGATGAAGACCTGATAAATTTGTAGAATTTAGTATGCACTCGCCTGAAAAATAGAAGATCGCCTGAAAATATGAAAGACGACTTGAAATCAATTTTGAACAAAGTATTAATCCCGAATTTAATAGGTATTAATCACACTTGAATCCGTCATACTTAAAAAACTGGTTAAATTCGCTAAAAAATTCATTGATTATAAATTCATCGAATCCAGAGAATAAAATGACAAAAAAATAAATTAAAACCTGTTAAATTTCTATAATTCAATATGCACTCGCTTGAACAATGGAAGATCGTCGGTGATCGGATGAACGCCCCTCTATCGCCGGTGATCGTGCAACACCGACTGGAAGATCGTCGGTGATCGTTCAACACCGACTAGAAGACTGCCTCTCTCGCCCCTCTATTGCCTTCGCTCGTGCAATTATGACTTTTCGATCGCCCCTCTATCGATTGCACTCGTGATCGCCTCTCTCGCCCCTCTGTCGCCTTTCAATCGCCTCGGATCGCCAGAAAAAACACTTCAGATCCGAGAATGGAAACTGCGGGAAGCATTAAATTTGAATTTTGAAAATAGAAATTGCGGGGATGTATTAAGGCAACATCGATAAATTATTATGCGGGGATGAAGATGATTTAATTCAAAACTTACTGCGGGGATTGGAATCTGTGCGGGGCCCATCAAACTGTTAAGGCAGTTAATCCTGATATGGATACTGCGGGAAAAAAAGGGGGAAAAGGGGTTGGGGGATTAATATAATTATTCTATTATTTTAGTCACGATGAAATATCTTGTCAGACGTATGACACAATTTAATGCTAATAAATGGAAAGAAAATGGTGGATTTTTGTGGTTTTGTCTATTTTCAAGTGCTAGCTAACCATCTAGAAATTAATTTTATAGAAATGATTTCTGCTTATAATTAAACTTGAAGTTGATTCAAAAGTTAAAGAAATATCATTGAGATCTTCAGAGCGCAATATTATATCTATCAAGAAGCATCGTGATGGAAGTAATTGATTATATAAAGATATATTTGAAAAGGATTACATTAACAACATGCCAACCCACCAAGTTTTTATTTATTCTACAATTCATATAATGCGACCTCTTTCGCACGTTTAATTTAAATTATATATCTACTTTAAAATTTCCACCTCCAAAAATATGCAGAAAAATCATCCACTTGTCGTTAGTGGAATTAGCTTTATTTTCTTCATTTTTTTTTCCTCTCAGTAGTCACGTTGCTTTGATTAATCAGATGATTAATTTATCGGAGAATGCAAACATTTTATAAGGATATTGGTATATATCTGGGAAATTTGGGGAAACTTTTATGTTTCTGCTAAGTGCAAATGCCACCGAACCTCCAAAATTTTCAAAATTGTGATAATTATTTTGGTTAGGCAAAAACGTTAAAATTTTAACAATTATTTATTTTCAAAATTAAAAAATAAGGCAATTAGCCTCACAACTATTATTCAATTTTTCTTGAAGGACAGTGTACCAAAGGCACTGTCAATTCATTGATATAAAAAAAAGTTATTTACAGAGATTATACGTAATTTTATTTATTTACACACACACAACTATTATTCAATTAACGCTGTTAATTGTGAATGAAAATCTCTGTAATTTAGCATTTATTAAATTTATATTTATAAATTTAGAAATTCTACATTTTTCAATTTGAAAGTAAAAATAATAAATATTCAATTAAACCATTTCTAGTTTTATGCTAAAAAAATATAATCAAAATGTTGTTGATTTTGAAAATAATTTTTTGAAAATTGAATTTATCGTAATGAATTGCAATATCAAATCTAATTGGTTAGAGTATCAACATCCCAGCAACTCAAATGAGTTTCTAAATAATTGTTAACCACTTTTTAGAAATTAAAGTTTGTAAAAATTTTAACTCTCACATCCCTGAAACTCATTTTAGAGTTTACATTAAACCACGTCAGCAACAAATTAAAAATGAGAAACAATTTGAGTCAATTATTTGGCCAACATAGAGTTTATAAACAGTTTCTTAATAAGATTAAAAACTGAATTAGAAACTGTCACATCAGATTAAAAACTCTAATAGTTTCAGAGATGTAGATGCTCTTATGCATATATCTTACATTTGAATCACTATTTTTTTTTTCTTCTGAAAACTAAGTAGATAATTTTCCTTCGAATTAAAAAGCATAAATTTAATAATGACAAAATTACATATATTTAAAGTCTTAAAGATATCTTGTAATCTAACCTCACAAATTAATGGTCTTCAGCGTATTTGATGTAAACCCCCTATATAGTTTTTAATTGCGGATACTTCTCAGCTGATTAGGATTTTTATCTTTGCATGTGTATAACTTTCTTCCGGTTATTTATGATACTAAAAAAAAGGTTTATATACATGACAAAGTAGACTACAAATTTGCATATATATATATATCACACTCGTGCCCGTGCACAGCAACGAGAGCAAATTATATAGTAGAAAACATTAAGCTCCTTAATAAGAAGGAGAGATAATTTAAATCAAATTTGTAGAGAAAAATAGTTAAATACTATATTTATCTACAAGATAACACAAGTACACTCTAGTGTAGTGATAAGAATTTTGGCACCAACAGAACCCAACTGGGTTCGAATCTCGCCTTCAGCAGAAAAAAAGAAAAAGGGTGCGCGGTGCACAGGCTCGGTCCGCAGGTGCCGTGTGTGGTTCAGAGGCGTGGTCCACGGGTGCGGTGCGCATCATTCCGAAAAAAAAAAACAGTAAATCAGGACCCTTGCAGAATCTAGACATTAAGCTCCTTAATAAGGAGGAGAGATATGTTGGCAGTGTCAATATTGCTCTTTTCACCATAAACGCTAACATTGTGAGCATCGTCTTTTTCATCTCCTCAAGACCCTCTCTTAATTTTCTTCTGGTATATCAATTGCGATTTTAAAATGGTCAAAAGTGATGCTGGTATTGCCAACATCCATCTTGAAAGTTGAACGTTGATAGCGCCACAACCATCATTTTGAGTTTGAGCGCTGACGTTATCAACGCTATGAATTTAAATTCTTTTTTTAACATCATAAAGAAAATCGGTAGCTTTTGTTGTAAATTTCGGCTCAATGTAATTTTATTTCACCAATCCTTGAGTTTCTTTTATGACCAGAGAGAGACTGATATATTATGCGTGTCATAACATGTCTTGATCTTATTGTACTTCTCTGTGTTGAATACTGTAAAAAAAAAAAAAAAAAAATGGTGTTTAGTATTAATTGCACAAGTACACCACAAGAAACATTCTACTATTCAATATATTGATTAATTATGCCCTACTTATACCAAATAAATTGATTAATAATAATAATAATAATAATAATAATAATAATAATAATAATAATAAGAGTTCGGCTATATATGGTACTTTAGAGAGTAAAGCTTTTGTTTTACTTCCCATCAATATTTTTACGATTTTAAAGTTGAAAAAATCAATCTAATTCACTTAATAAGATCTCTATATTAAATGAGCTCAGAGACCAATTATTACATTATTTTTAAAACTTTTAAAAACTATTGTTTTTTACGGTTTAAAATTTCTTTAAAACAATCATTTAAAAAAAAAATATAGAAAAAATATTGTCTCCAAACACATTTTAATATAGAGATCTCCTTGAACAGTTTGAATCAACTATTTACGTTTTAAAAATGAAAGATGTGAACAGTAAATAAAATAAGAGCTTTACATCCCAAAACACCATAGCTCAACTCATCATCATCATCATATATAATAATAATAATAATAATAATAATATAATACCAAAGCATGTTTAGTAGGGTAGCATCAACAAATAATGATACATCCACGCACACATATTTCGACCAAGTACAATGCATTATGCATACGACCAGGAATCTTTTGGTTTCGGTGCATGATTAACCGGACAGCTCGGTTCTTGACTTCTTGCTAGACATTTCGAGTGGTTCTTTTACATTGCTAGACATTTCGACCAGGAAACTTTAAATTTTCAAATATTCGGTTGGACCCAAGCACAGTCTCTAATAGTCTATGAGTTGTAGTTTGATGAGGTCCCGATATCATGGCAAAATAATGATGCGACCATATCATGGCAATTATAAACTTAATGTCAAAATGCAAAGCTGCATGCTGACACAAAATTGCCACAGAGGAAGGCCACAGGAAAACCTAGTTCAATATATTTAGTACAAGCACATTCAATGTACTTACTAGTAATGTGCAATGTCATATATTCTGACAAGTGAAGTGTGAACAACATGTGCTATATCACCTAGGATTTAGTTTGAACGCGCACCAATAAAAATATCATAATGCACAAGTTGCAACAAATATGTTGGATCTTCCTTAGTGGTTCGGGATTAGCGAATAAAAAAGATACCAAAAGTAACATCACAATATTGTTTGTTAGATTTAATACCTTTGTGCAAAATCTAGTGTTGATTGTGTTGCACTACCTACTGATATAAACAATGCGCGCCTTTTGCAACTTGAGTATTTTTGCTTGTAAACAATTTAAGGGAGAAATATTGTAAATAATTAAGTGCAGTTGGATAATTATATTAGATAAAAAAACTAATAATTCCATATCGATCATTACACGGCATATAAAATAATAGAGAAAAGGTAACGTCCCCCAGGCTACAGTCTCCCGAAAATCCCCGCGTATAAAAGCCTTCTCTTTTTAGCTTAGTTCCGACGCGCTTTCAACTGCCATAATTTCAAGTACAATATGTATGTTCACAGGATAATATGTGTATGTTTACATGATAATATGTGTATGTTCACAGGATAATATGTGTATGTTCACAGGATACTATGTGTATGTTCACAGAATGTGGTCTCCAACAGCTGTCACGCGTTTTCAATAGCTGTCACGCATTTTCAAGAGCTGTCATGCGTTTTTAACAGCTTTCACGCGTTTTCATCTGCAGAATATCCATTGAACTTGTTTATAAGATTGTTTTCATAGTATTACAGGATCTAATGAACTTATTTATAGGATTATTAGTGTAAAAAGTATGGGGATTTTCGGGGGACTGAGGGCCGGGGACTGTTAGCTGCTTCCAAAATAATAAGTAATGTTTGGAGTTCAAATGGTCTTGTAGTTTTCAGAAATTCGATCCAGTAAATAAATTTTAAAAATCAAACTGATTCAAACCCAATTAAATTTCATATGAAATAACTTAAAATTCAAGACGACTCGAAATTAAACAAAATAAAATCCGACCCAACGCATAATCTAAGACAAATTGAAACCTAACCCAATTTAAATCCAAACCCGACTATAACTTGAACAATTCAGCACAAGACGATATGAAAACAGCTTGTTTTTTGTTTGGATGAGATTGAATAGTTAGAATAGTGAATTCAACTCTTTTCTCTTATTAGAATAGCCTATTCTTACAAAAAATTGAATTTAGTTATTCTAATAGGACAAATGACAAAAGAGTTATTCTAGCTATTCTTATTTTGCAACCAAACATATCCTTAGACTATTGTCTATCTCTGAATTTTCTTTTATCTGTTTTTGAACAACCATCTGTCTGAATTTATTAATTCATGGTAGTCCCTAACCCGCTAGTTGTATCAATAAACTTTTTTGCCTACTAAAAAAAAATTGTGGCTACATCTCTAAACCTAACAATAATCCGACTTAAACGAATTCAAACTCAAAACCCGATCCGAATTCGATCCATATCCAGACCATTTATTTAAATTGAGAAGCAACCTTGCAATGCGTGGTATGATTTGTCTTATTTCCGACCAAATAATAGGCAGCAATTTTGTCTTTATATGATGTTAATGTGGGGTGTATTATATATGTAGACTAGATTAGACATTATACGGTACGAAATCACATGGTAGAACTAAATAATTCAGGTTTAACGCAGGTGTTATCTAATCACGGTACTGGCTTTCTTACCCGACTCACCGACTGTACGTACACACAACCAACAAACTTAAACAAAACAAAAAGACAATAGGCTGGAAAAGTACTAAATTAATTAGGTCTCTGCATCAATTATACATTTATACTAAATTAATTGGGTCGCTGCGTCAAGTCTTAAATAATCAATACTTATCACTTGTGCCTAAATTATTGTTTTTCAATTGTTATATGCAAGTATGGAGGTAAAAAATATTACACATCATAATCATAACATTTTGGTTTTAAGTGTGTCCTTGGGCAATCACGATCATAACCTTTATTGTTTTCTGTATAATTGGTCTTTGAAAATTTAAAAAATGGGGTCGCCAATTTTTTATATTTTTAGCAATTTTTCTAACTTTAGGCAGTTTATCAGCAAAAACCATCTTGTGAAATTAAGGACATAAAAATATTTTATGAACATTGGCCTATTATTATTAGTAGTATTAGTATTAATATCCGTATCAATATCAATATTAGTATCAATATTATTATTATTTCAATTAATAACTTTTAAACTAATCATGTACAATAGTGTTCTAAAAAAATGGCAATGCAATATTTATATTTAATGTAATATTTCGTCTTACTTTTTTTTTTTTTTTTTAGAAAAGTGGGGAGTGCCCACTTGTTTCATATTGAAACTAATATATAGTTCATACAAAAACAATGGCATGATGACCATTGAAAACTAAAACAGAAACTAACCCCAATAGAGATCTAAAGGATCCCTATGGTACCTAATCAGCAAGAAGCTAGAAGAGTAGTCTAAAGACTAATAACAGCAAAATTTATGAACTACAAGTAGAATAAGCACTGCTGTCAGATGAAAACCAATAGACTCATAATTAAAAGATAGTGCAACAATGGTAGTGTTAGGATCAGCTGTAGCATCCAAATTCCTGAAATACTATGAAAAATCAGATTCTTTGAATCCATATATTGGGTCTTCTCCCTCTGAGTCCATCAGATATCTTGCCCTTTTCGGAGTACTTGTAGCTGATAGGTATTGCAAGCTATCTGTCTGGTTCAAAGAAACAACATCCATAGACAAAATTAGTGTTGATTTAAAGAAAGTATCATCATGTTTAACCTTACACCAATAAGAAGCAAGAGCAATAATAGAAGTAGCAACGCTGTGAAGTAAAGAAATAGAATAATTATTAAAGCAAATATTATTTCTAGCTAGCCAAACAGTCCACAAAATCCTGTTCTAACTAATTCTACTAACTATATATCTTTTAAAGGAATACAAACATCTAAGTACCACGGGTCTAAGATGGTTTCACAATCATACATGAATCCGTTATGGTGAGCTATCTAAGATCATATGGAGGCAATAAAGAAGCAGGTTACAAACTAATAGTCAGTAATTTCTAATAAATCACAGAAGGGGCAGGATATATCACCTTGCCATCCCTTTTTAACTAAATTACATTTGGTTAATACTCTATCTTGTCTGAGCAACCATTCATCTTACATTCATATTATTCGATCCAACCTCGACCATTTTTTAGATCCCACTTGGCACGATGGATTCTGATTTCCTCTTTAATTATTTGATTTGAAGCCAATTTTGACGTGTACTAGAAAACCTAGAGTCACAAGCAATGGATTTTAATTTTTAAACATCTCGGCGCCCCCGGTTTAACCTAAACGTGCATTCATTATTTCACATTTTCATTTTTCATTTTATAAAATATGATATTCTAATAGAGGGATCAGGGATGTGCAAATTGGTAGCAGAAAAAGAGTGGTTTGCATATTTCCGCTTATTATTAATTAGAATAATTATTTTAGAACCAGTGCTACAGTACTGCACAGTACTCGCGCTACAGTAATCGTGCTACAGTATCATACTCAAGAAAAAATATATTATGGTGTCACTAATTATATAGTCTCAACTAATTATTATTTTAAAATCCCAGCAGCATCATTTCTCTATGGTCCCCACTAATTATATAGTTTCTCTTTTACAAACCCCGCACTCGTTATGGCGTCAACATTTCTCTAACAAAAATAGTTGACTTCATAGGAATAAATACTTCAATGCATAAATATAAATACTTTTAATACTTAAATATTAATACTTTCAGTGTCATATGTAAAAATACTTAGATATGTATATCTTCGTAGTTATAAAATACTTTCAGTGTGTAAAAAATACTTAGATATGTATACCTTCGTAGTTATAAATACTTAGAAGATAAGATATTAACACTTAAAAAAATATTAATACTTTGATGCGTGACTTGTTATGATTATTCTTTTTTGAGTTCTTCAATCATCCCCGTGTCGGCCTTCCTCTAACAAAAATAGTTGACCTCATACGTATAAATACTTTTAATACTTAAATATTAATACTTTCAGTGTCATATGTAAAAAATACTTGCAAGTATAGGTATAAATAATTGTACGGCGAGGTATAAATACTTGCGCGACGACGAGTCTGAAAGTACGTCATCATGGATCTCATTTGAAAGAAAATATTACGTAGATATTAACAATATGGAAAAAAATTGTGGAGATTTTGCAGTCCCTGCAGGAAGTTATCTTTCTGCATTTATTTTTCAGTGGTCCCCCGCGGGTACAATGCAGGTACAGTGATGCAGGTACAGTGATGCAGGTACTATTATCTTCGCGCTACAGTACCCGCACAATAAATAATTGTTCGCTTCATAGGTATAAATACTTCCGTACATAGGTATAAATACTTCCGTGCATGAATATTAATACTTTAGGAAAAAAATTCGAATCGTGGAGTTTTTGCGATCCCCGCAAAAAAATATTTTTTTACATTTAATTTTTGATAGTCCCTGCGGATATTGTTAATCTGTTATCAGCTTTAATAGAGGTATTTTTGTTGCTTTTCATATTATTTGAGAATTTTAAATAAATATTCTGGCGAAACCAATTAGCTCTCTACATTTACATAAAATTTATTAAAAAATGTCTCCCGTGAAATTAGAAATCTGCAAGTGGAACCAGGCACGTGAATGAAAAAAATACCACTGTGGGAGAAAATAGAAAATAGAAAATTATCCTCAAAACAAACGAAGATTCAAAATATTTCAATTTGTCTGGGTTGTGTGTGGCAGATATAGACCCCCATCTAGGCTAGCACCTGTGTTACTGATAAGTGGGACCCCGGTTGGAACATTACCTTAACCTCCCTTCCCTTGAGTCCTTGACGCTCAAAGCGTGTGTAATTTCTTTATTGCGCGCCTTTTTGGCCAGTTTTTATTTTTTATTTTAATTAGAACATATAGTTTTTTCTAAAGAATAAAAAAGATGATTTTTTTATGACACTGAAGAAATGTGCAGTTATATGGAAATTGACTAAAAAAAACTGCATATTTGATGTAGTTGCTTAGAGCATCTACATCCCTGAAACTATTAGAGTTTCTAATCCGACGTGGCAGTTTCTAATTCAGTTTCAGGGATGTGAGAGAGTTTCTTATTTAGAAACTATGTAGGAAAGTTTCTTATTAAGAAACTGTTTATAAACTCTATGTTGGTCAA
Organism: Carex rostrata; assembly: GCF_964058835.1. NCBI lineage: Eukaryota > Viridiplantae > Streptophyta > Magnoliopsida > Poales > Cyperaceae > Carex > Carex rostrata. Next base: position 12,934,596 of record NC_135923.1, read on the forward strand.
ATGATTGACTCAAATTGTTTCTCCTTTTTAATTTATTGCTGACGTGGCTTAATAAAAACTCTAAAATGAGTTTCAGGGATGTGAGAGTTAGAAACTTTATAGACCATAATTTCTAAAAAGTAATTAATAGTTATTTAGAAATCCTATTGAGTTTTAGGGATGTAGATGCTCTTAGCGTGCCAGTGCAATCCGTTGGAAGCCACAAATTTGTTCGTAAAGGAACCCTATAGCTAGGGATCGCACTAAAATGTGTGATCAACTATAAGAAATCATATCAAATATATAATTCTTTAATGAGTTTTCAAAAGAACTTTAAAATTAATGCATTGTCTTCCAATCTTGGTTATCTTTCTGATTTCTAATATATTTTGTTTCTAAAAATAAAATAAAATAAACTACTTTTGACATGAATTCGTATCATACTATAACAACTATAGAACTAATTAGGACCGTCCGATTCATATTGACACAAATATTAAAGAGACTCGTGTATTGCAGGTGTGGACCGGATTGATCCTGATTATAATCGGATGATCGAGATTATAATTTATAAACTATAGAAAAATCCAATAAATGTTAGTGCGAGCCCATTTGCCCAAGCTTGAAGGAGTGTGCTTATTAACAACGCTATTTTTGTTTGGGACAGCCACAACTGAATGTTTTGTTTGAGATAGATTATTATTTTTCTTTTTTTATGAGATAGAGAATGAATGTTGTTATCATGTACACAGTATTGCTCTTAGGGGTGCAAACTGATCGGATACAGATTGGATAGTGGTAAAATATTTTCAGATACGGATACAGATTAAATATTAGACGGATACATACGGATACGGATCGGATATCGTATATACATAAATATTTTCATAATTTATGATAAAATATATGGTATATATCTACTATTCGGCAACTGATAATTAAAATTCAAAATCATATTCGTATCTGTGTGGACACACGGATATTCAGATATCGGATATCCGTATCTAATTTTCGAATACAGTTACGGATACAGTCGGATAATATCCGACCCATTTGCACCCCTAATCGCTCTTGCTCACATAAAGAAAGTAACTAAAAAACTCTATAGATGCTGCGTTATCTTGTCCTTGTCATTTGTCATTAGTCATTGAGGAGTATGGCTAATATAACATTAGTGTCATTTTAGTCTATATAACACAAACTCCAAAACTTATCAAATCGAGTTCAAACGGTAAATTCAAACCGATCTACTTCATTAGTTGTGCATTTGCATGTAAAATTTATAAGTTTTTTAGTTTATTTGGTATCAAGTCAAGCGGTCAAATGTGTGAGTTTTTAAGTTAATTTTAATACATTCATTTTTCAATTTTTTTGCCGCTTGATTTGATACTAAAATAACTCGAAAATATAAAAAGTTTGCATGTAAATGCATCACTCATAAAGTAAATTAGTTTGAACGGTTTGGATTCATCATTTGAACTCGATTTGATAAGTTTTGGAGTTGGTGTTATATAGACTAAAATGACAATGATGTTATATTAGCCATACTCTGTAGGATTTTCATGTGTATGCCTATGTGGTGAGAATTTAAAATTTTTTCTATCACCACTTGGCTCAATACACAAATGACGTTATTTATATGACAATAGCAAACGAGAAACTTCTTAATAGTTTCATTAAGCACCTAATGTGTACTAAATAAAAATAAATAAATTTATTCATTTCTTATACAAGAGGAGATGATAATTTATACCTAAAGAGATTGTCAAATCTCTTGATTAGAGGGAAGTCGATTTCCCTTCTAGATCTCTTAGAAACAACATCTTGGATTGAAGCGCCTCTCCACCTCTTGGTTCACCTTGAACCTAAACAACAAACTAGCACACCTCTTAGATAGATGGATGTGAAGTTTAGAGCTTAGATCCAACCACCTAGCAAGAAGAGATGAGAGATGAGAGCCTCCCTTCAAAGTTTCGGCCAAAGGGAAGGGAAAAACGTGGCTGCTCAAAGGGGCTGATTTTGGCAAGTGTTATAGGCAGAAAATTAGCATATTTTTCTCCAAAATGAGCCCCCTTAAATAGGCAAGGGTTAGGGCAACCCTTTGTGTGAGGTTTGAATCAATTACACAAATGTCACTAGTCTTGTTTAGCCATCTCATGCTCTCTTTAATCTCATCTTAAGGTTGGTTCAATAAATTAATTTATGAACAAATAATATTATTCATATTATTCTATTATACAATATTTATATTATTCTTATAATGTATTCAAACATTATACCAAATAATATTTGCATAACTTCATAAATTTATTTATGGTCTAAGCATGTCATATTATGACATTTTATTTTAGCATTTCATCACATGTATTTTATCTTATACATCATTATGAAATGTAAAATACTTGTTGTTTCTCTTCAGTTGGTGTGACCGTATAGAGGATCTATGTCATCTTGGCAATAATATAAAACTTTATATTATTGACTATAAGAGGTTCTATCATTACATTATAGTTATCCAAACGACATAGTAATCATTTACTCAATCCACTAATTTTGTGTCTATCCTTGTCACATGATATTATGAATAATATGCAAAATAGGATCGTGTCATTTTTGCATTATATTCGTTTTCTTGGTCTCTCAAGTGAATTATAATTATAACTACATCAGTTATATTACATGCGATATAATTTCACTTTACCAAGGGGCCCAGTAATATCATAACTCAAATTGAGGGACAATGATAATATTAATATATAGATTTCTCCTGCACAAGTTGTACACAACGAACTGCTATTTTATTCCTATCATAAAATAGTATTTAAATAGCAATCACATTATATGTTTCTCATGTGAAAAACCTACACATCTCATATCTAAGATTCTAAAGACACAATAGAAACATTAATGACACAAAACACAATCCATATAATGTTCCATTCATTTAGGTCATGTTCAATATATAAAATACACATTTTATATATTCATGTAATTAAATGATAATCCTTTATCAACATTTATAGAACTTCAATGTACTTTAATCTACATGACAATCTTCCTCGGTAATTAATGTTCCTCCTTAATTACCACGATTGTGAACTTATTTAGTGATTAAATGTTTCTCATCTTAGGAGTTCTATGATTCAAGACCAAGAGCATCTTCTTGAATACTTCCAAAGATATAACATATAAATCTCAAGGAACAAGAATAATAATATTCATAATAAAATCATGAACAACACATAAATTATTATTAAAATATAATTTTCAAAACACACATCCTTCATACTCGTCATTGAGGGGTCATTGATCATACATTGACTTGCTTCAAGTATTATTATGACCACATACTCAACAATTTATAGTAATTTAATTTTGAATTAAACTATTATAAAGAAAACTTTTAAAAAACATGATTGAACTTGCGATTAAATGTTAAAAGTTTCTAAAGGCATGTCATTGTTGAATGGCTATTAAGGTATCGATTAATCGATTTAAACCGTTAAATAGAATCTTACCGTTTAATACCATTAAACATTCTTTTAAAAGCTTGGAAAAAAATTATTTTAATTAAATTTGAGTTAGAAATTAAAATAAACCACCTGGTAATTTGATATTATGCTAGAATAATGCATAATTAATACACGTGAATATTGCTATTTAAATAGCAGATAAGTATGTAAATAATATTTATTTTGGAGTCCTTTTAATTCAAAACGAGTCTTATACAATTTATTTTTTTAAGGTTGGAAGCATAATAGTCTTATACAAATTACAGGAACATAGTTGTTTGGGGGAATTTCATGCATCTCCTTCGAAAACTTCAATATTATGTATTTTGCCTCTCAAATTTATAAAAACTCACATATTTGTTCAACTCATTAATTTTTCATCTATCTAAATTTCTGATTCCCATTTTACCCTTATTAGAATGAAAAAAAAAAAAACTACTAGTTTTCATATTAAATTCACAGCTCCCCTACGTATCTGTAAGCTTAAGCCAGTACCGGATGCGTGTAATATTATTACATTAATAATAAGCACAATTAATAATATAGGCAGAACTAAAATAAAAATGGAGAAAAATAGAAGTTTGACTAATGTGAACTTCATTGCTCCTAACTCTTATTGAAAGTTGACATTGGTCCTTCAAATTTTATTTAGTTGAATTTGGTTGTAATTTATCTTGATGCAACCATCAATTACTGTTCTAGCCCAAGACAGTTGTTAATGGCTACTACATTCATATCCTACTTACATTAACTATGCGTCTCATCAGTACAAAATAGACTTCCAATAGTTTTCAAAATTGTTCAAGCCCCCAAGGACTCAATCCGAATACAAGTTTAAGCCTCAAATATCTGAACGACAAGAACACAAAAAGGAGACAAAAAAAAAAGGACGAATAACCTTGAAAATGGCTCTGTGATCAAAGTTTTAAAATTTACATAACACAAATTGAGTTTTTAACAGGATAAGGATACTGGTAATATCCCAAAATATTTTTTTGCTGAAGTTACTAACTGTGTCAAACTAAACCTATCAATTTCTTGAAATAATAGATGTTCTAATTTCGTTTTTAGAGCCCAACGAGTATAGAATACGGTTCAAATTTCGGTTCCTGTTTAAACTTACTTTTAAGCACAGTATTTGAACAGAGAGACCCATTGACGGTAATATCATTCTGGGCCATGGCCCGATATTCCCCTTATGATCCTGATCTTCTGTGGCAGATAGTGGCTAGTGACTATATGTTATATCCATGTCATAATTTCTATGGCCGAGAGTACTCTAAAGCAAAAATATATATAAAAATAAAAAGAAAATTATAAGCTAAAGGTTCTCTGACAGCTCTGTGCAATATATAAACAAGTGTTGCAGAAGAATATCACTCGGAGGGCCACATGAAATATGCAACAAACTCTCAGAAGCGAATCAAAGCTTATCGAAACCGCAAGAACGGATGCCAGAGATTAAAAAGAATTGAAGGGCTGAGATGCATATACTGCACAAATTCATTTTTCCACTGCATTGAATTTTAGTTGAGAGGAGGGTTGAAATGCCTCCATTTTTGGTTTCTCTGTCATGCCTTCATTTTTAAAAATTTTAATAATTAAAAATTTGAAAATTAAAAGTCAAAATAAAACCGTTGAATATGATCTACATCATTTTATCTATGCACATGTAAAATATTATGACATTTCAACTTTGTTTTGATTGTCATCAAGATATTGTAAAAAAAATGTACTAATATGGATAATATCTAGATGTTGATTTTTCAACTTATTAATTCAGATAAAAATAAAATTGAAATGTGATAATATTTTATGAGCATATAGAGAAAATAACATAGATTACATCTAACAGTTTCATTTTGATATTTATAATTAAAATTTTGAGTTATTTAAATTTTTAAAAATGGAGATATGATGGAGACATAAAAAATGGAGGCATTTGAACCCTTCTCTTTAGTTGAAAGTTGAAACACTGCTCCTCAAAATAATAAAATTCTGTCATTTTTTTTATTTAGCGTTCATGATAATTGAAAGACACGTATATTTTAGTTCAGAGTAAAGCGTGCATGCAAAAAAAAAGTGTACATTATGGCCTTCATTTATATGGACACAACGTTAACTATGTGTGTCCATTAATTGCTAGTGTGTCCATCTAAATTTTTGAAATAGTCAATTTCTATATCAAAACACCATAATATTTAATATCCCCATACAAATTTAATATTCTTTCTCTTATTCTCTTTTAAGTATTTAACATTTTATTTTAATAAGAAAAAAGTAAAATGTGGAGATCGAATTGAGAATTCGGTCCTTGTGGTTTTTGTAAAAAAAAGAAGTAATCATACTGCTTTGCTAAAATTAATTTAATTAATTATGATTTAAAAAAAAAATTCAAATTTGCATGCATGTTGTCAAAACACCTAATAATAAGATATCGAAAAAAAATGTAAACAGCTCGTTAACTGCACAACAATTATTCAAGGAATGGACTATAATGCTTTTCCGATTCTAATCATTCAAATTTGTTGAAATTTGTGCATTAAAAAAGTTTCTTTATAGAAATACGTAAATGAAAAATTTAGAATGATTGGAATCGGAAAAATAGAACTCTACTTTTCTCATAGAAAAGCAGCAAAGTTGGATCCAATTATTCAGAACCCCACGGAACTGTTCATTGATGTTTGGCGTAAATAAATAAACTATTAAAATACGCATGGTGATAATTAGAAGTTAGAATTGATGGAGACGGTCATCAAAACTATTCAATTTTAATATTGTGGTAACATGACAAGTTGGTTCATCTAACCTCAAAAGAAAATAAGTAGTTCAACAATCGCACTTTTAAAAAAAAATAACTCTCTTGGGATGTGATCGGAACCAATATTTCTTTTAGTTCAGATGATTTCAATTCAATATATTTTTTCTATCATCACTTCGTATATACTACTATTTTGATGAATCCGTATCCTCTCCGGTATTGCAAGAATTACCCTCACTTTACAGTTTGAGACTAAATCTCAACCAGTTTAAGATTCGGATCGCAATGGGATAGTATTTTTGACTTTGAGATTCGTGCCAAGTTAAAAAGAACGGTTCAGATCTAATAATTGTAACAGATTCCCTTATCAGGTATTGGAGAGGATGCGAATTCCTATTTTGATCGGAGCCAAATAATATGAAAATATGAGTCAATCAAACTCATAAATTATTTCAATGAAACGACTAACAGTACCTCCTATTCAGTCCTCTATCTGTCCTCCGCGCTAAAAGACAAAAAAAGGTACAATAGAGGACCACTAACTTACGCACACGTGCTAATTGCCACCAAAGAGCAAGGTTAACGCGATTTTATTAATAGTCAAAACATATAGTATTCATACCTATGAATTTATAATATTCATACTTATTATCTATAATAGTCAAAACTGGAGAGAGACATTAATCTTGGGAACCAGTAACGACCAGGAGGACCGCTGGCGTCTTGTGACAGCCTGGATTACCAAGATTGGAGACCACTACAGCGAATATATATATAGTATTCATATCTAAACAATGAAGTATTCATATATAACTAAAGAAGTATTCATATTGATGATTACAAAGTATTCATACATGTTCGAAATAATTTATACAATTCAAAATTCAAAGTCAGATTCATCTCTCTCACCCCACCTCTTCCAAGAAGTATTCATATCTAACATGAAGTATGCAAATCTAACAAATGAAGTATTCATATCTAACTAATAAAGTATTCATATGTTCTACTTTGACAACCTTTGTTGAGCTAGTATGAACCCCCTCCAATGATGCACCACGCTCTCCCGGCCGAATCTCGACGGTGTACCACTCTCTCCTCGTCGGATCTCGATAATGCACCACGCTCTCTTCGTCGAGATATCATTAATAACTAATTTTGTTAGTTAAGATATCATTAATAACTAATTTTGTTAGTTAGGACAAGTTGGAACACAAAAACTGTTAGGGGACAACTCGTAGGTGAACAAGATCTTTATTCTATTTCAATAAACTACTATTCTGATCCAATCTTACCAATCGTCGCGCTTATTACTTGACTAGAAACTATTACACTCATTTTTGTAGCTGTTCAAAAGAAAGAAAGAGAAAGGAACTAATCAGCAAAGATGCCGAATCAAAAAACAGTGGTGGGATTCGTCGGTCTTGACAAGCTCGGCCTCCGCCTCGCTTCTTCATTGATCCGATCAGGCTATCATGTACAAGCGTATCAGGTCTCTCTCTCTCTTCTCAGCTTCGTTTTTATTACCACTTCGTCTACACTCTAGTTTAGTTCATCTTAAGCAGTTGGTTTAACTGTCTTCTTTGTAAATTACGAAAACAAAAGTTTGTTGGGGACCTTCAGTTAATTCAAGGGCTACATATCTGACCTACCAGTTCAAGTTATTAGGAGCAATCGGTACCTTTTTTTTTTTTTTGTCATTCATAAGCCCGTAGGCAGGAGCAATCGGTTCCTGTTGTACATGGATAAGTACGAAGCTTTAATGCTCAACATTCTCATGTATTGCAAGTTCGCAACTAATGCTAGGAATAGACAGGGGCGGACCCAGCCTGGATTTCGAGTTTTAGTGGTGATCTATCGGGATCGATCAACTTTGCCCCTCTCTGAAATTTTTTTTTGCCCCCTTTGAATGTTTGATTTGTAATTCGGGTTAAATTTAGTGTTAAAATCAAAATAAATTTCTTGAATTATGATTGGTAATTAGAATTTTAAGTTAAAACATTAGAAATTACAAGTCAGAGCATTGGAAATGATAAGTCAAAGCATTATTTTTTTTTTATCGAGTACTCAATTAGTTAATGGGTTTAAATCCGATAAGCTATTTAACCCTGATTCGATATTTTTTTGCCTCCCTGATGAAAATCCTGGCTCCGCCCCTGGGAATAGATATCTTATTTTGCAAATTACACCCTGTATTTTATTTTTATTATTTCCTTTGCATAATACCCAACATTCTCATGTTCTTTTTACTAATACCAGCAACTAGTGAGATATTCGATAAAGATCTGCGACATTGCACCTACGCTTAATGAGCATTTGTTCCAGTTGTCCAACTTCAACTAAAATCAACCGAGGAAATCAGATGTTGAGTTATAAGTTAGTATGAACACATTATGATCAATTTACTAGAACACTATGACAAACTCTGGTGTGTGTTTTGCAAATAACCCAGGCATGTCACGTGTCAGTTGAAATAAATAAGTGTTGGTCACAGTAGCAAATAAGCTAAACATATATCTGTTCTTTTTGGTTTAGCTATTTAGGACGGGCAGGCATGCAAGGATTAAACTAATAACATTGGGTTTTTATTTTATTTTTGATGCAGGAAGATAGTTCTTATGTAAATGATTTTTGCAATTTAGGCGGGGCAAGATGTCAAACCCCAGTAGAGGCAACAAGAGGTAACTCAGTACTAGACGGTCTATACCAGCATTAATTGCGACCTAAAGGTGCTGTGTTGTGTGAACTGTTTTCTCATCCGAGTTGTGTATCTCATTTTATTTTGTTGTAGATGCTACTGTTGCAATACTTGCAAATGTTGGTGATGATATTGCCGATATATCAAGTACAATAGGAGGTACAAAAATAGAGTTTTTTTAATTATCCTATTTTGAAACAAGTATTCCACATTTGCTTCTCGCTTAAAGTGGATGTACCTCCTTCTCTGACCTTACACACAGGTTTGGGAAAGGGCACTACTGTAATTATTGGATCCCAGCTATCGCCTAGTCATTTGCAGAATATTGAAAAGAAGGTTTCAGGTAAATCATTTACAAATACTTTTTTTTTTAGTAAAGGTTGGAGGTCAAGCCAAAAATCATTTACAAATACTATCATTAAAAGAAGATTGGTACTACTTTTGCTGTATTATTTCTGATGTTTACTTTCCCATTCAGAGATGGAGGATGTAACTCTTCTTGATGCATATATCTTTGAAGGATATGCTGAAGCATTGGACCGAGATATTATTGTGAGCAATTATTGGAACCTTGTATTAATTGTGTATTACATTTAAAGAATATATGTTATGTTACCTTCCCATTGTTGGTAATCTCAGGTTGTTGCATCTGGAAAGAAGCATGCGTTGGAGAGGGGTGAACAATTTTTATCAGGTAGAATGAAAATTTCAATTGCCACAGGCCATCTTTCTTATGAAAAGAAAAGTTGGAAAAATAACTTTTGTATGCTTTTATCATACTTTTATTGCTGTTAACTTGAAATTAATAATTTAATGAATTTTTATTCTTCTCCCGAGAAGCTTTAACCGACAAAGTGTATTACTTCGAGAATGAAGTTGGGATTGGAAGGTACATATTATTTATGCACTAAGAATGTTTATTCTTGTCCCTATTAGTCTGATATTTGCTGTTAGCATTGTTTACTTGAGATAACACCAAACTGATACTTCTATGTGATAAAAAAAATGTACAAACTTTTTGATGCTGACCATGTTTCTATGGTTCAAATAAGGTATTTCCCTCAAATTCAAATGATATTAAATAAAACCAGTAAAAGTTGTTTTAAATTCTGCCGAAGATGTGTTGAGAAGTGGTTTGGATAATTTATTATGAAAGCTTATTCATCGGTTGAGAGAAGAAGGTATGTACTTGCCGACCAAGTTGACCGTTATACAAGTATGGTTAAATCCTGGGTTTCATTTGCAAAAACCACATTTATTTCTGATATATCTACTTCTTTTCTAAATTTTGTTTCCTCATTTTCTAACAGTAAAATTAAGTTGGTTAATGATTTACTGGAGTGCATTCACTTGGTGGCATCTGTTGAAGCAACTTTTCTCGGTGCAAGAGCTGGTCTACACCCATCAATTCTCTATGACATCATCTCCAATGCTGCTGGTAGTTCTAGGTGACACCATTATTTTTTAATCTTTTTTCACCAAATTTTTTTTTTTTTTTTTTTCTGAAACTGCTTTTTGAGCTGGCTTTGTTTGTAATAATTTTCAGGGTATTTGTGGAGATGGTCCCGAAACTTCTCGCTGATGATTCTCTGCTAATAGATTATATGAATTCCTTGCTGAAAGATGTGGTGAGGGTTTGAAACTCGGTTATGATTGCTGATTATCATATATAATGTCTTATTAATTAGTCTATATATACTAGAATTTTTTTTCTTTTTCTTGATTTTTAGATGATCCGTTATTGCACTCAGTTGACATACAATAAAGTAATATACCAAATAGGCAAAGATTTTTCTTTCCTCCCACTGTTTTGAATGAAAGAAGAATACATCTGAGATTATTAGTTAGTGTTGTTTTTTTTTTTTTTTTTTCTTTGCCTTTTTTTCATACTTAATTACTTGTTCTATTGGCAGAACTCAGTGATGGATGGGGCAAAGGCTGTCAAATTTCCTCTTCCTCTTCTTGCAGTGGCATACCAGCAATTAATAAACGGTAGTTAAAAGTAGATAATAATGCCACGTACCATGGATAAGTTTCATTTCGTATGCAATTTGTACTGTGGTACAAATTGGCTTTAATGCTTAACAGTGCACCCTATTAGACAAATAACTTTTTCAAATTGTACAGGTCAGGCCTTTTTAGACTTCTAGTTAGTTTTGCACCAGTTACATTCTGTATGACAAACTCTAGTACCATAACCACTGCTGGTTGATATGGTGATTGTTTGTACAAAATCCATTGGTCAGTGGAGATGATATGCAAATTGGGAATTTCAACACTATTATTTTTCTTTGTTCAGGTTGTTCCATGAAGGTTGGCGGTGAACTCTCTCCCTCACCAACAAAGGTAGATTTTTTAAGTTCTGAGAACAACAGTGACATCTTTAAGAGCTTGTTGTGTCACTTTCATACTTAGCCTCTTTTTTAAAAATATTTCAAACTATTGCTCGTCTGCCAAAAGAATTGGTAATTCAAATGGCTTTGCAAAACTTTTTTGTAAATATTTTTTTAAAAGGAAGATTTTGCAATGGCAATCACAATAAATTTTGCAAAATATAATTTCAAGGATACATTTGGAAACCTCTGTGTTAGCATAACTTTCTAGAAATTGTTCAAAGCCTTCTGAAGAAAATAATTTTTGCGAAAGCTGAGAAAACAATAATTTCGTAAACTTCAGTTTTTTTTTTAGCCATATTTCTTTCCTTGAAGTAGCCTATATTTCCAAGCCACAAGATTGGTAGAGCCAAATTATTGAGAAACAATCAAATATAGACAAATACGCCTTAGCTTTAGAAATTTAATGCTTCTGTTATTATTGGCCATTTTACTTTGTAATATTCATTACAAACTGAGGAATATAATTTGCAGGCTTATGAGCAAATATATGGCATGAACATCAGAGATGCAATGAATCAGCCCTCATATGATCCTAGTGAGTTGGCCCAAGAGCTTACTGCAACAGCTAAGGGTGTTCAGAAAATTGGATTTATCGGGCTCGGTGCCATGGGCTTTGGCATGGCTTCACATTTGCTAAAATCAGGCTTCTCTGTTATTGCATATGATGTAAGATCGGATTTTATTACTTATATTTCTAATGACCGGTGTCCCAAGCCAGAAAAAAGGAGGAGGGTTGTGATAGGCGTAGCGAGCTATTGTAAAATACAGCCTCTTTATGGAAATGAAACCCTCACTTGGGTTTAATTTCTAGCCTTACCCGACTTATTTGGGACTAAAGGCTTTGTTGTTGTTGTTGTAATGTAATGATTGGTAACTGCTAGATGCTGGTTATTTAAGTTACCTGCTACCTGTGAAGCAAGGTATAGTAGCCGTTGCTTTACATTATAATTTTTGACGTGGCCTTCAAATGTACAAATTTTCCATCAGTATTTGAGTTATTGTTTTGTACAAATATTTCTAAAAAGCCTTTCTTGTATGACGTGATAGCAAAAGAGCCTCAAGTTTAGGTTTGCAGGCTTGCAGCATCTTTGTACAATTTGACCTAAAACATGTTTGAGTTTACCCAAAATACAATAGATTTCACAAGCATTTTTTGGTACACTTTAAGCTCATTTCTGTGTGTATTCCTTTATTGTAAATTTTTTCTAAGAAAAATATACATTCTTTTTTGGTATTATAGGTGTATAAGCCGACATTAGTGAAATTTGCTGAATTAGGTGGTTTAATTGGGACTTCTCCTCAGGAAATATCCCAAGGTATCTTGCAGTTTAAACTTTGAAGTCATATTCAAGTTTTCATTGATCTACTGCTCTGCTCCAAAATCACCCCTACTGCACCAAGAAAATAAAAGAATCTCAACTGATGCAATTTGATAGATAGGTTAAAAATTATCTCAACTGATTAATAGCTATAGCTTAGATAGGTTGTGTACCCAATTTGATGCAATTTCGGAATTGTTCGGTCGTCGATGAAATGCTGATAAAACTGAACAGTTAAAATTTTCAAACCGCTCGATGGATGATCAAGTAGCTTTCAAATTGGATCAAATTTGATACGGAACCCATCGAACTGCAAAGATATTTTCTAACTTAGATAATTATTTGATTAGTTGCTGCAGTGTTCTAATTAGTTTGTTGTCAACATAACTTATCTTTTACATAAAATACTGTTGTTTGCAGAAGTGCAAGTGCTCTTAATAATGGTTGCAACTGAGGCACAAGCTGAAAGTGTTCTATATGGGGACACTGGTGCACTATCAAGTAACAAAATGACATATCAAATTCTTTAATCTTCTTTTATCCTTTGTTGTTCTATTTCTCTCATAAGAGAAGCTCCCTATTTTCTATTTTTTTTTAAATGATTTCCCACTTGTTTTGTTATGTCAACAGCCGTTCCAGTTGGTACATCAATAATCCTTTGTTCTACTGTCTCTCCTGGGTATGTAACCCTTCTTGAACAAAGGTTAAAAGGTGAGCCATCCCTTTGTGTATTTGTTTCTGCATTTCCATTTAAAGGTTTAATCTGTAAAGCTTTACCTATTTGCATGTTTCAATGTTTTAATTTGACCCCTGAACTTGTATAAATTAATGCAGATGGAAGTAAGGATTTGAAATTAATCGATGCGCCGGTATCTGGTGGTGTCATAAGGGCAGCTGATGGAACCCTGACAGTATGAATTTTGCTCTAATTTGTTAAAAAAACATTTTTCTGAGAGTAAAATAATTGAATGGAATTGATGTTTTATTATCGAAAATTTGTCATCCTTTAAATAGATAATGGCTTCAGGCACAAATGAAGCACTTCAGAGCTGTGGCTATGTTCTCTCAGGTAATGAATTATGTTTTTCCTTCTTTTTAAATAATTAGTTTTATACCATGGATTGTATATAATTAATAACTTACATGAACTACAGCATTAAGCGAGAAGCTTTACATCATAAAAGGCGGATGTGGAGCGGCTAGGTAAAAAGACACAGAACTCATATTTTACTTGGGAATTGTGAAAACAAAAACACCTACGAATTGAGCATTTGTGAAAATTCCCTTAATTTATGGTCAAACAACATACTACTGACTGGGTGTCCGAAAAGTGGTCACTCAGCCCTAGTTCCCTAAACCCAATCAAATCCCTAACCATATTACAATAGTAGGGTCAAAAAACACTGTTCTCTCTTCTTTCTCGCTTATTCTTTGCCTCATTTCCGCTGCACATAGCTTAAATGTGAATAAAAATTAAAATAAACATTGGTTTTGTGCAAAGATAATGGAAGGGACTATCAGTAGGGAAGTTAACTTAGAGACAAATGACTACATTGTTAGATTATTCTTCTCCTCACTTTTTGAAAATGCAAAAATAAAGGATGTTTCTTAAAACAAGGACAACATGGGTTACTTTTGTAATCTCTGATCCACAAATTCAAGTGAAATGCACTCTAGTACCAAAAATTCATGTTGTCTTTCTATTCTTATATATTTTTTTTTTTTTTTTGTGAAACCAGTTCTGTGAAGATGGTGAACCAGTTGCTTGCTGGGGTCCACATTGCATCCTCTGCTGAGGCAATTGCATTCGGAGCTCGATTAGGTATTGGGACAAGAAAGTTGTTTGAAATTCTTCAACATTCGAGAGGCTATTCATGGTATATTCTCTTTTTTCTTGTCCACTATTTTGAAAAGGGTAATTTGATTCTTACTTTGCAATGTTTTTGAGTACCAAGTGTAACCCTACAAAAAAGGATCAGTGCCATGCATAATTTTATAACCAGTATATGTTAGAAAGTGTTATACCCTTTCATTACATTAGATGGGTTTTCTGTACCCTCACTTTCCTCTTCACATTAAAGGACACTCTTGTTACTCTCCTTTGACACTATTTATTTCAGCATAATGAGGCAGAAAAGAATCATAATTTGGGTATTTTGAGATGTTACTGGGGAAGTAAAAAAAAAAATGATGTTTTGCATGCTTTAGTGGGGCATTTAAGATGCTCACTCTACAGAGTAGATCATTGGACACTGGATTCAGTCGATCAGTATCTGTACTAGACTTGACTACTATCCGTGAAGTTCCTCCTTTCAATTCTCTGTCTATAAGTCCCTGCTAAAACCTTCAGAAATATGGCATAATTCAGAATGAATGCCCAATCAGAATTTATTGATTTTGCATTACTGATGTATAGGTTCTGTACATTGATTAATGAACCAATTTATCAGGATGTTTGGTAACCGGGTGCCACACATGCTAGAGAGTGATTACAAGCCCTATTCTGCTATAGACATCTTTGTCAAAGATCTTGTATGTATAATTATGTCTCTTAACTTTGAATATTTGTTTGAACTTCCAAGGATAGATAGGATTACTTCACAAAACTTGATTTTAACTTTGGCTTTCAGGGAATTGTTTGTAATGAAAGCTCCAAGGTGAAAATACCGGTGCATGTTTCTAGCATTGCTCATCAACTGTTTATCTCAGGTACTGTTGTTTAATTGCATCCATCAGACAAGCATGGTACTACCTCATTGCCATTCTTTCTTTTCTTTTTTCCATCTTTTCGGTCCTGTGAATATATAGATCCTTGTTTAAGCTTATGTCAACCATTGGATATATTGGATTTTCATTAATTATGTCATATTGATAATAGGTTCTGCCTCCGGTTGGGGTCGATATGATGATTCTGCTGTAGTTAAGGTTTAAGAACTTAATTTCTGCATCTTTAACATTTTGAAAGGTTTAATTTTACATTTCTATTTCTCAATATAAGTTCATATTCAGGTTTATGAGACATTGACTGGGGTCAAAGTTGAAGGGAAGCATGCTATCCTGAGCAAAACAGATGTACTAAATTCTCTTCCCTCTGAGTTTGGGGAGAATCCAATGGAAAATCAAGATATTATCGGAAATCTAAATTCAAAGGTATTAGTTGTGTTGGATGATGACCCAACTGGGACGCAGACCGTTCATGACATACAAGTTCTGACTGAATGGTAACTCCAACTCCCCCCCCCCCCCCTTTTGAGTGAAACATAGTGTACATGAAAGAATATGGTGCTCTACCTGGTTGTATGTACCAGTTTGGCCACCTTTTTTTATCTTTCTTCTTTTTCCACTTTTGTGCTTCATTTGTCCCTTATTGCGATTTGAGGGTAGAGGCTGGCATGAACTGTGTTTACTTTGGGTATTTGCAGAGTGGACCCTTAAATTGGGTCTTACTTTCAAACTGGAGACAAAAGTAGGTGCAATTCTGATCACAGCTGTATCAGTATATAGGCACAGTTGTGTTGATGATCAATCCTATATCAGTACATATGGGCATTGTAAAATACTAAATTCTTCTCTTTCTCATTTTCAGCTCAAAATTGTGTAGGGCCCCTTTTACTATCTACATGTCTTAAATGCATTAGCCTCTAGTTAAAAAAAATATATACAATGGTTTTTACAAAGTTATATTTTCTAATTATAGGAGTACCGAGACTCTGGTCGAGCAATTTGGGAAGAAACCTACCTGTTTTTTCATTTTGACAAACTCAAGGGCATTGAGTTCTGATAAGGTACTAGCTATAGTTGACCAAATAATAACAATAATACACTTTCTGGTTACTTTTATATGGAGTCTTTTTTGCTAAATCATCTGAAATATGCAGGCTGTGTCTCTGACAAAAGAAATCTGTAAAAATTTGGAAGCTGCAGCAAAGCAAGTGGCAGGAACTAGTTACACTGTGGTTTTACGAGGTGATTCAACCCTTCGTGGTCATTTTCCTGAGGTAAGAGATTTTCACCCCTTTAAAATCCATCCTTCTATTATATATGTTTTCTTTTACTTCCTAGAATAATGACTTCATTTTTTAGGAAGCTGATGCAGCTGTTTCAGTATTAGGAGAGATGGATGCATGGATCATATGTCCATTCTTCCTTCAAGGAGGGAGATACACAATTCATGATATCCATTATGTTGCCGACTCGGATAGGTATGTACTGCCACGTACTCTTCACATGGCTTCTTAGTACTGGTTAGTACAGTAGGCCTTGAAACAATGACAAAACATAACTATTTTCTTTTTTTAAGATTGATCCCGGCTGGTGAAACTGAATTTGCCAAGGATGCATCATTTGGATATAAATCTTCTAATCTCAAGGAGGTATCTCTTCCAATTATTTATATACATCATTTCATCTCCATGAGTAAAGGAACTTCTAGCTTATTAATAATGGAAAAAATTCATATCATGGATGACTAGTGGGTTGAAGAGAAAACCAAGGGGCGTGTGCTGGCAAGCAGCGTTTCATCTATATCAATTGATCATTTGCGTAAAGAAGGGCCTGATTCAGTTTGTAAGCACCTCTGCAATTTAAAAAAGGTATACATGTTGCCTCATTTGTTTGTTTTTTGTTTTTGAAAGTTGCACCCAATATTTCCTTTTTCTGGGGAATGTATGGCATTTATATTATTTCAATGGCAGAAGCAATTTCTTGACAATCTGCATAATACACAGCCCATGAAATTGGCCCCTTTTTTCAAGTTTTAACTATGTTAAGATTTCATGTTAAATGAACAAACCTTGCAGGGATCAGTTTGCATTGTTAATGCGGCAAGTGACAGAGACATGTCTGTATTTGCTGCTGGAATGATAAAGGTACTAGACCTCTGCAAATCTTGTACCTTTCTTTTTCAAAAATATGATATATTTTACTAGTTTTAACTTGTTATCTCCATAGGCTGAAAGGAAAGGGAAGCGGTTTCTCTGCCGAACTGCTGCAAGCTTCGTCAGTGCAAGAATTGGTATCATACCGAAACCTCCATTGCAACCGAAAGACCTTGGAATTAAAAGAGATTCTTGTGGAGGCCTTATAGTTGTAGGCTCTTATGTTCCAAAAACTACAAAACAGGTTCCATCTGTTATTTTCTCTTTATTTTCCTATTATTGGTTATCAATTGGGCCCATGGATATATGTTAACTATTAGCTGAAGAGAACCCCAAACAAGCACAACTAAAGAAAAATAAAATTTTGAAAACTATTAATAAGATGCTGCGTGCATTAGTAATGCACTAGTAAGGTAATATATGTATTTACTTTGTGACAAAAAAATTAAGAAAGATCTAAATATTACAAGATATCTGAAATGGCCTGGAAATGTAGATTAAATTTGTTTATTTTATTTACCACTCCTTTGTCAAAGAAGCAAAATGTCTTAATTTTTGAACTTATTGTTAGGTTGAAGAGCTCCTGTCACAATTCAGTGCCAATCTGAAAATAATAGAGGTAAATTTCTTTCACGATCTGCACCACACCTTATTTGATAATTTCTGATTCTTTTTTATTTCATGCATATATGCAGATATCTGTGGATAATGTCTCAATGAAGTCACTAGAAGAAAGAGAGGAAGAGATCTACTGTGCTTCTGAGATGGCCAGTGCATCCATTAGAGCATTCAAAGACACTCTTATAATCACGAGCAGGAAGCTCATTACCGGAAAATGTTGGTTTTGCAATTTCCGGAATATCACACATTTCAAATTTATTTCATGTTATTTAAATTTTTTATCTAGCATTCTCTTTTCTCTTCTCTTTTCAGCTCCTGAAGAAAGTTTAGAGATAAATTACAAAGTCAGCTCTGCACTAGTAGACATAATCAGAAGAATTGATGCCCGGCCTCGTTATATCATTGCTAAGGTAAATAACAATCTGAAATAAGAACTGAAAGGGGAATGAAGGAAAAAAGGAGGCATATTTCCAGATTTTTCCTGGTTTACAGTATCTTTGTTAGTTACTTTTTTTATGTAGTTATGCAATTCAAGGTGGGTTGTGATAATTTTGTCAAATTTAGGTTCATATTGATATGTAATTACACATTGAGGATTTGCTGAGGCAAATTTGGTCCCTGATTGATGCTAGTTGAGGCAAAATCCAGGTTAACCTGGATGTTGAGGCAAATTTGGGCACATAGAGCTGCAACTGACTTATTGCACAATCAATGGCTGATTGATACCAATTTGGGTTGGGTTGATGCGCAGTTGCATTGCTGAGTCCTAGTTGACACAAATTGGGTTAAATCAAGTCTTGCTGCATGTGTTAACGGAGACAAATTTGAGATAAACTGAGACTTATTAAAGGTCTTAATTGTGCTTTTGGGGGTATTATATACTGCCAGACACACAAAGGTCTTAGCTTTGTACAAATAAATTCCTTATAGTAGTTTAATACGCAGGGAGGAATTACATCATCCGATCTCGCCACAAAAGCACTAAATGCAAAATGTGCCACTGTAATAGGTCAGGCTCTACCTGGCGTGCCTCTCTGGCAGCTTGGACCGGAAAGTAAACATCCCAGTGTTCCTTATATTGTTTTCCCGGGTAATTATCAGTCATATTTATCTCTTTTTTTATTGTTTTACCAGGTAATTATTAGTCATTATTATTTTTTTATTCATTATTTTCGGCAAGTTAGCCATTTGACTAATGATAGTCAACTTTAATAACAGGTAATGTTGGTGATAATGAGGCTCTAGCTAAAGTGGCCAAAACCTGGGCACAGCCTCCCAGATGTTCAACAAAGGAGCTTCTTGATGTAAGATTGGGTGGCTTCAGTTAATTTATTGTATGAACATTTTTATGTGTGTTAAAATAAAGTACTACACGCACCACTGCAAAATGAGAAATAACTGATATAACTCCCTAAACATGTAAAACATCACATGTAAACATGCTTTCTTAATTTCTTTGAAAGTGCCCAATTAGTCTTTCCTCCCTCCTGTTTATATGGTTATGAGGTGAGCAAGGAGAGGTACATTGGGCATTTAATGAATATGGGAAGTGAAGGATACATACGATATTATTTATGTTTGGCTGGGATATATGGAATGTTCATCATTTTGCAAGGTTCTGTTTGTTATCTTGACAAATTATAGGGAGGTAAGTGATGTTGCTCTTCATTTTATTTTTAACAATTACTTAAAACGGTTTTTATTATTTTGAAAGAATGCGGAGAAGGGTGGGTATGCAATTGGTGCTTTCAATGTGTATAACATGGAGGGTGTTGAGGCTGTCATTTCAGCAGCCGAGACTGCAAACAGCCCTGCCATCTTACAGGTAGACTCAAGTCACGAGAACTATAATAATATTTCATCAACTCTAAATTTTATTTGCACTGCTAAATTTAGATAAATACTTACCTGTGTAGATTCACCCTGGTTCATTGAAAGAGGGAGGTCTCCCCTTGATTTCATGCTGCCTTGCTGCTGCTGATCGGGCCCGAGTAAGCGTCTATTCATAATGCTAATATTTATTATGGCAATGTCAGTGACGTAATAATGCTCATGTTATTGTCATTTTTGCCACGTCAGGTGCCAATTACGGTGCATTATGACCACGGCAACTCAAAATCAGACCTGCTTGATGCTCTTGAGCTGGTGAGTACTGAAATCATTTTTTCAGGATGCCTGTACACGGTTTCACATTATAGACCTAACCCATTGTTGTAACTTTTTGCAGGGTTTTGATTCAGTCATGGCAGATGGGTCATACCTCCCATTAGATGAGAACATATCATTCACTAAGTTCATATCGTCTTTGGCTCATGAGAAAGGAATACTGGTTGAGGCCGAGCTAGGCCGCCTGTCCGGAACTGAAGATGGGTTAACAGTTGAAGAGTACGAAGCGAAGTTAACTGATGTAGCTCAGGTTGTTTATCTTTCTATATTTGCTTGGCATTCTGGAATTCTATGGTTGCATAACTAGGGGTGCAAAAATTGCAAATTTTTGTCATATTCTGCTTTTACCAGCACTAAATTGGTTGATTATGATTCTGATTGTTTAACATCACTATTTATTATGTCATGAAGGCCTCAAAATTCATGGATGAGACGAATATCGATGCCCTAGCTGTGTGTATTGGAAATGTTCATGGGAAATACCCACTTGGCGGACCAAATCTCAGGCTTGATTTGTTAAAGGTCCAGAAATTTGAATTTTCTAAGGATACTTGTTTGAGTCTTCACTTTTCTTATATCTAGTTACTGTTTGACAGGAGCTTCGTCAGTTGACCATGAAAAAAGGAGTCAGCTTGGTTCTCCATGGAGCCTCTGGTCTTTCTCGGGATCTTGTAGAGGTGCACTTCTCTCTTTACAAAAGCTGAGTTTGTAATTTAGTATTTGGAATTATTCAATTTATAATTTGTATATCTTGCCAGGAATGCATAAACTTGGGTGTGAGAAAATTTAATGTGAATACTGAGGTTAGAAGTGCTTATCTGGAATCTCTGAAGAAGCCGCAAAAGGATTTGGTTCAAGTGATGGCTTCTGCAAAGGAGGCTATGAAAGTCATTATTTCAGAGAAAATGCACCTCTTTGGATCAGCCGGCAAAGCATAAGCAAGGTGTGGCACTGCGATTTTCTCCATTTTCCTTTTTTTTTTTTTTCCTTATTTTACTTTTTCCTCTTTCTTTTTTCTTTTTGGATTCTGGTTCATAGATGTTGGTACATACTGGTACCGTATTACATTATTTCTTTTTCTGGGTTCTTTTATGGGTTTTTCGGGTCCTTGCGACATCAGCAGAAAGCCTTCGCGCTCTAATCTAGAAGCTGCATTTTTTATTTACTTAGAAAAATAAATGAAAATAATCGAATAATGAATGAATAAATAAGATTTGGTTTGTAATAAGGTGCTCATCATTCACCAGTAGGTTAGATGCAAAGAAGAAAAAAACAAGTTAATCCCCTTTTCTTTGGCGTCTCTAGAAATATGTTATCAGAACATTTTGGTTAATAAAAAAAGAACATTTGTAATGTACTAATGTTGTATGAAAAATTTCGTATGTCGTTTTGTATAACACTTTCATCTTTTGGATGCACCGAAGCAGTACTTTCGAAAATTCCCTTTTGCACTTTTCTGAACTTTGTTCAGTAAAAGTTAATTACATTTGTTTTGTACTCAAAACTTGGTCTTAACTTCAATCAAAAGATTGATTGATGACAAAATTAATTCACTTATATTACAAACCAATCAACTCTGCTAACAGTATTTCTTTCCAAAAAAATTGGTTATCTATAAAACTTTTTTTTTTTTTGCCACCACTATACGACACCAAACCAATCAACTTTAGAACTGCAAACAAGCGCAAAAAGTTGAATTATGTTCATGATAAGAACATGAAGTGACATGTAAATCCTTGGCACTGGAGTTTTCCAATGATTCGGTGATGTGCAGTTGTGCACCACCTATCCACAGGGTTACTTTACACGTAAGATGTGGTGGTATTAATGAACCTGTTTGGCACCATTGGAGAAAAAGATGTATACAGTGATTAAATTTAGACTACCTGCAGTCTTTGTATCTTTCTTCAGACTGCCTTGCACTCGTCTGATTCATTGATAGAGATTAGACTTCTAATATCAAAATCTTGACAGCCACTGTCAAGCTTCTAAAAAAGAAAAAGGAAAAACAGAGAGTTCCATTTTCAATTGATCACACAATATTTCTTTCTCTTATCTTTTGAAAGCTTGGCAGTGGCTATCAAGAATCACTGTTGCCTTCTCTTTCTCGCTCTCTTTGCTCTCTTTCTTTTTTAGTTGTCAACATACAGTGCAACAGTATTGAATTGTTTAGTTACTATTCCGCTCAATTAATGGCGGGTTTTGTTTGTTGGAGTGCTTTTGCTCCAAATGTGATAGTTTCAAAATTATAATTTTTTAGTCTTATAGTATGTCACTATTTTTTTCTTCTGCTTATATTTTAAAATTTAAAATCTCAATGTTAAATCAAAACTGTCGATCTTGTAATTTGTACAACGGATGCATGCACTTAAAATTCATAACTTCTAGAGTTCATTGTGTCATAAGATGAAAAAATAAATAAACGAATCTAGTTGACTATGATGATTTTTTTTTAGCAAAGATGAGGAGTCAAACACCTAACTATTTAATATCTATAAGAAATTCTTCTATTCAGGTTTTGAACTTGCGATCTCCTATACATATATCATTGTCTATGTTACTAAATTAATGATTGATTCTTGAGTTGACTATGATGATTGATTTGAGAATAATTGATTTTTTTATCTCTTCATATAAATATAAAATGAGCTTCGAAATTATAAATTTAAATAAACAAATCTCTTGTGAAAATAAATAAAGTTAATAAATTAAATTTAACTTTAAATATCAAATTTAAAATATAAATATAATATTATACACTAAGAACTTGTTCTAAGGAAATCTTTCTCAAATTTAAAAGCCGTATCATGCTTGTATTCAATATGAAATTTGAAATAACGCGTGGGACTAAAAATTCCTGTCCGCTCGTGTCTCGGAAAATGATCGGCGCCGCTGGCCTGCCTAAGGGTTAAATATTAACAGAGCAGTTTTAGCTTTAAGCAGCGCACTAATCATATACACATTTGCAGCCCGCACGCTGCGTGAAGCTAAAACTGCTATGTAAAATCATTACCCCTACCTAAGAGCATCTACATCCCTGAAACTCTTTGAATTTATAATCTGATGTGGCAGTTTCTAAATCAGTTTCAGGAATGCAGATGAGTTTCTTATTTAGCAACTTTGTTCCAAAGTTTCTTAATAAGAAACCGTTTATAAACTCTGACGTGGTCAAATAATTCGCTGAAATTCTTTTTTCTTGTAATTTATTTGCTGACGTGACAATTAAGAAACTCTAATTTTAGTTTCAAGGATGTGGGGGTTTAGAAACTTTCAGAGACAAAATTTCTAAAAATTAGTTAACAGTTATTTAGAAACTCCAAGAGTTTCACAGATGTAGATGCTCTAAGTGAGTTTGCATCGTCTGCATCAACTCAAAAGAGTATTTTTTGAGTTGAATCTAGAGGGTCTTTATTATTAACGAGGATCTAATTTGTACAAATTTTAAAACTAATTAGACAATTCAGATACATTAACTCGAAATATTCCTTTATGAGTTAATGCAGAGCATACGAGTTCTACCTAAGTGCCTATACACCCAACTGTCGGTCCAGTGATTGATCCCCTAAATCTAAATGGGGTCGAGTCGCCTTCATCCTCCCAATTTTCTCGATAAACTGCATTGGGAACGAACCAGGGATTACGAGTCAAACCAGCTAATCAGCGATTTAATTCCACATCCGTCTTGTGACCTTTTCTATATCTTTATTTATGTACTTCTTTCATTGTTACTGTAAATGAGCATAGGCGAGCAGGGGTGGCAAAAAAGCTAGTAGCTTGTGATTCGATTGTGACTCACATCTAACTCGTTCACTAACAGCTCGCTTGTTACTGGACTGAGCTGTTAATAAGCTAGTTCGTCACTAGTTCAGTTCAAAATTAACGAGTTCAAGCTGGGACTGAGCTAGCTCTGTTAGGCATTAATTTGTGTGCATTTTATACTGTCTAGCTCGGTTTAATTCAATCCAAAAAGTTTATAAAATTTATTTTCTTCTTAAAATAAGATTCAATCAGATCCAACAAACCAGCTTGTAAGCTTGCGAGCTAGGCAGGCGAGTCGAATTTGAGAAAGTTGAACTTAGACTGATGTCAAAACGAGCTGAGTTTATTTCGAGCCCGATTCGAGCGGAAACAAATCTGTGGGAATTCTCAGGGATTTCAGGGAGCCTGAAATTCTGAATTCAACCATTTATATGTTTTGAGATTTGTTCATAAAAAAATGTCTGCTTTGAGATTCGTGTATAAAAAAATTTTGATGGTTGGATTTGGAATTTCAGGTCCCTGAACAGATTTCATTCCGATTCGAGCTAGTTTGTTTTTGCTGTGAAGTACAAATAGATTGCAGATTTTTATTGACTTGAACAGCGCATAAATCACACCTCGAAAAAAAATTCATTTTCTGCTTTTACTAATTTCATTTTTCTCATGATGGCAAAAAAGAAGTAATGAAGAATCGAGAGAGAGCATCTTCTTTTTTCGAATTGATCTCAAACGAGCCAAGGCTACAAGGTTTTTTAGAGCTAGACTTATTTCTCCGAAATTTTTATTTATACCATAATTAGAAAAAAAAAAAAAAAATCGAAACACTCTGATTTTGAGAGATTTTCAAAACCACCTAGACCGCCAAGCCAAGTTACGGCTCCAAAAAAGAGGGGCCACCAAATGCTCCTGCGGCCTCCGACAAAACTAAAAAAACACAAAACTTTGATTGATTCGTTTGATTTAATAATAATTGTTTAATAATTTTTAGAAATAGAAATAACACAATAATTTTTATATTTACTAGAAGAGAGTTTTGAACCGAAATCAATAATTCAGATACAAAGTATTTTTAATTTTTTTTCAGTAACACACCAAGAAATAGTTTAATTTTTTTTTTACAACTGCAAAAAATCATGTCTGAAAAATATTTCTGAGTCTTCTAGTACATCTAAATTATAAGATATTTTATCTATTTTATTTAATTTTCTTTCTAACATATTTAAATTATTAATTATTCTTTCTATTTCTGAAATTATTAAATTATTATTATTAAATCAAACGAATTTGATGAAATTTTGGGGGTTTTAATTGTTTTGTCGGGTCCTTAGGAATATTTGGCGGCCCTCTGTTTTTGGGACCACATATTACCTTGACGCTGAGTGTTTTTGAAAATCTCCCAAAATCATGATTTTTTATTTTTTTTATTTTTGAAAATATGATATTAATAATCATTACGGCTTATTTAAATCTCCCAAATCATGATTTGTTTATTTATTTATTTTTGGAAATATGATATAAATAAAAATGTCGGCTTATTTCTAATCATATTCATACTTATCAGCCCTGAATTTATCTGTATTAAATTATTATTATGTTGATTGATAATTTATTTTACTCATGTCACTTCTTTGCATTTTCTTTTCACTGCATTTATGTTAGTCAATTACGATACATGTGTTATGTACATCTATGAGAGTTGAGAGATGCTAACAATCATAGGGAACATATATCGCTTTGCAAATCGTCACTCAAGATGCATCATATTGTCATATGTTTTCGTTCGTAAATATTAATTCCGTATGAATTTAAAGAGGAGGGTTTAAATGTCTCATGTTCTTCGTGCCGCATATCATTTTTCTCTGTTTTGACTTTTAAAGTTTAAGCAATCGATTTGAATCATGATTTTCGTATTAAAATGTGTTTGAAAGCCAAATTTTATATATTTTTTTAAATTGTTTCTAACTTTTTAGATAGGTACAAAATTATTGTTTATGTACCATCCACTAACAATGATTTTGTATCTATCTAAAAAATTAGTAAAAAAAGTTTAAAATATTAGCCTCAACATATTTAGTATGAAGATTATGTGGAAAAATTCAAATTTTGAAAACAAAAATAAAAAATGTGAACACGATAAGACATAAACTTTATAAGGTATTTAAATCCTCCTCAAATTAAAATTATATAAGATCGACACTTAAGTTCACAGATTTGAACTCAATTCACGCGCGAGATACTTTCGATTATAGAAACTTGACCACTCGAGAGCGTTTTTTTATTTATTTTTTTGAGAAAATACTCGAGAATGTATTACATTCGGTCTCATTGGCGGAACTAGATAATTCAAATGGGGGCTTATTTAAAAAAAAAACATAATATGTGAAAAATATAAAATAGTGTGGTTAGTGTGGGAATTGAACCAAGATCTTTTTACATACAAAACTAGAACTCAAATTACTAGACTATAAATACACATTTGTTATTTTATAAGAGAGGCTAGAATATATAAAAGTTAAAAAAAAAACTCAAAAATTTAATTAATTTTAAATATACGTAATTAAGAATTTTAAAATCATAGTGGCTTAGCACTTCTGACATATACGTAGATCCGTCCGTACATTCGGACCCTTTAATCTTTTTCCGTAGAAGTTGAGGTTGATCTATATCTTTTTTTTAGTGTGTATCCGAGACTACTAAACAAAAGGGAACTGAGTGGAAAAATGAGGAAATAATTTCTAGACACATTTAAAATAAACTTTTTGTTTTTTTTCTCTCTCCATTCCAACCGGTTGAAATATCTGATTTGGTGAGATATCTAATTTGAGAATTATAACTATATGTGCTAAAAAAAAAATTAAAAATAACGTATTTTAAAAATTGTAACAATATGTGCTAAAGGAACTAGCTAGATTTTTACATAAATAATATTTTTATGACTAGTTGAAAAAAATATGCATATCGTATTTTTCTTTATTATATGTTAAAAGTAACTAACATTATGTTTATCTAAATATTTTAAAGTACATATCTTAAAAAAAAACCTTAAATTATAGACGTCTGAGGTGGACATGAGTTAGAGATGGGCATCTCTCGTGACTTTATAAGAATTTATGACCCACCTTGTGATCCATCGCAATAATGAGATTTTGTTGAAAGACATTATCTAATTAAATAATGCAAATGATATGATGAACTACGATCATGACCTTATTTTATAAAGTATACATTCAAGTTTTTATAAGCATATAATTTTGTATATAACCTATGAACATTGTGCATTTATACGATCATGACCTTAAGAATTTGTGTCAACTAGCTAAACTTAAACTTAAACTTAAACAAGAAAGGTATTCAATTTGGTTACTTCATCTCATTTATATTTCAATTCTTATCACCAACTTTCAACTCTATATAGTACACACACGACACGAGTACAGCTAATTTAAAGACTTCACGAACTCTCCTATTTGAAACTTATGGAAAGTGACCGTAATTGGGATCAGATATTTAATATTTTAGTGGAAAGAATTTGCAACTTCATTTTTCTTTTTGGCATTGCACCTACCTTGAAGACAAAAAACTTTCGAAGACCACCTTTTTTGCTTTGATTATTTTAGGAAGTGACTACCCACGTTGGTATGGTATATTATCAAATTACATTCAGGGGCGGATCAAATAATTTTGTGGAGGGAGATAAGAAAAAATAACGAATCAGATATAAATAGCTAATTGGGTTCAAATTTATTAGTTAATAAGATACTAGATAAAAAAATAGTCTTCTAAATTTTAATATTTTAATTTCTAATTCTAATTATCAATCACAATTTAATCTGTTCTTTTGGGATTTAGTTAAAACTGATTTAATGATAATGACTCATTTCTTTTATGAAAATAGGTTAAACTCGCATTGCATCAATAAATCATGCATTTGTCTTATCCCCAAAGAGAAAGATGCTACGCTAATTAAGAAGTTTAGGCCAATTAATTTAGTTAATTGTAGTTTTAAAATACTGTCTAAATTACTTACTCTTAGTTTAGAAGTAGTGATGGATAGAATAATAGATACTAGTCAAGCTGTCTTCATAAAAAATAGATACATCTTAGACAATATGATCTTTAGTCAAGAGATACTACACTCATGTTATCATACTAAACAATCAGGGGTAGTTATTAAGATAGATTTTGAAAAAGCATACGATAAGATCCATTGGGTTTATCTGTTAGAGATTTTACACATTTGAAATTTTGGACCTAAGTGGATGATACCTCGCATATTTAGCCTATATTTGACTTGATTTCATACCAAATTCACATTCTAAATTGTCAAAATCATGTGCATTTCATTGATATATCCTTAGAATTTGGTACTGCTGAGAGTTTGTTTGTTTTCTGCAGGATTGGAGCAAAATAAACAAAGAAACGGCGTTTTTGGACTCTCTGGTACGGCCCTTACCAGGCTTGGTACGGCCCTTACCAGACTTAGCCGATCCAGCCTCCCTCCCATCTTGTACGGCCTAGCCGTACCACTTTGGTACGGGCCGTACATAGATGCCGCCTGACAGAATTCAAATCTTGGCAGAGGCTATTTAAAGCGAGGGATCTCTCCATTTTCGGGGATTCCATTCCATTCCAGATTGAGAGCTCAGAGAAAGAGAGAAAGAGAGCAAAGGAGCAAGGAGAGAAGAAGAAGGAAGAGGAAGAGGCGAAAATCGACGGATCAACCTCTTCTCCACTCCCGATCTTCGATCTAGTTCTATTATGCCTCTCTTTATCTCTTTATTTGTATTTCTGGACAGATCTATGACTTGTGAGTAGTAGATTATTGTTTCTAGGGTTTGTAGATGGATTTTCTTGATTTGTGTTGCTTTTCTTGATTTGGATCTTGTTTGAACTCTTTTGATTGAATTGATTGTGTATTTGCTTGTCTTGATTGCTTTGTCTTGCTGTGATTGCATGTGGTGTGCCTATAGTGGTAGATCAACCCTAACAAGGTCATGTGACCATTGCTTTCTCTCAACCAAACCAATCCCTTTAGGTAGACTTGTTCGAATTGAAGCCGAAAGGTTGAATTCTCCCCTAATTGACAGATTAGAGGATACCTTAGATCTCCAATCAATCAACTAGAGGATCTGGACCAAAACACGAGAGTTGAGGTTTAGAAATCCTAGAAGGTGAAGAATTGACTCCAAAACCTAGATCTTGAACCAACAAACGAGAGTTGAGGTTTAGGAACCTTAGGTATGGTCAATTGAACCTTTCTCAAGAATTTAATACAAGGTACCAGCAAGAAATGCATCAACTCGAACTTGTAAGCTCTGTTCTGGTAAATCAGTACGGGTCTTACAAGAGTGGTGCGGCCTACCCGTACCAAGCCCCACTCGGCTTGGTCGGACCAGGTTGGTGCGGCCTAGCCGTACCAACTTGGTAAGACCCGTACCACTAGAGGCAAATCAGAGATGAAGTCTGAAACCCTTGAAACATCTTTTATCCTAAATCAAAACACAGTTTATACCTTTCCTTGCACAGTTACTATTCTATTGCATTGTTTGATTGCTTGAGTTGATTCTTTAGGAAGATTAAGTACCAAAACTCTCTCTTTCTCACTTCTAGTTTTAGTCGAGATAAGTAGATTCTAGATAAAGAAACCGTCCCTGTGGATCGATACCCGATTATACTACTCGATAGGGTTGTGCACTTGCAACCCTAATCGGAAGGTGTAACCGCGGTTTTAAAAGGTACGCTCCCAAGCGTACCGAAACTTGCGTTGCGCTTTCACGCGAACAAGTTTTTGGCGCCGTTGCCGGGGACGGCTACCATTTTCTAGATTTTTGCTTATCTTAGCTAATCTAGATTTTAGCTTGTATCTTTTCCTTTACGTTACTCTTTCTTATTACTAAAAACTGGCTCTCGAACAACCTCCTGCAGGAAAGTTCAGATTGAAATACCAACTGAGGAGCAGAGGGCCACTCTTTGACGACACTCCTCCAGACGACACTGTCCCTGCTCAGACCTCTCTCGACGCGACTCGAGTCACATCAGATGCGACCCGCATTGAAGAAAAGATGTCCGAACATCCGAGCAGAGAGGACAGGCGTGAGCGAGAGGAGGACAAAGACAGAGAAGCAGAGCTGACCGATCAGTCTGACCACGAGATGGACGACTTCATGCCCCGAACGTTGCGAGAGTTCAATGTGCCGAGGGCTGAAGATGTGAGAGGTGCAATCCGGCTGCCACGCATTCCAGGACAACAACCCAACTTCAATCCAGGGGTTGTCAACATGGTGCAGCAGAACACCTTCCATGGACTCGACCACGAGAACCCGCACTCACATCTCCAAACTTTCCTCGAGTGCATCACGACCATCAAAACCAACGGTGAGAATTCTGATTACACCAAGCTTGCTCTATTTCCTTTCACTCTTAGGGACAAAGCAAAGAAATGGTTAGGATCCTTACCTAGGGACTCAGTTTTGACTTGGAGGGAATTGTCCAAATTGTTTCTGACCAGATTTTTCCCTCATAAACGAACTGCCAAGGTAAGACATGACCTGACCAGCTTTAGTCAATTTTTTTATGAACTCCTGAATGAGGCATGGGAAAGGTTTAGAGAACTGCAGTACTCTTGTCCACACCACGGTATACCAGACTGGCTCTTGATCCAAACGTTTTATGACGGCTTGAACGAGAGCACTCGTGCTTACGTCGACGCTGTTGCGGGAGGCGCGCTGATGTCAAGGGAGCCTTTAGAGGCTATGAACTTGATAGACAACATGGCGCAGAACCAGCAGTGGTCCGGCCGTGACAACTCACGACGAAGAGGAGGCCAAGGAGGTAGCCAAGGAGGTGGCAAGTACGAGGTGGATCACATCACGGCCCTCACCGCCAAGATGGACGCCATGCAGAGAGCGATGGACAAGCTCAGCGTCAAAACAGTCGAACAGCAACCTCAAGCCTGCATCATGTGCGGAGACGAGAGGCACGCTTACGAGCAGTGCCCGCTGGCACAACAAGACGAGGAAAGCGAGCAGGTCAACTCTCTCAACAGCGAACCTTCCTTCTTCCCGAGACCTCCTTTCACCCGGTCTTACTCCAAAGATCCGGTTGAGCAGCAGCATTGGAGGTCGAACCAGAACAACCCTGCACCGTTCAACAACTCTTCTTCCAGACCGTAATTCAACAACAACAGCTTCCAGAGGCCACCATTCAACAACAACACATGGAACAATCGGGCGAACAACAATTGGAACAACCCTCCTCCCAACAACAACAACTGGGGCAACCCATCTTCGAGCAACAACAATGGCAACAGGAACTTCTACCAGAACGCTTCATTTCCCAATCAAGGCAACCGAGCAGCTCCATCTGATCCCCCAAAGTCACATGCGCCTACCGGAGTGAATGATTTCACCCATGAGCAGGGCAAGATGAATCAAATGATGTGGGAGCAGATGCAAAGCATGACGACTCAGATGGCTGCCCAAAGTAAGTTGTTGGAGCAACTGAGCCAGATAGTCACCTCAAGCCAACCTCAACCTGGGAAGCTTCCAGCTCAACCAGAACCCAACCCGAGAGGAGAGGCTAAGGCGATTACTCTGAGAAGTGGGACCCAATATGATGAACCACCAATGCCGAGTGACATCACAGCTGATCCGGCACCCGACACGACCCTGACCCCTGTGCAGATTCCAGCGAGCGAGTGAAATCCAGGACGCGCTGACCCTATTCCACCTTAAGTGAGTACGGATTGCACCAGCTCAGCGAGACCTGTACAACCTTCATCTGAAGCGTCGGGGAGTCAGAAGATGAAAGGAACCGAGAAACCACCACCATACCGGCCACCCGTTCCTTTCCCCCAGAGATTAGCTGAGACCAGACTGAACGAACAATTCGCCAACTTTGCAAACGTCATCAAGCAGCTGCACATCACCATTCCCTTCACCGACGCTCTGACTCAAATGCCCACCTACGCCAAGTTTCTGAAGGATATTTTATCCAACAAGCGAAGCTTAGAGGGGCACGAGACGGTCAAGCTGACGGAGCAGTGCAGCGCAATTCTGAAGAGCGAGCTACCCCCCAAACTGGACGACCCTGGAAAGTTCTCTATTCCATGCACCATTGGGAAGGCCACAATCAAGAAAGCTCTGTGTGATCTTGGAGCGAGCGTGAGTCTCATGCCACGCACCATCTATGATCGCATTGGAGTGGGGGAGCTCAAGCCTACAAGAATGACGTTGCAATTGGCGGACTCTTCAGTGCGACTTCCACTTGGCATAGTGGAGGATCTGCCAGTCCAAGTCGGAAAGTACTTCGTACCCGTCGATTTCGTAGTCATGGAGATGGAAGAAGACAAGGAAGTTCCCATCATTCTGGGACGACCCTTTCTAAGAACAGCTAGCGCGATAATCGACGTGAAACAAGGAACCCTGACTCTGAACTTTGGAGGGGAGAAGGTGAAATTCCAAATCGAACGTGCCATGAAGTATCCGCCACAATCTGAGACATGTTTCCGGGTTGATGGGATAGAAGAGCTCTTGGATGATCTGGCTGAGGACTACTTTCTTGACCAAGTCAACAACTCGTTGCGCCATCATTCTGAATTCTTAACCCAGTTGCCAAGAGAAGCGAGCGAGTCAATCTGTGCAGCAGATGTGATTCCTGAAGATATAGAGGATCTCCGATGTAAGTCGGATGGATCACACGAGGATCGTACAACACACTCTGAGTCGAGTGGTGGAGCAGAACTTGACAAGGCTGACATCTTGACGTTGCACGAGTCAGATCACCCAGACACGACTTGTGTCAATGATCAGCCTAAGTGTCCGAGTCCCGAACTCAAACCTCTCCCAGCTAATCTCAGATACGAGTTCCTCGACCCAGATAAAGCCTGTCCTGTGATTGTCAACGCGAGTTTAAACCCCGATCAAACTGCCAGACTTCTGGAGAAGCTGAGACTTCACAAGGGCGCCATCGGGTACTCAATCAAGGACTTGAAAGGGATCAACCCAGCAATCTGCTCGCACCGGATTCTACTCGAGGATGATCACAAGCCGTCTGTGGAGCACCAGCGGCGACTCAATCCCAATCTAAAAGAGGTGGTGAAAAAGGAGATCCTCAAACTCCTAGACGCAGGCATCATCTACCCCATCTCCGATAGTAAGTGGGTGAGTCCCATCCATGTGGTGCCCAAGAAGGGAGGCACAACAGTGGTGAGAAATGAAAAGAACGAGCTGGTCCAGACTCGTGTGGTATCTGGGTACCGCATGTGTATCGACTACAGGAAGCTCAATGCTGCCACGCGCAAAGATCATTTCCCACTGCCATTTGTCGACCAACTTCTTGAGAGGAAGCTCAATCCTTCATGGTCCAAGAAGGAGTTGTCCTTGGACATGTGGTGACATCCAAAGGAATTGAGGTTGATAAAGCCAAGGTGGAGGTGATCGAGAAGCTGGAGATCCCAACAAATGTCAAAGCAGTCCGAAGCTTTCTGGGACACGCTGGCTTCTACCGCAGATTCATCAAGGACTTCTCCAAGATCGCGAAACCGTTGACCAATCTGCTCATCAAGGACTCTGATTTTGTCTTCTCAGAAGATTGTGTCGACTCGTTTCGTCGATTGAAGGAAGCTCTTGTCTCAGCACCCATCTTGCAGCCACCAGACTGGTCCTTGCCATTTGAGCTGATGTGCGACGCGAGCGACTACGCTGTGGGAGCAGTTCTTGGGCAGAGAAAGGAGAACAAGCCATGTGCTATCTACTATTCTAGCAAGGTGCTAGATCCTGCCCAGATGAACTACACGACAACCGAGAAGGAGCTTCTGGTTGTTGTGTTCGCTCTCGACAAGTTCAGATCCTACTTGGTCGGTTCCAAGATAGTGATCTACACTGACCACGCCGCACTCAGGTATCTGGTGAGCAAGCAGGATGCCAAACCTCGCCTGATCAGGTGGATCCTCCTCCTGCAGGAATTTGATATTGAAATCAGGGACAAAAAGGGAGTCGACAACACTGTGGCTGACCATCTATCCCGGCTTCGCTGGAAAGATGAGGACTCTGCTAACCTGCCAATCAATGACTCATTCCCTGATGATCAATTCCATTCGATTTCTGCCATGGAGGAGATCAACTCGGTCGGTACATCGATGCACACGACCCATGTTGTGCAAGATCGGACATTCCATGCCGCGGACCGAGTAAACACCAAATCTGTGCCCTGGTATGCGGACATTGCGAACTTTCTCGCTTCAGGAGTACTCCCTCCTACCATGTCCTACCAGCAAAAGAAGAAGCTTCGATCGGACGCCAAGTTTTACTTCTGGGATGACCCCTTCCTATTCAAAACTGGCGTTGATGGCATCTACAGACGTTGTGTGCCATACGACGAGACGCGCTCCATTCTTGAGCACTGCCATTCCTCATCATACGGAGGACACGCTTCATTCTCCAAGATTGCTTCAAAGGTCCTACAATCTGGCATCTTCTGGCCTACCCTCTTCAGAGACGCTAGGTCCTTCGTTGCAGCTTGTGACAAATGTCAGCGCACTGGGAACATCACCAAGAGGAATGAGATGCCTCTCCACTCTATTCTTGAGGTAGACATCTTTGATGTCTGGGGCATTGACTTCATGGGACCGTTTCCACCCTCTTGTGGGAACGAGTACATCCTGGTGGCAGTTGACTACGTCTCCAAATGGGTAGAAGCAGTGGCATGCAAGAATGCGGACTCCAATGCAGTGAAAAGACTATTCACTGACATCATCTTCCCTCGCTTTGGAGTTCCAAGAGCCGTCATCAGCGATGGTGGAAAGCACTTCATCAACCTCCAGTTCGACAATCTTCTCAGTCGTCACGGAGTAACTCACAAGGTGACCACTTCCTACCATCCCTTAAGCTGAGTGACGCACTGTGGGCCTACCGTACAGCCTTTAAAACGCCAATTGGGATGAGCCCTTTCAAATTGGTGTACGGAAAGTCCTGCCACTTGGCCGTGGAAATCGAGCATAAGGCATACCGGGCCACGCGGACCATCAACATGGACTTGCTTCCAGCTGGAGAGAAACGCATCCTTGACTTGCACGAGTTGGAGGAGATGCGCCTGAATGCTTATGAAAACGCGAGAATTTACAAGGAAAAGACCAAACAGATTCACGACAAGCGCATCACACCTCGTGAGTTCAGTGCGGGAAACC
Source organism: Carex rostrata (assembly GCF_964058835.1). Taxonomy (NCBI): domain Eukaryota; kingdom Viridiplantae; phylum Streptophyta; class Magnoliopsida; order Poales; family Cyperaceae; genus Carex; species Carex rostrata. The sequence continues at coordinate 12,969,866 of NC_135923.1, forward strand.
TTGTCCTTCTGTTTAATTCTCGACTGAGGCTCTTTCCAGGAAAGCTGAAGTCCAGGTGGTTTGGTCCATTTCGGGTAAGAACAGTGTTCCCGTTTGGCGTAGTGGAACTTGAGAACAAGGAGGGGCAGACTTTCAAAGTCAATGGTCAGCGTCTCAAGCACTACATTGCTGATCATCCCCAAGAAATGCGCGTCAACTTGGATCTCTCTGATCCCGCCCGAGTTGAAGCATAACAGAGAGATGGTCGAGCTCAAGACCTAAAACAAGCGCTCCTTGGGAGGCAGCCCAAGCCCCTTTTTGCATCTTAGGAACAGTTAGACATGCATTCATGTTTCTTTTTCTGCATCATGAGCGAGATTGAGAAGTCTTCGAGGGCCAAAGAACAGCAACCTTCCCTGATACAGCTAGGCCGCACTAATTTGGTACGGCTAGGCCGCACCAACTTGGCATAGCCAGGCCGTATCTAGGGTTGGCACGGCTCCAGAAAGGCCGGTACGGCCCGTACCTAGGGCTGGGCGACGCAGAGGTGCATTAACTGCCGCACCCCTCTTCTTAAACCACCCCCCCCCCCGCACCCTCCTCTTCTCTCTCTCCCTCAGCCATCCTCTTTCCCTCCTCTCTCTCCTTCTGCCGATCGTTCTTCCTCCCTACCGTGCCCTCTCCATCTCTCCTTCCCTTCTGCCGCGCCACCCGCCTTCTCTCATTCTCCTCTGCCGCCCCTGTTCCTTTCGTACGGCCCCACACCACAACCTGGCCGTACCAAGTGATTGGCCGCACCGCTTCTCTTCCGGTAAGTTGTTTTCCCTCCCTCTCTTTTCCATTTTCGTCATCCTTTTCGTTTTTCACTTCCTTCTTCCTTTCCATTAGCAGTTCTGCCATTTTCCTGCAAACCCTAACCCTGGTACGGCCTACCCATAACAGGTTGTAAGGCCCGTACCAGCACCAGCACAGGTACCAGACCTTGTACCAGTGCATACCTGTTTCCTTTAATTGACCAATTTTTGTGTTTTGTGCCTGGTTTGAGGTTCCTGAGCATTGTAATCCCCAGTTTGGTGTTGGTACCAATTTGTACGGCCTTGTACCAGACTCACTCCCTTACCAGTACAAGTCCCAAGTCCGGTACGGCCTGTACCAAGGCCTGTACTGTTGGGTTTCGAGGAACGGTTCAAACCCATTTAATTAGCTTAAGCTGCGGAAAGAGTAAAACAAAAATTTTTACATCTAACTTAAGCTACGGATTAAATGAATCAAGAAGATTCGTTTAATCCTATTTACAGATCTACTCCATAATTGATTTCCTAAAGCATTAAATCTATTTACAAATTAAATAGATTAATATAACAATTTATACCTTGATTCCAAATCTTAGTTGGAATGCAGACCGAGCGGTAGAGCCTCACCAGGGATGGAATCGACTCGCAGTATCACACGTGTGATACCTCTATTGGTTATCCACCAGGACTAACCGGAGAGCGATTTACTTCTTCTGCCAGAAATACCGTAAACCGCGGAATTATGCAGAAACACTATTCACCGAAATAGGGACAGATTAAATATATTTAAGACTCCAAGTTATTCAGTTTCACTTAAAAAGCAAAACACGAAATACCGCAGAGTTTGCAAAAATATATTTTTTCGAATCTCGTAATAACCGAAATCAGGGAAGAGAGAAAAAACCGATTAACAAAGTAATCAGATTAACATGTGAATTAGCAAATTTTCTCTCTACCCTCACCCCTCTATTTATAGTGTTTTGAGGAGGTTCGCAAAAGACCAAAATACCCCTCAAAACAAATCTATTTACCAAAAGCCCTTGACACCTCATCCTTTAATATGTGAAAAGACCAAAATACCCCTTCCACACCCTTCCACACTCTTCTCCATGTTTCTACACCCCTAAGGTGTCATGCAAGGTGGCATAGGTGTGAAATGACCATTTTGCCCTTGGCCCATTAAGGCATGAATAGTAAAAGGCTTTGATTTTGGGCTTTGACTTTGGGCCTTTAATTTTAATTAAGGCTTTGATTATTTTGGGCTTTTAAACCCATAATTCAAATCCATAATTAACAATTAAAATTCCAAATCATATATATATTATTGTCATGTACAATTATATTTCTTTTCGGTTATTGTTCGGTAACTTTTATACAACGTAACGTGTACGTTTATAAATTAACCGTTGTTTCTGCTTGTCATTCTAAATGACATTTATAATTTAATTATATCACGTATAATTAATTATAACCATCTTAATATTAATTATAATCAATTTATAATTAATCAGTAAGATTCTCCGAGTAGCTCCTATATGGTGTGACCCAATAGGATCTGTGTTATGTTGGTAAACAGAGTTAAAACTGTTTTAACTTCTGTTAGTCATGGGTGACATCTGGCAACACATCATGACCATCCAATTACACAGATGATGCTGTACTGTACAATATCACGATCCAACAAACAATTTACTTGTGTCAGTTCTTCTGCCTCATAGCTATCATATCAGTTTCAATGTAGCTGTGTGTCATCCTTGGTAACTGTATCTTTTCTTGATCTTGAGTAGATTATCAAATATAATTACTCTTGTAATTATACCGCATGCAGATAATCTAACTCTATCAAGGGGCCCAGTGATGCTATAGCTCGTATAGAGATACGAGGGACAAGTAGTATTCTTGGTAGACTATCACTTCCTCAGCTAAGTTATACATATGGGAATGCTATCGTTATGGCTGCTTTTTACGGACAGCGTTAGATAACACTCACTCATATATATTTCTTAGTGGGAACGATAAATACCTCATACTGTAGAACTTTGACACTGAATGAAAACATAAATGACACGAACACAATTCTATTTAATGTTTCATTCGGGGTCTGTCAAATACCATGTTCCTAGAACATGTATCTATGTGATTAAAATGACATCTCGTGTCAGGTGGTTTGTAAAACTTAACCATCTTTTAATCCACATACTAACCTTATAGCGGTAATTAGTGTTCCTGCTAATTACCTTGGTCAGTGACCTTTTAAGAGTATATATTATCTATATTATGGAGTTTCACAATTTCAGTCATGAACTCGAAATGATCCATAAATGCAATAATACTCAAGGCAACAAAATGATTTATAAATAAACATTCAATTCATGAACAAAGCTTTATGATTAACTTATCGTATTATTGACTTCTAGATTATTACAAACTAACAATCTCCCACTTAAGCTAGGAGCCAATCATCGTAGGCCCTAGTTACACAAATCTCTAGTATTCTAAAAATCTCGTAGATCTAAAGAAAAACTCATAGCCAGTCTCCTATGTGTCTCAGACCCATAGAGGCAATATGCATCTGGTGCTTGGCTTGAGGAAGAGGTTTCGTGAGTGGATCAGCTGTGTTGCTGACTGTGTCAACTCTACATATCTTTACATCACCTCTATTTACGATCTCTCGTATCAGGTGAAAACGCCGTAGAACATGCTTGGATTTCGAGTGCGATCTCGGTTCTTTGGCCTGAGCTATAGCTCCATTGTTGTCACAGTAGAGGTCCACAGGGCCTTGAACACTGGGAACCACTCCAAGTTCGCTAAGGAACTTCTTGATCCAGAAACCCTCTTTAGCTGCCTCGGATGCAGCTATGTACTCTGCTTCGGTGGTTGAGTCTGCTGTAGTCTCTTGCTTTGAACTCTTCCAGCTCACAGCACCACCGTTGAGTATGAACACATACCCAGACTGTGATCTTGAGTCATCACGATCAGTTTGGAAACTGGCGTCAGTGTAACCATTAATCACAAGCTTGGAATCACCACCGTAGACGAGAAACATATCCTTAGTTCTTCTCAAGTACTTAAGGATATTCTTTGCAGCAATCCAGTGCTCTTTGCCTGGATTAGCCTGATATCTACTCGTCACACTCAAAGCGTACGAGACATCAGGGCGAGTGCACAACATGGCGTACATGATAGAGCCAATAGCCGAAGCGTATGGTACTCTACTCATAATGCTTCGCTCATCAGTTGTCGAAGGACACTGAGTCTTGCTTAGCTGAACACTATGAGACATTGGCAGGAATCCTCTCTTAGAATCCTGCATGCTGAACCGATTCAGCACTTTGTCAATGTACGTGCTTTGACTTAAACCTATAAGTCTACTTGATCTATCTCGATAAATCTTTATGCCTAGTATATAGACAGCCTCGCCCAAGTCTTTCATTGAGAAGACTTTCTTCAACGAAGACTTGGCTTGTTGCAAAAGAGGAATATCATTTCCCATTAGTAGTATGTCATCTACATATAGGATAAGAAAAGTGATGGCACTCCCACTAGTCTTTCTGTATACACATGGTTCTTCTTCGCATCTGACGAAGTCAAGCTTTTTGACTTCTTCGTCAAATCGAAGATTCCAACTCCGTGATGCTTGCTTCAGTCCATAAATGGATTTAAGAAGCTTGCACACCTTCCCAGCATTCTTTGAATCCTCAAAACCCTCAGGCTGTGTCATGTACACATCCTCTTCTAAATTTCCATTTAAGAATGCGGTTTTGACATCCATTTGCCATATTTCATAATCATGAAATGCGGCAATTGCTAGGAGTATCCGAATTGACTTAAACATAGCCACGGGCGAAAAAGTTTCATCATAATCTACACCGAGAATCTGTTTGAAACCTTTCGCTACTAGCCGTGCTTTGTATACAGTCATCTTACCATCCATGTCTGTTTTCATTTTGAAAACCCACTTGTTAGCTATGGGTTTTATCCCATCAGGTGGTACAACTAGGTTCCAGACCGTGTTGTCATACATGGACTGTATTTCGGATCTCATGGCCTCCAGCCATTTATCGGAGTCGGGCCTATCCAATGCTTCCGCATAGGTCAAAGGATCTTCAGTGTCATAGGCTGAGATCTCGTGCAGTCCCAAGTACCTTTCAGGTGCATGGACTACTCTTGTTGACCTACGTAGTACTCGTTCTTCGGGCTGTTGAACTTGATCCACAACTGTCTGCGGATCCAGTTCTACTTCAACTTGCGTTGAAGTACTTGAGCTCGGGACTAGAACCTCATCCACAGCTACTTGTGGATTTGGAACTTCCAGATGCTCATCAGCCGAAGTATCAAGAGGTGGGTTAATCTGATCTGGTTCAGATATTGTGTTGTGTGATGTATCTTGAATTTCTTCAAGTATTACATTACTCCCACTACTTCCTTTTGCGAGAAACTCGTTCTCCAAAAATATACCATGACGAGCAACAACTATCTTGTTCTCGGATTGGCAATAGAAGTAATATCCTTTCGTTTCCTTAGGATATCCTACGAAGAAGCATTTGTCAGCTTTGGGATCAAGTTTGCCAGACGTCGGACGTTTGACAAATACTTCGCAACCCCAAATTTTAAGATAAGACATAGTTGGGATTTTCCCAAACCATAACTCGTATGGAGTCTTTTCTACTGACTTGGATGGAACCATGTTTATTGTTCGTGCAGCAGTTTCTAGTGCGTGCCCCCAGAAGAATTTTGGCAGAGTGGCTTCACTCATCATGGATCGAACCATATCCAGTAGAGTTCGATTCCGTCTCTCAGAAACACCATTCCATTGTGGTGTCCCTGGAGGTGTGAGCTGTGAGACTATCCCACATTCCTTTAAGTATTCTTTAAACTCAAAACTCAAGTATTCGCCTCCACGGTCAGAACGTAGAGCCTTAATACTTTTGTTCAATTGATTTTCTACTTCAGTCTTGAATTCTTTGAACTTGTCAAAGGATTCAGACTTATGTCTCATCAAGTAGACATAACCGTATCTACTATAATCATCAGTAAACGTGATAAAGTAAGAAAAACCATTTCTTGTGCAAGTACTCATAGGTCCACATACATCCGTGTGTATAAGACTTAACAAGTCACTTGCCCTTTCGCCCTTTTTGGAGAAAGGCGCTTTGGTCATTTTACCTCGTATACAAGATTCGCATGTGTCAATTGATTCCAGATCAAATTTACCAAGAAGTCCATTTTTATGTAACTTCTTGATGCGTTTCTCATTTATATGACCAAGGCGACAATGCCACATGTAAGTCGTGCTTTCATATGATGCTTTGAGTCGTTTGTTATTTATGTTAAACACGGGTTTGCCCATTTCCAGTATATAAAGACCATTCATCATATATGAAGATCCATAATATAATTCATCTTTGTATATAGAACATCTATTGTCCTTTATTACAAAAGAGAAACCATTCATCTCTAAACATGAGATTGAAATGATATTTCTGGAAATGCTAGGAACAAAATATACATTTTCTAGTTCCATTACAAGCCCGCTGGGCAAATACAACTCTATACTACCAGCTGCTACGGCTGCAACTCGTGCTCCGTTTCCAACTTGGAGTTGTATCTCCTTGTTATGTAGCTTCCTTCTATTTTTCAGTGCTTGCATATTTGAACAAATATGAGCACATGATCCAGTATCTAATACCCAATCATTAATAGAGGTAGCAACGTTAACTTCAATAACATTGATACTTGAGACTGAGACTTTTGAGACATTCTCAAACTTCATATCGTCAAGATACTTCGGGCAGTTTCTCTTCCAGTGACCTTTGCTATTGCTGAAATAGCAGTCAAAGTTAGCAAAAACTTTTATCTTGGGAGAGTTCGTTCCTAGAACCAACTTCCCTTTGCCTTTGTACTTCGGAGCCACCTTCTTTGGGGCTTTCTTTATCTTCCTCCCACCTTCTTGGATCATGAGGACATGAGAGCTATTCTCAATGTCTTTATCAGTGATCCTCAGCATCCCTTGGGGCTCCTGCAAACTTTTATCCAACTCTTGCTTATGGGAGTTCACAATGAACTCCGAATAGCTGGGAGGAAATGAGTTCAGGATAACTTCCGTGGCCAACTCGTGGCTCCACGGACAGTTAAGCTTCTCCAGTTTCTCATCATCGCTTGTCATACGAAGCGTGTGAGTACTGACAGAGCTGCTCTCTACTATTTTAGCAGGGACCGGTGTATTTCGGATATATTCTCTTTTCTCACGTGTTTGTTTTTCGAGCAGGGAGCATAGAGAGAAGGACGTTTCTTTAGCCATATTACTACAACGTTAAAAGTAAAGATTTTAGCTTTGTTCATGTAATGTTTTATTCTAATGATAAAACTCCCACTGCAAATTTGTTTTATTCCCATTTTGCAGTAGGACCAAGATCCCTATTTTCACCAATAACCAAGGCAGTGTATGCATATCATGGCTATCAGTTATCTTAGGTAAGCAAACTTGCTAATCACACCTCTTTGTGATTCTTGGTTTCGTTAAAACATCACGTGTATTTAACGAAGACTTTGCCCCAAGCCCAAAACTGTTTTGGAAATCATTGGTAAGTAACCTCACTCTATTTGGTTTGATATGTCGGACATAACCCTCGACCACCAAAGGTAAAAGGCGATGTCTACTGAGTAGTTTAATCATCAACCAATGAACAATGGTTTGAGGAGGATAGAGTGGGAAGGGCATACTACTTAGTATTTAATGGGTTGGTGTTTATGCTTAACAGTGCCAGCAATCTAAAAGAGATATGTCAGGAAGAATGATTAATGTGATTCTATTCGTATCTTTAAGCGACCTCTTTCATATGCTTCATTAAGCAGTCGTGGAAAGGAAGTCTAGAGTACGAAATGTGATCGCATTTATTTTCTATCCTTAACGTGCCAAAAAGAACGACTAATGTGATTTTATTCGTATCTAAAGAGACCTCTTTCATATGCTTCATTAAGCAGTCGTGGAAAGGAAGTCTAGAAAGGATACCGAATATGATCTCCATTACTTTCTATTCTTAGCGTGCCAGAAAGAACGACTAATGTGATTTTATTCGTATTTAAAGAAACCTCTTTCATATGCTTCATTAAGCAGTCGTGGAAAGGAAGTCTAGAAAGAATACCGAATATGATCTCCATTACTTTCCTTTCTTTTAGCAGTATCTCTTTCATATACTTAGCTTTTGTTAAGCAGTCAGTTCTTGCAACTGACTTTAGACATTCTAGCGGACACGTGAAAGTCGTCTGCCAGAAAGACAACGGTGAGTTCCTTCACAAATCTTTCTTTGACATCACGTTCTTTCACGGTTCCATGAAAGCGATAAATCTAATTTATTCAGTTCATATCAAAGCAGTAAATCTAATTTACTTATATACAGGACCAAGTCAGGTATATTTATTTATCAGTTCCTAATTCTTTATTTTGCAGCTATGCTCAGTTCTTTATTCTATACCGTTTAAAGCATATAAACAGTTTACATGTTTTTAAAACAGATATTCTTTTCGTTCCATAAAGCAATTTGGTAACGTGACAAAGTTCCTTTTCGGCCAGCCATTAGGACATGTAAAAGGGGCTCCCAGGAAAGATTGGGGTCACGAGGACCGCTTAGACTCAATCTTTCCTAGACAGAACCATCTCTTTTACGGTGTGGAAATGACAGTTCTTACTAAGGTACTTTATTGCTTCATCACATTCTTCGATGAACTTTATTTTCCGAAGGTTTTTGAAAAGGCGAAAGATTTACACTAAATTTTGCCATTTCAAAAGCGTTAAAGCAATTTGGTAACGTGACAAAGTTCCTTTTCGGCCAGCCATTAGGACGTGTAAAAGGGGCTCCCAGGAAAGATCGGGGTCACAAGGACCGCTTAGACTCAATCTTTCCTAGACAGAACCATCTCTTTTACGGTGTGGAAATGACAGCTCTTACTAAGGTACTTTATTGCTTCATCACATTCTTCGATGAACTTTAACGCGATCAAAAGTTTTTGAAAACGAAAATATAAAGAAAGCATAAAGAAAGCGTAAATCTAATTTAACTTTCTTAGTCGGAAAAACCGAACCAAGAAAATCTCATTTCTAATCGGTTTTGGACTTGTGCTGCAAATGTAAGAATTTAAACCGATACGCGGTACATGCACCTTATTTGCATAAGTTATAACTTTAGAAAATCAATCAGCGGGAGAGCCTTGAGCTCTGATACCACTGTTGGGTTTCGAGGAACGGTTCAAACCCATTTAATTAGCTTAAGCTGCGGAAAGAGTAAAACAAAAATTTTTACATCTAACTTAAGCTACGGATTAAATGAATCAAGAAGATTCGTTTAATCCTATTTACAGATCTACTCCATAATTGATTTCCTAAAGCATTAAATCTATTTACAAATTAAATAGATTAATATAACAATTTATACCTTGATTCCAAATCTTAGTTGGAATGCAGACCGAGCGAGTAGAGCCTCACCAGGGATGGAATCGACTCGCAGTATCACACGTGTGATACCTCTATTGGTTATCCACCAGGACTAACCGGAGAGCGATTTACTTCTTCTGCCAGAAATACCGTAAACCGCGGAATTATGCAGAAACACTATTCACCGAAATAGGGACAGATTAAATATATTTAAGACTCCAAGTTATTCAGTTTCACTTAAAAAGCAAAACACGAAATACCGCAGAGTTTGCAAAAATATATTTTTTCGAATCTCGTAATAACCGAAATCAGGGAAGAGAGAAAAAACCGATTAACAAAGTAATCAGATTAACATGTGAATTAGCAAATTTTCTCTCTACCCTCACCCCTCTATTTATAGTGTTTTGAGGAGGTTCGCAAAAGACCAAAATACCCCTCAAAACAAATCTATTTACCAAAAGCCCTTGACACCTCATCCTTTAATATGTGAAAAGACCAAAATACCCCTTCCACACCCTTCCACACTCTTCTCCATGTTTCTACACCCCTAAGGTGTCATGCAAGGTGGCATAGGTGTGAAATGACCATTTTGCCCTTGGCCCATTAAGGCATGAATAGTAAAAGGCTTTGATTTTGGGCTTTGACTTTGGGCCTTTAATTTTAATTAAGGCTTTGATTATTTTGGGCTTTTAAACCCATAATTCAAATCCATAATTAACAATTAAAATTCCAAATCATATATATATTATTGTCATGTACAATTATATTTCTTTTCGGTTATTGTTCGGTAACTTTTATACAACGTAACGTGTACGTTTATAAATTAACCGTTGTTTCTGCTTGTCATTCTAAATGACATTTATAATTTAATTATATCACGTATAATTAATTATAACCATCTTAATATTAATTATAATCAATTTATAATTAATCAGTAAGATTCTCCGAGTAGCTCCTATATGGTGTGACCCAATAGGATCTGTGTTATGTTGGTAAACAGAGTTAAAACTGTTTTAACTTCTGTTAGTCATGGGTGGCATCTGGCAACACATCATGACCATCCAATTACACAGATGATGCTGTACTGTACAATATCACGATCCAGCAAACAATTTACTTGTGTCAGTTCTTCTGCCTCATAGCTATCATATCAGTTTCAAGGTAGCTGTGTGTCATCCTTGGTAACTGTATCTTTTCTTGATCTTGAGTAGATTATCAAATATAATTACTCTTGTAATTATACCGCATGCAGATAATCTAACTCTATCAAGGGGCCCAGTGATGCTATAGCTCGTATAGAGATACGAGGGACAAGTAGTATTCTTGGTAGACTATCACTTCCTCAGCTAAGTTATACATATGGGAATGCTATCGTTATGGCTGCTTTTTACGGACAGCGTTAGATAACACTCACTCATATATATTTCTTAGTGGGAACGATAAATACCTCATACTGTAGAACTTTGACACTGAATGAAAACATAAATGACACGAACACAATTCTATTTAATGTTTCATTCGGGGTCTGTCAAATACCATGTTCCTAGAACATGTATCTATGTGATTAAAATGACATCTCGTGTCAGGTGGTTTGTAAAACTTAACCATCTTTTAATCCACATACTAACCTTATAGCGGTAATTAGTGTTCCTGCTAATTACCTTGGTCAGTGACCTTTTAAGAGTATATATTATCTATATTATGGAGTTTCACAATTTCAGTCATGAACTCGAAATGATCCATAAATGCAATAATACTCAAGGCAACAAAATGATTTATAAATAAACATTCAATTCATGAACAAAGCTTTATGATTAACTTATCGTATTATTGACTTCTAGATTATTACAAACTAACATGTACGGCCTACCCGTACCAGTTGGTACGGCCTGCCCGTACCTGATTTGTACAACCCACCCGTACCAGACTTGTACACCCTACCCGTACCAGTCCAACCAGGCCTTCATCTGCTTAGGTCTTGTGTGGGACGTACATGTTCGACCCGTACACAGAACGCCAACGCAAGTACGCTCAACAGCAATGCCAAGAGCGTCTTCGCGAGATGCGTCGGCAACTCTCGCATACCCCCACGCCTTCTGGGTCTGATTCTGTGTCCTCCGTCCCCTCCGCTTCTGGCCCTACGTCACCTCGTCGCTCCGGCCGGAGTAGTTCCAGGAGCGCATCTCAGTCTAGAGATGGAGGAGAGTCCTCATCTGAGAGTGCCTCTCAGGCTGGTTCTGGAGATGGGCACGAGAGCCCATCCTACCAGCCTTCTGGTACACCCTCCAGTGATCATGCTTCCGACTCCTACGACACTGATGAGGGTGTCTCTGACTCCACCCAGCGCGCAGCGCAGTTCCACCAGACCCTCCGTCAGAGAAAGTTTGCCAACACTAGGATCGTAGACTTCACGGCCCTCCAGACTCTGGGACTTGAGCAGGAGTTCCTACGTCTCACCAGTCGGATTGGGATATCCCCTTCCTTCTGGAACATCGCCCAGAGAGGATACTCGGGTCTCACCCTTGAGTTCCTCTCCTCTCTGGAGCTCAGGTATAACAAGAAGGATACTCCTTACATCAAGTTCCGCCTTCGTCAGGTGGTTCACCGTGTTTGGCTCTCCCAGTTGCGCAAGTGGTTTGGTTTTGCACCAAACCCGACGACTGACTCCATCTCATTCTCTGCGGATCTTGATCGCAACCACTTCTGGGAGCTGATCTCTGGCAAGAAAGCGGGCTCTGCATTTAACCCGGAATTCAAGCAGCTGAATGTTCCGCATCCCGTCCTCTGCTGTATACTGCGGATCCTCGGTGGCACCTTCTTTGCACGTGGCGAGACGATGACCCGTGCCAATGTCGAGGATCTGCAGTTGCTGGATCATATGCTGCGCCCTGACGACGCACTCGAGTGGCCCGATCTGATGCTCGCGATGATCCATCACTGGCTCGGTCTCCAGCGCGCCACCAAGGTTGGTGGCATTGTCTCTATCTCCGCCTACGTCACTCTGATCGCAGAGCGACTGGGTGTTCAGATCATTGGAGATGAGGAGTGCAAGGGCCCCCGCTATTTCACTCTGACTGCCTTGCACTCCTACAAGTTTATCCAGCCAGCTGCAGCACATGATGGACGAGGTATTTGGGCATGGCGCATCGGCGACCAGGCCAGCTATGTCATGCCTTTCCCGGTCACTATCTCCTTTGACGACCGGAGCACCTGGCTGTTCACCCGTCCCCCTCGTATCCAGCAGGGCCTCGCCGCACCACCACCACCATCACCACCACCAGCACCTACGGACGATGTGGAGATGCCTGACATACCCGTCCAGGATCAGGATGAGCATATGCTTCCTCACTCTCCACTCCAGATGCCTCTATCTCCTGGTCAGGTTCCTCCCTTCTCCCCGCAGGGACCTTTCCCATCTGCTGCCGCCGGTACCTTCGCATTCGGTGCTGGGCCTTCCACCTTCCAGACTGGACCATCCACTTCCACAGCTGGTCCCACTCATGAGCCCACCATGCACGAGATGTACGCCCTCATCACCTCCATGCAGGCCACCCAGCTCTCCATTCAGGCCTCGCAGCTGGCCATCCAGGAGACTCAGTCGAGCTTGCTAGCGTCTCAGCTCGCCATACAGGAGACACAGTCTGCTCAGGGGGACGCTATTTTTGACATTCAGACTGACGTGGCTCAGCAGCGCCAGAGTATTCAGAGTATGGAGCTACAGATGACTGGCTGGCGATTCTTCATGGACCACGGCCACTGGCTTGACCTCGCACCCCCCTAGACTTCTCAGGTTCGCTTTCTTTTACCCGAGCTTTTACATTTCCTTTATCTTTATGTCTTGAAGCATTGAGGACAATGCTCAGGATAAGCTTGGGGGGGAGACATTTGCATGTAGGACATGTTTACTTTATCGTTATTTTACTTGCATTTTTTTCGTATTTTCTTGCATTGTTAGGTGAAAATTTGCGTGAACTGTTAGAATTAAGAGTTACTTTGAAACATTTTTAGTTGTAATTAGGATAGCCCTGAATGAATTGGAACTAACCCATGATTGGTTGTTGAACTGCTTAGGTTGAGATGTTTTTAATGATTGAAAAGATGAAAAAATTTAGGATTGCATCGAACAAAATTATTTGAATAAACTGAACTGTGCCTTTAGGAATTGAGATTTTCAATTAAGAAAGTTTGGAATATCTGTTCGTATGAATGAATACCAATGGATGTGTGTATTCATGGTATGAAAAAAAAAAAAAAAAAAAAAAAAAAAAAAGATGATGAAAAGAGGAGCAATAAGCGAGTATTGGCAATAAGTCTGATTCAAAATGAATTAGGCGCCTTTGAGCTCGCCTCCCAACCTAGGAAATTAGAAAAATGAATAAAAATAATTTTGCTTGTACCAACACACGTCGTTCGCAATTTTCTTACCCAAGTTTGTTTCAAGCTTGGGGGAAGTTAAAAATCACCACGAATAAAAGCATAGACTCGGTAAAAGAATAAAATTATTTCGATCAAACCTAATTATATAGTCTTTACAATCATTAGAAGCATCTCAAAATATGAAGTCCAATTGACCAATTGGTGGAGTGAATTAAGATTTATAAAGAAATGTCCAAATTACAACTGAAATGATTCTAGAAATTCTTGACTATAGCAGATTCACGTAAGTTTTCACAATTAGATTTGTAATAGCATTTAGGTTTAGTTGTCTAACCTCAAACCCAGGTTTGAATCTTTTTGCTTGAGGACAAGCAAAGGTTTAGCTTGGGGGAATTTGATACCTCGCATATTTAGCCTATATTTGACTTGATTTCATACCAAATTCACATTCTAAATTGTCAAAATCATGTGCATTTCATTGATATATCCTTAGAATTTGGTACTGCTGAGAGTTTGTTTGTTTTCTGCAGGATTGAAGCAAAATAAACGAAGAAACGGTGTTTTTGGACTCTCTGGTACGGCCCTTACCAGGCTTGGTACGGCCCTTACCAGGTTTGGTACGACCCTTACCAGACTTAGCTGATCCAGCCTCCCTCCCATCTTGTACGGCCTAGCCGTACCACTTTGGTACGGGCCGTACATAGATGCCGCCTGACAGAATTCAAATCTTGGCAGAGGCTATTTAAAGCGAGGGATCTCTCCATTTTCGGGGATTCCATTCCATTCCAGATTGAGAGCTCAGAGAAAGAGAGAAAGAGAGCAAAGGAGCAAGGAGAGAAGAAGAAGGAAGAGGAAGAGGCGAAAATCGACGGATCAACCTCTTCTCCACTCCCGATCTTCGATCTAGTTCTATCATGCCTCTCTTTATCTCTTTATTTGTATTTCTGGACAGATCTATGACTTGTGAGTAGTAGATTATTGTTTCTAGGGTTTGTAGATGGATTTTCTTGATTTGTGTTGCTTTTCTTGATTTGGATCTTGTTTGAACTCTTTTGATTGAATTGATTGTGTATTTGCTTGTCTTGATTGCTTTGTCTTGCTGTGATTGCATGTGGTGTGCCTATAGTGGTAGATCAACCCTAACAAGGTCATGTGACCATTGCTTTCTCTCAACCAAACCAATCCCTTTAGGTAGACTTGTTCGAATTGAAGCCGAAAGGTTGAATTCTCCCCTAATTGACAGATTAGAGGATACCTTAGATCTCCAATCAATCAACTATAGGATCTGGACCAAAACACGAGAGTTGAGGTTTAGAAACCCTAGAAGGTGAAGAATTGACTCCAAAACCTAGATCTTGAACCAACAAACGAGAGTTGAGGTTTAGGAACCTTAGGTATGGTCAATTGAACCTTTCTCAAGAGTTTAATACAAGGTACCAGCAAGAAATGCATCAACTCGAACTTGTAAGCTCTGTTCTGGTAAATCAGTACGGGTCTTACAAGAGTGGTGCGGCCTACCCGTACCAAGCCCCACTCAGCTTGGTCGGACCAGGTTGGTGCGGCCTAGCCGTACCAACTTGGTAAGACCCGTACCACTAGAGGCAAATCAGAGATGAAGTCTGAAACCCTTGAAACATCTTTTATCCTAAATCAAAACACAGTTTATACTTTTCCTTGCACAGTTACTATTTTATTGCATTGTTTGATTGCTTGAGTTGATTATTTAGGAAGATTAAGTACCAAAACTCCCTCTTTCTCACTTCTAGTTTTTAGTCGAGATAAGTAGATTCTAGATAAAGAAACCGTCCCTGTGGATCGATACCCGATTATACTCCTCGATAGGGTTGTGCACTTGCAACCCTAATCGGAAGGTGTAACCGCGGTTTTAAAAGGTACGCTCCTAAGCGTACCGAAACTTGCGTTGCGCTTTCACGCGAACAGTGGATCCAGTGGATTAACCATTGGCTCCAAAGTTCCCAATCTTACCTTAATATTAATGGAGAACTGACAGAATATTTTTACTGTAAACGGGGAGTTAGATAGGGTGATCCCCTCTCCCCTTTTCTTTATATTTTGGCTGCTGACACACTTAGCAAAATCTTTTCAAAGGGTAGACTAGCTAATGTTATTACAAGATTAGGACCTCCATGTGTAGATAGTCGGGCAATTACTAATTGCCATTATGCAGATGACACAATTTTGTTCGTGGCAGCCCATGAACATAATGTGGAAGCTGCACGGTGGGCCATGTTGGCCTTTGAATCATTGTCTGGCATTAAAGTTAATTATGATAAAACTGAAATGTATGATCTTAATGTAGATAGGACATTAGCTCTTGATCAAATCTTTAAATGCTCTTGGGGAGCATTCCCAATTAAATACTTAGGTTTACGATTACATTATAAAAAAACTCCAAATATCTGATTGGGCATTTTTAGTTGATAAAATAAAGAGTAAACTACAACTGTGGAAAAGCAATATGTTATCAATAGGAGGTCGATTAACTCTAGTTAACTCAGTCATTTTTGCAGTGCCTTTGTATGCATTGTCTGTTTATAAAATCCCCTTAACAATCATCAAGTTAATTGACAAAGTTAGAAGAAGATTCCTCTGGCAAGGCAACTCAAAAAAGAAAAAATACATTCTAATAGACTGGTATACATCTCGATTAGCAAAAGCCTTTGGAGGTTTAGGAATTCTAGATCTTAGATAAATGAACATCTCTCTCTTGCTCAAATGGTGGTGGAAACTTAAAAATAATGAGTATCTTAGTCCTTGGAAAACTCTTTTACTTCATAAATACATGTTGAATCATTCTCCTTACATATCTCCTTTCTGGTCTACCTTGCTCAAACTTAGTCATATAGGAGATTTTAGCACCTCATATACTCCAGGTGTCCATACCCAACTTAGATTTTGGTTAGATTAGTGGTTCCATAATTGTACTCTTGATGTTAAATACTATTCCCTATTCTCTAAATGTACAAATTGTTGTTCTAGCAATAATCTTTTTAGTCTATTTGACTAATTTGCAAAAACATACAACTATTGAATTTTACGATTTCTTCTATTTTAGAATTATGCAGGTTTAAGTCAAATGGAATTGCAATATGGAATACTTGAACTGAAGAAATCATGAAGACTTATCAAGAATGTAAATTGTAAAATCTAAACTTGGTAAAGTGCTTTTGATGTTGTTTCAACAGGATAAAAACGTTGGTAACGTTTGTAAAACGTTATAACGATTATACCTTAAGAAAACGCTGTGAAACAACTTGATCAAAGGCAAAGGAATCAAAAAAATATGCTGTAACGTTTTAAAAAGTTACAACATTTTCTGTAACGTTTTAAAAATTATGCTGTAATGTTTTAAAAAGTTACAACGTTTTCTGTAACGTTTTAGAAATTGTGCTGTAACGTTTTAAAAAGTTATAACGTTTTCTGTAACGTTTTAATTAAATTCAGCCTTCAAACAATTCCTATTTTTTATCAAGATTTTACATAACAAAACGTTATGTAACATTTTACAACCGTTGTAACGTTTTGGATCGATTAGCTGAGCTGTCAGAAAATTGAAAACCTAAAATCGCATTATAAGATAAAACGTTGTAACGTTTTAGCTCAATTTGCTCTTTCTGGAGCTGTCTCTATAAATAGAGCAGTGGGGTCTCTTCCCCACTGAACCTAGCCGTCCCTAAACTTCAAAAGAGGCGATTTTCTGAGAGCTTGGTTCCACCATTGTTGATTGAGCTTAAAACTTCAATATCTCTCAATCAATTTCAAACAACCTCAAACCCACTTCACTAATCTCTAATTAGATTAGGTTAGAGTGGTCTATTGAGTGTTTCTCTTGTTCTTGAGTAGCTTGTGTGACTTCCCTTGTTTGTAAGGGCTCGCCGGCTCAAACCTCGAGTTGCTCGTGTGACTTCCCTTGGTTGTAAGGGCTCGCCGGCGCTCATCTCTCGTTGGCCGTGACTTCCCATTTTGTAAGGGCTCACGGTTCACAATTGTAATCCTTTCATATTGGGTAATAGAAAGGCGCACCTAGAAAGAGGTTGCGACGCCCCGGAGACGTAGGCCTTTGTTTTGCCGAACTCCGTTAACATCCCGCGTGTCAAATTTCTCTAAACTCTTCTCTTTACTTTCAATTGCAATTTAATTTCAGTTTTTGAGCAATTAGAGGTGCCCCTAAGTGCAACACAAATAAGGACATCCTTTTAGCTGATGTGATAAATTCTCAAGGCCAATGTGTAAAATTTAGGATAGACTTAGTAGGGGTAGATTTTCAGGAGTGGGTGGATATTCTGTTCCTCATCAGCTCAACCTCTTTCACTTCGGACTGTGGTAAGATAGAATGGAAATGGGAGAGCTCAGAGAAGTTTTCAACTCACTCTATTTATACAATTCTTAATTTTGGAGGGGTTCAACCTATAAATTCTATGCTATGGTGGAAACTACTAATTCCTCCTAAGATTAGGATCTTTATGTGGCTAGTTTCTCACAATACTATATTAACTAAAGACAACTTGATCAAGAAAGGGTGGACTGGTAACACTCAATGCCAATTTTGCTGTCACCAAGAGTCAGTAGATCATTTGTTTTCACTGTGTCCTTTAGCACAACAAGTTTGGTTCTGGTTAGGTCAAAGCCAAGATGTAATGCACCAATGGCATACTTGGGAAGATATTCTAGTTTTTTCTAAGTCACTTGACCACACTGATGAGGTTGGTTTTCTCATAGTTCTTAGTGCAGTTAGCTGGTCCCTGTGGAAACATAAAAATGATCTTTGTTTTAATAATGCTCCAATTAAATCTGCTAGAAACATTATACTAACAATTAAATCTTTGTGTCTATACTGGACAGGGAACATGAAAAAGAAATTCAAGGATGCAATGGGCAATTGGCTTCCAGTAATTGAGGATGCAATTCCACTTAGTCAGTACATGCCACTCCCCATGGTGCTGTATCAGCCCACAGGGGATGCACCAGCTGCAGAGACTCCATAGATTGATGATGAAGCTCAGGATCTTGTTTTGCTCCAGTAGTGTTAATAGCCTCAGCCCTTTACTAAGTGGCTTAGTTTTAGCAACTCTTAATTACTTTTGGCGCTTGGCATATGTTATGCTTATGTTGATGTATGAACTGGTTTATTTTACTTCTTTGGCACTTGGTAGTTGGTCTAGGTTACTGGCAACTTAAAGCCCAACATTGTGTTTTGTATTTAACTCAATTTCAGCAATGAAAATGGGTTTTTTCCTTTTTTTTTAAAAAAAAATATTTTATTTTCTAATTCTAATTATCAATCACAATTTAAGAAATTTTATTGTAATTTTAACTTTAAAATTAATCCTAATTATAAATCAGAAGTCTAGAGAGGAACAAATAAAAATTCGGAGAGAGGGGGGGAATTGGATTAAAACAAAAAGTTTATAGGTGATCTATACATATTTTATATGATTTTCGGATCGGTAAAGTTTATAGGGTTTTTTTGTATTATCTAAATAATCAGGAAAAAAAAATGGAAGCGTCTAATTGTCCGTAACCTTTTGTCCACCATTTGTCCACAACTTTGACTTGCGCGAATACTGTAAAATTACTTCTACATGTTGTATAATTATACAATATATCACATAAAATATATCAGTTAATCACAAAACATCCAGCAACTATTTGAAGTGGTCCCATGATAGCTAGAAAAAGATTGCAACTTGCACAACAGGAGAAAATAAATGTACTTTCAAATTGTACTTTTGGAAATTACAGTTATAGGAAGTTATTGGCAGTTGGAGTTAGTTATTAGCGGTTATTAGCGATTATTGACAGTTAGAGTTAATTATTAGCTTCCGCACTGGGTTGAATCTTGTATACTGTAAAATTCAATCTTGTATACTGTAAAATTGAATCTTGTATACAGTAAAATTTTCAATTGAATCTTATATACTGTAAAATTGAATCTTGTATACTGTAAAATTGAATCAGCAGAACTGTAAAATTGAATATTGTATACAGTAGAATTTTCAATTGAATCTTGTATACTGTAAAATTGAATCTTGTATACAGTAGAATTTTCGATTGAATCTTGTATATTGCAAAATATATACTGTCAAATTGAATCTTGTATACTGTAAAATTTTCAAATAATACTGTAAATTTTCAATTGAATCTTGTATACTGTAAAATTTCTAAATCTAAACCATAAAATAATACCATGTATACTGTAAGATAAAATGTAAAAAATGCTACATTTCAGCTTAAACTACAACCTGCAAAGAATCATGTATATTGTAAATTTCAAAATATAAATCATAAAATAATACCATGTATATTGTAAAATTTCTAAATCTATACATACATCCATCATCTGTTCAACAAAAATCTGTTCACCACACACAAAATCTGTTCACCCCAATGTTTGACTCTGCTAATTCTTCAATTCCTACATCTCCCACAATATCGAGTTTGGCGTTTAAATCGATTTCTACAATCCTAATTTCTACAACACTATTCATGCTAGAATTTTCACTTGCCAAATCTTCATTCAAATCAAAAGCCATTGGGGCAAAACTGTAAAAATCAATACTAAAGAATGTTAGACACAAACAAAAAAATATATAATGATGTACATCAAAATGTCTTCATAACACTGTATTTGTATATCTTATATACTGTAAATTACTTAATATAAAATGTAACATACACATATCATAATAACTAATACAAAATACATATGAAAACATTACTTATATACTGTAAAATTTGTCACCTATACTGTAAACCAAACCCATTTATAACATAAAACGATATACATAACATTTTAAAAATAACAACATATATCATGTAAAACTGACTTGCGCCAATCTTGTAAAATTCATAATTCAAAGCTATAACTTATGCAAAACAATATAATAACAATTTTCAAACATAAAGAAAAAATATCATTTTACTTGCACCAATTCTGTAAAATTCATCATTCAATGCTATAACTTAAATAACAAATCTTATAAAAAAACGTCATTCAAATTTTCAAACATCCAGAAACAAAATACAACAAAAAATAAATGACAGAAGCAAAATACAACAAAAATCGCATAAATTACAATTTTGTTTGAATACAATGTTCATATAATGCATACACGCCTGAGACTACATCAATTCATATGAAACTTCAATAGAAGCAAAGAAATCATGATTATCAATTCAAATCAATAGAAGGAACAAAACTTAAATAGATTACTAAATAATCTGTTTTGAATACTGTAAAATCACAAGATGCATATTGTAAAACTACAAAGTGAATATTGTAAAATAACCCGATTATGCTCCAGATCACCTTGCTCTTATCTCTCTTCTCCAGATCGCCTCACTCTCATCTCTCTCCTCCAGATCGCCCCTCCAGATCGCCTCTCTTAGATCGTCGTACGCTCATACTCTCGTACTCCGTCGCCTCTCTTAGAGAAGAAAGTGTCGACAAGTAGTTGTACGCTTGTACTCCGTCGTTGCCGTGGGCGGATCTAGGTCTCGGCTTAGAAGCTTCATTCAAGTGAAGCCTGTGTGAAACAAATGAGTTGTGCGGGGCAGAGTCAGCATATAAGGAGTTGAGTTTTTTCAAGTATGTCAGAGAGAAAGCATGAATATAAAAGTCATAGATAATGGATGGATTGAAGCCAATGAAATTAATCTACGAATGCCATATGTTGCGAATGCCAATGAAATTAAGCTCCTTTTGTTCTTCACTTACTTCCGAATGCCATATGTTGCGTTTGGCGCTGCTGGTCGTTAGGACAATATGCAAAGCGGAGAAGTTGAGTAATGGAGAGATCGAGAGTAGATCTGACAGAGAAAAGGTTGGGATCTTGGAGTTTAGATAGGGTAGCGGGAGATGGTGAGCAAGGAGAAAAGAAAGAGAGAGAAATTCAAAAAACGAAATATGATCGGAAATTTGAAAAGTTACGACATGTTTAAATAGAGCAGAGGAGACCGTTAAAAAGTGAGAACCGGATAAGATTGTGAACAGATGGTGGACAGAAATCTTTTCTCAAAAAAAATTGGGTTTGATTGTTTTTTTAAATCAATCAAGCCTTATTGATTAAAATATTTCGTACTAACCAAATAAATAAGTGTCGTATAGTTTGTTGAATTGTTTATACTTTACAATCCAAATATAAAAAAAGTAGTATCTCAATTAAATATTTAACATTGACTGAGCAAAAAGAAATAGTACATAAATGATTTTTTTTTGTAAAGTTCATATTATTTCATTTAATACAAAAAAATATATTTAAAGGATTTGTATTTCTTTTTTTCTTTTTTAAAGGATTTTTCTAGCTTTCAACTAAAATATCCATACTGGATGTACTCGCTTAAATCCGAAATTTTTAAAAGTACCAATTTTTCAAAAATGATAAACTAAAATATCACGATTCTGTGAAATTTTAAAAAATAGCATGGCCGCATTCTCTAGGTGCGGTCACCTTTTTCCGGGCCACATCTAGGTGATGCAGTCGTGGCCGCATCCCCTAGATGCGGCCACTTTTTTTTTTTTTTTTTAGGTTGAACTGCCGCACGAGAAGGCAACAAAAAAAGAAAAAAAAAAGTGGCCGCATCCCCTAGTTGCGGCCACCATAAAAGTGGCTGCATTTTTTAGATGTAGCCATACTATTTTTCAAAATTTTACAGAATCGTGGTATTTTGATTTATCATTTTTGAAAAAAAAAATTACTTTTAAAAATTTCGGCGCTTAAACAAAGAGTGAATTCTTTATTGGATAGTCTGATAGAACATGTTTTGAAATAAATGGGTACATAGTTATTGCATAATACACAGATACAGAACTAGAATCTTGCTGAAACTTAAAAATGCACAATTAATATAAAATTCAGACAACTAGACTATAAGTAAAAAAAAAAAAATTATGAGAAAGCTAAAATATAATAAAAGGTTTACAAAAATAAATTTCAGTTAAATTTCGATATACATAATGAAGAATTTAAAATTACAAGATGGCATAGCACTCCTATCAATACATATATATAGATCCGTCTCATGATAATACACATATAAAATGTAAATTTAGCTTAATTAAGTGAGTAGAACAGTAAGTGTGGTTTGAACAATAAGTATATATGTACTTAGCTATTGCTTGCACACGTGACTGTTGTACAATGCACACTCTGATATTGTAGAACAAATTAACACTTCTCTATTTATTTTTCTGAAAGTTGATTAAAAATTTTAGGAGATGTTTAAAAGGCGAGTATTTGGTGGGTAAGTATAATATTTGTTCTTGGATATAAAAACTTTAGTTCTTTCCTTCAACTCGGATGCACCAAAGAAAAATAAATCATATATAGTATCATTTTTTTTTCTGAGTCGGTGTTAGAGCTCAAGTCATTCAATTTTTTTAATATCTACAAGAGATTTTTTTATCTGAATTTTGAACCTACGAAATCTTACTATTATAAAAAGAAAAGAAAAGAAAAACATGGCAAGTTCAAAATCCTAATTACTATATCTCTATTCTATTATTAAGCACATTGAGTGTCCGATCCGCCAACGGCTACGATTGAGAGATGAAACTTCGGATTTGATCTCAGCTCTCCAATTACATGTTTTGTCTTCTTTTGATTAAATGCATTTGTTTTATGTATAGAAGTCTAAATTTAGTTAAAAACATATCCACCACATATGCTATCACACGATACGTTACAATTAAAATTGAATAAATTCTAAAATTTAACGATATATTTATCCGTTTCCTTTTTTTTGTTTCCATATTTCTCCTCTTCAATTGAGAAGACTCCACCTTCCATTTTCTTATTTATTGTTTCCTTACTTCTTCATTTCTATACGGATCACAATGGAAATCATTTTTTTTATTTCCTTATTTCTCTTTCTTTGTTTCTATATATATTGGTGTGGGCAATTTAGAATATATTTCTGATATAGAATATATCAATGTGTGTGTGTGTGTGTGTGTTCTAAATTGAAAACAAAGAAGAATATAAATTAGAACGTGTGTGTGAATATATATTTTTCTTATAATATGTGTGTGTGTGTGTGTATCCTATACATACACACGATAACACTTTTTATTTATGTTTTTTTATATCATATTATATGTTGATATTGAATTGTTGTATGATATTTGATATTAGATTCGAATCGAGCTATTATTTGATATCATTGGTACTTAAAAATAAAAAAATCATCACATCATCAAATTGTTATCAGAGATCACGATTAAAGTTAATTAAAAATGCAGAATCATATAAATTTTCTATTAACATGTGTTTTAATTTTTAGATAGTTATTATTTTCATTAATATATTTGTTTCTTATAATATGTCCCCGTTGCAACGCACGGGTATGATACTAGTACAATATTGTTAATTGATTATGGCGTAATTACTTAAATGTCAAGGAACTTCTTCAAAACAAACAAAAAGACAAAAAAGAAGAAGATAAAAAGGGGTTCATCCAAGTCAGAAAAACAAAATCAAGTATCATTATAATAAAAATAAAATAAAATAAAATAACCAAGCAAAAGCCGATTTGCAGTTCCAATTGGTTCTTCCATATATATATCTACGTGGTCTTGAATGTGACGCAAAAACTAATGTCTATAAAATTATGATATCTAGGTTGATTAAAATGATCAGGCACCTAGTAAATAAGGTAAATTATTTTCAATATGCATTCTTCTAGTATGGAGTTTAAATGCTTAATTGCACTTTTAAAGTTTCTAATAATTAAATATTTGAATTTAAATTTTAAAACAAATTATTTGATGTGATCGAAATCATTTTTCTATGTACATATATAGTTATATACAACGTAGCATCTTAATTTTTAACTCAATGGATATTAAGGTCATAAAATAACAGTACAAGTTATCCACATCAATATCAATTGATATTCACAAACCTCTTGATACTCGTATAAATAAAATCAGAACAGTACAAAATATTACATGAGCATCGAAAGTGGTAGAACACATCTGATAATTTTATCTATTTGAATGGTGGAGAATTAATGTTTGCAAGTCTCTCACCATATTAAATTATTAATTGTACCCATTAAGATT
Source organism: Carex rostrata (assembly GCF_964058835.1). Taxonomy (NCBI): domain Eukaryota; kingdom Viridiplantae; phylum Streptophyta; class Magnoliopsida; order Poales; family Cyperaceae; genus Carex; species Carex rostrata. Next base: position 12,994,530 of record NC_135923.1, read on the forward strand.
GAGAAATTCCTCTGTCAAGCTTCTCGAAAAAAGAAAAAAAGATTGAGAACATGACATGTTTTATATATAAAAAAAAGTGTAAGCATGAATAATGAGCACTAAAATCCTTAAATATGTACACGCTTTAACTATATGATGTACTTAAAGTAGGGTTGGGATTCTTTGATGATGGTCATATTAATAATATTTATAATCTTTTTTTCAAATTAAGCTAAGAAAAATAATAAAAAATAGAATGTTGTAGGCCTAAGGTCTTATTGGTTTTTTTTTTTTTATTAATTATGAATGAATCCCAACAGTAAAATTATTCCAGATTTACAATCAAATTGTGTAATAAATAAACCATACGTTCTACTTACTTCACATGTCATTTAGGCTATTGTTGAATAAAAACTAAAAATTGAATATTTCAAATAATTAATACTTAGTGTCGTGCATATCATTCCATCTATCAAATATCAAGTGCGGTCCAACATCTAAATTCTAATCCAACCAATAAATGTAATAGTAATAGTATACTCTAAGATACCCCTAGTTATATATTTTGAAACAACCTATTTTAGGGTTCTGGATAAGGATCAGTTATCCTCTCCAATTTCATCAAATTTGAGAAGATAATTTATTATTCTGCCTGACATATTAAATCAAATAAACGTGATTTACTTGGCACCTGACACTGACAGAAATGAGCAAATCTAAATGCTCGACATAAGCCATCACATTTTATGCAATTAGCTAGGTAGCTCTGTATATCAGATTATCAGGATAGGTACCAGAGCAGGACGGCTCCAGTTTCATGTGAAACTGGAGAAGAGGCAGACTCATAGATAAAGATTCGGAAAGCTACGAAACAAAGGAGTGGTGGCGCAAGTTGATTAGATGAGGCTGTTACTTGTCTGGCAGCAAGTATTATTTTCTACTTTTGTTCTATTCAAGTGGGATCTTCTCCATTTCTAAATTCTATTGGAATCAGGACATGCTGCAGTGCCCTTTATAACTGGGAACGGAAATCTCAATAAATACTGTATAGTCAAAAGTAAATGTAATTGTAGATTATCATCTTCATAAATTAATCAAATAAAAGAAGAATTTTTTAAATGTAAAAAGGCTAATTTAACTCAAATAAAAAATCTATTTGAGAATTATATTTAATTTGTCGAATAAACGCATATGAGTATGACAATACTATTTTTGTCATAGTTCAATTTCAAATTTAGACATGTTTTTACGTCAAAATGTACATCGATCAAGCTAATAGTGTTGAAATTATTGTTTTATGATAAAATAAATATTATGTAATATTTTTAGTTTAAGTTTTGAGTGATGTAACAAGATTGACAAGATGTAGTTTTATTTGGAATTCCAATAATATATACAACTAAACTCGTAAAAAATATAAGATGTATCTAATTTATTATAAAACTAAAAAGAGACATGTACTTTAGACGACGGTGAGATGGACCGATTAATGCTGCAATTAATTTGCACGTTTACATCGATCGGTCACATATGTGAACCATTAGTTCTATTACTATATATGTAGAGCCTGATTAGTGATTATATTATTCCTTAATTAATTAAGCACGTCTTATTTAAGGTTTATAGCACAACAAGAATGAGACACCTTTCGCGAGGATAAAAAAGTGACTTTTTGCGACGGACTACTCTCATTCTTCAGCTTTTTCTTTTTGCGACGGTACTTTTCGCGAGGGAGTACCGTCATAAATTTGTTTTTTCTCTCGCAAAAAGCATCTACATTGTTGTAGTGTAGAGTCAGAATCTGGTTATCCTATTCCTAGCCTACGTACGTACGGCATTTAGCAACCTAAAGAAGTCAATCTCGATCTTTATAGATCTTAATTCGTACCTTAATTTGCCTATCTTGATGGGAGTATGTTCTACGTACCCCTACATTTTGTAGCACATTAATTAATTAGTGGGTAGGGTGAAACCTGAGCTCACAGGCAATTTCTTCTCTGGCTGGAGCAATTACTTATGAAATAGGCTACATGCATGGCTTAATTGCAAGATCGAGCTCTATCTTATGCTTATGCAATATATATATATATATATAGGTCAGTGTCAAAGTTCATTCTTTCGTTAATCCTTCTTCTCGGTCTCTTTCTTGAAGAACCTTCTTTTCGGACAGCTAGGAAGGGAATTAATTAATGAGGACCCAAAAGCCTATACCTAAAAACAAATTAATTAAGCGCGGTCTTTCTTTCTTTCTAAGTAAATCTTTCCACTGGCACGCATCATGCAAGTACGTGCCTCCATTGCGTGCGATTGGCTGTCTTTATCTTCATTTACTCCCTTTCACGAGGTCAAGGAATATATATATATATGTGGTAGGGCAAATATAAGTGCTATACAATTTCCCTAAATTAACAGTAAAATATATAAAAAAAAAGAATAAAGAGATTCTACAACTGAGAACACCCAGAGAATGAATTAAATGATAAAATATCAAAAAGTATGTTCAGTTTTAGAAAAATACAGGTTCAATCACAAAAGACAAAAATAAACATACACACACAAAATACAAAATACTCCAAGTAATTAAATCATAAAATCTCTAAGGAATTACATAAAAATACATAAAAATTAAATAAAATACAAAATGTTAAAATGTATGCAAGTATGTTATTAAAAATAGTAGTGGAAAAAATACATAATAAAAAAGATAAAATATTGGATACCCCTTGTCAAAGTTTCTTTGAATTTAGGTATCCATCATTTTGTCTTTTTTATTATGTATTCTTTCCACTATTATTTTTAATAACATACATACATTTTAACATTTTGTATTTTTTTTATTTTTTTTATGTATTTTTATGTAATTCCTTAGAGATTTTATGATTTAATTACTTGGAGTATTTTGTGTGTGTATGTTCATTTTTGTCTTCTTTGTGATTAAACCTGTATTTTCCTAAAACTGAACATACTTTTTTAGGTTTTTTGTACCAAATTCAGTTTTCATAATTCTAGTTCATCACTGAGTTTGATCCTGGCTCAGAAGGAATGCTAGCTATATGCTTAACACATGTAAGTCGAACGTTGTTTTAGTAGTCTCGCCCAGCTTCAAAAGAGTAGGGCAGTCGCTAGGGTTGTTTTCTCAGGGCCTTGTTTTGGAGTCAAGGGCAAAGCGTTGAGAACAAAGTGGCGAACAGGTGCGTAAGGCGTGGAAATCTGTCGAACAGTTCGGGCCAAATCCTGAAGAGAGCTCAAAAGCGCTGTTTGAAGAGCCTGCATAGTATTAGGTAGTTGATCAGGTAAAGGCTGACCAAGCCAATGATGCTTAGCTGGTCTTTTCGGATGATCAGCCACACTGGGACTAAGACACGGCTCGGACTCCCATCTCAAAGAAAATGGACACCTCCATTCATGAAAAGCAATGGAGAGGAATTATATTTTTCTTGCTTTTATAATGGAAGATTTATAAAAAGATTATTCCGAGTCTTGTATGCTGACACATCAATTCTTGACTCCGTGCATGCGCCATGTTAAAATTAGGTAGAAGGGGACTTTGAACAGTAATTGTACTTGACAATCTCGGTCAAGAGTTCCAAAAGAAAAAAGAAAAATGGTGAGGAAATTGGGAAATAAATATGCCGCGATCCTACATGATTGCAGGTTCCTGTGATTCTAATTTCAACCGTTCATATATTTTGAAATCCGTGTACTTTTAAACTCTATTTTTTTAAGATTCGTACAATGTAATAAATGAATGATTGAAATTGGAATCGCAGAACTCTGCGATCCTATAGGATCGTAGCAGATTTGCTTCCGGGAGATTGAGGCATAATACAATTTGGGGGGAGGAAATATATATTTTATTCTTTTAATATCGATCCATTTGCACTACTCTCTTGTCTGTCTACAATTCTCATCACCGGTGTGGTTGTCACAGTGACAAACAAATAGTTTGGATTCTATTGAGCGGGGTTAAAAATTCATGATTCGAGTATAATTTGGATATAATTCGGTACAATAAAAAAAACAAAACAAAAAAACACCAAATTTTTTTTAAAAAAAGTTTGCATTTTTTTCCGGTGCGAATAATTCCTAACTCGCATTTTATTCTTAAATAAAAATATATTATACGTTTTTTTTGTTTTATTTAGATTTCGATTCAAAAACGTCAAAAAAATAATAATAATTCGCGAATTAACGTGAGTTGTGTAACTATGGTTTCCACTCTCGCTATGCTATGCTCACCACAGGTGAGAATAAGCTACATTACAACTAACATTAGGAAGAAATAAAATACATAAGATATTTTAACACACGCCTAACAAATCGAATTAATATTTTAACATGTTTCTGATGACACTGAATTAACAAGGATTTTTAGTAGATTAATAACATGCTTAAGTCCGGCATATCTATATATGTTCGTTATTTTTGTATATTTATTGTAAAACGTGTGTTCTTATTAGTGGTGGAACCACATTGAATAGGAGTAGGAAGTAACTTTTTGAATTTTGAAAATTAATATAGATATGATCTATGTATCACCTAGTGCTGGTTAGAGATTATTTAGATATAATATTATAGGTCTTAGGTCATAGGAGTAGGAAGTTGGAGTCTATGATGTAAGCTTAGAACTTTGACCTCTACGATTAGGTAGAATATAGTTAATATTAGTATTAGTATTATTACTATCACTTTCACTTTCGTTTTTATTTGTATTACTTTTATTTTATGACTACTTTATTATTACTTATCTTTATTGTTTGATTGTGATCGGGTTTCATTTCTAGTCTAATCGGAATCTGACTGTCCAATATAAATCACCAAAGTTTCAATAATCAAGAGTTAAACATGTATAACATATGAGGAGGATCCACTTGTATCCAAATTGGTGACACCCGATTACACTTATATTTTCAAAATTCAAACAGTCGTTTCAAACTGTTCAAGATGATGAATATATTAAAATGTACTTGGAGATCAAATTTTACATATTTTTTAAATTTGTTTACTATTTATTAAGTATTTTACAAAAAAATATTGTTTTCAAACTATTGGATTTTGTACTCATCTTAATAAAGAGTAAAAAAATTCAAAAAAAATGTAAATTTTAATCTCTGAGCACATTTTAATATATTCATCATGTTAAACGTTTGAATCGACTATTTAAACTTTGAAAATATAAATTATAATCTAATGTCATTAATTGTAAGTGTAAGTGAATCCCTCCTCATAACATATATATTTTGGAGCAACTTGGTTGTTGCTGTAGCTCTAGTATACTAAAATAATTTCGACAGATCATATTGATTTTATTAGACGGATGTAATTTAAATAGAAAACTTATCTCCATTCTATTATTAAGCACGTTGGATGTCCGATCTACCAACTGCTACGATTGAAAGATGAAACTTCGGATTTGATCTCAACCCTCCAATTACATAATTGGTCTTCTTTTGATTAAATGCATCCGTTTTATGTATAAAAGTCTAAATTTAGTTAAAAACATACTCACTACATGTGCTACTACACGATATGTTACAATTAAAATTGAACAAATTCTGAAATTTAGCTATATATTTATCTGTTTCCTTATTTCTTTATTTCCATATTTCTCCTATTTAATTGAGAAGACTCCACCTTTCATTTTCTTATTTCTTTGTTTCCTTGCTTCTTCATTTTTATACGGATCACAATGGAATTTTTTTTTATTTCCTTATTTATTTTTCTTTGTTTCTATTTCTTTTTCTCTTTCAAACCATCATTTCTAGCTAAGAGGGCATTATAAAAGATGGGGTGGAGAAGAAGAAAGGAGAAGGACAAAATAGATATTTAAATTTTAAAATAAAATTATAATATGAATTCAGCTTAAGTTTTTAATTTTAATTAAAATATGGGGAAATAAAAAATGATTTCAAATTAGAATGGAGAAATAAGATATTTCAATATTTTGATGGAAAAATTGACTATTTTAAAAAGTTTTGATGGGTACACTAGAAATTTCCCCCCTTAAGACTATGTTTGAATTGAAAACAGCGTGATGGAGGTTAGCAGTTAATTCAGCTGTCGAAAATAACATGTTAAACCAACATTTAATTGTAATAGCTAAATTGTAGGAGTAAGTGGTATTCCGACTCATTAAACATACGAAATTGAGTTTGAACTTTGAAATAACCTGTTGATTTGATTTAGTATTTTTTTATCTGTTATTCAAAAATATCCTAATTACCTAAAAAGTATAGAATAAGACACCAAGTCACATAGACAGATTTCAGCAATAAGAAATGTAGAGCATTGGGCCCCAATTGATCCCAACTTTGGGTCCCAATGAGCCTAAATTAGTTGTGAAGCTGATTTCATGTTTTTTTTTTCTTTCTTTCATAAAAAAACGAACGTGGCAGAATACAAAATGAACTTTCAATGCACGACTTTCATGTAGTATAATACTTTTTTTTGACATTGTAATGTAGAAGTTTTTATTTCATACCAATCCGAAACATTGCTGATGTCTTTTCATTTAGGGAGAAATTCACCTATATCCCTGAAAAACTACAAAATTACGATACTTAAACTTTGAAGTTACGCATTACCTCCTTTAAACTTAACTCCAAAACTTACAAATTTACCTATTTTATCGTCTTTTATATTAAAACTTATTTTAAATTTATAAAATATCTATTTTACTCTTTATTAAAACATATAAAAATTGTAGTTTGTTTAAATAAAATATTGATCTTATAAGATACCTACCATTTATAAAATACCACGAAAATTAGATATCCATTATACTCTTTACTCTTTATAAAGTACCCATTTTGTTCTCGAAAACTGATCATATATAAGACAAACATTTTTCTTTAACAAACTATAAAAATTTTATGCTTTTGGTGAAGGATAAAATGAGTATTTTATAAATATAAAATGAATATATCTGTGAGTTTTAAAAGTTTAGAGGAGGAATATGTAATTTTGAAGTTTAGAGAGGTAAATACATAATTTTAAAGTTTTTTAGGGATATACATGAAATTTGCCCTCTTATTTAACGAAGAGGTCCAACCTTTCGTTTTCTTAATACTGTGTTGGGCCCTAATTAAAAAATTATTCATTCCGCTTTCAGCTTGAGCCAATAGTTTATCTTTCAAGCATTTTTGTTTGCTTGAAAAATTAAAATGATTATGTGGCGGAACACAATTTAAAAAAAAAATCAAATAAAAAACTAAAAACCTACTAATTCATCTTCTGAAAGAGATAAAAAAAAATGTGGCAATCTTAAATGGTTCCTTCTTTTAATATAAGGAAGAAAATTGACCCAATAATTAATTGCATTAAGGAACTTTACTTATAACAATTCAATGCAATGATGTGTTGTATAAGAAGAACATAAAAATGTAATAAATATATAATATATATATATATATATATATATATATATATATATATGAGGAGGGATCAAGTTACAACACTTGAAAGTTACAACAAAGTTACAACATCATTTTTTTTCATTTTCAAAGTCCAAATCGTCGATCCAAACCATTAGATATTCAATCTATATTAAAATGTGCTTGCAGACGAAATTTTACATTTTTTGAAATTTTTTTGCTATTTATTAAGATGGGTACAAAATCGCTGTTTTTATTAAAATTCTGCACCATTAAAAACAGCAATTTTGTACCCATCTTAATAAATAGTAAAAAAATTTCAAAAAAATGTAAAATTTGGTCTGTAAGCACATTTTAATATAGATTGAATATCTAACGGTTTGGATCGACGATTTGGACTTTGAAAATGAAAAAAAATGATGTTGTAACTTTGTTGTAACTTTCAAGTGTTGTAACTTGATCCCTCCTCTATATATATATATGTTTATCTGTCTTGCACATTTGATGTCGGTAGTTTTCTTCTTTGCTTTGGATGTCGGTAATTTTAGCCCCACTGAATTGGACAGGTTTTTGATAGAATTTGTTGTAAATGGATATACATTGTTGGCACGAGTATATTCGATAAATGGCGTGCTCTTACCTAAATATAAATATAGATCAAATAAATTTATATAGGAGTGAGCCACGTAGGACCATGAGCCCGAAATTTTAATATACTATTAACAAAAAATAAATTAAATAATTACGATTTTGTAGAATTTTATTTTTGACAAGGCTACAATATCAGATGACACGTAGAAATGAAGTGCATGTCCGCCATTTATTGTGACAAACAACAGCTTTGATTAAAATTCAGCAGTTTTGACTAAAAAGTTTGTGAACAACTGCTTTTGATTGGCCGAAATTGTTTGGGCCCACAGACTTTGCTCATGCAGCGGTGTTGAGTAGAAAAAAATGTTGTTGTTTCTATTCGCTATCTGTTGTTGCGAACTTGCGATCGTATTAAAAATGAAATTTTCACAAATTCGTTGTTATTTGTTTTTTCAAAAAAAATATATATGGATCTATCTCGGTGATTTTCTCTAAAATAATATAAAAAATATATTAAATTGTATTTTTTTTTCAAAATATGCTCATGTTTCTGTGATTTTTTTCAAAAATAAAAAATATACTTAATATTTAAAAGAATTATAAAATAAGTAGGGTTAAAATTGTTGGTTCCAACTTCCAAAGACACATAGAGGGAGTGAATATGACATTTTTAAACTTTTAGTCTAAATTATAAGTTCCTAGTGTCTCAGAGTTATTCTCGGCAGAAACTCGAATAACTTGGTCCTAAACTAAAATATAAAATAATAAAATAAATAGTAGAATTTAGAGACACTTGACACAAGAGTTGTTTACGGAATTCGTGTTAACAGTACACTCGGCACATGCCACAGCAGATCCGAAAGACTAACAAGGAAAGAAGAAATTGTGAAGATGCGCAGGAGCATAATTAGAAGAATAGCTGTAGAATATTTTTTCCTATGGTAGAATAAATCATGTATTTCTTTCTATGTTTAGAATAATTCCAAATGCAAATATTACCATATTATTATGGCTGATTATATAGAGCATGACACTGTTGTGTAATTGAAAAAGTTATATGAAATAAAAGAAAGGGAGGGAGGTTTGGGGAGTCTTGTGTTATTTAGATTAATTCAATATTCTTGACAATTCGGCACTAACGCCTACATCTCCAAGACCCGCGACCTTTGAGATGGTGCGCATTTCTTTACCTAATGAGAAATTAGTACAAGGTGGAACCGGTGAGCCCTTACAATCTTCTGGGAAGTCACACTGCTTGAACACGGAATCAGCTCACGAGCACTAAAGGCTCAAGGATAACAAAGTGAGCAACTAATGCTCAGAGGATAAATGGTTGATCTCGCAGGATCACTCTAAGAGTTGTTGTATTGATTGAATAAGCTTGAGATTGATTGTGAGTATTGAAGTTTAGGTGCACAAGCAACAACGACTTTCTCTAGATCTGGAAATTCGAAATATTGAAGTTGGGGACGGCTAGAGTGATTCTTCAAACTTTGGTATTGCTTCTATTTATAGATAGCTGATAAAAACAAGGTAATTTGCCCCGACTGTTGTAACGGTACATGGACCGTTGCAACAGTAGGTCAACTTACACTAGTTTGTAACAATTGACAATATCTTAAACTAGTTTGGACATCAGTTGACTCGGAGGAACTACTAATTGACTCACATTCAGATTCATAACAATTTGTGTTGAGTTTTAAGGATACCTCATTTGAAGTGCTTGATGATCTACTACTTGATATTTTCTTGTTTCTTGCTTTTGCCATTTCTCAAAGTATCTCAATGGCTAGTTTGTTGGTGATATTATTTTTCGCGATGATCTCCTCCATGTCAACATCGGAGTCTTCATCATAGTTAGCCATCAAGGCTAAGTTGGTTTCTTGGTTTCCTAAACATCACATGCAAAATCTTTCCTACAATTTTATTGTTAGAAATAGGTTCTCCCAATTCTACAAATTCATTTTGCATTTGTAACATTCTATTGTACATATCCTCAGTTGATTCATTATTTCATATATTAAAGGTTTCAAATCTAGTTTCAAGCCCAGTGAGTTTGGTTTGCTTTATCTGTGCATTACCCTCAAATTTGTTTACAATAGCCTCATACATATCTTTGGCAATGGTCATATCACGAAAGATCATTGATACAGATTCATCAACATAACTATAGATAATATATATAGCATTATCATTTACCCTCTTATTTGATTTTGATTCATCTGTCAGTTCAGTGGAATTTTCTTTGGTTGTGGGAGTATATTCAGTTGCAACAATATCCCAAAGGTAAATTATATTTAGGCAGTTCATCATTTTTCTTTTCCAATTACTAAAGTTCTTGGTAGAGTTGGTTAACTTTGTTGGTTCTCTAACAAGCATATTGGGTGCCATTATAGGATCTAATACAATAATTAAATTAAGTGTATCTTAATTTGATTTTCCTGCTCTGATACCACTTGTTGGTCCCAAAGGCACTTAAAGGGGGTGAATAGGACTTTTTTAAACTTTTAGTCTAAGTTATAAGTCCTTAGTGTGTCTTAGAGTTATTCTCGGTGAAAACTCGAATAACTTGGTCCTAAACTAAAATGTAAAATAATAAAATAAAGAGTAGAGTTTAGAGACATTTGACATAAGAGTTGTTTACAGAGTTCGGCACTAACGCCTACGACTCCGGAGCCCGCTACCTTCGAGATGACGCACCTTTCTTTACCCAATGAGAAATGAGTACAAGGTGGAACCGGTGAGCTGTTACAATCTTCTGGGAAGTCACACGGCCCGAGCATGGAATCGACTCACGAGCACTAAAGGCTCAAGGATAACAAAGTGAGCAACTAAGACTCAAAGGATAAATGGTTGATCTAGCATGATCTCTCTAAGAGTTGTTGTATTAATTGAATAAACTTGAGATTGATTGTGAGTATTGAAGTTTAGGCGCACAAGCAACAACGGCTTTCTCTAGATCTGAAAATTTGAAATATTGAAGTTGGGGCGGCTAGAGTGATTCTCCAAACCTTAGTATTGCTTCTATTTACAAAGAGTTGATAAAAATGAGGTAATTTGCCCCGACCGTTGTAACGGTACATGGATCGTTGCAACGGTAGGTCAACTTACACTGGTTTGGACTGACGGGAACCAGAATGGTGGATTTTGTGTATAACGGTCCTTGACCGTTATAACGGTTCCCACAACGAAAATCCTCTGGAATGCTGACTGTTAGGTGATGGTTCTGATCGATTTAAACCGTCACACGCCGGTGGAGGATTTATTTATTCCGTTGCAATAGTTCCCGAACCGTTGCAATGGTAGGCCTCACTTAGTTCATACTCAAGTTTATTTTACCAATTTTGCAGGTTAAATATCATAATCTTGAGATGATATTTTTGATGTCTAATGTCTTGTGCTTCATGACTACATCATTGATGTTGTATAACAGTTTATTAATTCATCCTTGATGTATAATTATTGAATCTTCTGTTGTCATGAACCTGCACAATATCTCAAGAAGGAAAACTATAAATAAAATCTAATTTATATATGTTTTGCAAATATAGTCAAACAAACAAGTAGATTACGGCACAAGCTAACAAAAATGATTATTGGTTTTAGTGTTTCAATCGTGCACTATATTCTTATCTCTGTTTTCAAAGTCCAAACAGTCAATTTAAACTGCTCAATATGATCTTCACATTAAAATGCACATAGAGACCAAATTTTTTTTGAAACTTTTTACTATTTTTTAAGATATGTACAAAATCATTGTTTTTAAGTGATTTTGGACCATCCAAAACAGTGATTTTGTACTCATATAAAAATAATAAATAAAATTCAAAAAATATAAATTTTTTGTCTTCAACCATATTTTAATATAGAAATTATATTGAACGGTTCGAATTGACTATTCGGATTTTAAAAACAGAGCATGATTGAAACATCAAACCAATAATATATTTTAATCCTGCCCTAGTAAAATTGTGCGTCACATAATTTTTTTTTGCCTCGTAGCGATGATACATGATAGACTGATGGTTGAGATAGGGGCATTGCATATAGCAGTTGCAGCATTGCAATGGTAGTGATTATGATGATATTGACGAGGATAACGTTGATGATGATGATGGCATTCAAAACATAACAAAGTTGTGGTACTAGCATGACTTAAGATTGGATTAATTCTTGAAACAAGTCGATTTTAGTAATGTAATTCTTGTTGCATTTTCAACCACAAATTAATAATTTATTGGACATTTTTTTGAATAAGAATTAGTGGTCAAGTAATTTAATTATTTTATATTCACAAAGGAGTGTCTTTGAAAATTTCAATTATGTAACTTTTTTTACAGGAGAGTATTATCTTTGCTAATAGATCAAATACTGATTCTTAAATGAGCGTGAATAGCTTATATTCACAAGTTAATTTATTAAATTTTTAGAGTTAAAATTTATAACTTTTCTTCGAAAATTTGAAATCACCGTACCTTTACCCCAAATATAAACATAAAATTCTACGTTCTTTTCCCACGACTATGTACGTGTCTCAGCGCATCAATGGCTATTGGCTAATTACCTGACAACTTCAAGTCATTTAAAAAATATATCTTAATATTTTTTTTGATTATTTTATTTTTGTTTCAAGTGGAGCTGTAGTCGAAATTAATTTTATCCATTCAGCAAAACAACCCGTTTTATATAAATGACACCACCCCGTCTCAAATGGTTTTAGCTCGGCTAAAAGATGGCACAGAAATTAGTTCTTTATTATTCTTCTTTTTAGATTGAAACAGACATGCATAATGGAATTTTGGCGGGTTTAATAATTAGTCCTATGATACGTCCACGTCCCCATCCTCTTCCCGGAGTCGGACGCTCCCATTAAACCCCATAATTAACAAATAACACTTCATTCATCCAACAAAAAAAAACAATACACTGTTTGTCAGACCGGTCCGACCCGACCTTCAATTTTTTTGACCGTTACCTCTGCCCGGCTGTTTTCTTTACTGGGCGGGGCCGCGGGGGCGATGCCCTGCCCCCACAAGGCGGTAATTTTCCTGAAATTACTAATCCAAAGGGTAAAACTATCGACAGAGCTTGTTTGGCTTTAGTCAGCACACCAGTCATATACTTTTTTCTTTTCTCTATTTATTGTGGGCTGAGTGAAGTCAAATTAGCTCTGTCGATATCTTTACCCCATTCAAAACACTTGTTTTTGTTTTTAAACTAAGATGATATTCTGGCTCTTAGCTACACACCTACACCCAATAGCCAGACACGTAGATACTGCAGATTTAAACATGACTTGTTTGCCATGAAATTATTAATTGGTTATTAATGTAATGTCGGTCCAGGCAATAAATTTAGAACGATACACCAATCACGGTTCACAACCCGCCAAACGGGGCATCACTGAATTAATTGCGTCATAGATGTAAAGATTTGTCCCGGTGAAAAGGATCTCTTACCGTATCTCGCATCAAACCTTATCCACCAACCAAACAACGGCACGTCAGCACATCTACCCAACAGCTATTCCGCACCTATTAAGTCTCCGTAATTCCCCTGTTTCCTTTTTGTAGCGAGTCATTATTGTCTCCAGTATGACCTGTTACATGCATTGTTTACAAGATGTACGTAAAGAATACGCATTCATGCAGCGGTCATTAACAAATTATGATATTTTAAAAGGATCTCCTATCTGCACCCCGAGCTAAGTTCTAATAACAAAATTTACCTCAGAAACGTTTATGCGGGCTCCACTCTTCATTGATATATGTTTGTTGAAAATACTAAGATCCAGGTCCATACAATAAATTATAACCTATACAGTACTTTTACTTTTTTTTTTCTCTCCGACACTCAACCCATCTCAATTAAAAACTATGTCCATAATTAACAAATAAATGGACCCTTACCAACACCGTTAATAATTTAATACGGTACGGAGTTCACGTATATACATGTTGGGTCCTACTTTACATTAGCAAATTTATTGTACTTGAATACTGCACCAGTTGTACAAATATATTTGGAGTTTCGATTTTCTTCTTACCGTTTATTATTACTTAAATTTCCTTTTCATCTCTTACTTCATCACTCCTTGTTTTCTACGAAACCAAAAATCCGCCTTCCGATAAATCCTTGTATTTCAAGAATAAAGCGTTCAACTCCTTGACTTCATAAACAAATGAAATCAAATCCATAAAATAATTGGAAAAAAAAAGAAAAAAAAGGTATGTAGAGAAAGAGAAGACAAAGTCCATCGCTATCGCAACTTCGCCTGGCTTTCGCTTTCATTCCTTGTTCTATATCTTTCCCCTTTAGCCTTCAATCCAGATCTCTCTCCATTAAATCCATCGAGTTCATCTACCTGATTTCACCATGGGATACTTTCGTCTTGCACAAGTTTCAGTGCGTTCGTCTATTGCATTTAGAGATCTTAATCTCTCTGTAGGGTTCTCGTTGAATCCGTGTTAGGTTTAGCTCGTTCTGTGGTTGATACATCGGATTGTATATAGGAAGGGGAGAGACAAAAAGTTTTCTAGGAACTAACTGTACCTTCTGGAGAAATTTTGGTCTTTCAGGAGTGTTGATTTTAACTTTTGATTGAGGGTTTTAACTCAAAAGGGTGATAAATAGAAAAGAACTTCTGAGGGTATCCTTTTAGTTCCCTCCAGACTTCTTTTATCTGTGATTTTTTTTCTTTTTTTTTGGTATTTCGCCTCAAACAAGCAGGGAGCCTGAATCCTCTCAGTTCTTGCCTCTGTTTCATGGGAGTAGAGAAAAATTCAATTGCAGAGGTTCCGCAAAAGGTTAGGTCTTGGATCAACTGCCTGCCTGAAAACCTCTCCAGATCTTTAATGGACGGCACAGATGATGACTGTTCAAGGTGCCACAGTTGTGGCGGCCTCTCGTGTGAGAGTTGCGTGCCGGTGCGGTGTGGGTCCACGGAGTGTTGTCATTTAGGCAGTAATGGATTTGAGAGAGAAAGAGGGGAGAAAAATAGCTCCTTACTGTCTTTGGAGCGCATGGACGCGTCAACTGTACCCGTCCAGTCAGGATCTGAGGGGGTAAAGATCAAACAGTTGGTGAACGAGCTGAAGATCTCTCGCCCAACACTTCAATATTCGTTTTCTTCTCCAAGGTAATTAATTTTATTATTGTTACTTATGTTTTATGTTTTGTTTGGTTATTTTACAATTGATTTTGTTAACTTCACATGTTGATTTGGAAGTTGGTTTAGTTTAAATAGGTTTAGTGACTGTCCTAGTGCCTCTCAATCCTCATCAAATATCTAGAATTAGTTAATTTATTAGAAACTCTTTTATGCTGTCGATGTTTGTTTCTGAAATCCATGTATATATTGTTTTCATTACATATTTAATTTTAATGTCACCACTTCTGCATATACAGTCACCTACTTCCAGTAGTAAATATTGCAATAGTTGAATAATTTACCTGGTTGAAATACTTAATTTAGGAGTATGGATTATGAAGATGATGAGTTCAGTACGAGCTTCTTCACCCCATCAAGTTCATTCTCTGTTACTACCACCTCTGATAGCGAATCGACCACCTTAACTGAACTCCCCAGCTTCAAGTCCATTGTTTCAAGCCCCCAAATTAGCCCGCGCAGGTCACCCGAGCCGGGTGGTGATGCTACCCCTACCTCAAGACGGCGCTCCGTTCCCTTTGACCGATACTCCCCAAGATATGCCAGGCAGAGCTCATATTCTGAGTCTATGCAGGAGCCAGCAAATAACCAAATATATCTTAATGATGATGAAATGGGTCGCCAAACACCTCCCCCAATAAACTTGGAGGGTAACAGCATCATCTGGCTCCCCCCACCTCCGGCTGATGAGGGGGCTGATACTGAAAATGCGTTCTACGAACTTGACGAGGATGAAGATAGTAATTCTGGGTTTTTTGCGGATTCGGGTTCTGATGAGGAAGGATTTGAGATTGGGGAGGAAGGCAACTCGAATTTGACCCAGAAGGAGGTTTTGAGGGGTGCTTTGCATGGGCACTTTCGGGCTCTTGTTGCCCAGTTGTTGGAAGGCCAAGGGGTTGGGGTTGGAAAGGAGAGCTGTCAGGACAGTTGGCTTGAGATTGTGGCATCTATGACATGGCAAGCCGCAAATTTTGTAAAGCCCGATACACAAAGAGGGGGGAGCATGGACCCTGCTAATTATGTCAAGGTCAAGTGCATTGCTTCAGGAACCCCAAGTGACAGGTATCTAGCATGACTTTATTTCTTTTATTATTATTATTATTATTCTTATTATTATTATTATTATTATTTATTATTATTATTATTTTTTGCAGTAGTTTAATTTTTCATGTTCATCAAAAGTGAAAAGCTAATATATCATGTTAAAAAGATGAAAATGCCACGGACTGCTGTTGACAAAAATGCCTCAACAACAGCTAAATTGAATTCCCAAACTGTCGGAAGGGAGAAATCAGAAATTATGATATCTTTTTTAATTGTTTGAAGGGGAAATCTTTCTTATTTGAAGGAGTACAGATGAATTTTCCATTTTGTACATGATGGAATTTTTTTTTTTTTTTTGGTGTTTGCTATTTTTGTATGATTATTACTTTGGCTGGTTTTGATTTATTTGATTCTATTTTTACAGTACTTTTGTTAAGGGTGTGGTTTGTTCTAAAAATGTAAAACACAAACGGATGGTGTCACAGCATAGGAATCCAAGGCTGTTTCTTCTAGGAGGGGCACTTGAGTACCAAAAGACCCCAAACAAACTAGCATCCCTCGACACTGTGCTTGAACAGGTAAAGTTTACTTACAAATAATTTTTCTTTTATCTACTTGCCACATCATCAAGAGCTTCTACAAAGCATCTCCTTTTCTTTCTTTTTTCTTTGTTCTACTTTCTGATCATAGAACTAATTACGGAATTATTGCAATTAATTAATTTGCTTCTTGCAAATTGTCTTATTAAACTAATGTCTAATTTGGTACGTACTGTTAGGGTTAATTTATTTGGTACTAAAAGTTTCTATATTTAAATTCGTAGGAGAAAGAGCATCTAAAGAGAATCGTGGCAGCAATCGAGGCACAACGGCCTAATGTGCTGCTGGTGGAGAAGAGCGCCTCACTATATGCCCAGGAGATCCTCTCCAAGGATATCTCCCTTGTGCTCAATGTAAAACGCAAGCTTCTAGAGAGGATTGCCAGCTGTGCTGGGGCCCGGATCGCCTCCTCCACGGAAGACCTCAGGTTGGCAAGGATTGGCCACTGCCGCACCTTCCGCACTGAAAAGGTCACCACTGAATCTTTGGCAGAGAGTAATTTTGCGGGTAAAAAGGTTGTCAAGACTTTGATGTTCTTTGATGGATGTCCAAAACGGCTTGGATGCACGGTAATTAATGACCTTATATTTACTTGATATTTTTTTATTATAGTGTTTGTTGATGCTTGAAATGCATTGTGGTCATGAGTTAAATTAGGAAAGTTGTAGTATGTTTTGTATTTTCTCTTCTTGGGAACAAAGCTGATTTGAAGAAAATTTTGAACTACTCAGTCTAGAGAGAATTAGAATAGGAAATTGTTAAGTCCCTTAAAAAAGTCTTGTTTCTATTCAAATAAAAGTTGATCTGTTGGAATTGAGATTGGAAGGCAGACAAGGAAAGGTAAGGGATAAGGTTTTATGTTTTGAAAATTTTGAAGAACCAGAGTTCACTTGTTAAATTCAATAGATGTGCGTAGCATGCATTTTCTCAAATGATTTTAACTTGTGCTTTGAAAGAAAGAGGCTCGGAAAATAAACACTTTGAAATAGTCCAAGCAATATTCAAACTGGGTACACAAACATTATAATAGTTGCACTTAATGCATTACTAGTTTTACCTTGTATTTATCGTCCAAGCTCCTGCAGTAGACTAACAAATGAGACAAAATAACTATGATGTAGATTCTTTTACGGGGTGAAAGCCTTGAAGAACTAAAGAAGGTCAAGCATGCAGCACAATTTGCTGTCTTTGCAGCCTATCATCTCTCTCTCGAGACCTCGTTTCTTGCAGATGAAGGTGCCTCTCTCCCAAAACTCCTCATCCCATTTGATTCAACTGGGCAGAAGCTTCTAGGAAATGGTTCTTTCAATGGACATTTGTTGACCCAAAACCCAGAACAGGAGTCTGATTCCTCTCCTCATTCCCAAACTGGCCAAGATGAATCAAGAGAAGAATCCACCATAGAAGAGAAATCCGATAATGAAGAAAAGAGATTATACCTGCCTGAGGATCAGAGAGAGATGACGACTGGTATCTTTTCTACTGATGAGAACCAGCAGAGCATACTAGTTTCCGTATCTAGTACGTATGCAGTGAAGGGGTCCGGTACGGTTTGTGAACAGTCTCAATTATTTCGTATCAAGTTTTATGGTGGCTTTGATAAGCCGCTTGGAAGATATCTCCGTGAGGATCTCTTTGGTCAGGTAGTACTTGCGTTCATTTTGAATCTAATCTCTATTTTTTTAATACTTAAGGAAGCATATTCAATCCAAGATTTTTAGGTAGTCTAGAGGTAATTTCCGAAACAATAATTTGTAATATCAGACCTGTATGGTGCATCAACTTAGGCCAAAACATAACAAACAAGGCTTCTTATGGCCAAATAAGAGGGAAAAAAATAATAAAAAATTCAATGAAGTAATATAATTGCTATGTTGTGTTTTTAAAAAGGCTCCGTACTGTTCATCATGCAACGAGCTGACAGAGAACCACGTAAAATGTTACACCCACCAGCAAGGTACTCTGACAATAAGCGTGAAGCGGCTATCCTCTGACGTGAAGCTACCTGGAGAGCGGGATGGTAAGATATGGATGTGGCATCGTTGTCTCAGGTGTCCTTCTGTTGAAGGGGTCCCACCTGTTACTCCCCGCGTTGTTATGTCTGATGCAGCATGGGGCCTCTCCTTTGGAAAGTTTCTTGAGCTCAGTTTCTCAAACCACACGACTGCTAACAGGGTTGCGTCTTGTGGTCACTCCCTCCAAAGAGACTGTCTTCGTTTCTATGGGTATGTTGCTTCATTTGGTTATTACTTGTATGATGTTGTTCCAGCTTCTGTTGGTCAGCTAAACTTAAGTGGTGGATTCACATGAGAAGTTCAGGGTCTAAGTGACCTCAGAGAACTTGCAATTAACTTTGAAGCATATAACATTTGGTTGATTGATTTCACTGAAACCTTGAAAAATGATAACATTAATCCTTCTGAACAATTTCTCCCTCTGGTTAGGCCCTAGATCATATCAAGTTATCTAATGCTACACCTCTCATTATGCTTCAGTTAATTCAAGTTATCCTCATTTGAACCTTGATTTTGCTTTATGAAGTTTATTTATTTATTTTTATATATTGTTTTGATATTGCTTTTGAACTTTTAATACACCCTTTGCAATGACCCCAACAGAACATGGATTTGATCTTTTAATTAAGTTCTTTTTCGCCCTTTTTGATGTGGCAGATTTGGAAGCATGGTGGCAGTGTTTCGGTATTCTCCAGTGGACATTCTATCTGTCAATTTGCCTCCTTCAGTGATGGATTTCACCAACCGGGTGCCTCTTGAGTGGGTGAGAGAACAAATGGCCGAGGTATTAATTTATTTTTTCTTATTATACCATATTTCAGATCAAATCTACTTGTTTGCTACTTGCTAAGATGCACATTCTTTTTGTAGATATGCACAAGAGCAGATTGCTTGTATGCTGAGGTTTCTCATGTGCTGAACAGCATTGAAAAAACTGTGTCAGCTTCACAAAATGAAGCATTGAAAGAAAGTATCTGTAGGCAAATCTCTGATCTAAGGGAGGCTGTTAGATCCGAAAAGGTCAAGTATGATGTTTCACTTAGGCTAGTAACATCAGAAAGCATGAATCTTTGTCTACCACCACTAGATGTTCTTGACCTCAACCGGCTGAGGCGGGGACTTCTAAATGATGCATGCGGGTGGGACCGTCGCCTGTCTATCATTGATTCTCTTGCAAAGGGAAGTTCTGTCCCATCAGATGACATCCTTGAAATATCATCACGGAAGCAGGAGGAGAATATAAGCTCACATGTACTAGAGTGCAACACAAACAATATAGTGGAAATGGACCTATCCATTGAATCTCCTGAAGGCTATGCGGGGCCGGCTGGTCTCAGCTTGATCTCTGGTCAGTGTAGCCAACAGGAGGAATCTCTAGCGGTCAGGTCCAGTTCAGATTCATCTGCAGAAAGTCTGGCCTCATCTACTTCCAGCCTTTCTGAGAGGATAGACATGGCATGGACCGGGTCCACAGATCAAACTCAAACTCAAACTCCAGCTGATTCTTTCGGGTCCTTCAACTTGATGGATAATCCTGCTATTAGAAAAAAGATGGCCCCAGTCAGGGTACACTCCTTTGATTCAGCTTTCAATACTGGAAACACATCTAGGGATCAATTGATGAACATCCGCAGGGCGTATTCACAAAAGTCCCCAATGGCTGACGATGCATCGAACACGGCTATTATACAACCAAACATGCATATCTTACCGGCCTCATGCATGGTGATGGGTGAAGGGGCCCGTATTGCAATGCTTTCTCATGTGAACTCAAGTGATGTGGTCATTACAATACATGATGATGAACTCACCAGCATCATAGCATCTGCTATGACATCTCAGGAGTACAACACCTTCATATCCCCCTCGTCAAATCATGATAGTAGCGAATCATTGACAGAAGAAACCCATTTTAGGGTTTCATTCGATGATGATGCCTCATCGCCGGCTGACAAGGGGAGGTACTCAATTACCTGCTACTATGCGAAGCAATTTGACGTGCTTCGTAAGACGTGCTGTCCAAGTGAGATGGATTTTATACGGTCCATCAGTCGTTGCAAGAAGTGGAGTGCACATGGAGGAAAGAGCAATGCGTACTTTGCCAAGACTCTAGATGGGAGGTTCATTGTGAAGCAGGTGACAAGGACGGAGCTCGACTCTTTTGAGGATTTTGCGGCCGAATATTTCAAGTATTTGATGGAATCTCTGAAAACAGGAAGTCCCACATGCCTTGCTAAAGTTGTTGGGCTCTACCAGGTATCACACTATCTAATTTCCTTATGCGCATTTTCACAATTAGAGCATAGAATATTGGGTCTTTTTTTAATTTTGAGTCTTTTTTATTTTTTACTTTTGAGATTTAGGTTTGAGTCATTTTACTCTTCAAAATTCTTAGGTCAGGTTTGGGTTACTTTTAAGAATTTATGTGCCGCCAAAGTTAATAATTTTTGTCTTGTGGAAATATTAGGTAGTGGCCAAGAATTTGAAAGGTGGGAGGGAAATGAAGATGGATTTCATGGTGATGGAGAACCTCTTCTTCGGGAGAAACATATCGAGGATCTATGATCTGAAGGGTTCCTTGCGGTCCCGGTATAACCATGACACGTCAGGTAACAACAAGGTTCTCTTGGATTTGAATTTGTTGGAAAATCTCCATACCAAGCCGATATTTCTCGGGTTCAAGGCGAAGCGAAGGCTCGAACGCTCTGTCTGGAATGATACCTCCTTCCTTGCGGTTATTTCTCTACTCCTTTCTAATTTTCTAATTTTGTAATTTGCATTCATAAGCTTTGTAATTTGTGCCAACTTTCTAATTTTCTCTATAGCTTTGTTGGGGATGGATTTAGAGTAGTTATTGGCCCAAAATGTCACCTCAGCAGTTAAATGATACATCAGAACTTCAGGAACAGAGATACCAGATGAACATAAAAGTCAAAAGTACATATTTTTAAGGTGATCAAGAAATAATAAACTGCCGTTCTAATCTAATCTTGACCTATTTTTCTAGTCGGTGGATGTAATGGACTACTCATTGCTGGTTGGGATCGACGAAGAAAAGAACGAGCTTGTTATTGGAATTATTGACTATCTTAGACAATACACTTGGGACAAGCAGCTGGAGACTTGGGTTAAGGCCTCGGGCCTACTAGGTGGCCCGAAAAACACTCTTCCAACAGTCATATCTCCTTCGCAATACAAGAAAAGATTTCGGAAGGCCATGTCAAAGTATTTCCTGACATTGCCTGACCAATGGTCGTCTTAATGTAACTCTCTCTTTTTTTTTTTTTTTTTTTTTTTTTTATAGAGTCATTTTTTATAGACGGTTGCATAGGGTAATACCACAGGAATGAAATGTGATTCCTTTTTGTTGTATGTTTTTAGGTTAGTTGATTCAATTGTATGGCTTGAATCGTGTTTGAAAGCCACGCGTGGAAACACGTTCCCTAGATGTCGGATATTTCGATCGATGTCTAGGTGTTTGGGTCAATAGATTTTTATCAGTGTAAAACTGTAAATGCTTTTCGGTTGGTGTAATTTGGACTTGAGATCAACATTCTATTATTGTAACTTCTATATCTCTCGTCATTTCATTCTTTTACACTGATTTCTGATAGCAGCTTGTCACTCAGGCGAGTCTGCTTATATCCTCCAAATTAGGATGGAACTGCTTTATAAACGTTATGGCAATCCAATCAATGTTTTCTTGTCATTGTATGATATCTAGTTATTTTCCTTTCTAAAAATGGCTGTCGCTTCACTATAAAATCACTGAAAAGCAAACAAGATTTAATCTGGTTCCAGTGTTAGGTTTGGATCTAATAGTGTTGGCGAGAGGTCTAATTAATTAATTATAAATTCTTTGATCAGAAGTGAACCGGGCCTTGTTTATCATATCGGGTTCACGGGCGTACGGATACATATTTTCTTCTCAATGGGCCGTTTTTCTTCAAAAGAATTCTATAGTGACTCAGCAAAAATCGAAAGAAAATCGTTCATAATCACGTGTAATATATTATATAGTTCATATATCATCATAGGCAGAGGTGGATTCAGAATTTTGATTAGAGGTAGGCATAAATTATTGACAATAGTGCAATTTTTTCTTGACGAATAAGAGCAAAGTAGCGGATAGGAATTTTAAAAAAAGATTTGGTGTGACCGGATACATTGCGATACGGTACGTTTTGATCACAGCACGACATGTTTGTCGGTCACGTGTTGTGACTCACGTCCCATGATGTGACCGTTCGCGTGACATGCACGTCATGCGAAAGATTTAATCGCAGCATGACACGTGGTCTCATGAGTCACGTGTAGTTAGGACTGTTAAATCTTGATCGAATAGTAAATCTTGAATACACTAATATAAATTATGAAAAAAAAGTAGTTAAATATGACCAAACGTGACAAACCACTCACATGTGGTCAAAGCTTGACTAACGTACTGTGACCATCCTTCCAAATTTGATCATGACACAACATTGTTGGTCCTAAAGGCACCTAGAGGGTGGGTGAATAGTTTTTTTTTTTTTAACTTTTAACCTAAATTAAATTATCTAGCGTGTCTATAGGTTATTCTCAGCAGAAACTCGAATAACTTGAATCTAAACTAAAATATAAAATAAATAAAGTAAATAGTAGAGTTTAGAGACACTTGACACGAGAGATGTTTACAGAGTTCGGCACTAACGCCTACGTCTTCGGGACTTCGCGATCTTTTTGATGGCGCGCCTTTCTTTACCCAATGAGAAAAGAGTGCAAGGTGGAACCGGTGAGTTCTTACAAAACTTGGAAAGTCACACGGTCCGAGCACGAAAATGGCTCAAGAGCACTAAAGGCTCTAATACAAAAGAAGCGAGCACTCAAGGCTCTAGGGTTTGAATGAATAAAAGATCTCTGACAAATCATTCTAATTCTTACAATAGGTTGAGTATGGTGGAGTAGATTTCGGTTGTTGAATGAGTATTGAAGTTTCAAGATCAAGCAACCAAGGTAGCTCTCTATTTGAGTTGAGAAGAAGGTGATTGATGGCTGGAGCATACTTCAAAACCTAGTATTTGTTTCTATATAAATGGAGAGAGGCAAATCTAGGTATATAGACGTTATCATATCTGACGTTTGTCTTCCACGATTTATACCGATCCATACGTTCATATTTTGAAAAAAGTTAATACATAAAAGTTGTAGATCTCGGTCTCCTAAAAATTTCATGCTTTGATTCACTCAAATCGGAGTTCGTATGACCAAATGGCGGTCAAATTACGACAGGTGTGAAGGCTGCTGTAATTATTCCGTTGCAACGGTCCGGCTCTAGAACCCAGACCGTCAGGTGACGGTCCCAAACGAGTTAAACCATTGTGGTTGATATTTTTACCGTTGTAACGGTGCCTGAATCGTTATAACGGTCATCAACTGTTCTGGAACTTCAAATAACGGTCATTAACTGTTCTAGAACTTCAACACTCTTCAAACAAGCGTATCTTGGTGCTCGAGTGTCCGATTTGGGCATATGACCACTTTTCGGAAAGCTTATGAAGAATAGATGTTGATTTTGAAGTCTTACCCTTCATTGGAACGGTAATGCAGTCAGTTATCTCAAGGACAAAGGAAACAACCTCAATAGTATTGTTACATTTCTAAATCTTATAAACCTGCACATATCTCAACTAAAGAAAATTGTTAAATTAAATTTATGTATGTTTTGCAAATCTAGTCAAACAGACAAGTAAAGGGTTTCAAAAGCCAACAAGCATGATACATAAAAAATCTGACTTAATCACAGCACGACACGTGATTAAGGGTTTGGCACAAATTTATCTAGGGGTAGGTATAGATTTAATTTACCACTATGTCAAACAAAAATTTCAAATCCAGGGGTAAGCAAGTGCCTACCCCTAAGCCTCTCTGCATCCGCCACTGATCATAGCTTTATTTCATCCGGAAACTATCCAATCAATGTATCACCACTGATAACTAATTCGGAAATTTTTTATTCATAGAAATGATTAAATTTAGATGTACGGAAATAAAAATAGTGTTTCGTTTCTAACAAATATAGAAAGATCTGACTCATTGAGTATGATTCAAAATATATGAATCTGACTCAATGGTCCATATCCAAATATTATATTTTTTCTGAGATCATCTGCGGACCATAGCTTGATTTTCTTCTAATCGGACGTTCCGAAACTCCAGATCCAAACTCGAAAAAAACATGGATCTGAATCATTGAGTCCGATCCATAATATTTGAATCAGACTCAATGAGTCAGATCTTTTTATATCTATTAGAAATGATTCAATTTTAATAATTTCTACTGATAAAAAAATTCCGTAACCACAAAGATCCACAAAATATTTAATACCAATTTTGCTGATTACAATATTTTTTCGGTCCCATGCGAAACCAAATGTCGCAAAAGTCGAGAAAAAGAAAGGTGGTATATTGGCACTACATCACGTTGTTATATACATATATATATATAAATGTCGCAAAAGTCGAGAAAAAGAAAGGTGGTATATTGGCACTACATCACGTTGTTATATATATATATATATATATATATGAGGAGGATTCAAATGTCTTTATTTTTTGTGTCTCCACTATGTTTCTATTTTTTAAAACTTTAATAATTCAAAATTTAAAACTCAAAAATCAAAATAAAACCGTTGGATATGATATACATCATTTTATCCATGCACATCTAAAAAAATTATGACATTTCAATTTTAGTTTGATTGTCATCAAGAGCTTGTAAAAAATGCACTAATTTGAATGATTTCTAGACGTTGATTTTTGAACCTATTGATTTACATAAAAACAAAATTGAAATGTGATAATTTTTTATAAGCACACAGAGAAAATAATATAGATCACATCTAACGGTTTTATTTTGACTTTTAAGTTTTAAATCTTGAGTTATTAAAGTTTTAAAAAATGGAGGCATGATGGAGGCACAAAAAATAAAGGCATTTCAACCCTCCTATATATATATATATATATATATACAGGAACTGCACGTACCTACCAACAGATATATTGAAAATAGATACGCATATGATGGGGAGCACAATATAATTAGGTGCTGGTTTCAATTTTATAATGTAACTTCTTTATCAGAAGATGGATAATTGATCCCTGACCTTCATCATCTGGATGAATAGTATTTTTTTTCTTTTTTTTTTCAATTATAACGGCGGTCAGCAATTTTTTTGCGCCTAGGAGTGTCAACCATCAACGGATACGGTAAGAGTCGGGTGAAAGCATTTTCATATCTATATTCATCACAAATTGTTCTTACCTGTACTTTATTCTTATCCAGTACAAATTACTTTATTCATATTCTACTTTTACCTGTTATGGTTATCAGATAACGAAATGGTAGCGGGTAAATAACGGGTAATGCTATTATAATAAAAAAAAATATTATTTACTAAATAATACATTAAAACACATTCATTTCATAAATAGATATATATAGAGAGAGAGAGAGTAAGGCTACGCTACTTCGCGAATTAAATGAGCTATTTTAATTCACATTAATATCTCTAGTTTCGAAGTTCAAATAGCCAAATCAAACCGTTAGATGTTTAATCTATATTAAAATGTGCTTGGAGACCAAATTTTACATTTTTTGAAATTTTTTTACTATTTATTAAGATAGTTTGAAAATCACTGTTTTTTTACTATTTATTAAGATGCAGAATTTTAATAAAAACAACGATTTTCAAACCATTTTAATAAATAGTAAAAAAATTTCAAAAAATGTAAAATTTGGTCTCCATGTTGGGGTTCACGCGGTGCTAACCGGAAACCCGTTTTAGGCTTAAGGTGCGGAATGACCGTAGAACAAAAATTTCTACGGCCAACTTAAGCTCAGGATTAAACGGGGTATGTCAGGAAACTTTCCAAGGCGGTCCACCTTCAGTATTCTTTTGGCATCAAAAACCAATTTAATCCTTTTACAGATCTACTCCATGATTGATTTCTAAAACTTTAATCTACTTACAAATTAAATAGATTAATATAACATATTTATACCTTGTTTCCAAATCACAGTTGGAATGCAGACCGAGCGAGTAGAGCCTCACCAGGGAAGGAATCGACTCGAAACGGAGCATCAGACGTCTGATGCCTCTATCGGTTATCCACCAGGACTAACCGGAGAGCGGTTTATTTCTTCTGCCAGAAATACCGTAAACCGCGAAATTCTGCAAAAACACTATTCACGGGGAAAAGACGAAAACCCGTAAACACAAATTTTCGGTTGCTCAGTTTCATCAATATGCAAAACTGACATACCGCTAAATTCGGTAAAACACTATTCATCGATCCCGTAAATATACTCCACAACAATCCGCAAGATTATACGTCAACTACGTATAACTTTCTTTTCTCAACCGAAACACTATTTGGGAGAGAAACCTAGAAATAGAGAAAATACCGATTCGATTCTGCACGAAACGATACAAGTGAATTAGTTATTTTCTCTCTACCCCTCCACCCCTATTTATAGTGTTTAGGGTCGGTTGCAAAAGACCAAAATGCCCTCCAAGTTCGGCCTATTTACAAGGTATGCCATTGACACCTCATCTTTTATATGTGAAATGACCAAAATACCCCTTCCACACCCTTCCACACTCTTCTCCATGTTTCTACACATGCAAGGTGGCATAGGTGTGAAATGACCATTTTGCCCTTGTGGATAGGATTGATGACATGTCATCTGGATAGGATCAATGACATGTCATGCGGATAAGGACGAATCTGAAAAGACCCGAATGCCCTCGGCCCGAACACAAATAATATTCGTATAATTATTCTGAACAATTATATATATATTTTTCTTGCGGTTTGTTGTTTCGGTAATTTATACAACGTGTCCTGCACATTTATAAATTAACCGGTTAACTTTTATACAGCGTGTCACACACGTTTATAAATTAACCAATGTTTTTGCTTGTTATTTTTATATAACATTTATAATTTAATTATAACACGTATAATTAATTATAACCATCTTACTATTGATCATAACTAATTTATAATTAATCACAATAAGATTCTCCGATTAACTCCTATATGGTGTGACCCAATAGGATCTGTGTTATGTTGGTAAATAGAGTTAAAACTGTTTTAACTTCTATAATCATGGGTGGCATCTGGCAACACATCATGACCATCCAATTACACAGATGATGCTGTACTGTACAATATCACGATCCAGTAAACAATTCACTTGTGTCTGTTCTTCTGTCTCATAGCTATCAGATCAGTTTCAAGGTAGATGTGTGTCATCCTTGCTAACTGAATCTTTTCTTGATCTTGAGCAGATTATCAAATATAATTACTCTTGTAATTATACCGCTAGCAGATAATCTTACTCTATCAAGGGGCCCAGTGATGCTATAGCTCGTATAGAGATACGAGAGACAAATAGTATTCTTGGTAAACTATCACTTCCTCATCTAAGCTATACATATGGAAAAGCTATCGTTATAACTGCTTTTTACGGACAGCGGTAGATAACAATCACACATACATATTTCTCAGTGGGAACGATAAATACCTCATACTGTAGAACCTGACACTGAATGAAAACATAAATGACATGAACACAATTCTATTTAATGTTTCATTCGGGGTCTGTCAAATACCATGTTCCTAGAACATGCATCTATGTGATTAAAATGACATCTCGTGTCAGGTGGTTTGTAAAACTTAACCATCTTTTAATCCACATACTAACCTTATCGCGGTAATTAGTGTTCCTGCTAATTACCTTGGTCAGTGACTTTTTAAGAGTATATATCATCTATATTATGGAGTTTCACAATTTCAGTCATGAACTCAAAATGATCCATAAATTCAATAATACTCAAGGCAACAAAATGATATAAATCATCCAATTCATGAACAAAACTTTATGATAAATTATCGTATTATTGACTTCTAGATTATTACACTTACACTCCAAGCATATTTTAATATAGATTAAACATCTAACGGTTTGGATCAGTATTTAAACTTCGAAACTAGAGATATGAGCGCGAATTAAAACAACCCGTTTAATTCGCGGAGTAGCGTAGCCTTACTCTCTCTCTCTATATATATATATACACAAATCCAAACCATTAGATGTTCAATCTACATTAAAATCTGCTTGGAGACCAAATTTTACATTTTTTTGAATTCTTTTACTATTTATTAAGCTAGTTTGAAAATCGCAGTTTTTATTAAATTTCTGAAGTATTGAAAACAACGGTTTTCAAACCAGCATAATAAATAGTAAAAAAATTCCAAAAAATGAAAAATTTGGTCTCCAAGTAGATTTTAACATAGATTGAACATCTAACGGTTTGGATTTGTTGTTTGAATATCAAATACTAAAATATGACCCCGTAAGCACCTCGGTCGAAGTGCTTCCGGTAGCAAATTAGCCAGACTCTCTCTCTCTCTCTATATATATAGACACACACACGTGTTTCAAAGGTCTAAACTTTATTAGGATTTACTGAAATTTATTTACGTGTTTTAATAGTTAATTAAGCGTAATACGACTATCAAGAATAATTGAAAAATTAATATTCATTGCTTATTAATATATATAACATATATAATATTTTTTTTATAATTACCCGGTCAGGTAATTGGTACGGAATAGACTTTATCCGTAATCCGTTTAGATAACGAAAAAAATCTTTACTTGTATCCGTACCCGATAAGTTTACGAAAGAAAAATCTTATCCATACCCATCTTATCGAATATTGTATGGATTGAATAAACGAATAAAAGAGTACCATTGACACCCCTATTTGCGCCGAAAGAATTTGATAATTTAAAAATATTTTTTTTGTTGACAAGAATTCCTACCGAGGCAGCAGTACGTATCTAATTAAGACAACTCCAACCATAATAACAAGATTTGCGAACAATTTGTGAATTATTTGGATTTGAGCCATTGGCAAATCAATTCGCGTATTATTCAATATATGTGAATTGTTCCTAAATTATTTATGAATTTTACGAATTTTATATGGATTATTCACCTTGAATTATTTCATGGGCAAAAAAACTTCTTAGTATATATTATTTTGACTCTTTTGTGGAACTAAGATCTCTAGTCTGAACTCAATATATAATTCTAAATTATTTTCAAATTATACTCAAATTATTTTTAAATCACGAATTTTAATTTGATCCAGTTGAACATCAATGTGACCCCAACTACCACGGTCAATGAATATATATTTATCAAGACTCCTATATATGCTGACACGCTGTATCAATCCTGTAAGGGGCAACTGACCATAGATGTTCATGTTCAATTCAAAAATCAAACAAACTGATATATATTCAAAACCTTGAAAATAATAGTAGAACTCAACATGATAGTAAGTAACGATGAGAACAACCAAATCTAAAAGTTTGAACCGTCATCTCTGTATAATTTATTGTTACCATAATCACAGAACATGTGCAGTTGATAACATTTGTTGCTTCTTATAATGGAAACGTTGAATATTTTGATAGCGGTTGCAGGAAGCTGCCGCTACCATAACTAACTATCTCGGTTTCCGAATTATAAAGCGACAAAAAACAATTCCATGCGAAAGAAAGAGTCAGTCAAGTGCATTGGGTCAAGGAAACTTAATTCTTCGTTGGTTTGTGCTCTTCATGCTGCGCAAGCATATTCAATCAAGGTCCCTCTCACCTTGCGTGAAGCGCATATCCTTGAGGATTTTTCTTTCTTTGTTTTTTTATAGGACAAACACAACAAGAATGAGACGCTTTTCACGAGGATAAAAAAGTGACTTTTTACGACGGACTACTCTCATTGTTCAGCTTTTTCTTTTTGTGACGGACGGCCGTCGTAAATACGTTTTTTTCCTCGCAAAAAGTGTATACTTTGTTGTAGTGAAAAATAAAGAAAATTTATAAAAAAAAGGTTTTTAGAATAACACTCATTATTTGTTCGATACTTGAAAAGGACTAAAGGAGTTCAAAATTTTCATATTTTGTCATAATTCATCGTATCTCACATTTTTTATTTTAGTTTTCAAAATTCAAACAGTTGATTTGAATCGATTAACATGATCTTCATATTAAAATGTGCTTGGAGACCAAATTCTACATTTTTTGAAACTTTTTTACTATTTTTTTTAAAATAGATATAAAACCATTGTTTTTGGATGGATTTTGAAAATAAAGACAAATGATACGAAAAACATGAGGCATTTTAACTCTCCTCTATTTAAAGTGTTAAACACGATTTCAATCTTTAATTTTTTTTTAATATACAATAAATTAGTCATACCGTTGTTATTTGTCATTATTTAAAAACTTAAATGATTAAATGAAGATCCATGTTATCATCAATAAATATATGTAAATATTATTTTTAATTCATTTATGAGAACACAAACATAGCCACTAGTAATGTTTTAATTAATATTTGATGCTATGATTAATTATATTAACTTTTACGTTATTTGTATTGTTTGTGCGACTATATCCCTATTAATTGCAATGTTAAAAATGATAATATGATAAGCTAAAAATGTTATTTTGTTCAATAAATATTAAACATATGCATGTCTAATTTATTAAACAATGAAACTTAATTTAAGGAAGAAACTAAATATATTTGAAACTTATAGATCAAAATTATAAACGACATTTTGTAACTTACTCTATAAAATAATATATTATATTTATATATTTCTCTTAACGAGCATTTGGCATGATATACGTTGGCCGGGGACTTAAAATAGAAGATAATACTTCTTCAATCCTTGCTAATTATTTTTATGATTTTAACTTACCTTTTTTTTGGGACTCAATTCTTTTGACGCTATTAAAAAGTGTTGTGTTAGATTTTGGTATTATGTAATACAAATTTTAATGGGCAAGTGTGAGATTTCTTTTTTTTTAAAGGTTGACTAATTTTTTTTTATTTGGTCAGTTTTGTTTATCTGAATTTATGGGGACTTTATCCACCTAAGTGCTGGCCATTACTCATTAGCCAAAAATCTAAAGGAAAGAAGATGCAAAAAAATGAATCTTGTAGGAAAGAAAAAGTCATGTTAAATTTTTTCTTGCTAAAATACGTTAATACAGTAATGATTTTATTTTTTTTTGAAATAAAGATATGGGCAAAATTTTAACTTTAAGTATTTACAAAAAATTTCTCTAATTGAATTTCAAACTTACAACCTCTCACGCAAAGATTATTATATATCTTAGTCATCAAAGATTAGTTCTCTACAATAATGAAATATTTGTAAGTTTCAATAAGTTCTAAATTGTTTTTTTTTTCCTTATCTTTTGATTCTTGATAAATTGATAAATACTTTGCTGGTCTGAGAATGTGAAAACTATGTAATAGACCATTGACTGTTTAAAGATGGTAATTATCATTTTATTTGATACTTGCATATGCTTAATTGACTCATAAATTGTACTTACTATGACTGTCTTATTTTTTTAGAAGTAAAACAATTTCTATTAAAAAAATTAGAAAATTTTAAGCACAAATTATTATTTTTTGTAGACCTTACAGACATACAATTAATGATAATCAACACAGTCAATTGTGCAGTAATTTAACATAGGAACAGAAAAAAAAAATGTATTGCTTCTTAGACATATCAAATACACCTCTTAAATGGGACTATAAGCATATATAATGCACATTCCGTTCAATCAAAAGATAAAGATCGATAAATTAACAATGATGAGGTAGCATAGTAAAAAGGTTTGGCGGCTTAATATTTTTAATGAATTATTAATTTGTTGACTTAATTGCTTCATTTAACGGTCAAGTCTTTGATAGAGTATAATTCAATGACGTAAAAATAAAAAAAATGTTTTTTCTTAAATACTTCTCTTTTGTACATTATTAATATCATTTGACTTTTTGACATAAAATAGAGTTAACTTGTCAACTTAAAATATTTATAAAAAATATATCAATGAAAATTAGTGCTGTAATAAACAAAAATAAAAGATAGAATATCAACTTAAATACTCATCCTTTTATTTTTGCATCGTAGATCTGTAAACGAGATGCAGTATATTATATAAAACAACAGAATGACAACAAACATACATCTCTTTCAACTACTAAACGAGCATGGCAGCATGACAAGATGATACAAAATTGTCACTGCTTTGAGAGTCATATCTTCATCGAGTGATAACTCTGGTAAAAATATGATAATAAAGTTACAAGCACCATGCCTGGTAAATACAGAATGACCAAACCAAAAAAAAAAAGAGAAAAAAGAAAAAAAGAAGAAGAAATGACATATTCACAAATCAAAAGTCAAAATATCCATATCACTAATTTTTCTAATCAGAGAGAGAATTTTACAAGAGAGAGCTATCTATCATACTCTAAGGAAACAGTAAGAGAAAAATAAAGAAAGAAGATATCAAGATAAGGAATCCTTGATTTTACTTCAGCTCTGAATGGAAGCCACGTCAGCTGTAACCGTGAAAGAGCAGACGAGCATTAACTTCCACTCTACATGGAAGTTCTTTTCTTCTAGCACCTCTCTCTATCAGGTTGGATAAACTGGTTCGAAAGCTGAGTTGAGATTATTCTAAATAAAACTAAAGAAAAAAAATACCCCAGGGGCTTCGGTCTCATGCGATTATCTCTTCTGGCAATGCCACAAATCTTGCCCTTTTCTGAAACAAGGTAAGAGGAAAAAAAATTAGCACAACTGATAAAACCAACGACTTATTAAAACTAACCCAGGTAGTTGTAATGATTAAATTCATTGAACAAGATCATATAATAGAAATATTTTATGATATCTCTGTCAGATATGCATGTGCCTCAGATTTATACAGCTAAAAATTTTATTACAATTATTCAATTTTTATTTCACGTCATATGCACTTCTTTTATGAGGCTATAACCTGATATACCTGATATTCTGTATTTATAATGTTATGATTACCAAGTTCAATTTGTATTGTAAAAACGGAAAAATATGACTAACAAATTATTTCCCCAAAAAAATTGATTCTGCACAACATCATAGTCTTTCATACAATGTAAATGGATTTATAATAAGAGTACAGCCAACCTATTTTTGAATAGGCCTTTAAATTATTTCAGATCACATGGCATCAATTATTAGAGGGAACAGATATGCAAATTCAAGTCAAATTTCAAACAAATATAGCGTCTAGCAAATTCAAAGCAGAGGCACATGGTTCTGGATTTCTAGTTGACATTTGAAACAACTGGAGAACTATTTCCGTTGCCGTTGCATGATTAACTAGTTTATTCTTCTAGGGCATGAAATTATCAGATAAATATTAGTTGCATCTTTGCTGTCTTTTATAACCATCCTAATTATCCGTCCATCTACTTAGCACATGCTCTCCTTATTTCTTAGAACAAAGTCAAATGTTCACAAAAATAATATGAACAAATTATACTATTCTAGAACAAACAACAGTTAAAAATTTGAGGTTTAGGGACATCACCAGAAGAATTTCTAAGAATCAACATATTGCTTCTGGACATTGTACCAAACCAAGAAGTAGACTAGTTCGGAAATGAAAAATTTCAGGACCAAATAACAATACTTGTTGGAAAAAAAATGCTAAAATTGATTTATTGTTGGTTGCTTTTCAAGTTCATGTTGTTATGGGTATCATTCTGTTCCTTTTCTAGAAAGTGAAAAGCAGATTGGTACTAGCATACATCAGCTCCTGTCTCAGTTAACCAACCATTTTTATTTGGCACTGTTGATGCTAACTAGTTACACAAATGGAATAAACTTATAATTTCACTAATTGGTTACAAAAACAGTAGAGTTTGGTGATCGATGGTAATCCTTGAATGGTAAGTTGCAACACCTATTCATGTGAGAAAATAATATGGAACTAACCAAAAATAGCCACCAAACCAACTTGGAGAAGTCTATAAGATTCTCAATGTTGAAAATGGATAGTGCCATGCAATATGAACATCTGACTAGATATTCTAGAACCTATTAAGTACCACAAGGTACTTCTGATGCATCAAATAGGAAGCATACTGGTATTTACCAAAAATTCTACTTGCAGACTTGAATTGGTCTTGTCAAAAGAAAGAAACATACAGTATAACAATTTTCATATCTATGCATGCCATTATGTTAAAAACCACATGGTAAAACCACCAATTCAAAGATCTGCTTTTACCAACAATTGAACACGCTCAGGGGAGAATAATACCCAACGTAAATTCAACATTCAAAATCGTTCGTAAGAATTCGATGTTAGATAAAAATCTACATTTGATGTCAAGATCAAGCTGTAGTGATTATCAATTGGTTTAGAATTTTTTAAAGGAGGACCTCTCAATCTCATATTTATTTAATCTGTTGATATCTATCTATATATTTTTATGTAGGAACTTTGAAAGTTAATAGGTA
The DNA here is from genome assembly GCF_964058835.1 of Carex rostrata. NCBI lineage: Eukaryota > Viridiplantae > Streptophyta > Magnoliopsida > Poales > Cyperaceae > Carex > Carex rostrata. The sequence continues at coordinate 13,029,739 of NC_135923.1, forward strand.
TCAAACTATACAGATGCTCTATTTTAATAATAAACAATAATAAAATTTACGGGCCAAAGTCTAAAGGCCCAGTTTTTTCACTGTCTCAATTGTAAGATTTTATTATTTTATTTTATTATTATTATTTTTTGCTCTAGTACGAGTTGCATGCAATTAACCGATCATGTTCTATCCCAATCTATTGTCCCAGGGGTGCTTTCCGAGTTTTATCTAGAATGAATCAAGTGATTTGCTGGGTTCTCCAAAGTGCATTTATAGAACCCATTTACTTTTCAACCAGTTACCTCATTTGAGACGCACATATATTTTTGTATGAAATAGGTTTTTCACTGTACAGTAAATTGGGAAAAAGTTATCAAATTACTTTCTACTGATGCTATTAATTAAAATTCTAGCTACGAAAGTGCGTTTGTCCATCAAGATTCAAGTACATTAAATAGTAAAAAAAAGAAAATTATTATTCGCATCAACTTGTAGATGAACCAAATTAAGAAAATTAAGAGAAATCCCGAAATTTTAAACGAAACATACCTCCTTTGCATCTGGCGTACGCGGCGTACGGAGCTCCGGCGTCCTCGTAAATGACGGCCACCTCTCTGGCGTTCTCGTCGGCGTCTTAACAGGTGTCACCAACGCGGATCTCAATGGCGACCTCCTCGGGGTCATTACTGGAGTCATCAACGGCGATCTCATCGGTGACCTCGTTGGTGTCATCATAGGTGTCCCCACAGGCGTACCAGAGTTCTTACAAAGCTCCATGATCTTCTGCGCTGCCTCTCGTGGATCCTTGCTCTCCTCCATGAGCCTGGCAACCTCTTTCTTGGGAAGCCTCATCCTGACTCTTACTGCCCCGTCAGATTCCTCGTCTACTGAGGATGACATCCCCAATGACAAGTCGGATGTGGAGCGGCGCGTGAGCATCAAACTCTCAAGCCGCTCTTTCGCTCCGACCTGGAGAGTTCCAGACCAGGCGCGTCTAGGTGCGCGTTTGTTAGGAACCTTTGGAAGCTCTACGAGAAAATAAAGCTTCCCAGGATTGAGAGAGATGTCAGGACTAAGTGGAATTGCCCTGACGCCTAGTTGCTTCACCTGCTCGGCGTCAAGAAGGGTGAAACCTGGGTGGTCCCGGAGCACGTCAGCCACCTGGACCGGCGGTTTCAGACGGAAGGCGGTGCCATCTACCTTCATCACCTTGGCGGTGCGCTTCTTGCCTCCTATGCTATTTCCCATAGTGGCAATTTTTTTTTTTTTTTTTTATTGGAGCTTCAATTCTCTGTCGCTGTTGGAAGGGGAGGTATATGGATGTGGTGGGGAAAACTGGAAAAGGGAGGGAAATATAAAGGAAGGGTAAAGGGGAGAATGAGTTAGTGGGTAGGAGAGTCAAATAAATGAAAAGGAAATGGAGGTGAGCTGGTGAAGGGGATCAAGGGAACGGAATCTGACAATAGAATGAATTAATAGTTAATTAACGTTAATTTTTTTTATTAATTGATTAGTCACAAAAGATGGCTTCCCATATTGCCATTGACATTATTTTTCATGCCTCCTCAAAATTCTCATTGAAATTAAGTTAAATAACCAAGTGGGTAATTAAATTAGGAAGATTAATAGTTTCCATTGTGGCCAAAGTATACCCACTAGTATTTAAAATAAATCAAAATGGGATAAAACCAAAATAATAATTTCTTAGAAAATAAATAAAACAAAAGTCAAGGGGAATGATGGAATAAAATAAAATGTAAAAGACGGTCAAGATTGAGTTGCCTTTCTAACTCTTTACCCAAAAAAAATATTAACCTGGTGTGGCAATTGAAAAATATTAGTTCAAAACAAATAACTCATAAAATAGAGATAATGTAGTGTTGGCTGTGTTGCTTATAGGTTTGGATGTGTTGTTTGTGACATCAGTTGGTACAATTGTTTTGCACCATCCATACCTGAATACCTGAATCGGTTAACTATTGATGTGACATGATTCAATAATCGATATCTTTGATATAGTTTCACTGATCAGATCAATAATCGATAACCATTTACATTTAATTTTGCATCCATACCTCATTACTAGATAATTTTGTTTTCTTCTTTCACTGATGTAGAATAAGAGGGCCCACCGGCCCAATAAAAATGATTTCTAGAATTTTTTGTGTGGGGGGGACATCACATGTATGTACTGTAGTTTTGTGTTTCTTCATATTATATGTTTGCTTTCTTGATGAGGTGCGGAGTGGAGAATTTAGACTCTGTTTGTGCGCTGATGCGGGATGCATTCATGCATACGGCGGCTTGGTTTTGGAATATTCTGATCTCAAACTTATTCCGTCCATTTCGGCAAGCATTTCGGTGAATATTTCTGCTTACTCATTCAAACAAGGAATTTTTTTATTTTTAAGAGCAGGAACTAGAAAATTTAAAATACAGTGCGTTTGGATGAATCAAGGAATAGCTCGGAATAGTAGTTATTTTTGGGTTCGGAATAGCAACTATTTTTTGGTTCGGAATAGCTACTAACCCAACATTTTATAGAAATAGCGAAATAGCAGCTAACCTGAGCTATTCCTTTGTTGAGAATAACATTTTTTTTTCCACCCAAACGTGTTGTGTTGAGAATAGCTCGCCAGAAATAGCAGCTATTCCTGAGTTCGCGCTATTCTTGTGTCACCCAAACTGTATAAAAACTTAAAAAAAATAAATATTAAATTAAATTTTAATATACATGATTAAATTTTTTCAAATCATGGAGGTGACTAAGCAAGTTATTTGTAAGCTTGACTTCAAAATTTATCAAATTGACTTCAACCAAGGAATTTAAATCGTTAAAATTGATTTACTTCATAATTTATATCAAATTTATAAATTTTCAAATTGCATTTAGTATTAAGTTCACCAATAAAAAATGATTGAAAAAATGAACACACAAAAATTAACTTATAATTTTTTTTTACCGCTCGACTTTATACTAAATTAATTCGAAAATTTATAAGTTTGATATGTAAACTCACCACTCATGAAGTACAACGGTTCCATTAGTTTTAAATTTGTTATTTGAAGTTATTCTGATAAATTTTAAAATTAATTCTCGGTGAACTTAAAGAACACTCTAATTCTACTCTATTTTCAGTATCTGTTCTCAGGCTTATCAGATCCATCTCGGTGATAAATATTCATTTAGTTTTACCTGTTGAAACGGAGAATTCAAAGTTTCAAATCAATCCATTTCAGATTTACCGTGCCTTTTAATTGTGGTCAGGAAAAAAAAATATATGGATTATTTAAAGACTTCACCATCAATTGTCATGTCAAGTGTTCCAAAACATAATCATTTATATATTTGACAGTGAAATTTCTTATAATTTTGTTAGAACAGTTTGATTTGGTTAAATTTAAATGGAATTTTTTTTATCAAGCCCTCGAAAGAAAATGATATAGACTTTTAATCCATTTTGTGATTTCGAAATCTATAACACAACCAGCGTCCTCACACACACACATTCGATTCGATTTTAGTTTATATAAATTTGAGTTTTGTTTTTTTGGAGTTACATAAATGGAATACAGACTCCTTTTCTCCAAAGGGAACTGAATAGAATTGGCAACCTTAGTTGATCCTCTCCATTGTTAGATAACTTGAGATTATCTATATAATGATGAGGACTTAATTTCTTTATGTTGGTGCATTTCCCAAATGTGAGCAAGTTTAAGGAGCTTTAACAACTGAGTTAGCTTCTGGCAATAATTTGGTGAGGTTGTATTGAATGATGATAATCACAAGTGCCTCATGAGGTTTGTCTTCTTTGCGTGTAGGCTTTTAATTTTGTATAAAGGGAAGTTACCTACTTCAGAGAGGCAGCACCTTGTTTTATTTCCAGAATAAACTATGAACAGGCAGCTGAGGAAGTCCAATAAAGAACTATCTTTGAATATTAATTTGTAATTCTAAATTTCTTCTCCTTTTCTTTTCAAAAGTCAGTTATATGTTTTTTTTTTTCTTAAAAAAAGATCCATATATTATAGAAATATTATTTTATTATTAACGAATAATTACAAATTGAGTGAAATACAAAGTCTTGTCAAATTTCCTATATAACAATCATATTCTACCCTAATAATTTCCTATATATTTCTATGGTACTATGCATAACGCATTTTGATCCGCACTACGGATTTATTTCTTCATTTTTAAAGTCTAAATAGTTGATTAGAATTAAATTTTATATTTTTTAGAATATTTTTACTATTTTTATAGATAGGTAGGAAATCACTACTTTCGAATGGTTTAGAATTTTTAGATCAAGTAATTTTGCATTTATCTAGAAAACAATATTAATTTTTTTTTTTTTGCATCCAAATACATTTTCATATGGAGGTAATGTTGAGTGAAACGCATTGACTATTTGGACTATAAAAATATAGATATACATCCATAGTAGGGACCAAAGTGCGCTATACATAGTACCCGTAGCCTCACTTTATTAGTAACGAATATAGAGGAGGGATCAAGTTACAATAAGTTACAACAAGCATTTTTTACATTTTCAAAGTCCAAATCGTCGATCCAAACCGTTAGATGTGATATCTACAATAAAATGTGCTTGGAGACCAAATTTTACATTTTTTGGAATTTTTTTACTATTTATTAAGTTGGGTACAAAATTCAATGGTTTGAATTTGACTAGTTTTTGTACCCATCTTAATAAATAGTAAAAAAATTCCAAAAAATATAAAATTTGGTCTCCAAGCACATTTTATTGTAGATATCACATCTAACGGTTTGGATCGACGATTTGGACTTTGAAAATGTAAAAAATGCTTGTTGTAACTCAAAAATTGTTGTAACTTGATCCCTCCTCAACGAATAATTATAAATTGAGCAAAATACAAAACTTCTCAAATTTCCTATATAAAAAACAGATTCTACACTGAGAATTACTAATCTGGTAAGAGCACAGATACACTATTTGGTACGTAATTCAATATTTCAGGGGCAGGAGCACTCAGCAGGAAACACATTTTTAATCCTCATAGATGTGTTTTTTTTTTTCTTTCTTCTTAATGCTAAGCACCTTTCTTTTTCTAAAATTAGTGTATCTGTGACTTTTGGATGAGTTCTGTCATTAGAAGCCATCACTTTAGAAATTGTTACCAGTATCTTCAAATTAATCAACTCGCACTAAAATTGTGCGCCACTAATTATACTCTTTAATAAATAGAAAAAAAATATTAGATTTTGTTGAAAATTTTACAAAGAAAAGATGCATACATTTTTTTTTGTCAAAACTCTTATTTCAGTCACCAGTATTAGAGATCACAAGCTGACATTCAACTTTATAAATGTTTCTATAAAGACAAAAAGGAGAAATATCTGCTTTGTTTTTTATTATGTTTTTTTTTCTCAATGCGAAAGACCACAAATAATATATAGAATTATAGACACATATGTTCACCTTCAGCCATATATCAAGTATCTGGGCTTTTGTTAAATATTGTTTATTTAATAAAGCATAGATAGCTTAACACATGCATTTAAAAATCTTTTAAGCATAAGCTAGAAAAAAATTGTGCATTTAAAATTCAAGTAAAAGTATATTCGTCTGAGGAAAGAAAGAGTTTCCACACATTCATTAAAATATTACTTTTTTTGTGTGCATTACAAAAAAAATTAGGGTTCAAATGTCTTTGCCTTTATTTTTAGAATAACAATAACATCAATTTTAAAACTTAAATGTTAAAATAAAATCATTACATATCATCTATATCATTTTCACCATGTAGATGTAATGGCATTTCTATTTTGTTTTAATTAGTATAAAAACTTACAAAAATATACAAATGTGGATAAATTATAGACGTTGATTTTTCAACTTAGTAATTTATATAAAAGCAAAATCAAAAAGTGATAATTATTTATGTACATGTAGAGAAAATAATATAGATTATCTAACAATTTTATTTTTGACATATAAATTTTAATTTTTTTGTTATTTAAAAAATAAAAAATGGACACATGATGTAGACATAAAAAATGAAGGTGTTTGAACCATCCTCTTACAAAAATTAGTATAAAATTTTCAAATATTTGAAAACAGAAATATTGTGGTTTTTTTTTTCAATTTAAAAATTATGATAGACAAAAAAAAAGTTCTATTATAAATCAACAATCTAAAATCCTCCGAAGAAGGTCCCGTTACAACTTCTATACTGACTCTCAAATTGATCAAAATCTACCGAAAGAGAACTCAACCTATTTGAATATATCTGAATCTCCTCAATTTTAGATATGCCTCGATAAAATTTTATTGGGTGATAATCATAAATAAGTTAAAGCCACCACAAACTTGACTTTTAAATCAGCTAGACTAAAGACCCAAAATTCAAAATTTAGAATAATCATATATAGATTCATTGTTGAATTTAACCGGAAACTACCTTTATGGAATACTAGGTTGTTTGTATGTTTATTTTTCCTTTTTTTAGCATGTGTTTATACTTAAGCATAATATATGTATATGTATTAACAAAACATGCGTATACTAAACGAACAAGTGTTTATTCTAAATTTAACATCAATTTATATTGACACAACAGATGTTTATACTAACAAAAATGATGTTTATACATAGTGATATGTGTTTATAGTTTATACTTGCAAAATTGAATGCAAATATTAATTTGTAAATATTTCTGTACGTATAAATAAATTCATACAATAACTGCATCTCTTATACATTAATTAAGGATCTACCAAATTTTATCTATTTTTTATATGTTGAAGTTTCAGACAAATTTGTTTAGAAGTAAAGAACAAAAAAGTTAAGAAGAGATGTGTGTGTGTATAGAGTTGGGCTACGATTAAAACGAGTATTTTACTTGGCACTCATATTTTGCGATTTTAAAGTTCAAAATGTCGATTCGAACTGTTCAAGTTGATCTCCATATTAAATTGTGCTTGGAGGCCAAATTTTATATTTTTTGGAAATATTTACTATTTCCTTAGAATTTTTGAAAATCGTTGTTTTTGATGATTCAGAATTTTCTGAAAAACAATGATTTTCAAAAATTCTAAAAAAATAGTAAAAAATTTCCAAAAAAAATATAAAATTTAGTCTCCCAACACAATTTAATATGGATATCAACTTAAAAGGTTCGGATCGACATTGTAAAGTTTTGAATTGAAGATATAGATGTGAAGTAAAATACTCGCTTTACTTCGCGGAGTACCGTAGCCCAAAGTGTTTGGTGAGCTTAACTCCAAAACCCATCAAATCTATTTCAAATGACAAATCTGAACCGTTGGAACCCGCCTATCTTACGTGTGATGCGTCTACATGTGAAATTTTTAAACATTCGAATTAGTTTAGTATAAAGTCAATCGGTCAAAATTAGAAGGTTAATAAATTAATTTTAGTGCATTCATTTTTTGAACGTTTTTTGACCACTTGACTTTATACTAAATTAATTCAAATGTTTAAAAATTTCACATGTAGACGCATCACACGTAAAGTAGACGGATTTCAACGGTTCAGATTCGTTATTTAAAATTAATTTGATAGATTTTAGAGTTAAGTTCACCAAACACTTTGGTGAGCTTAAAAAATAAAGGTTGGAGGAAGAATAAACATACTTGCTAAAGTGAAAAAAAAAAGCAGAATAATCAGCAAAAAGGAGACCAATTTGCAAAATAGTGCAAGGCTGTGATAAATATTTTCACTAAAGTGTCACATCGATATTAACTTGTGTTCGTTTTGGAGTAGTCATTGATGAAGCCAAATGCATGTATAACTCGCCAATACACCACAAAAGTTGTTTCTTGTTAAAAACTAATTCCTACTAAAAGAGACATACATTAATGGCAATAAAATGTTGCTGCTCAATATTTATTGTGCTTGAATAGTTAGTAGTTATCCACCTGTTAATTACAAGGTATAGATAAAACCACGCGCTGTTACAAATAACCAGAGAATCGAAGCTTTAACAATAATTCAATATTTAACAGAATTTTGTGGCCATGATGGAAACCAAAGGGGCCCAAAACCTAGGTTCTGATATCCGTTCCGTTCCGTTCCGTTCCGTTCCGTTCCGTTCCGGCTGAGGTTCGGTTTTTAGTATTCCAAGTTTGACCAATTGAAGTATCATCGTACTTTTAAAAATAATAAAAACCAAAAAGAAATCCCAAATGCAATGCATAGTCAGTTTTGGATGGAATTAATTAGATTGCTGAAAGACTCAGAAGTCTCTACCAGTAAGATTGTAAGATTGTAAGTCCAAGTGTGGAGATACAGACGAAGAAGCTTGACAGCTGATAATACCATAAATCATAATGTATACATGGTACAATCAAAACAGAGCACGGAATTTATTTAGAATTCGAAATAATTGGCTTATTGTAATAAGCAAGGTAAATAGGACACGGGAACAGAGTTGACAGGTTAGTCGAAAAATCCAAATATTTTGTGGCTCCCATTACGTTATATTTATTAAATCCGACAGCACTAAAGATAACAATAAATGCCAAATTAAGGAGAACCTTCCTCTCCATATATTAATTCGACTTCTAGTATTGATAATGGATTGCACATGTAAGTAAGTTTCTAAGGTATTATTGTTGTATATTGCACTTTTAAATACAAATTAGGAACTTTGGACTAAATTTCTATTTCTTTTCATTGCAAATATTATAGAAATGTTTTCTTTTCTAGTATTAATTAAGAAACTATTTGACTCTTGAGTAGGGTAGCAAATTTCCTAATAAAAGTTGACTTGTTATCTCATTTTTCATGTTGACTGGATTAATTATTCAAAGAGAACAAATTCCTTATTAATTGCTGTAAATACTAGCAAAAAGCAACAAGATTGAGAACAACGGAAAGTGACACATTCAAAAGGATTGAAAAGTTTTTTTTTATTATTATTATTTTGAGTTAGGTTGTTTTATCTGTGTTTAACAAATTAATAATTTATGCTATGTTAGCTAAGATGTATATCTTTTTTTATGATTAGCAAGAGACTTTCAATGAATTTGTTTTCAACCAAAATATACAATTCGTGTGTGTTAGTTTAAAATATATACAGAAAATTTAATGTGTCTTTCAAAATTTGCAAAGTGTTTTAGGAAAATATGTTATTATTTTTGAACTATATCTCAATTTCAAAATGTCTACAGTTTTATAATCCGTGTTATGAATTTATAAATCAACTTTTTACATTTGAGTAGTAAAAAATGATATAGATATTAGTGAGAAGTACAGTAAGATATCTACCTAGATTAATCATGAAATATGAAAGCTAGACCTCCATATTTTTTGTCAAAAAAGAATAGAAAGAAATTAAGAGGGTCAAGGAAGACATGAATTCAGATTCTCTCAAGTAACTCAAACTTTGAGTTTGAATTAGGACTCTCCGATTAAAATCTAATCTACAAAAATATTAAGAGATCCTATAAATTTTAATTTTAATTGGATTGGCTCAAATTATGATTGAACAATCCAAATCTAAATTTGAAATTTGAGTTACTTCAGGGATCCAGACCCTTTAAGTACCCTACCTTGTAGAATGAGAAGTATGCACGAATCTTACATAATCTTACACGAATCTTAACATTGATGCAATACTACAGAGGATATATATATATACGCTTTTGGAAAACATATATATCCCCTAATTATGAATTCCAAAAATATAAGATTTATGCACTAGCTAGTTTTCCTTGTAGCACCACACGTACGTTCAATTCAAATATTAATTATATAAATTGCTTTATCACAAGCTAAATTAATACACAAGAAAAAACAAGTTAAGTGCAAACTATCATGCAGCATAGCACAATATATATATACTAAAATATATATTATTATTATTATTCTGGGCCACTTCACTTGAGAAAATAGAGCCCGTGATGCACGGAGAGAATAGGAGAGAAATCCAAGAAAGTTAAAGAGTAGCAGCCTCTGATTAAACCCTCTTCCTCTTGGAATTTTGCTTCAGGTCTTAGTCTCTTAGAAAAAAATATATATCAAGTCCTAACGAAAGCATTACATTAAAAGCCCCCCAATTGGGGAGCATTTTTCGTCCATAGATCTTAATTAGGTGGCACGAATTGTCAATAAGGGGTGTTGTCTCCTTTGACTCCTCTCTCATATATTGCATGTAGGTGAATCAGCACATTTCAATTAACATATCAAAAAAAGAGACATTTCAGCTGAAATTGCTGCTATATATTAAAAGCATATATATATGGTCTGATCGATGTGAGAAAAATGATTATTTCAGCTTGAGCTATAAGAAACAAAAGTTCGATACCGACAGATTTTGTTGTGATATTTGATAAATTTTTAGCCTTAATTAGTGGAATGAATGTTGGGTAAAGAAATTGATAGAGCATTTTTTTTTTTCATGCATCGTATGAATACTAGAATTAAAAACGTGTTGTATATGACTCGTAAGTTGAATAAAATAAAATAAAAACTACTATGTCAATATCTCCTTGGACTCCTTTCTCATTATATGTAGCTGAATTGGCATATTTTAATTAAGATATCAAAAATAGAGAAATTTTTAGCTTTATTTCATGTATAGTATAGACAATGAAGCTCAATAAGTGCTATATATGACTCGTGCACTGCATGAAGCTAGTCAAGTTAATATTTTCTTTGATTTCTCTCTCATTGCATGTGAATGAATTAATCCCATTTTAATTAAGATATCATAAATAGAAGAAAAAAAAAAGACATTTGAACTTAAATTACTACTTTTAAAAGCATGGCCTAATGTAGGAAAAATGCTTGCTTTCCCTTGTTTAAGCTAACAAACAAAAAGTTTGGTTTGAAATTTGTTGCGAACAACTCGATACCGACAAAATTTATTGTGATGGTTTTTTGTTTTTTGTGAAAAGTTAGATATTTAGTCTTCATTTGTAAGATTGAAATTGTACATAGTAATTAAACTATAAATAATTCTTTATTTGAATTTTAAATCTAGAATTTACCACACAAATGATATGTCTTTATTCACTTAGATCAAGACTGTTTTTTTTATTTTATTTGCTGTAATATTTTCATATGAAATCCTTAATTTTCTACTTTAGTGTGGAGGGAATGGTATTGTTAATGTAGGTATCATGAGTTTATTTATACAAATCTTAATATATTGTGCGTATCTCAAATTAATTTACACCTTTGCATGCCGCACTACATTACATGGAATTGCCTGAGAAATGCTATAATCCGTTTGTGCTTCCCTCACATGCACAAAGAGTATAAATTTAATAGCTTTTATAAGAGATTTAATTAAGAGAGAGAGAGAGTATATAATTTAAACCGAACCTCGAATTTGAGTCATTATTATAAAATTAGTTTTGTTTGATTTGCTTTGTAAATAATATATGTTATTATTTAGTCATTAAATATTTGTTTGATTTAAGTAATATTAGAATTGCTACCTTAGTTAACTAAAATAACCATTTATATATTTTGGCCCGTTTATTAATCCTCAATTATCTTAATATAATTAGGTTGGATTCAAATTTTGAAAAAAAAAAAAAAAAAACCTGATTAGCCCGGCCAGTACATCTCTAGATATGAATGTCAACAGGAGAATATGTGCACATAAAACAATAAATGCAGATATATATTGCTGTCAGTTGTAAGCGACACTGGAGAGGAAATGTGATAGGCATGCAAATTAACTTCAAAATTGGAAATTCCTTAGTTGAAATTCTGCATTACCCCTTAAAAAAACAAAACAAAACAATAAATATTATATAAATTCGTATGCAATATAATATAAACCCGTAAATGCCCATTTCATTTCCAGAAAAAAAAAGAAATGTTGCATCGAAAAAAACTATCATCCGGTCCATTATTTTATGGCGTCATGAATTTTGATGTCAAGTACTTTGTTGATACTTAGAATGCATGAGCAAATATAGATTCATCAGGTATGTGAATTGTGCAAAAGCACAGATATTGCACACAGTTTCACTCAAGTTGAAAAAGATAGAAATCTATATTGTGTAGAAAAAGAGGCATAAATTAAGGCATGACATATTGATGACATATTGCACACAGTTCTTTTTTTTGCTTTCTTTGTTTCAGTTTTCCTTGGACTAATTAAAACACCTTTTAATGATTGGATTTCCCATTTCTAACCTCCTTTTTCCACTTGATTTGATTGGGTTTAAGTTTGAAAATTAACAAAAAGCCAGGAAAGTGTCAAAATCATTTATTAGTCGGTCCCTCCCAATTACTTGTTATTTTTGCATGCGTCTAAAGTTATTCTTCTACCAAAAATCTTCAAAGATTTTAATTTTACATGAGAAGTGGAGGAAAAATTCGGTACTTTTTGGGCATTTATTTCCTCTATGTTTTCACTTTTTCTCAGTATCCATGTTTGACTCATTATCCTTTTAGGAACGAATCCACCATATAAAATGCTTGATTCGGATTTCAATTTTGGCTACATCAACTTCAAATTACGAATCTGAACCGTGAAGACTCGTTTATCTTACGAGTGATGCGTCTACATGTGAAAATTTTAAACATTCAAATTAATTTAGTATAAAGTCAAGTGGTCAAAATTAGAAGCTTAATAAATTAATTTTGATGCATTCATTTTTTGAATGTTTTTTTACCGCTTGACTTTATACTAAATTAATTTGAATATTTAAAATTTTCACATGTAGACACATCACTCGTAAGGTAGGCGAATTTCAATGATTCGGATTCGTCATTTACAACCGATTTGACGACTTTTAGACTTGAGTTCACCAAAAACCTGATGAAACTTAAGAACACCCTTAGTTCTACTCGCTTTTATCATCTCTTTGTATTTTTTGACCTATGAGTGGTCATGTACATGATCAAATTTTGGGACAATATTTTTTCAGATTTAAAATAATAATACTGTTGTGTTTATAAAATTGTAAGGATATAAAGATAAAAGATTGGTCTGTGCTTACAAAGTTTCAGTTTATGGAACTAAAAAGTGAACAGACAGTAAACGCCTTGAGACGATGCATGGTTTGTAGGTAGGGCTGGCAGAAAAAGCTTTTTGCTCGTGGCCCGCTTGGTATTATCTCGTGACTTAATCGGTAACAAATCGTTCGTTAGTGGACCGAGTTAAAATTAGCTCGCTCGTTATATATTCGAATCAGAATTAATGAGTTTGAGCTTGGCTTGGCTTGACACGAGCCAGTTCGATCATTAACGAACTATTTAATATACGTACTTTAATAGTTTAATCGGATCCGTTCATTTCAGGTTTGGGGATACTATGGTCTATAGATGTTATAGCCAGTGTTATGGTAATTGCACTTTGGACTGTACTTAAGTTGATTGGTAATTTTATATGGAATATGTGTGAATTAATTATAAGTAACTAAGTTAATTTGTATGAATTTGTTTGATTTGGTATGCATAAATTTATTATGTGAACATATTTTTATATGAATTTAGGATTTTGATATTTTTGTATGTATAAATTTAGCATCAAACTTAATTTATAGTAGTTAATTTGCTTAATTAAACTTGAATTAAGAGTATTTTTTAATAATTAGTTATATAAATGTTATTTTGTTTTAGCCATAATTGATAAGATGTGCTATGAAAATTTAAGATATAGCAAAAAAGAAACTATACAAATTTATGAATCTGCTAAGCTGGTAACGAGCCAACTTGACTCGTTCGGACAAACCACGAGTCAATTTTGAGCAACAGTTTTAGCTTGGAATCTAAACTTCAAACTCGCTCGTTCAGCCTAACTCACTCTTTAGTAGCTCGTTGCCACCCCTAATTAATTGTAGGCCGTATCTGTAAATTAATTTTTGTATTGATATGTTTTTGTCTATAAGGGTATGTGGCAGTTGCTTGTAGTTTTTAACGATAGCTCTTTTAATTTATATTAACAATTGCTCTTTCTAAAAAATACTTTGTTGTAATCTTTGGTGCATATTGTGGTTGTTTTGGCTTGAAAGAAACAGTCTTATTTGATTAAAAAGGAACACCAAAAGTGCTAGAACTTTTGCTATGAGACAAGACATTGAGATTAGGCATAGTGTGTGTACAGAGAGTCAGAGAGGAGAGGAGGAAGAAAGGAGGAGAGAGACAGACTGAAGTAAACTGAAATTATTAATTTCCTCTCTCTAGAATTTAAATTACACAGTACATACACGACTGAGTCCAAATAACAATTTTAATCATATCATAACAGAGGTGCTATGAGATAATATTAGAGGTGATTGTTTAGAGTTTAGTATTGTTTTTGCTTCCATTTTTTTATGTAGTGCAATTGTATGAACTTTAGGTGCTTATAAATAAAAACGAAACATGAAGTGTTTTTGTGCCCTTCTGCTTATTATTAAAAAAAAACAAAAAAAAAAAACAAAATTAGCATTTGTTGTGCTCAACAATAGAATTTAGTGAGCACAACTTCAAAAATCTATAAGATTGATTTTAAATAATGAATCGAAACTGTCGAAACCAATATACTTCATGTGATCTGTGCACCTGTTGTACAAAATCAAGCGGTAAAATTGATAAGTTATTTAATTTATAAGTTCATTTTTCATGAAAAAATTTCACTGGTTGACTTTGTACTAAATGAATTCGAAAATTAAAAAAAAAATGCATGTACATACATCATTCATGATTGGTTTCAACAGTTTGAATTTGTTATTTGAAATTAATATAATAGATTTTTGAAGTTGTGTTTATCAAATTCTCTTAGTAAACAAAACACACGTTGCTTTATTGTAAAATATATATATATATATTTTATTGGTAATGCGCATAGTACAGGGTCATCAATTGAGAGATTAATCATTTGTTAGAATTGAGAGTTATATGGACTTCGAAAATCAAAATTTATATTTAAATTACTTATTTAAAAAAAAATCAACATGATATTAAGAAAACTATTATTAAAGTACATGAATTAATCTCACAGCATTATGTCAAAGTGTACACACACACACACACACACACAGATATATATATATATAGAGTACGGCTAACGCGCTTCCTCTAGCATATGGGCCGAAATGCTTCTGGTGAAAAGTTGAAATTTCAAAATCCAAAAAGTCGATCTGAACCGTTCATCTTCTTCTCCATATTAATATCTGCTTGGAGACCAAATTTTACATTTTTCTGAAATTTTTTACTATTTATTAAGCCATTTTGAAAATCGCTGATCCAACGGTAGCTTCTGATTTTTACTGTTTGGTAAGCCACCGTTGGATCAGTGATTTTCAAAATGGCTTAATAAATAGTAAAAAATTTCAGAAAAATGTAAAATTTGGTCTCCAAGCAGATATTAATATGGAGAAGAAGATGAACGGTTCAGATCGACTTTTTGGATTTTGAAATTTCAATTTTTCACCAGAAGCATTTCGGCCCATATGCTAGAGGAAGCGCGTTAGCCGTACTCTATATATATATATATATATATATATATATATATATACCTGTCAACCTGACCGTAGGCTGAAGCATTAATCTGTTGTCAATAAGTAACAACATATATTTCATACAATGTCAACTCTGATTCAGTCTTAATTAGACTATAATTATGCATCAATTATATAGAATTAAGTGTAATACAGTTAACAATATGTTTTAATATATCTGCTGACCTATATGATACATATTTCGTATTACACTGAAATTGGAGGCATGAAACATGATGTCTCTTAGAATGTGATGTGACCAAGTTAAAATAAAAATAACATAAAATAAAACCACAAAAAGAAATACAAAACATTATCTTATGTATTCTTAATTTCACGGTCCGTCAACTTAGATTGTATCATCAACAAAAATTTACAATACAAAGTCAATTACAGAACTCAAGATAAAGATAATGTATTAGATCGTAACAATATCTATCTCTTTTATAATTGATTATTTAGTGATGCAATTTTCTGTAACTAAATTAATAAATATAGCACAATTTGTCATATATATTAGATTAATTTGTACAAATATATATCAAATCATTCTGCATATATAAACCAATGATAATTAAAGCTAGATTATCAGTAAAAATATTTCTCTTTCTTTTTATATGAATTTCTTAAGGCATGCTCAGTTATCACGGTATTACATGAGATGTAATTTGACGAAAATGAGAACCCACTATTGAATTTGCAAAAACTTATTCATATAAATATGTACAAAAATGAATATTAAAAGAGGAAGGTTCAAATGCCTCCATTTTTTGTGTCTCCATCATGTCTCCATTTTTAAAAACTTAAATGTCAAAATAAAACCGTTAGATGTGATCTATGTTATTTTCTTTATGTACTCATAAAAAATTATCACATTTTGATTTTGTTTTTATGTGAATAAATAAGTTAAAAAAATCAATGTCTAGAAATTATCTACATTAATATACATTTTTACAAACTCAAGATGACAACCAAAACAAAATTGAAATACCATAATTTTTTATACGTGCATAGATAAAATGATGTAATTCATATCCAACGGTTTTATTTTGAATTTTAAGATTTAAATTTTGAGTTATTAAAGTTTTTAAAAATAGAGATATGATGGAGGCACAAAAAATTAGAGGCATTTGAACCCTCCTCATATTAAAATATGTTGAAATAGAATTAAATTTCAGTTGACTCTAAATTCCACTCATTCTCATGGGAATTAGATTTATTTAACATATGGTGCCATTACTTCTTTTATAAAACAATTTTATTCTCAGAATGAAAGTTTTTGGTTGGTTCCTCACTTTTAACAAAATTTTAATAACACATATTATATAACTTAACACGATGAGGTTGAACATGATAAATTTATGTTTTATGTCACAAAAAAAAGTGAGAGTGTAACATTTGTTCAACTAATATCAGATTGGTAACTTTTGACATGCCTAATATATGTTTAGCTTATTAATAAAATCTGAAGGGATGACATTTACATTTCTCTTTGAAAAAAAAAAAAAAAACTAATGTTACACTGCATGCATTACGAATCCATATTTTCTAAATTAATGCATCGTTTGAGTTAATTTATTCGACTGTGTGATTAGAATTCAGACCAATTCGACCAACGTCTATAATGCATGATCTTTTTAATATTAATACATATTTAAATTGAACGGTTGAGATCTTAACTCAAAGTTTGAGTTAACTCAGAGGATACAAATTCTTGCCTTACAGATATATCACATGATCCTTATTTTAGTTATTGAGGCTTCCCTCAAGTTAGAAGTGAAACCGGGTCAGATATCTGACCGAATTCAAATTTGTATTTAAAAATTAGGATCCTGATAACAATCCCCGCAAAAAATCCCGCACAAACTGCCAAAAATATCATGGGGGGACCGCTCAATAATTAATACTCCGCGAAAACTGTTAGTATTTAACTTGAAGCATCAAAGTATTTATCGTGAATTTGCAAAGTGTTAATCCCTATGCAATGATCCCTATTTAGGAAAGAATAAATCAATACATTAGTTGTCCCCGCACAAAATTTTCTTTTTTTTTTAATCATCCCCGCACAACTGGGGACCATTAAATAAACAATCCCCTCATAAATACTTGTCATTTATCTCCGCACAAATTTTCCTTTTTTTTCTGGATTGTCCCCGCACAACTGGGGACCATTAAATAAACTATCCCCTCACCCAATGATAAATACTTCTCAGACATAAGGATAAATATTTTATGATACATTGATAAATACTTTATGTTACATGGATAAAAACTTATCAGATATAATTGCAACTTTCAGTACAATATGAATGATAAATACTTCTCAGACATAAGGATAAATATTTTATGATACATTGATAAATACTATATGTTACATGGATAAATACTTATAAGACATAATTGCAACTTTCAGTAAAATATCAATTATAAATATTTCTCAGACATAATGATAAATACTTTATGTTACATGAATAAATATTTTATGTTGCATGGATAAATACTTCTCAGACATAATTGCAACTTACAGTAAAACATCTGTGACAATGATAAATACTTTCCATATATAATCGTAAATACTTGTCAGAACAACGATAAATACTTTCTTGAACTTTGTTCTTGAACTTGTCAATAAGTAATGTTTAATCAAATCAAAGTATTATCATGTCAGGGACAATGATAAATACTTCTCAGACATAAGGATAAATACTTGTCAGAATAATGATAAATACTTTATTGAACATCAATAAACAGATAAATATTTATTAGCGGGAATTGTTATTAAAGGATAGTATAATTAATGCGGGAATTGTTATTAGATGACAGTATAATTAATGTGAGAATTGTTAATTAATGCGGGGATAAAAGGCAGTTTAGGGAGTTAATTTGGAGAGAGAGAGTGCGGGGTTAAATGGGGGAACAGAGGTGAGGGGATCAATATAATTATTCTAAAAATTAAATATGGATATCAGATATTTGAATATTCAGATGAATATAGATACGGATATGATTTTAAATTTTAATTATTCGTATCTAAATAATAGATATATATCAAATAATTTAATATATATTATAAAAAATTATGTTATTCATTATTATTATTATTATAATTATTAAATAATTAAATAAATATTATGAACTTTTGTAATTTTTGATAATATTTATATGTTTTTTTTTTAAATAATATTAAAAAACAGATATCTGATATATATTCATATCTGTCACATATTCAATCGGCATTTAAAAAAAAAAATAGATAGAAATATGATTTTATCACTATCCTCCGATCCGTTTCACCCCTACAAAAATAAATCTGTTGTAATTCTTGGGGAATTTCAGGACCCTGTAATATCGATCCCAGTTATTGGTCTTTCTTGAGATCTGTACATGAAAACTTACTTTTTTATAATGTTTTCGAGATTAGTGCACTGAGAAAAAATTGATGATTGATATTGAAATTTCAGAACCCTGTAATTCCTCTCGAAATTACAGCAGATTTGAACTCCACCCCTACGGCCCTACCTCAAGTATGGAGTATGGAGAAACCCGATTTCATAAAGGGAGGCGGTCGTTGACAAATCATTACCCATAGAAGATTACAAGTCGGGGAATTTTATTGATCGCACAGTTAGTCTTAGTCATGTAAAGGAATTCAATGTGCAAGAATTTTCAGAATAATACGGTTAAAGATTTACTGAGATTTGTCGATCGGAAGATATTGATACACTAAAAAGACACCTCAGCTAGCTAAAACTTATTTTATTCTTTTTTATAGTTCTTTGCTTTCTTTGTTTAGTCGTTTTAACCCACAAGTTATTTTTCTTATGATATTCAATCCTCTTTAAGTTGTGTTCTTTTGTGCTTTCTAAAGTGCTAGCTACAGCGAATTGTAAAGAGAGAGAGAGAAGATAAAATCTTGTTTTCATTTCAATGTACAGTGCTTGAATTTATAAGACTAATCAGAGAAGTCTAACTAATTTCTATTACTAACCAATTATTGTTACAGAGCTGTTAATTAGCTAATGGGGAATCCTATCTGAGTTTGTTGCGCACGACTGGATGGATCCAGTTCTTGCTTTTCATACTTTTATTCTTTCAAAGGAAAAGGATGTTTTTTTGAAAAAAAAATTAACTTTATACATCTATACCAAGCTAATCAACTTTATACAACTCCAATAATGAGGAGGGATCTGATTACATTCTTTTTTGGTGATACCGGATTACACCTTATGTTTACAAAGTTGAAACAGTCGATCCAAACCGTTCAACTTTGTTGGATATGTTAAAATGTGTTTGCAGATCAAATTTTACATTTTTCTGAATTTTTTTACTATTTATTAAGATTGATACAAAAATTCAACAGTCTGAATATAGCGATTTTGTTAAATACTTAATAAATAGTAAAAAAATTTAAAAAAATGTAAAATTTGATCTGCAAGCACATTTTAACATATCCAACAAAGTTGAACGGTTTGGATCGACTGTTTCAACTTTGTAAACTTTGAAAATGGATAGTGTAATTCGTTGTCACCAAAAAATAATGTAATCGGATCCCTCCTAATAATATTAAAATTGAATTAAATTGCACACAGGTCGTCGTTCAAAAAATGACTCGCTGACTGAAATACCACCTACTCATTTTTAAAGCAACTACCACAAAATAGGTCGTCGTTCTCTGGGTCCGGTTTAATTTGTTTAAAACCAATCGAAAGAGTTCAAATTAAACGGTTTAGTTTTTTCGGAAGCGTTTGTTTTTTCTAAATCAGTTTAATAATTCGGTTCCGCATGATTTAAATTTTTTTATCAATTAGATCATCAAACCGATCGAAATTTTTTAAATCCATTCCCTGTGCAATCAAACATTCAAAAAATTTCAAAATTGTGACACAATATATATTGTTTAGTTTAATTAAAAAACCGGTTAGATCAAATCAAACAATTTTTTTAAATCCATCTTATAAAAATTCATAAAACTAACAAAAAAAAAAATATTTTTATTATTAATCTTTTTATTTCAATTGGACTGAAGAAATCAAAATTTTATTCCGTTTGTTCGGTTAATAAGTTTATTTAGCTGATATAAAATAAGTTAAATTGAATTGAAACTTTTGGTTGCAAACTTGCACGTGATTATAACCGCATGAGCATATAACAGTTTGAACGAGAAGACAAACACAAGGGTCTTGCTCTTGCATTCTAATTTGGGTGCTACACCACACCACGCCAACCAACCAGACAAGTCAATTCATGTGTGAACACTTTGGTGCGTTGGTCGCATCTCTGGCGCACCCTTTTAATATGCATCAAAACAATTGCTCTATAATTACTCAAACACAAGGGTCCAAGTTCCGTTGATTTAAGTACATCATTTTAAAATTTTAAAAGATCGATGGTGAGATCAGCAGTCAAATGTGAAACATATATAAAACACAAACAGTTTTTTTTGGTACTTTCTTTTGTCCATTTCAATTTTTAATTTGTTATGTCTATTAATTTTATGTCCGTTTTCTTAATGCGGGCCTAGCTTCCCTGACAGGAGTGCACTTGGAGCACTGAAGTCTACTTTTGTCCTTCATGAGCCTTTCTATATTATCGGCCCGTAAGTACTTGGACCAAGTCCATCTAGGGTCCAAAGGCTTATGGGCTGTTCTTCTGCCTCTTTATATCCCCTTTTCAAATTCTTGGAAGCCTAAATCCATCTATAATAAAATCTCAATTAGTTTGACAAGTTGGTTTAATACATTTTCCTACTAATTCCCCAGAAACCGTTGGTTTGTGTCTCAGTATAGTGATGTGGTTATTTAATAAATTAGAGGAGGAATTCGTTGGCAGTGGTTTAATTTGAATTAACTTTAACGATGGATTCTCAAATTAAGTAAAAGATCTTTAAAAAGAAAGAATTATAGGCATGTTATTTATTTTATTATAGATTCATCGTGTATCAATTTTTCAAATATTTTAAATATCATTTGACATTAGATCAAATATTGATAATTATATATCAATACAAATTTTTGTGTTAATTGATAAATGCACATATTAAAGAGTGTTTTTCCCAGCAGACAAGAGATCCAATAAGCAACTATGAAAGCGGCAGTTTGATTTTTATTTTTCTTGATTATTTATGTCAAACTGATTTTATAGTTGGATCATACATTCACAATAAGCAAACTTTAATACTAATATTAACTAACGTAAGATTAGAGTAAAAATTTCATCTCAAACTATCAATCTTGCTGCTTTAGAAGGTCAAACATTAAACATTTCTGTTTTTTTTTAATAGACATTTTTTTTATATAAGTTGACTTCGCTAGAATTATTCGATGAAATGAAGCTTTTTATATCAACATTCTACCATAACACGCTCTTTAATTTTACCCCCTTAGACTTGCAATATTCAAGCACGCTCTTTAATTTTACCTGTCATAATCTAAGTGCTAACAAAAATCAACATGTCAAATAATCAGTAACATGGCAAATGAAATGACAGAAAGGAACTCATTTTATTTCCAATCTTGAACGGAATACAGACCATCAAATTAATAAACTCCAGCAATTGCGTTTCTTCAAGAATTACGGAGTTCTAAAAAAAAAAAATTAAAAATTCTAATCTACAGTATACACACATTTGAACTCCCTTTCATAAGTTAAATTACAGCGCTTCTCATCCGGTATACACAAAACTCCACACCGCAAAAAGAGAAGAAAATAAATAACCATGATCTTCATCCAACTCGAGTTTACATCACCTTCAACTTGCTGAGGTGCTCAAGCAAAGAAGTAGCCTTGCGCTTGGCTCGGTCAGTACCTGTCTTGGTCAACTCGGTCAACGGAATCAATGCCCCAAGCCGACCAATGCATGTAAGATTCTCATTATCCTTTTTACAAAGTGCAAGCAAAATGGCAGCCGCATTCTCTTTATTTCTTGGCTGACCAGACCGCAACAAATCGATCAGAACTGGTATTGTGTTAGCCTTAGCTATGGCCGACTTACACTCCTGATGACTGACAAGCACCGATAAAATTGTCAGAGCCTCGTCAATTGTGCCATTGTTCGAGGAATCTTGTAACATCTGGATCAATGGCGACAAGATCCCAGCTCGAACAGCACGAATTTTATTGGCCTGATAGATGCAAAGATTGAACAATGCTGTGGCAGCATCCTTGCGGCCTCTAGTACTGCCTTTCTGCAACAGCTCGACTAATGCCTCAATTGCCCCTGGTGTGCTACCAATTGTAATTTTGTTCTCATCAACCAGCGACAAACTAAAAATCGCTGCCGCAGCATTTTCTCTTGCCTCCATGCTCCCTGTGTGCAGAACTTGAACAATCGGGACTATTGCACCAGCCAGAATAATCAGATCTTTATTATGGTCATATATCGAGAGATTTAGAAGTGAAGTAACAGCATGCTCCTGAGTTTTTTTATCTTTTGAGGAGAGAAGGGATACTAGAGCAGGTATAGCACCAGCTTCTGCCAACAGGATGCGGTTGTCAGTGCTTCTCTTGGCAAGAGAGCGAATCTCGGCAGCAGCTGACTTCCGGTCATCAGGGGAGGTGCTGCAGAGACCGCGCACGATGGCCTCGATTGCAGTACGGTCACCACCAACCTCAAGGGAGGAGCCATCGGACTTTGAGCGGGTTGGTGGGTCAATGCCGTGTTCTTCACACCACTGCATTATCAGGCTGCGCAAAACGTAGTTTGGGGTAAGGGTTGTGTTTTGAAGTTTTTGTTGGGTTTTCGGGCATGTGCGGTTGCCATTGTCAATCCACCTCTGGATGAAGGCCCGTTCATAGGTCTGCCGTGATACAATTATAAAAGTGTCAGCTGTTAGCATCATAGTATATCACAGCTTTTGTCTATGTTACTGGTAAACCTTTTTTTCTGTGATTTGGTTTTGGCATGCTAGGGCCTAGGTGTTTCATGCAAAGATTTCAATCACAAGTTTCAACACCATATATCTAACATAGCTACATACCTTTGGCTACCTATATCTGTGTATCAAGTAGATAAACAGTATTGGTAAAATATGTACAGTTTTACTGCTGCCCGGTAACTGTATGGGCAGGTACTTGTCAGGTCCAGCAAAAATTATGTACACAGGAACAATTAATTGCTCTCAGAAATTGCTACCCCATTTACAAACCTGTCCAGTTGACACAATAACCGGATCTCGCATTAGCTCAAGAGAAATGGGGCACCGAAAATCCTCTGGAATAGTTACATCATCTCCTTGTTTGACCTTTTCCTGAGTCTTTTTTGCTCCTTCGATTTTCACATTAGTAGTACTTTTCTCTTCAGTGGTGATGGAGTTTGGCATCCTGATCATCTCCAGCCTGTTAATCAAATCTTGCATTATTCTCTCTGCATCTGATTCAGGAACATCATGTATCTCCAGAACAGGCAAAACAATTTCCTGCAGCTCATGTTTGTCTGATAAGTTGCTTGTTTCTGACTGGAGATCTCCAGTTGAATGAGATGTTATTAGAGGGTGCAGTTCTGGCAAGTTGCTTGTTTCTGACTGGAGATCTCCAGATGAATGAGATGTTATTAGAGGGTGAAGTTCTGAAAGTAGTTTCATGTCAGGACACTCTCCCTTCATTTCTCTCTTCATCTGAGCACGCACAAGCTCAACCTTCAGAAAGGCACAAAATTAAATGATGCTTGTTTACTTAGGTAAAACCAAGAAATCAAATGAAATTAGTTTACTCTTTTGGGTTACCTGTTCTTGGATTTCTTCTGAAATACTGAAATAATTGTAAGGGAGGTTTGCTAGAGCTTTCTCCAGCTGCCACATCAGGTATTTGAATTGGACTGTGATTTTGTCTGGTACAGTATCCTGTGCAGATTAGCAAAAGATGAGTTTAGAGGAAGGACTTTTACCAAACAAACAGGGGCAGAGGTGCATGGTGCCAGGGTCAGGCAAATTCCCTACCACGGCCCAAGAAAGTAGCTTATTTTGCTTCCACTTTAACAATTTGGATACAAGAAAAAAATGTGCTTGCATTTATAAAATTAAGCCTACCCTAATAATTTTCCCTGTGCAGGTAAAATATGGCGAGCATATTTACATTTTAACCCCCCCCCCCCCCCCTCCACATATAAATATTTCTGCTGCCTCCCTGCAAACAAACTAAGAAATGTGCACTAGTTGAGAATATGAAAGAAACAACAAATGGACTATTCATATCAGAAGTTTATGTCCTGAACTACACTTGAAGCCTTTAACCATCTTAATTTAGTTAATATAGTAGGAGAGGATTTTCAAACTGAACTGGTTCAACCAGTTTTTGATACCAGACCAATAGTGATACTGTATTATATATCGCAAACGCAAGTAATATATATTATTAGATAGTATCTCAGGAACAGCAGGTTCAACATGTTTGAAAAAATAAAACAATGTACAGGATAGAAAATGACATGATACCAAGAACTAGTTTTCCCATTTAAAAGAAGTATGATCACCCAAAATTGTCGGCTTACAATGGGTCATAATTAATACAAGTCACGATCATACCAGAAAAAATGGTTTTAGGTTTTCAGAATGCCAAAACAGTACTGTTAGGGAAACAGATAATAATGGTAATAAAATTAATACAACAGACTGACTGGTAAAAAATCAATAATACGAAAAGGATATTTCAACTAAACCTTAAAGGCTTACATCTATTTAAGTCAATTTAAAGGGTTATCTCTGTGATATCACAAAATCTCACATACATCAAGCTAAGAAACCAATACCCAATCTGTCTACAAAATGGCAGACTATTGAACTTTGTTTTTTTCAAGTATAAGAAACAAAATGCTTTTATGAGTGATATCTACAAATTTGGAGAAGTGGTTGCTATGGTAAATGGTGGGAAGCATGGGAGTGAATTCTGAGATCAATACACCAGTAGAACAATTAGCAATTGAAACGGTACAGGTGTGGATACTTAGGTAAAAAAAAAAAAAAAAGTTGATTTGTAAAATTGATGAATAGTAGAATTGGTTGGAGCCAAAAGAAAAGACATTATCATGGAAGGTAGCCAGCTTTGAAATGTAAAAAGATGGCTTGACAGCACTGATGGTGATTTGAAGATACATAATCTCCGATCATAAATGAGATGAATTATATACAACTAAACAATGCTTATGAAAGATCCATTCAACCAATTCAAATTGACAAGAAATTAAAGCTAATACAATCTTCTATCTCAAGGGACCTTATTAATTTCTTAATCCAGGTGCAATGTATATGACCAAACGTTTTGATTCACGTATATAGCATAAATAGGTGCTCTGTTCAGCGATTCTTCAATAGCAAAAGCTACTGGCCATGTCACCACAAAAACTCCAACATAGGAAGTCGTTCAATAAAAGCGGCGACACTTACGAAATATAATTCTAAAATTAGCTAATGTTAGGTAATTTAGTATCTACTTTAGTACATTTTTGTGTAATGAGAGATGGAACAAAGTCAAAAGACACTAAAGTTAGCGGCATTGTGAAATTTCACCACCTGACAAGTGCGCCCGGCCAGGCCGAGAGACAGGAATCTCTTCGCTGCCTGGAGCGCCGTCAGCAGCTCGTCAAATCCCTCGGTGGAGTCCACACGCGGCGCCGACGACCCCTCGCCACCCCCAGCCTCCGATCGGGATAAAAACTCCTCGATCTCATCTAACAAATGCGAGAGCAAGGAGACCTTCCTCACTAGGCGGTGGTACTCAGGCCGCAGATCAGCTGTACAAGTAGTGGAGATGTCTCGGATTAGCTCAGAAAGCGCGGCGGCGGAGGTAGAGGCGGATGCGACCGCCGCCGGCGAGGCCATCGCCAGGTTAGTGGTTATTGCGGAGAGAGGGGGGCGGGGGTGGAAATATCAACGTCAGAACATGTTATGGGTTCCTTGTTAGCGAGAGAGAGAATCCCGGGTGACAGATGGAACTGAGAATAAAACTAGTGTTAGAGTGTTACATGGATTCAGAAATTCTGACATGTCTATGCTGGATGTGTTATGTTACTTCTGTATAATATAATATACAATTTTGTATTTTATAATTTTAAAGTCATAATAATAAAAAAAAAAAACCTTTTTGTCTTGTTTTCTCTTTAAATATCGGCCTATTTTTCTAATATGAGTAGATAAAGAACTAACGAAGGTGTGTGTGGTTTCAAAGTTATCATAAATATAACAATTTTGTAAGAAAATAATTTAAACAAAAGACTTCTTATAACTGAAGAAAATTTAATCTGTGGCGTAATACATTTTTTTCCTTCTTTATTTTTGTTTTTGCAAATCTGTAGACTAATTTTCATTGTACATGTCCGAGATGATATCTTGAGCGGTACCACTTGCAAATTATGGGATTCCTTGCTCGCCCGTTGGTGACAGCTTTATCAGGGTCCCACACAGGAGCGGATCCACTAATGTGTATAATAAGTGTCAGAGTGTCAGACTCTCAGTGCATGGTTTAGATAGATCTACACTATTCATTCAGCATCTGACGGTTATAATTAAACGAGCATAAGTTCTCCCGAAATTTCCTGGTAGGACGGTTCCAGTTATTTTAATTATCTGACGTTAATTGAGAAATGAAAGGCTGAGATACACCAGAGATTATCCAACTAATTCAGTTGAGTCGAGCCTTCGAGGAGGAACCCAGCAGAAGAAAATAATACTACCCAGTATAAAGTACGCTGTACACGTATTCGGTGACAGTTGGTCGTTTCGGTGGGTCCCTCCGGACGCGTTTCCCAAAAGCCAATCTTCGGTTCGCTATAGTTTAATCGGATTTATGTCGAGACATCTAAAGCTGCTTATGATGAATTTTTTCTGTGCCATTATTAAAATTTTATTCCACCGTCCTTGAAGTTGATAATGGTAATGGATAAGGTTGTACATCCGAATCCAAATCAACGAGGAATTCAAGAGTATAACTAGGGTATTTTTAAGGAGTAAAGCTAGCGTGTGACATGCTCAACAAGAAAATTTGGTGAGCATAACTTCAAAAGTATATCGAATCGACGTCAAATGTCAAATTCAAACCGTTGAAATTCATGTACTTCATGAGTGATGCATATATATAAAATTTTTTGAAAGTTTCGAGTTTATTTGCTACACGGTCAAGTGGTCAAAGAAATGAACATTTTATTATAAGTTATTTTATATATTCAATTTTTATTATTTCTTTGACCACTTGAAAATGTAGCAAATAAACTTGAAACTTTCAAAATTTTGCATGTATATGCATCACTCATGAAGTACATGGATTTCAACGGTTTGGATTTGGCATTTGACGTCGATCCGATATACTTTTGGAGTTATGCTCACCAAACTTTCTTGGTGAGCATGTCACACGCTAGCTTTACTCATTTTTAAGTTCACCAAGTTCATTGGTGAATTCAGGTCTAAAATCCGTCAAATCGATGTCAAATGACAAATTCAAATCAACGAGAAATTCAAGAGTATAACTAGGGTGTTCTTAAGTTCACTAAGTCCATTGGTGAACTCAAGTCTAAAACTCGTCAAATCGATATCAAACGACGAATTCGAATCGTTAAAACCCACTTATTTTACGAGTGATGAGTCTACATGTGATAATTTTAAACATTAGAATTAATTTAGTATAAAGTCATGCGGTCAAAAAACGTTCAAAAAATGAATGCATTAAAATTAATTTATTAACCTTCTAATCGACTTCAAACGGTGAATTCAAACCGTTCAAACCGATCTACTTCATTAGTTGTGTGTTTAAAGTAAAATTTATGATTTTACGAATTTATTTAGTATCAAGTCAAGCGGTCAAATGTGTGAGTTTTTATGTTAATTTTAATACATTCATTTTTTAACATTTTTGTCGCTTGATTTGATACTAAAATAACTCGAAAATATAAATTTTTTTGCATGTAAACGCATCACTTATAAAGTAAATCAGTTTGAACTTTGAACGGTTTGAATTAGTTGTTTGAAGTCTATTAAATCAATTTTAAAGTTAGCGTCATATTACACCAATGTCATACTAGCCGGACTCCTTATTCAATGATAACAATAATCAATGTCAAAGTTTGCAATATTGAACATCAAGGTACTAATATTATCGACATATTTTTCATTTTCATTTGATGTAATTTAAGAATTATTCAATCATTAACCAATCAATTTAAGTTGGCGGTTTAGTTTTATCACATTAGTTTTTAACTTTTTATCAAAAATAAAGTAACATATAAAAAGTGTTACTGATATCATGAACAATATTAACTTATTAAGTGATGGAGACATCTATGAAAATTTTAAATTATTTGTTCTTATATATTTAGCTTTGTATATTGCATTTTGTTTGTAACCATTCTTTTAGCCTTTATAGTTGCTAAAGCTTGAGAATGGATAATTAATGAAGACTTGATATTATACGTTCAATCCATAATTTATGTTTTACAAAGGATAATTTTCTAAATATTTGACAGTATCTTTAAAAAAAAAAAAAAAAAAAATCGAACGAATGGTTTTGACAGAAAAAAAAACAAGGCAGGCTGAAATTATTGTCCAAAAGAGGATCGCTTTTGTTCGTAAAAGCTAACTAAATTTATAATGAAAAGATCACTTGATAATTGTTTATTTGATAATCTTCAAAAATAATTTATTGTACATGCATGTACAAAGTTACGAGATTTTGATAGATATGAAGAATTTATAAAAATTCATTAATAAGAACAATTTTTGTGTGTTGCTGCTTCTCAAAAAGATATGTAGCATTTATTCTGGTTTAAAATTTGAACATGTAAAATTGATACGGATCCAATTTTTTTTTTTTTTTTTTTTTAAATTTTGCCACAGCTTCACATAACGGAGCTACAGAGTTTGGACTGCAACAATATTACATGTCCAAAATTTGAAACGGAAAAATGGTACAAATCTTTATTATGCATAAAAAATAGAAATTAAGTAACTTCTCTTTTCTTTATAGTATTTTACAATATTAGTCAACTTTCACCGACCAGAATTAGTCAAAGTCTCCTCTCCTGTAAGAGAAAATAATAGATGGCTCAGAGTCTCAGACTCAGAGTCTTTGGAGTCAAAGATGAGAAACACGGCATGGCACGAAGAAATGACAGAGTGGTAAACAGCTGTGTACAGCTTAGGATTAGAGTATTAACAATACCCTTAACGGGTATACCCTACCCTACCCGCCCGTGCCCTCCGTCCGGGGTACCCGTGCCCGAGCCCGGGTATGGGTCGGGTACTCGGGTATGCGGGTAAGGGCAAAAACCGGACCGGACCCGGTTTTTTTGATCAATACCCGACCATACCCTACCTGACTATACCCGTACCCGACTAAACCCGTACCCGACTACCCGAGTATCCGTACCCATATACCCGACCACTGTTCATGCCATTTCAAAATTCAAAATTTGTATTTTTTTCTCCCCAAAAAAATCAGAAAAAAACCAGAAAAAACCAGAAAAAAACCAACAAAAAAACAAAAACAAAAAAACCAGAAAAAAAAAAACAGCAAAAAAAAAAAAAATATATCCATACCCGTGCCCGCCTTATCCATCAAGGGTACACGGGTAAGGGTATAGGACGGGTAGGGTATGGTTTTTGAAAATTATACCCGCCGTACCCGTACCCGTATACCCTTGTACCCGAGTATACCCGTACTCGTCCCGGGTATACCCGGGGTACCCGTACCCGCCCGAGTATAAATACACTACTTAGGATGGATACACTTTTGACAAAATAAATAAATTATAAAACATATTTAACATTTCGTAAATAGATGTGTGTTAGTTATATATTTAGTCATGTATAACTAACACATAATCTTTGTTGTAGATCCGTCCTTATAAATATATCTACGCAAGTACAAAGTACATGGTATGAGTACGTCCTTAGAAAGGTAAACAAGAGAGATGTACGTAACGGTCTTTCTCTAATTTTATGGATTTTATTGGAAAATTCTACTGATGTACATGTACATAGTGTACTTGAGATCAAATAGTATATAAATATCAACTCTGATGGTATATATGTTCTTTCAGGAGGGCTAAAATGATTTTTTTTTTAAATAGAATCAAATTTAAATATTTCAACAAAACAAGCATGTTGGATTTTTTTTTTTTTTATGAAAAACAGGTGGAGGCAATTTACTATGCAAATTAAGTATTTCTTCCTCCACCGATCCACATAATCGGTTGAACTGTTTTTTTTTTTATATAAAAATCAAATTCAGCGTGTTTGTTTCGTTGAAATACTTAAATTTGATGCTATATTTTAAAAAAAAAATCGCTAAAATGTTTCACATTCTTTTCTTTATTGTCAAAGTTCATACATGCAATTTAAATCGTTCAACATAATTTCTATATTCAAATGTTCTTAGAAATTAATTTTTTTTTACTATTTGTTTAGATGAGTACAAAATCAATATTTTTGAATGACTTGGAATCTTTTGAAAACAGTGATTTTAAAAATGTTGGATATTCTCACACATGTAAATGCTGGATATTTTAAACTAATTTTTGTTTTCAAAATAAATTGGTGCATTTTTAGTTTGGAAAATTATTGATAAATATTAAAAGACTTGTGTAGTTTTTTGTGATCCATGAATAGCCAGGGACAGATTTAGAATTTTCATTAGAGGGGACAAAAAAAATTATTGAATCAAATTTAAATAGCTAATTAGATTTAAACTCATTAATTAATTGGATACTCGATAAAAATATAATGCTTTGACTTATATTTTCCAATGCCCTGACTTGTAATTTATAATGCTCTAACTTATAATTCTAATTATCAATCACAATTCAAGAAATTTAATTTGATTTAACACTTAATTTAACCCGAATTACAAATCAAACATCCAGAGAGGAGTAAAATTTTTTTTTGAAAATGCAAAGTTGATCGAGACCGATAAATCACCACTAAAACTCAAAATTCAGGAGGGAGGGGGCAGCTGCCCTCTCCCGGGATCATGTGGATCCGCCCCTGTGAATAGCCCTTTTAGAACAATAAATAAAGAAGAGTTGAATTCTGATAAAATAAAGCACTGGCAGTGAAGTTGTCATACTTATTTCAAGACTAGTCCTTCTTTATTTTAGTAGCAAAGATAATACTCATACAATACTGAATATTAAAAAATGGAGTAGGAGAAAGCGAATATATATTTTCTCTAAACTTAAATGTTTTTTTTTTGTGATAAAAGAACACAGTGATGAATATAGAGATCCAATAAAATACAAAATAAGTTGCAGAGGTAATAAGACAATTTATTCCGGATTGCCAACATAAGACACTATTATATCTTGCTTGAATCTCAGCCCTTCATCTGTTCATCAGCAAAGTCTCCAAACAAGAAGAAAATACTATAAGGCTAAAATTAAGAAAATAATCCAAAAACTAATTGTCATAATAAAAACAATCAACAGAAACCTGAGTGATGGTGTGAAAGAATTCCTTCTCTAGTCCTCACTGAGGTCATTTGGATGCTAGAGTAGAGGATTACTTGATTATTTTATCTTATTTTTTATATTTTATTTGACAGCTTAAGTTATGATTCAAATTAATCTGTCTGAACGATTAAAATTTATGACAATGAGTTCTACGAACAAAATAAGTATGTAATAAGTTAATATATTTGGTTGAATAACTTGCTAATTATTAGCTGACATCTAATTCCTTTTATTTTACTTTCCGTTTGACAGTTTTAGTGTGGGCTTGTTCTGACCAGAGTTGGGTCTTTGCCTTTTTGGAGGTTCAAACTTGAAGCATGGACTCGTGATTTGGGGTTCTGATATGGGCCGAAATCTTCTCAAAAACCTTTCTTAATTTGCTACATGATCAGCCATGTCCATGTGATGTTGGCATTTGTGTACATGGTCTAACACATGAGAGCGTATCCTCTGCGGAGGTTTTACCTGCGGTGCTGTGCGGTGGTTTTGATATGGTCCGTTCGTTTCGGATCGACGGATCAGATCAGATCTTGTCCGAATTTTTAAAAAAACTCAAAATTTGATGAACCCTTAATCCAGCCCGTCCAATCCGAAACGAACGGACCATATCAAAACCACCACAGCACCGCAGGTAAAACCTCCGCAGAGGATACGCTCTCCTAACACATACAGTTGATTTTCCTTGGTCATTCTCCAAACATTAATTATAAATTTCTTATTTATAGGCCCTCCAGTTTGTCTCAAATCTCAATTGGCAGTTGGAGCTTCAACGCAGACCGTCCTATTAATATTCGGACCAATTCGATTCAAACCGATAATATATGAGGTCTCTTTAAGATTCGTACTAATATATAACGAGCATATGGATTCTACTAAATTATGTTACCTAAGGTGATATGAATTTTGTAGCCTGGAGTATGTCGTTGCCGGTAGTTTGATTGGAATTCATATCCAGTACTGTAATATCTGACTAAGTACAATTAGATTTGAGCTATCAATTTCTCTTTCTTTCTATAAAACTGATAACTCAGATCTAATTGTATTCAATCACACTGAGTTATATAACAATTTTCTTTTTTAGGAAATAAGAATACGCTCCTTATTTACTTTATTAAGTTAATCAGTTTTGACCCAAATCACAAAACATACCCTTTATATCTAAATAGATATCGAATTTCAAATTTTCAATCGCTCAGCTGAAAGTTAATGCAAAGATAATTGCAGTTAGGTACCTAGGGGTACACAAAATCGTTTGGTTGTCGGTATAGAAAATAATGATAACGGGCTAGTGTGTTTGTCCACTCAGGTATTGAAGGGATGCAATAAATAAACGAACGGTCCATATTTATTCCAACCATATCAAACTCAATTCGGTGCATATAGAAACTATGGGAGTTTGTTTTAAAATTCGTGGCAAGGTAAAATAACAGTCCGGATTTACTCATTGCACCTCAGGTACCTGAGAATCCGAATTCCTTGTACTCATGGGCCCACACGTTAGAGAAAAGTAGTCGGACAGACTTGAGACAACTCAATCAAAGCTGGTGTTAACAGTTAAGTAAGAAAATGAAGTACCAGTTTGCCCATGCTCACAGTCAAATCCGCAGTTTGGCTATTTTTAAAAATTTGATTGAAACATGGTTATTTTTAATAAATTATTTTTTTGATGGGTATTTTTAAAAAAATCGGCACTCACAGCCACGGATACGAATCTGCTGCTATTTTTCTAAAAATAGCAGCTTCCTGCTTTTCATTTGTCTCTATCTCTCTTTAAAAGAGGAGGAGAGAGAGGAGAGAAAAGGTAAAGAGATAAAGAAGAGAGAGATAGATAGGATAGCAAAAAGAGTAGAAAATTTGAATAGCAGCGGATTTCATTCCCACAGCCATATGTCATTTTATGTGTTGTCAGTTTATTGAGTTACATATTATGAATAATTAATTACTTTCGGGTGATTTTTTTGAAAGAAATTGTTCATTTGATAATTAGAAAAAAAAAACATTTGAGGATGCTGAAACATGAACAAATTTGTATTTTGTTTCTTATATTATTTTAATTCCGGCATTGAATTTTTTATTGTTTTATGTTAATGAATATTTCAAGAAAATAAAATCACTGTGATTGTCTTCCTTGTGAATTATATAATACAATTGTTTCTAGCTTCTTTTTTATCACTGGACTATAGAATACGAGCATTGTTTTTTTTTTTTTCTGAAGGATAATTACGAACAACGTTTTTTTATGTGATGCTCAAACATGAAGAGAGAAAAAAAAAACAGTGCAATCTGCATAGAAATATTTCTTGTACTAGTCTACTTAGTTCAAATATGAAGAAATTTTTAAGGCTGTGTTTATTCTTCTAATAAAATATGTGCAAGTAGGGCTGCACAAAAAATTCGTAGTTCGTGATTCGATTCGAGTTTGATTCGAAAAAGTTGGTAAAAAATTCGATTCGAAATAGTTCGAAATTAATTTAAACCAAATTCAAACTGGACCTGGTTAGTTCGAATCTCAAAATAACGTGAACAGTTGATTTCTGTTGATGACTTATATTCGCTGATGACTTAAAAGTTAAAACATAAGGCTGTCCAGCTGTAAGTCATAAGTCGTAAGTTGTAACCCTTACTATCACTTCTAAAATTCTAGATGACTTTCATCTCTCGCTTTCGGCGACTATGATCACTCTTCCTTATCGTAAAAAAGTTCGTAAAAAATTCAAAATTGAGTTGGTAAAAAATTCGATTCAAAATTAATTCAAATCAAACTTAGTTCGAAATTAATTCAAACCAAACTCAAACTAGAGTAATTTCGATTCGGTTCGATTCGTTTGCAGCCCTACCAAGCAAGGTTATAATTTGTTCTTGATATAGAGTCAAGTAAATTCATACTCGTATTGTGACCAAATCAATTGTTATTGTGATCAAAATAATGATAGGCAACATCAGAATATGATAGTCGTGTCATCACCGCACATGCTGTGAGGTCATATTCAATTACAAACTATTTCTTTTTTCGCAAATAAAGTTCATATCTTGAAAAAAAAAAAATCTTAGAATGCTAAAAAATATGAACATAATGTAAAAAATTGTACAAAATTAAAAATTCAAGAAGCAATGTTGGAAAAAAAAATGACAACTCTCATGTTTCGTGTTATGACTAGATCAGTTTGCGTGTTGTGTTATTTTTTTAAAGATGGTCATAATATATAAATGCATGAAACACAACACATGACACATGAATCACAACACATTATCAGCACAAATGCCATTACATAAACATACCGTATCGAAACACAATCATACCATCCGTGACAGTGCCGATCACAACTTCATTTTTTACGTCAATAATGATATTCATACAACAATGCGTAATAGAGAAAAAAAAAATTGTATGTACGCCACTGTTTTGGTACGAAATTTTGTAAAATACCCGAAGAATATGCTTCAAATGAATACCGGATGACATCTGAAATTAATTTGAAAATTTTATTATGCATGTTTCCGCTCTTTTTGATGGTTCTAAATTGATAAACTCTATTAATAATTAATTGATATAAATTTATTAAATTTTAGAACTTGGGACTTTTATTAGCGTATTAGTTCCCAAGATTGTTTGATACAAACAATAAATTTTATAACATTGTTATTTTAGATCTTCGATTTTCTTTTCTTTTTTTGAAAGCCTGACAGAAGCTGCCAAATTAATGATATATTAATTAACAAAATAAATTATACAATCGCATTGCTCTGAGCCTCTGAGCAGATATTAAAACCCCAACCTTGCACTGACATCTGAGTAGCCATTATTATATATGTCCAAATATGCTACTGTAATTTAGCAAAATCTGAGCCATATATTCATCTCATGAACACAACTAGCTGCTACGATAGTCGGTTGTATCAAAAATTACTCTGTTTCGATATCTCCACAAACACCAAGCTCCACAAAGCACTCTTGCTGTTCATTCTAAGGCCCTGTTCGGTTGTACCAATGGGAATAGGAATGGGTACGGGAATGAAAAATTTTGAATTGAAAATTACTGTTCATGTGGGAAAAAAAAATTCAGTCTGAATGAATTTTCATTTTCCCACGTGAACAGTGATTTTCACGGTGCAGCCGAACAGGCCCTAAATGTTTCATGCCGCCTTGTCCTTTGACCATATTCCAGGATATCTCCCACACCTCATGATACATCGTAGCTAGTTAAATTATAGGGAAAATTTCTGGTACGCCCATAGAAACTTTTGAAATAGCAATTTTCAAAGTGATTCCAAAAAATGTAAAATTTGGTCTTCAAGTACATTTCAATATGGAGATCATGTTGAGCGGTTCGGATTGACATTTTGAACTTTTAAATTGCAAAATATGAGCGTGAAGTAAAATAGTCGCTTTACTTCACAACTCACCGTAGCCCAACTCGTATATAATATGAGAGTGACTAATGCGCATTCGAATGTATATGGGTCGAAATACATACGGTCCAAATTCGACTTTTCAAAATTCAAACGGTCGATCCGAACCGTTCATCTTGTTCTCCATATTAATATGTGCTTGGAGACCAAATTTTTTATTTTTATGAATTTTTTTACTATTTATTAAGTATTTTACAAAATTGTTGATCCAACGGTGGGGCTGATTTTACTGTTTTGTTAAGCCATCGTTGGATCGACAATTTTGTAAAATACTTAATAAATAGTAAAAAAAAATTCATAAAAATAAAAAAATTTTATGGTGACTTTTCAAAATTCTAACGGTCAATCCAAACCGTTCATCTTATTCTCCATATTAATATGTGTTTGGAGATCAAATTTTATATTTTTTGAAATTTTTTTTTTTACTATTTTTTTAGATTTATTGAAAATCGCTATTTTTAGAAAATCTGACCCATTTTGTGTTGTTTGCAAACAACAAAAAATTGACTACTTAAGTGTTGTTTGCAAAACAACAAAAAGCCAAAATGAGGTTTGCAAACAACAAAAAGCCAAAATGAGGTTTTGTTGTCATTAGGAAATCTATATAGTCGCAATCTACTAATAATTTTTCTTTCCATTTTGTGACGGTTGCTAGCTTAAGCACTTTGCACAAAAGAAGTACGGGGGAGGGAAGGAGAGGAGAGGAAGAACATAATTACAGGACATCTCCATTTAAAATGCAAGGGTATTTTAGTCAATTAAATTTTAGAATTAAATTAATAAAAGGTTAAATAATAGAAAAGGGATAAAAGAAAGTATGTGAATTTTGTATGGGGATATTGGATATTAATTATGAGATTTATATGGGAAAATTGACTATTTCAAACATTTCAATGGACACACTATAAATTTTCCCTAAATTATATTATATTATGCCGACACAATATATGATACATCGTACCTAGTTAATTAATATTTATGAAGAGTTAGGCTGGGGTGCTATGGATAGCATAGTGGCCTCTATGCTACGGCTCAATATTCGAGTTTTCAAAATCCAAACGGTCGATCCGAACCGTTCATCTTATTCTCCATATTAATATCTGCTTGGAGACCAAATTTTACATTTTTCTGAATTTTTTTACTATTTATTAAGTATTTTACAAAATTGTTGATCCAACAGTGGCTGCACAAAACAGTAAAACCGTTGGATTAACGATTTTCAAAGTGGCTTAATAAATAGTAAAAAAATTCAGAAAATTATAAAATTTGGTCTCCAAGCAGATATTAATATGGAGAATAAGATGAACAGTTCGGATCGACCGTTTGGATTTTGAAAACTCGAATATTGAGCCGTATATAGCATAGAGGCCACTATGTTATCCATAGCACCCCAGCCTAACTCATTTATGAAATTAGATACAAGAATGAGAATGTCCAGCACCAGCAGTAAAGGGGGCACGGATTCCTGGGCTTTCACTTAGGGGTGTAAACGGATCGGATAATATCTGATTTCGTCCGAATCCGAATCCGAAAAAGTACTTAAATTATCTGATATGTATCCGTATCCGAGACTATCTGTATCCGTATCCGAAAAATTATAACGGATACGGATACGGTAAGGCATTTTACTATCCGTATCCGACCGTTTATACTTTAAACCACAACAAATGTGATATATGTTTTTAAATTGATTTATTAAATTGCATATTGCACGAATAATTTATTAAATTGCATATAGATATATATTTTGATGAACAATATAACACTATGACATAATTAGTGACTAATATTTTAATAATATAATAGATGTTTTGTAACTAACAAGCTAATTATGAAAAATATCCGTATCAGTCCGATATCCGATCCATATCCGTATCCGAAACTATCCGTATCCGTATCCGCATCCGAAAAATTATAACGGATACGGATACTGTAAGACCACTATCCGATCCGTATCCGACTGTTTACACCCCTACTTTCACTACCTGTTGTCCAGATTAAGGAGGTTGGGGATATTGTTAAGCATCGCTTTAATCTTAATTTCTTAAATAATTGTAGTTGCTGTCTTTTAGTGACATATTTATTTAACAAATTTATTTTTCATGTTTTCTTTGACCAACAAACATTATCCACTTGTTCCCTTATCCCATTTAAAATGAAGATACTCCCTTCATGGGGAATGCGTGGAATGTACATCGATCAGATCAGACTAAAATTAGTATGTTTGAAACCGTCTGATTCGTTTCAATTCGTGCGGATGAAACGCATATGTATTATAAAACGAATCGGACTGGATATGAATGGAAATCAGACTGATTTGGATATTTACCAGTCCGGATCTAATTAAATAGAAATATTATATTTGCTTATTTAGGTGATATGATTATTCTTTAGATTGCATGCTTAATTAGTTGTGAACAAAATCCATGTCAATTGTCAGAAGCACTATTGCTAATAATTGTTAATTAGTTGGCATCATTGCCATTTGCCAACCGCCAAGGCCCCAAGTCCCCAACTACCTATTCAAGCTATCCGCCCAATCACTCAAGTTATTTATGACGCGGGTCAATCAACATGAAAATGATTTTTGTCGTCGGGACAATTAATTCTTATTGCGTTGTTGAACAGGAAGAAGTACCTAGAAATCAGACGACAAAAATTAATTGTCCTACCTTCCCTTTGGGTGAATCAATTTTTTTTAACACCATTTGACACCAAAAACACCGAAATTTTTATTAATATCGAAAAAACAAAAATTCAAATTCTACCTACTTTTGCGCATAATTTCAAAAATTATTCAAACCGGTCAAAATCTCCCCAGTTTTGGAGCTTCTTTTCGGTGAGAAAATAACCAGTTCCAGAACCATTTGGATCGGTCAAAATCTCACTGGTTTCTCTCCCTGGAACCTGTTATATTCTCATTGGTTTTTGTATTTTTTTTTTTACAAAACAGAAAATTTTATAATTTATTTATTTTTTGTATTGAAATATTAGAAATGTTTAATATATTTCTTTAAAAATAGATGAAATACAATATAATTTAATTTATTAGAAAGACTGCGACAAATAACCCGGATCAATATTTTTCAGACTGGATTTTTCGCGGCTGTAAGAAAAATTAATATATTTCTTTATGTGTTAATGGAAAAAAAAAATAAAAATGCTTGGATTCTGAGCTATTGATGCCGATTCTAAGTAAATACATAAAATATTGCCATCCTTCTAGTACATTTAATTTCTGAAAAGTTGTATCTATTTTTGAAAAAAAAAACTTTAAGTTAGTTAATGATTGTTATTCAAAAATAATTCTCAAATTAAGAAATATATTAATTTTTCTTACAACCGCGAAAAATTAGGCCTGAAAAATATTGATCCGGGTTATTTGTCACAGTCTTTCTAATAAATCAAATTATATTGTATTTCATCTATTTTCAAAGAAATATATTAAACATTTCTAATATTATAATACAAAAAATAAATAAATTATAAAATTTTATGTTTTGTAAAAAAAAAAAAACCTGGTGAGAATATAACCGGTACTAGGGCAAGAAACCAGTGAGATTTTGACTGGTCCAAATGGTTCTGGAACCGGTTATTTTCTTACCGGAAAGAAGCTCCAAAACCGGAAAGATTTTGACCGGTTTGGTCATTTTTCAAAATTCTCTGCAAAAATGGGTATAATTTGAAATTTATTATTTTTTTGGATATTAATAAAATTTTTGGCCAAACACCGGTAATTTTGCACGTGAAGTAGGTACTGTTATCTTTTTACAATACTACCCATGCATGATATTCTCAACACAACAACATACTACATACGTATATGCTATTTATGCATTCGCAATTAAAAATACTAGAGACACAAGACCATACACTTTGTAAGAATCTAATTAACAACCAATGAGATATATTTGAATTTATTTTACCGTCGAAAGAAATTAAACTACTGAACAACTGAAGGAATATTCACTTATTCCCAACTTAAGGAAGCATCAAAGAAAATCTGTTTGGAAGCAAATTATATGCGAGACTGCGAGTCCAATAAAAAGACAGTTATAATTTAACTTTCTTTTATGTATTAATAATGTAAGTTATAGGAGCAAAATTATGATGTAATGTGCTTACTAAGAGGAGTTTGTGAGTACATCTTTAAAAGGTCATCAGATTGACTTTGAACTATGAATTTAAACCGTTGAAATTCTTGTACTTCGTGAGTGATGTATGTACATGTAAATATTTTTAAAATTTCGAATTCATTTAGTAGATGATCAAGCGGTCAAAAAAATGAATACATAAAACAATGTAAAAAATAACTTATAAAATGTTCATTGTTTTGATCGCTTGACCATGTATTAAATGAATTCGAAACTTTAAATTTTTTGCATGTACATGTGCATCACTCACAAAGTACATGGATTTCAATGGTTTGAATTCGTAGTTTGAAGTCAATCTGATAGCCTTTCAAAAATGTGCTCACCAACGTCAAGCACATCACCCCTTAATTTTGCTCAAGTTATAATATTACTTACCTTAAATATAATGCAGTTCAATTTGTCTGGACATATCATGTTTTAGTGTACCTACCAAAGTACAATACAGAGCACTTAGCACTGTTAGCACAACTGCTAAGCTTTAAAAAAAAAAGAGTACAATACAGAGGGAATGAGCTGTGCGTATGATTAGCACAAACTGACTTTTAGTACCTTTGTTCATTTGTACTAGTTTTTGAGAAACGCTATTCTCTGCGGAGTTTTTCCGTGCGGAGCTTTTAATCTGATCCGTTCGTTTCGAATCAGACGGACTGGATTAAGGGTTCATCAAATTTTGAGTTTTTTTAAAATTCAGACGAGATCTGATCTAGTCCGTCCGATTCGACCAGCTAAAAACTCATTAAATTAAATGAGAAAATCCGTAATAAGTTGGTAGTGTTTGGTTGAGTTTTAAATTATGCAATGAGAGGTTTAGGTTTCAGTTATTTTATTAAATATTAATTAAATAGGCCAATTTAATTATGCATAATTTTAAAATAAGATCTCTAATTGTAAACCTCTCCAAGTGGCATAAGAGTTAGTCCCTTCTACAGTTTAATTGTGAGCGACTATTTAATTTTTTACCTCTCTTTTTTAGTCGGTATTTTTTTTTTTTGAGCAAAACTAGAATGTGTTGTTCTCATAAAAAAAGTTCAGCGAGTACAATTTCAAAAATATATCAGATTGACTTCAAACGATGAATCTAAACCGTTAAAATTTATCTACTTTATGATTTTAAATTTAGAAATTTAAAAATAAAATCTTTGAGAAAAACAATTGATTATTTTTCTTCAAAAAATAGATGGAACAACACCAACTATATGGTTCCGCCAGTGACATAATGATGGAATCCCAGCAGCTTTCATATAAATTTATGATCAGTATCAATTTTCGAACAAATATGTATTCATGATGAGGTGTAAGGTCCGAAAAACACTATACCCGCACCGTTGGTACTATCTCAGAAACCTACACTTGGTGAAACTGTACCATTGCGGTTCTATCTATTTTTCAAAGAATAAAATAAATTAATCCCTTTCGTGAAGAATTGACTTTTTCATTTCTAAATTAAAAAAATATTTTGTCAATTTTTTTAAAAAAAAATTCCGCATGTTGCTATAACTATGCCCATAAAATGTTAAATTTGATTTCCATAAACAGCAGTGTGATTAATTACCAATAAAGTGCACGGTAGGTGGACAAAACAAACGGGAGATTTAATTGGTTTCATTTAAGGCCCTGTTCGGAAGCTTAGGATTTGATGGGGAATGTAACATTTACACATTTGTGTTTCCAGTGCTGTTCGGCAGTGAAGGAATTTTCCAATTTAATTCCAATTTAATTCCAATTTAATTCCCACCCACTTTACTTTTTCTCTTGAAAAAGCACTGTTCTAATGTGATAAATCAAATTGAGTTGGAGATCATTTTTTTTTTCCCCAAATGGATCAGCTGCTATGAAGTTTGAAGATCAATAATTTTTGTTGTATCTTAACTTGATTAAACTAATTTATCATAATTATTAATATCAAACTTGATTTAACTAATAGTTGAAAATTTTAAATGCTGCTAGACTTGTCCGTGGTACATAAAGAAAATAAAATATATATTTTATCATTTGTCATGTTTGTGATTAAACTAATAGTTTAAAATTATTAATATAAGAATTGAAACATAAGATTAAAAATAAGCATAAATACAAGACACTCTAAGAAACATTTAATGCATTTTAAAAGAACAATTGGTTACAAAATTTTAATTTAAGAAATAATTATTAACAAAAAATTTATTATGTTATTATTTAATCATTTTATTTAATTATATTAATAATTATTAATAAGTTTAATTGTATTGGTATCAAATATTTAAGAAACAAAAATAAGATTTCTTGTAATTATTCCCACAATAACCGAATAGTTACAAGAAAATGATATTTAATAAAATATTTATATATATATATATATAATTTAAAAATTATTAATATCTTATTTTTTATTTGTTTATAAATATTTTTTTAATTTATTTGTACCCGTCTTCTTATATTCTTATTTTATTTAATTATAAAAATATTTATATTTTATAAAATAATAAGTAATAAGTAGTGTTATGTTAATTTTTAATCTATATTATTTAATTACATTATTAATAATGTTATTAACAAAAATAATTGTAAAATATCAAACATTTTAGAAATAACATAAGACTTCCCACAATTAATTCCATGGTACAACCGAACACCCATTTTAACACATTCTCATAATTAATCCTGTGCATTCCCGCACTCATGGGTTCCCGCTTTTTCAAAAATGAATTCTCATTCCCGTCAAATCCCATCCTATATAATTCCTTGACATCCGAACAGGACATTGGCAAGCAAGGTTAGCTGCATTATTTCGATCATAAGTGCCATGCAGTGCAGAGAATGGGTTGCACGG
Source organism: Carex rostrata (assembly GCF_964058835.1). Classification (NCBI taxonomy): domain Eukaryota; kingdom Viridiplantae; phylum Streptophyta; class Magnoliopsida; order Poales; family Cyperaceae; genus Carex; species Carex rostrata. The sequence goes on from NC_135923.1 coordinate 13,072,974, forward strand.
GTTTCGGTAGTTTGTCATAATCAAAATATTAATTAGACGTACAATTTTCACTATAATTAATGGCCTATATATGTTTCGTGCCTTTCGGCGCCGATTTTTTTATTTTTACCCAAAACCATATTATTTTTAATATTTATATCCACTTTTGCGGTGGATTTTTAAAAATACCCAGTCCGTGGAAATTTTCCACGGCCAGATTTAAACCTCCCCCCGTGGAATTTATCCACGGTCTGGATTGAAGTTCCCCCCCGTGGAAAATATCCACGGGCCGACCCCTTTAATTCAAATCCACGGTATATTTCTGCTTCCGGTTCTGCTACTGACATTGAGATAAAAGGAGTGTGTGGTTCATAATTGGGTTGATTATTTTCTGCAACCGAATTCTGGCCTGAACTCCCAGCCACTGACTCTCCGCGAATTCTGCATGCAAAAACTTCCAATAATGGGTCACCGGACCGCACAATCTGCGCGATCAGGCCTCTCAATGCCCCGTCATCACCCAATGCGATTCTGACATACCTTCCTGCATGGACCATTCGGGCCTGAATCTGTAATTCCCAACGATTCCTATTGTAGCCGCTCACTTCATAAATAAGCGATTGCAACTGCTCAAATGAGAAATTTTCATCAACCCAATACGTATTTACTGGAGGTTTGGAGTAACGTGCCCCATTCTGGTCAAAAATGAATTTCCCCCCAAAATGTATTGAAATTCCAATAGGCATGGCCAATAAACTACATTCGGAGAAGGAAATATTTTGTAAGTTTACTGATTTCAAATGAACAGTAAATACGTATATGCACAGTAATGAATAGTAAATGAACAGTAAATACGTATATGAACAGTACAAAACGTGTGCACAGTAAGTGAACAGTAATACGGACATGAACAGTAAATACAATACATGAACAGTATATACGTATGTGCACAGTAAATTAAAGTACATGAACAGTAAATAAGTATATGCACAGTAAATGAACAGTAAATACGTATATGAACAGTAAATACGTATGTGAACAGTACATACATAAATCTATAGTAAATGAATAGTAAATAACAATGCGTAAAAAAACCTGATTTAGCAGTCGAACAATTCTCTTCCTCCTTCCTCTCTTTCTCCCTTTCTCTCTTTCAGAATAATCTCTGCCTCTCTCTCTCTCTATTTATAATGAAAAAGCGCAAAAAAAAAAAAAAAAAAAAAAGGTCCCGCCCGTGGAATTTATCCACGGGGGGAGGGGAAATTCGGCCCGTGGAAATTTTCCACGGGCTGGGTATTTTTAAAATTCCAGCGAAAAGCTGGGTATTTTTAAAATTCCAGCGAAAAGCTGGGTATTTTAATTAAAATAATTATATTTTTGGGTAAAAATAAAAAAATCGGCTTTCGGCGGAATATATGTCCGTTTAAAATTGGAAATCTGCAGTTCTTTCTTTTTTGGGAAATATTTTTCAGTTCCTGTGTAAGTGTAACTATATATATTTTGGGTTGGAATTATTTTTTCTTTTCAAGCGAAGATCTAGAACTCTTGATGTTTCTGAACTCTTTCCTCTTATTTGATAAGTGATGTGTGGCTCAAATAACTTTTTTTTTTTTTACTTTTTTAATTCTTCAATTTACTCCACCAATTTACTTATTTTTTTTAATTTACTTCAGTAAAAACTAATTTTTAATTATATAATTAACTCTTATATACATATGTATTTAACAATTATCATCTAAATTAGAAGAGAACGGTTAGACACTTTTTAATTGTCTAATAAAACAAAATTTTAAATTTATGATTAACATTATTTTCTCTACATGCATATAAAAACTTATTACTTTTCAATTTTAGTTTATATAAATCAATAAGTTGAAAAATAAAAGTCCAACATTTATCTACATCAGTTTATACTAATCAAACAAAATTAACATGTCATGATCTTTTACGTGTATATAGAGAAAATGATATAGATCATATGTAACGGTTTTATTTTGATATTTAAGTTATTGTAGTTTCAAAAATATGGGCATGATAGAGACACAAAATAGATGTGCTCTCAATTATTCGGAGAGATCGTGAACAAATTTGAGTCAATTTAAATGACTTTTAGCCTCCCATTAAGTAATTAAATTTTTTAAGGATGAAGTTTAATAATGACCAATAAAGTTTTAAATCGACTGAAATTCAATACACATCCTATCAAATTAATTGAAAATAGATCTACATTTTTATTTTTAATTTAATTCACTAATATATGTTCCATATGAGTAGGGGTGTTCAAATGGTTCGGTTTATTTGGTTTTGAACCGAACTGGAGAATTTTGATTTAAATGATTCGGTTGTTCGGTTCAAATGGTTCGGTTCGGTTCGGTTGATTTTATGAAGTAATTTGGTTTAAATGGTTCGGTTCGGTATTAATTTCTCAAAACTGAATAAACCGAACCAACCAGTTATATAATAATTCAAGTATTATTTTGGTTCTTTTATTTACTTTGGACTTAAAAATCAAGAATAAATATTGATCTAGAACTTTCAATAGTTTAGAACATCAATATATTTGTATAAAATTGAATCATGTGTGTAATGGTATCTTAATTTTTATTTCTATGAAATTATGAATGTATTGGCTTATGTATTGAGTTTTGATTTTTTGAGATTGAATTCCTCTATTCGGTTCAACCGAGCAAACCGAAGTTAAATTCGGTTTAATCGGTTCGATTTTAGTTCGGTTTTGGCATTTTAATTCGATCGATTCGGTTGGATTTTAACCGGTTTGGTTTTAGTTCGGTTTGATAGATTTTAGTTTGATTTTAACCGAACCGACCCTTTGAACACCCCTACATATGAGTGAATGTATCATAGAAGTCGTTGGATATATACATTAGAATTATCCTATAATATATATTTGTTGTTTTTTTTTTTCAGAATTCTTTGCTAAATAAACAATGGAATATATACGTTAGAATTATCCTATAATATATATCTGTTTTTGGTTTTTGCAGAAATCTTTGCTAAATAAACAATGGAATATATTATAGAAGAAGGACGCACTTGATAATGAATATTTTGACAATGTTGGTAACAATTTTAAAAAGAATCAGAAATTAAAAATTAAAAAGTAAATATATAATATGTTATCATATGTATTGATAGCTTAATAATAAAATTTCGTGTAATTTTAGTATTATTTGATTATGCATTAAATATCATTAATTTCGAGCCAATGAAATATAAACCCGCTTGATATAGGTTGAAATCAGGAACATTAAAAAGTATGAGGATCAAACACTAGTAATACCATATTAAAAAAAGAAAACTACTTTTTTTTTTAGAATTTGAAAAATACCAGAGCCACAAAGACAATTGGCATCTCCAAAAATGGAGCCGCCAATTAACCTTGCGCCCCGCCTTTTTTTTCAATTGTGAATTTGATTGGATCTCTTAGTTGTTTGTTTTTATAAATTTTAACGAATTTTGAATTTTTTTATTAGAACTCCCATTCACTCCCCTAAGTTTGAGACATTAGAGATGATAAGTATAGAAGAAAAAAAGAAAAGAAAAAAGTACAATCGCATAGTCAATTGGTGGCCTTAATCTTCAAGCCGTAGCTGCACATGACGACCCTCAAGAAAAGAGCCGCCAATTGACCCAGCAATTCTAATATTTTTTGAAAAAAATGATTTTTGTTTTGTTTTTTAAAATAGTATTAATATAAATGCCAGGATCAAGTACACATTAAGAATTGATTATATATTTTTTTTAAATAATAGAGATCAATTTTACAATATCATAACATTTCACTCTAAATTATAAAAAAAATCATACAAAATTAGAGGTCAATTGACTTACGAATTTTCTACTTAAATCTAGGGGTGTCAATGATACCCATTTACCCTACCTGTATCGCATTCGATAAGATATGTATGGATAATGTTTTTTTTCGTTAGCTTATTGGGTATCGATATGGGTAAGTATTTTTTTCCGTTAGATAAACCGGTATGGGTAAGTACTATTTTGTACCCGTTGGGTAACATATAATTATATAAAATAAATTACATCATGAGAAAATGTATGCATGTTATTGTAAGAAGAATATTATGCTAAACTTGTTATTTTTTTACTTGAATGTTTTGTTATTTAGTTAAAGAATTGAATTTGTTAGAAGAGTTATTTGTGATTTTGATTTGTTTTACTTCATAAAAAAATATTAGTTAGAATTGATTGCATATTTATATTTTAATTTTATATATTAGTAATTGTGATTGTATATGCATGACATGATAAATTTTCATAATTTATTTGTAAAAATAATAAAGCTATTATATTTGTATTATTCGTTATTCGCCTACTACCGTTGTTTGAAAGCAAGGTATCGTCCTATTTTTGGGATAATGTAATCACCTTTACCACATACCTTATTAACCAAATGCCTACAAAAGCTAATGATTACAAAACCCCTTTACAAACTCTATCATCACATGTAAACATACCATCTATCTTGAATCTTTCTCCTCGAATATTTGAGTGTACAGTATTTGTTCATATCTTGAAAAATCATCGTACAAAACTAGATACCAATGCTGAAAAATATGTGTTTTTGGGTTTCTGTCCTTATAAGAAGGGTTATAAATGTTTCAATCCATCTACCTGAAAATTTCATACCTCAATGGATGCCACCTTCTTTGAAAATGAATTTTTCTTTAAAAAAACAAAGTTTTTGGGTCAGGGGGAGACTGGTGAAAGTGACCAAATTTTGATTTTTCTAAACCCACAAAATACAGAACCAAACCTTATGTCATACCCGGATAATATGAATCCCACTTCGCCGGGTCCTACTTCTAACTCGGATCTGATTGAACATGAACTTGAGCCATCAACATCTGCTGCTACTCTAAACAGAGAAAACACAAAAGAGCCCACAGAAGCTTTGACCAGTGACTTGGAGTTATGGATTGACTTGAATGATGTAAGTGAAGAAGTAATACAGTCCCAACCAAAGCCAATATCTCTAGAGGAGGATCCTTAGGTAATTGTTTCTTAATCCAGATTTGAATTACCACCTCGTACAACTAAGGGTTAAGCACAAAAAAAGTATGTACCAGAGGATGGTTCGAGTAGGGAGGTTAGATATCTCATTACCAATTACACCAGTACTAAAAATCTGGTAAAACCCTTAAGAGCCTTTGCAAATCAACTAACTTCCGTCATAGTCTTGGATAAACTAGAAGAAGTTGTGAAAGATAAAATATGGGTCTAGGCAATGGAGTCTGAGATATCTCTTAAGAAAAATTGTACTTGGAAAATTGTAGATCTACCAAAAGGAAAAAACACTGTAGGGTGTAAGTGGGTCTACTCCAACGAAAATGGGAGGTTGATAGATATAAAGCCCGGTTGGTGGCTAAAGGATACACACGAGTTTATGGGATTGATTTCCAGGAGATGTTTTCACTTGTAGCAAAACTAAATACAGTGCTAGTTATCTTGTCTCTTGCAGCGAATTTTGATTGACCATTGCATCAATTTGATGTAAAGAATGTCTTCCTATATAGTGATCTTGAAGAAGAAATTTATATGGATATGCCACCAGATTATACAGATCGTGGATTACAAACCAAAGTGTGCAAACTTAAGAAGGCACTGTATGGACTTAAGCAATCACCTAAAGCATGGTTTGGAAGATTATGCATGGCAATGAAGAGCTATAATTATCAGCAGGGAGATTCTGATCACACAACGTTCTTCAAAAAGACGAGAGATAAGATTGCAATTTCAATAATCTATGTGGATGATATGATTATTACTGAAGATGATGAGATTGAAATTGAGAAACTTGAAAGAAAATTGAGTAAGGAGTTTGGGATGAAAAACTTAGGTGGATTGAAGTATTTCTTAGGCACAGAGGTTTCTCGTAGCAAAATAGGTATAACCAGCAGATACACCAATGGTCCAGAATGTGAAACTTAGTGCTGATTCTGGTCAAGTGCCTACTAACAGGGAACAATATCAGAGGTTAGTAAGAAAATTGATATACTTGTCACATACTCGACCTGACATAGCATATGCAGTAGGAGTTATAGGCTAGTTTATGTATGATCCAAAAGAAGAGCACATGGATGCTATGATGAGAATAATTAGGTATCTCAAAGGAAGTCTTGGTAGGGGCATAACATTTGGAAAGCATGGGCATACCAACATTGAGGGATACACTGATGCTGATTGGGTTGGTAACCTTGTCGATCGAAAATCTACAGCTGGATACTTTACATTTATGGGTACTAATTTGGTGACTTGGAGAAGTAAGAAACAAAACGTAGTGGCACTTTCAAGTGCTAAAACAGAATTTAGGGGCATGGTAAAAGGAATCTATGAGCTCTTGATCACTAAACTTGGTTTCGAACCAGAAGACCCGACAAAATTATTCTTTGACAACAAGACTGCAATTGATATCTCCCACAATCTGGTACAATATGATAGAACCAAGCATATTGAGATAGATCAACATTTTATTAAAGAAAAACTTGATTCAAAAGTTATCTATTTACCATTTGTGAGGTCACATGAACAAGTAGCATATATTCTCACCAAAGCAGTACCCAATAAATAATTCAACATAGCTCTAGAAATATTAATGATGAAGGATATTTATGTTTCATAGTGAGGGGTGTGTTGGAATATACACCATGACACGATCACAGAAGATCAGAAGATGATTGCAAAAGATTTGTTTACTTTCAATGTAATATCTAAGCAATCTTATATTAAGGAAATAAGTGGAGAAGGAAATATGTTATTAAGGAAATATTCAAATAAGACATGATAGATTAGCAATCATATTATATATGAGAGGGTGTTGCCCAAAAAAAGATATATGAAACTACTATGTAATTCTATTCTGAAATAATAAAACAAAGGGAGGGAAGGGAGTTTCATGGTAGTGATTGTGTTCCTTGTTATATTATTCTAATATTTTTTAGAGTACTGTTTTAATGTTCATTTCAATTTAGGAGTGACAAAAAAAATTCATAGTTCGTGATTTGATTTGAGTTTGATTTGAAATTAGTTCATTCTGAAACAAATCAAACTAGTTCGGTTCGAATCTTATTCAAATCAAACTCAAACTGGGTATAATTTGTTATAAATTGATTCACAAACTATTTAGGTTCGAATCTCAAATAATACAACTAATGGATTCAACCATTAATCTTTAATAATGCAGGAACCAAACTTATATCATAGCTCAAAATTGTTAATATAATAGCAACTTATAATAGGAAAATATTTCAGCAGCGTAACAAATTAACAATGGAATAAGTTCCATTTGACTAGATCCATGCTGTGATTTTAATCAATCTAGTAGCGTAAAAGGTAAGGAAATCTTGAATTGGCCCATAATTCATTAGTGTAAATTTGTTAAAGATAAAAGGAAACCGCATGAATTTTGTTCCGCGAGAAGAAAACTAATGCATAAACTACCAGTATAACTAGGGCTGCTAAAAAAGAATTGTAGTTCGTAATTCGATTGACTTCAATTCAAAAAATATGTAATTTACAATTAATTCGATTCAAAACAAATAAAACCAGTTCGATTCGAATCTTATTCAAACTCAAACTCAAACTCAAACTCAAACTCAAAATAGAATAAATTCGATTCGGCTTGATTCGTTGCCACCCCTATTTCAATTTATAACGACCGGATTTAAATTTAAATTTTGAATTAATTATGTTGGCAGATCTGTAGGGGTGTTGAACAGGGAATGGGGTTGCAAGCCAGCTGAGGGGCCGGCCTCTTTCTTTAGATTTTATAAAAATTTTAATTTACCAATAGTTTTCGGCAAAAATAGCTTGTTAGTTATAGTTGATTCTTTAATGCGGTTGAACCTAAATCAATTTTATTAAATTTTCACGACCTCCATTTTCAGCTTTAGTAAATATGTATATGTATAGTACAAGCTATACCGGATATCAGAAAAAGTTACATGTAAATATATAGACTTAAACTACCAACTAGACCTCACATCTCCGCTTTATATTCCCTTCCCCCTCATTTCCCCACAAATTAATTAAAACCCTGGAATACACCTCCATCCTCTTCTTCTTCTAGCATCAGAACCCTAAAGTTTGAGTCTCTTGCAAAAATGGCGAATGAGCCATCGCCGCAGTTCTTAAGCTCGGTCCGATTGAAGTATGTAAAGCTTGGCTATCAATATCTTGTAAACCATATAATGACCTTGCTTCTTATCCCCGTAATCATCGCTATATCTGTTGAGATTGCACGTGTCGGGCCAGATGAGATACTCTCTCTCGTCCGCTTCCTATATGACCTCGACCTGATTTACATGATGTCGACTGTGTTTCTCGTGATCATAGCCGGCACTGTGTATTTCATGTCTCGCCCAAGACCGGTATATCTTGTAGACTATGCCTGCTTTAGACCGCCCCCGAACTTCCGCGTGCCATTCTCGACATTTTTGGAGCACGCACGCCTTGTCCCTCAATTCGATGAGAGGACCGTGCGCTTCCAGGTGATTTTCATTTGATTCTGTACTTTCTGATAGATATATATATTTCATTCCTTTGTTTAAGTGGTAAATACAACATATATATATATATAAACTTGACAAAAAAAAGAAAATTAAATTAATAATACTTGCCAGATTTATTTAAAGGTAAGGAACATTTCCAAAATTAGAGTAATATGTAAAATGCAATAGGCACTTGGCAAAAAAAAAAAATAGTTATTACTTGAGGTTTTGCAATCGTTGTGCATGTGTTGTGTGTGTGCGCGCGCGTATATTTTCTTTGTTATTCTTATTACAATACATAGACAACATAAAAATTATATAAACTTAATTATAGTAACACATCACTTAGAAAAACTTAAATGTTTAAATTAGAAAATAGTGTTTTCAAAATATATCTGACTAAATTACCCACAATAAAACTTTCTATATTAAATTAGCTATAGGATCTTACAATCTGTTGAATATATATATTTTTTTTTCTTGAATCAGGTACGTATATTGGAGCGTTCGGGTCTAGGCGAAGAGACGTGCCTCCCGCCAGCAAACCACTACATACCGCCAACGTGCAGCATGGAAGCTGCTCGTGGGGAGGCTGAGTTGGTCATTTTCTCAGCCATAGATGAACTGCTCAATAAAACGGGTATGCGACCCAAAAACATCGACATACTCATAGTTAACTGCAGCCTCTTTTCCCCGACCCCATCGCTCTCTGCCATGGTCGTAAACAAGTACAAACTAAGAAGCAACATAATGAGCTTCAACCTATCTGGCATGGGGTGCAGTGCTGGTCTCATTTCCATAGACCTAGCACGCGATCTGCTACAGGCACACGGCAATAGTAATGCTCTAGTAGTGTCGACCGAAATAATCACACCAAATTACTATCTTGGGAAGGAGCGAGCAATGCTCCTTCCCAACTGCCTGTTTCGGATGGGAGCAGCGGCCGTTCTGTTATCAAACTGCCATCGTCAGAAGAATCGGGCCAAGTACCGACTGACCCATGTTGTAAGGACACATAAAGGAGCAGACGATGCCGCGTACAAGTGCGTGTTTCAAGAGCAAGATTCGGAGGGAATTACCGGAATAAACCTGTCAAAAGATCTTATGGCTATAGCCGGTGACGCTCTCAAGTCGAATATCACTACTATAGGCCCTCTAGTGCTTCCTGCCTCTGAGCAACTGCTCTTCTTATTCTCCCTCATCGCTCGGAAGGTAAATATATATAAGATTAAGCCAACATAATTTTTTAGTATTCAACTATTCATCACCAACTTAAATCTTTTGCATTAATCTTCAAACAACATAACTATTATATTGAATAGTTGTTTCCATGTCAACTGCCATACAAGTGAACAACTTATCCATTTTGTTTCCTGTTTTTTATTTTTATTGTTTAATTTAAAACGTGTAGGTTTTCAAGGCAAAGTGGAAGCCGTATATCCCGGACTTCAGGATGGCATTCGAACACTTTTGCATTCATGCCGGAGGCCGTGCGGTCATTGATGAGCTGCAAAAGAACCTCCAACTCTCGGACCGACATGTCGAGGCATCACGCATGGCGCTCCACAGGTTCGGTAACACATCAAGCAGCTCACTCTGGTACGAGCTCAATTATATCGAGGCCAAGGGCCGTATGAGGAAAGGTGACCGCGTTTGGATGATAGGCTTTGGCAGTGGGTTCAAGTGCAACAGCGCCGTCTGGAAGTGCTTGAAGACTGTTCAAACACCAGTTGAAGGTCCCTGGTCGACGTGCATCCACCGGTACCCGGTTGATGTCCCGGCAATATATGGTTAAGGTCTTGTGATCGACCTGTGCATACGGCGTGTGTTTAGGTATGTCTATTGTCAGCATCGCCATTAATTGCGTGTGGCTATTGGCATTGTAAAATTTTATTCGCACATCATTAATCCAATAAAAAAAACAGAGAAAGAATGATGTACTTCAGTCAAATCTGCCATAGCTTGCATAAATGTACCACAGTCGAGATTTTATTTTCTCGTTCAAAAGCCGGTATTTTTATAGTAAGAGGAATGGCTAATTTGACCCAAAAAAAATTATAATTGAGAACTGTGCGGAAAGGTTTTATGATGTTATAATGCTTATAAATAGTACTCCAATGTTTGCATATTTATTGCTAAAGAACAGATCTGGATGCTTGGTGTAATTCAGTTTAAATGCATATTGTACGACGCGGTAAGTGACTTCGAATTTACCGTTGTGACTTTGAATTTATTATTGTACGTCATTGTTTATTTGTTATCAGTCGGTGTTTAATAAATGTGGAGGATGGGGTTTGGTGTTTCCATTCAAGGAGAAATTAAATTCTATTAAGGGTAAGATTTGAATGGAGGAATCTTCTGATTTGATCATGTACACCTACCTATAGACATCTGTTGGCTAAAACTTGAAACTATATCACATTCTTGGCAGGAATACATTATTGAACTCTGAATAAAATCTTTAAAGACAACCTTAACACATATATGGCTAATTTAATTATCAACATATATACTTGCCAAACAAAATTAATTCAACAGTGACAGCACACTGGCGATTCCTTTTGCGATAGGTTTAAGGAACGATTTTACAATGAAACATCCCCAAAAAGATAACGTACGAAAGGAGAAATTCATAAAGCACCTTTAGGGTTTAGAAACTTTTGAATGATTGAATATCTATATGGATTGTAAAAAATGCATTTCAAAGCTTATTGCATTCGTATGTCGGTATTGAAAGAAATCTACTTATTAATTGGATTTATATTAGATCTAACAAGAATGAAAGATCCGTATTTAGAATCAATTACGAGTTTCATTAATTGGATTCATATTAGGATCATTAAGAGTTTCGCCAAAAGTTGCTTACCAACATGCAATTTAGAAACAACTGATACGTACTTTTTTTTTTTTTTTTTTTTTGAGATAAGTGATGCGTACTACTTTCAGATTAGAATCGCTAATAATGCGGTTCCAAGGATTCTGGTACCAACTACATTTATGAGGTTTACCAGCAAGTCATAAAAGCATGCATGGGTCCTGGCACGGCACAGAAATGAATCTGGTCCCAGTGTTTTTACTGTGCCTATTGAGCTGTGTCGTTTTTAGAGAGATGGTTCAGTCACTAGATCCATTTCAGCACCTCAAAAATGGCGAACGGTCTTGGTTTGGTGCCTACCAAATCGCAAATCGGTCATTTCGTCAGCGAATTTTCAGGTGGAAATATTTTTAATTGTCAGCGAGTTTCACGCATAGCGTTTAATGAATATTTCTAATCATCTAAATTTTGTATGAATTCGATCCTTACATTGTATACATACAGATCTATAATTCTGTATGAATGAATTTTAATGCAGATTTAAAAAAATAATTCTCCATTATCCATACACGCTCGACCTGAATCGTTAGATCGTCACTATTATTCATTCCATGAATAGCAAAAGATTAACCCTTTTATCCGAAGCATTTTTTTTAGTAAGAGTAGGAGTCAAGCTTCCACTGTATTAACCGCAATTAGTTATATATCAAACTAACCCTATGAAAAATAAATAAATACTTAAGCATTGTATTTAGAGGGGAGTTCAAATGCCTTCATTTTTAAAAACTTAAATAACTCAAAGTTTAAAACTTAAAATTCAAAATAAAACCATTAGATGTGATCTATAATATGCCCATAAAAAAAATATCACATTTTGATTTTACTTGCATATGAATCAATAAGTTGAAAAATCAACATTTAGAAAACATCCACATTAGTATACATTTTTACAAGCTCAAGATGACAACCAAAACAAAGTTGAAATGCCATAATTTTTTATACGTGCATAGATAAAGCTACATCCAACGATTTTATTTTGAATTTTAAGATTTAACTTTTGAGTTATTAAAGTTTTTAAAAATGGAGGCATGCAATTAATGGGGGAGCTTAGTCAATATTTCTATTGTAAAAGAAGAGTTAGACAAGGGGATCCTTTATCTCCCTTTTTATATATCTTAGCTGCAGATACATTGAGTAAAATATTCTCTAAATGTAGAATTGCTAATGTTATACAAGGTTTAGGTCCCCAATGTATAGAAGGTAGAGCTATTACGAACTGCCACTATGCAGATGACACAATTCTCTTTCTGACAGCTCAAGAAGCTAATGTGGAAGCTGCATGGTGGGCCATGCTAGCCTTTGAATCCTTATCTAGGATCAAAGTTAATTATGATAAAACAGAAATGTCCCCCTTAAATATAGATCGTAATTCAGCTCTTAATCACCTGTTTAGATGCTCCTGGGGGGAATTTCCAATGAAGTATTTAGGACTTCCATTACATTATAAAAAACTACAAATTTCTGATTGGTCTTTCCTAGTTGATAAGGTAGAAAGTAGGCTACAATTGTGGAAAAACACTATGCTATCTATAGGTGGTAGACTTACATTATTAAATTCAGTACTTACTGCTATTCCACTTTATGCTCTTTCAGTGTATAAGGTACCCCTCACTGTTAAACTGATAGACAAAATTAGGATAAGGTTTATGTGGCAAGGTAACTCAAGGAAAAAAAATACATCATTTTAGACTGGTATACATCTAGGTTAGCCAAAATTTTTGGAGGATTAGGCATATTAGACCTTAGACAAATGAACATTTCCCTTATGCTTAAATGGTGGTGGAAACTTAAAAATAACGAATATGTTGGGCTTTGGAAAACACTTATTATAAACAAATACATTAGTAATCATTCAAATTCCCTTTCTCCATTCTGGTCTACTATGAATAAAATTAGTCACATTGGGGATATGAGTTCTACTTATACTCCTGGTATACAAACTCAAGTTAGGTTCTGGTTAGATCAGTGGTACCAAAATTGTTCCCTTTCTATTAAATACTATTCCTTGTTCTCTAAATGCACTAATAAAACAGTACTGTTAGCTGATGTCATCCACTCTCAAGGACAAATCTTGAAATTTCGAGTAGAACTGTTAGGTGTAGATTATAGAGAATGGTTAGAATTGCTTGCTATTGTTAGCTCTACTTCATTCACTTTGCCGCATGACAAGATAGATTGGAGATGGGAAAATTCATGAAAGTTCTCAACTCACTCTATTTACACTATTCTGAATTTTGGTGGGTACCAACCAACTCATGCTATGATTTAGTGGCTTTTACCAGTTCCTCCTAAAATAAGAATATTCATGTGGTTAGTGACACACAATCTCATTCTGACCAAAGATAACCTTTCTAAAAAAGGCTGGATAGGTAACACCCAATGTCGCATTTGTGGTCAACATGAAACAGTAGATCATTTGTTCCTAATGTGTAACTTAGCTCAACAGATTTGGTTTTGGTTAGGAAAAAGTCAAGAGGTAATGCATCTTTGGCATAATTGGGATAATTTGGTTCAATTTGCTTACTCTCTTAAAAATGAAGATCAAACAGGTTTTCTAATTGTCCTAAGTGCTGTCACTTGGACACTTTGAAAAAATCAAAATGACATGTGCTTTAATGATGCTCAAGTTAAAACAGCTAGAACATTGATTGTTATGATAAAATCTCTTTGTTTGTATTGGATAGGTGTGTTGAAAAAGAAGACCAAGGACTCTGTTGGAGAGTGGATGCCAGTAGTGGAGGATGTGATTCCTATTAGCCAGTTCATGACTTTACCTATGGTGATACACCAGCGTAATGGCAGAGATGAGGACTCTGTGGCCCTTTGATGGATGATGAACAAAGCCTCACCATTTTGCTCTAACTATCTACTATACCCTAGCCCCATTAAGAGTGGCTTAGTTTTAGCTAATCTGGATTACTTTTGGAACTTAGCTCTAGCTTTATTATGGCTGATTTATGAACTTATTGTTATTTTTGTGGTTTGAGATTTCATGACTCCTAGTCGAGGTGTCGTTGATACACTGAGACTAGTTTTTTTTTTAATTATCCAATTTCAGTAATATGAAATGGGCATATGCCTCTTTTTTTTTAAAAAAAAATGGAGGCATGCATGATGAAAGCACAAAAAATGGAGGCATTTGAACCCTCTTCTTATATTTATTAACAACAATATATATTACAACTCAAGAGTATATATGCATGTATCTGTAATTTTTTTTTTTTTTTTTTTTTTTTTGATAAAAGTGGACTAGGCCACCTGTTTCAGTAGAAACTAGAGTGTCTTACAAAAGGTGACTAAAAGTCACTAACCAAAATATGAACAAAAATTAGAAATCAGGGATTTCTTAAGTTGTGAAGCAGCAAGAGGAATATCTAAAGTATAAGCTACAGCTTGCTTAGGACTAACAACAGACAAGCTAAAATTATGACAAACTAAATGTCATGATTATTAAGATGCTACTGAAGAACTGGCATGAAAGGAGCTGGGGTCATTAGGGGCATGTATATGTAATTAATGTAATTTTTCGCTTTGTTTATAAATATTTATTGTCCGTCCAGTCTAGCTTAGTGTCCGTACATGTCGTTCTTTCCGATCGTAATGGTGAAAAATGTGGTTGGATCTAGCTAGATTGTGTAATTGAATACGGATGAGCAAAAGCATCCATTTAATTACTTTCGGTACTACTACTGAGGAGTGGTACCTGATTATCATTTATGAGGGTATAGTTTTTTTGTTGTACCTACTGAGGAGTGGGACCTGTTCAATGTATACTCCGGCCGCCCTTATAGCCTACTGTTTAGTAGCACGAGTAGAACTTAGTTCTTTTTTTTAAGGGTAAGTAGAACTTGGTTCTCAAGTACTTTATCAAATCTCTTGGTGAGTTTAATTTTAAAATATATTCAATTAATTTTGATTAATTTTAAATGACAAATTCAAACAGTTAAAATCAATCTAATTCATATATGAGTATGGATAGGAATGTGTTTACATTCAAAATTTATAAATTTTTGAATTATAATATAAAACCAAGAGGTAAAAAAATAATGAAAAATCAATATATTAATATTAAGAAAGAATTTCTAGTGCACTGAAAGGAGAGATAACAGAGAGTTAGAAAGAATTGTATAACTAACTCCTGTCTAATACGTGATGGCCATGCTACGGTATTCCGCTTCGGTACTAAACCGTGTGTTATTTCTTCGATCTCCAAGAAAGAAGATTTGTGCCAAGGAAGACACAAAAGCTCGAAGTCGAGCGACAATCACCCAGGCAACCGACCCAATCGGAATCCGTATACGCATGTAATTGAAGCAGAGAGGAGACATGGAGTTGAGTGCCGTGAGAAATCGTTCCTTTTAGGTAACGAAGAATCCGTTTGACAACCTCCTAATGCTCATTTGTTGGAGAGTGCATAAATTGCGAGGCTTTGTTGACGGCAAACGAAATGTCCGGATGAGATCCGAATCGGCCACCGGTTCTCCACAAGCCGTGAGATGATCAGCAATTTCTTGCATTTGCTCAAAGTATTCATTGCACGACTTCCCACCGCGAACTGTGGTTTGTAGAAGCCGGCGAAGCTCCATAATCCGGGCTAACGAGATAGCGGAGTACACTCTGTGAAGTGCCGACCAAAGAGAGGAGGTCTGACAGTTGATGTACTGAGAGAGCACGGTGCCAGTAATGGTAGAACGAAGCCAACCTAGCAAGAGGCGATCTTGCCTCCGCCATGGATGATAAGCCGGATTGGGAGAAGTCGTATTCTCAACAGTGATTTTGCGCGCAGGTGGTGAGACAGATTCATCAAGAAACCTCGAAAGATCATAGCCATCAACGATCGGCTAGATTTGAGACCGCCAAGTGAGGAAATTGGTACAATCTAGCTTAGTGGAGACCGGGATAGTGATATGAACCACTGCATGAGAGGTAATCGATGGGGGAAGGGTTGAGGAGGGAAGTTTGAGACCCTTGAGACATGATTGTCAGAAGAGAAGGGGCCCTGGATCAAGCTCCTGATACCATGAAAGGAGAGATAAAGAGAGAAAGAGATAACAGAGAGATAGAAAGAATTGTATAACTAAGGCTTGTATTTCATCAATCATTAATTTCATTACATGGTACATCTCTATATAGAGATACAAAGTAATCTAAGCTTCTAACAGAATCGTATAACAGCTTTCATAACTACTGTTTGTTACAAAGGTTTGACTGAGTCAACCTTAACTAACTCCTGTCTAATATGTACCCATCTAAACTTTAAAAATAATCAATTTATCTATAAAAACACCATAATATCCAATATTCCCATAAAAACTTAATTTTTTTTTTCTTCTACCTCCTTTTAATAGTTTGAATTCATTTGAAATCAACTCAATAGATTTTTGAGTTAAACTCACCAAAAACTTAGTGAGCTTGAGAATACCCTTGTTTTACTTGAATTCGCATCCTCACCGGTACCGTAAAAGGAAATATTTTAAAATTAGTAGATCTGGACCGTTCTTTTAATCTTGCATGAATCTCAAAATCCAAATAATACTGCCCTGTGCTGGTCTGAAATCTGAATAACAAAGCGGCTGAGAGTAAATCTCAAACCATAAAGTGAATGAAATGTTTTACACATATTGGAGAGGATAGAGCACATCCAGAGGCGTGAGAGATCAGAGTTAGTGGGGATGAAATTTATGAGATGAGAAAAGAGACGACTATAGATGGGCCGCTCTAATGCTGTTTATATACTGGGCCTCCACCGGTATCATTTGCAATTACCGGCCTTAGAGAAAATTATACTTTGGGAAAGCCGACAGTAAAAATATTAGGAAGCTAGTTCAAAATTTCATTCATCCTTCCTCACGCAATTTTGATCATCCCAGCACGCTCTAAACTAGAATCTATTATAGCTGTAAGTTTAGAATATCACCTTTCATATTAGGAGTCGTTTTTTTTCTTAGTTACACAACTAATGAAACTCAAAATTAGAAAAGTTGATTGACTGGTAAATTGGCATTTCAATAACTATGGAGCCGAGGCTCATAAATTGACTAATTTCATTCAGAGGGAGATGTATTCAATTTTTTATTTTGACAACCTTGACAATTTTAAAAAATTAAACTAGAATGTCTATAAAATTTTAATGATTGGATCTTTGATGCATCATCAAATAGTCGATTCAAACCATTCAAACAGTTAATCTGAACCGCTCAACATAATCTCCATACTAAAATGTACTTGGAAACCAAATTATTATATTTTTGAAATCTTTTTTACTAATTTTTTTAAATACGCACAAAATTAATGTCTTTGGATGGTCCACAGTCTTCTGAAAGTCAATGATTTTCTACCTATCTAAAAAAAAACTAAAACAATTTTCAAACAATATAAAATTTAGTCTTCAAATATATTTTAATATAGATATCATGTTGAGTGGTTCGGATTGACAGCTTGAATTTAGAAATGAATATAATAGGAATACCAGCTCCAACTAATTATTGTTAGTCAAAGACAGTCAATGATTAGTTAGATGGTTAAGCTAGATAGTTAGTTAGAGACTTGGTTAGTCTGTTAGCTCATTGTTAGAGTAACAGCTAATCATTAGAGACTTGGTTAGTCTGTTAGCTCACTATTAGAGTAACAGCTAATCAAAGGTTGTAATCTCTATAAATACTCCTCTGGAGATTGTAAACAAACAAGCAAGAATTAATAAAACAATTGTTCTTAGCTCCATTTCTCTAATTCTTTAGAATATAAGGAGAGGAAAAAAGAGGGAAGACTGTCATTGAAGGATGAGGAGAAAATATCAGACATGGAATATAGAGAAGGAAGAAGATAATTATAAGTAAATGACACCTTCAATTAAAATTAAATGACAAATTAGTCAATTTAATTTTTGAAATAAGTAAATAAAAGATTAAAGAAAGATTGTTAAGACTTTGTGGAGACTCTGGGGAGATTTGAATATTATGGTAGCTTCATAGTTTGACGGGAAAATTGAATATTTCAAAATCTTATAAGGGCACACCAGAAAATTTCCCTTTTTATATAAAAATGGTAGTCCGAACTATTTATAATATGCATATAAAAGAATTAGAATATCAAATTCTGTTATACTAATTTTATTAAATTTGAAAGATGGGCAAAAAATATAGTAAAACAAGAGATGGGCTACGGTGAGTTACGAAGTAAAACACGTTTATACTCCACGCAATATCTTCATTTTCAAAGTTCAAATAGCCGATTCGAACCTTCCAACATGTTCTTCATAATAAAATATGCTTGGAAACTAAATTTTACATTTTTTGAATTTTTTTTACTATTTATTAAGTCGCTTTGAAAATCTAAAATGTGAACAGTAAAAATTTCTGAATCACCGGATCGGCGATTTTCAAAGTGGCTTAATAAATAGTAAAAAAATTCCAAAAAAATATAAAATTTGGTCTCTAAGCACATTTCAATATGAAAATCATGTTGAGTGGTTTAGATCGACATTTTGAACTTTAAAATCGCAAAATATGAGTGTGAAGTAAAATAGTCGCTTTACTTCGCAACTCATCGTAGCCCATCTCGTAAAACAATACAAACATTTGCACATCAGATTTGGTCATTTTTCGGAGGGGATTTCATGTATAACCTCTAAAAAACATCAAAACTACGTATTTCCCCTCTAAAGTTCATAATATCATATGTTTTTTTAAATTTTAAAAACTCACAAATTTACCCATTTTATTACATTTTCTATTAAAACTCAATTAAATTTATTGAATACCCATTTTACCCATTATTAAATATATATATATATATATATATATATATATATATATATATATATATGTATGTATGTGGCTTATTTAAGAAAAATGCTAGTCTTCTAATTGATCGGTTTCCGCCAGCAAATCGCTAATTTGTTTACTTCTGATGATTACACGATGATATTTAGGTATACATTTGTGTATGCGTCACAAGATATAAATGAACCATTTGCTTTCAAAAACATATTACTTAGAAAAATTGACATTTTTATGAATTTTTAATTTTTTGATAAAGGGTAAAATTGGTACTTTATATAACTAAAATGAGTTTTTGATAGAAAAAGGCAATAAAATGGGTTAATTTGTTAGTTTTGAAATTTGGAAAATGAATAGATCAAATAAGAAGAAAATTCTTATGGCATGGCCACAAAGACCAGAATGCAAGGTATATGTCTATGGTGGCATGGGAACAAGTAATTAAGTCAAAACACATGGGGGGTTTGGAAATAAAAAATCTAAGAATTCTCAACTTGGCATTGCTAGCTAAGGTAATGTGGCAGTGGTTGCAACCAAGTAGACCAGAGTGGATGGAAGTGCTAAAATTCACGGCTCAAGCTGTGAGACCATGGGAAGTTCTGAATATATCAACCTTCTGGAGAAATCTAAAGGAGATAGGACCCTTCTTGCAAGCATCTCTCACCTATCGGGTAGGAATGGATACGCATGTTAGATTTTGGAAAGACCCATGGTTACAATACCCGCTAAAAGACAGATACCGGGTATTGTATACTTTTGCAATAGAAGAAAATATAACGGTAAGTGCAGTTTGTATTAACGGCCACTGGGAGATACCGTTGTCAGAGGCAATCACACAAGCAGCCATAGGGGAGAAAATGGCACTCATGATGGAACTGAATCAGCAGAGCACCAATGAGAGAGAGGATCAAATAGAGTGTATATGGGATAAAGGTGGAAAATACAATGTCAAGAACTTCTACAGAGCAATGCAAGAGGGTCCTTGCACTCTGACAAACATCAGAAACATCTGGAAAATCAAGGCGCCAACAAGAGTCATGATATTTGGATGGCTAATGCTGAGAAACGGAATAATGACGGTGGATAACTTGGTAGCAAGAGGATAAAATATGGTTAACAGGTGTGTACTCTGCAAGAGTGAAATGCAAGAGTGTCAGACAAGAGCTTATAAGGCAAAACCCATATCTCAGGAGCTGTGTATCCTTCACAACTGGAAATTACCGCACAGCAATGCTGGAATCACTGCAGAAGGATGTCAGAAGAGCGCAATTAACTATGGCATTTGTGATATGGAGGGAGAGATGTAGGCAAATATTCTCAGAAAAAAGGAAAACACCGCACATACTAACGATGGAGGTAATGGAAGAATTAAGAGTATGGTTCCCGTCTGATACAAGAGAGTAAGCAAAGAAGACCAGCAAAGAAGGCAACACAAAATGTTCAAAAATAAAAATATGGCTTCATTTCTGTTCTGTTTTATGTCTTAGTAACCAAAATTTTATTTTTTGTAGCCTGTTTTAGTCTTCTGTTTTCTTTCTTAGTTCTTTTCTTCTTTTATTTTATTTTCTTTTCTTATGTAAAAATGACACTCCTTGTATCTTGATCAATGAAATATAGAGGCTAGATCTCTAGATTTCTTCAAAAAAAAAAAAATGCAGTTTAATTTTAGCTGTCAAATACCATGTAGATCTCAGTTAACTATATTTTAACGGTAAAAATATATTGAATAATAGATCGGCAATAAAATATATATATATATATATATATATAAATACATAAAAATTGAAAGCTCTCGAACCTTTTAATATATATAATGCAACAAATCACAATTTTATGATGTTGCTAAAATTGAGGTGATAGGTTGTATATATTCAACATGTTGGGATTTCGGGTAGGTTATAGTGCAACAATTCGAAACAGTTCAAGATTTGTTCACTATCCGAAAACCAGAATTCAAGTATAAAACTAATTTTAGGATTAAAACAGATTTTAACACTAGACGCGCAGTGAAAACTTCAAGTCTAGTCTAGCGGTAGCCTTCTTCTCCTTTCCTTCTTCTCCTTTCGTTCCGTGTCAGATTCACGTAACAGCCCAGCAGTCACGCCTCTATCAGTATCCACACGAACAGGTTGATAAACTTCTGTAATTCGATATGCTAGTACCGAATTAACAGCCCCTCTTTCTTTCTGTCTCTCTTTCTGTTTTTCCGAAAATCTGAATAATAATGGCCAACCCTATTCTGAACAGATCACTGCATATTTATAAAGTATATGCACCAGTTCGTTTGAGCCTATTCATGGCATCAATTCGTTGAACCCTTTCAGAAGACTTATCCATTTCAGATCAGATCATAATATCAGAAATTCGGGCCTAGCCCAATAAAGAGTTGATCCATATTAATTATTAATATGGCCCATAAATATTCTGGCCTATAGTACATTTCTAACACAACACAGATCACATTGACGAGTATGCATGTCGTATCAACCGTTCATATATAAAAATGTAAAATATAAACCGTTGGCATATTAGACAATTTGTTAATATTAGTAAACTCGAGAGATTAAGAAGTCACTGAAAATTTAGTAATCTTTATGCATTAATTTCTCCACAATTTCCTATCTCTTAATATTTGGTCGAAACAAATGAAGTTTATACCTCTCATATTGAATACCCAATATAAAATTAATTAAATCACCTGCGGGTTTTTAATCCACATCTTTAAGAAAAGATTCAAGGTGCATCCCCAATTGTGCGAGGTTTCAATTCTTTCGACCACTTAATCTTATCAGAAAGGTAAATTATCGGAACATGAAATACATCATAATCAATTATTCAAACTCATTTCTGTGAAGTTGGTTCGGTGATTTGAAAGTCAAAGTCAC
This sequence comes from Carex rostrata, assembly GCF_964058835.1. Classification (NCBI taxonomy): domain Eukaryota; kingdom Viridiplantae; phylum Streptophyta; class Magnoliopsida; order Poales; family Cyperaceae; genus Carex; species Carex rostrata. The sequence continues at coordinate 13,095,016 of NC_135923.1, forward strand.
AATCCCCTTTTTGGTGATTTTAAGCTCACCTTATCTTTACTCCTAATCAGACATTTCATTCCATACCCGATTCAGTCGTACATTTAGATTCCAAATGTTTCAAAATTGATAAATTTCACTGTGGGAAAGCTTTTAAAGCACAACTCTTTTGCGATCGTTGTCAACTTGTCAATTAATTACCTCTGCACATAAATTTTGCCAAGAACCTGCTAACGGGGTTTTATTGCTGATTGAATATATGGGTCTCACTTGATTGGTTGGTGCATAATTATTCTTATCACTTTGATGGGGATATATATGAAACAAGTGGATAAACTCGAGACCAATCTAGCTAATTTGAGTCTGAATATGACATGCTGATGGGCATGCTAATAATAAAGACTGCTGACGTGCATATGCTTGCTCATGACAATTAATGTTTATTTCAGGGGAAAAAATTTGTGTCCGACATGTATAGAATTTAAATTTGTGAGCTCTGTTTCTGTCTGATCTGCTTGAAGATTCGTGCACGTTAGATCTGCACGAGCATTAAAGCTAGTGTGCGTGAATATTAAATCTACATCTCATTTCCTTATAATTATCTCAGCAAGATGTCTTACTAGGACAATAATTTATTTCCCATTTCCCAACATCACCAAAATTTACAGAGTTTACTTGTAAGCAGAACTAAAATAATAAGATTAAACTTTCTTGTTTTTAGTATGAGATGAGCACCTTAACTATTTCTCATACAGAGGAACAACGCCTTCATGCAAGTGCGTAGATAATTTACCATAAGATTGGGATGTTTTGATTAAAGCAACGCCTACAATGACCAAGTTTCAAATCAAAAACTTTCTATACAGAGAAATATATATATTTACCATACAGGTGCATATAATTTCTCATAGGATTGGGATGTACGTATTGATAATGGATTAACTTTCAAAATCCAAATTTGAAATAAGTTAAAGTATATTTATATTATGTACAAAAAAATAAATTAAATTGATGCAAGCTTTAAAGCATGTATGTTATCCTCACGAAAGGACCATATAATTTCTCTTATCGCGAGGCTATTTGAAGACTCTCGCGAATTCATTATTGTTATCCTCGCGAAAACCTGTATGTTCTTGTGGTGTTTACCGTTATATATAAAGCATGTATGTGTGTGTGTGTGTACGTTTTCAAAGACTAAATAGTCAATTCGAACTGCTCAATATGATATTTATATTGAAATGTGCTTGGAGGCTAAATTTTATATATTTTTTGGAAACTTTTTACTTTTTTTAAAATAGGTAAAAAAAGCATTGTTATTGGACGGATTTTAAACCATAAAAAAACAGTGATTTTGAAATATTCTAATAAATTAGTAAAAAAAATTCAAAAATATATAAAGTTTAGTCTCCAAACATATTTCAATATATGTCTTTTTGATGGAATATTAACTGATATCCAAATTTGCATAAAATTTGATACATTGCTAGCTAATTCATAAAGCTAACAATATGCTATAATTTTTTTTTTTTGTTTCTTAGCTTGATTCTAAAATTATTATGTTTGAAAGAATAAGGGGTATACCAAGCAGCAATGCAAAGAATAAAGAAAATATCACGATTCACGAATAAGGTTTCGGTTAAAATCAAAATAAATTAAGTAACTTTTATTTCAGTTTTAAAAATCCAACCTAGCGAACGGAATTAAAATAGTCATTAAATAAGAAGTGAACTATTTAAATCGGAATTAAATTTCAATTTATTTAGTTGAACCGAATAGAAAAATTAAATGTTGATCATAATTATGTAACACAAAGTAATTCGTATGAAATTATAACAACAATTTTATAACAAATTGTAATCTATCTAAATTGAAAATATTGTTTGACCGATTACCATCTGACTAACAAATCATTATATTAGGATTGGAACAATCAGAGACAATAAAAGAAATGTATCGAAAGATTTTTATCATTCCACTAATATATTAACAAAATATTTATTCATCTTATAATTATTAATAAAAAAATATTAAAAAAATAAGGGGGAGTTTCATGTATATCCCTCAAACACTTCAATATTACGTATTGACCCTTCTAAACTTCAAAATTACTTATTTTCCCCTCTAAACTTCCAAAAACTCACAAATTTTACCATTTTGTTGCCTTTTATATTAAAAATCATTAAAAATTTATAAAATACCCATTTTATCCTTTATTAAAAACATAAAAATTTGTAGCTTGTTTAAATAAATTAAAGGTCGGTCTTATATTTGATAAGTTTTTAAGGGAAAATGGATATTTATATAGGGTAAGGGATATAGTGGGTATCCAGTTTCTGAAGATAAAATGGGTAGTTAACTATTTAGAAATGGTATAATTGGTATCTTATAAGATCGACATTTTTTTTTAACAAACTACAAAAAATTTATAATTTTAATAAGGAGTCAAATGTGTATTTTATATACTTAAATTAGTTATAATATAATAAACAATCAAATGTGTAAATTTGTAAGTTTTGAAAGTTTAGAGGAGGAAATATGTAATTTTGAAGTTTAGAGGTGCAAATACATAACTTTTAAGTTTTTGAGGTGTATTACGTGAAATTATCCCTAAATATATTTATATGGAGGAGGGATCGGATGACACCGTTTTTTGGTGACATCGGATGACACCGTGCATTTTCAAAGTCCAAACAGTCGATCCAAACCGTTCAACTTGATGGATATGTTAAAATGTGCTTGTAGATCAAATTTTATATTTTTTCTGAATTTTTTTACCATTTATTAAGATGGGTACAAAAATTCAATGGTCTGAATATAGTGATTTTTTTAAATACTTAATAAATAGTAAAAAAAATCCAAAAAAATATAAAATTTGATCTGCAAGTACATTTTAACATATCCATCAAGTTGAACGGTTTGGATCGACTGTTTGGACTTTGAAAACTTTAAAAATGCACGATGTTATCCGATGTCACCAAAAAACGGTGTCATCCGATCCCTCCTCATTTATATGATGTCATATGATCATATCCGTTTTTGGATCGGAAAAGGTAGATTAAAACGATATCCTACCCATTATACTGGAGGGCCCTAATAGTTTTGTGGTCGAACATAAATTTGCTTGTTCTATAATCATAATTATATATAATTTAATTGTTTATATTTTGAACCATGCCCTACACAATTTTTAAAATCATAAAAATTATCATATTCAAACTATTGATAATTTTTGTCAAAAGCTATAATTTTATTTTAATAAAAAAAAAGCATTGTAAATTTCCAAATTTCGGGTTGGACCACTACACAGCACAGTGCACAATTTACCCTTTTCTTTCCCATTAGGAGGCGTTTGGTTCGTTCTATTCGAGAGTGATTCCCTGGCATTGAGATGTTGTTTTCATGATTACCGCGTTTGGTTAGAAGAGGAAAGGAATAAACATGGTAATCGCCGATTCCCTTGTCATTCTAATGCCATACTCTATGGCTATTCCGATAGCCTGAAAAAAGATGAAATTTCTTCATTCCCGCTCCACGACAATCACGATCAACGTGCTTTTTTATTTTTTTTTCTCCAATTCTTCTTCTCCGATTATTTCCGTGAGCCATCTCCACTTCGTCTCCGACTCTCCTCTCCACTCTCTTCTCAAATTACAAGTTTGTTCTCTCTCTCTCTTTCTCTCTTCTCACATCCCTTTTCCAATTCCAATTCCATTGTTGCGTTGTTGTTGGGTTAATGGTTTTTTCTGTTTTCTATATTTCATATGCTAATTTTTTTTCCTAAGTTACTGGCCATTGATGAAATTTACTTAACAAAAGTATCTCAAATCTCTTTTTACGGCAATCCTCTGCCTTTTCTGGTAAATTTCCTAGTAAATTTGGTGATGAAGCAAGCAATGAGTTACACAACCATAAAACGATACAAGTTAAGTGATCTCCAAGAAAAGCAAGGTCTTAGTTGATCATATAAACAACCGGACGCTTGTCAATCTGCCGAGCTGGACATCAATACACTGCCATAAACTTTCTGGTACAAATTGCTGGTACGGGTATGGAAATTTTTGTATTCATCTATGCAAATATTGTGACCACATAAATCTTACATGCTTTTGTTTCTCTCTGCTTGTATCTTGCATAACATACCAACTCGGTCCTGAGTTTGCCCTTGTAATTGTTATCTCAAAGGTTAGTAACATGCTTTCACATGGTTGATAGAAATAATAAAATCATAATGTGTTTTGCAATTAAAACACAAGCAATTCAGAATCTGTAAATTCAAAGTAAAATAGCAAACGTAATTTAAAACTTACAGTTTTAAAGTGACAACATCATTAAGCAGAAGCATAAATACTGATCATCAATGGTATTCCTCAGACATAATGATGGTGACTTTAGGCATTTTTGTTAACTTCTCTTTTTCAGTAAAATAAGTGGATGAAGTTATTTGTGATTTGGGATACGTCCAAATAAGAGAATAGGTCTATTTATAACTCTGAGGCAACATTTGGGACCAGTATATTTATTACAGGCACCCTTTGGGACCTGTATATTTATTATATAGCAATCTGGATTTTTCCATCAAAAATTTAGATGCGTTTTCATTAATTCTTTAAATGAAATTGGTGCACAATAATAACATAGGCCACATAATCAAATAAAACTAACATTCTCCCACTTGGCCGTAATGTTATAACATAATAAAGTACACATTCAAAATTTGGGGGATCGTAAAATTTTAGTACGAGAAATTTTTTTCTAGAATATAAATATTGACACTCTCAACTTTTTAACCCTATGAATGGAAATATTTATACCTATGAGATGAATAATTTTTACGTAAATAATTATTTCTCCAACTATATATTCCAAACGTCCTCGCACCATAAATATTTGGAGGGATCACTCATACAATCATACTATATGGGGGACCATACACATTATTAGAGGTGAGTTTTTTTTCGCCGTTCATCCTCATTCATATTTCTAACGATCTGTAAGAAAATTTGTGAAGGTAAAATCACGAATGTCTTCTACGTGATTTTCTCTTTTAAATGAGATCCATGATTAAGTACTTTTGGACTCGTCGTCACGTAAATATATATACTTCATCGTGCAATTATTTATACCTATACTTGCAAGTAATTTTTTTACATATAATACTATATGACGTCTGAAAATATAAATATTAAATATTGAAAATATTCATACCTATGCATTGAAGTATTTATACTAGAGTGAGATTACGGTACTATGCACAGTGCATATTAGTTTGTACTATACATTAATAGTTTTATTTTAAAAATTTAAACAATAAATCTGAACCATTCAACATTATATTCATATAATTATGTATTTGTAGATAAACTTTTTGTATTTTTTTCATGTTTTTTTACTATTTTTTTAGATAGGTAGAAAATTATTTAATTTAAATATTCTAGAGCATTTAAAAGTGATGATTTACTACTTATCTCAAAAATAACAAAATAATTAATTTCACAAAATATTAAATGTATTCCGCAAGTATATTTTCATGTAAAATCATGATGAACAGTTTAATTCGACTACTTAAATTTAAAAAAAAAATATTAATTCGTCTTTTCTATATTATTATAGCCACACTTTACAATAAGAAACAAATATAATAGTCTTTTTGTACTCAGAAATACACATATTAGCAGCATCTCTTATACATTAATTATGGAGGAGCAAAAATCACTTAAAAAAATGAAGGATGCGGAGAAGAATTTTTTCTAAAAAAGGGAAAAATGTGTGCTTGTTAAAATGAAAAAGACGAAATGGACATCCAAAATATCTCCTAAATAATAGAAAATTAAAGTCGCTTAAACATTTTGCTCGTTGAAGAAATGTTTTTCTGATAAGCAGCTTCATGGGCCTTCATAATTAGAACGCGTTATCAGATCACCAAAACGGCGTTTCAAATTTAATGATGATTTGAAGACTTTAAATTCTTATCTAGGGGTGTCAACGGGTACGGTAAGGATCGGCCGGAAGCATTTTCATACCCGTATCTTTCACAAATTATTCTTATCCGTACTTTATCCTTACCCGTTACAAATTGTTTTACCCGTGCCCTACCCTTTCCCGTTGTAGTTGTCGGATAACGAAACGGTAGCAGGTAAATAACGCTTAATACTTGTATAATAATTATTTTTATTATTTATTAAATAAAACACTAAGACATATTTATTTGTCTCATATATAATCACATTACTAATATGAAAATTAATTCCAACTAATTTTTTTTTATCAAAACACAAATTCAAAAATGCAAATATCTCTGTTCTTTAATTAAAAAAAAAATCAGGCATGCAAATAAAAGTAAGATAAGAAATTGTTCAAGTACTTTAATGGCGAACTATGTTTAACACAGTTACATAAATTGTCAATTGTTCAAGTTAGAAAATTTAAATTTTATTTTCCAAGATCAAGAGTAGTTGCCAGTTGGACTGTTAGAGATGGATAATAATTCAATGCCCATTAAGATATATAATATATATAATTACCCGATAGGGTAACAAGTACGAAATAGGCTTTACCCGTACCCTTGTCCGTTTTGATAAAGGAAACAAAATCTTTATCCGTACCCATACCCGATAATTTTACAGAAAAAAAAATCTTATCCATATCCATCTTATCGAATACGATATCAATCGAGTAAACAGATAAAAGGGTGCCATTGACGCCCTATTCTTATCATATGTTTAAATATTTTTGAATATTTTCTTATAATCCTTTTTGAGTCATTTGATCTCAAACCGATTCACCATTTTGATTCGATTAAACAACATTTACTGTCCAACCATCATGTCACCATTGTACCGTTAATATCCCTCTAATTTGTTTCGATACATTCGGATTAGGGGTGGCAACGAGCCGTTAAAGAGCGAGCTAGGTCACACTCGAACTCGGCTTGTTGGTGTATCAAGCTGAGCGAGCGAGTTTGGATTTTAGGTCTCGAGCTAAAACTATTGCTCAAGACCGACTCGTGGCTTGTCCGAGCGAGCCGAGCTAGCTCGTTACTAGCTTGGCAGATTTATAAATTTGTATATTTTCTTTCCTGCTATATCTTAAATTTTCATAATACATCTTATCAATTATGGCTAAAACAAAATAATATTTATATGACTAATTACTGAAGAATACTCTTAATTCAATTATAATTAAGCAAATCAACTACTATAAATTAACTTTACAGCTAAATTCATACATACAAACATATTCACAGAATAAATTCATGCATACCAAATCAAACAAATTCATACAAATTAACTTAATTGCTTATAATTAATTCACACGTATTCCATACAAAATTACCAATCAACTTAAACACAGTCCAAAGTGCAATTGTCATAACACTGGCTATAACATCCATAGATCATAATATCTCCAATCTGAAGTGAACGGATCTGATTAACTATTAAATTATGTATATTAAATAGCTCGTTAACGACCGAGCTGGCTCGTGCCGAGCCAGGTCAAACTCAAACTCATTAATTCTGACTCGAGTATGTAGCGAGCGAGCTAATTTTAACTCGATCCACTAACAAACGAGCTGTTATCGATCGAATCACGGGCGAATACCAAGCGGGCCACGAGTCACGAGCTTTTTTGCCAGTCCTAATTCGGATGCTTCGAAAATATCAAAATATCAACCTATATTGTAAAATCACACCAATGAGACGATCGGAAAAAAACGATATTATCACAGTAATAACGGTAGCTGTTATGACCGTACAATTTAGAGATGCTATTTCCCTCAAATTGTCATATACCCCCGCCCAAATTGTAAAGCGAGAGAGATCGTAAGAAAAAGAACAAGATTGCACTCGTGTCGTCTGGTGTGTGGGCACAACCCAGCCGACGTGGATGGGCGCCCATCATTCACAGCTTACAATCCTCTCTATGTTTATCATTCACAAGTCACACCTTGTAGCGAGTCATCAGAAGATCCAAAATCTTCAAAATATGACTCGCCACACTGTGTGGTTGTCTTATGAGCCGCAGAAATTGGAGAGTTATAATATGACTGGACCGCATGATGGGCTTACTGTGGATTTAGCCGCGGCAATCGCCTCTTCTTGGTTTTTTGTTTGGATCTTAATTTCTGGATGGGTACTTGGGCTACTTTCCAGGGATGATTCTGATCCTCGGCAATTTTTTGGGACCATAAGGTTGTTAGAGATATTTTCTTCTTATTATTATTATTTTTTTCCGCTAAGGATATTGTTACTCATAAAAAGTACAAGTACAAATTTTCACCTCTTGCATTGGAGAAATTTTACTTATGGCATGGGATTTCACAATATCATAACTTCTATTTTTGTTGTTACATTGTTAGAGGACAGATATGCCATTTATACTTAGGATGCAAAATGTTCATCACCTTTTTATGAAAAAATAATATAAAAATATTCAAGTTAAATGTTTAATTTATTGAATAAATAAAATCACAATTTTGGAGTTTTATTTCTAGTACCATAATGTATAAACAATTTTAATACATATCAAGTACAAATTCTTTTTTAAAAAATATTAAAAATCTAGCTACAATGCAAGTAAGGGTTTGCAGTAAGTTATCAGTATTCACAAAATTATAGACCGTAGGATTTTTAAATTCATAAGTGGAAATTTTCACATTTTCTAGAAATTCATGTATACTTTGGCTTTGCTGCTGCGCTTGAAGTCCAAAGAAGATGAAAAAAAAATCAAACAACCCTTTTTAAAATTGGAAGCGTCTAATTGTCCACAGCCTTTTGTCCACCATTTGTCCACAATTTTGACTTGCGCGAATACTGTAAAATTACTTCTACATGTTGTATAATTATACAATATATCACATAAAATATATCAGTTAATCACAAAACATCTAGCAACTATTTGAAGTGGTCCCATGATAGTTAGAAAAAGATTTCAACTTGCACAACAGGACAAAATAAATGTACTTTGAAACTGTACTTTCGGAAATTACAGTTATAGGAAGTTATTGGCAGTTAGAGTTAGTTATTAGTGGTTATTGGCAGTTAGAGTTAATTATTAGCGTCCGCACTGGGTTGAATCTTGTATACTGTAAAATTGAATCTTGTATACAGTAAAATTTTCAATTGAATCTTGTATACTGTAAAATTGAATCTTCTACACAGTAAAATTTACAATTGAATCTTGTATACTGTAAAATTGAATCAGCAGAACTGTAAAATTGAATCTTGTATACAGTAGAATCTTCAATTAAATCTTGTTCGGATGAGTAAGAAGCCTCTCTATCATCTCTTTCTTTTAGATTTTTACAAGATGAATACTGTAAAATTACAAGATGAATACTATAAAATTACAAAATAAAAACTGTAAAATTAACAAATCAATACTCCATATCGCCTTCCAATCATCTCTTTCCTCCAGATTTCTACAAAGATGAAAACTATAAAATGACAAGATGAATACTGTAAAATTAACGGAGCAATACTATAAAATTAACAGATCAATACTCCATATCGCCTCTCTATCATCTCTTTCTTCCAGATTTTCACAAGATGAATACTGTAAAATTAACAAGGCAATAATGTAAAATTAACAGATTAATACTCCATATCGCCTCTTTATCATCTATTTCCTCCAAATTTCCACAAGATGAATACTGTAAAATGACAAGATGAATACTGTAAAATTAACGGGACAATGCAGTAAAATTAACAGATCAATACTCCATATCGCCTCTATCATCTCTTTCCTCTAGATTTCATTTGAAATGCTAGATCTGTTACTGCTAGATCTCTCTTCTCCAGATAGCCTCGCTCTCATCTCTCTCCACCAGATCGCTCCTCCAGATCGCCTCTCTTAGATCGTCTCTCTCTATTAGAATCTAAGAGAGATGTTTGAGAAGTCCGTCGAAGAGAAGAAAGCGCCACCGAGTAGTCGTACGCTCGTACTCCGTCGCTGCCGCCTGTTTGGCACTGCTGGGACCTTGCTTGAAAGGGATCAATGTCATCTGATTGCATCAAGCGCTTGAGAAATTTGAGAGGAGAGAGGTCCATCTATCAGAAAGAGAGAAAGAAGAGAGAAAGAAAGAGAGATCATAAACTTGAGAAACTTGAGATCAGAAAGATAGATCAGAAAGAGAGAAAGAAGAGAGAAAGAGAGATCGGAAAGAGAGAGAAAATGAGATATTTAAAAGAGATGGAGCGGCTGGAGAAAGAAGATTGGACCGGAGACAGTTGAAGTCAGTTAAACTAGAAATTGATAACGCCGTAGACAGACGGTGGACAAAACATGATGGACAATAACATTTTTCTCTTTAAAATTTTATTGGTTGTTGGTTAATTGCTTTTAATTGCATGTATCAAAAAGTTAATGATGCATGATTGTAGAAATGCAGCAGCAGTTTTTGCATTGATGGTTGTTTTGGATGATTGCATATTTTTAGAAGATTTGGATAATAGTTGTGGAAAATGCTGGAGTTATCGATATTAATTTATTTGGATCATGACATTTGCAATGTAAAGCTTGGATTGTATTAACTATTAACCAATGAAAATATTTAAATTCATAATTAATTATATTAAAAAATCACCAATTTTTCAAAAATCACATAAAACACATTTAATTAAGATATATATTGTCGTCTTCGTAATCTAGTGTTCGTCTTGAAGCGATCTGAGAACCCTGATCCCATCTTAATTATGCTACAAAAAAAAAGCTAGTAAGTATTGCAAATAATTTCCTCAAATTATTATAAAAATTGCAAATTTGCAAGGTGTGCCTAACGAAAAAGCCAAAGAAAATAATTTATCATGCATGACAAATTAGGAAAGATTGGGGTATAGGCGTATAGCTTTAGCCTTTGGACCAGTTGGCGCCTTTTCCAATCTCCGCAGTTGGTCCATCTACAAATCCGGTTGAGGGAGGAGACACAGCAGTCCAAATAAAAAGACGAGAATTTATTGCATTTTGCATGGAGCTCTTGCATGCCTATTGCAGTTCTAATTGCACGGAGCAGCACATGCAGTGAAACTGTACTCTGTCGCATGGCCGAAATTTGGCTAAAATATTTAACAGAGTACTTTTGGCGTCATGCAGCGCACAAAATCCAGAATCAAAACAGAGTTTTATATGGTTCGTTCGCTGCATGAAGTTAAAATTGATCTGTTAAAATCCTTAACCGCATAATGTCTGTTGTGCTTGCTGGATTTTTTTTTTTGAGCTAATGAAAGTTCACGAGTACGTGATGTATAATTGAAATGTAATATGCAACTTTGTAAAATCAATCTATATATAACTAATTTCATATTTAATTTGCCATATTGCTACACTAATAACATGTACAATTATTGAATTCTAATGTAAATTTTGATTTTTTTGAGTAAAGGTTAGAGGTCAAGCCACTCAACTATTTAATATCCTTGTAATACAACAAATGATTTCTCTCATCTGGGTTTCAAATCCATGACCTCTCACATAGAGACCATATGTCTTTGCCACTAGACCAAAGGCTAGTTCTTTAATGTAGATTTTGATAATACAGTCTATACCGGTGATAATTTATTTGAAACTTGAGTGAGGCTACGGTACTTTGGAAAGTGTGGATCCGTTGATATTATGGATTTATATGTTCATTTTCAAAGTTCAAACAATCGATATGAACTGTTTAATATGATCTCTATACGAAAAAAATACTAAGAGATTAAATTTCATATTTTTCTAGATTTCTTTCCTTTTTTTATCTAAATTTTTTGGACCAATCCGAAAGAAGTGATTTCCTACGCATCTACATAAAAAATAGTAAAACATTCTAAGAAATACAAAATTTTTTTTGTCTTTTAGTACATCTTCATACGAAAATTATGTTGAATAATTCAGATCGATTATTTAACTTCTGCAAATGGAATAAGCGTTGATCCGCCCTTTGCAAAGTACCATAGCCTCATTTCTTGATATAAATAAGATATTTTCATTTTTTTTTAATATAAAGTTGAATAGACAAATAATAATAAAGTTAATTTTATTCTACATCAAAGTTCTATGGTATATCTATTCAATATAGTTAGAATTATTAGTTGAACAAAATGATTAAAATTATGAGGAGGGTTTAAACGCTTTTATTTTTATGCTTCCATCAAGTCTTTATTTTTTAATATTACTAGTATTATACCTGTGCGTTACAACGGAGACATATTATAAAAAACAAATATATCAATGAAAATAATAATTATCTAAAAATTAAAACACATGTTAATAGAAAATTTATATGATTATGTATTTTTAATTAACTTTAATCGTGATCTCTGATAACAATTTGATGATGTGATGATTCTTTATTTGTAAGTACCAATGATATCAAATACTAGCTCGATTCGAATCTAATATCAAATGTCATACAACATGTAATATGATATAAAAAAACATAAATAAAAAATGTTATCGTGTGTATGTATAGGATATATATATACACACACACACACATATTATAAGAAAAATATATATTCACACACACGTTCCAATTTATATTCTTCTTTGTTTCCAATTTAGAATACACACACACACACACGTTGATATATTTTATATTGGAAATATATTCTAAATTGCACACACCAATATGTATAGAAACAAAGAAAGAGAAATAGGGAAATTAAAAAAAAAATTCCATTGTGATTCGTATAGAAACGAAGAAATAAGGAAACAATAAATAAGAAAATGGAAGGTGAAGTCTTCTCAATTGAAGAAGAGAAATATGGAAATAAAGGAATAAGGAAACAGATAAATATATCGCTAAATTTCAGAATTTATTCAATTTTAATTGTAACATATCGTGTGGCAGCACATGTGGTGGGTATGTTTTTAACTAAATTTAGACTTCTATACATAAAAGAGATACATTTAATCAAAAGAAGACAAATTATGTAATTGGAGAGCTGAGATCAAATCCGAAGTTTCATCTCTCAATCGTAGCCGTTGGCGGATCGGACACCCAACATGCTTAATAATAGAATGGAGATAATAACAAAAATTCTAAATTTTATAGATCAAAATAAAATTATTAGATGTGATATATATAATATTTTTTCTATATGCACATAAAAAAATTATCACTTTTCGATTTTGATTTTATATGAACCAATAAGATAAAAAAAATCAACGTCCATAGTTTATCCACACCAGTGTATTTTTGTAAGCTCTTGAAAATAATTAATAAAAAATTAAAAGGTCATGATCTTTTACTTGTGCATAGTGAAAATGATATAGATCATATCTAGCGGTTTTATTTTGATATTTATGTTTTAAATTTAAGTTAGTTTAGTTCTAGAAATGAAGCACAAAAAAATAAATAAATAAATAAAAGCATTTGAATTGAACCCTCCTCTAAAAAAATATATATTTTTTATCATTAAAATAGAGTGTGTATTAAATTTATTGCTAACTTAGAAAGTTATTTAGTCTTCTACAAAAATGTAAATTACTAATGGTTAATTTTAAATAACTTTTTAATTGAGTACCGACTTAATTTTCAAATTGATTGATCAAATTAAAACAGGTCCTATCTTAATGAAGAGGACACATCTATATTAAGTTTTAATTTAAGCAATATATTTTAAAATATTAAATATATGTACCGTAAAAAGTGAGTGAACATTAAATTAAATTACCAAAAGCAAAATTTGTCTATATGCTCTAGCTAACTAGTATATATATATAGGTTCCGTTTGTTATCTGTGACTAGTGACTACTATGAATCCTGCAATGAGAAAGAAAAATTTGAATTCGTAAACTACTGTAGAAAATATGATATATATATATAGGTTCCGTCTGTTAAAAGAAATTTCGAGCTGAAGACCTTAAGTAGATTGAAAAGTCGAAACATTATCTAAACGAGATAAGATCTATTTGTGCCAGATCACATCCATATATATCCTCCAATTCTAACCCTTTTTTGAAAGCCCCTGCTAAACATTCTACTAAATGCCAAACTCAATGTTTGTTTCCTCACTATAGACGTTCCAGACTTCCAGTGCAGATGCTTTTCTTTTACATTTACTAGACACTCATGACATTGTAACAAAAATTTAAATTACGTTTTAGTACGTGGAGAGAGAGAGAGACATTTAGTATGCATTTGAGGTTATTTTTATGTGCAACATGTTTTAGTGTACAATTAAAATAATAATTTGTTATGTTTTAAAGGGTAAAAAGGTAATTTATAATAATCGATCAAATTGAGTATCTTTTATAGTTTTATATGAGAAAGCTTGAATCGCATATCTAATTTATTCTACGTACGTACATTTATATATTTAAGGAAAAAATATTTCTTTCAATGTACTAAAGTAAACCAATAAAAATACTACTTTTTTCATTAAAAAGTTACTTCATTTCTCAAATCTCAATTTAGCGACTAAATTAGCATATGATGTGTATAAAAATTTAGATGCGAACTATAATTTTTCATTAAAATATATGGTCTTAAATAATTAAGCCAGGAAAAATATATACCTGAATATACATAAATTACAAAAATATAATACATTCATTTTTTTATTCATTTATTATTTATTGAGTCCAACTAACATAGGGGTCCGTATCAGTTGCAATTAATAATTATGTTATCGCTAAAATAATATCATTATTTACTGTAGACTAATTGATCAAAATTCAATAGATTAAATCTTGCTCTTTTGTATAATTTAAGGTAATTTTGATTTAATCTGGTCCTAAGATTAAGTTTTGAAAATTTAAGTAGGCCACCAATTTTATTTTAAACAGAAACATAATTGTCTTACATGTTACAGCACAACCACACTCGTCCCAAATATTCGATTAACATTCTACAGCAGATATATGAAGTCAAGAACATGATTGGGACAAAAAAGAAATGTAAAAAAGTTCGATTTTTCTCGAGAGAGAAATTATGTAGGCAAAATTTTTACGAAATTAATCCATATATATATTACTTCATTATCACTCTCTGGCAAAAAGGGAAATAATGACTAGTTGACTACGCCCTTTTTTGCTGGGACCAGAACGATAGAGAAGAGCGAGGAATTTATTATTCATTGCAGAGAAATAAACAAACAGAAATCCGGATGGTGACTGGAGAAAGGCCTTCCCACGGCGCCTTCTGCCAACGGGTCCCACAAGAAATCTCACTGAGGTGACTCCGACCAATCAGTTTCCAGCGTTTCGGATGGGATTCCACCAACCAACCAATAGCATTTCAGATAAGGCAGCCTCTGCGGGACCCTTTCTCTCTGTGCTCTATTCTCCAACTATCCAAATCTTCTTACTATTGTCTCCATTTTATCCCAACTGGAGGATTCGTACCGTTTGTTAATTAGCTACAGTGCCTCAAATTCTAAACATAATTACAATACATTAAATTTATCCTTTTAGAGAAATATGCATGAGCCCTTTTTTGTTATGATTTTCTTTAATTAATTACGATTAAAGAATAAATGAAAAAAGGTAGTTTCAAATATAAAAAAAGTTAGGTGATGCAATTTTTTTTTTTTTTTTTTGAGATAAGGTGATGCCGTGATGCAAATTTTATGTTTTGACGATTAAACTATAAATAAGGTATTGTTGTATATATATGCTGGCTACAGCGTTGTATGTAGAAAAGATTTTTTAACTTTTCAAATGATCTTCTTTTCTGTTAGAATTAAGAAATAAATATCGAGTAAAAACTAAAGCAGTAAAAAGTTCATTTTTGATCTCTTAATTTTATATGAAATGAACTCAGAAAATAAATTATTTGGCGCATCTATAGCCTTGGAAGACGTAGATCAACATATACATAGGTTAAAATTTCAAATTTGAAGTTGATCCAACAATAATTTAGATATAAAATGCACATAACAATTTGGTGAGGTACCTATTTAATTTGCTTATAAATATATTCTACAAATTAAGGTACTAAACTACTAATGCTGGCTACAACTATGGATGTTTTCTACTGTGAATGAAGAAATAAATATCTCCTACAATTACAAACTAACAAATGGAGAGGATGTCAACAAGACAACAACTCTGGCACAAAGTGCAAAAAGCGGAAGGGTGGGACTCTACCAAAGCCCTAGGCCCCTAACTCTTACGTATAAAATATGAAAAAGAACAATTCTCACTAAAAGAAAGAAAATTAAAAGCTAGCTACCTCGTAACATTTGTTGAGAACAAAATTAAAGCACAGACTGATGGGCATGAGTAGCAGGGAGAAGGAGAAGGTTGCTGGTGCAGTTGGTGGAAAGACGGCCAGAGCATGTGACGGATGCCTTCGCCGCCGTGCCAGATGGTACTGTGCAGCCGATGATGCTTTCCTCTGTCAGAGTTGTGACACATCGGTGCACTCAGCTAACCCTCTTGCCCGCCGCCATGAGCGGCTTCGACTTAGGGTTTCCTCTCTGCAGGCTTTACCCTCGTCAACGGTGGCAAAGGTTGAAGAGCTGGTGGAGCCTGCCTGGTACACGCGCAAGGCACGTACCCCTCGTGGCAAACACGGGGCCATGGGACGTCGGGTTGTGCCGGAGTCTGTTGAATCATCGGATGAGAACAAAGAAGAGGAGCACTTGCTATATCGCGTGCCGATATTAGACCCTGCCTTGGCAGAGTTCTGCTCACCTCCTCCTTTGGAAGATTCCAATAATTCTTCCAAAGGGGAGGAGATGGAGGGCGATTCGCTCAAATCTGTTCTGGTGTCATCCCAATTCAATGTCTCTCCTTCTATAAACGATAGTATGGTGATGAATTTTACACCATCTGATGCGGAGTTGAATGAGTTTGCAGCCGACATGGAGGCATTACTAGGGCAGAATAATGACGACTCTTTTGATATGGAGTCGCTCGGATTGGTCGAGTCGCCACAAGAGATAGATGGGGCCAATGTAAAATTGGAGATAGATAATGGTGAAGCCAACATGGTACTCTGTAAAGCTGATCTATTGGAGGCTGAGGTGTCCGGTGAAATGTTGGATATAGATTTCGATTGTGGCTCCCCCATGACTTTGGAGGAAGGAGATGAGAAAATCGAAGTAGGCAATATAACTTGCCATGAAGTGACGACGCCATATTTCCAGCACAAAAAATTTGTGTTAAGCCTCGACTACGAGGCAATAATTGCGAGTTGGGGGAGTTCTCCTTGGACGGATGGTGAACGACCGCAGGTGAGATTAGACGAGTGCTGGCCTGATTACTCGGTAAGTTTTCGTAATTCAAGATAGCCCAAATTCTATTAAATGCATTGCTCGTTTTATGTTGCTTAATTAGTTTCCATTTATTTGTCAAAACATGAAATGGGTGAGATCTGATATACATAGTGTGCCAATATTCATTTTTTGAAATAACAAAATGGCGATTTTGTTACATATTAGAAAAATGGTGCAATTGGTGCAAGAGATAATTGGTTGTTAAATTAAGGATTTATCATTGTATTATATCTAAAGTTCTCCACAAGTTACATTATTATGCTTTAGGTTGATCATGAGATTCTATGAATGTATAGGGAATGTGGATGGGAAGTGCAAGGGGAGGAGTTGGGTCCAATGGGTTTCATGAAACAGGAGCAGTACGATCAGGAATGGATGGCGGGAGAGAGGCAAGAGTCTCAAGATATAGAGAAAAGAGAAGGACAAGGCTCTTCTCGAAGAAGATCCGATACGAGGTGCGAAAGCTCAATGCCGAGAAACGGCCAAGGATGAAAGGACGATTTGTCAAGCGGGCTTCATCTCTTGTTTAATCTGTCGACAAAACCTTTTTTTTTTTTTTCAAAAACTTTTGATTTGTTTATTTTCGGCCCTTTTTTTGCCATCAGATCCTTTTGTGATGGTTATTAAGGTACAGGGCTCTTTTTCTCTGATGTTTAAGTTAGTTCTTACTTTTTAACTTTTGTGGAATAATAATGCTATTGTATAGGCTTTTGTCTATATATATTCGCATAGTTAAATGAAACTCTCTCTAAAGTTTGTACAGCTGCAGGTTCTTGGATACATTATTTCTGACATTGTATAGACTATAGCTTTTATTTACCAGATAAGTAACATATCTATTATTTATGTTAAAGCATAATGTGCCAATTTACCATTCCAACTTGGATATAATATGTGCTAGCTATAAAGCAATAATCCAAACACACACACACACACACACACACACACACATATATATATATATATATATATATATATATGATTGGTAACTTTACAGAAGTAGTGTTATACATCAACAAAACTACCATGCAATTCATCAGTACAATATAGATAGTACAATGATATCACATATATGACATGATGTGCCAATTCATAATATCACATTTTATTGGATAAACAGCTAGCTTTTTTTTTTTTCTTTTTTTTTTTTCTTTGTTTGAGAAAGTGGATGTAACCCATCGATTTCATTAAGAAACCAATATTGTTCAAATGCTGAAAGGCTCCAACTAGCTAGAGGTTTACAACATGTTTTACAAAAAATATGGGTAAACTCCAGATCATACAAAACAGAAGTAATAAAAGTAGAAGAGCATGCCCTTAACAAAATGAGACAGCTTGAAAACAATAGCTATAAATCAACAAAACATAGCAAGACTAACTAAAATCAACATAACTAAGAACTAAGCTATATATCCTGGGCTGAACCAAGCGTAAGGATTATAACGTCCTGTTCCATAGGGGTGGTTGCCCCTGCTTCCTCTTGTTCCCCTCCCTCTTCCTCTGTTATAGTTTCCTCTCCCTCTGAAGGTAAAAGAATCAATTCCTGGGTATGCAAGTCATTAGTGTCTATAGGTAAAATTAGTGATAAATGAAGTAAAGTGCCAGAAAGTAAAGTCTTACACCAAAAACTGACAAGAGAGATGATCTTAGTGCCTACAGATGTCAAGGATGGAACATAAGTGTTTTGAAAACAAAGTTTATTTCGTTCGAGCCAGACACACCATAGTACTGCTCCTCTAACTATCTCAACCAATGGAGCATTTTTTAGAGGTATGGAAGCATTAATAAACCAAACATCATTCATACAAGTACCATGAAAAGTAAAATTATTGTGCAAAGCTATCCATTGCCATATAGAATTAATAAAGCTACATTGTACAAATAAATGGTTTGTTGTCTCAAGAGCACCACAGAAATGACAAGTTGGGTTTCCTTGCCAGCCTTTCCTAAGTAAATTACCTTTGGTTAAAATTTTATTTCTTTTAAGAAGGTAGAGGAAAATTTTAATTTTAAGGGGCATTTTAGACACCCAAATAGAATCAAAAGTAGTGTTTTCGATTCCACCATACTTTAGCCACTAATAGAAAGAGTGGACTGAGAATTTACCAACATTAACCATCTCCAATATAGGGTATCAGGTAAAGTAGAGTTAGGGATATAATTAATTAATTGTGCATGCAGAGCATGCCACTCAGTAAAAAGCATACCAGTTAATTGTCTTGTAAATTGTAACTGTAGAGAGGAATTCTCATAAGCTTCAACAACTAAAAGATCAGAGTCAGATGAGTAAAGAGAAAAAGATGCGGATATATAAAAGATAAGGGGTGATCTAAACACCACCTATCTTTCCAAAATTTAATTGTAGAACCATTACCAAGATGCCTAATAAGCCCCAACTCCATCACATCAGTACTTTTAAGAACACCAGACTAAAATGAAGAGCAAATAGAAGAGAAACCTGATTGACCATATTTGGCAGTCAGGATGGTTTTCCACATGCCAGAAATGTTGGGATCTTGAAATCTGATCCACCATTTGGTCAACAAGGCTTGGTTGAGCCTTTCTAAATCAATAATACCTAGACCTCCTTAATTTTTGGATTTGCAAACAGTATCCCAAGATACTAAGTAATATTTTTTCTTTACTGTATGACCTCCATACCAAAGAAATTGTTTCCTTAGTTGGTCAATTCTGAGTCTCGCCTTAGAAGGCATTTTAAATACTGAGAGCCAGTAGATAGGTATAGAAGAGAGGACAAAATTGAGTAAAGTTAATATGCCTCCATAAGACAATAATTTACGTTGCCACCCGTGAATTATAGATGCAATTTTGTCTATTACAGATTGCCAATCTGTAAGAGATGGTTTTTTAAAATGCAAAGGTAAACCTAAATAGGTCAATGGTAATGTTGTCGTTTTACATCCAAATATTGTTGCTAGTGTTGTGCCTTCAGATGGTGATAAATTGAGGGGTATTATTTCAGATTTATCATAATTAATTTTCATACCAGATAGATTCTCAAACACAATTAGATGAAGTTTTAAAGCTTCAATCATTCTAGGGTCAGCCAAACCCATGAGTATTCCAACTGATTGAAGTTGTTGTAAAGATTTATTCAAACGTCTGCTACTAAATTAAATAAGAGATGAGACAGGGGGTCACCTTGCCGTAATCATCTTTTACATCTGAAGTAAGGACCATTAACACCATTAAAATTTATACAGGTTTGACCACTGTGAAGAATTGAGTCAATTCAAGAGATGAAAAGATTACCAAATCCCCTGGCTTGGAGAATTTCTAAGAGGAAAGCCCAATTAACCCTATCAACTTTCTCATAATATAACTTAAATAACACCCATTTTAGTTTCTTTTTATGGATAGTGTGTAATACTTCATGGGCATAAGCAATATTGTCAATAATTAGTCTCCCCTTAATGAAAGCAGTATGTGAGTCATTTATAAGAGAATCAATGACCCTTCCCAATCTATCAATAAGAACCTTGGTAATCAGTTTGAAACTGCAGTTGATGAGACTAATAGGCCTATAGTTGGTAACTAAAGTGGGATCTGTTTTCTTGGGAATGAGGCATAGCGAGACTAAATTCAGTTTAGACAAATCTAGGGAATTATTAAAGAAAAATTGAAAAATAAGGAAGATGACATCCTTTACTAAATCTCAAAAAGTTTAATAAAATAAGAAAGACAAGCCATAAGGGCCAGGAACCTCGTTTGAATTACAAGAGAAAAGTGTTACTCGAATTTCTTCTAAAGAGAAGGGGGATTCAAGGTTAATACTTTGAGAAACTGTCAATTTTTTAGATTCAGGCCATAGATCAGGATTAAGGGAAATATCTCTTTCAGTGGCCGTTCCCAGGAGAGCTTTGTAATAATCAGTTACATGTTGTCTCAATTGGACTGGATCAAAACAAGTAGTACCATTAATTTCTAAGAAAAATATTGTGTTTTTTTCTTTTTCTGGAAGAGGCTGTAACATGGATGTTCGCGTGAAAGCGCAACGCAAGTTTCGGTACGCTTGGGAGCGTACCTTTTAAAACCGCGGTTACACCTTCCGATTAGGGTTGCAAGTGCACAACCCTATCGAGGAGTATAATCGGGTATCGATCCACAGGGACGGTTTCCTTGTCAAGAATCTACTTTTCTTGACTAAAGACTAGAAGTGAGAAAGAAGGAGTTTTGGTATTTAATCTTCCTAAAGAATCAATTCAAGCAATCAAACAATGCAATAGAATAGTGACTGTGCAAGGAAAGGTATAAACTGTGTTTTGATTTAGGATAAAAGATGTTTCAAGGGTTTCAGACTTCATCTCTGATTTGCCTCTAGTGGTACGGGTCTTACCAAGTTGGTACGGCTAGGCCGCACCAACCTAGTCCGACCAAGCCGTGTGGGGCTTGGTACGGGTAGGCCGCACCACTCTTGTAAGACCCGTACTGATTTACCAGAACAGAGCTTACAAGTTCGAGTTGATGCATTTCTTGCTGGTACCTCGTATTAAACTCTTGAGAAAGGTTCAATTGACCATACCTAAGGTTCCTAAACCTCAACTCTCGTTTGTTGGTTCAAGATCTAGGTTTGGGAGTCAATTCTTCACCTTCTAGGGTTTCTAAACCTCAACTCTCGTGTTTTGGTCCAGATCCTCTAGTTGATTGATTGGAGATCTAAGGTATCCTCTAATCTGTCAATTAGGGGAGAATTCAACCTTTCGGCTTCAATTCGAACAAGTCTACCTAAAGGGATTGGTTTGGTTGAGAGAAGGCAATGGTCACATCACCTTGTTAGGGTTGATCTACCACTATAGGCACACCACATGCAATCACAGCAAGACAAAGCAATCAAGACAAGCAAATACACAATCAATACAATCAAAAGAGTTCATACAAGATCCAAATCAAGAAAAGCAACACAAATCAAGAAAATCCATCTACAAACCCTAGAAACAATGATCAACTACTCACAAGTCATAGGTCTGTCCAGAAATACAAATAAAGAGATAAAGAGAGGCATGATAGAACTAGATCGAAGATCGGGAGTGGAGAAGGGGTTGATCCGTCGATTTTCGCCTCTTCCTCTTCCTTCTTCTTCTCTCCTTGCTCCTTTGCTCTCTTTCTCTCTTTCTCTGAGCTCTCAATCTGGAATGGAATGGAATCCTCGAAAATGGAGAGATCCCTCGCTTTAAATAGCCTCTGCCAAGATTTGAATTCTGTCAGGCGGCATCTATGTACGGCCCGTACCAAGGTGGTACGGCTAGGCCGTACAAGATGGGAAAGAGCTGGATCGGCTAAGTCTGGTACGGCCCGTACCAAGCCTGGTAAGGGTCATACCAGGGAGTCCAAAAACGCCGTTTCTTCGTGTATTTTGCTCCAATCCTGCAGAAAACAAACAAACTCTCAGCAGTACCAAATTCTAAGGATATATCAATGAAATGCACATGATTTTGACAATTTAGAACGTGAATTTGGTACGAAATCAAGTCAAATATAGGCTAAATATGCGAGGTATCAATGGAAAAATCTTGTTGCCCTTTGTTGTCCCATGTATCAATTCTCTCTCTAAGGATATAACTAGCTAGGTTAGAACTGATAATTTATCTAGACTTTACTGTCATAACCTTACAATTTCGAAGAGGATTAAAAACACATACAATTAGAAGAAAGATTGTCAAAAACTCACAGGCAACAATGATATTTAATGAAGATTGTCGAATAAGATAAGCAAACTTCACCTCATGATCCAATTAATTCCTTAATTTTGTGGCAGGATAATAAACGCCTTGGGGTCAAGCTATATCAATTCTCTCTCTTGATGTCTTTTTTTTTCCCCTCTAGTTATTCTCTATCGCGCGTAGTTTGTGAACAAAGTAATGGCACAAAATAAGGTTAATTGCTAGCCATTCCTTATGATCAGCGATCTTTCATTAAAATCAGCTTAATTTTAAAATTTAACATTCCACACTACTAGAATCTGAGTTTATTGCATGGGTAACACCGGTTTGTTGCAAGGCAAGGATGGCCCTTGCAACAGAAATGACGTTTCTGAATTCTTCAAACTTGTTGCAAGGGTAGTCCCTTGCAACACCTCTCGCATGAAAATGTGTGATGTGCAACCATGCAACTTTTTTCTATATACCCTTGCAATTACGTTTTGAAGGTCAGATATTGTAATTAATTGGAGGTCCTTGCAACAACTGAACTCCTTGCCCATGCAACAACTCAAATACATGGTGGATATTATATTTTATTAACCGGCCTTGCAACTACTTAACCCCATGCCCATGCAAATACTTTACCCCCTTGTTTATATTATATTTTAATGAAGCTCCTGTTTATATTATTTTCTCATGCAATTGCATGAGACTACCCTTGCAACTGTTTAGTTCCTGGAGACAGATTTGTTTCTGTTTATTCTGCATCTCCTTTTCAATGAAAATTTTTATTATAAATCACAACAACATCAATAATATTAGTTTATAAGAATTCAATACTTTGATAACTTAAATTTTGGAAGTTAGAACAAACACTCATTAAATTTTTCTTTTTTCTCATCACCATGGAATATTATTTTAAATATATACCCATACATGGGCAACAGAAATATTCAAGAGCACAAAATAACAGATATATATTCATAATAATTTGTTCAATATCACTTCAATACAAGAACTATCTTCTGACGAGATTGTAACATTCACCTATCCATGTAAAATAAATTAATAAATTAAACAATTAATTATATTGATATCTTCAACTTGAAAGTAGACAATTCTTACAAGAGTTAAACGAAAATTTGTAATTACTGGTACAACATTTTCAAAAAAACCAAGATGGTTATTGTCTTATAACATAAACAAACTTTTCTATTTTTGAAATTTTCTACGATTTATAATGAATTCTCAAAGTTTAGCTTCTGGAAATGCAAATACAGGTACAATAGTGCTGCTGTTGCAGAACTTCCTTATACAGAAACCCCAAATTCAACTCAGTTACAAAATCCATAAAAATGTTAAATAAATCATGGTGAAAGATCTTAATATCCTAAGAATTTTGGTACCAAGAACACTCAATTTGGAGCTGTAATTTGTCTTGTACAAATTATACAATATTGTTTGTCAGAAAATAAAATCTGGTACAGAACCAAAACTGGTACAGAACTGATCTTGAGAAAAACTTAAGTTTGGCCTAGCTCTTGGTAATACAATAAGTTGAAATTAATTGTGGGTGTAGATCATCATGACTTCCTGAAATTTTAGACACAAAAAACATCCAATTTGGATCTATGGTTTGTTCTACACAAAAATAACAAAACAACATGTCAGAATGATCCAAACTGCACCTCACAAACTGAAAAGTGATGAAATAAATTGTTAAAAATATTGAAAAAATAAGGAAACATGCACAAAGGTTGTATGAAGGTCTTTGGGTAAGTTGTGCATACATTTTTGTGATAAAATCATCAAATTGAGCATCAAGGAGACTACAAACTAACCCATAGTACATGTTGTTTTTGCGCTATGCATTGATATGAACTTAATATGAGTCTCACACTCAATCCAGTAGCATAGATGCAAATGTATTAGTTATTTATTCTTGAAATTTTTTTAAAAGATATAAATAATCAACTATATCTTATTGCCTATTTTCTTAAAATGCCCTGCAATCAACAGAGAAATTGTTTGTTTTTTTTCTAAAACATATCCGAAGATGGACAGTGGATGAAGGAATACTCATGATTTATTTTGTAAAACATAGGCAGAACCAAATCCAACTCATGATATGGAAATGATATTTCTATCTAAATCTATCTGTCAAAGAATTCAGAGTTTTGTGAACTTCCCTCCCGAGTCCCATCTCTAAATCGATTGCCGACCTTGTTGCATAAGCAGTAAACTAACCCATCAGTGATCAATCATGGTGCCAATTGGTGAGCTGCAAATTGAAAATAGTTACTTAAATTAGATAAGATAACAAAGTAAATCATACTTTTTTTTTGGATTTGTAGGCACTGGCACATAAGGTTAAAAAATAAGTAATTTCATTGTGGCAATTTGTCGAACACCTTGTAAGCATCAAGGATATATACATATGCACCTCTCTCTCTTTGTGCTTCTATGTTGGAATTTGCGAGAGAGGCGAAGTATGGAAGGGAGAAAAAGAGAGAACGGTAAAATGGATTTTACAAATTGAGCTCCTAAAGCTTTGTTTGGCGGCAGCCAAAAAATGTGGAGGGAAAATTTGGAGGGAAGTTGCTAAAAGTATGGTAGTTTTAGAGGGAAATGAAAAATAGATTTCTGTTGTTTGAGAGTTTTGGAGCGAAATGAAAAAATTGGTTTGAGAGTTTTGGAGCGAAATTGCATATGGAGAGGGTTAGACATCGTTCTCTGCTTCTCCAGAAAGGAAATGAAGGAAGAGATGGGTGGGGTCTACTTGGAAGAGAGAGTATGTTGTAAATAAGTCTTGGCATCTTCTTTACTCCGGATCTTTGTAAGAGGAGTATCATCTCCATTCTCCAATGTATGTAGTACATTCTCTCTACTCTACGGTTTGATATGGGGGTTCATCCGCTTTGAGATTTGGGCTTGCGCAGGGGTCAGTATTATTTGGACCTATTGATTTGTGTAATGTTAAAAGAACGGTTTGGATCTAGTCATTGTTAAATATTTGTGCAGTATTAAATAAGGCACG
The DNA here is from genome assembly GCF_964058835.1 of Carex rostrata. Lineage (NCBI taxonomy): Eukaryota > Viridiplantae > Streptophyta > Magnoliopsida > Poales > Cyperaceae > Carex > Carex rostrata. The sequence goes on from NC_135923.1 coordinate 13,120,893, forward strand.
CTTTAATATTTTGAATTCCTCTCTGTATCGCATTTACTTACCCACAACCAACGAAACGGATGGCTCCAGTTAAGATCAAGATGCTCCATCACCGATCAAACGGCTAACATATACGTTTCTTTCTGTTTGGGAATGCATGTACATAAATTATTATGAAAAAAAAATTAAAAATAAAAAAACTATTTTTTTATTGCTTGTATGGCCAAATCAAATCTATAATTGTTAATTTTGTACAATTTCATTATTATCAAGCTTCTAAATAGCGTTTATAGCGGTGTAGCGGGGAGACAAAAAAAAAAAGCTTTAGCGAATAGCGGAGCTATAGCGAAAGCTATTATAAATAGCGTTTTTTATTTCAAAAATTATATTTTATATTTCTACTAATAGTAAAAAGAGTGATGCTTCTATGGACATAAGGGCCTATTTGTAAAATGAATATATTTTTATTTTCAAAGTTCAAACAGCCGATTCGAACCGTTCATCTTGTTCTCCATATTAATATATCTTTGGAGACCAAATTTTACATTTTTCTGAATTTATTTACTATTTATTAAGATGGGTATAAAAAATATCAAATTCAGACCATTGAATTTTGTACCCATCTTAATAAATAGTAAAAAAAAATCAAAAAATGTAAAATTTGGTCTCCAAGCACATATTAATATGGAGAACAAGATGAACGGTTCGGATCGACTGTTTGAACTTTAAAAATAAAAATATGTTCATTTTACAAATAGGTCCTTATGTCCATAGAAGGCTTTGCCTAGTAAAAATGTCTCATCAAGAAAACAAATATCAAATTTATTAAGAAGTTCTAATATTATTCATATTAAACCAATACAAAGTTCAAATTGTCATTCAAAATATCCCTAATTCAAAAAATATCGATATATTTTATATTCAAAATATACCACTACCGTATATTAATGCATGATACAAAATTTAATTGATATAGCGGTATAGCCCGCACATGTTTCATTGTATTGATATAGCTTAATAAAGTAAAAAAAAAACCAATCTAGATATTAAGGCCCATTAAAATTGCAAAATCATGTTTTCAGAAAAAAAAATTGCAAAATCATAACCCATGTAGCATAGCGGACCGCTATTGCCGCTATTTCCGCTACGCGCTATAGCGGACCGCTATTACCGCTATAGCGGTCGTAGCTTGATTAGTGCAGACTGTTTGAACTTTAAAAATAAAAATATGTTCATTTTACAAATAGGTCCTTATGTCCATAGAAGGCTTTGCCTAGTAAAAATGTCTCATCAAGAAAACAAATATCAAATTAATTAAGAAGTTCTAATATTATTCATATTAAACCAATACAAAGTTCAAATTGTCATTCAAAATATCCCTAATTCAAAAAATATCGATATATTTTATATTCAAAATATACCACTGATACCTCGCATATTTAGCCTATATTTGACTTGATTTCGTACCAAATTCACGTTCTAAATTGTCAAAATCATGTGCATTTCATTGATATATCCTTAGAATTTGGTACTGCTGAGAGTTTGTTTGTTTTCTGCAGGATTGGAGCAAAATACACGAAGAAACGGCGTTTTTGGACTCCCTGGTACGACCCTTACCAGGCTTGGTACGGCCCTTACCAGGCTTGGTACGGCCCTTACCAGACTTGGTACGGCCTACCCTTACCAGGCTTGGTACGGCCCTTACCAGACTTGGTACGGCCCTTACCAGACTTGGTACGGCCCTTACCAGACTTGGTACGGCCCTTACCAGACTTAGCCAATCCAGCCTCTTTCCCATCTTGTACGGCCTGGCCGTACCACCTTGGTACGGGCCGTACATAGATGCCGCCTGACAGAATTCAAATCTTGGCAGAGGCTATTTAAAGCGAGGGATCTCTCCATTTTCGGGAATTGGACTTCATTCCAGATTGAGAGCTCAGTGAAAGAGAGAAAGAGAGCAAAGGAGCAAGAAGAGAAGATCAAGGAAGAGGAAGAGGCGAGAATCGACGGATCTACACCTTCTCCATTCCCGATCTTCAATCTAGTTCTTTCATGACTTTCTCTATCTCTTTTCTTGTATATCTGGACAGATCCATGACTTGTGAGTAGTAGACTTTCGTTTCTAGGGTTTGTAGATGGATTTTCTTGATTTGTGTTGCTTTTCTTGATTTGGATCTTGTATGAACTCTTGTGATTGATTTGATTGTGAATTTGCTTGTCTTGATTGCTTTGTGTTTCTGTGATTGCATGTGGTGTGCCTATAGTGGTAGATCAACCCTAACAAGGTCATGTGACCATTGCCTTCTCTCAACCAAACCAATCCCTTTAGGTAGACTTGATCGAATTGAAGCCGAAAGGTTGAATTCTCCTCTAATCGACAGATTAGAGGTTACCTTAGATCTCCAATCAATCAACTAGAGGATCTGGACCAAAACACGAGAGTTGAGGTTTAGAAACCCTAGAAGGTAAAGAATTGAATCCAAAACTTAGATCTTGAACCAACACACGAGAGTTGAGGTTTAGGAACCTTAGGTATGGTCAATTGAACCTTTATCAAGAGTTTAATACGAGGTACCAGCAAGAAATGCATCAACTCGAACTTGTAAGCTCTGTTCTGGTAAACCAGTACGGTCCTTACAAGAGTGGTGCGGCCTACCCGTACCAAGCCCCATACGGCTTGGTCATACCAGGTTGGTGCGGCCTGGCCGTACCAACTTGGTAAGGGCCGTACCACTAGAGGCAAATCAGAGATGAAGTCTGAAACCCTTGAAACACCTTTTATCCCAAATCAAAACACAGTTTATACCTTTTCTTGCACATTTACTATTCTATATCATTGTGTGATTGCTTGAGTTGATTCCTTAGGAAAATTAAACACCAAAATCCTTTTTTCTCACTTCTAGTCTTTAGCTAAGCTAAGTAAAATTCTAGATAAAGAAACCATCCCTGTGGATCGATACCCGATTATACTCCTCGATAGGGTTGTGCACTTGCAACCCTAATCGGAAGGTGTAACCGCGGTTTAAAAGGTACGCTCCCAAGCGTACCGAAACTTGCGTTGCGCTTTCACGCGAACAACCACTACCGTATATTAATGCATGATACAAAATTTAATTGATATAGCGGTATAACCCGCACATGTTTCATTGTATTGATATAGCTTAATAAAGTAAAAAAAAAACCAATCTAGATATTAAGGCCCATTAAAATTGCAAAATCATGTTTTCAGAAAAAAAAAATTGCAAAATCATAACCCATGTAGCATAGCGGACCGCTATTGCCGCTATTTCCGCTACGCGCTATAGCGGACCGTTATTACCGCTATAGCGGTTGTAGCTTGATTAGTGCAGTTTTAGCCCGTAGCTTAGCTTTCTGGGTCCAAAACTGCTATAGCTAGCTATTTAGAAGCTTGATTATTATTAACCTCTTCAAATTGTTCAAAAAAATGCGGACCGTTCATTTCTGCATGAGCAGTCAACGGTTGATCTACGATAAAATGATGCCTAATAATTTTTAAAATGATCAATCGATAATATGGAAACTTAAGAACATAAAAATTTTGAAACCTTGATAATTACAAGCTTCGATCCAAAGTAAACTATTTATAGCCGTAAGATGTTGCTATATTGTGTCGCTTGGATGGATGTGTAAATGAACATCAAATTAAATCAAACTTACCAACAATGAAATTAATGGAACACTCTTTAATTTGAACGGTTTCGATTTATGCAATTGTAGCCTGAAGACTTGACGAAACCTAATTGTAGCCTGAAGACTTGACGAAACCTAATTGTTACAAACTAGACGCTAATTATACCCTTTTGGCAAATGAATAACGCAAAGGTTAATTAGTAAGAAGAGTGAATAACGCAAATGATTTGCTATATGTTTGCAATTTTTAGTACCAATTTCTTAAATAGCTACTGGTACGGTACCAATTTCATAATAAGTTTGTTACCATTTTTCCATTTTACTCGTATTTACCACTTTATTAGAACAAGAATTAAGTTTTACATCAAACCTTTAATTTATAAATAACATCATAATTGTTCCCTTGTTAGTGCGCTGAGCGCATCGGTGTTGGTGTGCCTGTCTATCTCGCCGTTGTTGCTAAGTATCTTGCTGCTAAGGTACTATTAACTCTACACTACTATTGGATCCATTCGATTAGTTGAGTTATAATATTTTCATTTCTACGACTTATATCCAGTATTTTGGAACTGAGGTCTATTTTAGGCATAAATTTCGACATAATTGGAATTAAGGTTTTCTTTTTCCATTATTGCACTTCCACTTATAATTCTTAGGTTCAAGGTACCCCTCTCAACCATCTCAGGAACTACCTTCAAATCTGCAAATGGAATTCAATACGGTTAGTACATTGACAATGTTGGTTGAATATTACACCGTTTGATAAGTGATTTTATCTCAGTTCGGTAATAATATTTTTTTTTGTAATTCTGGCTTGTTGTAACTCAATTCAGGTTGTATTCCATGCATTAAATCTATAATTGACAAATCATTACAATGATTTCAGCCCAAGATGATTCACATCACAATAGAAGTTTCAAAAAAAAACACACACACACGCACATTGAATCCTAAAATTACAGATTTAAGTCTCAACCTAGTTGTATATCAAGATTTGGTCCAATTGTCAACCTAGTTGTATATCAAATTGGTCCGATTGTAAATTACAATTACAATTACAATTAAGAGTGGCTGTCAAACTAATTGTATATCACAGATTTACAATTGCAATAAAGAGTGACTGTTGACCTAGTTGTATATCAGTATAGTTAGATCTGATTTTTAGTTTTCTAGGTTTTCTTTTGATGAAAGTGGTACTAGACTATCTATCGATCCCTATCCCATACTGAACATTGGTACTGGTATCTAACCCTACCAACTTAACCTTGCTATCCCAACTCCCAAGAATACATAAGCAATTTGTATTTGTAGCTCACACAGTTTCGCCATCCGTACCAGTACAGTAATGGATCGTTGGATGGTTGAGTTTGTAGCTCACACGGTTTGTGCACAATCTAAAGAATAGATTTTATTTGCCCAAACAATATCACATTATTAATTTGCCCAAACTTGAGTCCACAACTAATTAAACTCAACAATTTTGACCTCAGGATCAAAATATTAATTTAACTGATTGCACCTCGTGTTAACATGTACCATGTAGGAAGATTTTGAGAATTTCTGGTCGGAGTGCCCATGGGATGAAGACCTCAAGTATGCAACACCTGTTTGTGATTCTGTATGTCCAACACAAAATCCCTTATTTTGACAACAAGAAATTCCACATAACTCTCTTTCATATTTTCTAACTTCATATAATTTTTTTTTTACTTCAGGTTAAAAGATGTTGGGCGGGAGAGTTAAGCTGATTTGTGTTGAACTTTGATCCCTTCTTAAAACTTCATTACTTACAAGCTCTATCAACTTCTATTTTAATTTCAACTCTAGTTGTTCAGCACTATAAGACGTAGGTTCATGTTGTTATACTGTTGTTGTAATACTTTTTGGTATTTTGATGCAATATATTATGTTGATTGTTGCTAATTACATGTTTTATCTCTATATTTCAATGTGTTTATGTAAATCTGGTTCAATGGGAAATGAGAAATTTAAAAATTATTAGGTTGGTACCGGATTAGTACCAGATTGGTACAGGGAGAGGATTGTAGAATTAGGGAATATGGTGATATATTATAGATATTATGGTCATTATTTGTGTTGGTATATAAATGCAAATGTTAAGAACTATAGAGCATGCAAAAAGTACCATTGTTAACCTTGCAAATAGTCAGGTGGGACCCACAAGTGTTAGCCTTGCATATAGTCAGGTGGGACCAACATGTGTTAGCCTTGCATATAGTCAGGTGGGACCCACGAGTGTTAGCCTTGCAAATACTAGAAACGGGGTCAACTGGGAAAGTATTAGCATGCGTAGTGATTGCAAGGCTAGGCGCTTGCAACAAGTCAGAAAATAGTTGTTGCAAGGGTGTCCTTGCAAATACTTAGTAGTTGTAAGGAAAGCAGTTGCAAGGGTAAGCGCATGCAACAAGCCTTTTCGGGCTTGTTGCAAGGCTTGGCGCTTGCAACAAGCCATTTTCAGATGCATGCAATAAACTCGGATTCTAGTAGTGCCATTAAGCTTTTAAATTTTTTCATTTACCCATCAAAACATCAAAATGTTCTATTTACCCATAAGAATTTAACATTCCTTATGATCAGTGATCTTTCATTAAAATTAAATTGACTTAATTATTTCCCGTTCATCTGGAAGAGTTACATTTTTCATTTAAATCAGCTTATGCTAAAACATTAACCAATTATTGATATGATATATCAATTTTTGATCATTTGACTCATGATAAGGTCCTGTTTATCTTTATTTTTCTTCTGTTAAAGCACTCATCCTCTTCCTTTCTTTGGAAGAGGTCGAGCCTGAGAGAGGCGAAAATGGCAATCAAATTGCTCAGGTTGGTGAGGCACAAACTTGGTTAAAGTTGTAACTAACTCTACGATGGATGATTAAAACTCATTTTTTGGTCACAAATATATGTATTATGACAAAGTGACTCTATGGTACTATGCATATCACGATTTGGTCCATAATATAGATCAATATTTTTTTTTTCAAAATTCTAACGGTCGAACAAAACCGTTCAAAATGAATTTCATATGAATATGTACTTGCAGAACGAATTTTATATTTTTTTTAGAATTTTTTACTATTGTTTAAGATAGGTAGAAAATCATTGTTTTTGAATGGTTCAGAATTTTCAGATCAAGTGATTTTATATCAATCTTGAAAAATAGTAAAAAAGTTCTAAGAAATATAAAATTCGGTCCACAAGTACATATTCATATGGAGATCATGTTGAACGGTTCAGATCAACCATTAGAATTTTGAAAATAGAAATATTGATCCGTATTACGGACCAACCCATGATATGCATAGTACCATAGACTCACTCTGATAAAGTGACTCTATCAGAGTGAAGCCAAGTATGTTTATTTTGTGGATGGATCCTGATCACACCTGGGGCATGCAGGAATCAGCATTTATATTGAAAAAATGGTCACAAGGTGATTTGGCAATCCATGTCGATCCAAGCTAATAGTTCCTCACAAGCTGAAGCAAGGGCCACCCTTGAAGAGTACAAATTGATGCAGAGCTACTCGGATGGTGTGGGGGTAGTGTTCTCTGACTCTTTTTTTTTAAAACCCAATAGTAGCTATCAGAGAAATATACAACACCGGTACTGTACCTCCACACCGTACCAGTACCCTTACGCCTTCAAAATTAAAACTGCCCAAAAATAAAACAATGCATAAAAACATCCCTAATATCTTCTGGCCCACTGTGCCATCCACTGTCAGCTCCAAAAAGGGGGAAAATGCAAAAATTGCAACCCCCCCCCCCCCCCCCCCCCCCCCCCCCACCCCCAAAAAAAAATAAATAAATAAATAAATAAACATCTAAAATCACATCAAACATATTTCAACGAAAATTTATTCTTCTCTTCTAGCCCGCTCTATAACTGTACCAAATCTGTACCAGTACCTGATATGTATTGTAACCATATCTGTAGGGCCTTCTAATTGGTTTCTCATCATGCGTTTATGATCACTTCCATCTACTTGCTTCCATATTCTTCCATTAAGGTACCATCTAACTCCATAGTTCTCAACTTAATTCCGACTCCCCTAAAATATATCAGCAGTGTTCTCTGACTCTAAGGAAACAATCTCATCCCTCAAACCGATTACAGATCAAGCATGTCACAAAGAAAACCATAGTAACAAATTGGGTAAGATCAACAGGCCTAACAAGAAATTATTCTTTTCCTTTCAACATTGGCACATCTGAAGCTTCAAATTGTGCTGGACCAAGAGTATTTTACGATGTAAGAGGCTCAATCAAGTAGAGAGTAATTTGCTGGCAAGCTTGCCTGTTTTTATTTTATTTTATGCAACTAAGGATAATTCTTAATTTTCAAGCAATCTATGTTAGGTTTTATGTTGTTATTAAAACTTTTCAGTGGTTCTGTCATTTCTTTGTTTAGGAGAGCATGAACAATATGTAACAAATTTCTGTGATATTAATTAAGGCATGCCTACGAGCTTTCACTGCAAAATATATATATATATGGTTCGGTCTCAAATCAGGTACTAAATTTCTCATAATTCTAATAGGAGTTGATTTTATTTTACCGATCAAGGAAAGACTTGATGAGATTTGAAGGAGATAGAAGACAAAAAATCACCGTAAAACAAATTTCACAAGAGAAGGGCCTGCTTGTTTTATTAGCTCTACTTATCCGCTTTTCAATTAAGTCGGAAAGATATTAGCTGTGTTTTATTATCTTTTCAATTAAGTCGGAAAAATAGAATATGGGTAAAATAGGAATTTTAGAATCTCAGCGCTCAAAAAATGAATTGTTGCGGGTAGAATATCACTCCCCTTAATATTTTGATTGTCAAATTGAAAGTTTTGATGGATACACTCAGTGTTTTAAAATGCAGTCGCATGGGCCGCATATGCGTATGCGGTCGGCAGCCGCGCTCAGAACGGCCATACAGTCATCCCATGCAGTTTTGAGCATGCGGCCGCATATGCGGTCCGAATATGTGGTCATGCAATCCTCCCATGCGGATCAGCAATTTTCAAAGTGGCTTAATAAATAGTAAAAAAATTCAGAAAAATATAAAATTTGGTCTCCAAGCACATATTAATATGGAGAACAAAATGAACGGTTCAGATCGACATTTTGGATTTTTAAATTTTAAATTTGGACTGTATGCATACAAATGCACATTAGTCGCACACACTCTCTCTATATATATATATACGTGAATTTTTATTTTAAAATCCGCATGAAAATCCACATATGCGGTATGCAGTGGCCTTCCGCATGCATGAACAAAACCGCATTTTAAAACACTTACACTAGCAATTAATCCAAAAAAAAATGGAACTGAAAATTGGGACCCGCTGGAAGTAGAGTAAGTCACAAGGGAAAAGAAAGTTCAAGATAGATGTGCAAGCTGGGCCTGTGTGGGCTCCAAAATTTTCTTTATTTCATTTTATTTTGTTTGTTAAGTGTTCTTTTTGGTTGGGCTTGGCCTAGTAGCCTTGTACTGGACATCAGAAGGACAGAAGGTCTATCATGTTGCTACACTATTTTGAAATAAAAATACAGCTAAAGCTAAAGACTAAAAAAAAAAAAAAAAAAATCAAAGTTTATCTTTTCTTTGAAATCTAGTTGTAATTCTCTTTCGTTTACATCAATTGAAATTGCTATTATCGGATCTGATCTTACGCTACCTTAATCTCTCTTCCGATCATCAATCAATTACTTCCACCTTTGTGCTTTTTCTTCGAAGAACCGTATCGGTGGAAAATCAAATCTGAAGAATCAGTCAATCACAATCAAACTTGAAGAAGAATCGGCGAAACTCGCACGGTTAGTCTGCGGGGGAGAGGGGGTGTTGCTCGGTTTGCTACGAAGTTTCAATTGCTTCATTTTACAAACTATATTGACTAGTAATTTATAACCTCTTCTCATTTCTACTTTTCAGGTCCAATGCACGCAATTCATGATGCACTATTCATTTTGTAGAATTTGTACTTTCTACAATTAGAAGCTGATTTGTAACAACCGCCTATTTTAGTTTTCATTACTCCATCGATGGATCAACGGGATGAGAGATATGTGAGGTTACCATCTATTTATGTGTACTTTCCATTTATGTTATCTGGGTCAAATACTTTCCATTTTTGCTCGGGAACTGTACCAGCTAGTGCGGGTTATCAAAAGTAAAGAAAAGGAAAATTTATGCTGCTATGGTTGTGTTGGCACAATAAACAACAAGAGAAGATTTGATATGTCCTAATTCAACCTGGAAACAAAAGAAAAATCAACACAAAAGATCCAAGTTAAAAGTTCTTGTAAGAGGTGCACTGTTGTTGTCATAACATAAATTATTGAGTTAGAAAAACAAAACCAAATAATAATAAAACTGTGTACTTCAATGTTGCTCATATTTGTTGCAGACTTGAATGGAAATCCGACCAATCTGTCAGCTCTGACAAGGACATCGCACCAAAAAAAGAGAACCTCCTTACCTCACTAATAAATTTGTTCAAAAGCACCATAGAATTTTTTCAAAATTTCCGCCACTATGATGATCCTCCTACCAAATCTGCACTCCGTGAATCCAGGCCAAAGAAGAAGCAAGTTCTCGACCCACAAGGCCCATTTCTTGAGAAATGGAACAGGATATTCATCATATCATGTGTTGCAGCAGTATCCATCGATCCGTTGTTCCTTTATATACCCGTTATCGATGGTGATAAGCATTGTCTGAGATTGGATAGAAGCTTGGAGATTGTGGCAAGTATCTTGCGACTTTTCACTGATATATTCTATATCTTGCATATTATCTTTCAATTTAGGACTGCGTTCATAGCACCTTCTTCTACGGTTGTTGGGAGGGGCGTTTTGGTCGAGGATACGTGGGCGATTGCGAAACGTTACATGTCTAGTTATTTTCTGGTCGATGTGTTTGCAGTTTTGCCACTTCCTCAGGTCGGTTTACATCTGCTTCGATTTTTATTGTAGCTGCTTTCCCAATTATTGAAGTTAAACTAGGAACTAGTACCGATTAGTACTTGTGAGCAAGGTTGTTACCTGGTTGATTTCACCAGGGTTACAAACTAAACAAAATAAATACACATACCTATAGATAAGCACCATAAAATAAAAATAAAGTAATTGAAAAAAAAAAAATCAGCAGATGTATGGTGTACCATCTGGTATGGTATTACGGTCAAATCGCGGTTTAGCATCAATAGTCTACATCTTTTATGGTTTCATTTATTTTTCAGGTGGTGATATTGATTATGCTGCCAAAGCTAACTGGTTCAGAGGCTCTAAGTGCTAAGAACATATTAATGATCATAGTGATACTTCAATACATACCAAGGCTTGTCAGAATCATACCACTTTATCGCCAGATCACGAGATCGGCCGGCATTATAACTGAGACTGCCTGGGCGGGGGCTGCTTTCAACCTTCTAATTTATATGCTCGCCAGCCATGTAATCCTCAAAACATCCCCATTTTCTGTAATTTTGTTTTTCTTTTCGTTCTTCTTTTTGGCCTTTGTTCTTATTTTGCCTAAGATTTTTGTACTGATGTATAACTTAGAGTATCATTTTAAGAACCACTGTGCCATAAAAACCCAGCAAGGTACCAAAGTCCAGGCTTTTTAACCTCAACTATATATGCTGTTTTTCAAACCTTGATGTATACTTAAAAATATCAAACATCGATCTTACACTTGATATTATTCTTTTTTTGTAGGTTTTTGGAGCATTGTGGTACTTGCTTGCAATACAAAGAGAAGACACATGCTGGAAACTTGCATGCAGTAATAATCAAAATTGCAACTCATCCTCCCTGTACTGTGGTGCGTGGAAAGGAGTTCAGAATAACAGCTTCTTGGGAACAGACTGCGCAGCAAATGGCCCATTCGACTTTGGAATTTACCAAGCTGCATTGGAAAATGTGACCACTGATACTCATTTCTTTGAGAAGTTTTTCTATTGCTTCTGGTGGGGCCTGCAGAATTTGATGCAAGTAGTTCTAGCTGCTTTTTTTCACAATATTTCTTTCTGATGTGTTTCAGCTATACTTTCCTGTCCTATTCACGACTATGCGAATAGACATTAACAAAACAAAGTCATTTGTGCATTTGACCACCTCCGTATATTTGGTTTTCGTGCTCCTGTACCATCTAGTTTAGTGTAAATCTTTTGATCCAATATATTATGGAGTCCTTTATTGATCAAGCTCATCTATTTGACCTGTTTAGAGCTCTCAGGTGCTTTGCTAATTTGATTTTTCATAGTTTGTATAATCCCTTGAGAAAAAAAATTGTCTTTTTTTTTTTTTTTTTACTTTTGTCTGTAAGCAACCAGTAATATTAGCTTTTTCTCTCTTGTAGTTCGCTTGGTCAGAATATGGCAACAAGCACATATACATGGGAGAACTACTTTGCAGCTTCTGTCGCTATAGCTGGTCTTGTCTTATTTGCACTTCTTATCGGCAACATGCAGGTATTTACAGTTACATTGTGTGTTTGGTAAGTGGTTTATGTGATTTAAGTGCTTTAAAATGCTTCAGGACTCCAGAAGCAAGTTTTCTTAATTTGCTTCCAGGTGGACTAAAATTAAAGCAGCTTACATAGGTACCTTAAACTCGAAAGGACCACATCTCTAACTTTTGACATGCTTTACCCTTACTACTACTCTTATATACACAGTACAAGATGATAATTTGATCTTTTTATTCGTTATTAACATCTACCTCACTATTACCAAACACAATTCTTTAAAGTGATTTAGCTTCAACTTCGCCTTAGCTTACTTCACTTGCCCGACCCAAATTTGGTGTAAGACTGTCAGTCCAGTTAATTACAGGTAACTTAACAATTATTGAGACAAATTCTGATATATACCTTTGTTTTGATCTAATGTGCTCTTGAAACCTTTTTAACCATTCAATTGCAGTTTTTCCAGGGAGATATTTTTTTTTATGAAATTAGTGGCCGTAGGCCTTTATTATTATGACTTGATATAACTACAGGAAGCATCCAACCAAAGATATCCCTATCAAAAAAGTTTACTTTGATATGCAGTTTATCGGGTATATTGTATCTACAAGATATGCTATTATGAGATAAAAGCAGGTACCTTTCATAAAAAGTTTTACTACCATTATGGTAATTTTATTTGATATTCCTTGCTTCTAGACATACTTGCAATCAACATCTGTGAGGATAGAAGAGATGAGAATGAAAAGGAGAGATGCTGAACAGTGGATGACGCACAGACAACTTCCTGAAAGCCTGAGGGAAAGAATAAGAAGGTACGAGCAGTACAAGTGGCAGGAGACAAGAGGTGTAAATGAACAGAGTCTTCTCCAGAGTCTCCCCAAAGACCTTCGAAGAGAGATCAAGCGCCACCTCTGCCTTAACCTCCTCAGGAGGGTATTTACATTCTTTTTTAATTCCATTACCTGTAGGGTTTGGTTTTTCCTCAATTAATTGAAATTCGCCAAAGGTGCTTAGCTGCACATGTTACCCGATAGTTGGTGGGACATTGCCATTGTTTACTTGCTGTTACTGTAGGCCCTAATGTCTAGTACTGTACTGGTTATATACAACCTTTTGCATTACAGGTTTAAGTGTGACCACTGGATGGTCAAATAGATTTTATGGTTTTACCTCTTTTTTATTTGCTTATTTGTTGTAATTAAGCATTTAGTTGGTTTGAGTTATCCTTTAGCTGTTAAAATCCCAGCAGATAACCTTGGAAAAAAACAACCCTATCAGATTCAGCACCACTGATGTACAATTCGGTATTTTAGTCTTGTGGACAAATTCATCCTTTGAACCTAACCAGGTACCGATGTTTAAGAATATGGATGATCAATTGCTAGATGCAATGTGTGATCGGCTCAAGCCAGCTCTATACACTCAGTTCAGCTTGATAATCCGTGAAGGTGACCCTGTGAACTACATGCTCTTCATCATGCGGGGCAAGCTCGAGTCAATCACCACTGGTGGAGGCCGCACAGGCTTCTTAAATATGAGTTACTTGAACCCTGGTGACTTTTGTGGGGAGGAGCTGCTGACATGGGCCCTCGACCCGCATTCGCCTTCTTCCCTCCCCTCCTCAACCCGTACTGTCAAAAGTTGCACCGAGGTCGAGGGCTTCTCCCTCATGGCCGACGATTTGAGATTTGTTGCCACCCAGTTCAGGCGCCTACATTCAAAGCAATTGCAACATACGTTTAAATTTTACTCTCAGCAATGGCGCACATGGGCTGCATGCTTTATTCAGGCAGCTTGGCGCAGGTATTATTTAAGATTATGTTCATTGAGAAAGTTACTTTTGAATTAAGCATCATCCATTTACCACTTTTATGTCTAGCTTACCCTTTTTGAACTAGTGTAACTTTTTGGTCCATTGAAACCTTCTTGGTAAAGGATTAAATTTCAATATTTAGCTTTGAAATCTTTTGTTTTTATATTGGTGGTGAATTGTTACTTGAGCACTTCTCCTTTGGGTGACTATATGCATGCTATATAGATCTATCATCTGGTTTAGGATTAGTATTGGGAGGAATTTAATCTATAACAGGGACCTACTGCACTACTCTTGACTTCTTGATGCCATGTTGAGCACCAAAGTGTGTTTAAAGAAAGTTAAACTGTTAAGCTGAAAGAGAAGTTTGACTTTTATCTTTAAATTTTACTTCTAACAGGTATTGCAGGAAGAAACTGGAGGAGGCTTTGAATGAGAAGGAGAGAAGATTGAAGGCCGCTATAAGAGTGGGGCCTGGGAGCGGGTTGGGCCCCACAAGCTCATTAAGTCTGGGTGCAGCTTTATATGCCTCAAGGTTTGCAGGAAATATGTTGAGGCTTTTGAAGAGGAGCAAGACAAGAAAGGCAAGGCTGCAGGAGAGTCTGCCGGCTAGGCTCCTGCAGAAACCGGCTGAACCTGATTTCTCTTTAGAAGATAGCTAGGTGATTATACTACATTTTTCGATTTATATATTTTTGGTGTAATTATAAAGTTGTGTTTTGGTCCAGGGTTCAACTGTTTGCAGTTTTTAATGGGTATTTAGTTTTGAGATTGTTGTATATAACATTGGAACTAAGCGAGTGCTATTTATAGTGTATGATGTCAAACCAACTTAAAAACAAGTGTTAGTTTCACTCTTTGATATGAAGCTAGATAAAGGACACAAGGTAGTTTTAAACTTGGAATAGTTGTAATACTGTTGTTCAGGACATCGATATCAGTAGCTTAGGCCTAGTTGATGAGGCTTTTGCATTACCCTATTTTATCATTTACTTTCCATCCTCTTTTCTTCTTCTTTTAAACAGAGAATAAAGAAACCAAAATAGATACGAAAATTCAAACTGACCTGTATTGTTCCAAGATTTGCTGTACTTGGAGCCAACCAGAAAACTCAACACTTTCTGCTTCTTCAAAAATGATACTTCGTAAATTAATTAATTAGATGAAAATAATGCATCTAAACTACAGTACCAAATTGACAAAAACAGTAGTACATCTAATTAATGGAAACAGCTTGGGTCCGATGGCCATCGGACCCAAAGTGGTTCCAATGAGTTCTCTCACCGTCGGATCTGCTTTAGGATTTGTGCCCACAATTTTGCGTCTGCTTTAAAATCTGTACACACGAATTCTAAAGCAAATCCGACAGTGAGAGAACCCGTTGGAACCACTTTGAGTCCGATGGTCATCGAACCCAAGCTGATTCCCTAATTAATATACAGGTAGTGGTGAACCAACCCACTAATTTAATTGTGCAAGTAATAAAGAGAAATGTTCTGGTCTCCTTAGGCATTATATCTGAGCGCGTCCCCCAAGTAGTTCAATAGAAAAACAAATCTTGCAATGTTGTCAAACTTTTTATTTTCAGTGCTAATATCTAAACATTTTAATAAAATTATATTTATAACCTTTTAAAAGGTTATTCGCAAGCATTTAAACTTTCATCTGAAAGTATTTCTAGATAGTTTTAAATCTTAACTATTTTTGTCTTCAAAACAAAAAAAGGAAAGATTTTTTTCACCCACTCTTTTATTATTATTTTTTTCTCTGATCATTCTAATCTATTTTTTTTGACGATCCATGATGATTTTTTACAAATCTAAAAATATGAATTTTTTATTTTCGATTTTATCTTTTAAATAAGATTTATGAAGAAATATTTTTGAGTAATTTTGAAGTTATTTGTTTTATTTCTTAAAGTAAAACTCATTAGCACTTTAAATTTTCATGTTTTTAAATATCAGTCTATAACCATTAAAATTTTCAAGGCTTTGTACATGAGGTTTATATGCTTTGTACATGCAGTGTTATTGTTGAGGTTTATACGCTTTGAAGTATTATTGTTGAGATTTAAATTCTTTGTACATGAGGTTTATATGTTTTATTCTAGATATTTGAAGTGTTATTAAAGAAGTTTATACGCTTGTATTATACGAAAGATTTAATTAAGTGGTAAAAAAAAGACAACACAAATATAACTCTAAAGTTATTTTTCAAGGATCTCATTTGAAAGAGAAAATCGAGTAAAAAATGTTCGTATTTTCAGATTCGCAAAATTTTATCATGGATCGTCGGAAAAATGGACGAGAATGATCAGAAAAAAAAGATGGGTGAAATAAATCTTTTTTTTTTTACTTAAAACAAAAGTAATTAGGAGTTAAAATTATCTAAATTTAGAATTTAAATGATTTCAGATAGAGGTTTAAATGCTTGTGAGTAACATTTTAAAATGTTATAAACATAGCTTTAAATGTTTGAATATTAACATTGAAAATAAAAGTTAGTCAACATTGAAAAAATTTCTTGCTTGGAGAACGCACTCGAAAATTTTATTTGGAATACAATTATTAGACTCTAATAATAAAATACACATGCAAGAAATGAATTGGGTCGCATTTGCAATTATATAATCGTGAAAACAGACCGATGTCCTCTAAATATAATAATTTACGGCCTTCCTAAATTTTTTGAACTAACTAAAACGATCTCCCGAAGTTCGCACCTCTACTGTAAAAATAGTTATATTCAGATTTATATATGAGAGTAATTAAAAAAAAAAAAAAACTAAATTCGAATAGTGTGAAAAGGGTGTTACTTTTATCCAATTCGAAATAATGTAAATGTAATTTGGATTGTGTAATTTAAAATAGAGAAATTTTATAGTGTATCCATATAAACTTCCAAGACAGTTAGTTTCCCCGTGAAAATATCAAAATATTCAATATTTTCATAAAATTTTAACATTATTTCTTCTACACCTTTTTATTTATTAAACATGATATTAGTTATTTTAAGAATTAAATGTACACAATCTACTCTTTCATTGAATTTGACTTCCTGTCTACGGAGGCGAAACATAGATATACCTGGGCGGTGCTAAGCCACCTCAACTTTGAAATTTTTTATTACTAGATATATAGAAACCGTATCAAATTGTTTGTTTTACATGTATATAATTTTTTTTTTCTTTCCATTCCCTCCCTTCCTCTGCTCTCCATCCAAACAAGATGCTAATCGAAGTAGCAAAACAAAACGACGAGCTAAAAAAAACAGTTTGTAAGGCCATCATTGCAAAACTAAACGTAAAGCTTGATTCACAACCTCAAATTTACTTTTGAGTACTAAACCAATTTATTACTTCGTAATTAAGAACTGAACTCAGCAACTTTAAAAACAGGGAATATCACCAGGCACCAGCTGCCAATGGCCAAGTCAACACTGATTGTGCATAAAGGTATTAGATTAGGAGTTTCTGTGTTGAAACAGCGACCAGATGAGTTGACACAATGCAACATGTTTTGATATTTTAAAAAAAAATTGGGATTCATTGTATGTATTTATAAAAGACCAAATCCTCAAAACTTAGCAGCCAGTCAAAATTTTAAATTTATTGTTATATTTTATTCCGTTGGTTTAAAGATGTTCTACATAGTCAATGATCATCAAGTAGCATTTACAATATTCTTTATGTTCTAAATCAATTAAAGCCTTTTCTTTTAAATAAAGGTTCCTATTATTAACTCTGACATTTATTTCTTGTCAGATATCTTTTGTGGGAATTAAACTTGCATCTTTTCGTAGGAATACGAGACACATCACCATTTGTACTAGAATTATGATTCAATTATAACTAATAATTCATGGAGTCAAATCATTCTATTAACAATAAATTGATCCGGAATCAACCCTTTTTCCGATCTCTTTTGCTTAATTTTTTTTTTTTTTTCCATCTTTGATTTATCTCATTTCTCTCGTTTGAAAAAGGGACATGCAAGCGCATATAAAATATATCTGCCCATTGCTTTTGTAGTTTGCACAAGCAACTGGGCCAATATGCGCATCTAAGCTCGGTCGGGCCTACTGGGCTTTTTCCTTTAAAATATTACGTGTCAATTTGCTACTGGAAGGTGTTTCTGTTCGCTGTATGAGGCAAATCCTGAGAGAGACCCAGTGTCACCAACTGCGCTATCGGTTTTTCTTCTTCGGATTTCCATTTTTGTAAATATTTTTGTTAGTCTAATATCTTACTTTCTTCTCTCTCAAGAAAGCCGAAAGAAACAGAGATAGAGCGATAGAGAGAAGAGAAAAGAAAGAAGAGAGAGATGAAGATCTTTGTGAAAACCCTAAAGGGAACAAGCTTCGAGATCGAGGTGAAGCCCGACGATAAGGTATCATCGTACTTCCCTTCAGATCTGTCTCCTGTTTCTGTAGATTTTGATTAATTTATCCAGTTTGGAAGGAACTTTCCGATTTTTAGTTTATCTACGATAAGGATGAAGGTATTTCTGATTCGATCTAGCGGTACGGATTAATAATCTGAACTCGATTTAGATAGGAAGAGGAAGTAGCGTCTGTTTTGTTTTACTGGAAAGGAAAAATTCTGTGGTTTCAGACAGACGGGATGTCATCTGTTGTGAAAATTTGCAAGGTTATGTGAGGCCAATGTCAATATTTGCAGTTTATTTATTCTGTACAATGCAATTATCAATCATCGAATTGGAACTGTACACTCTAAAATGCTACAAAATAAATTGGAAACGGAGATTGATAATGAATTGAAGGTTCTCAAAATCAAATTAAATTGCGATATTTAATTCCTTATGCGGAGCTTTCTGTGGAATCTCCTAAGAGTATTTTCTACTTATTCTTGCATCTCAATATTTGAGGAAAATTTATGGGCTTGAACTGTGGTGTTTATTGGCAGGTATCTGATGTGAAGAAGAGTATCGAGACGAGTCAAGTAGAAAATGTATATCCAGCTGATCAACAAATGTTGATTTATCAAGGCAAAATTCTCAAGGATGATACCACACTAGAAGATAACAAAGTTGCTGAAAGTAGCTTCCTTGTTGTTATGCTCTCTAAGGTAATTCTATAAATAGAATTTCTCCTTTAGAAATATTATTTATTGTGTATAATGATTAACAATAGACAGCATTTTTCTTAGCTAAATGTTATGCAATGCACCTTGCTATTATTATAGAATAAGGGATCAGCAAGTGGTGCTTCAACTGCTGCCAAGACACCTCCTACAGCTGTGAGTTTGCAACCTTTTTCTTTTTAATAAATTCAATCTTGTAAAATTACTTGCAAATCAGTTCCAGTTGCTGGAATTTTTCTGATTTATTTTCAATTAAAATCATTTGAGTTCTCAAAAACATTTGTTTTATATCTGTTAATGAACATTATTTCTTTCTATATGCAGGCCCCGGCTAGTACAGTTCCAGCTACTCCAGCTGTGCCAGCCCCAGCACCTATTCAAGCACAGCCTTCTCCAATGACATTGTAAGCAACTCAACATGGATCTTGTTACTGGTTTGCGCCTCTCCATTGTCATACTTATGACTTTGTGTTCGTTGGCTGGAAGTGTTTTTGTGCTGGATTTAAGTCTCCAAGATGTTGTAAACTTGCAATTTAACTACTGAAGTACTAAGAAGAGGAACCCCCTGCTTCTCCAAAAAAAAATATTAATAAAAAGATAGTAGAAATAAAAGGGGTGAGCTAAATTTGTAATGCTATGGTCAGATAAGAATACGATTGTGGACAATTGGACCCTATATGTTTTTACTTTTTGGTGCTTGCTGTGTTGCTTATTTTTGTTAACTGTTGCTATCTAGTGCACCTACTCCAACTCCTGCTGCTGCTCCAACTCCTGTTACTGCACCAACTCCTGCCATTAGTGAATCGTGAGTCCTTTCAATTCTTCCATTATCTTAAGCTTGTTATATTCAATAAATCTAGCTGACTAGCTGAAGTAGGTTGAAAAGATGCAGTGCCGTATTAAATGGCTATCACATTGGTCACCAATATGTATGTCATGCATATTACTTTACCATAAAAAAATTCCTACCAAGTACTTAACCCAATTATGAGATATGTGCTGTGCCTAAGGTTGGGTGGCTGATATTGAAATTAAAATGTGCTTTTAAATAGTTGTTTAAAGTAGCATTCTTTTTCCAAATTACACGCCAATATTTTTGTTGCACATGCAAATAGCATTCAACATCTCTTGCTTATGCTTCTTACATTATTTTTTTCTTTTTCTTTTTTTTGTCAATAGGACCTACCTACTTAAACAAAATTTAAGTATTGAAGTAAATTGGCCCTAAGCTTTTTATGAATAAACTGATTGTCTTACTAGTGAATATAGGTCTTCTCTTTTCTTTTTCTTTTTTGTAGCTTAACATAGTCTTCTTGTAAAGAATATTTTATGAGATTAAAAGAAAAGTTCACAAGTTCTCTTGTCCATCGTAGTTATCTAGAGGGTTTTCACTTTATCCAAATATCCCAAAAAATTTGACTGTCAGTTTGATGGAAAAAATATTAGACATGTTGGATGCAAAGTTGGTAAATGTTGTGTGAAAGAGACTTATGCAAAGTTTGTATCTCCATACCCTTTGAAACAGCACTGATGTGTATGGGCAAGCTGCTTCAAACCTTGTGTCAGGAAGTAGTCTGGAGCAGACGGTACAACAAATTATGGACATGGGAGGTGGTACTTGGGAGAGGGATATGGTTATTCGTGCTTTGCGGGCTGCTTATAACAACCCTGAGAGAGCTGTTGAATATCTCTACTCTGTAAGATGTTTTCTCATTTTATTTCATTCTTGATACCCAACATATATGAGTGCGTATCCTCTGAGATATCTCATATTTTGCGTGACCGACGTGCTTGGTGCCTATTCGGGGAGAATGCAGGGACCAGTATTATTTGTACTTTGAGATTCGTGAACGGTTGAGATTTTCCGAAAGAACACACAAAATATATATCTCAGGGGATGGCATCTGTTAATTTATTATCTCTGTACTCTCAAGCTAAATGTGCAAGTGCCTTGTTGGAACATGGTTTTTCTAGAATTAGCTCTAAAACATTAATTATATGTATTCCACATGATTGATCTTTTTGTTTTTTCTTTGTTGTTAACAACAGGGTATCCCTGAAAATGTGGAGCCACCCCCAGTGGCTCGAGCACCACAAAGTGGTACTGGCCAACCAGCTGCTAATCCTCTAACTCAGGCAGCTGCACAACCAACTGCTGTGCCAGCTGTCCCTCCTGCGGGGCCCAATGCTAATCCTCTTGACCTTTTCCCTCAGGTAATATTTGTGAGCTATCCATGCATGCTTATTTTCTCTTTGTTTCTATTAATTTTGTTATTTAAAATATTTTGTTGCTGATGTGTATTGAACTTCGGCCCTGGGGAAGGGGGTCATTTTAGCAGATACTTGACATGCAAGTACTGTATGTAAAGTAGTTGACAAAATCTGCATGTCAGTTATGCTTACGAGTCATCACATAGATCAATGTCTAAATATTGAACAATTTTTGTTTCGTCAGGGTCTCCCTACTGGTGGAGCTGGTGGTGGTGCAGGCAGTCTTGACATGTTGCGTAACAGCCCTCAGGTACTTTCACTACTTTATGGTACTATTCTGGTAGGAGATGAAATTTCAGAGCAAGCCACATCTGGAGCTATAATTAATCACCAGAACAAGCATCAAAATTTTTTTTTTTTTGAAGGTTAACAAGCATCAATATTGAACACCATAAATATTGAACCCAATTAACAAGGGGGTAATTCAAAAAATAATCATCTTACCGATCTTATATTGTAGCAGTTTCTGCCACATGTTCCATTGCTCTAACTTTTCTCATGTTTTACTCTTCCCTTTATAAGTTCCGAGCCTTGCTTGCTTTGGTTCAGGCCAACCCCCAGATTCTTCAGGTCTATTCCTTCGCCTTCTTGTTTTGTTCAACTCGAATCATTGTCTTTTATATTTTAAGTTGTAATTTGTGTGATTTGCTTTGAAAATGGTGTCATACAGCCAATGCTTCAAGAGCTGGGCAAGCAGAATCCACAGATACTACGTCTTATTCAAGATAACCAAGCAGAGTTTCTTCGTCTTGTTAATGAATCAAACCCAGAAGGCGGCGAGTGAGAATCTTTTTCATTTTCTTGTTGCTTCTTGATTTTGTGTTTGTTACAGTCCCCCCCCCCCCCCCCCCCACACACACACACCACATCTCCTCTGATCCTTTCTATTGTCACACCTCTTTTATTCATTTTGACCAAATCGTACAGGTGGTTAGTCGTGGATGAATTGTTCAATTAGGTTCCTTGGTTGGATTTTAACATGTCTGAATTGCATCAGTTAATCTTCTGCATTTCGCTTGCTTAATATTAGTGGGAAAAAACTTATGAAGCATGGCCTATTCTCTATATGTTATTGTGTTGATTAAATGTGTCATAATCTCCTTGCTTTCTTCATTATGGGCTCTTTGGAGATAATTTAAAAAGTTTGAATCGATTGCCATTTGAATAAATTAGTCTTTAGGGAGTGTTAACAGTGAAAGAGAGTTTAGGACTTTAGGGGGATGGGCCTATTTGAACAACACCAACAACCACCAAGCCTTTAGTCCCAAACAAGTTGGGGTATAGGCTAGAAATGAACAACAAAAGAAAGTTTAGGGAGCAGTATGCAGCTTTGGCTATGTGTTGTTAGGTTTTTATTATTTCGCGATTGCAATGTGAAACAGGAACTTGCTAGGTCAGCTGGCTGGTGCAATGCCACGGACCATCCAGGTCACACCAGAGGAGCAAGAATCCATTGAACGAGTATGTTGCTTTTATTACATAATTGTGATTACTACATAGATTGCAAGGGCAAAACAAGGAGTACTGGAAACTGGAGAATTGGGGGAAAAACTAGTTAGTCTTGCATTATACGAATTATATTTTGAAGTTCTTAAAAAACTGGGATCTTATCTACCAGGAGATGGAAGTGGATTGGAGGTTTTCCTCGTTCTTGTTGCCGTTTACTCATTTATACTAGGTTTAATCAACATTTTGGTATAGTGGATAGATGAACTTAGTGTGCAGCCACTTGATAACTGTAGACTTGATTTAAGTTCACATCAATCATAAACTCGCACACATTTCTTTGTTGTTTCCACTTGTAATTTAATAACATTTTTTGAAACATTGTGCAGCTTGAAGCAATGGGTTTTGAGAGAGCGCTTGTACTGGAGGTGTTCTTTGCGTGCAACAAGAACGAGGAGCTGGCTGCCAACTATCTGTTAGACCATATGCATGAATTTGAAGAGCAATAATTAATTTCAAGAACCAGCAAAGCGTTTGAATTGGATGGGGGTGAATCTGAAACGTGAAATGGTTGTTGATGTTGGAATAACCTTTTATGCATCTTAGGTAGAAATCTATCACAAAACATCAATGGTTCGTTAAATCTGTTGTTAGCGTCTTTGGTTTTGTTGTCTTCTTTCTTCTTTCTTTTTTTGTCAATGGTGGCGGTTTGTCAGTTCGAGTTCTTAGTACATATGAACTATCTTATAATGACATCTGTAATTGTCTATAAAGATGTGTCATCTGTCATCAGCATGTACTCTTGTTTGAATGTGTTTATGTTAACCTCTGCAGAAGTTGGTGCTTGAGCTGGTATGCGTTGTGGGGATTGTGTCATTGATTATTCGTTCAAATTAAGTCTAACCATCAGATTCCAAAAATCGGTAAAATCTCAACAAAATCATGTCCAGTCCAATGGTTTGTCGAATGTAAGACTGCTGCACCAACGTGATGGTGATATGATATATTTTCAACATAAGGCTGCTAGTCTTTCTAGTTGTCTTATCTATGCCTTCCATGTAGTGATGATATTTTCACGTAAGATGGATTGGTTAGTTCTTTTGGAATAAAGATGAGATGTCAAGTCACTCAATTATTTAATTATATATAAGATATTTTCTCATTTATATCAACATTTAAAACTGAAAACTTTTAGGGTACGAGTTCAAATATAATAGTATCCGGACACCCGATAGCACCTATATTAGGGGTCATGAAAAGGAAACATTCTGCAAAAGAAAGCAATATAAAAAGCATGCAATCAGTCAAATTTGTTCCTGTTGCAAGTCTCGATGGTTTGTATAACATGCTAAGAAAATATTCAGAATTAATGATATAAAGTGAAATTCGTAATAATATGATTCTATTTATATGTTTAGAATATCATAAATATTGTAAGTGTATTATAGGTTATGATATATATGATAATATGATAGCTTACGAATTGTTACAAGAAGAAAAACATAAACCATACAGAAAATTGAAAATTTGGATTTAGTTAAAATGCAGGACCATCTAAGAATCTACAAAATAATTTGAAAAAGAAAATAATGCAAAACAATTTAAATAAAAAAAATTTGGTTGAATTCAACTATAAAACTAATTAATATAATAAGATTATTAGTTTTATATTTGTTAAATGAATTTACTTGTCCATAATCCATTTTGTATCACTATCCTACTAGGGTAGTAATGGCCCACGAATTAGTATAGGGGCACAACATTGCTCATTCATATTTCATAGAAGGTTCATATGAATTTAGGCACAACTTAGTATAGGGGCCCAACATTGCTCATTCATATTTTAGTCTCAGATCAGCAAATATATTTACAGTTTTAATTTATCGGAGTAGTTTTGGGCCAGCTTGCGGGTTTTGTTAACTTTTTAAAGGACGCATATTCACAGCAGTATCTAGTGTTTGGTAAACGGGCCGGGCCGGGCGGTCCGGGCAAAACCCGGGCACGGGTAGCCACGGTCACGGGCGTCACGGGCACACGGGCAAAACGGGCCGGGCATCACGGATTTTATTTTCAAAAATCTTGCCCAGCCCGTTTAATACCCGTGCCCGTCACGGGTTCGGGGGCAGGACGGTCCGGGTACGGGGGGCCGGGCGGTCCGGGTCCGGATCCGGTTTTTTTTTTTTTTTTTTCTGTTCTTTTCTGCTTTTTTTCTGTTTTTTTTTCTGTTTTTCTTATTTCTGTTTTTTATTTCTGTTTTTTTTATTTCTGTTTTTTTATTTCTGTTTTTTGTATTTCTGTTTTTTATTTCTGTTTTTCTTATTTAAAAAACAGAATTTAAAAAAAACAGAAATAAAAAAACAGAAATAAAAAAATAAAAATAAAAAAACAAAAATAAGAAAAACAGAAATAAAAAACAGAAATAAGAAAAACAGAAATAAAATTCAGAAATAAGAAAAACAGAAATAAAAAACAGAAATATGAAAAACAGAAATAAAAAAACAGAAATAAGAAAAACAGAAATAAAAAACAGAAATAAAAAACAGAATTTAAAAAAAAAGAAATAAAAAACAGAAATAAGAAAAACAAAATTTAAAAAACAGAAATTAAAAAAACAGTATTTAAAAAACAGAAATGGAGGGAATTTGGGTTTAAATTTTGAATTTTAGATCAAAAGTTAAAAAAAAAAAAAAAAATCTGCCATGAGCTCACGGGCACGGGCACGGGCACGGGCGTCACGGGTACGGGGGTCCGGGTTCTCACGGGTATTTTTTCAAAAAACCGGGTCCGGCTCGTTTAATACCCGTGCCCGTGTACCCGTGCATACCCGTGGCACGGGCACGGACGGACCGGTCCGGGTTGGGCCCCCGGGGGCATTTACCAAACACTAGCAGTATCTCAGTCTCACGATGATAGAGCTTGTAGTATCATTGCATCAAGTGTTGTGTTGGCAACTTGGCATTTAATCGTGATCCTGACAGGTCTCATTTACGTCTGCAGGTACGGTGTCACATTACGTAGAATTGTATGAGAAACTTTTTTGTTTGGTAGAAATTTTATTATATATTAAACCAGGATCGTTCAATGGAAATGTTCATATAATGAATTTACATCCCCTTCTGCAGTTGTAATAATGCGCATTTGATTCGATTCTATAAAGATATCACGGTCATGACTCATGACAGCATATAAGACTCGACTAAGAATAACAATTCCGAGAAGGGTGTTTATGTATCATTTCTTTTGCCTGATTATTAAGTGCTTTTTGAATTGGTAGGGTCAGTTCAGCGAATATTAATGAGAATGAAATATTTTAAATATAAAATTAAGAATATCAATTTACTAATTCCGAAGTGAAAAGAACTCGTGAGAAATTAAAATTTAGAACTAAAACTAATAATTAAATGCTGGATGATACTTATTGAATAATTAAATGCGGTCAATTTCTTTTACTTGTCAAATGGTTTTATCCTAGGAACCGAATATCCTACTTTGTCACAATGCTTCATTATTTTGGTATGTGAATCATGCTTCAATTTTTTTTTATTTTATTTATAGAGTCAACTCGAACCGTTTAACATAATTTCTACAATAAAATGTGCTTATCGACCACATTTTATATTTTTCTTTAAAAATAATTTATTACTTTTTTAGATAGATACAAAATCATTATTTTTAAAAAATTTCTCAACCATCTAAAAATAATGATTTTGTGCCTATTTCAAAAAATAGTAAATTAAAAATATATATATATATAAAATTTGGTTTCCAAGTACATTTTAATATTGAAATCATGTTGAGCTATTCGGATTAACTTTGAAAATGAAGATAAAAATATAAAGCATGATTGAGACAGAAAACAATGGAACGAAAATAAAAAAATTGTTTTTCTCTCCTCATTATTATAATCCTTTCAACACCTGCTAACATAATTAAATAGATGTTATTTAATTGGGAGAATTTTCAGTATACCATGTAAACTTTTAAAATAGTACATTTTCCGTAAAAGCATCATAATATAAAATATTTCTAAAAAAAAAATTATTAAATATTATTTTTATTTATTTGGCTATTTTTTTAGTTATTTTACAAATTAAATTGACAAAAGTTTTTTTTCTAATTTCAAATTCTTCTCTCTTTCTCTATATTTAGCTGTAAATCGGTTTCTTTCATTTTTCTTTTTATAGCACATATTGAAAGTCAAGTCACTCAAATATTTAATATTTACAAGAGAATTTTTCATCAAGATTTCAAAACTATAACCTCCTACACAGAGAGCATTGTCTTTGCCAATAGACCAAAGACTGATTTTCAAACCGGTTTCTTTCATTGTTTGATATCCTTCATCTTTTGTAAATTAGAATCAACACTTGCTGACTTCCCACTCCCCATCGATACCCTCTTGCCACTCTCAAGCACCTCTCTGGTTACAACTCCCACCTCCACTGCCATGTCTGCAGTCACAAGCTCCGTGGTGAGATTTCAATAGTATTCGGTAAATTCCGGTGAGGCGGTTGGTAATTACCCAATAAATAGAGAAACCGTAATCTTTTACAATTGGCTAGGGATCGAAGACAGAAAACTTCATTCACCGGATTCAAATTAATTTGTTCCAACCTAGCTAAATCAGTTTTTTTAAGGTTGTAAATCAAGGTTTATAGCTAAGATTAATTATTCCTAGGTTGTTAGAAATTTCTCCATTTTAATATATATTAAGTTGGCAACAAGAACAAGTTTTTAAGGTTGGAAGCATTGAAGAGCGAAGTAAGCAATGGACCAGTAAATTGGTTAGTCCAGATTTAAAGTCTGAATTAATATACGGAAGTGTGGGACCAACCTGGAAGGTATGGTTCCAGTTAATTAAAATTATTATCACCGAGCAAGTAAATCATTGGTAAATCTAGATGCAACGTTGCAAGTTGGAGTTTATTCTATAGAATTTCTGGAATGCTTTTCTCTAATAAGTTGAGAGAAAAATAAGGTAGGTTAGGAAAGGAGAGGAGAGGAGAGGAGAGGAGAGTGTGAAATGAAATGGTATATTTGTCAATTTAGTTTTTAAAATAATTAAATAAAAGAGAATATTGGATAAAATGTCAAATTTTATGGAGATATATTAAATATTACAGTGTTTTCATGAATAATATAATTGACTACAATAGAATTTTTACACATTAGAAATTGTCCCTATTTAATTAGTTTTATGTGTAAAATGCTGATCAGATCGGATAGATATGGATATAGATTCTGATCAGATCGGATATTTATTAAAATAATATAAAATAATATTAAAATTCATAATATTTATCTAATTATAATGGTGAATAACATAAATTTTTTATAATATATATTAAAATATATGGTATATATTTACTATTTGAATATGGATAATGTAAAATCACAACAGTATCATATTCGATTATCGGAAATATATCCGTACCGTTTTCACCATTGGCATTAAATCTACTCCATATTAACGCTACTTTTCAATTTTCATTTACACGGGAATCTCAAAAGACAGAAAAATATATTACAGAATTTCCTCAAAATGTATATCATTCCATAATTAAAAAAGACAGCACAATTTTTAGCTTTTTGGCTCTTTCTTCTTGTCATTTCTTTTCCAAAGAATCCAGTAGCAGTAGCTAGTTAACAAACCAGTACGTACTATTCTCTTTATACAAGGAAATTTTGCATATGACCAGTACTTCCTTTCCAAAATCTTTGATCTCTCTATCTTCCAATCCATGAAAAGGCTGCCAAGCAAACAAAAGGATGTACAAAACAAAATAAACTTCTCATATACGGAAAGGTAAACTTAGATCTACGGTAGGTACAGCCCATTAATTTATTGCCATAAAAAAAATGAAATTTGAAGTAAACTTTAATTAAAAAGAAAAATTATCCATCATACATTTCTAGCATGAACAAACTTCAATAATTGGATCTCCTATGATTGAACTTTCATCATTTCTCAATACCACAAAGTGCCAATAAAAATAAAGAAAATATAAAAAACCGAAAAATGTTTAACAAAACACATGTCAAAATGATGCGAATTTTTTGTTGATTTAAGTATATCTGGTACGTTTATATATGGTCACTAGAATTATATTATTGTACTTTGGGTCCCTAAATTTTTGTACACATAGTCACATACCATTGCAAACCATATCTAGCTACATGTGACTTTTCTTCTCTGTATTAAACCACCGATTCACTCACTGTTATGTAACAAAACCAAGGTTTTTTTTTTCTTTTTTTTTCTGTTTTTGCCAAATAAACCGTGATATCATTGGAGAGAAGCATTGAAAGAGATAAGAGCGCCCCGCTCTATTCCTCTCTATATAAACACAAGATCACTTCCAAGGCTTTTCAAACCATAGGAGAGAACCTCAATACCCTAATAAAATGGAAGAAAAGAAAGAAAATCATGCCATTGCCAGAGAAGAGAAGAGAAAAGGAGGCCTCAAAACAATGCCTTTCATCTTCGGTATGAAATTCATTAGTGTCTATAAAACTTTCATAAATTATTGTTACATGCATGCAAACTGATGTTGTGTTGAATCTTTCTGTAGCAAATGAGGTAGCAGAGAAGATAGCAGTCGTCGGGTTTTCTACAAACATGATATCATACCTGACACAGCAGCTTCACATGCCATTGGCAAAAGCAGCCAATACTCTAACTAACTTCGGTGGTACTGGGAGTTTGACACCGCTTCTTGGTGCATTCCTCGCAGATGCCTATATCGGTCGATTCTGGACCATCACTGGCGCCTCGCTATTTTACCAAATTGTACTGTATTTTTTTTTCCAATACATAATTTTTATTTTTTTAGTAAAGGCAATATCCACAAGGGATCTTCATCCGGGTTTCAAACTTGTGACCTCTCATACGGAGAGTATTATCTTTGCCACTAGACCAAATACCGGTTCTCAATTTCTCATGATTTGTTGTTAGTAGTTAGCCTCTAAAATGTTTTCTACTTTTTATATTCCAAATATAAGTTTGTTAATTATTGCTCATTTAAAAAAAAAATTTGGTCAATTAGTATTTTTTTTCTACTTCTTTATCGATCACAAAGTAATAACATGTAGTACCAGTATAAATTTAGTCAATTAGTACAAGTTCAGAAGCTCATGAACTGATTGTACCAGTATAAGTTTGATGCCAAGTTGCCAACTATACTCAGCAAATTAGATTCCTACTTATGACAATAAAACCTAGTGCTGTTTATAAATCATGAATTATTGCAAAATTTTGCAATCTAGGGGATGATAATCTTGACACTATCGGCATCCTTACCACGCTTTAGGCCTCCACCGTGCACCCCACATGGCCCGGATTGCAAAGAGGCCTTGCCATGGCAACTTGCAATTCTATACACCTCACTCTTCTTAAATGCAATCGGGGCAGGTGGTTATCGGCCATGCATTGTTGCCTTTGGTGCAGAGCAGTTTGACGAAACCGACCCGAAGGAGAAAACCAAGACATGGAGTTTCTTCAACTGGTACTATTTTTGTATGGGCGTGTCAATGTTACTAGCAGTGACAGTCGTGGTGTATATACAAGATAATGTCGGGTGGGGATGGGGACTGGGGATCCCTACTGTAGCCATGGCAGTGTCGGTAGGGACATTTGCCGTGGGGTATCCCATGTACAGGCGGCTGGAGCCATGTGGAAGCCCGTTTACCAGACTAGTGCAAGTGGTGGTGGCGGCGATCAAAAAGAGAAACATACCGATGGTATCGGATTCCAAGTATCTCTATGAAAATGATCAGATGGATGCCGAAATTTCATTATATGGAAAGCTTGTTCACACCAATCAACTCAGGTATGAGTTTTTTTTTTTTTTTTCCTGAGGTTGTTTCCATGTTTCTGACTGTGAGATCGAAAGACTATATATATATTCTTGGGCAGAAATTATCAGACAATATGGATCATATAAAACACAGAAGAGTGCATTATGTGAAAGCACATTGATTAAAATCTTATGCATCCTAACTAAGTTTGGAAACAAACCGTTCAAATGATTTTAAATTTTGATAGGTACATGCCAGATTTAAAATATTTAGCCATTTTATGATATTTTAATTATTATTATTTCATAATTAATATTTGTGACATCATTATATTTCTCTAATAAAAATAAAATGATCAATAAATATATAAAAAGTAATACGTTTACAAAACAAGAATTAGTTCTATATCATAGGTGAAAATCAACCAACAAATTATAAACAAATGATTTGAAAAAGTATAATTATCAAATTAAGAAAAAAATAAAAAGAGGTGTAATCATACTGTTATTTATGTAATATGAGCAATTAAGTGACTTTGCATTCTTTTTCCGTTAGTGAGCAAAGAAATTTTTACATCTCCTTTTCTTTTAAAAAAAATGTAACAAAATTGACATCAATTTTCATTATGTCGTCAAATAGAGAAAAAAATCACCTAAAGTCTATATACTTGAAAAAAAAATCTACAAACATTTTATCAACTGATTGCATCTCGTTGGTGGTATTCTAATTAAGTTTTGTCTTAATTTTTAACCTTGCTCTTTAATTAGTAGATGTGCGAGAGAAAAAATTATGCCGGACTTAATTTTATTTTTTTCATAATTTTGTACTAATTGGAAAAAATAAATAAGAACCAAACTAAAACTATTTCAAATAAAAAAAAAATGACACCGAACGGATTTGAAAGAATTTATATATCCCAACTTCCTCATTAAAATATAATAAAATCTCATCAAATTTGTGTGTCCAAATTAAGTCTCATCGAAATCTCCAGGAAGTAGATATAAATAGGATGGAATTAATTAACCTTCGTAGATGATTAATTAATCAACCGAGGACAATTAGGTGATGGGACTAGCTAGGATAGTGATGATTGAGAGCATTGATGATCAAGTGTGGAGTAATTGGAGGCTTGGAGCAACGACGACCGTCCCACTAGTAGCTGTTTCTTTTTACTAATAATTTAAAATTTAAATTTCAAAATTATATCACCCAACTATTGGTCTTTCTTCTCTTCTTGATCAATGCTTTCATGCGAAAAATAGTGGTTTAATTTAAGGTTCTAAATAGCAATTATAGCGGCACAGCAGAGAGACCAAAAAAAAAAAAATTGCGAATAGTGTAGCTATAGCAGAAGCTATCATACATAGCGTTTTTTCCTTTTCAAATTTTTTATTCTATATTTTTACTAATTATCAACATAATCAATATTAGAGAATTGGAGTAATAACTAAATAACAACTAATCTAAGTCTATACTTTTTATCAATTACGCAAATAAGAAGAAAAAAAAAGATCTAAAACATAACATTATTTAATAGTTCATACTTCATAGTATTACATATTATAATAGACGAAGAGGAATTAATTTTATAATATAAATGAAGTCAGTATACATATTTAAACATTTTATATATTATAATAATAATCAAAATTAGCTTTCAATTGAAACAAACGATAATAATTTTACAAATGAATACTATACGAAGAGCAATCAAAAGGAAGAATTAATATTTGAATATTTCTCAATATAGAATGAGAGAATAAATCACAAATAAAATAAAAAAATACATAGTTTGGTTTAACATATATACTAATCGTAAAAGACCATGCAGCATTAGAAATAAGAATATAAGTACAGAAGCTCATATAAATTGTAAAAAAAAAGCCCATGTAGCATAGCGGTAGCAATAGTGCGTCGTGCATAGCAGTAATGGTGGTCAGCTATTACAGCTATAGCGGTCGTAGCTGAGTTAGCGCACTTTTATCTCATAGCTCAGCGTTTATAGTCTGAAAAAGCTATAGCGCCGCTATAGCTAGCTATTTAGAACATTGGTTTAATTAGATAACTAGAGTAGAACTAGGGTGTTCTCAATATCATCGAGTCCTTTTGTGTACTCACTCTAAAATTTATTGAATTGACTTTAAATGACAAATCCAAACTGTTGAAACCCAATACCTGAATGCGGCTACATGCAAAAAAATTTAAAATTTTGAATTAATGTTGTATATAGTCAAATGGTAAAAAAATATTCAAAAAAAAAATACATTAAAATTAATTTATAAACCTTCTAATTTGGACCGCTTGACTTTATAGTTTATATTAAATTAATTTCAAATTTTAAAATTTCCGCATGTAGATCTAGACCATCACTCATATGGTAGATGAAGTTAAATTCACAAAGAAAATTGGTGAACTCAAGAATTAACACCCTAGTTTATATAATTGCGCTATATCTTTCTTAGATCTGAAACGCTATATCTTTCTTAGTTCATAGCTGCCTGCTATACATAATAATGTTGATCATTTTTTTAATTAATTTCCAAAACACATTATCCAATAGAAATCCTTTTAAATTAAAACGGACAAGCAAAAAAAAAAATATTAATCAAAGCCAAAACTATATTCTTTCTTTCAAGAAAAGTCAAAATTATATTCTTTAAAATGAGAGATCAAGTAAGATATCCTCGACAAGAGCTTATGAGACTTTTTTGCTTGAGAGCATATAAAAGTAGTATTGAACTTGCATAGTACTTCAGTATAAACTCGACAGTAGTCTTTCTCATATCAAAATCTCAAGAAACTTTGAGGTAGATGTGATCGATTTAGAATTTCCTGGTTCACATGACAAGCCAACCAAGGACAAAGTGGGGATAGGATATATAGTGATATAATGAAGTACAGACCAGAAGAGGCAACGGCTGTCCCATTAGCAGCCAGCCATATCTGTGAATATATAAAATGAACAAGAGAATTACGTGTCTATACTATATACGGTGCTTAGAGCCACAGATCTCCTGTGGCACCTACAAACAATAAACCATGTAACTTGTTGTCTATACCGGTTTAATTTTCTTCCCTCTTTCTCTTTGAGATGTATACTTAGTAGCCTCAGCAGGTTGGCTTAAGTCCGAGTTAGCTATAACTATCCATATGTGTGCATTAAACTTTTGAAATATCAATATCACACATTTCTAATATTTCAGACCGATAATTTAATGTACTACAAACACATAATATTTGGTCTCGGAAAAATAAAAGAAAAAAGATCTGAATTTAGGGGTGTCAATGGCACCCTTTTATCCGTTTATCCGAATCCGTACCATATTCAATAAGAAGGATACATATAGGATTTTTTTTTCGTAAACTTATCAGGTACGGGTATGAATAAAGATTTTGTTTTCATTATCTAAATGAATAAGAGTACAGGTAAAGCCTATTTCATATCCGTTACTCAATTGGATAATTACATAAAAAATAAAATATATATATATTAATGAGTAATGAATATCCATTCTCCAATTATTCTTGGTATTTTCAAAAAATGCATTTTATTAAATTTTTCTAAACTTGGACAATTGACTATCCTATATAGTTGTACTACACTTAATTAACTATCAAAACACGTGAATAAATTCCAACAAATTCCAATAAAATTTAGATCTTTAAACGTCATATATATGTGTGAAATAAATGTGTTTTGATATTTTATTTAGTAAATAATAAAAATAATTTTTATATTAACATTATATGTTATTTACCTGCTACTGTTTCATTATCCGACAACCATAACGGATAAAGATAGAGTACGAATAAGGTAATTCGTAGCGGGTAAAGATAGGATACGAGTAAAAATAATTTATAACGAATACGAGTACAGATACAAAAATACTTCCACCCGATCCTTCTTATTATACCCGTTGACACGAGTCCAAATCTGCTGTAATTCCGGGAGGAATTATAGAATCCTGAAATTCCAATATCAACCGTCAATTTTTTCCGTGCACAGATCTCGAAAACATTATAAAAAAAAGGTAAATTTTCATGCACACATTTCGAGAAAGATCAATGGTTGAGATTGAGATTACAGGATCCTGAAATTTCCCGATAATTAGAGCAGATTTATTTTCCGTTGACACCCCTATGTGAATTCTTATCCAGACAGATAGGACTTAGGAGCGTGTGTTTCACTGTGTAGTTTATTAATATGCATCACTGTGTACTTTGGGACCTTTCCAATTCCATGCAAATATGCAATACACAGAGGATCCATGATCTCGGCTTAAAAGTCGTTACACGTGATCGGTGATTCTGCGTCATCTTTAATTGGTGAATGCGTCCAAAATTGTCTGGGAGTGAAATGACCCAAAAATACATACGGACAAGATCTTAAAGGAGTGAGAACAATTAAAAGAGACAAATTGACAGCAACAACCGAGCCATATTAATCTCCACCCTAAAAAATATGGCCGTATCATATGCGGTTCATGCTCGGCAGCTGCTCGATATCCAAATCCTTTGTCAGGCATGATGCAGCAAATGCCAGCCACTAGGTCTAGGAAAATATATTAGTTATTATTTTTTTTTCCTTTTTTTGAGGAATAGGCATATGCCAGTGCCAGTTAGTGCCAACTGGCATATTAAGCTTCAGCAAAAGAAAATATAAACATTTGAAATTGGGTGGTTGCCAGTCATGTCAGGTCTGTTATTTGGTGCCTGAGTTTAACCAGTTCAACAAAGTTGACTAGTTCATGGTACTGAAGCATCCACTAACAGTACTATATCTGATTTGAGTGGATACAGACATGTAGGTGTTACTTTAATACCACTGATTTGTCTTATTCTATGTAAATCAAAGTTTGGTGACTGATAGCTATCATTGATAGGTCATTCCGGGTCAATTAAAACCTTCAATACAAAATAGGTCCACATCACAACATCAGTAATAACTAATAAGAAAATATATGAACAAAGAATGATAACCATGAACTTCTATAATTTACCAAGCTGCGTATACGTACCCAATTTTTTTATTCAGGAAAACATGTTCATTTTTTTTTTCTTCAGTAAACAGGCATATGCTCACCCAAAGGATAGAACAGTTTAGCTTCTGACCAACATAGTATGGCTTTCCAAGAAAGGTTTAGCAATCAATTTTTAGTACAGGAAACAAAAGCTGACCATAACATCTAACCAAATGCAAAATATAACCAGATCAGATCAGAACTCAAATAAAAGCAGGAAATCTGAATGATTACCCATACAGATTCAACCGAAACACAATCAGACATGAACACAACGCCATGACCAGCTCCGTCACGTGCCATGTCCACTCGTGTGAAAAGTGGCACCGCATGGGAATGGGGCAACTGCCCTAGTCACGACATGCAAGCTGACCTAATCACAACATTTATTTTTCCCAACATTATTTCTTTATTTTACAAATTTCTCCACTTTTTTTTTTCTGATTTGTTTTCACTAAACTAACTTAAATTACGAAAAAAAATAGTTGAACGTTACTAAAGTTACCAAGCATGACCAGTCACAACACGTGCGGTCATGACGTTATTAACATGGCATGACCACTCTATGTAAGTTTGGTCACAGCACATGACCAAAGTCAAGGCATGTTAGTTAGTCACACCATGGCACAAAACAAATTTACTTCACTACCAATACTGTCCGGACCCAACAATGGAGCATTTTGACAGCCAAATCAGCATATTGATAAAGAACCCAAACACTTACTGACAAACTTAAAAAAGAATGGCATCTGATTGACCTGAAATATGGGAACTGGCCCCAAAAACCTCATATCCCAATCTTTAATTCAAACTACTTATAATTCAGTGCACTAACCTAGCTATGCACATTCTATGATTTCTATCTACAGCTTCTTTGACAGAGCAGCAATTATAACTGAATCTGATAAATCTCCAACCCCAAACCTGTGGAGACTGAGCACTGTGCATCGAGTTGAAGAGCTCAAGTCAGTGATCCGCATGGGCCCGATTTGGGCCGCCGGGATCCTCATTATCACCTCCTCAGCCCAACAAAACACCTTTGCTCTCCAGCAAGCCCGCACCATGGACCGCCACTTGTCGCGGCATTCAACCTTCCAAATACCTCCTGGTTCTATGGCTGTCTTTAGCTACCTTTCCATGGTTATCACCATCACTGTTTATGATCGCTTGTTAGTTCCTTTTGCAAGGAGATTTACAGGGTTGGATAGGGGACTAACATTTCTGCAGAGGATGGGGATAGGCTTTGTGATTACGACCCTTGCAACAATGACAGCTGGGTTCGTTGAGGCAAGAAGAAAGCATGTGGCAGCTCAAGCGGGTCTACTTGACTTGCCAGGTGTCACTGTGCCAATTCCCGTGTTCTGGCTCGTGCCCCAGTACGCACTACATGGTAAGGCCACGGCTCACTGGTACATTCTGTTATATTTTTAAATTTAATCATGTGAACGAAATATGAAAACAACAACACAAATGAATTACTAACTTCTGAAGAAAACATTGAAACAACCCTTTTATGTTGCAAAAACAGTTACAGAATTCCAAAATAATAAGTCTTCTACATTGTTAACAATGCCACTTACTTTCTAATGACAATTTATGTCATTTTCTTCCCATTGTTAAATGAGAATTAACAGAAGCTTAGACCCAACTGCTAGTAGCAGAAAATATTAAAGGTCCTTTTGCAACTCAAATCTAGGTAATTTGTTGTTCATTTTTCCAATTTATACATAGTGCAGATGACTGAAATATGCAAATCAATCCTAGGTATAGCGGAGGCATTCACGTCAATAGGCCATCTTGAGTTTATGTACGACCAAGCACCAGAGAGCATGAGAAGCACTTCCACTGCACTTTACTGGATGTCAATCTCAGCAGGGAGCTACATAAGCACCATGCTTGTCTCGATCGTGCACAAGTACAGCGCGCAGCCAGATGGATCCAATTGGCTGCCAGATAATCTCAATAGAGGCAAACTCGATTATTTCTACTGGCTCATTGCACTGCTCGAAGGGTTGAATTTGATATACTATTTGGTCTGTGTCAAGTACTATACATACAAGCCAGTAGAGATTAAGAAAAGAGAGGATGAGCTCAAGAACAGTGTTTGAGCTTTTTAGTGTATGTTGTAGTATTAAACTATAGTGATAATTTAGTGTAAAGAAAATAATGTACTTTGCCTTCATGGAAAAAAAAAAAATAAGAGCAGAGAAGTTTAATGAAAGACTTAACTGTACCAATCACCAGATATATCTTGAAGAGCTATAAGTCTATAACTTAATAGCTTTTGTACCAGCAATTTTGCAATCTTATTTCTTATCATGTACCCCATACTATAAAATAGAACTCACTCACTCAATGTCAAGATGGAAGCATAATCAATTGCAAATTTCAAACTTCATAAAAACTATGCTCAATTTCTGGTACAATATATTCTAGTCCATATCATATACTCAAATTAACACAGAACTATATGAACAGCTAAACTGAAAGTTCAATACTCGTACAATAAGCTTCATTTCAGAATACCCAATAGGAACAAAACCTGATCACATTGAAAACAAAAATTCTCTTACAAATTAAGCCGTGGGTTTGCGTTGGAAACCCTGATCTGGATCGATGACCTCGTCAGCAGGGAAAGTATCCAATTTAGTGACGACAGCAGCCGGAGGCCCAACGCGACAGCGGCGCTCGACCATCTCTTGCACTGATTCGGGTTTACCCGAAAAGACGGCCTCCACGGTCCCATCTCGGCGATTTCGGACCCACCCGTTTAGCGCGAGCTGCTTCGCGTTTTCCACTGTCCAATCGCGAAAGAACACGCCTTGAACGCGCCCCTTTACGATTACTCTAACCTGAGAAGAGCAAAGAGGAACCGTGAGAGGAGTGAATTGGGGTAGAAGTGATGAGATAAGGGAGAGAGATGAGTACGGTTTTGAAGGATGGAGGCATTGGCGGCGGTGTGGCGGAGGAAGCGGCGGCGATCACATTCATTGATCGATCGAGAGTGAGAGAGAAGAATCGAGAAGATAGGAGAGAGTTCAAATCTGCTGGAATCCATGGGGATTTCAGGGACCCTGAAATTCTCAATCTAACCATCTATATATTTCGTGATTTGTGCATAAAATTCTGTCTGCTTTGAGATTCGTGTACGAAAAAATTTAAATGGTTGGATTTGGAATTTCAGGGACCCTGAAATCCTTGAGGATTTCAGCAGATTTCATTTCGATAGGGGAGAAGATAGGTCAGGAATTGTGAGAAGACCATAGAAGCGAAGATCATTTGTTACAACTGTAATGACCTTGGCGCGAAAGTCTAGAGAACCCGTTATACTGGATTCGACCCGTTAAACATCTTACTTATTTTCTCGGCACAAGTAGTAGTAGAAGACCCCATTCGCAGCGAATCTAATTTTTGTA
This sequence comes from Carex rostrata, assembly GCF_964058835.1. Classification (NCBI taxonomy): domain Eukaryota; kingdom Viridiplantae; phylum Streptophyta; class Magnoliopsida; order Poales; family Cyperaceae; genus Carex; species Carex rostrata. The sequence goes on from NC_135923.1 coordinate 13,159,881, forward strand.
ATTAGTCCTGGTCAAAATCTTTGATCAGCTCCTTTCATCTGATTTATCTTAACAAAATCAATCTCAAAGTGGTTTTACGGCTTATGAAATAATAGAATTAGATCCAATTCCTGTAAATCTACATAGATATCATATAATATATAATTTGTACAGACCTTACTGCATAAATAAACTAGTCTAGAAGTCAGAAATAAAGATTTGTTAGTGAAGAAAATTGAAAGATAACCGAATAGTATAAAAACTAAGTCATTATTTCTGTCTAAGCTTCAAGAACCAGACCCATCCTTCATTCCTACATCTCTCATTCTTGATTTTAAACTAATGGCATAGAGCACTGTAATTAATTAATGTTGACGCCTGAAAGCGTATACTTGAAAAACTTTGAACAATTTGCATTAGAGTTCATTATAAATACTTTATACTAGCCAAGGTTCTAAATAGCGATTATAGCGGCATAGCGGGGAGACCAAAAAAAAAAGCTATTGCGAATAGCGTAGCTATAGCGGAAGCTATCACACATAGCGATTTTTCCTTTTCAAACTTTATATTCTATATTTCTACTAATTATCAATATAATCAATATTAGAGAATTTGATGTAACAACTAAATAACAACTAATCTAAGTCTATACTTTTTATCAATTACGCAAATAAGAAGGAAAAAAAATATAAAAAGTAATATTATTTAATAGTTTATACTTCATGGTATTACATATTATAATAGACAAAGAGCAATTAATTTTATAAGGTAAATGAAGTCAATATACATATTTAAACATTTTATAATTATAATAATAATCAAAATCAGCTTTCAATTGAAACGAACGATAATAATTTTACAAATAAATACTATAAAAAGAGTAATCAAAATGAAGAATTAGTATTTAAATATTTCTCGATATAGAATGATAGAATAAATCACAAATAAAAATAGAAGCATATAGTTTGGTTTAGTATATTTATCGTAGAAGACCATGTAGCATTAGAAATAAGAATAGAAGTACAGAAGTCCATATAAATTGCAAAAAAAAAATCATGTAGCATAGCGGTAGCTATAGCGGGTCTCATATAGCGGTAATAGCGGTAAGCTATTATAGCTATAGGGGTCGTAGCTGAGTTAGCGCAATTTTATCTCATAGCTTAGCGTTTATGGTCCGGAAAAACTATAGCGCCGCTATAGCTAGCTATTTAGAACCCTGATACTAGCTAATAAAAGCTTTCCCATGCTCTCCAATTACTTCTCTGCAAGTAATGAAGGTCTTAAGATATACATGTTCTAAAACAACATACATAAATGTATATGATTGGAGGTGATAATTTCACATACAATCCATTTGCGTATTTAGATCGGTTTAAATTATTTATATTTAATTGAGTTCTAAGAAGAGAAATAGAAATAAAATTTGTTAATAGTTACTAATAATGGATTCAGGACGCAACACAGAATTAAGAACACCTGAAAATGTAGTTCAGTTTAAGCCATTTATGCCAGCTTAATTTTAGGCTTACATCTAATTAGGTCAGCCTATTTAATACTCATATGATGAAAGAACTGAGACCTAAACATCTTATTTCATGATTTAAACATCAAGCAAACATGACGTTAAGGATTTATTTTACTGATGTGGATCCATAAGGTTATCGACCTATGTTTTGTAAAACAAACTCGTCAAATTGAGGTTTTCATACTTCTCTACCATTATAGCATTGGTAGAATAATGAATAAAATAAAACAGACAAGAAACCCAAAATTATCAGGAAGGCGTAGAAGACTCCCCCGGTCTTATTTATGGTCATAGTACACAACAAAAAAAAAAGGATGAACATCTTCATACATCAAATTGCATCATGACATATTAATTGAACTAAAATGCAGCAGCACATAATCACACTCGGTATAATCTTCAAAAGTTCTCTTCAGGGAAATGAATTTACTCGGTAGTTCCAGCAATCTTTTTCTTCAATTCTTCGATGTCGCTCACTAACTCTTTCCTGCTATCCTGAAAATTAGCAAAAGGAAGTGTAAGAACATAAAATAGGGAATTTGCAGAGCCAATTACTTGTCCGTGTATATTCATATTCTCTATAAATTCTTTCTAATATTTCAACTGGTTGAGTTGAATTTAGTCAATTTACCTTGAACAGTAGGTAGCGGTAAACAAACCATGCAGTGTAACCAAGTCCAACAAGCTCCATGACTTTTGGAAGCTACACAAGAACAGAGGTCATATTAAGTCTCATGTTAATACAAGATAATGTTGAATAAACAAAAAGTTGAGGTAAAATATTATCAAATTTTAAAAGACAGAACAAATTAGTACCAAGGGAACGGAGTTGATTGCGCTAACTACAACCGAAGACAGCCATACCGCAACAATTGCACCACCTCCATACAAAAACACGGTCGACTTATTCTCAATTCCATCCCACTACAGAGGTTAATTAGCCGGGTTAAATGGCAAATAGTGGTAAAAACATTATTTTTTAAAAAATTGATAAAGTAAGACCGGCACCTTTGCTTTCAAATCAGCAATAAGTTCGTCAGAAGAAATCGAGGTATCTTCTGAAGTGGCTTTCGCTCGTAGCAAAGTGAACCTTTGTGCATCTACCAAAGAAAAATAGAAACCAATTTACAATATTCAGTATTCTTTTTCTTCAATTTTCAACAAAAATTACGCAAATCATCTATAATTTATGCAACTCGATTAGAGATGGGCCTGTTCCTGCTAGGCGAGAAGAAAAGAAAATGCACAAACTTAGAAAGAAAATAGATATGTAGACAATATGTTTTTTGATGAAGACTTGGAGGATTATTAATTTTGTTCATTCAAGGAATAATAGAGATAGAAATACCTTGGAAATGAGATGCCGACACGAGGGAAGAAGAGGAAGAAGAACAAATGGAGCGCCTTGGTAGAAGAAGAAGAGAGCGAGGCGAGACAGAGCCGGTGGTAGCCAGCCGAGCTCCTCCTAGAACTGCTGTAGAATATGCTGCCGTGGCCGCCATTTTGTAGAATATGTATAATAATAATATGAATTTGCGGCGCTTTGCCTTCTCTGCTTCCTAGCCCTTGCTTCACTCTATCCTTGTTTTGTGTTTTGTTTGCTGAGTTAATGAAGGGATGACACGTGGCAGATGCACCTGTTCTGATTGGTTTGTTGCATCTGCCTAATCTTTAAAGAGGTGGTCGTGGGGGAGCTCTGTTGGTCCCTAGCCCATCACAAACTTATAGCCCATGTAGTTTGTGGTGTGCTTTGGATGTCGGTTGGTGATATAAGTTTGTAGTATTTTATTGACATATAATGAGTATTAAATATGGCTGAGCTTTTTAGTATTTTATATGTTGAAAAGATATTTTCACAGGAAGCAAATTTCTTCTATTTTCAGGGGAGCATAACTTACTCCCATCAGATCTGCCATCAGATCTGCTTCCTTGAAAACCCAGAATTTCTAAAGAATCTGGAACAAATTTCTTTCTTTCTTCAGCTCGAATGACAGAATATGAAAATACAAAATCATTAAAAGACGAAAATTATATAAAGCTAATATAATGCTGGAATGTAAAAAATAAATCTCTTAACATTATCTCTTAATGTGGAACCTAGTCATTGGTACAGTTTTTTTCCACTCTTGTTGGCAGGCTCCCAAGCAAGCACATTTGCATTAAAATGAAAACGGCAAACGAAAAAATGAGCTTTTATTTTGCCCTCACAAATTTCAATGCCACACTCTCCTCTTAAAGCACCAAAAAGGCTATTGCTTGAAAATTTCTACCACAAAATCGGGCCCCCAAATCTCAGAGGTAATAAATTCAAAACTCAATGATCAGTTTTGATTTAGAATCTGGAATTGCATAACATAACCAACAAAATTTCAATTTCTTTACCCACAGATACTGGAAGTATTTGTCTTCACTTTTACCCGGCTAATCTATCTACTTGTACTCCACGCTGAAATCATTTGCAGCCGATATGGCAATATGTTTACAGTGGAAAACAAGTGAACCATCCAACAAATGCATGATAGCCTCCAAAAAGAATTCAGCTCTGATTATACACTTAATCAATAATCAGAAATCAGGGCAGATCAGGCGCATCCATATTAGATTCAGTCGGTTAGTACCTGATCACCAGTACTAAAAATCATGCTAAGGCAGACTATGGTCAGGTAGGTGCCTTGGGAGAGTTTAATCTGATTAAGACAGTTCAGAAAGTGCCTTCCATCTGGTGTCATTTGTGATGTCCAGTAGCCCCAGATCACAACTATCTACAATAGTGATTGAGCAGCCTCAAGTCAGGCACCATCAGGACTGTCCAATTTGAAATTAATGGTCCTCATCCACCCAAAAGTTTCAAACTGTGTTATTATATTTTGAATTTTGAAAGAACCCAAAACCGACCTATAAAATTCTCCCATCCGGGTAGCACTTATTTTCTTTTATTTTTCCTGCAAGCTGAAATTTTGGCCTCTTTTTCAACTCTCCCTCTTCTTTATCTATTGCCTTTATTGTTGACAGTAGCAAACAATAACCATTAATAGGGATGAAAATGGATCAGATATTATTCAATTAGTATCCGATATGTATCCACAAATTTTGATACAAATATCTGATATCTGAATTATTGAGTTGATACGGATGCGGATATGGTTTTGAATTCACAAAGCAAATAAGGATACGAATAATTATATGTATCCATGATTTCAAAAATGTGGATATCTGATTAGCAAGATATATATACTTTGTAATTTAAAACTTATTATAAAAAGATATAATGCATTTTATATAATTTAAGCAAGTTTTACTTTCATATCCCAACCATATTCGTATCCGTATCCGATCAACAACCGACCTGTATCCTTGTCCGAGTCTATTCATATCCGTATCCGAAAATTTAAAACAGATACAGATACAATTTGATCACTATCTAATCCATTTTCACCCTTAAAACTTTGAAAACGAAAAACAGACCTTAACAGCCTCCTAAGCACGGTTCCTACAACAAAATCTCCATACAGCACTTTGTTCTATTTAACTCAGATGGATTTTATTTAGCTTTCACTCAAGCTAGCAAGTTCTGTGATGGCTTCATAAGAATCATTGCTCTTAGTATCTTCATTATCTGATTCCCTCGACCCGTAATCAACAAATGCAAACTCAGCAACAAGTGCCAAGTGGTCACTTCCAATTTCCTGAAATTTATAGTAGCGAACAACACTCATGTGGTCAGAAGATTGTTACTCATCTTCTCATTTTAGTTTAGCATATATTTTACAAAAGATTTTACCTGACTTGGTAGACCACCCCCCTCCCTCAATAAATGAATAGGTAGTGTGTCTAAAACTCTTAAGCATACAAGTTCAGACGAGTACCTTCAGCAATATAGCAAAAGTTAATATCTTTCTAGACAACATAAATGTGCTTCCCATTTGAAAAAAAAAAATTATATATATATATAGAGGTTGACTTGGGTGAGCCATGGAGTAAAACACGTTTGTACTCCACGCCATATTTTCATTTTGAAAATCCAAACAACTGATTCGAACCTTCCAACATGTTCTCTATATTGAAATGTGTTAGGGGACTAAATTTTACATTTTTTTGGAATTTTTTTACTATTTATTAAGCTACTTTGAAAATTGTTGTTTGACTGTGAACAGTACAAAACAGTAAAAATTTCTGAACCACCTGATCAGCAATTTTCAAAGTGGCTTAATAGATAGTAAAAAAATTCCAAAAAATATAAAATTTGGTCTCCAAGCACATTTCAATATGGAGATCGTGTTGAGTGGTTCGGATCGGTTGTTTGGATTTTCAAAATGGAAATATAATGCCCTGGAGCAAAAACTTGTTTTACTCCATGGCTCATTTTAGCCCAACTCATATATATGGCATACCATAGATAATCAACGGTGCCAACAAACTTCGAGTGACAAGTAGTAGCTAAGGGTTCATTTTTTGGACCCCTTGTTAGTGAAGGCCCCTGACATGAATAATTATCCTAGTTAGGAGAGAAATAACAATTAGATACGTTAACATACTAATCACAGACCAAGAGGTGCACTACCAAATTAAATTAAGCCACAATTTTGGCAATTTTAAACAACCGACCTTATAATAAATCCCATTGTGTAATCAGACAACAAATAAACCAATAAAAGACGACATAACAAGAGTAAACCCTAAAACGTGACCGACCAATACACCTATTATAATGGTCTGCACATACTTGTACCGGACCAAAAGCCAAATATATGGAACAGGAAACCATGATAAGTACCTTGACAGAAGCGTAAGAGCTCCTCAGTTTAAGAGGGCTTCTAACTTTAGTTCCCTCTAAATCACCAACTGCATTCAATAATTCTTCTTCTGTCCAATTGTACTCCCTTCTCCTGAGAAACAAAAATAAATGAAAAGATTAAAAGTCTCCCCAAGTTAAACTAGTATGAAGATGAAATAATTACATATTCAAGAATTAACTGGGTCAGCCTTAACTCCTTACCAAGGAATAGAGTCCATTGGATCAAGCCCAGACATCTTTAATCTATTGTGAAGAGAAACATCAATCTGTAAATTCAAATGACTTCAAAATTTATATTTTTGGATTCTGCTAGCTATATATGTACACAGATTAGTCACTAATCCATACCTCCCTGGATGACAAAAACTCGTAGATTGCACTCTGTACAGAGAGATAGAGAGAGAGAGAGGGAGAGAGAGTTAAACACTCTGATAAACAAAACAGAACCATTATAAAACCAAAAAAAAGGAAATTGCAGTGTCTTTAAATATTTACATCTGGTGTACTGTTAAAATCACCGGCTAAAATAATAGGAATATCACCCCATGTTCTGGATAGATAATTGGCTCTCTCCAGTAACAGCCGTATCTACAAAATATAAGCAGAACAAAACCATTATGTTAATCATCAAACAGCAGTACTTGACATTTCTCATAAATGACAATTTTTTTGCTTTCAACTTATGGAAAACAGTCTAGGATATTGTACAAATTGCAACCAATTTACTGATTTTAAAAAAATATTGAATAAAAGTATTTACTATGCTTTAACATGTTTGCTGTGTAGATGAGGACAGACATTGTGCTCTGATATGATACATAGATAATCAGCTAAAAAACAAAAAATATGGAAACTATGACTAATTTACCTGACCCAACTTAACATCCCCACGCCCAGGACTAAACAGAACATGAATATTTCCAATTACCAACTGTCTCCCTTCTTGAACCTAAGCACAAGACAAATTAATCGTGAAAAAATGGTTAGAAAAAGAGTTTTAACTATCCGTGAGGTATAAAAGAGTAATAATTATTTGGTACCTCCTCTAGAACAAGGAGTTGAGCGACATTATTACGAAGATTAAAGCTACTGAAATCAATGCTATCTTCTTCAAGTAGACGGAATCTGCAAGTAAAATAGAAATAAGATGGTAAAATTACAATAACACAAGTGCCAACTCAGCTAATAAAGTCTCAATTCAGGGTACAATTGAACAAATAGCAGAAAAGGAAAGGAAGGAACACAATAAGATGAGATGTTTCACCTTGCTTTTTTCCAAAACATAGCACATCCATCTTTAGCATCACCACTTCTACCCTATCAGTATATAATGTGTTTTGTGAAATCTCTTTACTGGATGGAAAAAGGCAACAGATTGGGCTTGAATAGCACAGTTGAGGGTAAATTGATGCTCTAGATTTGGTTACTGAGTTTAAACAACATAACTGATTGCATATTCAAAGTAAAAGTATTAGTTGGCTAAAGTGAACACTTAATTAATCAGACAATTAATATCACAGCTACAGTTTTGGAACAGGCTATGTATGTATATCTTAATGATCTAATGACATTGGGGATTCATGAAGTCACTTCTTTGAAATAGCACGTGCATAAAAATAATGAAATTGGTGGAAGTCAATTTCCGGAAAATATGTAGGCGGCCACACACACACAAGATTTTACCTTGTGGATGCCGTCATATCCTCTTCTTTTCATGTATGCTAAAATATCTTGAACCTGATCCACTTCCTAAAATATTGTTGCAAAAGAAGTACTAGCAATCCGTTTGAAAAAAGTAGAAAATTTCAAGTGAAAATCAAACATATTTTTAAAATAGATAGTTACCTGAAGGCACACTAAGTCAGGATTTCTTTCACTAATCTCAAGAAAAATAAGCCTTCTCCTTGATTCCCAATTCATTAAATTCCGGGGAATATTCTGATAAAGTTCAGTGTGCCACATGCAATTATTATCTCCCAAGATGTTGTACGACATCATCACAATCGCATCTGAAAAAGTAGTTACAAGATGAAAAAAGTTAAAAAAAAAACCCACAATAATCGGAATGCCACTAGAAAAAAAAAATTGAAGGTAAAATTACCACCTTTCGAGCTGAGAAGAGACGGACCATTCTCCGCGTCAATCCAATGGCGATGCGGTTTCAAGGGGGTGAAGCGTATCCGCTTGAGACCTGGGTCGATCCAGGGACGATTTTGAGAAAGACTGGAAAAACGGTGATAGTCTTGGTTCTGTCTCGGGCCGACGGCGGAAAGCGGCGGGGATAGAGAGCGATCTCGTTTCGGTTCATGACGGCCAGGATCCGCCGGTGCGCCGCCTGTAAGGAGCGGCGGCGGCGAGATACTGGAACGAGGTAAAGGAAAAGGAAACATGTGTTCGATGAGATCAGGTGTCGTTCCGTAACTCTTTCCGCTGAATCCGCGACGGCAAGGCTTCCCCGGTATTATCCTGGATTCACATGACTTTACATCCCTCAGGTTACCGGACTCTGTACAATTGATGTACAATTGAATCCAACGGTTCAAAATTATTATTTTTAACTTGGATCGAATCTCAAAGCACAAATAATACTGTCCCTCCTCTTCATCCGAGCAAGCACCGGCTGAGAATAAATCTGGACCATCCATTTCAGTTGTGTTGAGTCACATACCTGGGAGGATACGGATTCGATTCAGATGCAGTACTGTAATACAATATCACTCGACTAGAATGAGGAATTTCTACCATCCATTATAATCTGCACAAATCTCAAATAACCTGACTCAAATCTTGACGACTAAAATTGTGTAAGTAATACAATATCCACACTCTGTTTGGATGGAGGGTAGAGAAAGGAAGGGGAGGTGAAGAATAGAATAGAAAGAAAGAAAGATTGACATATTTAATTTTTTCTTGTTTGAATGATTAATGAGAGAAAATAAATTTAACTTTTATTTTCCGTCTTTTTTCTTGTTTAGTTAATTAAAATTTAGAAGATTAATGAGAAATTTGATGACTGTTGTAGGTTTGTGACAAAAAACTTTATTATATTGGTAAGATATAGAATTAGACATTTGTGTTATTTTTTCTAAAAATATTTGTAACAAATTTTTTTTTCATCCGTTACACCTCAAATTGGAAGAGAAACCGATTATATTAATTACAATAATACAATGTTAAACTTTCTATCTCATGTACCCTTCACCTTCGACATAATTTTATCAACCAAACACAATTTGACAAAAAGTTTTATTTTCATTTCATTCCCTCCTTTTCTCTACTCTCCATCCAAACAAGGTGTAAAAACCATCAAGAATTTCTTTTATATTTCGTAATTAATAATAATAATAATAATAACAACAACAACAACAACAAAAAGACGTTGATGAAATTTTTTATTTATAAAATTATTAAATTCAGATGTACAGAAATAAAAAGAATACTTCATTTCTAACAAATATGGAAATACCGAATTCAATTTCTATCCACATATTATGAATCGGAACATTTTTTTTCAAAACGGTAAAAAAGAAGAACAAGGATGTCCAATTTTATCATTTGAGAATCGAAATAACAATTCGGTAAAAAAAAATTTATTAAACATGTATGTAATTTGGAAACCTTTATTTAAAGCAGCTACATGACAATTCACATTTTTTTAAATATTTTTTATCTTACCTTTATTTGGAAACCTTTATATTAGTTTTGTACTATAATCGCACTCCACATTTTTATCTCTGTTTTCAAAATTCAAACGGATCGATATGAACTGCTCAATATAATTTTCATATTAAAATATAGTTGGAGACCAAATTTTATATTTATTGAAACTCTTTTATTATCTTTTTAAATATGTACAAAATCATGGTCCAAAATCTTCTGAAAACGTTTTCTGTACCTAAAAGTTTTAAAAATAAATAAAATTTGATTTCTAAATATATTTTAATTTAAATATAAAATTAAACGTTTTAAATTAATTGTTTAGATTTTAAAAATAAAAAAAGAATGTAAAATATAATTATAACACAAAACCAACGTGCATTTTTAACTCTGCTCTTTTAAAACTTAAAAATAAAAATAACACAGATTAAAAATAAAATAAAATAAAATAAAATAAAATACTGAACAAAAGCGTGCGGGTCTGGTCCAAGTCCGTCCAATCAGTTTATTTATTTTTCCTTAAAAACCCTAGGTTTATTTCTAGCCTGGCATCGCACCACACAGGCCTGCTAACAGACACGGTCTCTGCCCATTATAAAACGAACTGGAGTGAAACTGTTTAATCAGGGCCGGGTTCGAGCGGAGCGAACCCATGATCTTTTGGGGCCCAAAAGGCCGAATGCGCAATGTGCATGTTTGTCTTTCCCTTTCGGCGAAGAATCAACAACGCGGGTCCTCCTTGCGCCGCATTCTCCATCTCTTACGAGAATTCTCTCCGATTTTGCGCTGCAACTTTTGTCTCTCTCTCCCCCCCCCTCCCCGGCACGTTAACTTTGCTCCTCTCTCTGTCTAGTGCGTACTGGTAAAGTAAAAAAAATGGTGAAATCAGGAGGAAGAGCTCGAGTGGTGCGTTATTCCTCCAGTTCGTACGATCAAGCTTCTGGATCGAATTCATCTGGAAATGAATATCGCAACTTCATGGTATTTTTACTATTTTGAGTCGATTTTCTTCTGAGTTCTCATCACTTTTGGTTCCTTTTGTGCGAAGTCCTCTTTTATGTTAAATGGTGAAATTTTCCAATCGTATATTACCTGAATTTCGCTGGAGAAGTTTTTTTTATGTTCAATTTTGGATGCCTAATGCATGTTATGATATATCCAGGAAAAATCTGACTATTGCTGTGTATGCTTATCTCAGCAATATGTTCAATATCTTTTTACCTGTATGATGTTTGTGTTTGAAAAGTTGGTACTGGTTGTCTTAAAATATTAGTTTAATACCTATAGAATATCATATTCATCAAATTGTTGAAATCCTCAATTTTCTCTTTTCCTCTTTTTCTTCCCATTTTGTAGAAATCAAGTGTAGCTGACATGTACAGTGCTCCAAGTTCAATGCGACCATCCAATGAGTCTGACAGTGAAGAAGACATGGACATTAAAAAGTTACTGAAGGAGGTTGAATACTTGGGTATGCCTATTTATATTATATCTTTTCCAAAACCAAATTCAACATTTCTTGGATATTTTATTATTGATGTTCCACAGCTCAAGTTATTAGTCAATACATTAAGATACTATCCAGACTGGTGACTGGTACCAATTGTTTGGTTGGGATGGCGTGTTATACTAGAACACCAACAAATATTGGCTATATTATGCCCTAATGCAAGTTAAAAATTGAAAACCCAAAAGGACCGCATTGAGCCTAATGAATTTTTAGTATATCTCTCGAGTTAATTATGGATGGTATTGTTTAGTTCCTACCTAAACATGCTATTGTTCCATGGACCCTTGACTGGTTCAAGCTTGTTCTGTTTCCTTACAAATGACTTACTTATACATGTTTTTTTATGGGCCCGTAATAATTCTAGTGTTGGTTCTTATGGCTAAATATCTTCATTTTTGAAAATGCAAATAGGTGCTTCTAACATGACATGGAAAGAGAGGAAACGAGTTGAGAATCGAAATGTTGTGGCTTTGGGCGGAAAGGTACTTCTGGAAATATCTCTTTTCTATCTTTCCAACTCTTACGTGTTAACTTTAAAGGTTTATTCATTTTTAAATTGACCTAACAGCCTGTTCAGAAGCACCGGACACCATTAAGCGTAGCAAAGCCAATTATGAAGAAACAAAAGCAGCGTGAAGTGAAAAAGCTTGAAGAGGTAAATCCTTTTTAATTGCATCAAAGATTACCATAAATGACATTTCATTTTGTGCAGCATTTGTACAGCATGCCAGCTATCTAGGTACCTGCGTGGTATTGAAATAAGTGTCCTTGTGTTGGTTGATCCACATTTTGTTGCCTCAAAACCATAGTATACTGTACCACTGGTTACCAGTAAAAATTAAGTGCTTTTACTCGTATGCTTGTACCCCAAGCAGATCTAGGGGAAAACAATATGGTTGAAAAGAGGGATTTAAGTTATGGATTCAATACTGATGCTGACCATTGTATCAAAAAGTAGTACTGGTATGGCATTGTTTTTTTTGAGATAGACTGGTATGGCATTGTTAGTTGTATCAGTACTTTTCCGGTGCAAGTGTTCTAGTTTCTAAAGCTTAACTTATTGGTGATTGTGTTACTGAACTCACAGGAAAGGATATTAGGGAAATTTGCCAAGAGTTCTTCTAGAAATTCAAAAGCACAGAAGAAGAAACCAGAGGATAGAGTGCTAAAGGCAACAGAGGGGCGTTTTAGTAAAGGAATACTTGATGTGAAGCACCTTTTGGCACCCAATGCACCAAAGCGTGAGGAGGTGCCCTATAAGAAGGGCAACCAGGGTAAGAAGAAAGGAGGAAAGGGCAAGGGGAAGGGCAAGGGGAAGAAGGGTAAAAGAAAGGGTCGGTAAAATTTTGACTATTGTAAAAGCAGTATCTTACAGTTTACCTGTGCTCAGTTTTGTCCGTGGAACTATTTATCTGGAGATCAGTACATTTTATTAGTAGCAAGAGTTGGAAGTATTTTCAATTTTGTTAATTTCTATGGATGCTGTCATGACTCATGCTGATGATGTAATTATACGTATCAGAATTGTGTGAAAAGGAAATATGAGACCAAAACTAGTGAGGTTAGAGAAACATGGATTTAAACCGGCTGGTACGAGAAAGTTTGCATTTCTATCTATATATTAGACCGGCTGGTAGCCTGGTACAAGCAAATACAAGTAGCAAAGGAGAGCGCTAGCTAAGAACCATAATAAAGATAAGCACAAACTTGGGATTGCAACAATATATATATACCCCGCCACTGCAAAACAATTTGCTGTAACTTTAGTTTCCTGCATATCCTCGGTAGTGGCAGCATGAACACTAACTCCCTAAGAGCACCTGACCAGACATGTCAAGGTTTTTGACAAGGAGACATTCCGTTCAACCATCTTTTCAGTGCTACATGCCACATTGAGCCCACCTATTACTCTTGACCTTGCGGCATTTTTAATTTTTAATTTTTATTTTGTGAACTTATACGGATGAAGTTGGTTAAGTTTATTATGCTACTCCTGCAGTACCGGTTATAGAACCAATCTGAAGGTAAAAAAACAAATTGTGCTGATCCAAAGTTTAAAGCTTCCCATGGGTGCAACACCATGTTGTATACAGTGAAAAATGATATGTATTCAAACATGGATTTAAAGCTTCCCATGTTGTATACAGTGAAAAATGATATGTATTCAAACATAAAATTACAATCCAGCTTTAAATGCTTCCCATGGGTGCAACACCATGCTATTGGCATGGCACCGTAAGCAGCCGGCCAATCAAAAGAGTTCTTGCAGAATGACTCAAATTGACTGAAATTGACTTGCAAACAGGGTCCTGCGATCCCTTTAGAATCACAGCAGATTTATTTCCGCAAAGGAGAGCGCTAAGAATCATAATTCACAGAAAATAATACAAGCACGCAGTTTAGTCATTGCTGACACGTTGAATTAAACACACTGTCTGAAGAAAGGTTCTCTTTCGAATCTTACTGTCTGAATTCTCTCATGCATTTTCATTCGTGTGCTCCTTAATTTTTTGCTTATTTGCTTCCACTGCCCAACATAAAGTTTCAAACCATACCATGCTATTTTAGTGAAAAAAGATAGTAATTTTGGTTGTAGAACATTATTTTATTTACTTATTTTCAATGTAGGACGCTTGAGCTGCCAAAAAACAGGCAACCTAAGGCCCCAATACCTGACGAGGGAAGAGGTGGGCATGCAGATCCATAACAGCGGCAAGCTTGAGCAACCTATAAATGAGAATCCCAAGGGATCACAATCTGACAAACGGTAGAGATGGTCAAATCAACAACACAGGCAAGACTACTGACAGAGCAAGAAATGGAGGACCGGAAGCCCCGCCACCTCACGAGGGTAGAGGTTGTCAAATTCACAGTATACGTACAGTAGAAAAATAAAACATGAGTCCTGTTGTGACTTGTGAGGGAAAAAGGCTTAGATAATTTAAAGAGATATTTCAATTCTGATCACTAAATCACAACAACAAATAGAGTATATATCTTAAATTGATTTAGTAAATTACATATTCATATCAATAATTTATTAAACTGCATATGTATATTTTAATGAACAATGTAACACTATAATATGATTAGTGAACTAATGTTTTAATAATATGATATATGTTTTGTAACAACAAACTTATTATGAAAAATATTAAATCTAATTTATGAATGAAAAATTATATTTAGATGTTATTATTTGCTAGAATATACATCAATAATTTATCTTTAATTATCTGAATTATATTCATATTCAATTTCTATCCGTCTAATATCCAATATGTATCCGTAGTGTTTAATATCCGATCCGTATCTGAGACTATCTGTATTTGTATCCGTATCTAAAATATTATAATGGATAAGGATACGGTTTGACCATTATCTGATCCGTATCTGACAGTTTACACCCCTAGATCACTTCCTCTTAGGAGCCCAGAAAAGAGAAACAACAAAAATCATTTACAAGACAATGATTTATTAAAACATACTACTGCAAATTGGAAACAACAACAGGAGAATTGTTCCCTTAAAAAGTTTACAAGACAACTACCAGAAATAGAAATCAAACAAACAAATTGCAGTTGACATACACGAGTAAAAAATACAAGCTAATCTGAAGAACAACTCTTTCTCTAAAGGCCCAACAACACTAAACCTTTTGTTAAGCATATTACCTACAACACACTAACACAGAACCAACCTCTTAGACAGCAGTAGCTGAAGCAGCAGTGATTTGAACACCCCCTGACACAGGAATACCATTTGCTGAGATTGGATTTGCTGGGACTGTACTTTTCTCTGGCACATCCTCGTAAGCAGCAGTGTGTACCCCAAGAGCAGCCCGACCCGATGGGTCAAGGTTCTTTGACCAGGCAGCATCCCATTCAACCGCCTTTGCTGTGCTGCATGCAATACTGGGCCCACCTGGTACTGTTGACCTTGCTGCATTCTATAGTGGTCAAAGATGGACATCAGTTTTTTTGTTTAATATTTCCTTTACTGTCTGTTAGCAAACTAAATACCCAAAAAATTTACTGTATTTGCAAATGGCAACCGACAAATGTAACCACCATCGTACTTTTGGGTTTGTCAGAAATTAAGCACAAATGTTAAGACAGGTTGAGACCATTGACTAAAATGTCCTTACAATTTTCCCAAAAACTCAATAAACCAGTTAATATATAGACAACTTGCGGCTCAACATCTAAATCTTGTGATGAACTTGGATTGGTGAAAGTTGGTTATTCTTTACATAGAGTTGTTATTACTGACACTAAACTATGGAAATCTTTATCTTTACATTAATTTTGCAGTACTATCTGTAAATGTGTCATTAAAGTTTCTTCAGTTTTTACTTGTAAAATTGTGGGTGTTGGATGTTGATTTGCAAATCTAGTATAGTGATGATAGCCATGGGCAATTTTAACAGGAAAACAAAACAGCAAACATGAACAAATTCTCACCTTTGGGAAAAACTTTTCAAATATTGTCCTGTAGTAGTACCCTTCTTTTGTTGTAGGGGTGTTCTCAGGATAAACAAAACTAGCATTCATCAACATGGCATCCGATACCTGTATATTCAAGACCAGAATGGCAGGTTTTTAAAGAAGTGAAAATGACAAATAGTATCTTTAGTTATTTGATATTATAATCTTACATGTTGGCTTGCATGGTCTTTCAAACCATCTATCCAGCTATAGCCAACCCCATCACTGAACTGCTCCTTCTGTCTGTACAGAATGTGCTACAGACAGGAAATACAAACAGAAATAAGAAGAAAGTCGAGAAAATTTGCATGCAAAACAAAATCATACAAATTATCAAATTAAGACCTTCGGAAGATATGGCTGTTGCTCATCGTCAAAGGCATTGCGGAGAACCCATTTTTCGATCCGGCCAATATCACGTTTGATCTGGTATACCATAAGACAAATATCACCATCAATTATAAGGATCCAGAGTGAGTTGAATTATTGCTATAAAATGATTGCATGAGAATTATATGTGGGGTCCCCTACATACCATCTTCCATTCAGGATCTAGATCCATTGCTAGGTTGATGAAGCTCTTGTCAAGAAAAGGTACACGAGCCTCTACACCCCATGCTGATGTGGCTTTGTTTGCTCTTAAGCAATCATACAGGTGGAGTGCCTTTATCTGAAATTAAAGCAAAAGATGTATATCAGCTTGCAAGGTGATGAATTACACTTCAGGTGATAGCTAGATACCACAATCCATAGATTAATTTCGATCCCCCAAATCACAAATGACCACCAGCCCCTATCCTCTGCATCCTCCCACGTGAAAAGAAAAAAATAAGGAAAGAAGTACGGAATAAAAAACAGAAAGAGAAGTACACAAAGACATAAAGAAAAAAGGCAAACAACTAAATTAAAGAAACTACACAACCAACCCTACAAACAAGCACAAGAATAATGATATGGATAGTATAAAAAGAAGGTATATGGTGTTTGCAGGCTGATATCGCTATTCAAATATGAGCACTATGCATAGAAAATAGATAAGCACCAAAAGTCAATCTATCTATGAAGAACAACAGATAAACAAAAAGTTAACCTTTGCATTAGACTTTGATGGTAAATCCATCAAAATGAATACAAAATTGCATCAACTTCTAGTTACCTTTCGACAACATTCAGTATGAAACTCCTCTTTGTTAGGGGCCTTGTGAAAATAGAGATAACCACCAAAAATCTCGTCAGATCCTTCTCCTGAAAGGACCATCTTTACTCCAAGTGATTTAATTTTACGCGACATGAGAAACATAGGCGTGCTAGCTCTAATGGTTGTTACATCATAAGTCTCTGTGTGGTATACCACTTCCTCCAGTGCATCTATCCCCTCCTGATATTATACAAAAAAAATGACAAGTTACACATACATATTTTTTATTGTAATATGCAAAAATCCTCAAAATGAGTACCTGTACTGTAAAATGGAACTCGTGATGTACTGTGCCCAAATAATCTGCAACTTCTCTAGCCGCTCTTAGGTCAGGAGATCCCTTTATTAAAAAAAATATATTGCAAAGATGTTAGACAAAAAGTATACCAACTTCGTGACATTGAATATTTATTAATTCAAACATAATAACCACAGAATTCAGTACATCCCAATTGAAGTTTCAAGTACCACTCAATCATATGAACAATATTTTGGAAAATATTTTTCCAGATTAAGCATTACAAGCTCAACCTTTTAACAAGAATAAGAAAATAAGCAAATATTAAACCTACAAAAGAAACAAAGAGAATAAGCACCTCTAAACCAACACAAAAAGTATGCAACTGAGACCCCCACTGCTTAGCAATTTTTGTTTCTGCCAGGTGGCGTGATGCAACAGCAGCAACAAGTGATGAATCAAGCCCTCCAGATAATAGCACACCAAAGGGCACATCCGTCATCAATCTTTTTATTACAGACTACACAAAATTTGACATTCAATTTAAAATACATAAGAGTAAGAAATATTTATTTCAAATGTATGACCCATGGAAAACATATTGACACAATCATCTAACAGCTTAAACGACAAATCTACACGTCACAGTTGATTACCTTCAGTTTTTGTTGTGTGCATTTAATTGAAATATTTTAAGATGGCATTAGCCATAAAATGAGACAATTCCTTTATTAGCCATAAAATGAGACAATTCCTTGACATTTATGTTGCAAATAAACACACCAACACACAATAGTCAAGTTTTAATTTTTCCCAAAAAAAAGAAAAAAAGAGAAGTTGCATTACTAGCTTTGCAAGTGTTGAGTTAAACATACAAAAGTTCAAAACAAAATAAAACAAATTTGCTAATGAATAATAGCATACAGCAACAATAAGCATTAAATAGCTCAATGAAGCAAAACTATTCCAATGATTTAAAAATGGTACCTTCTCAAAGGCCTCACGTAAAGCTAACGGATCATATGGCGTAGAAGGGATGCTTTCTGAGAACCAAGGTGGGTTGTACCACCTTCGCAGTCCACCTATCATGTACAAAATTCACGATGATCACAAGAACCAACAGATGCTTACAATTAAATTTGAAACAAAGAATTGTATAAGATACTAATTCAGTTAAGACTTTTGGAAAAAAAGAACTTGGAATAAAAGATCCACGGACCGCAATTCAATATGGGCCATAAAGGAATCAGTAATCTCTACTCTCAACTCCTATCCATGATATTACTTACAAAATCAAAACTCTTCTTACCCAATTAATTATCAATTCCAAATTCAATCAAAATAATTGAAGATAAATCAATTACCCTAGGACTTTTATTCAATTTTCCTTATTCCGTCAGCATGACCACTGCTAAAATCCAAAACATAATCCCAAGAATACGAAGCAGATATAGGTGTGGAAATGGGTCTAGGAAGAAACATTTTTTTTTAAAAACTTCTTTGTTTTAAATTTCTTATTATATTGAGAAGGTAAGAAAAGACCTGCTTTGCTGGAGTAGATATGGCCAGGAGGAAAAGAAATAAATCTCTCACAATCATCACTCAGAGCCTTCATTTCTGAAGAAAACCATATAGACCCTGGAAAAGGACCAAATTTATTAGTTAGAAAACTTTATCAGATGTTAGGAATCACATAGAAACAACTGCATACCATCAAGACCCCATCCAAGGTATAAGGGAGTGATCCCAATTGCATCTCTAGCAGCAATAAAGCTTTTGTCACGTGTGTCAAGAAGAACAAATGAGAACATGCCATCTAACATGTCCACAAATTCTTCACCATGTTCTTCGTACTGCAAGTTAAGTTTTTTTTTTTAAAAAAAAGTAGATGCCAAAACACTACAATTAGATGCATCTGACAAAAATTGTGCAAACTGAGGGGAAGAAAGATAGAGTCGATACTTACAAGATGAGCAATCACTTCACAATCACTGCCGGTGCGAAACTTATGAGATTTTAGTTTCGATCTCAACTCCTCATGGTTGTAAATCTCTCCATTGACCTGAAAAAAGAAGACAAATGAAGCAAAGATGAAGAAATTAAAATACAGAATTTTGCACATTACAAGTAACTGAGCACAACACATACGGTGACAACAATTGTTTTGTCTTCGTTGTAAAGAGGCTGATCACCAGAGGTGGGATCCACAATAGCCAACCTCTGATGAGCAAGATAACAGTCTTGGAAGCAATGGATACCACTCCAATCAGGGCCTCTATGCCTCAGCCTGAATTAAAATACAAATTATGAATAAAACTGAGTGAGGATAATATGGAAATCAGAAAATAACAGACCTATCGTCTCAGCATATTATAGACAAGTTGGTGTAAACAAGGTGAGGGGAAACGATCGGGATTTCTGGTTGTCAAGATTCACAATTTAATAACCTTTCAAAAACTATATGGGGTGTTTTATGCAAAGTTAGCATCAATGCACAAGAATGTGTTGATTCAACCAAAAAAGTGCACACTAAAACGGAGAATAAAAAACCACACAAATTGCGTACGTTACAACACCAAATCTGAACAAGCACTGAAAATGAGTCTTCTCTCGACCAAAGTAGAAGACAGAACGAAGGACAATCAAACTCAAAATCGTCACAAAATCCAGCACATCCAACGGCGACGTTCAGAAATTATACAAAGAGATAATTTAGTGAGGGGAAAACCTTCTAGAAAGTTCGATGATGCGCGCGCGCTTAGCGAGAGAGACATCGGCGCAGCCGAGCACGGCGAGGATTCCACACATGGCGGCGAGAGATTGCGAGACAAAGGCGCGAAATGCGAGCGATGGAGAAGACCAGTCGTCAGTCGTGACTCGAGAGCTGATAAAAGAGGAGAGAATCCGAGCTTTAATATCAGCCGCCGGATTCTTAATCAGAGATTAAAGTTTATTAAGTTTTGTTTTTGTCTTAATTTTGAAAAAAAAAATAATTAGCGTTTTCAAATAGGGATTAGGGCTTTCAAGTAGATTCCCATTTTAATTAGAGGCTTTAATGTCGTCTATCAAATGACGATATTTGGCCTAGAATCAGTGTTGTGAACTACTTAGATGAAAAGTGGGTCCCTCTAGGCATTGTGCGGGGCGGAATGTAATTTTCTGTTCAGATTCGAATCTTTCGGCCACGTGGAATCTCTCCCGTGAACTAGGACATCTGTCGGCACTCAGCAAGGGAAATGTGACAGTGGAGTCGAGCCAGAAAAGTAAACACTAAAATTTCCTATCCATTTCAATCAAGAAAAGGAATTTATTATGGAGATCGCACCCGTACCTGGGCTCGGTTCAATAGTTTGGCAGGTCCAATTTGTGTGGTAAATGCTAAAGATCCAATTTTTATTCGATCCGTTTGATGAAAAAAATAAAGTAAACAATATGAATAGGAAACTAGGACTCTCTGCTGAATTTTTTTAAAAATTCTGAAATCAATTTGATTGCAATTTATTTTACAAAAATCATCACCACCGCACTTGATATTCGGTATTGAATTTTGAAAACCGAACTTGATACTCAGCATTGAGTTTGAACCCTTTTTATCCTATTCTTCTCATACAAAGCCACAGAAAATCTCAGAATCAAAACCGGACATGAAGTTCGGTTTGATTGTAGTCAAAACCAGGCATCAAGTTCGGTTTGCCACAAAAATTAGTCGGTTTGCAAAAAAAAAAAGAAGTGAAAACCGAACTCAAAGTTCGGTTTAAAAAATAAAAAATAAATAAAGCGAACACCATGTTCAATTTGAGAAATAAGAAAACCAAAATTCGGTTTGCTTTTTTTTAATTGGGACGTTTTGGGTTGTGTAAAATTGCATAATATTTGGTGATGATGATTTTTGTAAAAAAAAATTGTAATCAAGTTGGTTTCAAAACTTTTAATAATTTGGTGATGGTTTTTAAAAAAACAATCCTCTCTGGTGCATTGCAAAATCATTTTTTTTATTTCTTTTTTTATGAAATCAAATGATTTCTTTTTTATGAAATCAAATTATTTCTTTAAAATTCGATGCTATTCTTTGATATCAGAAAAGGAAAACGAATCCACACATTTAACGACCATGATTTTTGCGCTGCTTCGTGCAGCGTTGGAGGGGCCGACTTTTCTTTAGTTACCGTTTTTAAAAAAATAATAAACAGAACTGACATAGATTTAGAAAAAAAAAAATTGCACTTCTAATTGAACTAAAGGAACTAGAAAAGACATCAAATTTTGAAGTCATCATCAAATTTTGAATTCGTACAAGACCTTTGCAGCACATGAGATAATTCGAAATCTCCTCACGAATAATATTATTTTGAAGTCATCACCAAATTATATTGCTTCTAGTATGTATAGTCTGTTTGATAAAAAGATAAAGTGATGAGATAAGTTTTATCTCACACGAAAAAAAATTATCTTTGTAATCCTTGACCTCATCTCTTCATCAAACATGGTTATTTTAGTAAAGTGATAATAAAAATTGTAGGATCTATATAATAGAATGCTACGAAAATTAGAATTCAGTTTAATCTGGCGTTGTTTACGTCATGTCACATCTGTTGATTGAAACGGCATGGAGTCCAAATTTGGAATTCCAATATCAACCATCTATTTTTTCAGTGTACAGATCTCGAAAACATTATAAAAAAAGTAAGTTTTCATGCACAAATCTCGAGAAAGATCAATGGCTGAGATCGAGATTACAGGGTCCTGAAATTCCCCAAGAATTACAGTAGATTTATTTTCGATCAAATGAGACTATTATATCACACCCGTTGAAGATTTTTTTTTCACAATTTTTTCAGAGCGAGACTATGGTAGTATGCTGTATGCGTAGCGCATATTGGTTAATAATATTAATTAATATTTTTATTTTTTTAATTTAAACAATCAATCTGAACCGTTTAACATGATCTATACATGAAATTGTAAATGCAGAACAATTTTATTTTATTTTTTAGAAAGTTACTATTTTTAGATGTGCAGAAAATTACTTGATCTAAAATAGTTAAAATATTCTAAAAAAATATAAAATTTAATTAGCAAGTACAGTTTTATATAAAAATAATATTGAATAGTTCACATCAACCATTTGAACTTTGTTTAACAAAAATATTGATGGGTAATACGGACTAATCTGCGCTTTCATATTTTCATGTAATATTATCTATTTGTTTTCAGATTGGGACGAATTAATATGAAGTCCTTTCACGACACAAATAACAGTGTAAACGAACCCCTACTTTTTTTTACAAAGTTCTCCTGAATATATAACAACGATGCTCTGAGTTCTCCTGGAAAAATCTGAGTGAATAAATTTAGAACTCTAAACACAATCATTTAAAACGTTAAGGTGTTCGGCAAGTTGGATAGGATTAAATTTTAAACTTTGTTAAGGAAGAGGTATTTGACAACAAAAAGTTAAGAAAGTGAATGCTTAACTTTCTTAAGAAGCTTTAAGTGCTTAAGTCATATAGAATGACTTCTCAAAACTTTGGACAAGCTTAAAAATGTGGACAAAAGGTGGTTTAAGAAAAAAAATTTAAGTTTTACAAAGGAACATGTGTTTGGCAAGCTTAAAAATCCTTAGTATTCTAAGGAGCTCTAAGGAACTTTAAGGAGGGTGTGCCGAACACTACCGCTGTGATGTTTGAGGTTGAAAAGACCGAAAAAAACTCTGTAGTCAAACGTAGTACGATTTCACTTTCATTTTTTTTTTCTATAATAATTTATAGGGTTAATTTTCTACATACCCTTCAAGTCTTTCTCAATTTTCTATTTACCCCTACGCTCTTGATTATCTTTAATATATCCCTTAGCTCTTTCTATTTTTTCCTATTTACCTATAGAGTTATTTACTCACATTTAAAAATATTATTAAGATCTATCTTTTTCCATTATACCCTTGCTCTTACTTGTAAAATTTTGTATGTTATTACCAGCAGCTTGAATAAATTTGATAATACCATTCAGTTAGCAATTATTAGTTGCTTGAATATTTGTAGGTGCTTTATCATTGAATAAATTTGTTTGTGCCAGTACCTTATTAGAATTTGGCTGATGGCGCATCCTTGTGTCAGCCAAATTCAATCTAAAGTCAATCTCCCTTGGAGCTTAGCAATGGAGGACGCGGATAAATCATATATGGTCGACTGTTGCATCTCACCCAAGTCAGAAATTAGAATCTTTTCTAAAGGTTGACGATGGGTTATTTTTAATAAATTGTTCTTCTTCAAAAGTCTTTTGCCAAACCAAAATAGAATATATATCACGCGAGGGTATTTTATTGCATAGAACTGAGATATGGAGCACAGCTTAGAGAAGATTCATTCACCTAAATCAAGATTCCATAATTTAACAGGGACTGTTGGGCGAAAGTTGTCAAGATTTATTTTGCTAAAACGAGGAGTAATAAAATAGAAGAAGAAGATATGGATGCTTCATGGCGACACTGACAAAGAGGATTCTTTATGCACATGTACCGGCCAAATTTACTCATGTATTGGTACCAGAAAATTTATTCAACGATAATGTGCCTACAAGTTTATTCAAACTACTAATAATTATCAACTAAACGACATTATCAAATTTATCACGTACAACAAATTTATTCAAGTTGTTGGTAAAAGCATACAAAATTTTATGAGTAAGAGCAAGGGTATAATAGGAAAAGATAGATCTTAATAACATTTAAATATGAGTAAATAATTATATGGGTAAATAGAAAAAAAAAAAAAGAGTTAAAGGGATATATTAAATATAACAAAGAGTGTAGGGGTAAACAGAAAACTAAAGAAGTCTTGAAGGATAAATAGAAAATTAACCCTAATTTATATTTATTAGAATATGATAGAAGATTATCTGATTCAACAGTTGCTACCTACTATTAAAAACCCTGGAATGATTTTTAACTAGCAATGGGTTTTATTTTTTCTAATTGAATAATTAAATAAGCATAGCACATACAAGATACAACCAACTCCATAACATTTGTAAAAATGAAGGTGTAGATATCTATCAGGGTTCTTTTTTTACAACTTTTCTGCATAAAACATGAAAATAAATCTCCAAATCACAACATTTCAAAAAGAAAAACCTCCTTAACACAAATGAAAAAATTGGAAGATTAAATTACTATATCTTAGTATAATCTACCAACATATGCTAACAGAAAAACTCAAATCTTATTGATAGGTAGGAAATTCGGAATTCAAAAACAATCAGTCAAGTATGAAGCCCATGATTCAGATATATTACCGAATATGATTAAAAAATGATTTAATTTTTCATAATATAATATATCAAATACCCATTTTTTAAGATAACAAATAATATGCTTTTACCTTAAGAGGAGGGTTCAAATGCACCATGATTTTTGTGCTCCAATATGCTCCACATCTTTTATCTCGGTTTTCAAAGTCCAAACAATCGATCCGACTTGCTCAACATGATCTTCATAATAAAATATTCTTGGAGATCAAATTTTATATTTTTTAGAACTTTTTTACTATTTTTTTACATAGGGTACAATATCAATTTATCGGATGGTCCATAATCTCCTTAAAACAGTGATTTTGTACCTATCCAAAGAAATAGTAAAAAAATTCTAAAAAATATAAAATTTGGTCTCCAAGCAAATTTTATTGTGAATATCATGTTGAGCGGTTTGGATCGACTGTTCGAACTTTGAAAACGGAGATAAAGGATGTGGAGCATATTGGATCACAAAAATCATGGTGCATTTGAACCCTCCTCTTACCTTAATTTAGATTATACAGATATAAATCATGCATGACCTACAAGAATTGTAAAATCTTTGAATAGTACGAGTATCAATGAATTATTCTCGAACAACTATTTACCTCATCAATTTTTTTTTCCGTTAGGTTACTGAAAATAAATAATATAAATGCTATTCAGAAGCTTGCTAATATGATCTCAGTAGAAGCTAATTGAAGATTCTGTATTTGCCTTCACTTTCATCGTCTGATTGTCTAATTGCATTCAGTATTGCCTTCACTCTAGTCTTGTTAATGAGTTTCTAATCATCTGTCATTGAAGCAAAATAAATTCAAAAGACAAATAAAAAAAATTTCATTCAACAAAAGAAATTAGCTTGAGTAAATGATCTAAAAAATAATCTTGATGTATGGAGAGTATAGCCCTAAAAAAGAAGAACAAAATAGAGATACAGAGAATTTAGGAGAGGATTTACAACTGTATTTATCAATGGTTGTTACCCTAATCAATTAGGATGATCACACTGACCAATTTGAAACAATCCCACGTCTGCTTTGATCATAAAAATCTATAGCTGCCTTTTGCAATTATATCCAAACTCTAGTTTTACATGAAATTAAGGTAGATCAATAACATCACACCCTAACAAACATGTCAAGAATAAACATAATCATCAAAGATAGTGCTTTCTTTCTTCAATTGGATATCTCTACAATTAGTGAAACCAAATTCTTCCATTTGGACCATTTCCCACAACAATAGATATGGGACCACCTTTATCCAAAAGGAAATTTGTTTAAGAGGATCCATTAATTAGCAGGTACTTTAGGAGACCGAATCCTCTGCCCCCAGGGGGGGCACGAAATTCCCAGAGTCACTGTCAGTAGGCCCCCAGTTCAAAAATTAACAGTGACCGGCCCCACCCGGCAGTGACTGAGGGGGCAGGATTTTCCTGCACCCCTGAGGGCAGGTGATCTCCTTCCGTACTTTATGTTCTTTCTTCTCTATCAGTCATACAGTATTGGACTGCCACAGACCAATCTGAGCCATCCAATTTAGATTAGACTGGTCAGATAGAATCTGATTATTATCTTTTAGATTTAGATATGCAATTAGGTGTGATCTGGAGAATCTGTTTATCTATATCATTCTTTCTGATCATGAGCTATGTGACCTGATCTTTCTTTCCACTGATTACTACAGTTGTGCACTTAACCAAACTACCAATTTATACCTATCTTGTAACAGAAATTCAGCTTCCCTGATCCTTCGGGCCTGATCTTTGCATTTCTGATTATTTACTCTTGCAAGGCTCTTCAATTACATCATGGTTGAAAGATAAGTAAATGTCTATCTATTACTTTGATCATTGCAAGAATAAAATTCTTGAAGTAATTTTGTCTCCACTTGTGATCCTCGGTTATGAAAGATAGACATGGCCGAGCTCCTGTGACTATGTTTCCAAAAAAAGGGGTTACACATTGTACAGGATTTACCTTTAGAACAGTTACTTCCAAAAGTTAATGCTGGATTTGGTAATATAATGGTCATGCTATGAACCCAGCATTTGGTGGCTGAAACAGTACCAATACTGGTCAAACCACATTTCTAGCCCTTAATTCTCTCTCTTTTTTTCACTTAGATGGTTAGTTCTTTCATTGCGGAAATGAGGGAACCACTAAACCAAGACTGAATGGGCATTTTTTTATGCTAACTAGGCACAAACAGTATTAAATAAGCTAATTGATAAATAGGAGGTCAACTGACACTTAATTTGGCTCAATTTGCTGCTGTAAAACACATATTAAGGGAATGTGTAGAACTTTCAAGATATGAAGAAAATGAATACCCTCATAAATCATTTGTCATCAAATAGAACCTTGTAAAACCTCTTCCTCTCCTCTCGTCTCTCGACCCAATCCAATGCCGCCACATGATCACTCTCCTCTTGGCTGGTCTTTCTCAATTCAATCTCTCCTCTATTTCGCTTCTTCTCTAAATTCATAACTTTCCTTCTTTGATTGTATTCATGCAAGCCTTCCTGCATCAGCTCACCAAGTCTATCTTTCGCAGCCACTACAGGGTCCTTCTCCACAAGATCCGACCCGTTATACCCTTCTCGGAGCACTACTGTGTACATTTTATACCTACTATGACCTTTTTTTAGTCCCACATAAGAAAATCCTCGGGAAAGGATTAGTGTCGTATTTACATACTTCATTAAGGGGCACAAATGCCAAGAAGGGTAACTAACAGGACTGGTTTTATTTTACTGGCATCTCCTGGCTTCATCGGTGGCTAATTGGATGAGTTAAGGCTGATTGAGGCAGATTATTTATCATTAGATCACAGTTGGTGCACAGTTGAGGATTAATTAGAGCAAATCAGAATAGATAGAACTAAATTGAGACCAAATTGGGCTTAAGTTGGTCGCGTTGATGCAAAATTGTACCAGAGAGGTTACACTGAGGCACAATTGGACTACATTGAATTTGAAATCTAGTACCAATAATCAAATTAACAGGTTCATATTGAGTAAATACAGATATATCTGCAAAAATTTAGGGAACCACCACCTCAACCCAAACCATACCTTAACCAGCACAAACTGGCCAAAACTGAAAATCCTTAGTTTTTGACAGGTAAAATATAAGCAAACATTTATACAAAACAGATAAGCAAACAACCAAACAACACAAAATCATAGAAGGTAGAAGAACTGAGAACCTATTCGACACATAAAAGATGCCCGGATGACGAAGTAGGAGCCGGTTAAGCTGCTCCGGCAGCTTAAATTCTCTCTTGAAGTGCTCCAGCTTCATAATAGATAACTTTTTCCACAAGGTTAAAGAAAGTAACTCGTGCACCATCCCAACAGTGTGCTTCTCCTCATGTTCCCAATCGTTCCTGTAAGGTGAGATGTAAGGTGATCCGCTGTTGAACTCCTCAAACCGTTCGTGCGACTTGATCCAGCTTGATGGGAGCGAGCATCTGTAATGCGGGTCCCAGCCATTGCTGATTGCAGTTACCTCCACAGATGATGTGGCAAGCTTCGGGTCCCACTTGACTAGCTCGACCTCCATAGTGTTTCGATGCCCATACCTGAGTTAGGAAACCATCAGCACATTTGCATTGAAATTGCAGATGAGAAATTGTTGTTCTTTTCACAGTAAAATGAAATAGTGAGTTAACTGGCGATCATTCTTCCAGCTTCATTAAGCACCTCTCAATCATTGTTGTCATTTTTTTTTAATCATGTGAATACTACATAGACTACAACACCAATAATGGTATTCACCAGTGTTATGAGGCACATTAAATCATAATAGTTGATACATACCGGTTGATGACACGAAAGAGGTCAGGCCGATTAGGCACGAGTCTAAATAAATAATCATCAGGGAAACCAAAGCTTCTCTGCAATCCCTTGAGCTTAGACACATTCAACCTCCGATCCCTTGACAGCATGAGAAGTTTACCAAGCCTGATAACCATCTCAGGCTCAGACGCCTCAATAGCAGCCTCCTCTCCCGCCACCAGCTCCTCCATCCGCTTGGTGAACCCGAAGAAGAGATCCTCGGTCTCTCCGGTGGGATCAGGGAACGTCTGGAAGCAGCACGGGTACTTGTTGAGCCAGTTTATCGCTCTCCCTCGCATGTCGAGGGTTTTGTACTTTTTCTGGAGGAATTTGACGGGGAGAGAGCGGGTGGGGGAGCGGATGAGGAGGTTTTTGATTTGGTTGTTCACGACCCAACGGCGGTTGCGTGAGAGCGCGCGCTCAAGGGACGGGTCCTTTCTCATCGACCAAAGCGCCATACCACGTCGGAGGAGGTGGCGGAGAGGCAAGGAGAAAAGGGGTTTTGTGATGGTCGGGTTTATGCATGCCATTATTCCCATTCTTAATTTGACTGAACTTGGATGTCGTCGGAGCAGCAGTAAGCTGTAGTTGATTATGGGAATTCGACAATTCGTATCCTACGAGTTGACTCAAATTTTAATTTAGATCCAGACCGTTCGATTTAAATCCCCACGAATATTGAAAGATCACGTGCATTACAGGCGTGACCCCGATTGATCCGAATTCTGATCGTAAGGTCCGGAGCTAAACTCAAACGGTGCGTTAATGCAGAGAACTCGGACTCTGATTATGGACCGTATTTTGGGCCAGTTGGGCTGGAGTTTCATGTCTCGATTTTGACATCACAGGCTTAAATTGAAAAAATAAATAAAGAGGAAATGGAAATCTTAAATAGGTCTCATTTTATTAGTAAGTTCAATAGTTTAAGAAACTGATGAGAATTTTTACTATCATCCGTTAGATTGTAATTTGTCAGAACTAAGAACCTTAACTTTTCTTCTATCCCTTGATCTTAATTAGAAGTACAAGTATCGAATTTTAAAGAAAAGATAAATTCCATTATTACATACTTAAAATCATAAAAATATATATATATATAGGAGTAATTTATATTCCACGTATTAAAAGTGATACATCTGTCGTGTTTTTTTTAGATTTTAAATATCTCTTATTATTTACCTAATAATTTTTACTTTTAAATAATCTGAACTTAACCCCCTCATGCGTTATCGAATTTTCAAACAGCACCTATAGTCTTTTCAACACTTTTTAATTGATTTTGAGATATTATCAAAATTATCAAATAGTTTTCTTGTCCAAGAATTTCTATTAATAAATACTTTCAAACCGTAGCTATATAAAATTCTAATTCCATTTACGGACGTGGCAATAGCAGCTAGAGCAATCATTTTGAAACCCGTATCCTCTCTGGTACTGTCCCGATTACATATAAAAGTAACACAATTCCAACCGAACAGTTGAAATTCGGTGAATATTGTAATGTAGAAGGTCCGTTTTGAGATTCATACCATCCGGTACGGAACTGGATCTGAATTCATCACAAACTGCATTTCAGCGTTTGTTTAGCAATCTACATAAATAAATTCCGAGAAACATTTTCAACCAGTCGTGGACCATTTTGCCTTGCTTCATATGTAGATTCTCCAGGCAGCTATTATTCCGGCGTACATCTTTTTTTCTTTGCTAAGCTAACGCATGTCTCCTCAAAAATAAAATAATAAAATAAAAAAAAAGCTAACGCATATGCTCCAGAGATTCCAATGATTGTCCCGACTCCCGATCACGGATATACTAATTAATTCCAATGCCCGCTTATTGAAATATTTTAAGTTACTAATCAAAATTAAGGGACACATCTATCTGGCGTCAAGGTTCTCCGTGGCATTGCCATCCGTTTCACTTCAACCTCCACAGAACAAACTCACCCACAGAAACGCTACCAATCATTTGGGAGTATGACGTGGCAAATAACAATCCTAATTGCCTTTTTTCCCATACAGTACAGAATTTTATACCTATTAGTTTAATTAATTATAGTTATAAACTTATTACTAAACTTCTTGCATGTAGGATTTCAAATGTTATGGATTCTATAATTGATTCATCACAAACAGCTTATATTAAAGGTAAATTTATTCTTAATAATGTAGTATGTGTCCATGAGGTATTGTATCAGATTAAGATTACGGAACAGAAAGGAGTCTTTATTTAAGTTATATTTTGAAAAGGCTTTTGACCATGTTAATTGAGATTTTCTTATAGAGGTTATGCAATTAAGAGGCTTTAGTCCTAAATTTATTTCTTGGATTATATTTACTTTAGAAGGTAGTTGAACTTGTGTTAATCTGAATGGTACTTTAGGTCCATACTTTTCATGTAAAAGAGGGGTGAGACAAGTTGATCCCTTGTCACATTTTCTCTTTATTTTAGTTACGGATGTTTTAATTAAGATTCTGTTGAGAGCACAACAAGGGGGATTTATAGAAGGTTTAGGTAATTTTTCTAATTTAGGGAATGTGTTAAATTTACATTTTGCGATGACACTTTACTATTTCTTAAAGCTGATAAAAATATTTTAGGTAATATTAAATGACTTCTTTTGACATTTGAGAATGTCTCGGGTCTCAAAATTAATTATAACAAAAGTGAGATGTACCCACTAAATTTGAATGATTTAGAGTGTACTGATTTAGCTTCTGTATTGGGTTGTAAGGTACTTAATTTACCACTTACTTATTTAGGTGTCACAGCCAATAATAAGTCTCTTACAGACATTGATTGGCAAATTCTTATAGATAAGATTGAGAAAAAATTGCAAACATGGAAGGGTTCCTTATTATCCATAGGGGGTAGAGTTACTCTTCTCAATTCTGTCATTTCAGCTATTCCTTTATATTGGTTATCTATTTATAGATTACCCGTAAAAATAAGACATAAAATAGATAAGATTAGAAGAAAATTCTTGTGGCATGGGGGTAATTCTACAAGAAGGAAATATCATTTAGTGGAATGAAGAATAGTTTGTAAGAGTAAAAGTCAAGGTGGTTTGGGCATTTTAAATTTGAAACTTATGAATAAAGCTTTATTGGCTAAGTGGTGGATTCGATTTTTAGATAATACTGTACATGGTAAGTAGAAGGATATAATTCGAAGTAAATATGGGACAAGAACTACTCTTACAATTTGCTCTCCCTTTTGGAGATCAATTCTTAAGGATATTTTGGTTATTAATTTAGGATTAAACAAAGAAATAGGTAATGGTCAAACTACTTCTTTTTGGTTAGATAGATGGTGTTCTGAGCATGCTTTACAACATCAATATCCGCACTTGTTTTCTATAGTATCTAATAGATTTATTTCAGTTGCCGAGGCTTTTGTTAGTTCTACTCTTCAATTGTCTTTCAAAAGACAATTACTGGTATCTGTTTAGAAGAATGACAAGCTTTACAGTTTAGATTTCAGCATTTCACTTTATCTGATCAGTTAGAGGATAGATTGATTTAGGAGTGAGTCTATGGTACTATGCATATCACGGGTTGTTACTGTGCTACGGCTCTATATTTGAGTTTTTAAATCCTAACGGTCGATCTAAACCGTTCATCTTGTTCTCCATATTAATATGTGTTTGGAGATCAAATTTTACATTTTCTGAATTTTTTTTACTATTTTTTTAGATATTTAGAAAATCACTTGATCTGAAAATTCTGGACCGTCAAAAAACAGTGATTTTCAATAAATCTAAAAAAATAATAAAAAAATTTCAAAAAATGTAAAATTTGGTCTCCAAACACATATTAATATGGAGAACAAGATGAACGGTTCGGATCGATCATTAGAATTTGAAAACTCAAATGTAGAGCCGTAGCACGGTGCCAAATTGTAATATGCATAGTACCATAGACTCACTCTTGATTTAGAGATGGTCTAACGATGATAACTTTACTGCACATTCTTTTTATCCATGACTTGAATATGGGGGTATTCCAAATAAGGAGTATAATTCTATTTGGCAATCACATATCCCTTTGAAAATCAAAATATTTTTATGGTTAGTTAGGAGGGATAAAATCCTAACTAAAATTAATTTAGCTACCAAAGGTTGGCAAGGTGATATTTCTTGTGTTTTTTGTGATCAATCTGAAGATACTGAACATCTTTTTATACATTGTTCTTACATTAGATTAATATGGAATTGGATTGCCGATCATAATAATTTTACATTTACTTGTGCATCTTTAGAGGATTTATGGTTATTATATGCAAATATTCCTTTAAAAGATAGGCTATTGGTTGAGCTATTACGAGGATCCATTTTATGGATCATTTGGTTAGAAAGAAATCGAATTTGTTTTAATGATGCTAACCCATTACCAATTAAATCTATTGGTGCAATAATTATTTCATTGGCTAGTTTTTTGTGTCAATCTCGTTTAGATAATTCATTTTTAAAATTGAGTCTAATACTCCATTTTGATGTTAAAGATCTCCCATATCAACTTCAGGAGGAAGAGGTAAGAAGTTCAGAATTGGCTCAAGTAATGGACCTTTCAATGTCCATTTCCCAAGTGACCAGTTCAGAGGATATGCAGGTTTTTGGAGTTGGCAACCATCCATCTCCAATGTCTGGAGAAGAGGAGGATGATGAAGACTTATTAGATATGTAGTACTTAGTTTTATGCATATTTTGATATTTTTTGTACTTTCTTGTTTGTTGCCTTACTTAGTTATATGCATGTTATGAGGTTTTGTATTTCTTTTGTTTTTGTTTCTGTTTTGAAAAGACTTGTCATATTTGATTTTAATACCAATTAGGTACTATGTCAGATATGCTATAATTTCAAATGAAATCGGTGGTATATACCACTATTTTTTTTTTTAAATGATATATTGAAAAAAAAAGCATAAAACCGGGTACACTATTTAATGTAATTAATAATAGACTTAATAATAATAATTAAAGTTACATCTGGTGATTTCTCCGAACCAAAAACATCTGGTGATTTCTCCAAACGATATTTAATGGGACAAGTCTCATTTTCTTTTCTCGATAAAAGACTGGGTGCCTTTGGATTGAGAGTGAGGTTAGCGAGAATAACGTGTTAGCTCTGAGTTTGTAAAAGCTACTAACTCAATATTTCAATAGGTTAATGTCATGTTTGGTTGTGGACTAAATATTGGAATAAGAATTTTAGGCCTCACTTATTTCACCAAACGTGGTTTAATTGAGTCGGACTAAGACGGAATAAGTCGATCTTTAGATCGAACTAAATTGGCCTAAACTAAATCACCTCTCTATGTGGTTTAATTTTAATTGAGTATGAGGCCTAACTTTTCATTATTTTTATTATTTTTAATAACTTTTTAAGAAATATAAAATAAGCAATTAATTTTTTTTCATTTATGTATAAGGAAACTTATAACTTTATCAATTATAGAATCAATATTTTTTTATTAAATGACATAACTTTCTAAATCAACAAAATATGCAATCTAGAAAATAATTAAATAAAATATTTTTTTAATGTACTACAAAATAATTTTCTTTTTTCATCAACCTAACACATTTTTGACAAATAAATTAGTACATATATAACTTTAATTAAATAAGATTCATTAAATACAATGTGCTTCTCTAAGAT
Organism: Carex rostrata; assembly: GCF_964058835.1. Lineage (NCBI taxonomy): Eukaryota > Viridiplantae > Streptophyta > Magnoliopsida > Poales > Cyperaceae > Carex > Carex rostrata. The sequence continues at coordinate 13,194,061 of NC_135923.1, forward strand.
ATAGTATTAATTTATACATAACTCATTTTCTTGTATAATTTCTTTCAATCAACATGAAAAGAAAAAAAAATACGAAGAATAGTTATATTATTGTTATTACAAATTTTGTAGGACAAAATAATTTGTAATATCAAATCATGCCTTAAGCCATCAAATTCTTACTAAACAAGAAATAATTTAAGTCAAGATATAACTTTAGATATCAACAAAACATGAATAATTTAGATTGACCTAAGTTGGAATAACCAAATTTAGATTGACCCATTACGGGTTTTACCCGTCCTACCCGTTACCCCTAACGGGTAACTCGGAACGGGTCACGGGTAACCCGTTAGCAAACCACTAGTTCTACTCATCAAACAAGTAAAATGTCGTAGAGTTGGAAGTGGATGGAAGTGGCAAGTGGATACACTAAAACCGGTTAGGCTGGAGCTGCTTTCTTGGTTGTCGCCCCTAGAATTCTGCGGGTAAAGTAGAAGGCTTAGGATTATATTATTCTTTCTTGGTTACTGGAAAGAAATCACACAGAAAAGTTTTGTTTTCTTCCCCGTCCAACAACTATTCCTCCAATCTAGTTCACGCCTTCAAGGTGAACTCGTTCCTGTTGCAATTTTGTTTTTCTGCTGTAAGCTCTCTCTCGATCTCTCCTTCTTGTTTCCTGATCAAAGTTAGTTCTTGTGCTCTTTTTAAAAGCAACTCTTGGAATTAGTGTATCAGTCGTCTCAATTACTCATAGAGTTGAGTTCCTTGGAGTTGATTTTGAGTTTTGACGACTGTGGTTGAGAATCAATAATTTACTAGATATATTGTCTGATAAAGGTGGTGACTTTGTTTCAGTGGTTCTCTTTTCTTATTATTTCAGTACACACCTAGTTGAATCAAGATGAGTGAAGATAGTAGCAGATTGATGCCTCGGCTCAATGAAAGAATCCTCTCTTCTATGAATAGTAAGTCCGTTGCTGCTCACCCTTGGCATGACCTCGAAATAGGTAAATCCCCCCCTTTCTTGAACATTTATTTTCGAGGAATTACATATTTATTAACTAAAGACAATAAATTAATGTTCTTCAACATTTTCATGCAGGTCCTGGAGCTCCTTCTGTATTCAATTGTGTAAGTTCTTCTTGAAATTTGGGTCATCAATAGAAACTTATGGATTCTTGATTTTATTACAACTTATTTTATTCTTGGCGTCATCATCAATTGTAACAACCTGTTAATTTTATATTGTAGGTTATAGAGATAAATAGGGGCAGCAAGGTTAAGTATAAGCTTGATAAGCGGTTTGGACTGATCAAGGTGTGTATTAGAAAGGTTTCATCAAGATATTTGAAGTAGCATATTCCTGAAATATTAGATAGAGCTCTAACGAAAGTTTTTGTCCATGAATGTTAAGAAGCATAGCGAGTATTCAGGGAATTTTAATTCTAACATCATTTTATTATTGTCTGGTGACTATTTCTAGGTTGATAAAGTTTTGTACTCATCAGTCGTGTATCCTCATAATTACGGTTTTATCCCCCGTACGCTCTGTGAAGATGCTGATCCCATGGATGTTTTGGTCCTAATGCAGGTCAGTAAATAATTTCTTACAGTTATATGCCAAACTTTTCTTTCTTCTTCTTTCCATTTTTTAAAATACTTAACTATGTCCAAGTCCATTTTTTTTTTGTCATTATGCCAGCAACTATTTTATTTAGCGGTAATTTTGAAAGCTATTTTAATTAACTGCTTTACTGATTACAGGAACCGGTCCAACCTGGTTCTTTTCTTCGTGCCAAAGCAATTGGCCTGATGCCCTTGATTGATCAAGTAATTACAATTCCATTTTAATGCTTAGCCTTTGGATTTCATGTTATTAAATACAATAAACCATTTCGGTATTATCATCAGGAACTCATTATTTTGCTTCTACTCGGTTTACTTCTTTAACAGGGAGAAAGAGATGACAAAATAATAGCAGTATGTGCTGACGATCCGGAATATCGCCATTACAACGATCTGAAAGAGCTTCCTCCTCACCGTCTAGCTGAAATTAGGCGCTTCTTTGAAGATTGTATGTTAAAACTCCTTTTGCTTGCCTTAGGAACTTTTGGAGTTATGAAAAATTGAAAACACAATGTGGCCTCAAATCATTCCTTTTATGGGGATTTAGGCAGTTGTTATTTTAGTTCGACCCAATTTAGTCTTCATAAGAACTTTTACAATTAAGTTAACCCTCAAATGTTCAGAACCTAATCCAGTTTAGCTGTGATCAGCCCTCTATAGGGCAATTAGCTCTGCCGTGCTCAATATAACTCAATTGATATTTAGTCTCCACTGTGCTAGAAAAAAAGCCACAATCGTCCTCAATTTAACCCAATTTAGCTCCAACTTGGAGCAATACTCTTTAATTAAGAATTGATAGTCCGCAGCTCATCCCAAGTTAGCATCAATCAATTATTGGTTGTGCAAAAAAGCCTTCTTTGTGTGCTCAACCAAATTAAACCTCAATCAATCACATTTAACTGACTTGACCTATCCAACATCTATCCACAGACAAAACCAGAGTCCTTGATTAAACCTAGTTTCAATTTAATCAAGCCTCAAAATTTGAATTGTACCTCATTTGATCTCAATCGCCCTAGATTCAACCCATCTTGGCTTTGCACACCAACATTGTGCAGTTAAGACTCTATTAACCTCAGTTAATCCCAATTATGCATCACCAACCCCTTAACTGCTAAGCCTTAGTTTGAATAATCCTCGACCACTATAATTATATTTAGACACAACTTACATATCTTGCAATGGGCATCAAAACAGTCAAAATAATGTCAAAGTGATAATGCTTCTCAAGGTCCCATGTGTCAGTACAAGCCAGTTAATGATTATATTGAACCTATGTTTCCAGTCATAAACAGAACCATAGGTGTTTAAATGAGTAAATTGCTGAACAGATACGAAGAATGAGAACAAGGAGGTCGCTGTGGATGAATTCCTCCCAGCAGAAGCTGCTGTCAAGGCCATTCAGCACTCTATGTATGCTTATTTATCACTTTTCTCATAATTCAAATGAAAACAAAAACAATAACAACAATGATTGATGATGATGAAATTACTTGTTAATATATATATATATATATATATAACAACTGAAAGCAAGAAAAAAAAAAGCTTGTCTTTACTAGAAAAAGGTTCAAGTTGTTTCTGGTATTGATGAGACTTTTTTATATTTTTCTTTTGAAGTTTGTGCTCTGTTGGAAACAAGTGGAACCAGTAAGTCTTTGACATCGATCCTTTTTGCGAAGTGTTTGATTGCTTCTGTTTCTTTGTGCAGGGACCTCTATGGTGAGTACATAGTAGAGACCTTGAGGCGCTAAACTGATGCTTTGACTCTGACATTTATAAAATAATTTCTGTGTCACAATTTCAGAGTGTGTGATCAAATGATGTCACACAAAAACTATTGAGGAGAGAAAAAAAGAAGAAGTTATGGTATTAATAAGAAGCAGAAAGATGTTTTGATTTTCACCAATTCAGTGGGTTGTGAGAACTGTTTATTAGATTTGATGTTCTCAATTTGCTTAAACCAATTTATCTTGTATACTTTTGATACAAAATTTGTTTAAATGAACTCGTCTGTTCACTTGACAATTTTAGGTTAGCTAAGTGAGAAGGATAAGCATGTGCCAGCATAATACCAGACAAAACCAGTCTGTATTGGGTTATTATCATTTTCATTACGCAGTTAGCAGCATATCTCGTCCTCAGGAGTCTTGACTACGCCTGTATTGTTCCCATAAACAGATAATTCTAAACTATCAAAAATTAAAAATAAAAGTCGGAAACGAAAACAATCTGTTCGGACGTGCAGCAACTAGTTTTATTTGAGTAAAGATAATACGTAGCTTGTCCCAATATCTTTGCTTTTTATATCACCTCTATCTTCAAGCTCAGATAAAACAGTATATTTCCCGGAGTATGGCTACGGTGCTATGGGTTGCATAGAGAGTTATGGTGCTACGGCTCAATATTTGAGTTTTCAAAATTCTAACAGTCGATCCGAACCGTTCATCTTGTTCTCCATATTAATATGTGTTTGGTGACCAAATTTTTTATTATTTTTTTAGATAGGTAGAAAATCAAATATCCAAATGGTGTAGGATTTTTTTAGATCAAGTGATTTTCTATCTATCTAAAAATATAGTAAAAAAATTTCAAAAAATGTAAAATTTAGTCTGCAAACACATTAATATGGAGAACAAGATAAACGGTTCGGATTAACTGTTAAAATTTTAAAAACTCAAATATTGAGCCGTAGCACCGTAGCCTTACTCTATTTCCCGGACCATTTACTGAAGTCTGAAGATCAGGTACCATTCCCTATTATAAACCAGTAGATTGGACCATGTTCCTAGGAAACCTTTCTTATTAGCTGCTGGGCCAAGATTGCAAATGCTAGGCCGTGGACCACCTATTTCAGCCCAAGGTGGGACAACTAAAAGGCATGTGCAGATTAAAAGCTTTTTGACCTGCTGAGGCATCACAAAAGAGTGAAAGACTGAAAACAGTAATTTTTTTTAGGCGGCAGTTCAAAACTTAAAAATGCACGAATGTATAAATACCTGAGAAATGATAAAGTGGCACCATTTAGTGCTCTAAATTTTTTTTTTTGCCAGCGAAAACGCCCGTAGGCTTCTATTAATTCAATCCATGATTACAGCACACTCATTCCTAAATCTATTATATATATATAATCCTCATAGATCTTGCTACAGTATACTCTACAGTAAGAATGACATATGGGTCCCACATAACAGAATATTTTATTTTATACAGAAAAGAGAAGCGAAAGAAAGAAAGAAAGAAAAAAAATCCAAACCGAAAGCCTTCAAACGGGTCGGGTAAATATAAACCCAAAACCGCACAGCAATTGCATGGTGATGTTGGAAGTAATGTGCATAACTGCTGGAGGGGATGCTGCCGATAATTGGATATTATAACTTATAAGGCGCCAAACAATTTTATCCTATTTTTCTTTTTTCCTGGAAACTTTGTCAGAGAGAAGAGAGAGGAGCATCGAGATGAAAAAGGACAAAATAAAGGCGTCCGTACCGATACGCTGACACCCTCCTCCCCACCCAAGGTTCGAAAGCGATTTCTTTCCTGTGCCTATTTCGCCTATATCTCTCCTCCTATCTCTCTATGACTCCTCTGCAATCATTTCCCTCAAATTCCTCACCGTGCTTTTCTTATTCTATTTTGTTGGCCTTTTGATCTTATACTAGAAATTATCTTTAGAAAATCGAACAAGATCAATAGTTATAGTTTATTTATTTTTTTGAAATTGAATGATTATAGTTTATTGTTTAAGATTTATTTGGATTATTAATAAAAAGAATTCTAGTTGTGATAAGACTCAAAATTTCTGAACTTTGAATCCCTCTTTGTTATTTGAATTCTAATAATACTTTTGAGGTGTTAAAAAGTTGGCGGTAAGAATTTTTTAAAACGTTTCGACTGTAATTTGATTTCATTCTAGTGTCTTTATTAAGAAAAAAAAATAACAGTATAAATACTCCTCAAAAGAAAAGGTATCAATTAGCTGCGGTATTTCGATTTATAAATACTTTTCGGAGAAGAAAATTGATAATAGAATTTATATTATCTCCCATAACACACCACCATTTTAACTGGGGTGTTTCAGAATTCAGAATATCGATAACATGCATGAGTCTGAAAACAACACTACTTCTTAGATGCTGAGCTCAAAAGTTGGTCGTGCAACACTGGATACCAACTCTTCCTAAGACATCTCAAACTTTGAGGTGATTTGTGAAAAATCTGAACCAGTCAAATTTTTGTGCACGAATCTGAAAGCACAATAATATTGTCTCTGCATTTGAATTGGCACTGAAAAGATTTAATACTCCTCTTTTGTAGGAATCTGAATCCTCCTAGGTACCTCACTCAAGCAAATTGAAACAGACGGTTCAGATTAACTCAAAACAGTTTCTAATTTGGAGATAGTGCAGGGGCCAGTGTTATTGAGATGCGTGCCAAGTTGAAAGAACGATCATGGACCGTTAGTTTCCAATTCAATAATTTGTAAAATTTAAGCTTTTGACTGTAAAGTTCACTTCAAGAATATTAATCAATACGCTTTTGTTTCACTAATGAATTGGATGGATGTAACACTACTACACTAGTAAAAAAAAAGAAAAAAAAGATAACAATCAATACGACTCTATAGTTAACACGTTTCAAATTATATTCATCATTCATCAATTTCAGCTTTTAAAATTCAAAAGGCTAACATGTTTTCTGGAAGGGATTCTAGAGAACCGTCCAGAAATGATGGATTCCATAAACCCCAATCTTGACCCGTTTTGATTTCGTCATTAACTGCAGTTTATTGCGCTCTCTAGTGCTCCTGCTCTCCTGCCATGCGTCATCAGGAAAGGTAAACATCGCAAACTCACTCCAGTGAACAGTATAATGGAGAGAATTACGGATATCCTTTTGACGACTCGTAGCGTAGGGACCACGTTATCTTCTAGCCCTGGATCTGTACAGTTTACGAAACTGGAGGTGATGGAATCCGGGACTCGAAGTTCTATAAACGCACCATATCTCAAGCAGGAAAGGAAAGATGCACTAAACTAAGCTCAAAAACTAACACAATAAATATTAGCCACAAATTGACAATAAAAAGGTTAAAAACACATTAAAGAGGCAAAGCGGTATTTTTATGCTAGGTTTTCGCTGCAGTTAATACCCAATCGAGTGAGGCTATGGTAGTGGTTTGCTAAACCCGTTAGGGGTTGAACCCGTTTTGCCCGGCCCGTACCCGTTACCCGTGGTACCCGTACCCGTTGCCCGGGTACAAACGGGTAGACGGGTAGACGGGTACGGGTAATAAACGGACCGGACAACATAATTTTGAAAAAAACCCGTTGTACCCGTACCCGTCTACCCGCCAACCCATACCCGTCTACCCGCCAACCCGTACCCGCCTACCCGTACCCATTTACCCGTACCCGTACCTGACCCGTTACAAAATTTGAATTTCAAAATTTTTTTGGCGGCACCATATAGAATTCAGATCCAGTGCAATACCTGACTTTGTAGAATGAGATCTGAGTCATCAATTTTAATTTGGCATGAATCTCAAAACGGACTCCTATATCTAAACTCCATCCGGGATGTCCTTTAACTTGGCACGAATCTCAAAGCATAAAAATTCAGAAAAAAACAGAAAGGAAAAAAAAAAAAAAAAAAAAACCCGCCCGTACCCGGGATACCCGTACCCGTCAACCCGCAACGGGTAATAAACGGGTAGGGTAGTGGTTTTGGGAAAACTACCCGTCTACCCGTTGCGGGTTGTACCCGTACCCGTCCTACCCGTCTACCCGCCCTACCCGTTACCCCTAACGAGTTACCCGGAACGGGTCACGGGTAACCCGTTAGCAAACCACTAGGCTATGGTATTATGCATAGCGCGGATTATTTCGTACTATAAATTAATATCTTTATTTTCAAAGTTCATAATAGTGATATGTTCAATATTCATGTGAAAATATAACTGCTGACTAAATTTTACATTTTTTAGAATCTTTTACTATTATTTTAAATAAATAAATAAAATACATTTTTTTAATAGTCTGAAATTTTTAGATAAAGTAATTTTCTATCTATTTAAAAAAATAATAAAAATGTTCTAAAAGAATACTAAATTTAATCTACAAGTACAGTTTCGTATGAAGATTACATTGCTTGAGAGGTTCAGATTAAGCATTTGGACTTTAAACACATATATGTTATTTTATAATACGGACTATAGTATAGAGGGTAAATTTCGCTGAAGGTCACTAAACTTTGTTATTTGTCTCGAATTGATCACTCAAGTTTGATTTGTCCCTTTTTAGTCACTCAACTTTGTTATTTGTTCCAATCAAGTCACTCTATACTTTTCCATCCAAAATCTTAACGGAATATTCCAATTTCATTCAAAATATTAACGGAATATATTCATTCTATCCAAAATATTAACATAATGAGCATATTCCATCCAAAATACTAACATAATGAGCATATTCCGTTATAATTTTAGATGAAAAAAATACAAAGGGACTTAATTGAGACAAATAACAAAGTTGAGTGACTAAAAATGAATAAATTAAACTTGATTGACCAATTCGTGACAAATAACAAAATTTAGTAACCTATAGCGAAATTTATCCGATACTATGCATAGTACTATAGCCTCGCTCTACCTAATGAGCTGTTGTGCCAACAACAAATCCATTACTATTGAAGTGGTAGTGTGGTATCACTTCCTTGCCTCGCAAAATTTTCAAATCATAATAGTTGTATTATGTTCTATTTTTGTGTAGCGTTGTGTTAACGTACATGTACTATCGACTTGCATTTTTGTCATGGTCTCTTTGACAATCATTATTACTATTTTGTGCAACACACTGTTCATTTTTTGTCATTTTCTTCCTATAAAGTAAAGCTCCAAAGAAATATTGAATATTAGAGATCTGATAAAAAACCATATCCACATAGATGAACTGGAAAAAACCAATCCGGGTGGTGAACATTTATAACACATTCCGCTATTCCTAATTTTAAGAGCCGGTGGCACGTTTGTCTATGTAGTTCTGGCATTTTTGAAGGTCGCGAGATGTTGAATTGGTCGAATTAATGTGATATTTTGTTTGATTTATTTCGTTGTGGAAGTGATGGCAGTATTCAATTCAGTAGTTAATTCGATTTGACAATTAATACTTCAAAAAGATCAAACAAGTAAAATGAAGTCAAATATGTGTGTTTAAAGGTATTTTAATTCGTAAAACATAAGTAGGGTTTGGGATTTAGGTTCATGGTTTAGGATTTACATTGTTAGATACGTTTTCTTTATCAATGAAATTGTGACTGTGCATTCAAAGTCATTCAAAGTCATTTACTAGAATAATTTTCAATAAGTTTTTGTACATAGGTGTAGTGGTTTGCAAACGGGCCGGGTAAAACCTGGGCACGGGCACAGACGACACGGGTCACGGGTGAAACAGGTAGGGTAGCACGGGGTTTTTTTTCAAAAATTGTACCCGGATCGTTTCAACCTCTGGGTATCACGGTCCGGGTAGCACGGAACCGGTCCGGGTTTTTTTGTTGTTGTTTTTTTCTATTTTTTTTGCTGTTTTTTAAACCAATAAAATATAAATTATAAATCAAAATTCATTTGACATGATTGCATATATGAACTCAATAATTTCTGTTATAATAAAACATAAATCAAAATTATGAATTATTTTAAAACAATGTTGCTTAAATCAATTACGTATACATAACACCTAATAGATGTACAAAAACACATATGAAAAAATTTCAGAAAAAATAGTTTTATTTTTATTTACATCTTATATAATCAAATAATACTTATACATATCATTTTTATAGACTTTCAATATTATATGCCCCTTCAAATTTATAAAACATTTTCAGACCGTTCGTTTTCATGCGGGAAATCAATGGTCGATCTGAAATAAAATCTTTCCAGATCTGTTTTAAAATGATCAAGGAAGAACATTGAATGTAACCAATATAAAGTTTGAAAGTTTTATTATGCATGGGCTTCGATCCAACACAAAGTGTTTATGACCATACGATACTTCAATTTTCAATCAACTAGATGGATGGGTAATAATGCAAACAAAATTTGATCAAACTTGGATACAAGACAGTAAATGTAGTGATTTTTAATTTAAACGGTTCTGATCGACCAACATACGATATATTCTCATGCCTCTTCATTAACTCACCAAACAAGAGTTTATGTTTCCTGTTCATGTATAGAAGATGTGAGTAATGTAAGCAACATACATGTAATGCAATTTAATTTAATGTGTCAAAATTATTTAATTAAGCAATAAATATGTTATAACATTAATTACTGCATAAATTTAATTAATATATGTATAATATAATATATGTATATGGAGAGTGGCTAACATCAAAACGTTTGCACCATGCCTCCTGTGCAACCAAGTCATTTTCTGATTTTTAAATTCCAAATGATCAATCCGAACCGTTAGATGTGTTCTCCATATTAAAATGTCCTTGGAGACCAAATTTTACATTTTTTGAAATTTTTTTACTATATATTAAGCCACTTTGATAATCGCTGATCCAACGGTGGCTTAACCAAACAGTAAAATCAGAAGCTACCATTGGATCAGCGATTTTCAAAGTGGCTTAATAAATAGTAAAAAAATTCCAAAAAATGTAAAATTTGGTCTCCAAGCACATTTCAATATGGAGAACACATCTAACTTTTCGGATCGATCATTAGGACTTTAAAAATCGAAAAATGACTTGGTTGCACGGGAGGCGTGGTGCAAACATTTTGATATTAGCCACTATCTATGTATATGTATATATAATTATATATAATATAATATAATATAATTAATATATGTATATTATATATAATATAATTACATATAATTATATATAATTTAGGTTTTTGTACAATTATATAATATAATATATTTATACAAAAATCTAAATTACTCTGTATGCAAACTAAAAAATTTTACAATTAATAATTACACTACAAAAACCTAAATTATACTAAATAAAATACCGATCATTGTACGTTTACCGTTGAACGAAAACTTAAAATAAATTTTTGAGATGATATTCGGATACGTCTCGTCCCCCCCTTCCCGAAAAGTAGTCATACGCGCAAATCCAACTTTTCTAGCCAAAGTTATGGCTGTTTAAGGTTTTTTCAAATGCCGAACTTTGAAAATTCATAACTAACTGTATAAAAATCTAAATAAATTAAAATTTATGTTAATTCTGTTTTTGAATGCTCTACATTCTTGTGTAATCACTTTTTGCAGTTTGGTCCCTATATCAGTCCAAACTGTTAGTGTAATAATCTAGAAGTAAATCATAGGATAATAATATTCTAAATATTTTGTTCATAAATTGGATGATTAATTAATATATCATTTTGTTCCTTGAGATTTATCGAATTTATGAATAATTTTGAGTTCATGACTTGAAATTGTAGAACTTCATAATATAGATGATAAATTCTCTTAATAGTATCTAACTGTGGTAATTAGCAGGAACACTAATTTACTGTAAAAGGTTAGTATGTTGATTAAATGGTGGTTAATTTTTACAGACCATAAACAAATGAGTTGTCATTTTAATCACATAGATACATGTTAAAGAACATGATATTTGACAGACCCTAAATTAAACATTAAATGGATTGTGTTTGTGTCATTAATGTTTCATTCAGTATTAAGTTCTAAAGTATGAAGTGTTCGTCTTTCCTAGATGAGAAATGTGTATTCGTGAGTGTTGTTTAAAGCTATCCGTAAAAAGTAGCTATAACGGTGACATTTCAGTATACATGACTTGTGCGGAGGGGAGATGATTACCAAGACTACTATTGTCCCTCGTATTACTATACGAGTGATAGTATCACCAGGTCTCTTGATAAAGTAAGGTCGCACGGTATGATTACAGAGTTAATCATATTTGATAATTTGCTTAAGATTGAGAAAAGATTAAGTTTTATATTGTACTGTACAAGATCGTCTGTGTAAATTGGATGGTCATAATGCATTCTGTCAGATACCGCGTATGATTTGTAGAAGTTAAAAGGGTTTTAATTCTATTTACCAACATAACAGAGATCCTATCGGGTCACACCAATAGGAAGCAAATCAGAGAAGTTTATGATTAGTTATAAATGTTATAATTAATATAAATGTCATAGAGATGACAAGTTTAAACATATTATATTTATAAGCATGTATGACATGTTGTATAAATATATCACAACAACATAAGTAAGAAATATAATTGTTTAGAACAATTATATAAATATCAAATGGATTATAAATGTTGATTATGAATTAATATTATGGGCCTAAAGCCAATTTCAATTTGGGTCTGAATTAGATTTAGAATTTAATTCAAAAGCCCAAATCAAAAAAGCCCGAAAGCCCAACATTAACCAATTGAATTATGGGCTTATGACTTGAGGGTCATTTTGGTAATTTCACTAAAGTTAATCTTATCCAATGACATTTTAGTAATTTCCAAAAAAGATCAGGGGCATTTTGGTAAAATAGTTTGCTTAGATGGTAATTCTGTAATGTCCTCGAACTTTAAGGGTGTTTTGGTAATTATCCAAAATCGACCTATAGGGGCATTTTGGTCATTTAGAACCGACCTATATGCTTATAAATAGGCAGGTAAGGTGAAAGAGAAAGTTTGCCTATTTCGAGTCCGAGTCCAACTCGATTCGAACATCTTATTCTCTTTCTCGTGTTTTATCATTTCAAATAGTGATTTGAGTAGAAAAGAAAAGTATACGCAATCCACGTATATTCTTGCAAGTTTTGAAAAGTAGTTTTACAGCTTGGTAAAAGAAATACCAGCTCTTTGGTTGCTTACTGGTGGATACTCATAGAGACATCAGACGTCTGGTGTTTTCTAAGCAAGTCCAACTTCAATTGTAATTTGAATTTAGAATAAGGTACAATTATTGTGTTAATTTATTTAAATATTTAATAAATTTAGTTTTAGAAATCAATCAGGGGAACAGATCCTTGACTTTTGGTAGAAGTAAAATTTTTGTCTTACGTTCTGTCCGCACCTTAAGCCTAAATCGAGTTATGCGGTGGATTCCCAAGCGGGATTTGACGCGATATTACCCAACACAAACTTGTGGATTTACCAGCAGAGGTCAAATTTGATGAACATATACATATATTATACACATATTATATATACATATATATACATATAAATACATATATTATACAAACAGCTTTTGAAATGAACCTTAACAAAATTTCTTTTGTTGATTATTTTATTGCGTTTATGTTTTCATAATTTATAATGTTTGTTTCTCATTTTAAGTATTTTATTCAATTTTGACTTGTGTAATTTGAAAATCAATTCTTGAATATATAAAGCAGTTGAATTAAAATAATTATTTCAGATTTTTCAAGGTCAAAGTTTCTATATTTTTTAAAGAACAATGAGATTAGTAAAAGAGATATTGTTGGCTCTCAGAAAATCGTAACAAACAATTCCCATATTTCAAACAATCCATCTATTTTCGAAATTAACTCAAAATAATCCATCTATTTTAGATTTTTTATGCATAGGATCAGATTTAATTTTTTTTTTCGATTCAAACTTTAGATTCATTACAATTATACTGATCTATTTTTTTTTTAATAAGTCTGTTTGAATTCTGTGTGACAACTAAGACGAAAATTTTGAAGGTAATTTTTTTAAGGTTTAAAATTTGTCCGATTTACTGATAATCCAAGGCAATCGGACAAAAAAAAAATGGATCAGAAAATTTTTAACTAGTCCTTTTATGTATAATAAATCAAAATCAATCTTTGTCTTTTTTATTATTATTTTATAATATTTTCTATTAATAAATAATATTCTCTGATCATAATTTGAACTAAAAAATTTCTCTGATCATAATTTGGTAGGCTGATGATTAGACAGCTATTTACTAATTATTAGAGATATATCTAATTATTTATTAATCAACTATCCACTTTGAAATATTTGAAATTTGATCAGAGATATTTCTAAAGACCTTGTCTAGCTATTCACTTTGAAAATTTTCACCAATTCAAAATTTTCAAGAAAATTTCAAATTTTTTTGGCGGGTACGGGTTCACGGTTAAGGGTGTTGGGGTTTCGGGGTGCTATAACCAAAACCAGTTTAGGCTTAAGTTGCGGAATGACCGTAGAACAAAAATTTCTACGGCCAACTTAAGCTCAGGATTATACGGGGTATGTCAGGAAACTTTCCAAGGCGGTCCACCTTCAGTATTCCTTTGGCATCAAAACCCAATTTATTCCTTTTACAGATTTACTCCATGATTGATTTCTAAAACTTTAATTTACTTACCAATTAAATAGATTAATATAACATATTTATATCTTGTTTCCAAATCACAGTTGGAATGCAGACCGAGCGAGTAGAGCCTCACCAGGGAAGGAATCGACTCGGAGTATCACACGTGTGATACCTCTATCGGTTATCCACCAGGACTAACCGGAGAGCGGTTTATTTCTTCTGCGAGAAATACCGTAAACCGCGGAATTCTGCAAAAACACTATTCACGGGGAAAAGACGAAAACCTGTAAACACGAATTTTCGGTTGCTCAGTTTCATCAATATGCAAAATTGACATACCGCTAAATTCGGTAAAACACTATTCATCGATCCCGTAAATATACTCCACAACAACCCGCAAGATTATACGTCAACTACGTATAACTTTCTTTTCTCAACCGAAACACTATTTGGGAGAGAAACCGAGAAAGAGAGAAAATACCGATCCGTTTCGACACGAAACGGTACGAATGAAATTAGCTATTTTCTCTCTACCCCTCCACCCCTATTTATAGTGTTTAGGGTCGGTTGCAAAAGACCAAAATGCCCTCCAAGTTCGGCCTATTTACAAGGTATGTCATTGACACCTCATCCTTTTATATGTGAAATGACCAAAATACCCCTACCACACCCTTCCACACTCTTCTCCATGTTTCTACACATGCAAGGTGGCATATGTGTGAAATGACCATTTTGCCCTTGTGGATAGGATTGATGACATGTCATCTGGATATGATCAATGACATGTCATGCGGATAAGGACGAATCTGAAAAGACCCGAATGCCCTCGGCCCGAACACAAATAATATTCGTATAATTATTCTGAACAATTATATATATATTTTTCTTGTGGTTTGTTGTTTTGGTAATTTATACAACGTGTCCTGCACATTTATAAATTAACCGGTTAACTTTTATACAACATGTCACACACGTTTATAAATTAACCAATGTTTTTGCTTGTTATTTTTACATAACATTTATAATTTAATTATAACACGTATAATTAATTATAACCATCTTAATATTAATTATAATCAATTTATAATTAATCAGTAAGATTCTCCGAGTAGCTCCTATATGGCGTGACCCAATATGATCTGTGTTATGTTGGTAAACAGAGTTAAAACTGTTTTAACTTCTATAATCATGAGCGGCATCTGGCAACACATCATGACCATCCAATTACACAGATGATGCTGTACTGTACAATATCACGATCCAGTAAACAATTTACTTGTGTCTGTTCTTCTGTCTCATAGCTATCAGATCAGTTTCAAGGTAGATGTGTGTCATCCTTGCTAACTGAATCTTTTCTTGATCTTGAGCAGATTATCAAATATAATTACTCTTGTAATTATACCGCTAGCAGATAATCTAACTCTACCAAGGGGCCCAGTGATGCTATAGCTCGTATAGAGATACGAGGGACAAATAGTATTCTTAGTAAACTATCACTTCCTCAGCTAAGCTATACATATGGAAAAGCTACCGTTATGACTGCTTTTTACGGATAGTGTTAGATAACAATCACACATACATATTTCTCAGTGGGAACGATAAATACCTCATACTGTAGAACGTGACACTGAATGAAAACATAAATGACACGAACACAATTCTATTTAATGTTTCATTCGGGGTCTGTCAAATACCATGTTTCTAGAACATGTATCTATGTGATTAAAATGACATCTCGTGTCAGGTGGTTTGTAAAACTTAACCATCTTTTAATCCACATACTGACCTTATCGCGGTAATTAGTGTTCCTGCTAATTACCTTGGTCAGTGACCTTTTAAGAGTATATATTATCTATATTATGGAGTTTCACAATTTCAGTCATGAACTCGAAATGATCCATAAATTCAATAATACTCAAGGCAACAAAATGACATTAATCATCCAATTCATGAACAAAGCTTTATGATAAATTATCGTATTATTGACTTCTAGATTATTACAAACTAACAAAGGGTACACGAGTTCGGCGGGCACGGGTACGGGTCACTGGCAAAACCCGGGCAAATTCGGCGGGTACACGGGTAGGACGGAGCGGTCCGAGTTTGAAATGTATCGGGTTATCATGGTTAAATGGCAAAAAACTGGATCCGACTCTTTTCAATCCGTACCCGGGTTATCCGTGGACCTGAGTCAAATCCGTACACGGTTCGGACTGGACGGATATGGGTCACGAACAGACGGGACCGGGTTTGACCCGCCTGGATATTAGCAAAACACTCATAGATGCAACTCAATCGAGCGACTCAACATGCATATATATTCAAATGGGTGGTGTACTTGAAAATTTGTGAAATATGCTGGTGTCGAATAGACTATTTGGTATCAAAAATAAATAAATAATTGGTGTCGGATAGCTTATTTTGATACTTGTGGTTTTTATAAAAAAATATCCAATCAAGTTAGTTTCTGAAATCTATTTTTTAATCTGTAGTTTATAAGACCAAAGAAAATCTTACTCATAGAGGTTGGATAGGTAATACATCACGTCATTTTTGTGGTTCGTTCGAATCTACTGATCATTTATTTGTGCATTGCCCCTTCTCTTTTCAAATATGGAGTTGGATTGCTCAACATAATAACTTTCTGTTTAAGGGTTTGACTATGGATGATATATGGTTTCTGAATGCCTCTATTCCCCTCAAGGATAAACCTTTGGTAGAGCTTGTTCGAGGAGCTGTGCTTTGGTGTTTATGGCTTGTAAGAAATAAGCTTTGTTTCCAACAATCTCGTATGCCTACTTTAAAGGCCATTGGCTCCAAAATTATTGCTTTAGCTACATTCTGGTGTAAGACCTTAAATAATGGTTCTTTGCTTAACTTATCTTTAATTATGTCTTTTGACATTAATGACTTGCCTTCTCAGGATTTGATTATAGTAGGCCCAAGGGCAACGATTCAACACATGAAGATTTAATCCATATGCTTGGGTTAGAGTTCCTCAATGATTAGTTTGTGGTTTTTTTTTTCCGGTCTCTTGCTATTAGATGCTTACATTAGCATGACTTTGTTGTGTTGGATATTTGGCTAGGCATGATACTGTGTATTGCCTGTGGGTTTTTTTTCATACTGTATGCGTTTCTCTCTCCAGTTTGGTTGGAGATTGAAGCCAAAACAATTTTGTGATTTCTAATGAAATCGGTGGCCACTTTTTCAAAAAAAAAAATTATAGTTTATAAAAAAAATTCATGTTTTGCCAATTATTAAACATGACGTTCTATTCTTATGCCGGTCACATATGGTGTCTTATTCGGAATATCTACATTAGCACGGCTACTTATTTTTTGAAAGCGCTTACAAGCGAGGCAGGCAAGAAATTTTTTATATATAAAATTAAAATAAAAGAAGAGAGAGAAACTGAAAGAGTACATCACATTTTTTATTGATAAAAAAATCGGTAGAATTTTTACTGATTTTAAAAAAGAAAAAAAATTAAATATGTAGGAATTCTACCAATCTAAAACACTTTGTATTTTTCTAGAAAAATATAAAAATAATTTAAAAATAGGTAAAGTATCTATTTTTGAGAAAAAATAAGAATTCTCTCTGTCTATGCATCATATTAAAAAAAAAGAAAATTAAATTTATATTGGCATAATTACTACCGTTTCAATCTTTTTTTTTTTTTAAATTAATAAAAATACTACTGAACTTTCTGCAAATAAAAAAATATGATATATTCTTTCCGCTTCTCTCTTTCTTTTTGTTAATTTATACGGATAAAAAAATTTCAGGCAGGCAGGCAGCTGACTGTACTCTTTAGAAAAAAAAAAGGGAAGCCCTGTAGAAAGGATAAAAAAAAGGCCAGCTCAGCCCGTAGGCTGTAGTCTGTGGACCAGACTCAGCTTCCAAGACACACTACAAGAGTATGAAGACGGTTTATTAAATACCTTTGAACAATGCGCTCCCCGGGACTCGGCTCTTATAAAGGCCCCTGTGATGGATTGAACTGATTGATTGATAATACCCTCTGATCCCTCTCTGGCTCCTCTCTTTCTCTCTCTCCATTTCTTCTCCGCTTTCTATATCATATCATATCATATACCATACCATACCATGTGCGGTATCTCTCTTCCCCCCCGCTCTTTATCCGTTTACACAAACCCAAAACCTTCGTTTGTCTCCTCTACGCCATGTACTCGCCCCATTTTTTTCGGTATGCTATATGTACACATGCCTACAAAACTTATTTTTGTTTTTGTCTCACAAGCCAACATTGGTTTGTGTAGAGTAATCTTTCTCTTGTATTTTATTGTATTGTTGCTGCTCTTCTCTCCCACCCTTTGTTTTTTTTCTCAACTTCCTTTTTTTGGGTTTCAGTGGGGAGCAGAGCACAGCTGGGTTCCACATTGGAGATGCCATTCCTGACCTCCCTCGGAGTATGTTTTCATTTCCTTTCTCTCTCCCTCTCTTCCCTTCTACCCCTCTCTTTCTCTCTCCCTGTGTTAACAAAAGTAAATGTATTAGGTCCAAACATCAGCTCCAAGTCGTCCAGTAACCTCACCGCCGTCAACTCCTCTCCATTCCATCTCCAGTTCGGTGGCTTAGCAAATGCAGTCAGGATCTTCTCTCCTTCTATTGTTCCTTTCCTCAATCGCAGCAACCTCATAAGATGATTCTAAACTCTCCTCTTTATTTGTCTCCATTTTAATTTAAAAGGGAATGGCAACTTTGGAAATGGCAGCGGCGCAAGTGATGGGAGCAAGAGGTCAGATAGAGAATTGGGCCGATTCTGGCATGGCTGTCTCCAGCCCCATTACTGATACCTCCACTGATATAGACACCGATGAAAGAATTAACAACTTGGTTAGTGAGATGAATTGTTACTTTGTTATTTGCTCTGTTTTCACACGATTAAAGGGATGTAGTTCTTGATAAAGTTCTATTGTTTTAGGTTGGAGGTGATCCACAGAGAGTTGCGGGAGGTCTGGATTCATCTATTATGTCAAAAGAACGACCTGGAGATCAAAGGGTATGCATGCATATAATCCTGTAACTATTTATCATAAATTGGAGTTTGTAGTTTTGAGTTCCATACTTCAATTTCCTTTAAAATCGCTTATTTTTTCCAGACTCTGAGGAGGCTTGCTCAAAACCGTGAGGCTGCGAGAAAAAGTCGTATGAGGAAAAAGGTTATTTTTATTTGTATTGTAATTTATAATATGCTAATTTCTCTTTTTGATAGTGACCGTGCTGTGCGCAAAATGGATCTATTTTCTTATTATACTTTGGGAAAGACTTTTGTCTTTCCGAGCAAAAGTCACCTCGCTAAAAGGTGCGACTAAAATCCCTTATTTGTATATAACATTGCCTTAAACCTCAAGTAATAATGTAATATGACTATTTTTATGCCTTGGGCTTGTAAAACTTTTGCTTTGCAAGTTTCAAATCCTTGAGGAATATAACATTATTACATGGGAATATGTAATTAATGTTTGGTTGATATAAGAGCCTATCTCCTCAATGTCTTATTTATAAGTCACTTGCAAGGTTCTCTACATTTTAGGTACAAACAAATGCATACCTTGTTTTTATTTTGTTATATGAAATAATTATAATCAATTGATAATTAGCTCTCTACTAATATTGAATATCATGTTTTTTGGGTTTCCTTCACATTCGGTATTGAATATGGAAACTTATATTACTGTTTTAATTCTACTTTCTGCAGGCATATATTCAGCAGCTGGAGAGTAGCCGAATAAAGCTGATGCAACTCGAACAAGAACTAGATAGAGCGCGGCAACAAGTATTAACATCATTTCGACGAACTCTTTTTACTCTTCTCCAACATAGGGCTTGTATTATTTTCTTATTCTTTATTTTTGTAGGGTATCTTCATAGCCAGTGGAGTTAGTGGTGACCATGGTTATTCCACAGGAGGAAATGGTTTGTCCCTTCAAAACCTACATTTTTTTTTCAACAATGTATCTTTGATTTTTGATTGGATAAATTATCATTATATTGAATAATAATATGCCGTATAAGATAGTGATAACTTTCCTATAGGGGCTTTGGCTTTTGACATGGAGTATGCTAGGTGGCTCGATGAGCATCAGCGCCACATTGCTGACCTGAGGTCGGCTTTGAATTCCCAAATTGGAGATGATGATCTTCGCGTCCTTGTTGATGCAGTGATGATGCACTATGATGAGGTTTTTAGGCTCAAAAGCATGGGAACCAAATCTGATGTATTTCACATTCTCTCTGGCATGTGGACCTCCCCTGCTGAGAGGTTCTTCATGTGGCTTGGAGGGTTTCGCTCTTCTGAACTCCTCAAGGTGACATGGAATTTGTTGTTGCATTTTCTTGTGCTTTATTATCTCTCTGTCATCAAATTGCATTGTCAATCTGCACTGTAGATGTTATGCTTAATGCACTGCATCTTTCTGCCTCCAACAGGAGGATTATAGAATCATTAATTAAGTATTACCTTCAGTGATGGACCACTAAGGTTGTAGTGGGGTCAAATGACATCCCCTGAATATTGCAATCTCCAAATGTAAAAAAGTCTATTTAAACTATTTTTAACTAAATTCCCCTTTAAAATAGTTAATTGACACCATTATTACTCGTTATTTCATTTAAGTTTTAATTTGTTTCCAAAAATTATATGATTAGATGTATCTTCTTTTGATTGGATGTCCAAAATAATTCATTTTCTTTTCAACCAAAACAGTCCTACTGGAGCAAGTCAATTCTTTTATTTTTTTGAATTAGCTCTCCAAATATTTTATGACGTAAGCATCAGAAATTTCCAAAAATCACAGGTACTTGTTAGCCAGCTTGAACCGTTGACGGATCAACAGCTGATGGGTATATGCAACCTCCAGCAATCATCTCAGCAAGCTGAGGATGCATTGTCTCAAGGAATGGAGGCATTGCAGCAGTCTCTGTCTGACACTCTAGCTTCGGCTTCTCTTGGCCCGTCTGCTAGCTGTGACAATGTAGCAAATTACATGGGTCATATGGCCATCGCCATGGGAAAGCTTGGCACTTTAGAAAACTTCCTTCGCCAGGTAACAAACCTGCATAAACAATTTGAAAAGCAACATATTAACTTTGTAAAAAGGTGTCATTGTGGAGTACCATTAAAGTCGAAATCATATATCTATTAAATCTAGTTCCTTTATGATCTGATGTTTTAGCTATTATGCATTATGACTTATTGGAGGGATTATATTGCCTTTAATAAATTGCAAACCTGAAAATAAAATTGCTGTTTTTGGGTCTTTTGCAGGCCGATCTTTTAAGGCAGCAAACATTACAACAGATGCATCGCATATTGACAACTCGCCAAGCGGCACGTGCACTTCTTGTCATAAATGACTACTTTGCACGCCTAAAGGCTCTCAGCTCTCTGTGGTTAGCTCGCCCGAGGGATTCATGAGATGCCTCATCCTTCCTTTTCTCTCAAGTTCAGCTGACCCGTAAAATTGACTAGAGTACCACAATTTTGTTCAATGACCGATCGTCGTCCTTTGGTCAAATGCGGTGGTTGTAAAATTTGGAGTTGTTGTATGTATTGGTCAGCATCGGATATTATAGAAGTTTTGTTGTAGTTGAGTAGCCTGTCGAGTTTTTTGTGATGGTGCTGGGGCTTTAGAATTAGAAATGGACGTATGAACTTGCTAACTTAAGCATCTTATTCTCTTTAATCAAAAGAAAAGAAAAGAAAAGTCCTGCATCTGCAAGAGATAATTTAATATGCATAAATATTAAAATGTATGAACTTGCTCATTGGACGAAATCATCAATGTTAATCAACTAGGTCCAATAAATTGTTACATTTTGTAGTTAAATATTTTAACCTGTATGTAAATAAAAAATGGATATACCCTGTTATGGTTTTGAAAATTGTATCCCAGCAAAAACTGTGGTGGTGCCTGGTGAAATGCTGCTGATGCTTTCTTTCCTAAGATTTTTTCCTTTTGTGGTGTGTGCGTGTAATGTGGGTTGCGTGTTGGTAGTTGATTCGGGATAGCAATAAAAGCTACCATGCATCGTTCAGTGTAAAAATCTCTTGGAAGCTGAGCATATATACGATGTGTCCTGTTCGCTCAGGCACTTTCAAGACTCTGTTCATTTATTAATTATTATATTATTTTCTCATTTAATTTCTCTAGCTCAGGCCGCGCGACAACCTCAGGCGCATCTAGACCATGCATCGAACAAACAGTCAGTTCTCCATCAAGATTCAAGTATGAGGTCGATAATTTGATTGTGTGCACGTTTATAATTGATCTGTGCAACTCTGTCTAGTAACGTTATAGTTTCAAATTCATATTAAAGCGAAACACAAATTTCACTTTTCCCACATAGTAAAGCGGAGAATCATAAAAAATAGATTAAAGTTGTACTCTCATTTACTATTTTATCTGTCCCATTCCCATACAAGAAAATTCTTATCATCGCTGTCGAATGGGATAATAATTATCTTCTTCTTGCTTCATTTTATACGTCTACAGTCTTTTTGTGATAGTAAATTAAATGTAAATTCTGGTAAATAACGATATGATCCATACTATACGTCTCTTCTAGCCCATAATAGCCCAAATAAAATATCTTGTAATTTTGTTTAGTTTTATAGGCCAGGCCCAATTAACGCTACTATCTCCAATTAATCAAAATCCGAGAGCTCGACTAGACAGGAGCTCAGTTCGAAGCCTAATCGAAGAGCGAGAAGCGAGGAGAGGAGAGAGCGGAGACGAAAATGAACACCGACATAACAGCGTCAGCAAAGCCGGAGTACCCGGTCATCGATCGCAACCCTCCGTTTACAAAGACCGTCGCCAACTTCAGCACGCTCGACTACGTCCGTCTCTCCACCATCGCCGCCGTCTCCGTCACCGTCGGTTACCTCTCCGGTACTCTCCTCATCTTATGATTTAGTAAGGTTTCTTGAACCAAATCGGATTGGTTTGCGCACAATTTCGTTTGGGTCGTTTTGGGACGATTTTGTTTGGCTTGGGCATTTTCAAGGAAAGATCCAAGAGTTTCCCTACGGATATTCTATTAAATCGTGGTCTATTCTTGTCCCGTATCTGATTCATTTTTTAGTTGCTTGAAAAAAAGGGCATTGTAAAAATTTGAGCTAATCATTCCTTAGTTCTGAGCTTTCTTGAAGCGAATTGAAGTGTCTGAAACGATTTGGTTGTTTATTGGGGTTATTTCAGAAGCTTGGTTGGTGTTTGGTGCATATTGGGTACAAATTGGCATTACTGCCAAATATGTTCAAGAATTATTTGAATGTGAAAATTAATACTATGTTGATCTTAGTAAAACTCTCTAGGATGTACTTTCCAGCATGTTTTAATACTGATTTTGGTTTTTTTTACTTGTGTGACTTAGCATGTACTTTCCAGCACGGTATTGGTTCCAGTTCACCAAAATTTTCATGGAATGATTTTATTCTCTTTGCAGTTTTATTGCTAGATGATTGCATAAATGAGGTTGAATTGATGATTAAAGTAGATAAGCAGTGTTTTGGTTGAGTGTTGGTTGGTTGCATAATTGGGTTTCACTAGTATCTTGGAGGTCACTACATCTGAATAATGGTAAAATGATTTTACCAACTGAAAGAGGAAGCAAGTTAGTTCCAAATTTGACATAGAATTATACCTTCTCTAGAAAGAGAGAGACTATTATATCATTGCTAGGGTGCCACGACCAAGGTTTGGGAATGGAAATATTTTCATTAAGAATTTGTATATCCTATCATTTTTGAAAAACAAAATTCATGTTGACTGCTAAAAGATCAATATATATTGTATATCCTTTCAGACAGTAATATATCATATGCCCCTCTAAAGTATTGAAGAAATCACATGTTTCTCTTCTCCCAGTTTCGGTGAAGTATCAATACTTCTTTATTTTTTTTCCTTATATCTAACTACAAATGTGGGAGGGGTTTAGGCCTGATTGAAGGAACTGAGGAAGAGAAGGGACAGAGGCATCAGTTTTTTTTTAAGGGAATACCAAAATGGTCTTTATCGTATTCATGTTATTACCCCTTTGTCGTTGAAGCCCTTAAAATGGTTTCTGATTCCTTATTTTTCCTATTGTAGGGATAAGACCCAACATTAGAGGTCCATCTATGGTGACTGGGGGGCTGATTGGGGTAATGGGAGGTTTCATGTATGCGTACCAGAACTCAGCTGGCCGTCTGATGGGTTTCTTCCCCAATGAAGCTGAGGTAGCACGGTTCAAAAGAGCATGATGGGAATTTGTAGTGTTAAGAGTTATTACCAATTTACACTTGAATTTTTTACCTTTGCATTTTGCTGAATAATGTTTTCAGATGCTATACTGGATTGTCAGTTAGACTATGCTGTAATTGGCCTATGTGTGTTTTTGTTGTTATGTTATTTTCCGCCTCAGCTGAAGCTCTTGGGAGATATTTTGAGAATTAGACCTGAAAATTTTTGTTGCCAGAAAGTTCTTCCGAGGGGAATTTCATATCTCAATGTTTGGCATTTTTTTTTATAGACGTTTCATATTTTACTGGTGAAAAGCGTCTCTCGCAGGTGTTTTTTGGTTCTTCAAGTAGAATTGTTTTTCTTCAGCGAAACCGAATTATAGCAAGTTTGCAAATGAAAGTGTAAAGTCTAGTGGTGAAGACACATGGTTTCTATGTGAGGTCATGGGTTCGATACCCGAATGGAGGAAATTATTTATTGTATTACAAAGTTATTAAATAATTGAGTAGCTTGACCTCCAACCTTTACTATAAAAAAAAAAGTGTTCAGTGTATTGTTTTGCAAAACACTTAGAAATAACAGTTATGCACTTACCCTTGTAGTCTTGAATCCGTATCACTCAGGTACCTAAGGTGCAAGTGGTGAATCTGGACTGTTAATTTCACTTGGCACGAATCTCAAAGCAGACCTCCACAACCTTGACATGCACCAGATTGAGTTTAATATGAATGAAATTGATCTGAGCCGTCTATTTTTTTCAATTGCATCTCCGGTACCAGGGGGACATGGACTCTCTAGTCTCAACTCTCAAGTCTAGGTGTTATAGAGCCAATTTGTGGAAAAATCAGACCAAATTTATTACTTTGGAGTAAAATTTCAAACGGGGAACGCAGCATCCAACAACAAAATCTTTTTGACGTTTATTCTATTATTTTCTGTTATTGTCTTCAACTTTATATGCTTCACAGTTCATTATGATAGTTCGACGGATCATGGCTCCTGGTATATGTGGTGGCTGCAAGAGCTTCATTTTCTCATTCCATCTATGGGTTTTTCATTGCCAGAATTCAAATTCATGATTTAATTGGAAAACCCGTCCTATATCACAGTCATCTAATAAAAATGGTTGTCGTCCAAGTTTATCAATCTTTTTAACAATCCGTCTGTAATTCCACATCACATTTTATAATTACTAATTTCAACAATGCAATGTTTGCAATTGTAAAATTATCAATTATAAAAATATTATGTTTGCTATGTTAGTGATATTAAAATCCTAAGAATGGAAACATTTTCAATATTGCTAAATTGTAGATTTGGTCAAATAAATTAAAATTTTATATAATTACATAGATGGAGAGATACTCTTAACCGGTTAACCCTTGTCCTTTCGCAAGAAAACTGCATGTTTTTTTCTGTTGAGATAGAATTGCAACTTTTTTTTTTAAGACTTGGTAGTGGCTACCAAGGATAATATTGAATATAAATAATTGTACAACCATTTTCCATACAAACCAATAATACAACCAAGAAAACAGAAAGCTAAACAATTATTTGCATTGCCGTGCCCACATGAGTTTCTTCAGGTGAACAGTAGCATGCATTTCCATCTCCTAGCTAGCGATTATACTTGAGCTAATCGGTTGCTCTCCAAACACTATCCGATTTCGTTGTTTCCAAAAATGTGCCACAAGACGCACATGAACCTTGCCGCCCAGCATTTCCGTTTCATCCTTCCTTGCATATTTCCAAGATTCAATCCATGTGTCTTGTATTGTCCCTGCCAAGTACATAATTCTGCATCTAAGAAGAATGGTTATTGTGTTCCAAACCGCCTTTGCGTAGGGGCATACAAACAGCATGTGGAGAGTTGTTTCTAGGGTACAGTTTGGACATAGAACACATCTCGTATCCAGAAGCATACCTCTTCTGTAAAACTCCTCTCGAAAGTACTTTTTCCTGAAGCGTTAGATACGTAAAACTTTGCACCGTAGGTGGTGTTGGGCATTTCCACAAGAATAGAAACTTCCTTTTGATCAAACCTCCACTACTAAGAATTTTATAGGATGATTTCGCAGTGTATAACCCTGATTCTTCCCAATTATCGGGCTACTTCTTTCAGCACAGATTTCTCTACAATATTTAAGAATCGCATAGCACTTATCCAATTAGTTAATTATGTGATACCATTCAACTGGGAATGCGAAATACAAAAAAAATGCCTAATCTCTAATAAAAATTCATCCTCTCTTCAACTGGAGGACATCGTATTAGAAGATTTATTTTTTAAAATGAAAGAACTACACAAACAAAAAGTGAAAAATCTTCCAGCCAAAATAGTAGAGAGAGGGAAAAGAGAGATTAGTTTCTCCATTATAACAACATTTGTGGTCTTTTTGCTAGTTGACTTTGGAGTATAGGTGTAAAATATGTCAAATATTTAACATTCAGGATAAACATAAAACCTTTTATTTGTGAAGACTAGTTGGGTCCATATTTAAGTGACTCGTCATGCCAGTTTGTTGCAGCCCAGATTGACCGTCTGCTCGACTCGTTGTCATAACAAACTACCTTTGTGCAGATTTGAAAGTTCAGATTTAAATGAAACATAAGATACACATACTATGTTGATAAGCTTGGCACAAAAAATAATATATTAAAAGGAACCATGCTATGCTCCTCTCAAGATATAGATAACAACGAGCACGATAACAAATGCAACGAAAACTGATAGCAACATACGCACATCCCTGCCTCGTTCTTCTCAAGCTTGTAAGACAAGCTTTTCAACTTTGGTAGTTTATAATATTTATAGCATAATAAACCAAATGTTCTATAATAGTAACAAGCATCAATTTGTACCAAGAGCAAAGAATGCCAAATGAAAGATGGTAAAACAACAACTGCTTTTGCAGGTGTCACTAGGGCATTTGGGTTATTTTAGGTTATGGATGAAGCTTGGACATGTTCGATTACTACTTAGAATTGTAGAGAATTGAATCTGAGTTCATTTGGAACTGATTTGAGTTGATTTGGACTTGAAACGAAGAAGTTATGGCAAAAAAGGACTGAAAAGGACTTGTCTGTGAAGTTTTTATACTTCCATGGACTTATTTGTAAATTTCCAGGGACTTGAGGCTATAATTTGAGCTTTTGACAGGGTCTGGAATAGAAATTGGGCTTTTGAGGGCCTGTTTAAAAGGATTTTATACTGCTAGGGACTTGTTTTGTAAATTTCCAAGGGCATCTCTGTTGATTTTAATAAATAGAGGGACTTATATGTAAAGATAGATATGTTTAATAGTTTCTAGGCTTCAAGATTGGTGTTGGGCCTTTGAGATCTGGATCTGATGCATTAATAGGTGTAATGGGCCTTCGATCAGTGTGCAAAGGTTTAGATTCTTGACTTTTGGGCTTCAAGATTAGCACTGAGTTTAGTTTAAACAGAGGGCTTTGAGATTGGGCTTTTGGGCCTTGACAAGTGCACTAGGCCATCAATAAGTGCACAGAGTTCGGATGTCAATCATTTAGGCTTTAGGATTCACACTGATTCTTTTAATTAAATCAAACGACTGACAGGTGGGGTCTACATGTCAGGAAACGGTCAGATTCATTTAAATATAGGCCGTTGATCAATCGAGCACTTTAGAAATCGTGCAACCCGATGAATCTTAGGGTTTATCTCTGACAGAGTGGAGCAAGGAGGATTCCGGCTGATTCCAGTCACGGCGGTGTCAGCTGGCTCACTTTGAATAGTCCTTGTGTATTTATCTTTTGATTTAAATCACTTTATTCCCTATTTTTGATTATTTTTGCAAATAAATCAAAGGGTTAGATGAGCAAGGATGCCAGCTGGCTCACTACACTCATCTTTACCTCTAATTAATTTGTAAAAATGACCTAGGGAGGCAGAACAAAAAATAATGGGAGAAAAAAATGAAGAAAATAGATTAAAAGGTGATTTTTTATGAAGGATTTGTATTAAAACAGTAAAGTTTTGTATTTTCAAAGTTTTATATACATTTTCCTATATATTTAGGTATTTTTAGAAGGAGTATCAAGACAGAAACAAAAGCAAGAAGAAAATATAAAAGAAATACTCAAATTTGCAAAGAGTGGAAGATGAAATCTGAAACCCTGGAAATCCTTTTATTATCTGATAAAACCAAACTTTTAATTACTGTCATTTAATTATTGCAACCAAATTTAGGATCTTAAACAAACAAACCAACCATTTGCAGAAATTCTAGAAACAAATTAGTTTGAGTAATTGTCCAGATTAGACTTGAACCGTCCTGTGGATCGATACCCTGAGTATACTACTCGATATGATTGTACACTTGCAATCCGATTCGAAAGATGTAAACAAGGTTAAAAGGTACAGTTTGCTGTACTGAAACTTTGTGTATACTTTTGTGCGAATAGTACTTAAAAATAAAGAATCATCACATCATCAAATTGTTATTAGAGATCATGATTAAAGTTAATTAAAAATACAAAATCATATAAATTTTCTATTAATATGTGTCTTAATATTTAGATAATTATTATTTTCATTGATATATTTGTTTTTTATAATATATCTCCGTTGCAACGCACAGGTATGATACTAGTATTTGACTAAGCATATACGTGAAGGTAAGTTGTAGTCATGACGTTCTTCTGAAAAAAAAAACATTTAAATAAGATAGTTTATTTGTGTTTTGCTTCTTGAAAACGGGGTACAACCCTACAAGAAATAACGTATATCTCGAGCTGTACTAGTATAAAAGAAAAATTACACTGAGAAAAAGGACAGTCAAAAGAATGATACAAGACATAATTAATTAAGCACAAAAACAATGGGCATTCTAACCCTACTCAACTAATAAATAAGACTCATGTATCTCTGTCTGGAAAAAAAAGAGAAGGAACCTTACGATAATTCAAGCTACAACTTACAAGTAAAAAATCGTAGGTCAAACATGGAAAAACACAGGTCAAAAGATTAGGTTATGTCATTAACGACTAGAGTTAAAATGTCTCGTTGCTTTCATGTCTCATTTTATAGTCTATGTTTCAAAGTCTAATTAAACAGGCAATTCGAATTATATTATGATCTTCATATTAAAATATGTATTTGAAACCTTAGAGTTGGAGATCAATTTTTTTTTTAATTTGTTCATTATTATTTTTAAATAAGTACAAAATTATTGTTTTTGGACCATCCAAAAAAGTGATTTTGTACCTATCTAAATAAATAGTAAAAAATTTGGTCACCAAGCACATTTATTATGGAGATCATATTGAGTGGTTTGGATTATTTGTTTGGACTTTGAAAATAAAGATAATTATGTAGGGCATGAATGGAGGCACAAAATCAATGGAGCATTTTGACATTAATTATAGTTTTAAAATATTAAACATGATTAATTTGATTTTTTGTGTATTTGATATAATAAAATTGTATTGGAAATATATGTGAATTATTATAATTTAGAACGTTAAATATGTTATTATAGATTCTAGAAGGGCATTACTTTTTTTTTAAGGGTATACCCAAAATTCCCCCTAAAAAATAAGAAAAATCAGTACCAATATAAAGGTGATAATAATAATAATAATAATAATAATAATAATAATAATAATAATAACAACAACAACAACAACAACAATAATAATAACAATAATAATATTAATTAATTATTATTATTATCATTATTATTATTATTATTATTATTATTATTATTATTATTATTATTATTGTTGTTGTTGTTATTGTTGTTGTTGTTGTTGTTGTTATAATAGTTTGTATTGTATTAATTTTATAATACTCTTAATATTTGTATAATTATTTTTAAATAGTATAATTATAAAAAATAATCAAGGAATATAAAGAAAAGAAAATGAATGAAATTTTTGTAATAGAAAATAAAAAATATTTAGCTTTCTTTCAAAAGATATCTTAGAAATTTTCTTTATTAATATTATTTTATCTTTCACTCTATTTACTCATATTTGATTAGTCTTTAATGATTTTCTCTTAAATATTCTCTTCTTTCATATTATTACTTGCCAAAAAAGATTGAAATACCTAAACACCCCAACCAATTCTCATGTCTCGGCCCCTATAGATAAAATGAGTTGATTAATACTTAGGAAGCGTCTAATTATCCACAATTAAATGTTCATAGTTTTTTTTAAAAAAAAAAACAGTTATTTGACTTATGTGAATCCTGTAAAATTCCAATTCTATACTGTAATCTCATATAAAAAATCATATATAAAATGCATTTTAAAATTCTAATATCTAGCGGGACCACTTTATGTACTTGAAACTTGCACAATTTGCTAAACTAACTGTACTTACTACGGGACTACTTGGTGTACTTCTCTAACTTAGAGTTCATGACAGTTTTAAAACCTTCTAGAACATTTTAAAATCGGACCACTTCTCAAACTTGCAATTTTTTCAATATAACCCCGGAAATTATGTAAAATTAATTTTTTTTGTGAATCAAATTTTCTTTTCCGAAATTAAAATTAGTTTTCATTTTTTTCCTTCAATTATTAATATTTATATATGCATCTATATCATGTAAATTAATAATACACATACTGTAAAACATACATATGCAAACTATAGAACTTCAATACTGTAAAATTATCAAATGTAAATCATAAAACTAACAGATGCAAACTATAAAATTATAAATCTGAAACTTAAAACACTATAAAACTGAGATAAATGATGAGCATAAATTATGTATACTTTTTCCTAGGGTTAATTGACCAATTTCTATGCATTTAGATTAATTTAGTTTAATTTAGTTTAATTTAATTTAAAATTATACCAAGAATCAAGTTACTTCCCAAGTCTATTCAAATTTCAGGAAATGGAGCAAATTATAGATCTTCTCGCAAGCTTTCCGAAAAGTGGTAGAACACTAAAAACGGAGCTACGGATAATGAGTTATGCCCATTTGAAGTTTGGTTCATAGCTGAAACAGAGGCAGTACACGGATCATACAGACTCCGCATACAGAGCACCCCTGGCCGAATATAGAAATTCCAACTTTCGACATCTTTTCGTATTTTGGTTATATCTTGGCCATACGAACTATGTTTTAGGCAAATAAAAGCTTGCTGAAAAGATAACAACGAGATCTACAATTTTAGGAAGGTTATAAATTAGAATTTGTAATGTGCAAGTCGCAAGAACTCTTTTAGAAAAGCATTAACTAAAATTTATTGCCATATCTCAAGAGATCTTAATTGATTCACCTTCCATCCTTGGTTGCTTGCTCTCCAAGTCACAAAATAACTATAAATGAGAGGGAGGCAGCAGGAGGAAGGGTATCTCCCGTTTGGGAAGGCCATCTCTGAGAGACCACCATTTTTTTCCACTTTGTTTCGAGGGTTTGGAAAAAGGAGGCTCAGCTTGGAGCTTGATTTCTTGGAGTTTTATCATTTCTTTCTTCTTTCTATTTGTTTTGTTTTCTCTTTAACTATGTTAGTTTAGACTCTTTAGTTTCTAGGGTTGTGATGTAATCGAATGTTTTGTTTTGCATGTTAATTATTGGATTTTTGTGTTGAAATTTGTGTTTGCTTGATTGTGTTTGATTTTAATTGCTTAGATTAAATTGTTTGATTTTTATTGGTTTACCACTATATGCATGGCCACATCTAGAAAATACTTTAGCCCTTATAATCTCTCAACCAAACTAAGTACATGAGGTAGAATTAGTGATCCGAAAAATGAAATCAAATAGTAGCCGACGGGTGAACATTTTCTCATATCGACGGATAGAGGTTACCTTTAGTATACCAAATAAGCAACTAGGTAATTCAGACCAATATACGACAGTTGAGGTCTAGAACCTGACGAGGGCAGATATTGCAATTCCATACTAAGTTAATAAACCACAAACAACATTTGAGGTTCAGGAACATTAGGTCTGGTCACACAGGGGCCACACGGACTGTGTACAATAGTACCCGGCCCGTGTAGGACACTACATAGACCGGGTACCTCGAGGCAGAGCTGAGATGAAGTCATAAACCCTGGAAACCCTTTTTTTTATTCTTTCGAAAAACCAAAACAAAAAATCTTTATTGTTTTAAGTACAATCAAATTATTATTTCTCACTTCTAGATTTTAGTTAACTTAAGTAGAGTCTGGTAATATTCAAACCGTCCCTGAGGATCGATACCTGATAATACTACGCGACAGGATTGTATACTTGCAATCTGAGTGGAAAATGTATTTAAGGTTAAAAGGTATAGCTTGCTATACTGAAACTTTGTGCATACGCTTTTGTGTGAACAATAAACACACTGCAAACTTCAATACTATAAATTTAAAATATATAAACAGTAAAACTAACAGATGCAAACTATAAAACATCAATACATCAACTATTCACAACCATATTGTTAAACATTAGTAACTGTTAACAAGCATAAACTGTCACTATTGAAAACATCACTGTTCAACAGTAACAAAAAAAAAACAATAATATTCTAAACACAAATTCATACATTTCACACAAGCATACTATTCAACATACAAAAACTTTTACTTCATAACCCTTTGTTTAGTTTTGTTTGATGAGTTAGAAGCCTCATCACTAGAACAATGCGTTCTTTAGAAATGTCATCCTGCAAAAAAAAAAAAAAAACAAATAAGGTTATAAAACTATGAACAATATTCTATAAAACACTCTACATATCATGTAAAACTATAAACTATATCCTGTAAAATTGTGAACTATATATTGTAAACCTTTTAAACATCAATAATAATAGATATTGTAAAATGATGCATATATCGTATAAAACTATGAAATATATCCGATAAAATACTCTACATAACCTTTAAACCTGACTCATATATCATGTAAAATACTGTATAGATCTTATAAATCTATTAGAAAAATATTAGAAATTTAAATTAATATTAGAAACAATTGCAAATTTTTTTGTAAAACTATTTGAAGAATTCTGTACAACTAGTGCAAGAATCTTATAAAACAATTACAATAATCATGTAAAACAATTGCATCAGTTGGAATACTAACTCAACATGAATTAATCTAGATATGTAAAATAAAGATCTGAAAACTATTGCATAGATCTTGTAAACTATTACATAATAAAGATTAATTAAGACCACAATAGATATGATCCTCGATTTTAGTCATATGGTATGTAAAAGAATGATCTAAATAGATGTAAGAATGAAACAAATAGATGTAAATAGAAGAAAATAAATAGATGTAAAAGAACGATCTAAACATATCTAAATAGAAAGAAACAACTAGAAGAAACAACAGACCTAATCTGATCGGATGCCGCAATAGTGTTGGAGAGGTGGTGAGGAGGAGAGGAAAGTGATAAGCTCCGGAGAATACTATAAAAAAAACAAGATTAATACTCCATATCGTCTTTATGCCATCTCTCTCCTCTAGATCATCTCCTCTTATCTTCTCTAGATCACATCTCCATCATCTCTTATTCAGATTTTCACAAAATAAATACTATAAAATCACAATATGCATATTATAAAACTATAAAGTTAATACTATAAACTAACAAAATCAATACTTCAAATCATCTTGTTTTCATCTCTCCTCCGTATCACCTCTCTCAAATCATTTTCTCATATCTCATCTATATCGTCTCTGTCTCATTTCTCCTCTATCTTACATTTTCTCTGAAACATAAGCCACCTTTTACGGCCCAGCCTATGCCCGAAGCCCACTTTGTAGTGTCAACGAAGCTTCCCACGACTTGAACTTGGACAACATTCCTCTTCGCTCAGTCTTTCTGCTAGAGTCAACCCATTTGTTGTTCAAAAAGAAAAAAAAGAGTAAAAAATCACTACTTTGTTCTACTTTTGTCGGACCATACCTTCACTTCTTATTTTCTTAACTATTTCAAAACCCCAATCGAAGAGAAATCTCGTCTGAGACTTAGTTTCTAGAAGAATCGACTCTACGCCGGCGATGACTGGGTCTGGTTTCCTTTTTTCCCCTTTCTCGCGCTTGTTTCGTTTATCTGGTTAAGTAATCGCAGAAAATATGGTTAATTTTTATCGGATAAAAGTAGGTCGTGGTAGTAGTAGTAGTATGTAGTATGACTTGATTGATTACAGTTACTTGATTTTGATTTATGAGAACTTATCATTGGTCTTTGATACCACTGCTGCTTTCTTGCTTCAGAAGTAATTATACACTGTTCATTATCTATTTTTCCACTTATCTGTTAATCTTTAAGATGCGGATGTAATGGTATTTTATTAAATATAATTAATTGTTCCCTTTCCAGGATTGATAGAACAGAAATGGCAAAAAGACCTAAGTAGTTCCCTTTTTGTTCCCTTTGGTCCCGACCTAGGTCTTCTTGGTATTTTGATTCTGGGTTTCTTGGTTGGGACTATGCTGCTACCATCAGGTGGCCTGGGCTGTGATTGTACTTGGATATTTAATATGCAAATTTAATTTCATTTAATGGTTTTCTTGTTGTTATAGGCCTTCGTGGCTTGTTGACGGCAGAAGAATTGCAACTAAGATAAAGAATCCATCTGAACAGACAGATCCAACTAGAGCCAAATGGCCAAGCAACCCGACTAAATCTTGCCCAAATTGCAACCATGTTATTGACAATAGTGATGTAAGATTTGCATCTTTGGTGAACTTATGAATTTAGTGATGTAAATCAGCAACAAAAAAAGGAGCTTTTTCAGAATTTCTTCTGTCTAGTTCTTGAAGATCAAGGTCGATAGTTAATAATATAAATAATGATAAGAATGACCTTAATCTTTGGTTTGAAGGTTGTAGATGAGTGGCCTGGCTTGCCAAAAGGTGTGAAATTTGATCCTTCAGATCAAGAGCTGCTCTGGCATTTACTCGCTAAGGCTGGAAGAAGCAATACAAAGCCTCATCCTTTTATTGATGAGTTCATACCAACTGTTGAGCAAGATGAGGGGATATGTTACACTCATCCTAAGCGACTACCAGGTTTGTGTGTGTGCATGCGTGTGCCAGAGAAGCTTGTTTCTAATCTTTGTAGTGTATTGCTTTTTTCATTGCTTTTCCTAGGATAGACAAAGTTGCAGGTTTGGTATGAAATAGCATTATTGTTGCCACTAACATGAGCAGTTGCCCTTTCAATAAAATAACCTAAATGAACACTAACAAAAATAAGAAGAGAAAAAAGAAAAAATTCGGTACATAAATGATCTGTATAAGCTCTTATCAGCATTGTTCATAGTTATACCAGGTCTGCACCCAAAACCAAAATGATATCCCTCCATTCTTTAAATAAAAAATGCCCAAATGAACACAGTAAAAGAGAGAGAACCTGGTGCTATACATGGTCTGTATCAGGCTATACCAGTGGCATACATATCATAGCCAATCCCCTATATTGTAGTCCATCTGAAACCCCAATACGTCATTCAGGTGCTATTCTATACTTAAAAGTTTCACTTTTCAGCTTTTAAATGTTTACTTTGCTCTGAAAGGGGTAAAGCAGGATGGAAGCGTCTCCCACTTCTTCCACAGGACCTTCAAAGCATACAACACTGGCACTAGAAAGAGACGAAAGATAAACACTGATGATTCAGGTGATGTGCGCTGGCACAAGACTGGCAAGACAAAGCCTGTTTCGATTGATGGAAAACACATTGGCTGCAAGAAGATAATGGTGTTGTATATGAGTACGTCCAAGGGGGGGAAGCCAGAAAAGACAAACTGGGTCATGCACCAGTACCACCTCGGTACCGATGAGGATGAGAAGGATGGTGAATATGTCGTATCAAAATTGTTTTATCAGCAGCAGGCACAGAAAACAGGTGAGAAGATTGCACAGGATGTGGTTGGGGCTGATGTGGTGGATAAGGTAGGAATGGATTTGGACTTGGATATGGTTGACATGCCCAAGTTGTACCACACTGATCAGACAGGACATGAGAAGACTGTTCAAGAGCCGGAGTTAGCTTCTGAATTGGTGAGCATTGTCTTAACTTGTACTGGAATGTTTTCTGCATTTTGGATTTCATAACAATAATGTTTTGGACTTTTACCATTTGGTCCAATTCAAGTTAGTGCTGTACCTATCACATTTAGTTTGGTACTGTTCAAGTTAGTGTGGTACCTATCAGATAGTAAGGTTCCTTACTTTTTGGTGTTATTGAAGTTTAGAATATTAAATAGTTCTAAGGGCTAGTTGAAATTTAACAAAGAACTCTGATTTACCAGTACTAGTATAATGGTTATTGGACAGGTCTTAACTAAATTATATTATTAGTGAATAAATTCATCTTCGTGACAGGTTTGCTTCAAAATAACCCTTTGTCATTTGAAGACTCAAAATTATTGTACTTACGTTTACCATCCAGATTGTGCCACAAGAACAGGTGGATATCCCTGAAATACAGAAAGGGGAAGATCCTATAGAGCATGATGAGTACGAAAAACCCGATAACGACATCGCGCAGCCAATGGAAGAGTCGAAAGGATGGAATTGTGAGGGTCAATTCTCTGAAGAACTCATGGATTCTCAGCAGTTGGCAGCGAATATTTCAGTGCTAAACGAGTTTCTCCTTAGCCAGAGCCAAAGTGAGAGCCAGATGGAAACTGGATTTGGAGAAGAAGAACAGCAAAAGAGGAGTCTGGTACCGTGTGGTGGTGGCACTTTGTCACATTATGTCAATAAGCCTGAAGAATTGAAGAAGGATTTGGAAGACTGCATCAAAGTGGCCACCTTGGAGAACTTGAATTATGACACCGACAAGACTAATGAGTTTCGGTTGAGCCAGCTTGATTGCTATAAGGTATGGACTACTCAAATGTGCCAGATTTCCAATGCCATTTTTTACCTCTATATTTTGGCCTGCATCTGCTCATTCTCGAAATAATATCATATGGTATAAAATACAGCATAAGATATTATTTTTAGGGATGTTTTTTTTTTAAAAAAACAATAGGGGTCTAGCCTCATTTCATTAACCTTAATTGGTTTACAAGTTTTTGTGAGTAGAAACCCTGGATATTTTTAGGGATGTAGTCCTAAACTGTGACATAAGGCTGGAACTAAACTACTAACCATTGGACATTTAAGAAAACCAAAGGAAACATGCCTGGGGATTTATATGTAGAAAGTGATATCCAAATGCTACCTATCTGAGGATTTATCTGACTGATATGTAGGGGTGTTCATTGGGTCTGGTTTAGTTGGTTTTGAACAGAACTGAATTAGTTTGGATCAAATGGTTCGGTTCGGTTTGCTTTTTAAAACCGGATTATAATTTTGGTTTGGTTCGGTTTGAAAATTTTCAAAACCGAAATAACTGAATCAATCAAACTTTTATATATTATGAATTTGGTCCGGACCATCCCGGTTTATTTCTTAATATCCCGGTTTGTTTCTTAATACCCCGGTTTATTTCTTAATATACATCAGTTTATTATAAATTAATTGCTTTAAATAAAAAAAATTAATATATTTCGGTTTGAACCGAATAAATCGAAATAAAACTTTGGTTCGGTTTAGTTCAGTTGCAATGCTAAATCGATTCGGTTGGTTCTATTTATGAAACCGAATTATAACTTTGGTTTGCCTAGTTCGGTTCAGTTTCAGCCGAACCGAACTGATGAACACCCCTACTGATATGGTGTTGGAAACTGGAATAATAATTTTTATTTTTATTTTTATTTTACATATCCTTTTTTATTTGAATCTTTTGTCAGTCTTCTTATTCTCCATTTTTTTTATTTGTTGATATAGGATAATGAATCACAGGATAGCTTCTTGACATCCTTGGCCGGAGCGGAATGAGCAATGTCAAGCTCCTTTATGTAGTGGCTCACTTTTGAAAAACAAAATCTGCGATATTATATGTACGCCATGCTGTTCTCGTCTATTTGTTATCTATTGTCAAGGGCTATATCTATCTTGTCAAACATGTCAAGTGAACGTCGTATTTTGTACCATATTTTGTTGTAACGCTAAGTTATGTGACAGATATTATCTTTATTAATGACAAAACATGTTTTTGGATGTGCTTCTGCCTCCTGCTATTACTGAGTACGTTTTTATGTATTTGATGAGAAATAATTTGACGAAGATGAAGAGTTTGCATTCTCCTCTTTTGTTCTCATATATCATATAGAGAGAGAGGAGCCAACAACAGGATTAAGCGTCAAGATATTTCGGTTAGCAGGGACTACGATGATATTTTTCATCTCTTTTCCTTTTTGTTCCTTGCTTAGGATGAATTAGCATGGACCGTGCTCGCGATGGACCCAACGTATCTTATTGATCATACTTGTGAACAAAGTTAACAATCTTTTTCTTATTTTTTTAAGAGAATAGGTTTATATCCACTGGGTTTTGTCTACCATCTGTTCACTGCACTATCCATTTTCGGTTTAACTGTCTTCAACTGTCTCCCCGCTATCCACTTTCTAACAGCCTATTTAAACACCCGATCCCCCAAATTAGAATTCTCAAAACTAATCGTCTCATCTTCTCTTCTCTTTGAATCAGATCGGTCTCTTCTCTTTGAATCCGATTGAAGATTGATCTCGAGAGAGATAGCACCGAGCTTCTGATCACTGCCATTTCGTAGGCTTGACAGAGAGATCACACGAGATTTCAAGACGGATTTGAGGTCTCAGACGCCGTAACCCCTACCTCCGCCAGATCTCTACCAATCAGATCGGAGACACAAATCTCGCACCTTTTTCCTCCATGTTTGGTTTTGATCAAAGATTTGAATAGGAGTTCGATGCAGGTACAGGGACTGACTACTACTCTCGTGCATAAAAAAAGTGTTTGTATTGTCTAAAGGATAACGTCACTAGGTCACCAAAGCATATATGAGGAGGAAGTGCATAAAATAGGAAATATGTCCTTCTCTTTCGCTTCTTTAACCGACACTTCTGACAAGGCAAGATGGTCGGTCAGATCTGAATTATAATAGTGAAACAAAAGATCATCGTGGATTAGCTGCTGCTGTGGCACGACACAGAAGAGGTACACCAGTCAAACTAATAAGCAACAAAATCGTAATTGATTTTTTTTTATTTACCTTCTCTGATTCATTTTTCCTTTGCAATGTCGATTTTAATTGAGATTACTGACTCGATCTCATTTTTTATACATGATCGCAATGGAACATTCAATCGTGGAGCGCGATCGAATAGAAATTGTTTTTGTTGAAGAGCACGGCAAAATTCAAATCTAGTAAGTTATTTATGTTGAATTTGTTGTTTTTGTTGTATGCAGTAACAAATCTAGCATTTCAAATTAAATCTGGAGGAAAGAGATGATAGAGAGGCGATATGGAGTATTGATCTGTTAATTTTATAATATTGCATTGTTAACTTTACAGTATTCATCTTGTGGAAATCTGGAAGAAAGAGATGATTTGTTAATTTTACAGTATTTATCTTGTAATTTTATAGTATTCATCTTGTGAAAATCTGGAGGAAAGAGATGATAGAGAGACTTCTTACTTATCCAAACAATGAGCACAAGAGGTTTTTAATGTAAAAGTTATTTGTCCATAGTTTTTTTGTTGCTATTATGCTATTCTGAATGCTGCAGTGAATATTTTTATCTTGCGTTGAACAGATGTTGTTTGTGGTGAACATATGTTGTTTTGTGGTGAACATATTTTTTGTGTAATGATGGATGTATGTATAGATTTAGCAATTTTAGAGTATACATGGTATTATTTTATGGTTTATATTTTGCAATTTTACATTATACATGATTCTTTGTAGGTTGTAGTTTAAACTGAAATGTAGCATTTGTTACATTTTATCTTACGGTATAGATGGTATTATTTTATGGTTTAGTTTTAGAAATTTTACATTATACAAGATTCAATTGAAAATTTACAGTATTATGTGAAAATTTTTACAATATACAAGATTCAATTGAAAATTTATAGTATTATTTGAAAATTTTACAGTATACAAGATTCAATTTTACAGTATACAAGATATAATTGAGAATTCTACTGTATACAAGATTTAATTTTTACAGTATACAAGATTCAATTGAAAATTTTACTGTATACAAGATTCAATTTTACAGTTTTGCTGATTCAATTTTATAGTATACAAGATTCAATTGTAAATTTTACTGTGTAGAAGATTCAATTTTACAGTATACAAGATTCAATTGAAAATTTTACTGTATACAAGATTCAATTTTACAGTATACAAGATTCAACCCAGTGCGAACGCTAATAATTAACTCTAACTGCCAATAACCGCTAATAACTAACTCTAATTGCCAATAACTTCCTATAACTGTAATTTCCGAAAGTACAGTTTGAAAGTACATTTATTTTGTCCTGTTGTGCAAGTTGCAATCTTTTTCTAACTATCATGAGACCACTTCAAATAGTTGCTGAATGTTTTGTGATTATCATGAGACCACTTCAAATAGTTGCCGAATCAAAGAAATAATAAAAATTGACTATATAAAACAACTTATAAATTAACTTAATAAAATGTTCATTTCTTTGACCGCTTGAACGTGTAGCAAATGAACTTGAAACATTCAAAATTTTGTATGCACATGCATCACTCATGAAGCACATGGATTTCAACGGTTTTGATTCGGCATTTGAAGTCGATCTGATGAACTTTTGGAGTTGTGCTCACCAAACTCTCTTGGTGAGCACATCACACCCTAGCTTTACTCGATATATTGTATAATTATACAGCATGTAGAAGTAATTTTACAGTATTCGCGCAAGTCAAAGCTGTGGACAAATGGTGGACAAAAGGCTATGGACAATTAGACGCTTCCTTTTTTTAATAAAAGTTGGAGGTCAAAATATTTAATTATTTAATATGAGGAGGGTTCAAATGTCTCTATTTTTTTTGCCTCCATCATGCCTCCATTTTTAAAAACTTTAATAACTCAAAATTTAAATCTTAAAATTCAAAATAAAACCATTGAATATGAACTACATCATTTTATCTATGCACATGTAAAAACTTATGACATTTCAACTTTGTTTCGGTTGTCATCTTGATCTTGTAAAAATGTATACTAATGTGGATAATTTCTAGACTTTGATTTTTCAACTTATTGATTCATATAAAAGCAAAATCAAAATGTGATAATTTTTTATGAACACAGAGAGAAAATAACATATATCACATCTAACAGTTTTATTTTAACGTTTAAGTTTTAAACTTTAAGTTATTTAAATTTTTTAAAATGGAGACATTTGAACTCTCCTCATTTAATATTTATAAAAGACCTCTCGTTAGAATCTCTCATTTGGTATTATTTTTGTCAATAAACCAAAAGCTGATTCTCAAAGCAAAACTCTGCTATGGCTGAAATAAGAGACACTGGTCGTCTAACAATTCTTTCCACTCTAAATATACTGTTGTGGGTGAAATAAGAGGTACATGAGTGCGGCCTTGAGCCGTGTTGAACTACTAGATGAAACGTATAAAACTGGAGAAATGGAGTTGTGACCATCTGATGAGATAATATGACGACTGAGATTTGAAAGCGATCCCTTATTTTTCTTTGCATTTCTTGCGGTGCGTATGACGGTGTGATAACAGATCATTAAAAAATAGGGAAATTTTCTGGTGTACCTATGTAAACTTATAAAATAGTCAATATCTCCATAAAAACCATATAATATCCTATATCCTCATAAAAACTTAATAATATTTCTTCTATCCCTTTTATTCATTTAACATTTTGTTTAATTATTGTAAAAATTAAATTGACAAATATACTCTCATCTCCCTCATCTCCCTCATCTCTCTCAAATATTTTTTGTCATTCTTTATCTTTCCTGTTTGATTTTCAAAAACAAAAATTCCTCCGTCACTAGCGATATCATGTACTTGTCCCTTCTAATTAAGGAAAAGTTGTTTTGTTATTCCTTGAATTTGTTATAATACTCCTGAAATTAGTTTTATGATTAGGTGTTAGCTTTTTCAATGAAATCCGTGAACCATTCTTGTAGCCTTTCGAATATTTTTTTAATAACTTTAAAATGTTATAGTCTTTACCAATTATCATCCATTACAAGAGAAATCCACTAATTTCTATAATGTGACTCATGTCATAACATGATTCACCAAGAAAAAGGAATTAAACTTCTACGAGAACTACAAGGTACTTGAACCGGTTTCTCAGTTTATGGAACTAAATTCCGAGGAATACCAAAATCAACCTTACCAATTACCATAAGTATAAAGGACAAGTTCATGTTATTTGGTAGTAGCTAGTGACCGAGAAAAAAAATGATAATCGAACAGAAAAGATAAAGAATGACACAGATTATTTGGAAGAGATAAAGAATGGCACACCTTATTTGGAAGAAATGATGTATATTCGTCAATTACATTTTTAAAATGATTAAATAAAATATTAAATAAATAAAAAGGAGATGGAAGAAATTTTGTTATTTTTTTTATGAGAATATAGGATATTATAATGTTTCATTAAAATATTGTCTATATTACAAGTTTACATAGATGCACTGAAATTTGTTCATAAAAAATAAAATAGATTGAAACTTAAGCCATACAGGCCCTGAAGACCACAAGTGCATATCCTCTGAGATATCTCAACTTTTGCGTGATCGACGTGTCCGGTGCCTATTCGGGGGTGATGTGGGGGTCAGTATTATGTGTGCTTTGAGATTCGTGTAGAACATATTTAAACGGTTGGAATTTTTCATAAAGTCATGCACAATTTACACCTTGTATGTCCAAAGTATCATGGTAGAACATGTTAATCGTATGCATAATATCCTCTTTAACTTCATTCCAAAAGACCTTAATGAATTCATTCAGAATTCCATCGGGACCCGATGCCTTATTGTTTGTCAAAGTTTTTAACCGCATTGCAACTTCAATCTCTTGGAAAACAGACTGTAAGTGAGATCTGTTCAGTGTATATATAGCTTCGTAGGATTAAAAGCTATTGTGATTTTCGAGCTGCCCAACAAAACTTTTAGTCATAGAAAGCCTTTGCTATGGTTTTTTTATCTGTCACCATCTGTCCCTCATGCAGTAGTGACTAGTGACAAAATTGTGTTCTTCCTTGTTCTTCCTTGTTCTTGCTTATGCGAAGGCATGAAAAAAACACGTGTTGCGGTCCCCATTTATAAGCCAGTTGCATCTTACCCTTTGTTTCCATCGGGCCTCAATTAGGATTGCTAACTCATATGCCCTCTCTCTCATTTTAATTTTGTGTTGAAACTCATGCTGTTGTACGTAGCACTCTTTCTTCTTTCAAACACTCTAGAGACATAATTTGCTTTTTGCAATAGTCCAATTGCATC
Organism: Carex rostrata; assembly: GCF_964058835.1. Classification (NCBI taxonomy): domain Eukaryota; kingdom Viridiplantae; phylum Streptophyta; class Magnoliopsida; order Poales; family Cyperaceae; genus Carex; species Carex rostrata. Next base: position 13,237,553 of record NC_135923.1, read on the forward strand.
TGAGCCTCACTGAAATTTCCTTTATGCCATTCTCTCATTTGTTGTTGTAGTCAATTGGTTCTGATGGTGAACACATCTAGCACCTGATCCTGTTCGTCAACTCAATTTTTTGTCACCTTATATTTGAGGATGTCATACGTAAACCAGCAGAGTTCCATTTTTGGAACCGGTTTGGTAGATTGTTTATGTTTGCGAGTAGTAACGGTACGTGATCTGAAATCGTCTCTCTTTTGAGATTTTTTTTATAAGAGAGGCCGAAGCCCTTTTCATTCAAGAAAAAGTTAATTTACAGCATCATGTGTTCATTACCTAATACCCGCAACAAAAGAGAGCCCAATAACAACGATAAACGCAATCCACAAGATAAACTGCATATAAACCAGCAATATAAAAGCTAACTTTATAACTCTAAGCCACAAGAAGGGCCTGACAACAAGCCACAAAGGGCTGGGGTAAATTTTAGCTAAGTCAAAAGTGGCCATTAGAACCAGAGTCTGCCATCTATTGCGCAGCTTCTTCATAAAGAACCATCGGGAACTCAATCTCAACAGGGGATGGTGTTCCATATTGCTCTGGAGATGATGTCGTCTGCTGCTCCATGGAGTGATCATCTGGATGCCAACTAGAGATTGGAATAGCCTCCGTGTCCACCGGCAGCCAGAGAGACAGACAGTCCTGTACTTGAGGTTTGACCCGACCTGTCCAATAATGCACAAAGGAGATAATTAGAAGAATGATTTGTCGTGGTGATTTTTTCTTACCTATTTCAAAGCAGAGTTCGTTACGATGTTTCCAAAGTGTCCAACAAACCGCACTACAAACAAGCAACAAGGCAGCTCTTTGATGTTTAGATAACTGCTTAGCAAAATATACAATATCAGAAAATTTAGTCCACAATATACTAGCAGATTGACATGACCCCAAGAAAAACCATATTTGTTTAGTAAATGCACATGTAACAAACAAATGGTTAATGGATTCCGGCTGATTATAGAATTGACATATAGTATTGCCCTGCCAACCTTTTTTCAACAAATTATTCGTGGTCAAAATTCTATTTTTATGAGTTAACCACATAAAGACTCTAATCTTGAGAGGGATTGGTACTAGCCACCAAAGCATCGTATGTTTGAGTTGGACCCCTCTATAATTCAAGAATTTATACAAGGACTTGATTGTAAATTTCCCATTTGCATCCCATATCCTCTCCTCTGAAGGTTATTTGAACGAGAATCCATATCCTCTCCTCTGAAGGTTACATAATATTTATGTTTAGATCTGGATCATCTAATCAGAAGTCAATACAGATTCTAACCGGATGGTCCAGAAATATTATGTACCTAATATATGAATTCTTTTAAACATAGCATGTTTAATAAGTTTCGTATAGACTTCCATATCCGTAATTTCTCTTAAAACAACGACACTGTGTTGAAAATTTATCATAATAAAAATTAGGACAAATATAATTTCTCCCATCTATCCATTCCCTATTTCATATTTCAACTAACTTTCTATTTTAACTATAACTATCATTTCTAACAATATTTATTTCTTTCTTCTTTCTTCTTTCTCCATTTCTCTTCCACCTCTATCTTCTTCTTCCACCTCCCTCTCTCACCTCCACCTTCGCCTCCATCACTTCACCACCGCCTCTACCTCCCTCTCCCATCTCCGTCTCCGCCTCCGTTTTTCCATCGATAAGCTCCCTCCCTCTCCCACATCCCACCCTCTTTCACCTCGAAATGGTAAATACGATAAGCTCCCCCCCCTCTTACACCTCCGCCTCCATTTTTTCCATCTATGCCTGTTGCTCTTGCTCCAGCGAACATTCTGTTGGAGATAATCCATCACTCCATCCCAATCAAGCATGTCTCTGCTGAGAATGAATACTTCAACGTGTATAAATGAATATTTCCACGTGTATGAATGAATACTAGAGCATGCCTTTACCGGGTCAGATCCATTACTGTCGACCGTATCAAAATAATTTTGTATATGTGGATGCAATTAATCTCTTTCATGTCAATGTTCTCCTTTCTCATGAAGTAGCGAGTTATTTGCAAAGAACAAAGCTTTATTAATGGTGAATTAGGCTACTTCATACTAAGTAAATAACATAAAAATAAAAATAGAGGTATACGAATAAATATTTGATGTCTTAGATATAAATACTTCAACGTGTATGAATAAATACCTGATATCTTAGGTATGAATACTTGCATGAATATTAATACTTGTGCAATAGAGAACTCGAAAGTATGTCATCATGGATCTCATTTGAAAGATAAAATTGTGTAGACAACGTTCGTGGTTTATATTTACAAAATTTATCACAGATCATCAGAAATATTAGTTAGATTGAACGGAGAAAAAAAATTCACCTCTAAAAACGTGTAAAAGATGGATGAGTGACATGTCCAGCTTTTTCATTTACACTTGCACAATGCGGGATGAATATTTTCTTTATGATGTATGAATATTTGCATTACGAGATATGAATACTTGTGCAACGGACAATTCGAAAGTATGTCATCATGAATTTCATTTGAAAGATAAAATTGTGTAGAAAATATTTGTAGTTTTAGATTTGCAAAATTCCTCACAGATCTTCAAAAATATTGGTTAGATTGAACGGAAAAAAATCAACTTTAAAAACGTGTAAAAGATGGATGAGTGATGTGTCCAGCTTTTATATTTGCATTTGCATGACAATGGTGAATACTTTCTCGATGAGGATGAATATTTGTGCAACGGACAACTCGAAAGTATGTCATTATGGATCTCATTTGAAAGATAAAATTATGTATAAAACATTTGTGGTTTTAGATTTTCAAAATTCCTCACCGATTGTAAAAAAAAATCACCTCTAAAAACGTGCCTAGTTTTTTTTTAAAATACTTGATATGTTATATATAAATACTTGATGCATTATAAATGAATACTTGCACGTGTCAGTTGTAAAATATTTCAAATATTATGTGGTTCTCTAATGGTAAGTGGTCCCTCTAGGTAGTTAAAAATTATTCAAGTAGTTAATGACTGGGGGTGAAATGGGAAATTGTTACGGGGATAACTAGGTATTCCCTAAAAATTAACTCATTTAATTTGTTTAATATAAAGAAAGATTACTGTAAGAGTAGAATTAAAAAAATGAAATTGGGATGACTTCATAAATAATGATCTTGTCATTTTTTTAAGAAGGCTAATAATAATAATTCTCACAAAAATTATAAATTTGAAAAGATGAAATTGAAACTTTTTTCAATTTATAGGAGAGCTTATATTCTCTTGTCCTCTGAACACGTATCATATGCATTAACTCAAAAAAAAAATCTTCTAAGTTAATGTATTTTGACCTTTTAATTTTAAATAAAATAAATTTGATTGTCTGATTTTAATACATGAGCCCTTTAATATATTAGTGCGTGATACGGACTATCTCGGGGGAGTGGGCCGTATGCTAAAAAGGGCTTGGATTGAGCTCATCCTACTCGAAGTTGCAGGCTGAGGAGCGACTAACTTGGGGAGATCAAGGGATGATCTCGTACCTCGGTAGTCGAATGGTGACCTTGGAGACTGAAGGATAATCTTGGAGATATCAAACTCTTTCCTATTTGATATCTCTGAGTGTGTGAGTGTGTAAGTGTGTATTGCTGATGGTTCGCCATTTTCCTGTCAGAAGGGAGGACTTTATATAGTATGACCTACGTCCGCCTCACCCATGCAAGGAGTAAGCCAGTTCGTGGGTCAGTTATGAAATCAGGTGATCGTGGTCACAATATAACCAGCAGTTATGCGACGTCGTGAACGGTTAAGCTATAACCGATGTTGCGATCGGTTATGAGCGGTTATCATCCTAGAAGCGACTTTCAGGATTTTATGCTGCGAGATACGGGCTATCTCAGCCCATTTAAGTTGGTCAATTCTGGACTTTTGTCATGATGGACTTTAATCTTGGGCTTTGCATTGTATCTCAGGTTAGCCTCTCAAAACGAGGTCCTAATTTCAGTTTTGTTTATGACTCAGATTGAAACTAAAAGAGTATTGAGAAACATGACCCTATCAGTGCGGATCTAGTCCGCACAAATTTTAAAGTAAATTGGATGGTCCGTATGTATTAAGTCAAAAAAATTCTCCTTTGAGTTAATATTGCGGAGGATACAAATTCTTGTCCTCTAGCTCCTGCCCTTGGATTACTAATACAAAACGCAGTCCATTTTGAAATTAATGTCAATCCATTTCTCTCTCTGTAATTCCTTCACAATTTTAGTTTGTGAGACTAATATACTGTTTAATATATTTTATTTTCGTATGTTCCAATAGACAATTACAAATAATTTGCAAATGCTATGTGATATCATTGAGAAATTAAAATTGCTATGTAATGAATTTTATGATATATCAGCAAATTTGCTACATAAGTAAAATTGAGAAATTACTAATTGTTTATATTTTAATACAACAAGTTAAAATTTAAAATTAGTATGCAATTGAGATACATATAGGTACATGAAAATGACTCTTTTCCTCTTTTTTTCCATAGTTAATCATTTGTTGCCTTGATAAATGAGGGATCAAGAGAAAATATAAGTTTAAATTAAGGAAATGCTATTTAATGCTTTCAGGGCATCGTATTACATTTGTATTGATAGTAATTTTATCTCTTCTCTGACATACACAAAACTTGGGCCGAATTTTTTTATTAATACCCTAAAAAATAATCAAAATATCAAATATGCCCTTCGCTTTTTTTTTGAAAAAAAACATCCTGACCATCCAGCTGAGGGGCGGTTAGCTTTTTCTACCAAACCACCCCATGTTGGAGCAGTCAACTTTTTTTTTTTTTTTACCAAACCGCCCAGGAACGAGGCGGTCAGCTACTGTAATATTATTATTATTATTATTATTATTATTATTATTATTATTATTATTATTATTATTATTATTATTATTATTATTATTATTATTATTATTATTATTATTTTAGAGATATTAATATTTTCTAAAAATGATAAATGAAGATGATTTGTTAAATTTCGAATGCACACATATTAGATCAACTATAAAAGAAAATAACTTAATATTTATGAGACCATAATAACAAAAGAATTCAATTTTAACAATATTTATAAAATAGTCTTTTAATAATGTAAAAATGGTAAAATATTGTAGAACTAATAGATGAACTATTAAAAATAATCTATCAATAATTAAAAAATAGGCTACTAATAGATGAACTAATTATATAATTTTATTAAAAATGGAAAAATTATGCGTGAAATGTAAAACTTTTTTAAACTATAAGAAGTCGTCCTCGTCCCTTTTTAAATTCTCTCCCTGAGTATTTATATTTTATAAATATTGTAGAAAATTTAGATCTAAATAATTATGGAAGAATCACTAAACATATAATTGAGAACTAAATTATACATAAATTCAAAGACAACACAATCAATTCACAGTTGATGGAAAAAAGAACAATAAGTAACAAAAAACATTATTTTTCACATTAAACTTTTACGAACAATAATACCTTCACTACTTAATTAAATTCAAAAGATCATGCAAATTTCTACAAATCTCCAATTAAAAAAAGTTTTATTATGGGTAAATTTATGATGTTAATGTCTGTAGAATTCAATGTCATCAAATTTGCTTAAAAGGATATTATCAAAATAAACAACAGCAATTTATAGTCCGCCAAAATATGTCTAGTTTCTATAACTTTTGAAGATCGGTTAATTTTGTTTATATAGCTTAACTAAAAAACATGCAAGAGAATGTGCATTTCAATAATAAATTACTTTAAATGGTGATATGATAATTATATCATTTATTACAAGAAAATAAATCATCATTAATTTAAAAGGCTTTCTCATGTAATAATCTTATTAATATTGACACATTAAAGATTGCAATTAATTTCTAAGACTATTAGGAGTATGCCAAAGAATTATATCAAAAATACTAAATGGATACAAGTTAAAAATAGATATAAATTATAAGAACAGTTGTTTTATTTTTTTTTTATAAACTTGATAGGAGCTAAGAACAATTATTAAAGTTATTTATATTCAAATAATAATCAATTATACTATACTTGGAATATGCATGCTCTAATAATCAATTATACTATAAACAAGAAAATTAAAACTCCACAAAATTATTTAGATGAAAATATTAAGATTTCTTTAAAAAAAAAATACTGTAACTGACCGCCCCGCCCCTGAATGGCCACCTCTTAGCCGGGCGATCAGGGCATTTAAAAAAAAAAAAAAAAAAAAGCAAAGAGCATATTTGATATTTTGATTATTTTTTTAGGTATTAATAAAAAATTTGAAAACTTGGGGAACTACGCAAAGTCTCTTCTCCTCCAGACAATTTACCTAAATTTGTTGCTCTGTACAACATTTTTATTAGCAGTAAAATATTGATACAAGGACAATTTAAGTACTTCAGTTTTATATTGATAAAATATTGTGTTGCTATTTTATTGTTTTACAAACTTAAAAGACAAATTCAGCATATTGTTTCTCTAGAATGATTTCTTTCTATTTAACAAAACATATATTAAAAAAAATTGATTATATTATGCACATATCATTAATTAATTAATAACATAATACGTCACCTACATAACCTAAACAAATAAGACAATCAAATGGTAAAGCACTGTACTATTCAGTAAACGGCCCCACGCCGTCACCATCAGTTATATACGAGGGAGAAAAGGGGAAGATAATGGCTTCCACTTCTTTACCTCTTTCTCCTTTTTTCATCCCAACATCTCTCTCTCCAACTTCCACACGTCACCTCGCCTCGGCATATGGCCTTCTTCTTCCCACCAGATCAGACAATCGATCTCTCAGCTTGAAGAAACAGCCTCAAAACCGAGGAGATTAGAAAACGAGAGAAAGGAGGCGAAAAGTTGAAATTATGGGGTTTTCATGGGATTTCTCCGGGACTACTCTTATCAAGCGGCTGTGCAAATCCTTGCTGAAGAAGAAATTGGGGGACTTGTTGCTTGGCGATATCGATCTCGATCAGCTCGATGTGCAGCTTACTAAGGGCACGCTTCACCTCTCCGACCTCGCTATCAATGCGGATTTTATTAACGAAAAGGCATGCCTTGATCTCTCTCTCTCTCTCTCTTCTTTCTAGTAATTTTACTCGGGGGCATTGAACTGGGTGCGTGATATTTGTGGCAGGAGTATTAATTGGCCACAAATTTGGCAATGTTTAGGGTTTTTGTGTTTATGATGAATATTTATCAGAGATTACAGTGCATCAGGAGGCTGTGTTAGAACCCAATATGGCTTAAATAAACTTCAATTATGTAATTAAAACATGAAATATGTCTGGGATATTAAAACAGGCAAATCTTGCGGTATGTGGTCTCGAATACATCCTGTTTATTTCGTACAGTATGAAACCATACCATCTCTTATTCTTTTGCAGTTGGTTGGTTCAACAGTGATGCTAAAGGAAGGATCAATGAAATCCCTCTCCATCAAAATACCTTTAAAGCTGAAAAGTTGTGAGATTCAAATTGAAGAATTAGAGCTTATAATTGCACCATACATCACAACCGACATTCCCATATCAAGTTCCGACTGTTCAACTTCTTCAAGTAACACTCAAACTCAACAAGCAATAGATCCCCAAAAAACCGACCCTGGATATACCTCTCTTAACAGTGTCACCTCTCGGGACGTCGATGAGGGGGTCAAGAGAATTGCAAATGCTGTAAAATGGTTTTTAACTAGTTTTCACATCAGGATAAAAAACATTTACATTGTGTTTGACCCATCAACAAGCCCTGATGTGAGAAATTCAGCATCCAATCGATCTCTTGTTCTACGAATTAAAGAGACTGAGTTTGGCACATGCCTTTCTGAGGATGCATCAGTGAAATTAAACAATTTCATGAATTTCAAAGAGGCGGTCTTGGAGTTCCTTCAAATGGATAAATTAGAGAAAAACAATAGTTCAATTGGAGATATTACTACTCCTGTTTTGAAAGGGCCAATTGGTGGGTTTTCTGGGACACTGAACTTAAGCATTCCATGGAAAAATGGGTCGTTGAGTCTCCAAAAGTTGGATGCTGATGTCTTTGTTCATGCCTTGGAATTAAATGTGCGACCTAGTACCGTCGATTGGGCCTTAGCTATCTGGCAATCTTTGCAAAATAATTTGGTCTCTTCAAGGAATAATGTGCATAAGGGAATTGATTTATCTTCATCTAGTCCTATATTAAATATGAGTTCGGTGGGAAATACTAGCAAGGTTGAGGTTCAGACACCGAAGGTGCAAGAGAAGATGCAAGATAATTTTCTTACGGGAACTCATTTTATCCAAAATTGGGTGCCAAAATTGGCCGACAAGGATGAACAAGGTGCAGTTGATTCCGACTACGATGACGATGCAAGGTTCGAATCTTTTGAAGGATTCTGTTGATAAGCTCCTGTTGTTGTCATTTATGTTCCCACATAGTTTGTTTTTTTCTAAAAATTTCTGCCATGAATACCTGTCCCTCGTGGTTCATAATTGTGATGAATACAATTTCAACCTGTTCTCCCAAAATATTGGCCAGGAGATACTTGTACCTGTTTTGGCTATTAAAGTAATGATTTCCCAATTTGGTCATGTTCTCCCAAAATATGAACCAGGATTCAGAAAAATCTGGTTTAATAATTGGTCAAATCAGTGGTACCAGAATGGGAGAATCAGGAAAGCTTGCTGGCAATTGCTTCTGTTGGCCTCGTTGTAAAAAGGTCTTTAATCTGTTGTGAGCTTTTGTCTGTTGGTTCTAGAGTTTCATGGGCTAATAAGTGCATGATGGAATGAGTATGAAACCGGTACTCTTCCTCTTTCTCTCTCTAGCTAGTTGGCTGAGAAATGTATACTGAGGAAGAGTTGGTTAGGTCAGTGAATGTTGCTGATACTTTACAGGGTGCTCGTTATATTGTTTGTTTTCCTTTGATGTTTTGTTATGCATATGAAAGGGTCTAGGTGACAGTCTATATCTGATACTGGGATAATTCTATGATTGCAAGCATTTTATGGGTGTTTAAAATAAAATTTAAAACAGGTGTACCTTGTGCCACCTTTTTTTGCAAAAAGAAAAAGTGGTCAAATCAGTGCATCTGCTGTACCAGAGAATCATAACTGTTATGTCCAATAGAACCTAACTGAAACAGGGATATTATCCTTGATTTAAATATGTTTTTTTGTGTATTATTATTTGAGTTTAATATAGGAAATCAAAGTGATATATTGGTACCTCTCTGCAGCATCGATCAATTTTTTGAGTGCTTTGAGGGCATGAGGAGCTCACAAATGGTGACAGGGAACAGCGGCATATGGAACTGGACATGTTCTGTCTTCAATGCCATAACTTTTGCAAACACCCTTGCCTCTGGAGTTAACCATCTTCCTCCAGGTTCGTCTTTTCCTTATTATACAATTGTCTTATGCTTTTGTTCTTGCGGTTCATATGTTGATACAGAAAAAAAGTTATGAGTATGCTCTTTAGGGACTAGGGTTCATCAAGGTTTTATTTTTAAATTATTTTTTGCAATGTATATGCAGAGCAACTCACTGAGAAAACACTGCATGCTTCAATTTCTGAGATATGCGTCATAATTTACTTTGATGAACAAAGGCCTCTTACTACAGAGAGTAGGGAATCTGAGTTCTACATGAGCTGCTTTTCATCCGTGCATCCTGGCCAATCCTCAGCTACCGAAAGAGATATTAACAACATAAAACTGCAACATTTGGAAGCCCGGTTCCAGGAGATTTCTGTTGATGTGGAGGTACACATTGAAATTTTTAGTTCTACCTTTCTATTTTGTACCTTCACCTTTAGGGATTACCATGGTGGATGTTAATTAACTTCAATTAGATCTGGTGCCCATATGTACCAGAAGAGGGAACTAGAATGATTTTCCCTTTTTGGGTATCATCTTTCTTTCTTAATGCTAAATGTTTGTTTAATAAATTGGGAATAGATTAGAGGCCAATACTATGTTAATATTGAGCTTGATTAAGGTGCAATTACACAATAAGACCTAATTTGCATGAATTTGGTTAATTGATGATCAACTGCTTTATTTGATTTTTTTTTGCTTAGTTGCTAAAATTCTGAGTTATGTTAACAGACTTATCCTCATGATCTGAAGTTGAGAGCCTCAATCGGGCAAATAAGTGTTGATGAATTTTATGATGGTCATTGCAACGAGCAGAGCCTCTTAACTCCCCATTTGAAGAGAGATATACAAGCCTTTCTACCACTATTTTCATTCGAGGAACCTGATGCTGTCAGATGTGGTACAAATACCCAAATTGGGCTTGTTAGGGTTTCTCTGTTGAAATCTTTTGGTAAATGCAACTGCACGTATGCTACCAGTTCCACAGGTTCAAATAGTAATTCAACTACTGCATCTCTTGTCATGTCTCTGCCTCCTTTCACCTTCTGGGTTCATTTCCATTTGGTACACATGCTCATGAAATTCGTGAACCGAGTTGAAAGTTCTCTTAAGAAAAGCCCAAGAAGCACTAAAATGAAAGTTGCTAAATCTTCAGTTAAAAGTGAGCCCCCAAGATCAAGTTGCAAGGGTAGATTAGTACTTCAACCATTGAGGATATTTCTATGCTTCCCATCAGAGTTCAATCGGGACTTCAGGTACCCATCTGCATTTGACAAGGTTGTTGTGTTTGACCATCTGTTATCTCTAAATCCAAAGGAACACGAAATAGAGATGTCGGGTGACTGTCAAACTGCTTCTTCCTCAAGTTCAGTCCATTTAGATGTGCAAAACTTGGATGCTTATCTAATAGAGCCTTGTAACCAAATTTTCTCTGCAACTAAGATCATCTCAACCAGCAATTCTACTGTTGAACATGGATTTGGAATAAATTTCAGCTGGCAAACGGGCCGTGTGATGGATCCTAGGATTTTATCTCGGGCATGGAGTCTGGCGACATTGCACAATCAAAGGAGCATGAAAAAGCGTGCCGGTAAAGGATCCGGTTTTTCCTCATCAACTAGCTTGGGAGATTTACATGATATGTGCTCGAATATTCGTCAGGAGCTTATTCTAAGTGCACAGTTCTTATTACATGTGAAACTAAGCCGTGTTTTGATTGATCTTTCCAAGAAACATTATGAACTGCTGGTTTCACTCGTAGATCAAGCTGTTGGAGGATTGTCAAATAATGTGGTTAACACTAGTGAGGGAGAAGTCCAGGAAAGAAATGAGTTGATTTCAAATGACAATTCTTCTCTTCAGACTTCTGTCTTTTTAGAATGTGGGACTTTAGATATTTCTGCCCAGCTCGATGAGGTAATGGAGGTAAGCCATTTGTTACAGAGAGAACTGAAGGGCTCCTGGAAGGGCCTGAAATTATGTATCAAGGATTTCGAAGTGCTTTCTGTTTCAAATCTCGGTGGGGTGAAAGATGCACGATTTATGTGGGTGAACCATGGTGAGGGGAAACTTTGGGGCTCTTTGGTAAACCAGCCCCATATTTCTGACATGGACAGTAGTAAAGACTTCCTTTTGTTGGTTTGCTCTGATTCAGCTTCTGGCCGTGGTGATGGTGTTGGTACAAATGCACTGTCTTGTGGGAAAGCCGGTACCTCTTTCATAACCATATTTAATTCAAATCATTTGGAGACCTATACTTCTGTAATAGTGTGTTGTGGAACAGTAGTTGCCCCAGGTGGCCGGTTAGATTGGATAAATGCAATTATTCTTTTCTTCAGCCTGCCTTCGCAAAATGTTGAAGAGTCGAGCATGGATGGGGCAGAAAATAGCCAGACTGTTGGCACTTCATCCTTTTACTTGGATTTGGTGGATGTGGCCGTGAGTTATGAACCCCATGTGCAGAACCCTACAGAAAATACAGAAACTTCTAGTATAGGGCCCAGTTTTTTCTTTGGACCTGATGAGGAGATGGTGAGGCAGTATGTGGCCTGCCTTCTGGCTGCATCTTCTCTAAGTATCTCAAACAATACCATGTCCAACTCCAACTCAGTTGATCACGATATCCATTTGCAAGATCTTGGGCTTCTTATTTGTGAGTCAGATGGGTCTGAAATTATTGCTCATGGCAGCAACCCAGATTACCTCAGAAAGGTTGGGTATGTCAGAGTTGCACAAAACACACTTATTGCTGCTGCTTTAAGAACAAGTGGTTCTTTTTGGAAGCTCGAGATGTCAGATTCAAGTTTTAACATAAGTGTGTGCCACGACACCTTGTTTGGCCTCATCCGGGTTGCGTCCCAGCTACAGCAGATTTACGCACCCGACATGCAGGATGCAGTGGCCCATTTGCAGTCCAGATGGAATAGCATGCAAATGAAGGAGACTGAAGGGCTCAGTCCAAGTCATTCTGGAGTTTCTGAGGGTGAAAATGAAAATTTGTCAGTCAGTCAAGAAGGATCTAGAGCTGGAGGACTGCTAGATGAGATAGTTGAGAATGCCTTTTATGCAGAAGAGAGAAATGGGCCATTTGATTACTACGCTGTAAATCTACCATATGAAGATGCAGCAGGAGGAGAATATGTTTCTTCCTTCTCACCTGAAATTATCGACGCGTACTGTTCACCAGACTTCCCTTCCTCTTCAGCTCGAAATCGAGTTTCAGCTTCATCAAATGGGGATGCGGATCGTGGTGCCGGCGGATGGTATGGTGATGGGCCCTTGAACATAGTAGAGGATCACATTTCTGAAGCAAGAAACAGTACTGAAGGGGACAGCTCTGACCAAGGAGGCAGTTATTATTTCGACACAGTTGAAAGTGCTGAGGTCCCATGCAACTTAAAAGGGCAAGTAGCTCTTACAGCAATTGATGTGAGTTTGAGAATGTTTGCGGGAGATGACTGGTCTGACAGGTCGAAGGAAAGTCCATCATGTAGTTCACAGGTTAATCGGAGGGATGGAGATTCATGCCTGGAGCTTATGTTGTTGGGATTGGATCTGTCTTACGACATGTATCCTGATGATGAAATTCGTGTCTCGAAGATGTGTGTCTCGACACAGGACATGAATCTCTTTGACAGGAGCAAGAATGCCCCTTGGAAAATGGTACTGGAGGGACCTGTGGACTCTTTTTAATGTGTTGGATCTAACTTTTTGCTGGTGTTGGTGCTCATGTTTGTTTTTTTTTTTTTTTTTCATTTTGCAAAAGATATTGGGGCGGTATACTTCAAAAGATTACCCTAGAGAATCTTGCTCCAAGGCATTTAAGCTCGAACTGGAATCCATTAGACCAGAACCACCTACTCCTTTGGAGGATTACAGGTATGTAATTGTTTAATTTTGTGTAAGAGTAGTTACTGGAGCAGTGAATAGAAGTCTTGAACTGCACAGATGCACAGAACCTAGATCTACCAATGAGAGGAACTTCGTAGATTTTATGATTATTATTTGCCACGCTCTATCCTGCTAAAATCAAATGATTTTTAACAGGTTGCAGCTTGAAATTTTCCCGCTGCGTCTGCATCTGGATCAAGGACAGCTCAACTTCATGGTGAACTTCTTCCGGAATGATCCAGGCAATGACCCAGACTCGTCGGGCCTGCTCCCTCATGACAGTGATCAGCTTGAGGCCTCAGCAAGAGGAAGCACCAGCTCCTCTAGAAGCCAGGCTATTGTTGAAGAAGCTCTGCTTCCTTTTTTTCAGGTCATTACTAGGTTATACTTGTCCTGGCTACCATGTAATTTTTAATGTGATGTTACTGTTGCTTATCTTTTGTTAGAAAAAGAAAAAAATTAAGGAAAATGCATTTAGTTAGCTGCAAACATATACTTAATTGGAAGGGAAAATAAATGAGCTATACCACTTTGTGCTGGTATGTTTGTTACAAGAGAGTCTTAATCGAGAAAAAGTAAAAAACACACAATACAGGAGCCTGTATCAAAATCTCCCATAATGAGAGAAGTCTGCTTTAGCAGTGATTCAGCCATTGTTGAATGTCAGTCGCAGCCTCTTACAGAAGAGTTCTCATATCTTTCACCTTCCCCGAGAATGTATGGCGGTTTCTTTCTCGCCACAACAATTAACTACCCAAACCTTGATCTTAGTTTTATCGAGAAGCTTCCTTGTATAACCCTGGGTGTGTGAGCACAATCATGATATTATACTGTTATGTCAAATATCTAACAGTTTGTTACTTTGTATTATTTCAGAAATTTGCTATAAGACCTCTTGTAGTGAGGGTTGATTATATTCCGCGCCAATTTGATCCAGTTGCACTAAGCAGAGGAAACTATGCAGAACTTCTAAACTTGGTCCTGTGGAAGGTACTTTTTGGATTACTTTACTGGTTTAATATAAACTCAATATTTTTTTTTCCAAGATGTTCCCTGTGCCACTTATTCAATCTTTGTTAGATTCTGATGCATGCAATTTGAGTTCCTAGTTCTACCTTACATACAGGGAGTATGGAAGGTAGAACTAGGAATTTGTATTTTCTTTAAAAAATTGTTCTCTAAACAACTACTATGTTTCTTCTGTGTAATTCCTTTTGTGACATGATCTTTTTATGTTGTTTTTTAAGGGAATTGATTTGAAACTGAAGAGTGTTTCTGCTGTTGGTGTTTTTGGGTGGGGTAGCATATGTGAAACTGTACTTGCAGAATGGTTGGAAGACATTTCTCATAATCAGGTAGTTACAAACACTTTTATTTAGTATTCTTTGCACAAACATAATTCTTTGCCTTATTATTATTTTATTTTTCTTTTTGGCAAAAAGTAGGAATGCTACCAATTTAATTAAAGACATCAAATCCAAGGACAAAAGGATAAAGTAGTTTGATAAAGTAGTAAAAAGCTGAGAACTGAAAACAGCATTGTATGGTTTCCATGGTGAATACAGGTTCATAAGCTACTCAAGGGGCTGCCTCCTGTAAGATCATTATTTGCAGTGAGCTCAGGCACTTCAAAGCTTGTCTCCTTGCCTATCAAAAGCTACAGAAAGGATGGGAAGTTGCTTAAGGGAATGCAAAGAGGTAATTATCTATGTTTTGAATTGTGTAATTCTACAATAAATTGCACTAATGAAAGATTACATTCAAGCAGGCTCTGCACAGAGCAGTGCCTGTTATATATTGGTCAGGCTGGGGACTGAAATTAACCATCCATTACCAATAAGGGCTGGTTTTATATTATTAATAGAACACAGTTATACATTCCCAGTTACATTCAAACATGTTACTGTGGGGCAACTGACAAGAGGTTAATTGACTTTATACAAGTGTTCCTTGCTGTTCCGTATCAGAAACCATAACTTAGATGTCAATTAAATGCTTGATATAGGTGCTGTAGCATTTATAAGAAGCATCTCCATAGAAGCGGTTGGCCTGGGTGTACATCTGGCTGCTGGGGCCCATGAGATATTGCTAAAGACTGAATGCATCCTGACCACTGTTCCACCTATGCCCCAATCTGATGGAAGGAAAAAAACAAATGTTAGGTCAAATCAGCCTGAGGATGCACAGCAGGGAATACAACAGGTACATTATCCTGTTTTAAGCTTGTCTTTAGCAAATTTGAATGTAGGAATTAAGTAATTGATAATTTCTTTTTATTCATGTTCTGTTTTGTTCCGATCTAATTAATAGTTTGTATCAATTATATCAGCAATTCAGCACTGTACTATTGCTACAAGATAATGGACATAAGATATATCACGTCTCATAAATCATAATATTTTCTTACAACCAGGCTTATGAGAGTTTAACAGAAGGTCTAGGACGGACAGCCTCTGCATTAATTAGGACTCCTCTAAAGGTGTACCAACATGGGGCCGGGGCAGGGTCTGCCTTTGCAACTGCTTTCCGCTCTGCCCCTGGTGCTGTCATAGCTCCTATATCTGCCTCTGCTGGCGCTGTGCACTATGCGCTTCTCGGACTGAGAAATAGGTACTTGATTTTTCTCTCTTTGGTTGGTGCTGGTACAAGTTGTTACCGGTCATGATGAAATATGTTTTCCCTTTTTCATACCACCACATCCTCCTCAAAAGTTTCACTTTGTGACAATTAGCCCTGAATTTTTTTAATTTTATACCATTGCCCTTGATTTCAATGTGTGACAATCAGGCCCCCAACCATTCACTTAACACTGTTAATTTTACAGTGATAAAATGACTAAAATACCCTTAAACATCCATAAAATTATATTTAATCATTCTTTGTTTCTTAACTTTAAAGACAAAATGGCAAATTAGATAATTTATTTTTAGAAAACGATTAGAAACAAATATACAATTTTGTATAATTAATTAACTTTTGTGTTGAATATTATATGATAATTTTATTCATTTACAAAATATTATTTTGAAATCCATAAAATTTGGTATAGTTTATTGAATTTTAATATAAAACTCGAGAAAATTTAAACGAAAATTTCCATTTTTAAATGAAAATGTCGAGTTTCCAAATTAATAAAAGAACTTCAAGAAATACTAAATTGCTGGGGTATTTTTCATCTTTGTTTCTTATCACCACAAGTTTAGGAGGGTAATTGTTTCAACTTGAAAGGTTTAGGGGAGGTGTGGTGGCATTACCCTTCTTTTTAGGTAATGGGATATGTGTTTCTAGAATTGGTGAAACTAAAATAATTGGCACAAACTTAATCAGGAAAACTGTAAAATATCCCACAATTGAACAACAGAAGACTTAGAACTGGAAATCAACAAAATCATCTTGGCTGATAATAAAAATTATCTTTACTTGCAGCCTGGATCCTGAGCACAAGAGAGAATCTATGGATAAGTATCTTGGGCCTTCTCAGTCATAGCGGTACGGCTGTTTAATCTTAGGTAGACACTATAATTTGAATATTTTTTGGTTCTTGCTTGTTCGTAGCTCTATAAGTGAATTTAGTGACATTGTTTCCTGTTATATCACTTAGCTGGGCACTGGTGCTATTGCATTTTACAAAGCCACGGCTTGTATCGTGCAGACCCGGCATTGTACAGTGTAAGTCAACATTTTGTGATCACTTAAAGAATACTGTGCCCATACCATACCAGTAAGGTATTGTGGAAACTGAGATACCAGAACTAATTGTTGCAGATCCTGTACTGATTGATAGGCAGTTGACATTATAAACCTTGTTTCTCCTTAAAATTTGATGCCCTTTTTCCTGAAACATTGCAGGTGAATACTTGCATTCAAATGGAATTCTTTGGTTTGGTGATAATAATTTATTAGCGTTTGTTGTATATTATGTAAATAACAAATGTCTTTTTTGCCTCTCCAATTTTTGTGGAGCTGTTGGCTGTAATTGGGTTGGCTACAATAGTGCCTCCCATCAATTGTGAAAGTTTTGTAGAAGGCAATAGCCTAGGTTGGCCAATCTGATTCTCAATGTGTGAAAACTGGGCTTGTTTTTTTCTTTTCTTTTCTTTTTGTTGTAAAATATAGTGTGGTTGTACATTTATTTTCTAGTTGTTTGTTCTAGTAAAAGGAGAAAAAAAAAAAAAAAAAAACAAGAAGAAAGGTTTATGGGTGCATAAATCATTCATTTGAGCTACCGATTGTTTCCTGTTTTAGTTGTTGCTTTCACAAGGGATAATGTTGAATGCTACCTTATTTCTTGGACTTGCAACACTAAACAGATTTTACTGTAACATGTGCTTCCTGGCTGACTAGCAGCTACCAATCCTCGGGAACGAGGTGGGTCCATATGCTGATTCGATCTCTATACTGTTATGATTCATGAATGTTAGAAAGTGTATACCAATATGTGAGTTGTACAATATAATAAATAAGATAAAAGGTTTATGTCCACTGGGTTTTGTTCATTATTTGTTCACAACCTTATTCACTTTCATCTAACTATCTTTTTACAGTATACAAGATTCAATTGAAAATTTACAGTATTATTTGAAAATTTTACAGTATACGAGATTCAATTTTACAGTATATATTTTACAGTATGCAAGATTCAATTGAAAATTCTACTGTATACAAGATTCAATTTTTCAGTTCTGCTGATTCAATTCTACAGTATACAAGATTCAATTGTAAATTTTACTGTGTAGAAGATTCAATTTTATAGTATACAAGATTCAATTGAAAATTTTACTTTATACAAGATTCAATTTTATAGTATACAAGATTCAACCCAGTGCGGACGCTAATAATTAACTCTAACTGCCAATAACCGCTAATAACTAATTCTAACTGCCAATAATTTTCTATAACTGTAATTTTCGAAAGTACAATTTGAAAGTACATTTATTTTGTCCTGTTGTGCAAGTTGCAATCTTTTTCTAACTATCATGGGATCACTTCAAATAGTTGCTGGATGTTTTGTGATTAACTGATATATTTTATGTGATATATTGTATAATTATACAACATGTAGAAGTAATTTTACAATATTTGCGCAAGTCAAAACTGTGGACAAATGGTGAACAAAAAACTGTGGACAATTAGACGCTTCCAATAAATAATTAATGAGCTTCTGCTACCTATTTTTATTCATCTGCCTCATCTGAGAGGACGTATCTTATGAATTATGATAGGTGTTAACGATGGTGGATTAAGAATTAATCTGCCGATACATAATGGACTAGTTCTTTAACTGTTAAAGTAGGTGGAGGTGAATGTCTTACGTCTCATTTGGCTTTCTAATTTTTGTTTGCACAATCAGATTATCTGCACCAATCGTGTACGCACTACGGACCCATTGAAGGTACAAAAAAGACGAGTAAACTACGGGTGGTAAGTGTTGTAAGGGACCGAATCACCTTCAGCTCATCCATCAATAGTAACCTTAGAGGTGTCAATGGCATGATTTTATCCGTTTATATGATCAGTTTCGTATCCAAAAAAACAGGTATGGATAATTGGATATGTTGGATATGGATAAAAAATGATCGTTAACTTAAATAATTATAATTTTTTTTTATAGAAATAGATATATACTCATAAGGAGTTGTGACATTATATAATATGATATGAGATGGGCTACGGTGAGTTGCGAAGTAAAGCGACTATTTTATTTCACTCTCATATTTTGCGATTTGAAAATCCAAATGATCGATCCGAACTGCTCAACATGATCTTTATATTAAAATGTGCTTGGAGACTAAATTTTACATTTTTTGAAATTTTTTTACTATTTATTAAGCTGGTTTGAAAATCGCTATTTTTCAATGTTGTAGAAATTTAATAAAAACAGCGGTTTTCAAACTAGCTTAATAAATAGTAAAAATATTCCAAAAAATATAAAATTTGGTCTCCAAGCACATTTTAATATAGATTGAAATCTAATGTTTGAATTTGTTGTTTAAATATCAAATACTAAAATTTGATCCCGTAAGCACTTAAGTCGAAGTGCTACCAGTAGCAATTCAGCTATACTCTCTCTCTCTCTCTCTATATATATATATATATATATATATAGAGAGAGAGAGAGAGAGAGAGTTGGGTTATGGTGCATTGCAATGTATAACCTCTTTTGTACATTGGACTATAATTCACCGGATTTAAAGTCCAAATAACCGATCCAAACCGTTAATCTTGTTCTTCATATTAATATGTATTTGGAGACCAAATTTTACATTTTTTGAAAATTTTTTACTATTTTTTTAGATTTATTGAATATCGTTGTTTTCTTATGGTTCAGATTTGTCTGAAAACAGTGATTTTCAATAAATCTAAAAAAAATAGTAAAAAGTTTTCAAAAAATATAAAATTTGGTCTCCAAACACATATTAATATGGAGAACAAGATAAACGGTTTGGATCAGTTATTTGGACTTCGAATCCGGTGATTATTAGTCCAATGTATAAAAATATTTATACATTGCAATGTACCATAACCCATATATATATATATATAGAGAGAGAGAGAGAGAGAGAGAGATGGGCTACGGTGAGTTGTGAAGTAAAGCGACTATTTTACTTCACGCTCATATTTTGTGATTTTTAAGTTCAAAATGTCGATCCGAACCGTTCATCTTGTTCTCCATATTGAAATGTGCTTGGAGACCAAATTTTACATTTTTTGGAATTTTTTTTACTATTTATTAAGCAATTTTGAAAGTCGCTGATCTGATGGTCCAGAAAATTTTACTGTTTTTACTGTTCACAGCAAAACAGCAATTTTCAAAAATGCTTAATAAATAG
Source organism: Carex rostrata (assembly GCF_964058835.1). Lineage (NCBI taxonomy): Eukaryota > Viridiplantae > Streptophyta > Magnoliopsida > Poales > Cyperaceae > Carex > Carex rostrata. The sequence continues at coordinate 13,257,708 of NC_135923.1, forward strand.
TAAAAAAATTCCAAAAAATGTAAAATTTGGTCTCCAAGCACATTTCAATATGGATTAAACATCTAACGGTTCGGATCGGTCGTTTGGACTTTCAAAATAAAAATACGGCGTGAAGTAGAAACGCGTTTTACTTCGCAACTCACCGTAGCCCACCTCTCTCTCTCTATATATATATATATAGAGAGAGAGAGAGAGATGATGGATGATATGATATAGGTTATCATGACTTGTATATATTTTTTTAATGACACTTTTTTAGTCATTTATTTGATCAGTATTGTATTTGATAAGACAAATACTGATAATTTATTTTACATTTAATTTATGAGGATGGCTCAAATGTCATATTGTTTTCATGTTTCAATCATATTTCATATCTTTATTTTTTATTTTCAAGTTTAAACAAACGATTCGGACCGCTCAAAATGATATCTACATTAAAATGTACTTGGAACCAAATTTTATATTTTTTGAAAAACAATTTCTATTTTTTAAGATAGGTATAAAATCACTGTGTTTAGTTGGTCTAAATTTTTTAGAAAAACAATGATTTTGTATTTATCTTAAAAAATAATAAAAAGTTTCTAAAAAATTATAAAAATTGGTCCCAAGCATATCATTTTGAGTTGTCTAGATAATTTGTTTGAACTTTAAAATCTGAAATAAAAATGAAAGATAAGATTGAAACAAAGTAATAGAACATTTGAGCTCTCGTATAAATAAGGATAATTTTTTTTTCCGTTAAATAGATGAGTGTGAGTATGAAAATACTTTCACCCACACATTAAAGTACCCATTGACACTCCCTAGTCTTGGATCAAAATATTCAATTCATAAAGATAAAGTGGAAAAGACATTAGCAGCAAGTTTCAACACGGTCTGGGATCAAAAAATTGAATTCATAAAAGATGATGGAAAAATGGGTTAATTTCTTATGTATCTCCCAGAGTTTTTCAATTTCTTATTTATCTCTTAAGTCTTTATTATATTTAATAACTCCCTTAACTTTGCTCATCCTTTTCTATTTACCCCTGAACTAATTATTCATTGTCAGACTTTAATTTTTTCCAATTTTATCCTTATTCTTCCTCAACTCTTTCCCAAAATATCAAATCAAGCATATTTCATGCTTCGAACAAAATCAAGCATGATGGACAGCAGGATTTCATAAGGGAACTGAATTAAAGTGATCCCATCTTTCTTATTCATAAGGCACCAGCATGCTTCTGCTAAGATGTACTACAATTTGTGAGGTGAATAACCTATTTCTATTGCTCTATGATAATGTCTTGACACAACTCTGTTGAGTGCATAGTTCGTTGAGTAAATAGTTAAAATAGAAGTGAACTTGATTTGATTCCCTCTTTTATACGAGGCTATATCTAATATGCTCTAAATCAGTTCCCTCTTTTATAAATATCTTGTTGTGCCTAGTCTGACGGGACGTGGTATTGGTTTGAACTTTGAAGTTATCTTGATTTCAGTTTTTAACATCATGCTTGATTTTATTTGAAGCATGAAGCATGTTTGATTTGATATTTTGGAAAAGAGTTGAGAAAGAAGGAGGATAAAATTGGAAAAAATAAAGTCTAGGGGTAAATAGAAAAGGGTGAAAAGAGTTTAGGGAGTTATTAGATATAATAAAGATTTCAAGGGTAAATGAGAAATTAAGAGAAGTTTCAACAACTCGCTGGAAGAAAAGAAAGAAACCCTTTAAACTGCAATTGCAAAAACTAAATGTCGGAGAACCAACAGAAGAGAAGAGCTACGGTACTGCTCCACTGGTTTAACCTTCTACAGAAGAGTTAATTTCTTGGTTTAAGATTCATCCGTTGTTTCTCTTCTCTCTCCTATGAATCATGAGGAAGACGAGGAATATACTCCAGAAGCTCATAAATCCGTTCACAAACCCCCATGATTCAGGTAATCGATATCCATGTACTCAAGATTTTCGTTTTGAATCAGGGTTTAATTGGTAAAATGGGTCGATTGGACTAATTTGGGAGGTGTAAAATTGAGCCAGGGAACAAGATGCATAGAGAGGAAAGCATAGAAGTAATTGTAGAGATGGAAAGGAAAGTTTTTCAGTATGACACACTCGTGGCTGCCACCAAGAAATTTAGTGAGAAGCTTGGGGAAGGAGGATTTGGTCCAGTATTTAAGGTAAATTGCAAAATCTTGACAAATTTATTTGCATCTCAGTTTTTTTATCTGTGAATTTTCCATGCATATAGGCTTTTTACATGTGCAGCGTAGACAAAGTTTGAGTATACCATTATAATAGTGCGTAGAACTAGGGTGTTCTTAAGCTCACCAAAGTGTTTGGTGAGCTTAACTTCAAAATCCGTCAAATCGGTTTCAAATGACGAATCCGAACCGTTGAAACCCACCTACCTTACAAGTGATGCATCTACATGTGAAAATTTTAAACATTTGAATTAATTTAATATAAAGTCAAGCGTTCAAAAAATGAATGCACTAAAATTAATTTATTAACCTTCTAATTTTGACCTATTGACTTTATACTAAATTAATTCGAATGTTTAAAATTTTTACATGTAGACGCATCACTCGTAAGGTAGGCGGATTCCAACGGTTCGGATTCGTCATTTGAAACCGATTTGACGGGTTTTGGAGTTAAGCTCACCAAACACTTTGGTGAGCTTAAGAACACCCTAGTTCTACTCACTATTATAATGGTTGATCTGACTCAGTGTTTCAAACCTCAGTTAATGGAGCACCTTAAAATCAGGCATGATGTGTAAAATAGATTATTTACATTAAACTGGTTTGTGCAAATTGAAATTAGATGCCTGTTTCGACATCCATACTTGTTGAAAGCCACTTGACCCTTCATCATTTAATTGAGCCCAAAACAAATACTAAACTCTTACTTGTTCTATGCTGGACAATACATTTCAACACCAGATAATGAAAGGAATAAATAACTTAGCACCTATAAAAATACTTTGGTCAGGGTCGATTAGGAGATGGGAGAGAGGTAGCTGTGAAGCGACTGGCAGTGGGGTCAAGGCAGGGGGAGAATCAGTTCGCAAATGAAGCTTCACTATTGTCAGGTGTACAACACAAGAATGTGGTGCACTTGTATGGATTTTGCATCCATGGTGATGATAGGTTGCTTGTGTATGAATATGTCGCAAATGAGAGCCTTGATAAGATCCTGTTTTCATCCAGTAAGTTGTGGCTTTTTTGTTTCCCTTTTTCATGGAAAGATGCTTGATTGGTTTGGGATTTTAGATGGAATTGTTGATATGTGTTAACCTTGTTAATTGTTTATTATTCATTGATATGATTCTCAAAAAATTTAAGAAGATCCAATGATTCTTGAGATTCATAATGACAAGAGAGCTAACTTTAGGGTTTTATTAGAACAACTGCTGTCCTAATACAAGCAAGCCAACCGTATGCCGTCTTTTTGCTTCTTACCTAACCTTGCAGTCAGGGAGGGAGCCAAGAATTTATCATTGAGGGGGCCAACAAAAACTTTTAATTATACATTTTTTTAATGTAAACAAAGGTTAAGAACATATAATTACACTGACAATCAATTAAACGTATTGTAGTCAATAGTATAAGTTTAATACCTCGAGTTATTGCTGTATGAATTTTTTTTTTATATAACTTACAAACAAGTCTGTGCTCTATGATTTTTTTTTTTACACAAAAGTACACGAAATGTAAATTCTTGATAAATGACAATGGGAAGTATGTTTTTGAACAAATCATTATAACAAGATTTCCAAATTGCACATCTACTATTTTTAAGGGAAATATTCTGTTTTTTTTAATACCTCGAGTTATTGCTGAATTTGATGAATTGTATAACATTCTTTCATGAAGGCTAAAATCACATGTGTTTGTTACACATTTCAGATGAGGAATGCCCAAAACGGGCTGAGTTGAACTGGCAGAGACGGTACAGCATAATACTGGCTGTTGCAAAAGGCCTTCTCTACCTACATGAGGGCACACATATTCCTGTCATACACCGTGACATCAAGGCCGCCAACATCTTGTTGGATCAGCGGTGGGTCCCAAAGATTGCTGACTTTGGCATGGCCCGCCTCTTTCCTGAGGATGAGAGCCATGTAAATACCCGTGTGGCAGGTACCAATGGGTACATGGCACCCGAGTATCTCATGCACGGGTCTTTGTCGCCTAAAGCTGATGTGTACAGTTTTGGGGTGGTGGTTCTGGAGCTGATCATGGGTCGGCAGTGCCACTCTTTTGTGCCCCTTCCTGGTACCGATGGCAAGAGTTTGCTTGAATGGGTAAGTTTTGCGGAGTATCTGTGTTTGAGAATGAAGAATATAGAAATAAGTTAAAAGTCGCAATTCTAGTGATAAATTCAATTAAAAAATTCTTGAAGTAGACATTTTTGGAGATAATATCCTGGTTGGATATGGTTTGCACTTAGTAGTGCTTCTTTAGATTCTGTGTTTTGTATTAAGGATATATTTAGGAACTTAATACCATGTAATTTTTTCCATAAAAAGAAGTTTTGCATCTTCCTTTTTATTGATTGTATTTTTTTGCTCAACCCTAATAGGCATGGAAGCTCTACAAAGAGGGGAGATTCGTTGAGATGGTGGATCCAGAAATTCAACCCAATTTGGACTGGGATCAAGTCATAACATGTGTGCACATTGGACTCTTGTGCACACAAGCTGAGCCAAAGCAGCGTCCCGACATGAGACAGGTTGGCATCATCTTTTCCAAAAAACCCAGTACACTAGAAGAGCCTTCTAGACCTGGGATACCTGGCCACCGGTACACAAATAGGTCCCATTGTACCAGTGAATCTCTGGATTCATCGAGAAATTCATCTAGTATAGGCTCTGGTATTGGTTCTTCTTCTAATTCGACCTTAACCCCCTCCACTTCAGCTTCTGCTTCGGCCTCTTCATGAAAGGCTAAGGCTAAGGCTTCTGGCTCTAGCTCAGCCCAAGAGTCAATTTGTACATATAATGATACAAGTTAGTCTAGCATTTATTAGTTATTGTTGTGTAAATAGAAAATCGTTTTGGATAGTGATATTGTATTTATAACTGTTATGGTTCCTTAAGATTATTCTTTTGATTGAACAATAGTTAGCAATAACTAATTATCTTTAAAGATAATTCTGTAGTTGTTTTACAAAGGGCATATTATCTTATTGGTAACAAGGATGGATATTTAGACCAGAAGTGTGCTTATCTGTGGTATTATTTTTTTGACATCTCTTCCAAAATAATGCGATCTAATTTTTTATTTTATAATGATATGAATAGAAAGATCGGGCAAATTCAGGTAGAACGTGTTCTGGGATCGGTGCTGTCAAGCAATATGTATGATTTGTTTTGATTGTAATTCTTGGTGAGAGTCGGGCTAAAAGCTTGCATCCTTGCACGGGCAAAAGAAAAAGGGGAAAAAAAAAATAGGCCTTTTGTGTGGTAATTTTTTATCCGTAGAAATTAAAAAAAAAAAAAAAAGGTGAGAGAAACAGAAAGAAAGAGTATATCATACTTGTAATTAATAGAATAAAAAGATCGATAAGACTCTTACCGATCTTAAAATAAAAAAAAATTTAGATGAGTAGGAATTCTACTAATTCAAATTAGTTTGTCATTTTTTCTTTAAATATAATAGAAACGTTTGATCTATTTTTTAAAGAACTTTTCATATTTTACTAAAGATCTAATGTAAGAATTATATCCATCTATACATCATATTTAAAAAACAACTGATTGATAAATCTTACCGATCCAAACTTTTTTTTTTTATAATCATTACAAATCCTACCGATCTTTGTACCACTAAAAAATATGTACTCTTTTCTATTTCTCTCTCTTCCTTTTTTTTAATTTCTACATATAAAAAATTTCCTCTTTGTGGTGTCTACCCAGGAAAAGCAGCCTTGCATGGGCAAAAGAAAAAAAGGGAAAAAATAGAGACCTTGTGGTGTCTATGTGGGGGAAGCATGATGTGTTTTATGAGCATCAGATTCAAATTGGTTTGATGTTCGTTCGAAACTGTCTGATTCGCTCATGCGTGTATGTTTGATCCACATGAATATTGAAGTGACATGTACAAATATTGAAGTGGAGTGCACGAATCATAAACCGATCGGACGGTTTCGATCTGAGTCTGATCCTATCTAGTACATAGCAGAAAGTGTTAACAGACTGGACCAATAAACTATTTTTGTCTGCTAAGAGCATCTACATCTCCCGAAATTTTTATTAATAGGAAATATATTAAAAAAATATCGAGATTAGAGAACACTTTTGCGTTTTATCGAGATATAGAGAAACTGTTATGGTTTATCACGGCCTCTGACCGTTATGGCATATCACGGCCAAAATTAGCGACACTAATCACCGCACTTGAAAAAAAAAAATTAAATCCTGGCCGTGATTATCAATCACGGCCAGAGGCCCATAATTCAAATACAGCGCAATATCTGACCATGTAGAATGAGATCTGAGTTTTTTGTTTTGTTTTTAATATGGCATGCATGCCTGGCTATGATTATCAATCACGGCCAGAATTTTTTTTTTTTAGTTAATTAATAAGTGCGGTAATTAGTATTGTAAATCCTTACCATGATAAGCCATAACGGTCAGAGGCCGTGATAAACCATAACGGTTTCCCTATATTTCGATAAAACGCAAAAACGTTCTCTAATCTCGATATTTTTTTAATATATTTCCTATTAATAAAAATTTCGGTCTACATCTCTAATATTAGAGCATCTATATCTCTCATATTATTAGAGTTTATAATTTGAGATGATAGTTTTTAATCCAGTTTTAGAGATGTATGAGAGGCTCTTATTTATAAACTATGCAGAAAAGTTTATTATTAAGAAATTGTTTATAAACTCCATGCTGACCAAATGATTATAAATTCCATTGCAAAAGTTGCACTTAGTATAGCACTCAAAATACCGATGGGCCAAATTGCTGGCGACAGGTCGGCACGCATGCTTTCAAAGATTCAAGTGTTCCATTTGGGAGTTTTTCTAGATTTTTTTTTTCTTTTCCATGCTCTTTTTCTAAATTTTAATATATATATATATATATAGAGAGAGAGAGATGGGCTATGGTGTATTGCAATGCATGGAGGGGTTTGTGCATTGGATCATAAATCTAAAATTCAAAATTCAAATGGCCGATCCAAACCGTTCATCTTGTTCTCCATATTAATATGTGCTTGGAGACCAAATTTTACATTTTTCTAAATTTTTTTACTATTTATTAAGTATTTTACAAAATTGTTGATCCAACGGTGGCTTAACAAAACAGTAAAATCAGCAGCCACCGTTGGATCAACAATTTTGTAAAATACTTAATAAATAGTAAAAAAATTCAGAAAAATGTAAAATTTGGTCTCCAAGCACATATTAATATGGAGAACAAGATGAACGGTTTGGATCGGCCATTTGAATTTTTAATTTTAGATTTATGGTTCAATGCACAAATCCCTCCATGCATTGCAATGCACCATAGCCCATCTCTCTCTATATATATATTAAAGTTTAGTATATTATGATGAACGTACGTGTTAAAGAAAATGCTGATTTTTTATAAGTATAGTAACATCTAGTTGAACTGTTAAACACAATTTAAATTGTTTGTTTTGATACTTCGATTTTTTTTTTAAAAAGTATTTTCCAGTTGTCTGAACGCATAAATATAGAATAATTCGGAAACACATACATCTAGCAAACAGACATAATATTACTAAATGGATTAAAATAAAAATATTGTCATCATTTTTTAAAAATAAAAATTTCTTCTTCTAAACTCTATTTTGTACAAAAGATATTGAGAAAATTTGTTACACACCCTCATTCATAAATAATATTTTTGTATGGAGCCATGGAGGGGAACTCAGAGGCCTGTGGTCAGAAGAATAAGAAAAATTAATTTTAATTTAGAGGACATGCTTTAATATTTGCCGGGTAATGAAAAAAGAGGAGAGGAGAGGGGAAGCGGAAGAATGATCAAATCTGATTGAGCACGGGAAGCACATAGAACGCGAAGGTATGACATGCCAATCACTATTTGAATCTGTGTTTACATTTTTTCGTCAGTACACCCACACGGAGATTGCTTTCCTGTTTTTCTTTTGGATTTCTTTCTTAATCATGTCGATTACTTTGTATTTTTCATTTTGTTTTATATAAAATGTTCCCTGCAATATACAAATATGTAACAAAATTAATGTTAAAACCAAGAAGGTTGCATAACTGTATATAATTTTGGTAGTAATCGTACAATTGCTATTTATTTTTTTGCTGCAGACATGTCCTTGATATAATGTTAATAATGAGGTTCTGAGAAATTCAGTTGCTAGGTTGATATTGTTTAAACTTTAATATTATTGTGAACTATAATTACAGTTAGTGACATGTACATAACACAAAATGAAATGAAAAAAATGGAGAAATAAGAAAATAATTTAATTGGAAGAATATAAGATAGCTGTAAGAAAAAATAAGAAAACAAATTGCTAAGGATTTATTCAATTTTGATGTGATAAACCATGTAGCAGTGTGTGTGGCGAGCATGTTTTTAACTAAATTTAAACTTCTACACATAAAATAGATGTATATAATCAAAAGAAGAAATATTATGTGATTAGAGAGTTGATATTCAATTCGAAAATTCATCTTTCAATCTCAGTCGTTGAAAGATCAGGACAACTACGTGCATAATATAAGAATGGAGATACACAACAGCAAGATAATAAAAGCATATGTATTTTAAAATCCACTGATTCAAAAATCTCACAAGAAGAATTTTATGCGGATCATATGCGGTTCATATGCGGATCATATGAGGTATATGCGGTTCATATGCGGTATACGAATCATATGCGGTATGTGATCAAAATTATGCGGCCGAATATACGGCCGCATATTAATTTTCTATGCAGTTCAGAACCGCATACGCATATGCGACCGCGTAGGCCGCATTTTGTTACACTGATTCTAACCGTGTAAAATGTTCACTGCCGGATCAAAATCAATTCGGTATCAGTTAAAATATAGAGAATGGCTTTGAAATTTGTGCTAAATTAAAACGGACGACTCATCTCTTTCTACACGGTCGGATCTGAATTCATACGGTTCTCGGTTGCAATAATGTCAGGAAGAGATACCTAATTGTCACCTAATCCCCCCAGGTACCTGACTCAAGGAAATTACAAACAGACGGTAAAGATTAGTTCTTTTAACTGACACGAATCTCAAAACGAACCCATACAGTTTCTATGGGCACTGGATTGACTTTGGCCCGCCTGGGATTAATCTGGACCGTCCGTTTGTGCTTGAGTCAGTCAGATACCTGGGAGGAAACGGATTAGTACAGAGGGACGACCAAAGGAGAAAAATTGTCACCGCATAATTTCAAAGCTGCTTCCCGCAAAGAGACTCAAAAAGAAGGTAAATAGACGAATTGTACAAGAGAAACCCTCGACTGAACCCAACCAATTCCCAATAGCTTACGATATAAACACCCTCTATCTCTCTCTCATAGGAGAAGATAATAAGGTTAGAAGCTAACTCCCGACTAATTGAATTGTTTATTTAAAATTTTGTTCTGTATCCGCTGACTCTATTGGAGTTTTGAGGCTAATTTGGGTAGAAGACTCAACTCTAATATTTTTTTTGAAGTTTAGTTTTAGACCTTTTTTCTGATGAATTACTAACTGTAGGCAATATTTTGTTGAAAGTTGATAGTTTCTTATGTTAATTACCTATGATTTCAAAATGTATATATCCCATGGAAAGATTTAAATTCTATCATTCTATGCTGTCTGTGTTAATTTCACCACTCATTGAACTCCCATTCTGCCGTAATTGTCTCCAGGGCACAATTATCAATTATGGCCTAACCTCTTTCACTAAGAAAATTTTTCTTTGTTCACAACTATTGGGTAAATTCTTATCATGGCATGATTAATTGTTTCTAAACACAACACTAATCAATCCAAAGAAGCAAGCACAGGAACTTTTTGTCACTGTTAAATTGTTGTAGTGTAAAATCTTCCACTTTATTCCATCAAACGTTGTGACAAACAAACTTCCTGTTTTGCTTCATTGCATAGTGTGTTCTTCTCAACGCAATTTAAGTGCGCTGCAAAAATAAATGCACAATTATGTCATTAACTTTGCTTCTGAAATTATTCTTGTAGCTTCTAGATAATTCAAAGTTCAAAGGGCATATTTACCATAGATTTGAATCGCTGGTTTCTGAATCCATATTTTCCTCTTTAGGTGGGCTTATCTCAAGGTTAATTGGAATAATTGCACGAGTAACTGAACTTTTGTCAGTATCGATTGTTCCTTCATTTCCATTAACCTGTGGAATTGTCAGTAGATATCAGTGCATCTTCCATTAGAAAAACTTAAAACTTTAGTTTTATTTAGTAACAATGAACTTAGGTGCTAAAGTACTATCAGTCTGGGTAAATCATATGTTTCAGTCTGAAAGCATTTTAGGGGTTTATATATTTCTGAGTTGAGAGATCATAAATTTAATTCAATTGATTTGTTCTTAGTACACTGCCTAAACAGTAATAAGCCTGTTATCTTGTGCTGGTTAGTACCTTATTTGCAATAAGCCGGTTAGATTTGGTGCTGGTATCTACAAGATACATATATAAACAGTCAGTATGGTCCATATAAGTGCTTGCAGTAGTCTGTGTTTATTACCTTCTTTTCTATTTCCATATTTTGCTTATATATCTGATTCAATTTCTTGTATAGTGTGATATTTTCTTGGCGAATAAGACTACCCTGCAAATAAAGCAAGAACAAAGTTAATATGGAGGAATTACTATGTTACTTATCGTCTTAATCAAACAAGCTTTGTCTTCCTGTTTTCCTTTTCATTTGTAAAGTCGAACCTGGTGGCTTAGTTTCTGAATCCCGTTGGTCATAAGTTCATCCTGTGGAAGGAAAAGATGCACAATTAAAAAAAACGTCATCATCATTCATTCTTTCCACTGGAAAATAGTATAATTCTCATATGAACCTAGGCAAATGAAATTGAACCTTTCTTGAACGAATGGATCTTAGGCTCATCTCAAGACGACTCTCTAAGCCTTGTAGATCTTTGATGTTTAGTCCTGAAAGCTCCTCTCCCATCAACTTCCTATAGTCGGATTAATTTAATTAATGAATATAGCTTGAAATTTTTGAAATGGTATTAAAATTCAAATAGTGTATGCACTGTTGAAAATTGCTTAACTTCTAACATGATTGTTTTTGTTTTCTTTTCTCATTATCATAACCTTTTTCATTATTTCATAATTTGTAGGAAATGCGGAAACTGTACCTATTAGTTTGTTGCAAGTTATGTAGTTGCTGCCTCAAACTTGTGGCCTCCCTCTGCCAGAACTAGCGAGTTAATAAGGGAAAGAACACCGGTTATATTCTTTTCTATTTATCAATTGGTTGAAGCATTATACTATAAGTAGATTCCATAAAAACAATATAAATAATACCCCATTTGCATTGGAAACAATTTCAGGCAATTCTCTCTGTACCTAAGCATGCTGCATCTTATGTAAAGCACATTATCCAGTTGTGGCTATGATTTCATATTTAGGAAGAATGGTTTTCCTTTATTCAATCTGTGTCTGTGTGTGTGAGTATTTAGAATAGAGGGCAAATTTCAGGTACTCTGAGGCACTTTAATTGAACTACCAAGAATTTTAAAAGCATTTTGAAGGTAATTCATTGCATTGTGAAGCGTTATGACCTCAATTCCTGCCAAGTTTATTTCCTTTCTTTTTTTCCTTTTTTGGCCTTAACTATACCGGATTAGAACTGTTGACTGTATTTGACTTCATATATTAGGTTTAAGCTTATTACAAGTCAGCAGGCTAATTTGCTTTAGCCTGGTTTGTAAGATCACAACATCTCTTTATGTCAACTTTTATTTGATTTAATGATTATAGGCTTGAGAGTAGGTCAATGTGAAGGCCTTATTGTTCGATTGTACGCTCTTGATACTTCATGAAGGTGGTTGAATTTTCAAGTCTCTAAGGTAGGTCAAGTTATAAGGTATTTTTAATTATTAGATCAACTATTAATTATTATCTAATAATCATATGGCTATAAATGATTTAAATATTTACTAATAAATATTCATCAATTAATGTGTAGAATTAACTAATTTAATATAACAAAGTAATTACTTTGTGTGATCATCTATCGAGATTTCTACATATTTCCATGCTACATTCTATGTAATAGCATTTATCTCAAATTAAATTTTTTTTTCTCCAATACATATTTTTATTTGCTCAGTGAAACCTGAAATATAATCCTAGTTTTATTAAATTAATAGGCCTAGCACACAGGGACCAGCTTACAGAATTTTTTTCTTATTTCTATTTCACCTTTCTGATGATAAGCCATGGGCTAAAAATCTTTTGTATTTCCTATATTATTGAACATACGCAATGTCATCTTGCAACAATTAGGAACTGGGTATGGTCCAAATAGTCTTGGTATTATGTACAAAACGTACTTATCTGATTTAATTTATTTTGCAGAACATGAAAGCAACAGTTTATATTAGGGGTGCAAACGGATCAGATATTATCCGTTTGTATCCGAAAATTACATATGGATATCCAATATTCGAATATCCGTGCGGATATGGATATAGATATGGTTTTGAATTTCAATTATCCGTATTCAAATAGTAGATATGTACCATATAGTTTAATACATATTATGAAAACATGTATGTATATATTTACGGATATCCGATATCCGATCCATATTCGTACATATCTGTTTTATATCTGACCCATATCCGGAAAATAAAAGCGGATACATTCAGATATGGTTTTACCACTATCCGATCCATATCCGATCCGTTTGCACCCCTAGTTTATTTATGCAAAAATGATTTATTTTGCAGTATCCTCATGTAAGTTATATTGGAATCAATATTTTGTTGTATGAAACTGTACCTAGAATATATGGCTTGACATAAGCTTTTGATAACACGTTTAGACGTGTTTGCAAGTTTACAATAAAATAGTAATAGGCTTCTCTTTTCTTTGATTTATTTATAAAAACAGAAAATTGTTTGCTTGGGTCAGTACTTGTACAGTTGTACCAATCACCTAGCTTCGCTTTTTAGTATTCAAGTTTTTTATAAGCAACATTATTGTAACTAATAACAAAACACAAGTTATGACAAAAGGTGCAATAGTTAGTTGAGCCGGAATAAACTTGATTATTATTTTTTAAGAAATTTAGGTGTGGATTTCTGTGATTACTTTACAGTTTGATGATCCTACAAATTAAACCAGATATGTGAATACGAAAATAATACGTAAAAACAGAACTGGATGATTGATATTGAATTGGAGTTGGATTTCACAACTCAACATCATACAATCAAGAAAACAATATATAATGGTATTGCAAGATTCTAGGATAAAATTTTTTTGGCATAACTTAGAATTAATTGAAGATAAAGGGAAAATACTGTATAGAAACAACCATATGACCTGATTGTGAAATATGGTTATATTCCAATTATATATGAACTATAATAACGCTCCGAGATTTGAGTAGAAAGTATTATAATTAATGATAATCAAAATTAACATGTTAAATATGGTACCTTAATCTCAAAAGATGAGTTTACGCTAGGATGGTGTCCTTCTTTTACCTTCTGATATCTTTCAATCACAGACATCATGCTGCAATCAAGCAGGCATGATGTTATATCAAATGAGTCAAATGACTAACAAATTAAATAAATTATATTCACTGGTTGAATTAAAAACAAAACCTATTAATTAAAATTATGTTTGTTTGTTTCAGAATTTCTATCACGAACATCTTTGTTCTGAAAAATTGAAATCACAATCAGTATATATATGAACAAATCATGAATTTACAAAGATATATAGGACAAGAGAGAGGTATGCACTTGGAGCTGGAGAACTCGTAAAGGCGGCCGGTGCAGGAGAAAACCATGAGGCCAACCTCGGCATCACACAAGACAGACAACTCCTTGGCCTTCTTGACGAGGCCGCTCCTTCTCTTAGAGAAAGTCACTTGGCGGCTCGTCGTGTTGTCTATCCTCCTTATCACTATCTTCCCTCTCCCCATTTCAAATAATCCTCTTTAACTCTTTCTTTTTCTGTATAGACCTTTAATCTATTGAAATAAGAGGGAGAAGAGGAGCCTTTTAATGGCTCGTAAGGGGGAAAACATGCACCAGTTTGAATTTCTCTGAGTTGCTGAGGCCTTAATTTTATTATATGTGCACAATTGGAAATTAAAGGGTCTCTGATGGAGTCACATAATTATATGTTTTCTATTGCTTTGGCGTGTCCAAGGGGCATTGCAGCTGTTTTGTTCAAATCAAAGTTGGATTTTTCAGGGGATTTAAAGTTCCATTTCAAGATTTGTCCAGTTAGTGTCAATGTTTTTATAATATATACATTTCGGAAATTTCTATATAGGTGAAACCCTTTTTCAAGTTAGTAAAGAAAAAAACAAATGGCAAAGTTGACCAAGGTTGTTGGCATCACACAAGCCACCTGAAACTAAAAGTAGCCCATTGTTTAAGGAAATAAATAAAAATTAAATAACAAATGCTCTCAATTGGACAAGAGATATATATAAAACTACACATCCATCTCAATGACTGTTTTAACTATATTATTTCCGTCATTAATTGATGCAGCATACATTAATTTATTGTAGTTTTTATATATTTTTATAGTGCAATACCCTGGGTATGCAATTAATTATATGTTTTCTTCAAGGTGCCCAGTTGTTATATCAAGAGTGGATCAAGGCATGAATTCTAGACTGTCCCAATACTTAATCTGATCAATATCATCTATTCTATGTTTTATTTGTTAAGTATACATAATATCAACCTAATTGTGAGTATTGTCCAAAGCAAAGAAATTCAATTTAAAAAATAAAATCTGAAATCCATTTATCAATTAAAGTTGATTTAAATATGTTTGAGTTTCATAAATTATTTTTGCATTATGCCTATACTTGTAATGCCTATACTTGCATAGTTCCCCAAATCCGCTACTGATTAATAGTATACACCTTTCAGGTACAAAATCTATATTAGTACTTGAAATTTGTCAGTAATTGACAAAAATTACTTGTATAATATATCTTTCTAAACAAAAAAAAAATGCTTTTATAATCTCGCAAATTTGCAATATTTTGTATATCATAAAAATCCTATAAATTTGGATAAATAATTATATATTTCATGAATTATTTTGATATATGATGGAGATATTTTCTTTTGTTTTTTGAGTAAAGATTGGAGGTTAAGCTATCCAATAATTTAATATCCTTGTTATTATAACAAAGAACTTTCTCTATCTGGATTTCGAAGATATAACCTCTCACATAGAGAGTACGTGTCTTTGTCACTAGATCAAAGATTGGTTCTTGATATTTTCTTTTGTTAAAGAGAAACTTGATCAAAATTTTCGTACATGTTTTAAAAACTCAAAGTTGAAGTTGTCATGTAGTAAGACAAATGAAACAATTTAAATTCGTGCAGTCCATTAATATTCGTGCGTACTCTAACTTCAAATGTATAACAAATCTCTGGAGCTTTATGTGTTCATCATCTAAGTGGTCATTAACAGCTTTCCAAATAATAAATCAGTCACTAGTTTCGGGACAACAAGACAAGGAAATATATATATATATATATATATATATATATATATATATATATATATATATATATATATATATATATATATATATATTGTTTTATTAAAGCAAACCAGAGGGAATCTGGCCATGGTTTTTGGAGTTTTTTTTTTCGTTTCTCCGCCTGGGTCCCACCTGTGCTCCCTTTTCTCTAACGAAGTATTTTCTATTTTATGAATTTTTGTAACGCCTTGGCTGCATTGTTCTATTTAGTGAGTACGATTGGATAAATAATATAAAATTATTTCTCAAACAGTGTTTTCTCTTAATTGAAGCTTATAAATAAAATTGACAAGAAATAAAAAAAAAAGCATATACACAATGAAATACCCAATTTTTTTTTAAAATAAAATAAAATCTCCGTTACATAGGCATCTTGAATAGGGCTGTCAAAAAAGCTCGTGGCTTGTGGCTCGCTTCTAGCTCGCTCGGTAGTGGACCGAGCTGTTAACGAGCCAGCTCGGCTCATGCTCGGGCCAAACTAAACGAGCTGAGCCAGGGGTCAGCTCGACTCGTTAAACTACAGTGGATTTAAGGTTTAGTCCAGTCTTATTTTTAAAGGCGCAATTATGCAAAATTGATGTATTTTCGGTTTGGAAAGAAAGGATATGGACTTAGTTGCTTGAAGATGTGTCTACTGGACAATTTCGTAAATTTTTTGAATGGGCTTTCTTATTTTTTTATTTTCAAATTTGTATAATAGCAGCCCAATAAAACCCAGCGAACCAGCTCGTCAGCTCGCGAGCTAGCTCAGGCTGACTTGTCACAAGCTGATGAGCCAAGACTTTTGGCTCGGAACCCCTAGGTCCAGCTCGCTCAATCCAAGTTCGAGCTAGAATTAACAAGCTGAGCCAAAGCCCAACTCGGCCCGAGCCGGCTTCTCGTTTACAGCCCTAATCTTGAATACAGAAGTATATATTCTGGTAGCGCTACTAGATAATCTAGGAGAGGCATTATTGAATTTCTTTTTATATATATTTTTCTAATCAGAATTCAAGTTGTGATCATCAGTATGAAATATTCTTTAACTTTTATATATATAGGGATAGGCTATCATACATTGCAATGTATGCATTGCATTGTGAGCCCTTTGATTCGTTTCAAAAGGAATTGAGCTTTACGGTACCATCAATCTATATCCCATCTTTGCCGACATCTCATACCATACCTCAACCACTTTCAGGCATACACTAGTGGAAAAACTAGAATCAGGATCGACCTATTTGGATCGGCTATATGAAACAACTGATCTTAATAACTATCTGGATCGGTTTTCTTAAAAAAATCGATCCTAAAAAATATTCAGATCGGTTCTTATAAACAATCGATCCTAATAAATAACTATTAGGATCAGTTGTTTATAAATAACTGATCCTGATAGTATCTGGATCGGTTCTGACAAACAACTGATCCTAATAGTTTATTTATTAGGATCGGTTGTTAATAAACAACTGATCCTGATAGTATCTGGATCGGTTCTGACAAACAACTGATCCTAATAGTTTATTTATTAGGATCGGTTGTTTATAATCCTGATAGTATCTGGATCGGTTCTGACAAACAACTGATCCTAATAGTTTATTTATTAGGATCGGTTGTTTATAAACAACTGATCCTGATAGTTTATTTATTAGAATCGGTTGTTTATAAACAACTGATCCTGATAGTATCTGGATCGGTTCTGACAAACAATTGATCTTAATAGTTCATTTATTAGGATCGGTTCTTTATAAACAACTGATCCTGATAGTATCTGGATCGGTTCTGAGAAACAACTGATCATAATAGTTCATTTATTAGGATCGGTTGTTTATAAACAACTGATCATGATAGTATCTGGATCGGTTCTGACAAATAACTGATCCTAATATTTCAGTTATTGGGATAATTTATAATATTTGATAAGATAATTTATAAATTATACCATGATTGATGAAATAATATTCCAAATTTTTTTAATTTAATTTATATACAGTTTATTAAATTCATAAGAAATTAAGATCGGTTCTTAGGATCGGTTCTTGATTTATAAAATTTATAAAAATATCAGATTTATTTATAAAATTTATAAAAATATTTTCAAACTAATACTTGATTTATTTATAACACTTATTAAATTTATAAATTAAGTTATTAGGATCGGTTGTATACGAGAACCGATCCAGATAACTATCAGGATCGGTTCTTAGTGTACAACCGATCCTGATAGTTGATTCTAGATAATAAGTTGAAGCATGTGCTACAATAATCCTGAATATTCAACCATATTAGAACAAAATAAAGAAGAACAGCACCTATAATATAAGATTTAAGTAATAAGTTGAACCTGAAATAGGGCATTTGAGGATCACCCACAGCACTAATCATAAGGTCGATTCTGAAATAATTGTCACAAATAGTTTGCAAGAGCTGCACAAAAGCAAAGCACATCAATTATATATAAAAAGAAATTGCTACATGTATGTCTTAACCAAACAAGACTATATATACATACTACATGTATTTATATTTTCCAAAGTTCTGTGCCAGGCAAAAGAAAAATTTGGTCGTATGTGATTTTTCTCAAATAACATTTTAAGTAGAACCTTAAGTTGATTGTATGTGATAAAATCTAACAAAGCAATACATAGTCTAATAAATTAACAAAACAGAATAAATAGTACATAATTCATCAAATTACTAAATATTACGATGTCTAACAAAACATTACACAGTTATCAAATTACCAACCAGAATTACCAAGTTGGGGAGCTCAAAAATTAGAAATATATGAATTAGGTTTGGTGTGGAGTCCAACCGAGTTGATTCCGAACTGAGTTGGGGGTAACTTGAGTTCGACTCATAAATCATAACGGATAAAGATATGGTTTGACCACTATCTGATCTGTAGCTAACCGTTTACATCCCTAACTCCACATGAGATGGACTATAAAAAAGTCTTTATACATAGTACTAACTATATGAATGTAATAGATGTGAATTGTATAATTATAAGTAAAGTATGAAGTATGTCAGTATGAACTATGAAGTATGCAATTAATCATATGTGTGAAGTAATGTACTTGACCTGATATGATATCCTGAATTATGTATCAATACAACCGATTCTGATATCTTAATTTCTTATAATTTAATCAATTGTATACAAATTATATTAAAAAAAATTAAATACTATTTCATTAATCATGGCATAAATTATAAATTATCTTATCAATAATTTTAATTATTTATTTCTATATTTCTATATTTTCAAACTAACAAAAATTGGTCGTGATAAATTTATGAAATTTATAAAATTTATAAAAATTTCAGATTTATTTATAAAATTTATATAAATATTTTCAAACTGATACTTGATTTATTTATAACACTTATTAAATTTATAAATTAAGTTATTAGGATCGGTTGTATACGAGAACTGATCCAAATAACTATCATGATCGATTCTTAGTATACAACCGATCCTAATAGCCACTATCAGGATCGGTTGTACACTAAGAACCGATCCTGATAGTTGATTCTAGGTTTTTATTTTTCCCTACCTTGTCCCTTTTCTCCTTGCGTCCCTCCATTCAAAATACACTAAGTTCTCTCATCTCCTTGTCTCCTCTGTCCGCTCAGCTCTCGGTCTCCCCCTCCGTCTTGCCCTCTCCTCTAAGTCTGATCGGCTGAAAGAAGAAAAGTTCTCGGTGCTCAACGCAAGTGTGTTCGGTGCAATAAACCCACTCAGTCGCTCAACGCAAATGTGCTCGGTGCTCAGCCCTCTTCTCTCAGTCCGCTCAGCTCTCGATGCTCCTTGCCTTTGTTGTCTAGATCCGAATAGGATTTTGCTAGTTTAGGTAATTTCAAATTATTTTTTGGATTTATGTGACATTTCGTTTTGGAATAAAATTACATGAGATGGATTTTGGAATAAAATTATATGAGATGGGTTTATGTGACATTTATCAAATCAATTCGGTTTCAATTAGATTTATCAAATCAAAGCTCGATTGTGTGAATAAATGGATATGATATATGTTCTTTGGTAAATTTTTTTCAAACTTGTTATATAGTGCCCACAACAATCTGCCGGCTGGGAATGTGCATATTATGTCATGTTGCTCATACAAGACATAATAAACGAACACATCGATGCTTTTCCGAACTTAAGGGTATATATGCATTTATATATTTTTCAAAAGTAATTAACCATTGTTGCTTCAAATATAATAAAGTACACAATTAATTGTGCATGCTCTTCTATCTTTTAAAAAATGCAGGATATTCCCGCTAAACATACTGTACAATGCTTGGGCGACTTTCGAAAAATGTGGGTTCAAATTTTCCTAAATGAAGTAAAGCCGAGAAGAAGTACGACAATTTAGGATGTGATGTGTAAACTTAATTTGCATGAACATGAATTTTTTGTAATAATTTAGGATCTGCATATGATATTTAATTTAGGATGTGTATGTGATTTGTATGCATATATATTTCAATATTTGTATGTGATTTGTATCAGTAGCATATTGAGCCAGCATATATATATGGAAGCTGGCCAAATAAATAAAATTTTATTTTTTAGATTCAACCAAACATCAGTATCGGCTCTATTTAAAAATCTGATCTAGAAAACTAATTTAAATAAAAAAATTATATTTTGACATATCAAGATCGGTTTTAAATAGAAAACAAAAACCGATCTAGATGCTAACTATCAAGATCGGTTATACATCAAAACCGATCTTGATAGTTAAGTATCTGGATCGGTTTTGATATGTACAACCGATCTTGATATATTTTTGGAAATTTTTATATTTTTATATTTTGACATATCAAGATCGGTTTTAAATAAAAAAGCAAAACCGATCCAGATGCTAAACTATCAGGATCGGTTATACATCAAAACCGATCTTGATAGTTAAGTATCTGGATCAGTTTTGTTATGTACAACCGATCTTGATATGTCAAAATATAAAAATTTCAAAAAATATATCAAGATCGGTTGTACAAACAAAACCGATCCAGATACTTAACTATCAAGATCGGTTTTGATGTATAACCGATCATGATAGTTTAGCATCTGAATCGGTTTTAATGAAATCCGATACTAATTGTATTTTAAAATGGAGAAAAAACTATTAGGATCGGTTCTCAGATATAACCGATCTAGATAAGTGTTTATTAAGATTAGTTGGTTAAAAAATTAAAAATCGATCCTGATTCCTCATTTTCCACTAGTGATAGGAATAATAGATGTAGAGCGGATTCTGAGGGGCAATTTCCACACATTTCACATCCTGAGTCAACTCCCATGCCCCTGCGCTGCATGACATCCTTTGTCAGAATCTTTCTCTCTCTCTCTCTCTCTCTACACACACACACACACACACACATATATATATATATATATATATATATTTCCAACTTATATAATATATAGCTTCAATTCAATGCATCATTTAATTAATTGCAGCAGCAATAGCAGCATGCCTAATGCTTCAAAATAAAATGAATTGCCCTTCCATTAGTTCCGACATTCATATATATATATAGGCTATGGAAATTCAATGCGCCACCAACAATGAAAGTGTTCGCACGGCTAATGCTTCAAAATAACATTATGACGACAGACAATCTGACCAAGAGGGTATAGAAAATGCCAAGCAAATCTATCATGTGTAAAGCACCCGAAGAATTGGTATATCATTTATTCTCATCTTGCACTGACACGAAACTAGTCCAATTATACAAACCATATATGCGCGGATTTTCCATACCACTTGAAGAAGCATCACCAAGAGACTCAAACATGATATATATCACTGCTCTTAGATAAATCAATCTTGAAAAAGGATAGAGAGGTCGTACTTATAACACACTTTGTAACTTGGAGAGAAAAATCATGTACCAAGATCTTCAGAGAACAATGCAAAACAAGAGTCGAACTGGCCGAGGAAGTCTTCGCACAATGGTCATACCTTCAATAGACCAATACTGATGTGTTTCCAGTTTGTTCTATTTTCAATTTTCTTCAATGCATTTTATTTTTTCAAACCACTAAACTACCAACACATATTTGTACATTTATGAGAGGTGTTAGATTATATAAAAGTCCAAAAAACACAGAGTTTAATTAAATTTTAATACACATAATTAAGAATTTTAAAATCATAGGTGGCTTAGCACCCCTCCACCTGACATATACTTAGATCCACCCCTGCCTTTTAGCGTACAAATAGAATTTCATGAACTTCTTACATTCCAAGCATAAGTTGACTTCTAGAGATACTGCCTTTCAGATTCAGAATAGCAACTTCACGAAACAGCCTATATACATATTGGCTATCACCTCAAGTCAGCATCAATATTTCCTGCAATTTTAATCTCGAGTGGATTACTGACAACTACCAGGAACAGGAAAGGAGACGATTGGATATGATTCCGAGACAATATTCTGGTTTCGCCTATATTGTGCCAAAAATATATCATCAAATGATGAATATACAAGAATATGATTGTTATATATGCTTAATACAACAAATCTTAACAAATATGCACTACAATTACAATTCCCAACTAGCAGTAAATCAAGTGACAAATGAATTCGGACCAGGCAAGCAAACATTCACCACGACTTCCTTGTTCTCTAGCTACAAGTCAGTATAAGGAAGACTATGCACCTCATGGTTTTTAGCGGGGCCTGCCAGATCTGGGGGGCGGGTTAGCCCTTGCTGCATCTACCACAATCATCCATCCATTAATTATCTGAAAAGCATGTAAAACAAAAAAGAACGAGAACAGGTTATCGTATGCTATATTGCCACTAAATAAGTATTGTCATACCAGTCAGTCCATACCAAAAATGTATGGTATAGACAAGATACAGCACTGTATGCTTCTAGAGTCAATATAGTCACTATTCACTCATTATCCTTAGAAGAGAAAGAACATAGATTCAAGTGATGAAAAACAAAATTTGTGAATTCCATAAGGGCGTTATTTCAAAATGGCACAAAATTGAGTTACCTTCCCGTTCATCTCCTTGAGAGCAGCCGCTGCAGCTTCTTCAGTGGTGTACTCGATGAAAGCGTATCCCTTTGACCTTTTGGATATCCTGTCCATTATTATTTTGACTATTGAAAAAAAAAAAAAAAGGAATTATAAACTGTCAAAGATTTCTTGATAAGAATTATATAAAGAACTAAAGCTTGATTGTGGAAAATAAAATTCAATTCAAAGTTCTAAACCTTCAACGAGTTCACCAAATCCCTCAAAAGCTGCACGCAAGGTCTTCTCAGATGTATAAAACGAAAGCCCTGACAAAACATGCAAAATATTGTAAAGGAGAGAGAGACAGAGGCTTTAATGTTGTACATTCTTTACCTGTGATAAAGAGGATGCAAACTTACCTGTAACAAAAAGCCTTTTAGTTGTTACATCAGGTGCTTGATCTTTTGCTTCTGAAAACTGGACCAAGTTCTCACCTACACTCAAGCATACAAAAAGTTATAATTAAAGAATATATTTGTCTTCCAAGAATTTCATGCCACTCTAGTTGTCAACATGTTCTGTATCTTCACTATCAGCATTGACAGTTCAGTATTAAACCATGAACTTAATTTCGAATTCAATCAAGTGAAAAAGATGAAAGGTACTTGACAAACCTCCATATTTTTCGTTATTTGAGCTGAAATTGCTGTCTGGTTCTACAGACAAAACTTCATGCAGATCTGCAATGCCAAAAGAAAAGGCCAGTATTGAGACAAGTCATTACAAGGAGTTCTAGACAAAATTTTATCCAGATATGAAACCCTGAATAAAATTATCAACTCATCTTTAAAACATACCAGATAGTTCACGTGCACATTGCTCATCAATATGACAACAAAACCAGAAATCTTTTTCCCATGAAATACGATATATGCTAACTTGGGAATCTTTCTCACTGAAACAACAGAAAAAAGAGCTAATGAATTTCATAATTAACAATCAGTCATGTCCAGTACCATTACACAACTGCCTGATCAAAGTATGGCCTGTTTGGGAAATGTTGATTTTTTCAGTTGAACTGGTGAATATATGAACAACTCACATTCAAGGTTACCTTAAAAAATTGGGCCAAATGAGTCAAACTAGGCTTAAATTCTTATTTAAGAAAAAGAGTATAACAGCGAACAATGAGAACCAAAACATCAAAACTATCTCAAATCAGCAATCGACAAAACTAACTAATATTATCATTATTATACACAAAAATAGACACATAAATTACTTACTTCCCTAAAATCTTCGTTAGTATGTTGGTGTAATAATCCACCACTTGTGCTTGTGTCACTACTTTAATGCCAGGCTTCTCTGTTTGAACAAGCCAGTATTGATTTAACTCACGTGACTTGGACAACATGGTGTTGTCATCCATTTTTGTCTCGTCACATAAAGAGAGATTTGAATTGTTCATTCTTCGTTCTTCATCAGTATCCCGCTTGACAGATAAAACGGCTGAAATTTCTGTAATTTGAAAAACATAAAATTGTTTTATTTTATTATAAACATAAATAATTTTAAGAAACCGCATGGCATCAATAATTACAATTACTCGAGAGCTTTATCGCCGACTCTTCATCAATGTCACATTTGAAACAATAGCTGTCTTGCCATGATGCATTGTAGATGCTCATCTGTGCCTCCCTTTCACTGTTTCAACAGTCAACCGGTAGTTATTACAGAATCTTATATCTTTTAAACAGTGCAGTCCATACCTCATACCAAAAACATACCAGTATATGCCCATACTGTGTGGCAATAGCTAGTATCCACAGGATCAGCAATTTCAAATTTTCAGCGGAAGAACACCTACCTTCCTAAAACCCTAGCTAGGGAATCCACATAGTAATCGATGACCTCAGCCCTCGACAGTCCCACACCCGGCGGAGGCCTCTCCATGGACACGGCCCACCTCGTACACCCAGCACCTGAGGTGTCGACAGCTGGAACCAAAGTAGAGAGCGCCCCGGGCGTAGATACGCAGATAGGCAGCGGAGAGCGAGCACATGCCGAGAGAAGCGGTAAGGAGAGCTCAGCGCATTTCCGGGTAGGGATAAAGACAGAAACAAACTTAGTCGGAGGTGGTGGTGTTAATGCAACGGTAGACGCAGGGCAAACGAAACGGAAGGTTAACAGAGGCATGGTGGCGCTGCCACCGCCTCACCGGCGTAGGTGGTGGTAGTGAGCTATTTGGAATTACACTGCTCAATTACTGCGATTATCAAAAAAATATCTGAGAAATATGTGGGCCGGTTCATTTGTGGCATGAAGCTTTAATTTCCTGTGAGGCTAATTTGGGCTGGGATTGTCTCAAAAGAAAAGTCTGCTCTGATCATGAGTACTTTTGACGGATTCAAATCAAGCGTACTGAAATTGGAAAATAGGCAGTTTTTCTACAAGCCTACTGAAATTGGAAATTGGATATATTCAATTTTTTAATCAATAGAGATATATTTAAAATTACTAGGTACATGTTTGCACTAAAATATATAAATCAAATATTATGTAGAAAAATTAAAAGCACATTTTGTGCAAGTAGGACCCTTTTTTTTTTAGGAAATTAATTGGGTAGTAGGAACAATATATAATTTTTTTAATATTAGTAGGTACATGTTTGCACTAAAATATATAAATCAAATATTATGTAGAAAAAATTAAAGGTACACTTTTGTGCAAGTAGGACCTTTTTTTTTTAGGAAATTGGGCAGTAGCTGGCACCGAAAGTTATTTTTGTTACCATCGTAATAAATCAAAATTAATTGATTACCATTCAAATAGAATTTTTTTCATTTTCTACCATCCACACGTACTGAAGATCTGCACGGATTCCAAATGGGTGCACAGATAGAGGTGCACCCTAATTGATGCGCACCGATCATTGTGCACCCATTCTTTGCTACTATAACAGCGTAATTTTTTTATTTCTTCATTCAACAAGGCAGAGAGAGGAAGAGCAAGTGAGAAGGCTAAATGAAACAAGGAGCAACTTGTGAGTTTTTTACACTTTGGTCTTTTTCTTTAAAAATTTATTTTTGGCAATATTTTTAATTTAGTGTAAATTTTTTAATTGTTATGTTTGTCCCTTATTTTAATCAACTATGATTGAAATTGCTTATTATTTTGCTGGTGAAGTATTATAAGGACCAAATGGGGCCTATTACAGTATCCAACCCCAGAAAATATTTAATATCAGCTCAGGCTTGGATTTTAGAGGTATAACTAGGGAAGTGTATCAGCAACATGGTATTGACCACCATAATTGTGAATTGGTAATTACCACAAGGATCAATATTGGCCAAGGCAACCAAATATGGTTCCAACAGCTTCTGGTATAAGACGATACCAGTTAGGGGTTGTATGTCCAAATGACAATGAATATGACTCCTCATTTCAAGTTCCTAGAGTTATATGTGGTAGCCAACCCCAGACAAAACCCTAGACAAAATTCCAAACAGAACACCAGACCATTGTTGCAGTTGACCCAGGGTTGGGGCCTCGACCATTCTGTAACGGGGCCTAGTCAGGCCCCATCTGTAACGGGTACTAGTCGAGCCCAATATTATCGAGGTCGATCCCGAATTTCATCCTCCTCCTCTAACCGGGCCCAATCTAAACAGAACTGATCTGAAACCCCAGAACCGCTTTATTATGCTGACAATACGGACGAGGATCCTGAAGAACATGAGGCAGAGGAAAATTGGGATGCTAGTGAAGACAGTGGGGCATCAGATCACGATGATGAGGATACTGGTCGTCCTTTGCTTGGTAGGTGAAAGTTGCCTATATCGGGTCGTGGGGGAAAGATACATGTTCGAGTAATTTCATGACACATCAGGGTTTGAAGAGGCAGACAGCTCTTTTATTGCGACGTATGAGATATGTTTGTAATTTATATTTAATTTTAATTTCATTATTAAATTTTGATTGTTTAATTTCATTATATTTTTCATTTTGTAAATTAGCCTGGAGAAAGATATAAATTGTCTTAGGGAATGACATATGACAGCAAGGGTAAAATGAATGATAGAATTCACCACTGGCACATTTTGAAAAATATCGAGATAAAACAGACACATAGCAACACGGGAAGGATGATGTACAAGTGTATTAGCGACCGGTGCAGGTGGGAATTAGTTGCGAGGGCTACAGGCTTTGGTAATTCTTGGACCATCACTGATATCTCCATATTATGTCTAATTTATAGCCCTAATTTATACTTAAACCTGTGTTTTAAAGCCTATAAATGTGGACTTTTTACTTATATTTCAAAGAAATGTGGTACTGCTATGTTTTGTTTGGTATTTTGCAGGAAAAAGGGCGAAAAACTGGATCTGACAATTTTTCATACGGCCTGTATGACATACCCTACGGGCCGTACAGGATCTGCCCAACCACACAGAAGATTCCACAACAGAGGCACATAGTCTCCAAGACGAAACACAGCCCTACGGGCCGTATGGGGTCCCCTACGGGCCGTAGGATGCTAAATCGGAAAAATCCAGCAGGATCTGAAATCAGCTGAAATCAAGGAGGCCGAAAAGGAAGCCTCTGCACACGCGATCCAGGGCATTAAATGAGATATTTCCTCACCAAAAAAAGGGGGATTCACAACTGGAACTTGGACAACCTTTCTTGGAGCAAAAGACAAGAGGAGGAGAAGAAGAAGAGAAGTGAAAAAACGCGAGTTTGCAACGGATCTTCGGATTTCTCCACTGTTTTGTCATGAACTCTTTTATTTTCTGTTATTTGTGTTATCTTATGAACATGAGTAGCTAATTTACTTTGTTTCTAGGGCTAAGATGTAGTTTCTAGTTTGGTTTTGTTTGCATGCTACTTGGATTTTGTGTTGAATGCTTTGTTTTTACCTTGTTGAGTAGTATTTTGATTGCTTTATTTGTGCTTGCTTGAATTGATTAGTCATCCCGTTAGATGAATGCGCACATCTAAGTGTTAGGAGCCAAGTCTATGACATTTAATCCA
Organism: Carex rostrata; assembly: GCF_964058835.1. Classification (NCBI taxonomy): domain Eukaryota; kingdom Viridiplantae; phylum Streptophyta; class Magnoliopsida; order Poales; family Cyperaceae; genus Carex; species Carex rostrata. The sequence goes on from NC_135923.1 coordinate 13,285,465, forward strand.
ACCGAATAAAGTATATGAAGTAGGGTTAAACCAAGGAGTACCCGAAAGGTGAAACTTTCCTTGAGGCGAAAGTCCTTGGATACTTTTAGTAAACCAACAAGTAACTTAGATAAATTAGGCCAAAATGCGAAAGTTGAGGTTTAACGCATCTAAGAGGGAAGTATTTGAGTCCGGTAATCGGGTACTAGGCCAAAATGCGAAAGTTGAGGTTAGGTATCTAGATCTGGTCGATAGAAACCCTAAACATTAGTATCAACACAGAAAACAGTAGCTGCAGCATTAACTCGGGGTCCCCTACGGGCCGTATGGATTCCCATACGGGCCGTATGCCTCGGGGCTGAACAGAAATGAAATCTGAACCCTGGAAACGCCTTTTTATCATTTGAAAACAACTTTAATTCTTTTTATTGTCTTTTAAACTTGTCATAAATCAGTAGAATTGTTAGGATTAAATCAAACCAATTTTTCTCACTTCTAGAATTTTAAGTAACTTTAGGATAAGTCCGGTTATTTTCTTCCGTCCCTGTGGATCGATACCTGAGCATACTCATCGATAGGATAGTATACTTGTTATCTGATTTGACAGAGTGTAACAAAGGTTTAAAAGGTATAGCTTGCTATACTGAAACTTTGTAGCATATATTCTGTGTGAACAAGTTTTTGGCGCCGTTGCCGGGGAACGGCAAAGAAAATTCTAGACTTTTTCTTATTTTTGCTTGATTCTAGATTTTAATTTTAATTTTTCTTTTTCTATCTTTGCAGGAACATACTGGAAGGGTCACTGCCCAAGAACCACTATCAACTCAGAAGCAAAGGGCAGACTTCCAACTCATTCGTTCCAGCACCACCGCATCTATCACCTCTCCGTACGGCCCGTAGGAGATTCATACGGCCCGTACTAGCCGACAACAGAGGCCAGACAGACCTAGAACAGGACACAATGAATAACGGCGGAGTTAATCCACCCATCACTGATCCACCCGTTCAGGATCCACCCATCCAGGACCCTCCCGTCCAGGACCAGTTCTCTGATGATGAAGGAGCAGACTATGCGCCCAGGACATTGCGAGAGTTTAATGTCCCGAGAGCTGAAGATGTTAGAGGAGCAATCTGATTGCCAAGGATTGCTGGCAACCAGCCCAACTTCAATCCGGGCGTTGTCAACATCGTCCAGCAAAACACATTCCATGGCATGGATCATGAGGATCCACATGCCCATGTTCAAACTTTTCTTGAGTGTTGTGCCACCATTAAAATTAATGGCGCAACAGCTGATTACATTAGGCTTGCTTTATTTCCTTTCACTCTTAGGGATAAAGCCAAGAAATGGTTAGGGTCACTACCAAGGGATTCAATTACAACTTGGAGGGAACTGTCCAAACTGTTTTTGACCAGATTTTTCCCCCATAAAAGAACTGCCGAGATTAGGACCCAACTGACCAGTTTCAGACAAAGGTTTGATGAACCACTGAATGAGGCCTGGGAAAGGTTTAGGGAATTACAATACTCTTGTCCACATCACGGTATTCCCGAATGGTTACTTGTTCAGTCTTTTTATTCTGGTTTAACTGATACCACTCGTACTTCTGTTGATGCAGTTGCAGGTGGAGCTCTCATGGATCGAGAGGCTACCGAGGCAATGAATTTAATTGACAATATGGCAACTAACCAACAATGGTCCGGTCGAGGGAGCACTCGAGGAACTGGAGGAGGCCGAATTGAGGTCGATCAGATCACCGCTCTCACCGCCAAGATGGATGCCATGCAGAAGGCTTTTGACAAGATGAGTGTCAAAGCGCTTGGTAATCAGCAACCACAACCTTGTGTTATGTGTGGGGATGATAGACACGAGTATGAGAATTGTCCGCTTGCGCAAAGAGATGAAGAACCCGAGCAAGTGAATTCTCTCAACAATGAGCCATCTTACTTCCCAAAACCTCCTTTCACCCGAACCTATTCCAAGGACCCGATTGAACAACAGAACTGGAGGTGGAAGCAAAACAACCCCCCACACTTCAATAACAACCCTTCTGGCAGCAACAATAACAACCGCAACTTCTACAACAATGCTGCATTCAATAACTCGAACAACCGTGCACCATACTCAGGACCATCTAAACCCTATGTTACCCCTGCTGTGGAGAACTTTATGCATGAGCAAGGGAAGATGAATCAAATGCTCTTCGAACAGATGCAAGCAATCAACGCTCAGTTGGCTAGTTTGGCCGCCCAAAACAAACCTCAAAATGGGAGCCAAACCGCACCACCACAACCTGGAATGCTACCAGGCCAACCAGAGATTAACCCCAGGGAAGAGGCTAAGGCAGTGACATTGCGAAGTGGGACACAGTACCAAGGACCAACCATGCCTGTCGAGCCAGAAGCCGAACCTACGGCCCGTATGAATCCAGTACGGCCCGTAGAGACAACTACTGAGATTTCTGAGCAGCCAGCATCTGATCCGATTGAAATTGTGAATGAAGAGACAGACCATACGGCCCGTACCAGACCCGTACGGCCCGTACCAGATGAAGCTGACAAGCAGAAAAAGAAGGTGACCGAGAAGCCACCGCCCTACCGGCCACCAGTTCCATTCCCACAAAGATTAGCAGAAACCCGACTCAATGAACAGTTCTTCAAGTTTATCGAAGTTATGAAGCAATTGCACATTACAATTCCATTCACCGAGGCATTGACCCAAATGCCCACCTACGCTAAGTTTCTCAAGGACATCCTATCCAATAAACGAAGCTTGGGGGGGCGTGAGACGGTGAAATTGACTGAACAGTGCAGTGCTATACTGAGGAGTGAACTTCCACCGAAATTGGAAGATCCGGGTAAGTTCTCTATTCCATGCACGATTGGCAAGGCCACCATCCGACGAGCTTTGTGTGATTTGGGGGCTAGTGTGAGTCTCATGCCGCGAACTATCTTCGAACGACTGGGTGTGGGCGAGCTTAGACCCACACGAATGACCTTACAACTTGCGGATTCTTCGGTGAGGCTACCACTTGGCATAGTGGAAGATGTACCGGTGCAAGTCGGTAAGTTCTATGTGCCCGGTGATTTTGTTGTGATGGAAATGGAGGAAGACAAGGAGGTCCCTATCATTTTGGGACGACCATTTTTGAGGACCGCGGGAGCACTAATTGATGTGAAAAATGGGACTTTAACCTTGAACATCGGAGATGAGAAAGTTCACTTTCAAATCGACCGAGCAATGAAGTACCCCGCTCAACCCGAATCGTGTTATATGATCGATGTGGTTGATGAATTGGTTGAAGAGAATTTTCTGGAGCAAGTCGACAACTCGCTAAGGTATCATTTCGATTTTTTATCTGATTTGCAGGATAAAACAAGCGAGTTTGAGACGATTTACACGGCAGACACAGCACCTGTCTGTCTGGAAGGATATCTATACGGGCCGTAGACCAGAGGAATTTCAAACAGAGAAGCTGGAGATTGAGAAGGAAACGAAGGCTCAGCCTGAAGCTGAAGCATACGGCCCGTACCCAGATCATACGGACCGTACGACCAGCCAGACAGAGCAGATCACTCCCGAATTAAAACCTCTCCCAGCCTCTCTCAGGTATGAATTCCTTGATTCAGAAAAGAAATGTCCTGTTATTGTAAATGCAGGATTGACCCCTGACCAAACCGCCAAGCTCATGGAGAAGTTGAGAACCCACAAAGGCGCGATTGGATATTCTATCAAGGACTTGAAAGGGATCGATCCAACCATTTGCACACACAGGATCTTGCTAGAGGATGACCACAAGCCTTCAGTTGAACAACAAAGACGGCTCAACCCAAATCTGAAAGAGGTAGTAAAGAAAGAAATTTTAAAACTTTATGAAGCAGGTATTATCTACCCGATTTCTGACAGCAAATGGGTGAGCCCCGTCCATGTGGTTCCCAAGAAAGGAGGAGCAACAGTGGTGAAGAATGAAAAAGATGAGATGATCCAAACACGCGTTGCAACCGGTTGGAGGATGTGCATTGACTACCGGAAGCTCAACGCGGCTACACGCAAGGATCACTTTCCCTTGCCATTTGTTGATCAACTCCTAGAAAGGCTTGCTAATCACTCATATTTCTGTTATCTTGATGGTTATTCAGGTTTCTTTCAGATTCCCATTCATCCGCAGGACCAAGAGAAGACCACATTCACATGCCCATACGGTACCTATGCATACCGTAGAATGCCCTTTGGTCTTTGCAATGCACCTGCGACTTTTCAGAGAGCCATGATGGCTATTTTTTCTAATTTTATTGAAAAAGAAATTGAAATTTTTATGGATGATTTTTCTGTATATGGTACTAGTTTTGATTCTTGTTTGGCTAATTTGTGTAAGATTTTGCAGAGATGTGAAGAAGTGAATTTAATCCTCAATTGGGAAAAATGCCATTTCATGGTCCAAGAAGGAGTAGTCTTGGGACATGTTGTCACCTCAAGGGGGATTGAGGTTGACAAAGCAAAAATTGAGGTAATTGAGAAACTCGAAATCCCAACAAATGTCAAGGGGGTTCGAAGTTTTCTCGGACATGCAGGTTTTTATCGCCGTTTCATAAAGGATTTCTCGAAAATTGCGAAACCATTGACCAATCTACTTATTAAAGATTCTGATTTTGTTTTTACTGATGATTGTGTCAAGTCTTTTTGTAGTTTAAAGGAAGCCCTTATTTCTGCACCTATCTTACAGCCACCCGATTGGTCACTACCGTTTGAGTTGATGTGCGATGCAAGTGACTATGCAGTTGGGCCAGTTCTGGGGCAGCGGAAGGACAAGAAGCCCTGTGCTATCTATTATGCTAGCAAGGTGTTAGATCCGGCCCAAATGAACTACACCACAACCGAGAAGGAGCTTCTCGCCATTGTTTTCGCCCTTGACAAATTCAGATCATATTTGGTGGGCTCGAAGATAGTGGTCTACACCGATCATGCTGCACTAAGGTACCTTTTGACTAAAAAAGATGCAAAACCAAGGCTAATAAGATGGATTCTTCTTTTGCAGGAGTTTGATCTTGAGGTAAGAGATAAGAAAGGAGTCGAGAACTCTGTGGCGGATCATCTGTCCCGGCTTCGTTGGGAAGAGGACACCACAATCGAACTCCCGATCAATGACTCATTCCCCGATGAACAGCTCCTCGCATTCAGTTCTGACCTGGAGGACATCCATACAGGCCGTACAGAAGTTCATACGGTCTGTATGATTCAACATACGGCCCGTACGCACTTCCATACAGGCCGTACGCAGACCAACCAGAGCAAACAGCAAGCTCCCTGGTATGCCGACATCGCGAATTACCTGGTCTCTGGAGATTTGCCTGGCACAATGTCCCACCAGCAGAAGAAGAAACTCAAGTCTGATGCCAAGTACTACTTTTGGGATGAGCCCTACCTCTTCAAGATTGGAATTGATGGCATATACCGACGCTGTGTTCCACACGAGGAAACAAGTTCTATTCTTGCACATTGCCACTCATCCGCTTATGGAGGACACTCTTCATACTCCAAGACTACTGCCAAGGTATTACAATCTGGTTTCTTTTGGCCCTCTCTTTTCAAAGATGCAAGATCTTTTGTTCTAGCTTGTGACAGGTGCCAAAGAACCGGAAACATGACGAGACGAAGTGAAATGCCTCTCAACTTTATCCTAGAGGTAGAGATTTTTGATGTTTGGGGAATTGATTTCATGGGCCCATTCCCTTCCTCTCGAGGGAATGAGTATATTTTGGTGGCAGTTGACTATGTGTCAAAGTGGGTAGAGGCAATGGCATGCCGCAAGGCTGACTCGAATTCTGTGAAAAGGCTTTTCAATGAGATCATTTTCCCTCGTTTCGGGGTACCTCGAGCTGTTATCAGTGACGGAGGCAAGCACTTCGTCAATCGACAATTCAACAATCTCTTGAGCCGACATGGGGTGACTCATAAGGTATCCACTTCTTACCATCCTCAAACTAATGGCCAAGCTGAGATTTCTAACAGGGAAATCAAGTCGATTTTAGAGAAAACGGTGGCAAGGACAAGGAAGGATTGGGCTTTCAAGCTGCATGATGCACTTTGGGCCTACCGCACTGCATTCAAGACACCAATTGGCATGAGTCCTTACAAGCTGGTGTATGGAAAGTCGTGCCACCTCCCTGTTGAAATTGAGCACAAGGCATTCTGGGCCACAAGAGCAATCAACATGGACCTACTTGCAGCTGGAGAAAAACGTGTCCTCGACTTACATGAGTTGGAGGAAATGAGGCTGCATGCATATGAGAATGCTAGGTTTTACAAGGAAAAGACGAAGCGATTGCATGACCAACGCATTTCGCCTCGCCAATTCAAAGAGGGAGATCTTGTACTTTTGTTTAATTCTAGATTGAGAATTTTTCCAGGTAAACTCAAGTCAAGGTGGTCCGGCCCATTTCAAGTGAAGAAAGTGTATCCTTTTGGAGCAGTCGATATCTGGAGCACAGAAAGTGGTACCTTCAAGGTGAATGGTCAGCGCCTCAAGCATTACGTTGCTGACCACCTGATGAATGAGCGGAGCGTTCAGTTTCTTTCTGACCCCGCTCCGATTGAAACTTAATTTGCAAGGTGGTCTAGCTAAAGACCTAAAACAAGCGCTTCTTGGGAGGCAACCCAAGCACTTTTTAATTTATTTTTATTTTGTTTAGTCATTTCTTTTATTTTAGTTTCAGTTTTTGCATGTTTAATTTCGTATTAGTTTAATTCTGATTCTTCGATTTTTAGTTATCTTTCAAACCAGATCAGATAGGAGAAAAATACAAGTCTGGGCGTTCATACGGCCCGTACCAGTTTCCTTACAGGCCGTAGGGCATCCATTCGGCGCGGACACCCAAGAGTCGCGACTCTCTCTCTTCGCGTCCCTTCAACTCACCCGTCTACCTTTTTATACCCCCCCTCCTGACAGAACCCGACAAACCCTGACCCACCAAACCCCACCTTGTCGTCTTCCTCCTACGGGCCGCACGAGAAGCCGTACCCCTAAACCCTAGCCGCCGCCACCTTCTTCTCCGCTCGCCTCCGCCACTAGCCGCCCGATCTCGCCACTGCAGAAAGGACCCACGCCGTTCTCCACGCTGACCCGACCTCCGCCCTCTCTCTCTCGCCATTTTTTCCACCACACTCACCCGCCGGCCGCCTCCCCTCCTTCTTCTCCAAGGTAAGCACCCTTACCTTTCTCCTTTTCTATTTTTACTCATTTTCTACCATTTTTCTTTGTTTTTCCACCTTCTCCTCCGATCTCTCGGCCACCACTGTCAATCCACCAGTCGAAACCCAAACCCCAACAAAAACCACCAAGACCCTACGGCCTGTACACCAACCCTTACAGCCCGTAGACAATCCCTGCCGAGAACCACAACCAACTCTACCATAACCTTACAGGCCGTACCCACAACCTTACAGGCCGTACCAGAGGTACCTGACAGCCATGTCTAGTGAACACCGCAGAAAGAGCCGCCAAGACCGCACACCACAACCACCACCCCATCCAGTCCCTGAGCCATATGACTCTGGCTCTGATCAAACATACTCTGGGGAATACACCGACCGATCCAACCGCTTCACGGAACGGTATTTTGAGATGCCAACCCGTCGAATGTACGAAAACTTCATCAATCTCCAAAAGAAGAAGTTTGAGAACACAGCAATGGTCAACCTGGACACACTCCACAGTTTTGGAGTGGAGGATGATTTCGTCCTCCTCACTGCTGGGATTGGATTTGGCATGGATTTTTGGAACCTCCGCCTCCCAGCCTACGCAATGGACACAAAGGAATTTCTCTCTTCTCTCGAGCTTAAGAGGGACAATCAAGATGTCCCCTTCATCAAATTCCGGCTGTGCAATAGAACTCACCGAGTCTATTTTCCTACTCTTCGCGAGTGGTTCAGTTTCGTTAGAGAGCCCACTACTGACACTCTCAGTTTCCGTGAGGGGTGGGATAGGGATACCTTCTGGGGCATGATCACCGGCTGCCCTAGATCAGCCAGTTCAGAATACCGAGCCCGCTTCATCCCTCACCCCGTTCTCCGTATCATCCAGCGCGCCCTCGCTTCTACCATCTTTGCGCGAGGAGAGACTCTGAACCGCGCCAACACATGTGATCTCATGCTTATGGACACTATGCTCCGTCCAGACATCGAGTATCCGGACTTGGCCCTTTTCATGGTCCAGCACTGGATCCAGCAACGAGACAACAAGAAGAGCGGTGGCAAGATTAAGATGGGGGCCTATGTAGAACTTATCAAGCGAAAGCTTGGATTGGGAGCAATACCGGGCAGAGAGCCTTGCACTGGTCCCACCGTTATGGATGCTGAAAGCTACCGACAGGGTCTATTCATCTCTATCTCTCGTGGCCCAGCGGGTCACCAGGATCTCTATGATTGGCGCTTTGAGAATGGTGCCTCACGCAGGTTACCATTTGGCCCCTCCATTTCACCACATGACCCATCCACCTGGTTGATCACAGCTCCTCCACCACCACCCTCTGATGCACCCAGCTCTTCTACCCAGCCACCACCATCACAGTCTGCACCCCCACACCTGGCTGACCCTACTCTTAGGGATATCTACTCCATCATGAGGGACATCAGGGATACTCAGCTGGAGCAGGGCCGTCACATCACAGCTATCCAGCAGCAGACAGACATTCACGGCGAGCGCTTGGATGAGATCAGTGGCCACATGTTTGATTATGCTCAGCGCCTTGGTGACATTGAGGACCAGTTTCGTGACTGGCGCTTCGACCCCTCCTATGACTACTGATCAGGTTTGTTTTCACTACCCCAGCTTTTATCTTTTTATCTTAGTTTACTTGCTTGCATGTCTTGAAGCATTGAGGACAATGCTCAGACTAAGCTTGGGGGGGTGATTAGTTGATTTGTTTAGTTGCATGTAGTTTTGTTCTTTTTGTTTTTGTGTTTGCATGTTTCGAGGATTAATTTGTGTGAATTGCGTGAATTAGGGACCAAATTGAGAAATTTTGATTGAGAGATGGTTGAATTTGTGAAATTGGACGTAACCACACATTTGGTTGAAAGAACTGTATATGATAGTTTGTTTTGGGACTTTGTAGAGCTGAGAATTGAATTGTACCAAGAAAGCATTTAAAACCGAACTGTGCCTTGTAAAAATAGAGAAATGAGATTTGAAAACAATAGAAAGGTTGGGATATCCATTGGTATGAGAGAATACCATTGGATATGTGTATTCATGATATGTGCAAACAAATTAAAATATATATATAAAAAAAAAAAAAAAGATGGAGAAAATAAGAGTACTGGCAATAAGTCCATTAAGGGCGCCTTTGAGCTCGTCTCCCAAAAATAAAAAAAGAAATAAAAAAAAATCTTTGCACATGTCAACACATGTAGTCCGCGACTTTCTGACCTAAGCTTGTTCCAAGCTTGGGGGGGTATCAAAGAAAAACAAATCACTACAAATGAGGGCATAAACTTGGTAGAAAATGAACTATTGATGCGTTTGATTACTTGGTGCTTACAAATAGCAATACATTCTTGAATATGGGGTTTTGATTGATTGAATTGTGGGGTGAATCAAAATGGACCAAAGGAAACCAAATCACTATCCAAAATGACTCTAATAGGTTTCTAACGAACGCAAGACCATGCAAATTTTCCTCTTAGTAGATTAACTTGCATTTAGGTAAGTCCAACAACCGGAATCACACCTAAGTTAGAATTTTTGCTTGAGGACAAGCAAAGTTCAAGCTTGGGGGAATTTGATATCTCCATATTATGTCTAATTTATACTTAAACCTGTGTTTTAAAGCCTATAAATGTGGACTTTTTACTTATATTTCGAAGAAATGTGGTACTGCTATGTTTTGTTTGGTATTTTGCAGGAAAAAGGGCGAAAAACTGGATCTGACAATTTTTCATACGGCCTGTATGACATACCCTACGGGCCGTACAGGATCTGCCCAACCACACAGAAGATTCCACAACAAAGGCACATAGTCTCCAAGACGAAACACAGCCCTACGGGCCGTATGGGGTCCCCTACGGGCCGTAGGATGCTAAATCGGAAAAATCCAGCAGGATCTGAAATCAGCTGAAATCAAGGAGGCCGAAAAGGAAGCCTCTGCACACGCGATCCAGGGCATTAAATGAGATATTTCCTCACCAAAAAAAGGGGGATTCACAACTGGAACTTGGACAACCTTTCTTGGAGCAAAAGACAAGAGGAGGAGAAGAAGAAGAGAAGTGAAAAAACGCGAGTTTGCAACGGATCTTCGGATTTCTCCACTGTTTTGTCATGAACTCTTTTATTTTCTGTTATTTGTGTTATCTTATGAACATGAGTAGCTAATTTACTTTGTTTCTAGGGCTAAGATGTAGTTTCTAGTTTGGTTTTGTTTGCATGCTACTTGGATTTTGTGTTGAATGCTTTGTTTTTACCTTGTTGAGTAGTATTTTGATTGCTTTATTTGTGCTTGCTTGAATTGATTAGTCATCCCGTTAGATGAATGCGCACATCTAAGTGTTAGGAGCCAAGTCTATGACATTTAATCCAACCGAATAAAGTATATGAAGTAGGGTTAAACCAAGGAGTACCCGAAAGGTGAAACTTTCCTTGAGGCGAAAGTCCTTGGATACTTTTAGTAAACCAACAAGTAACTTAGATAAATTAGGCCAAAATGCGAAAGTTGAGGTTTAACGCATCTAAGAGGGAAGTATTTGAGTCCGGTAATCGGGTACTAGGCCAAAATGCGAAAGTTGAGGTTAGGTATCTAGATCTGGTCGATAGAAACCCTAAACATTAGTATCAACACAGAAAACAGTAGCTGCAGCATTAACTCGGGGTCCCCTACGGGCCGTATGGATTCCCATACGGGCCGTATGCCTCGGGGCTGAACAGAAATGAAATCTGAACCCTGGAAACGCCTTTTTATCATTTGAAAACAACTTTAATTCTTTTTATTGTCTTTTAAACTTGTCATAAATCAGTAGAATTGTTAGGATTAAATCAAACCAATTTTTCTCACTTCTAGAATTTTAAGTAACTTTAGGATAAGTCCGGTTATTTTCTTCCGTCCCTGTGGATCGATACCTGAGCATACTCATCGATAGGATAGTATACTTGCTATCTGATTTGACAGAGTGTAACAAAGGTTTAAAAGGTATAGCTTGCTATACTGAAACTTTGTAGCATATATTCTGTGTGAACAATCACGAAGAATAAGGCAATGCACACATGTCACGCATCAACATCCAGGTTAGATCATGCACAGTTGACGTCCGCTATAGTCGCCAATTGCATAAAATTGTCATTGGAAAAAAAATATCAATATTACTATCATTCCAAAGTACAACAAATTGTGGCATGGTAGAGAGTTAGCAATTGCGCGGGCCTTTGGTAGTTGGGAGGAGTCTTACGGGCTGCTTGTCCCTTTGTTGGAGACAATAAAAAGGACAAATCTGGGAACCCAATATAAATTTTTTTCAAAGCCGAGCGAAAAGCCAAGGTATCGATATTTCATGAGGGTAGCATGGGCATGGGGACTATGTATTGCCGTAGTATGTCACCTCAGACCCGTCATCAGTATCGATGATTGTTTCTTGTCAGGTAGATACAAGGGTTAAGCTGTTAATTATAACCGGATATGATGTGGAGAAGCAGTTAATCATGTTAGCATTTGGACTAGTAGAGAGGGAGGATTTTGATAATTGGGGGTGGTTTATGAAGTGGGTGCAGGTTTGTAATTGGTCCAAACATATTCATTTGTGTGGTATATGACCAACACCAAGGGCATAAAAAAAGATGTTCATACAAGATGATATGGGTTGGTGCAAGGAGAAAGAGGAGTGTGTTCACTGCTACTGCTCTTAATATGTGTTTGAAAATTTTGGAAAGCACACACAAGATAAGATTGCTTCCAAATTTTTTTAAGATTATGGTTAAAAAGAAGACGACGAGAAGATTGCAAGAATGCCTAGATGCAATTGGGAGGCGAAATCCTGATTGGTTGGCATACTTTGATACATATGGCAAGTATAATGAAAATGACGAGGGAGAACCTGTTAGTTTGTAATAATCTAGAAGTCAATAATACGATAATTTATCATAAAGCTTTGTTCATGAATTGGATGATTAATATCATTTTGTTGCCTTGAGTATTATTGAATTTATGGATCATTTCGAGTTCATGACTGAAATTGTGAAACTCCATAATATAGATGATATATACTCTTAATCTTAAAAGGTCACTAACCAAGGTAATTAGCAGGAACACTAATTACCGCTATAAGGTTAGTATGTGGATTAAAAGATGGTTAAGTTTTACAAACTATTTGACACGAGATGTCATTTTAATCACATAGATACATGTTCTAGGAACATGGTATTTGACAGACCCCGAATGAAAACATTAAATAGAATTGTGTTCGTGTCATTTATGTTTTTCATTCAGTGTCACGTTCTAAAGTATGAGGTATTTATCGTTCCCACTAAGAAATATATATGTGTGAGTGTTATCTAACACTGTCCGTAAAAAGCAGTCATAACGGTAGCATTTCGATATATATAGCTTAGCTGAGGAAGTGATAGTCTGCCAAGAATACTACTTGTCCCTCGTATCTCTATACGAGTTATAGCATCACTGGGCCCCTTGATAGAGTAAGATTATCAGCGCGCGGTATGATTACAAGAGTAATCATATTTGATAATATGCTCAAGATCAAGAAAAGATTCAGTTAGCAAGGATGACACACATCTACCTTGAAACTGATCTGATAGCTATGAGACAGAGGAACAGACACAAGTAAATTGTTTACTGGATCGTGATATTGTACAGTACAGCATCATCTGTGTAATTGGATGGTCATGATGTGTTGCCAGACGCCACCCATGATTATAGAAGTTAAAACGGTTTTAACTCTATTTACCAACATAACACAGATCCTATTGGGTCACACCATATAGGAGTTAATCGGAGAATCTTATTTTGATTGATTATAAATTGGTTATGATCAATGATAAGATGGTTATAATTAATTATACATGTTATAATTAAATTATAAATGTTATGTAAAAATAACAAGCAAAAACATTGGTTAATTTATAAACGTGTATGACACGTTGTATAAAAGTTAACCGGTTAATTTATAAATGTGCAGGACACATTGTATAAATTACCGAAACAACAACCGCAAGAAAAATATATATAATTATTCAGAATAATTATACGAATATTATTTGTGTTCGGGCCGAGGGCATTCGGATCTTTTCAGATTCGTCCTTATCCGCATGACATGTCATCGATCCTATCCAGATGACACGTCATCGACACCGAAACAAATAACCGAAAGAAAAATATATATATAATTGTTCAGAATAATTATACGAATATTATTTGTGTTCGGGCCGAGGGCATTCGGGTCTTTTCAGATTCGAGCTTATCCGCATGACACGTCATTGATCCTATCCAGATGACATGTCATCAATCCTATCCACAAGGGCAAAATGGTCATTTCACACCTATGCCACCTTGCATGTGTAGAAGCATGGAGAAGGATGTGGAAGGGTGTGGAAGGGGTATTTTGGTCATTTCACATATAAAAGGATGAGGTGTCAATGGCATATCTTGTAAATAGGCCGAACTTGGAGGGCATTTTGGTCTTTTGCAACCAAATCAAAACACTATAAATAGGGGTGGAGGGGTAGAGAGAGAAAATAAATATATTCACATATATACATATGCACATTCACATGTATCTTTTCGTGCAGAAACGAATCGGTATTTTCTCTCTTTCTCGGTTTCTCTCCCAAATAGTGTTTCGGTTGAGAAAAGAAAGTTATACGTAGTTGACGTATAATCTTGCGGGTTGTTGTGGAGAATATTTACGGGATTGATGAATAGTGTTTTACCGAATTTCGCGGTATGTCAGTTTTGCATATTGATGAAACTGAGCAACTGAAAATTCGTGATTACGGGTTTTCGTCTTATTCCCGTGAATAGTGTTTTTGCATAATTCCGCGGTTTATGGTATTTCTGGCAGAAGAAATAAACCGCTCTCCGGTTAGTCCTGGTGGATTACCGATAGAGGTATCACACGTGTGATACTCCGAGTCGACTCCTTCCCTGGTGAGGCTCTACTCGCTCGGTCTGCATTCCAACTGTGATTTGGAAACAAGGTATAAATATGTTATATTAATCTATTTAATTTGTAAGTAGATTAAAGTTTTAGAAATCAATCATGGAGTAGATCTGTAAAAAGGATTAAAAGGGTCCTTGCAATGAAAGACTTCAGAAGGAACTCTGCTTTGGTCTTTCCGGCATATCCCTTTTAATTCATGGCTTGAGTTAGAAGTAAAAATTTTTGTTTTACGTTCTTTCCGCAGCTTAAGCCTAAAAGGGTTTTGGTTACCGCGAAACCCCAAAAGTGGTATCCGAAAAACCCAACAGTGGTATCAGAGCACAAGGCTCTCCCGCTGATTGATTTTCTAAAAGTTATAACTTATGCAAATTAGGTGCATATACCGCATATCAGTTTAATTCTTACATTTGCAGCTTAAGTCCAAAACCGATTAGAAATGAGATTTTCTTGGATCGGTTCTACCGACTAAGAAAGTTAAATTAGATTTAAGCTTTCTTTATGCTTTCTTATGAAATGTAAACTTTTACATTTCTTGGATCGGTTTTCCGACTGAGAAAGATAAAATAGGATTTTATGCTTTCTTTATGTTTTCGTTTTCAAAACTTTCAACTGCGTTTGAGTATATCTAAGAATGTGATGAAGCAATAAAGTACCCAAGTAAGAACTGCTAATCTCCACCCGTAAACGACAAGGTTAATGACAAGAAAAGTCTCGACTTTTCGTCTAACCCTCGTTTACGTGTCCTGATAGCTGGCCCAAAGGGGACTTTGTCACGTTACCAAATTACTCTATGCTTTTGAAATGGCAAAATTTAGTGTAAGTTTTTGCCTTTTCGAAAACCTTCGGATAAGTAAAGTTCATCGAAGAATGTGATGAAGCAATAAAGTACCTGAGTAAGAGCTGTCATTTCCACACAAGAAAGAGATGGTTCTGTCTAGGAAAGATTGAGTCTTAGCGGTCCTTGTGACCCCGATCTTTCCTGGGAGCCCCTTTCACGTGTCCTAATGGCTGGCCCAAAAGGAACTTTGTCACGTTACCAAATTGCTTTATGGACCGAAAAGAATATCTGATTTTAAAACATATAAATTGTTTATGTGCTTTAAATGGTATAAATAAGAACTGAGCATAGCTGCAAAATAAAGAATTGGTAACTGATAGATTATATACCCGACTTGGTCCCGTATATAAGTAAATTAGATTTACAGCTTAGAGTAAATTAGATTTACTGCTTTAAAACTGAAAGAAATATACCTGACTTGCTCCCGTATATAAGTAAATTAGATTTACTACTTTGATATGAATTGAATAAATTAGATTTATTCCTTTCAAAGGAATAGTGAAAGAACGTGATGTCAAAGAAAGATTTGTGAAGGAACTCACCGTTGTCTTTCTGGCAGACGACTTTCACGTGTCCAAAGTCAGTTACAAGAACTGACTGCTTAACAAAGCTAAGCATATCAAAGAGATACTAATAAGAACATAAACTAATGGAGATCACATTTCGTATTCAAGACTTCCTTTCCACGACTGCTTAATGAAGCATATGAAAGAGGTCGTTATAAAGATACGAATAGAATCACATTTAGTCATTCTTACATATGCTGAGAGAAGAAAGTAATGAGGATCATATTCGATATTTTAGACTTCCTTTCCACGACTGCTTAATGAAGCATATGAAAGAGGTCGCTATAAAGATACGAATAGAACCACATTAATCGTTCTTTCTAACATAAGATAAGAAAGGAAATGGAGATCACATTTCGTATTCAAGACTTCCTTTCCACGACTGCTTAATGAAGCATATGAAAGAGGTCGCTATAAAGATACGAATATAATCACATTAGTTGTTCTTTCTGACATACCCCTTTGAAGATTGCTGGCACTGTTAAGCATAAACACCAACCCATTAATTATTAAGTAGTATGCCCTTCCTACTCTATCCTCCTCACACTAATGTTCATTGGTTGATGATTGAAACCTACTCAGTAGGCATCGCCTTTTACCTTTGGTGGTCGAGGGTTATGTGAGACATAACAAAACAAAGTAGAGTGAGGTTACTTACCGATGATTTCTAAAAGAGTTTTAGGCTCGGGGCAAAGTCTTCGTTAAATACACGTGATGTTTTAACGAAACTAAGAATCACAAATAGTTGTGATTAGCATGTTTGCTTACCTAAGATAACTGATAGCCATGATATGCATACACTGCCTTAGTTATTGGTGAAAACATGGATCTTGGTCCTACTGCAAACGGGAATAGAACAAATTTGCAGTGGGAGTTTTATTCATTGAATAAAACATTACATGAACAAAGCTAAAATCTTTACTTTAAACGTTGTAGAAATATGGCTAAAGAAACGTCTTTCTCTTTACGCTCCTTACTAGAAAAAGGTAGACATGCGTGAGAAAAAGGAAAATATCCTAAATACACCGGTCCCTACTGAGATAGTAGAGAGCAGCTCTGTCAGTACTCACACGCTTCGTATGACAAGCGATGATGAGAAACTGGAGAAGCTTAACTGTCCGTGGAGCCACGAGTTGGCCACGGAAGTTATCCTGAACTCATTTCCTCCCAGCTATTCGGAGTTCATTGTGAACTCCAATAAGCAAGAGTTGGATAAGAGCTTGCAGGAGCTCCAAGGGATGCTGAGGATCACTGATAAAGACATTGAGAATAGTTCTCATGTCCTCATGATCCAAGAAGGTGGGAGGAAGATCAAGAAAGCAAAAGGGAAAAATGGCGATTAAGTACAAAGGCAAAGGGAAGTTGGTTCCAGGAACGAACTCTCCCAAGATAAATGTTTCTGCTAACTCTGACTGCTATTTTAGCAATAGCAAAGGTCACTGGAAGAGAAACTGCCCGGAGTATCTTGGAGATATGAATTTTGAGAATGTCTCAAAAGTCTCAGTCTCAAGTATTTATGTTATTGAAATTAATGTTGCGACCTCTGTTAATGATTGGGTACTGGCTACTGGATCATGTGCTCATATTTGCACGAATATGCACGCACTAAGAGAAAGTTACGCAATAAGGAAGTACAACTCCGAGTTGGTAACGGAGCACAAGTTGCGGCCGCTACAGTCGGTAGGATAAAATTGTACTTGCCTAGCGGGTTTATTCTGGAACTAGAAAATGTTTATTTTGTTCCTACCATTTCTAGAAATATCATATCAATCTCGTGTTTAGAGATGAATGGTTTCTCGTTTGTTATAAAGGACAATAGATGTTCTATTTATAAAAATGAGACATATTATGGATCATCTTACTTGTTAAATGATCTTTATATGCTAGAAATGGAAAACCCCGTGTTTAACATCAATAACAAAAGACTCAAAACGTTTCATGAAAATATTGACTTACATGAGACATAAGTCTGAATCCTTTGACGAGTTCAAGGAATTTAAGACTAAAGTAGAAAATCAATTGAATAAAAGTATTAAGGCATTACGGTAGGACCGTGGAGGCAAATACTTGAGTTATGGTTTTCAAAACGTACTTAAAGGAATGTGAGATAGTCTCACAACTCACACCTCTAGGAACACCGCAATGTTACAGTGTTGCCAAGAAAATGAAACAAACCATGCTGGACATGATTCGTTCCATGATGAGTAGCGCCACCCTTCCCAAAATCATTTTGGAGACACGCACTAGATACTGCCGCACTAACGATAAATATGGTTCCATCCAAGTCAGTTGAAAAGACTCCATACGAGTTATGGTTTGGGAAATCCCAAATATGTCTTATCTTAAAAATGGGGTTGCGAAGTATTTGTCAAACACCTGATGTCTGACAAACTTGGTCCCAAATCTGACAAGTGCTTTTTCGTAGAGTATCCTAAGGAAACGAAAGGATATTACTTCTATTACCAGTCCGAGAACAAATTAGTTGTTGCTCGTCATGGTATACTTTTGGAGAACAAGTTTCTTGCAAAAGGAAGTAGTGGGAGTAATGTAATACTTGAAGAAATTCAAGATACATCACACAATAATACATCTGAACTAGATCAGATATACCCACCACTTGATACTTCGGCTGATGAGCATCTGGAAGAACCAAATCCACAAGTAGCTGTGGAAGAGGTTCTAGTCCCGAGCTCAAGTGCTTCAACGCAAGTTGAAGAAGAACTGGATCCGCAGACAATTGTGGATCAAGTTCGACAGCCTGAAGAACAAGTGCTACGTAGGTCAATGAGAACAGTCCATGCACCCGAGAGGTACTTGGGACTGCACGAGGTCTCAGTTTTTTGACACTGAAGATCCTCTGACCTATGCGGAAGCAATGGATAGGCCTAACTCTGATAAATGGCTGGAGGCCATGAGATCCGAAATACAGTCCATGTATGACAACACGGTTTGGAACCTAGTTGTACCACTTGATGGGGTGAAGCCCATAGCTAACAAGTGGGTTTTCAAAGGAAAACAGACATGGACGAAAATATGACTATTTACAAAGCACGGCTAGTAGCGAAGAGGTTTCAAACAAATTCTGGGAATTGATGAAACTTTTTCACCCGTGGCTATGTTTAAGTCAATTCGGATACTCCTAGCAATTGCCGCATTTCATGAAGATGAAATATGGCAAATGGATGTCAAAACCGCCTTCTTAAATGGAAATTTAAGAAGAGGATGTGTACATGACACAGCCTACGGGTTTTGAAGATCCAGAGAATGCTGGGAAGGTATGCAAGCTTCTTGAATCCATTTATGGATTGAAGCATGCATCACGGAGTTGGAATCTTCGATTTGGCGAAGAAGTCAAAAGCTTGACTTCGTCAGATGCGAAGAAGAATCTTATGTGTACAGAAAAGCTAGTGGGAGTGTCATCGCCTTTCTTAATCTTATATGTAGATAACATACTCTTAATAGGAAACGATATTCCTCTATTGCAATTAGTCAAGTCTTCATTAAAGAAAAGTTTTCTCTATGAAGGACTTGGGCGAGGATGTCTATATACTAGGCATAAAGATCTACTGAGGTAGATCAAAGAGACTTATAGGATTAAGTCAAAGCACGCACATTGACAAAGTGCTGAATCGGTTCAGCATGCAGGATTCTAAGAGAGAATCCTGCCAATGAATCATGGTACACAGCTTAGCAAGACTCAGTGTCTTTCGACAACTGATGAGCAAAGCACTATGAGTAGAGTACCATACGCTTCGGCTATTGGCTCTATCATAAACACCATGTTGTGCACTCGCCCTGATGTCTCGTACGCTTTGAGTGTGACGAGTAGATATCAGGCTAGTCCAGGCATAAAGCACTGGAATGCTGTAAAGAATATCATTAAGTTCTTGAGGAGAACTAATGATATGTTTCTTGTCTACAACGTTATCACCTAATACGAAAGATCGTAAACATCATAAGATGTCTATAATTAAGTATAAAAGATATAATTAATATAAAGGTGATGTAAAGATAAGTAGAGTTGACACAGTCAGCAACACAGCTGATCCACTAACAAAATCTCTTCCTCAAGCCAAGCACTAGATGCTTAATGCTTCTATGAGTTTGGAACACATAGAAGATTGGCTGTGAAATTTTCTCAGGATCTACGAGATCTTAGAGAATATAGAGTTTTGTATATAAGTAGGGTCTATGATGATTGACTCCTAGCTTAAGTGGGAGATTGTTAGTTTGTAATAATCTAGAAGTCAATAATACGATAATTTATCATAAAGCTTTGTTCATGAATTGGATGATTAATATCATTTTGTTGCCTTGAGTATTATTGAATTTATGGATCATTTCGAGTTCATGACTGAAATTGTGAAACTCCATAATATAGATGATATATACTCTTAATCTTAAAAGGTCACTAACCAAGGTAATTAGCAGGAACACTAATTACCGCTATAAGGTTAGTATGTGGATTAAAAGATGGTTAAGTTTTACAAACCATTTGACACGAGATGTCATTTTAATCACATAGATACATGTTCTAGGAACATGGTATTTGACAGACCCCGAATGAAAACATTAAATAGAATTGTGTTCGTGTCATTTATGTTTTTCATTCAGTGTCACGTTCTAAAGTATGAGGTATTTATCGTTCCCACTAAGAAATATATATGTGTGAGTGTTATCTAACACTGTCCGTAAAAAGCAGTCATAACGGTAGCATTTCGATATATATAGCTTAGCTGAGGAAGTGATAGTCTGCCAAGAATACTACTTGTCCCTCGTATCTCTATACGAGTTATAGCATCACTGGGCCCCTTGATAGAGTAAGATTATCAGCGCGCGGTATGATTACAAGAGTAATCATATTTGATAATATGCTCAAGATCAAGAAAAGATTCAGTTAGCAAGGATGACACACATCTACCTTGAAACTGATCTGATAGCTATGAGACAGAGGAACAGACACAAGTAAATTGTTTACTGGATCGTGATATTGTACAGTACAGCATCATCTGTGTAATTGGATGGTCATGATGTGTTGCCAGACGCCACCCATGATTATAGAAGTTAAAACGGTTTTAACTCTATTTACCAACATAACACAGATCCTATTGGGTCACACCATATAGGAGTTAATCGGAGAATCTTATTTTGATTGATTATAAATTGGTTATGATCAATGATAAGATGGTTATAATTAATTATACATGTTATAATTAAATTATAAATGTTATGTAAAAATAACAAGCAAAAACATTGGTTAATTTATAAACGTGTATGACACGTTGTATAAAAGTTAACCGGTTAATTTATAAATGTGCAGGACACATTGTATAAATTACCGAAACAACAACCGCAAGAAAAATATATATAATTATTCAGAATAATTATACGAATATTATTTGTGTTCGGGCCGAGGGCATTCGGATCTTTTCAGATTCGTCCTTATCCGCATGACATGTCATCGATCCTATCCAGATGACACGTCATCGACACCGAAACAAATAACCGAAAGAAAAATATATATATAATTGTTCAGAATAATTATACGAATATTATTTGTGTTCGGGCCGAGGGCATTCGGGTCTTTTCAGATTCGAGCTTATCCGCATGACACGTCATTGATCCTATCCAGATGACATGTCATCAATCCTATCCACAAGGGCAAAATGGTCATTTCACACCTATGCCACCTTGCATGTGTAGAAGCATGGAGAAGGATGTGGAAGGGTGTGGAAGGGGTATTTTGGTCATTTCACATATAAAAGGATGAGGTGTCAATGGCATATCTTGTAAATAGGCCGAACTTGGAGGGCATTTTGGTCTTTTGCAACCAAATCAAAACACTATAAATAGGGGTGGAGGGGTAGAGAGAGAAAATAAATATATTCACATATATACATATGCACATTCACATGTATCTTTTCGTGCAGAAACGAATCGGTATTTTCTCTCTTTCTCGGTTTCTCTCCCAAATAGTGTTTCGGTTGAGAAAAGAAAGTTATACGTAGTTGACGTATAATCTTGCGGGTTGTTGTGGAGAATATTTACGGGATTGATGAATAGTGTTTTACCGAATTTCGCGGTATGTCAGTTTTGCATATTGATGAAACTGAGCAACTGAAAATTCGTGATTACGGGTTTTCGTCTTATTCCCGTGAATAGTGTTTTTGCATAATTCCGCGGTTTATGGTATTTCTGGCAGAAGAAATAAACCGCTCTCCGGTTAGTCCTGGTGGATTACCGATAGAGGTATCACACGTGTGATACTCCGAGTCGACTCCTTCCCTGGTGAGGCTCTACTCGCTCGGTCTGCATTCCAACTGTGATTTGGAAACAAGGTATAAATATGTTATATTAATCTATTTAATTTGTAAGTAGATTAAAGTTTTAGAAATCAATCATGGAGTAGATCTGTAAAAAGGATTAAAAGGGTCCTTGCAATGAAAGACTTCAGAAGGAACTCTGCTTTGGTCTTTCCGGCATATCCCTTTTAATTCATGGCTTGAGTTAGAAGTAAAAATTTTTGTTTTACGTTCTTTCCGCAGCTTAAGCCTAAAAGGGTTTTGGTTACCGCGAAACCCCAAAAGTGGTATCCGAAAAACCCAACAGAACCGTCTAATCCATGGATGGTGTATCAATATATGGACGACGGGTCTCGTTGGAAATAATCACTAGCAACGGTTCTGAATCGCTCAACAATATCTTCAAAACTTCTCACAGGTTTATAATTTGTAATTCTCGTATGTTATTTTTATTGTTGTTTTCTTTATTTAATTGTAATTTTTAATTCTTGTAGGCTACCAGTTGCCGCAATCATTGAAGAAACGTTCTACATGTGTGTCAACTGGTTTGTTGAAAGAAGAGAGAAAGTTGTGCAATGTTAAGTAAAAGGTCAGTTTTTTTTCACTCGTGTACATGAAAAGCTGGCGAAGCACATTGGGAAGGTTAATAAAATGACAACGCTTGCATTCGGCCATCATAGATAATTTATGGTGACCTCACATAGTGAAAAGACCCCATTTGACTGATACGTCCAAAGGGTATGGTAAAAAGCTTTAGTACAATTAGATGTACCTTTTATCCCTAAATACACTTTTTGGTTCAGATTGCAAGTATACAATCCTACCGTATAGTATATTGTCGGGTATCGATCCACAGGGAGTATGTTTAATTACTATGCTTAAACTTTAAATAATAAATTTCAGAAAATAAAATAAAGTAAAGTGCAATAAAGGTAAATTGGGGGGTTTGTTCTAACGATTCCTAAGGTTGGGTTCAATACCCAAAAGAAAGGAGTTTGAAACAATAATTGTAAATAAAAGTAAAAGAAAGGAATTGGTTTGCTTTCAAGATTTAGAGATCTAGGGGTCTTTGGTCTACAATCCCTTGCTAACTCTATTAATTCGGTATTTGTTTGAATTCATGTATGATTTGACGAGGTTTCTAACCTAATATGTTATTAAGGGTTACTTTCATAAATTAATAACGTGCCTAGGTAATTCGGACTTCTCAATTAGGTCCCCCACCCTAGCTACCTAGACCATAAGCTCTTGTTAGTCTCTCCTCTCCTCAAATATTGGTACTTCTCAATTAAGTTCATGATACCAATACCCGACTCAATTTAAGATGTCCTAATTAGAGTTTCACTTCACGGTTAGGTTCTTCACCAAGTCCCTAACCTTAATTTCTATAGTTCCAGCTTAGATTAAATTGGTTACAATCTTAACCTAAACCTAGGGTATTTGCATTCATAGTTTGGTACTATCAAATTGATCACAGTCAATTTTGGTTGTTTCGAATCCAAAACGGGATACTACAATTCAAGTACTAACTATGTAATTAACACAAATTATTAAATCACAGAAATTAACAATCAAATCCCATAAAACAATCATAATAAAAATAAATAACCGAATAAGATAGAATTAAATAAGTGCATGCACTGACCTAAATCCCTAGAGAGAGAACTACTCTCTCTTAGAGAGATCCATTACAAAAAGTTGGCAAAGTAAGAAGAAATGAAATAAAAGAAGTAATTACACTCATTTAACAAATCAAAAACCTCTATCTTGCTGAATCTTGCTCAGGAAACCCTTCTTCTCCTTGCTTGAAAGCTTTCCTTACTTCAGAATTTATCGCTAAGTATTGTGTGTGTGGAGAGAGAGAATGAGATGATGAATTGATTGATTCTCTGTGGATGTAATAAACCTCCTCTTTTATAGCCAAGGATCATGCCCAATTAAGAGCCTAGGAAGTGGAGTTAGTGGGTGCTATATTTGGATTGTTTCCCAGGATGCCTTGTCCACATTTGGCTGTCAAAATGCGTCTATGAAGCGCCAAAATAGAAACCGTGTTGAAACTGTGTAAATTTGGCTTTCTGCGGGTCCAGTGCGGATGGCTGATCCGCACTGCGTCTGGTATCACCCGCACTGAGTCTAAGTTTCCTTATTTAACTTCTGTGAATTATTTGAGTACGAGTGGAACTGCGGATGGATGACCCGCACTGCGTGTGGATAATGCTTTTCTGAAGTTTCTGAAAGCGGCCAAGTATTGAGTGCGGCTGGGCTCATCCGCACTGCGGGTGGAACTTCATCCGCACTAGGCTCAGGAAAATTTCCTGCGCAGCGCTTGGATGTTGGAAATGCGGCTAAGTACTCAATGCGGTTAAGTACTCAGTGCGGCTGCACTGATCCGCACTGAGGGGTATTTTCGCCATTTTTCATCATTTCCTGCAATGAAAAGCCAAATAACCGCAGTAACTTGATTTCAGGTGTATTTTAATCACTTTATATTAAAAAATACAAGATATTTGAGGTTGTTTTATGATAAAATCTAGATCAAATGTGTATATAATTTATGTTTATCATTGACATAGAGAATAGTAGATGGGTGTGCACGTCACAAGACTACAGGTATAAGGTCCTTGTGAAGAGCAACCATGAGGTGGAATGTTCGTGCCAGAAGCCTCAGCTTACCAGAATATCATGTGTTCATGTGATGGCGGTGTGTTGTCTAAAGTACAATTATATACTAATAATTTCATAACTTTATATTGACAGTGACGTTACTTACAAATGTGTGAATAATATAGGAACTTGGATCCAAATGTCTTCATAAATTACTACTACAATATTCAAACACTTATCGACACATGGAGTGGTCAATTTCATGTGTATGAGAATCAAAGTGATTGGCCAGTGCACGAAAGAGCGATCTTAGTTCTAGAGTATCGGTTGGTGAAGTTGGGTAGGAGACGACACAACCAGATCCAAATGTGAATGGATATATTAGAAAGAAGACAAAGGGGTCACCAGACCAACAGAGCAACCCTCGAGAAGAATGCGAGAAGAAGAAGAGATGTGAGAAACTGTACTCAATAAGGTATTTTTTTTTAATTACTTGTCAAAGAATTAACAATTGTTTTAACATATATATTTTTTATTGTAGTTTTATCGTTCAAGAGGCGGTTATGTGAGACGAGAATTTATTGTAGTGGGATTTTATGTTGTGTTGTAGTAGAATTTATTAAATTTGTTGTAGTACAATTTATGTTTTGTTCAAGTAGAATTTATTAGTTTGAATATAGTAGAAACAAATCGGCATCTCAGCTGGGTCCGCTTGGAGTATATCAATCCTTTTACGAAAGGGAAGTTCCTTGGACCAGTTCAATTTTTGTTAACGTTTTCCGATTGTTTTAAGGAAAAAAATCAAAGTTCCTCCTCGCATGTATTAACCCCGATGTGTTTTCTGTTTTTGATGTTACGGGAAATAATGCACCGAGGTCGACAGTACTAGCTGTAGCAAACATTAAAAGCTGAGAAAAGATCACGGTATCAGCATTATAATTAAAAAGAGAGAAAATTTGTGGCTCAGGAATGACATCCTTTCTACAATTAGCATTTTTTTTTTTTTTTGTCTTTGTACTGATATACAAGATAATCATCTTCTTGTTTAGATTCGAAAATTTCGCTAATAGAAAACAAGAACAGTGATGTCGGACTTGTTTCATAATTCTATGAATTTTGAAACAATTTCGTAAATTTTGAAATTATTATAAATTGGTTTGAATTCTGCTCAGACGATCCGAATTTCAAATAGATGGTGCGACAAATTCGTTGCGCTCCGCTCAGAACACCAACCTCTCGCAAGCCGCAACCCTATATATGTTCCCTCTCTATCCATCTTGATTTTCTCCAATTTCTCTATCCATCAGATCAGAGGTGGAAAGACATTATTAAATGGATGGGGTCAACGAATATTTATTTATTTTAAAAAAATATATACTACATAATTTTTTATATAATTTAGAGTAAAATATTACAAATTACGTAAAACTAACTCTTATTCACAGTGTGAAAATTATATACGATTAATTATTATTTATATAAAAAAAAAATTCTACTCACTTTTGCGATCTCACCAGTTTCTAGAAAACAAACGGTGAGATTCTCACCGATTTTTGTGTTTTTTTTTTACAAAACATAAAATTTTATAATTTATTTATTTTTCGTATTGAAATATTAGAAATATTTAATATATTTCTTTCAAAATAGATGGAATACAATCTAATTTGATTTATTAGAAAGACTGCGACAAATTACTCGGATCAACATTTTTCAGGTCGAATTTTTCGCGGCTGTAAGAAAAATTAATATATTTCTTCATGTGTTATTGAAAAAAAAATGCTTGGATTATGAGTTATTGATCGCGATTCAAAAGTCCCGATTTTTTTATTTATATCCAAAAAATAAATTAAATTTAAAAAAATAACCGAACCGGCTGTGGAATTTGAAATCTACTCAAACCGGTTAACCGTTAACCGGACCAAATTTCCGGTTAAAGGTTAACCAGACCCTTTAAAAGAGTCCGGTTAATGGTTAACCGGAAATTTGGTTTGGGTCCGGTTAATGGTTAACCGGATTCGTTGGTTCGGTTAACCGTTAACCGGACCCGATTGTTTTTTTTTTTTTTACTTTTTTTTTAAAACAGAAAATTTTAATTTTTTTTATTTTTCTATTGAAAATATACATGAAAATTCGTATTTAGATTTATCAAATTTACACCAAAAAATTTTGTAAATCAAATATGAAATTTAAAATTATAGAAAAATACACATACACATACACATGCATATACATATACATATACATAAATAATATACGGTTCCCGATTTTTTTTTTTTTTTACTTTTTTTTAAAACAGAAAATTTTAAATTTTTTTATTTTTCTATTGAAAATATACATGAAAATTCGTATTTAGATTTATCAAATTTACACCAAAAAAATTTGTAAATCAAATATGAAATTTAAAATTATAGAAAAATACACATACACATACACATATACATATACATAAATAATATACGGTTACCATTTTTTTTTTTTTTACTTTTTTTAAAACAGAAAATTTTAAATTTTTTTACTTTTCTATTGAAAATATACATGAAAATTCGTATTTAGATTTATCAAATTTACACCAAAAAAATTTGTAAATCAAATATGAAATTTAAAATTATAGAAAAATACACATACACATACACATATACATATACATATACATATACATATACATATTATTTTAAATTTCATATATAATTTAAATTTTTCTATAATTTTAAATTTCATATTTGATTTACAAATTTTTTTGGTGTAAATTTGATAAATCTAAATACGAATTTTCATGTATATTTTCAATAGAAAAATAAAAAAATTTAAAATTTTCTGTTTTAAAAAAAAAGTAAAAAAAGTAAAAAAAAAAAAAAAAATCGGGTTCGGTTAACCGAACCAACGAATCCGGTTAACCATTAACCGGACCCAAACCAAATTTCCGGTTAACGATTAACCGGACTCTTTTAAAGGGTCCGGTTAACCGTTAACCGGAAATTTGGTCCGGTTAACCGGTTTGGGTAGATTTCAAATTCCACAGCCGGTTTGGTTATTTTTTTAAATTTAATTTATTTTTTGGATATAAATAAAAAAATCGGTCAAAAGTCAATTCTAAATAGAGGAGGGATCAAGTTACAACACTTGAAAGTTACAACAAAGTTACAACATCTATTTTTTTTCATTTTCAAAGTCCAAATCATCGATCCAAACCGTTAGATATTCAATCTATATTAAAATGTGCTTGGAGACCAAATTTTACATTTTTTGAAATTTTTTTGCTTTTTATTAAGATGGGTACAAAATCGCTGTTTTTTAATGGTGCAGAATTTTAATAAAAACAGGGATTTTGTACCCATCTTAATAAATAGCAAAAAAATTTCAAAAAATGTAAAATTTGGTCTCCAAGCACATTTTAATATAGATTGAATATCTAACGGTTTGGATCGACGATTTGGACTTTGAAAATGAAAAAAATAGATGTTGTAACTTTGTTGTAACTTTCAAGTGTTGTAACTTGATCCCTCCTCTTCTAAATAAAGACATAAAACATTGTCATCCTTCTAGTACATTTTAATTTCTAAAAGTTGTATCTATTTTTGAAAAACAAAAACAAAAACTTTAAATTTTGTTATTTAAAAAGAATTTTCAAAATAGATACAACTTTTTTAAAATTAAATGAACTAGAAAGATCACAATATTTTATGTATTACCTAGAAGTGAATTTTAAATTGTGATTAATAACTCAAATTCAAAGCCTATTTTTTTTTTCCAATAACACATAAAGAAATATATTAAATTTCTTACAGCTACGAAAAATCCGGCTTGAAAAATATTGATCCGTGTTATTTGCAATTTTTCTAATAAATCAAATTGTATTGTATTCCAACTATTTTCAAAGAAATATATATTAAACATTTATAATATTTCAATAAAAAAATTATAAAATTTTGTGCTTTGTAAAAAAAAACAAAAACCGGTGAGAATCTCACTGCGGTGAGAATCTCACTGGTTTGTTTTCTTGAAACCGGCAAGAATCTCACCAGTCCCAATTCTTGAACCGGTGAGAAAACAACCGGAAAGAAATTGGAAAACCGGTGAGATTTTGACCGGTTTGAGTAATTTTCAAATCCAGCACAGAAGTGAGTAAATTTTAAAATTTATTATTATTTTTAGATATTAATAAAAATTTCGGTTATTTATATTTAGCTCTCATAACTTAAAAATCTAACTACACCTCTATCCTAATATATTATAAGATATACATTGTAAAATATTATTTCTGCCTCAAATTCAACAATACTATGCTTGCATATGAAAAGGTAAGTTCTAGCAATTGTTTCTATAACGGAGGTGTTCGGTTTATTGGCATTTCTTCAATAATAAAATTTAAAATAATTAAAGTAAAACTAGAGTATTTTTAAGTTCCCTAAGTTTATTTGTGAATTCAACTCTAAAACCTATCAAATTTACTTTTATTGACGAAATTGAACCATTAAAACTCATCTATCTTACGAGTGATGCGTCTACATGCAACAATTTAAATTTTTTTAATTAATTTAATATAAATTATAAAGTCAAGTGGTTAAAATTAGAAGGTTTATAAATTAATATTAATGCATTTTATTTTTTGAACGTTTTTTTACACTTTACTCTATACTAAATTAATTTGTAACTTTAAAATATTTTCTTTCTCATTTCCTCTTGGAATCTTGTACGACAGAAAATATGTTATAACATAATTAATAACATCGTATTAATTAAAATTCTCTATCGTCTAGAAATCTAAAAGGATTTGTGTGCATTTGACGGGTTGTTATCTTGCTACGGCTTTATATTCGAGTTTTCAAATCCTAACGGTCGATCCAAACTGTTCATCTTGTTCTCCATATTAATATGTGTTTGGAGACCAAATTTTACATTTTTTGAAAACTTTTTACTATTTTTTTAGATATTTAGAAAATCACTTGATCTGAAAATTCTGGACCATCCAAAAACAGTGATTTTCAATAAATCTAAAAAATAGTAAAAAAATTTCAAAAAATGTAAAATTCGGTCTCCAAAGTCCAAATACATATTAATATGGAGAACAAGATGGACGGTTCGGATCGACCGTTAGGATTTGAAAACTCGAATATAGAGCCGTAGCACGGTAACAAATCGTAATATGCATAGTACCATAGACTCACTCAAAATTTAATATGAATTTACGTTAGATCTTATTAAGAAGTCAAAACTGTATATATAATAAACTATGGTGATATTATAATTTACATAAGCGTGAGATAATTTTCTTGGTCATCAGCCAAATTGAATGTTAGTGATAAATGAAAGCCTGCAATTAATGAAGGCTTATTTGATAAATCCTAAAGATCTTTTTGCGATCTATTGAAGTTATAAAATAATGTATTGTATTAGTTTTATAAGGCACTGAAGACTATGCTTGGTCAGCTATGAGGGGTGATTAATGAGCTAGCATGAGCGAATTAGAGTATGCTCATGCTCAGCTCATTAAGTGAATGAGCGAGTTATGAGCGACTCACGAGTTGAGCATCGAAATTTAACAAATTGTTATAATTCAGTTAAATAAAATAGAATAAAAATCCGACGAAAATAAACAAAAATAGAATCAACATATTACATTATCCTCAGTAGCATCAACAATCAACATATTTCAAAAATAGAACAAAAATGCAACAGAAACTAACAAAAATACAACAATCCAACAAAAACTTTATTCTGCCGACTTTACAAAAATATGAATGTATGAATATAACATAGGGATTTAATAAGGCAATGCTGCAAGGATGATTTAATGTTGCATAAATTTAGTTCATTGATTTAATGCTACAAAAATTTAGTGCTACAGAAATTTATTTGGGATTGAATGCGATAGGAATTAGATGTGACAAATTCTTAATTAGTGAGTTGGAGCATGCTCATGCTCGCTCATTAAATAATTGAGCGAGTTGTAAATGAGCGAATTTAAGCGAGTTACGAGCAATTTATTCACCCCTAGCTATGACAATACATGTGTTTCTACACAATTTGATACGAACCTTTACGATTTATCAAAATAAAAGACATCAAATAATGTTATCATATATTTTTTTGAAGAAAATATTAAAAATCTGAAGGTCTGAGTTCATGACTTAACCTAGATGTTTTTTAAACTATAAAAATGATTTTGTGTGCTATCCAAAATGTCAAAAGCTGCATCTTGTACGGCCGTCTGTGTGATGGAAATTTAAGTATCCCTATATTATAAACACAATTACAAATTTCTAATTTGATAAAGTCCTATAAGAATATAAGATATATTAATATGATAGATAAAAAAATATAATATAGCAAATTTCAAAACATCGAATAACTATTGTTTATCAAAAAAGTGTGTTTTCTAGATACAATTAATATCTATCAATGGTTAAATGTTTAAACTTTCTAGATAATTCGGACCATGCTGTCATGCATGATTCATCCTTCCAAATTTAGCATCTGGAAATTGTATTTGGAAATTGAAATGGTGCTAATACAGCTGTCCTTTAACTGTGTATAGCTGGCGACGGAGATTAGTAAATGGCCTTTAAAAAGTAAAAAGAGAACTGGTAGGTAGGATAAGAAATACACTTGACATGCTGATTTAGTCCAATTGCAAAATTGGGTTATGTGCTTCAAATTCAATGATAGACGCTCCCTTTTATTTTTCTTTGAATTCCAGAAAATTGAAAGGGATCATTACAATATTTTTCTTATCAGTTATTGCTAAATTATATTAAACTTGGAGAATCCATGTTTAATTTAGTTGCAAAGATAATGTTTTTTGCATGAATTTATTATTTTGATTAATTAATTAATTATTTATGTTACAATTTATTTGATTTTATTTTTCAGAACTTTGATTTACAAAATCGTGTTAATTATATATCCCTCGTTAATTAATTAAAAGATTTAAATAGAAGTTTAAGAGTTAGCTTAATTTTTTAAAGTCAATGACTAAATCCAAATTCTCCCTTTTAAAATAAGTTGTCCAATTCTTCTGTTGATGTTCTAGAACTGACAATGGTTAATGTTTAAAAGGGTATCGATTCGTGTTAGCCTTAATTTGTCATAATAATAATTATTATGATTATTTTGTATTTTTGTTGACCAGATCATTTTGCGGGTAGATAAGAAAAAGGCGATTGATTTGTAAAGTTGCAATAATAGCAGCACCAACTCTCTGTCGGACATGCTGACCCACAAATCAATAAAAAAAAAGATAATATTATGTTGCGTTTCTCATTTTACAAGAGATAACTAAAATATGATGTTTCATATTTCATAATATAGCCCAGAAATTCAAGAATTAAGATCTGGTGCAATATCTGACCGCGTAGAATGAAATTATATATTCGAAATCCTCGGTCGGTGCATTATGAAGATTAGATTTCTACGGTCATGTCAAGTTGTCAACCACCACATGGAATTTGGAGTTATTATCCATGTCATTTATTTGTGCCCTTTTGTATTTCTCTTAATAACCACGTGCTCAGGCAGCATTGCAGCAAGAATCTAATTTTTTTTGTTTTGGAAGTAATAAATAATTGTTATCACAAATTAAACTGCACCTTTATAAATGGAAAGCCGTGGTCAACTTGTCTATCTAATTAATTAATTAATTAGTTGATAAAAAAAGGGCTGGCCGCTAGACCAATTTAATTTGTTCATTAATTACGCAAAACTCATTGATTTGAGGAGGCTCAGAAATTCAAAATTGGATGGACGGACTGTAGGAGGCAACAACCTACCCTTTCACTTTGTGGATAGGTGGGGTCGTGGGGACCATTATACAGTGCGTAGAGATGGGTAGGAACTAGGAAGTAGGAAGCAGCAGCATACCCTTTGTGGCAGGTTGGGACCATACATTGTGCAACAAGTTACTCGCATTCACAAATTTGATCCGGTCTAGGTGGAATGCAACGAGTTTCTTTAATAATATTCGTACCAATGCAGATTGAGAAATTCGGATTTACTCTGCATTAACTCAAATTCTGAGTTAATGAATACTATGTGAAGCTCCGTAGATGGCTTTGGTCCTTTCAGGATTCGGACTAATCCGGTCTGAGATAGAATGCATTAGACTTTTAGGGTCCGTTCGGCAGATTACTGTTTACCGTGGGAAAAATTTTTTTGCTCAGACTGAAGTTTTTATTCTCACGGTGAACAGTAAAATCCAGTTCAAAATTTTCAAAACCCATATCCATTCCTATTCCCTACTGAGCTGCCAAACGGGCCCTTAACATTTGTGCCAACACTGATCGGATGATCCAGATTCATTCTGCATTAAATTAAATTCTAAGTTAATGAAGACGATGTGAATTCGGGGCTGTGGGGTTACAAAACTTTGCAATAAGCTTATCGATCTATTATATGGATTAATATCTTTATTTTCAAAGTTCAAGCAATTAGTTTAAACCGTTTAACAAAATGTCCACAAAAATACGTACTTACATACCAAATTTTATATTTTATTTTATATTTTTACTATTTCTTTTAGATAGCTAGAAAAACACTACTTTCAAGTTGAATTTTTAGATCAGGTGATTTTCATTGATCTTTTAAGTAGATTTTCATATGAAGATTATATTAAACAATTTGAATCGATTATTTGAACTTTAAAAAAAAAAAAATTATAACACATACTAATGTACGCACTGTAAAGTACCATAACCTCACTTGCATTATTATTTATAAGCTAATTTAATCTCTAATTATGTAAATATTCCTACATGTACAAACTTCTTATGTGGAATTTGGACCGTTTAACCTTGTACTAAATAAATTTAAAACTTTCAAAATTTTATATATATGTGCATCACTCATGAAGTATATGAATTTCAACAATTTGGATTTATTTTGAAGACAATCCGATTGAGACCTCTCTTGGTGAGGATTTGGTGAGCACGCTACACCTAGTTCTTTTTTTCTTATACTCCAAAAAAGTGTTGATTATTTTTTGAAATGAATATTTTAATTATGTATTGAAATAAAATTTTACTAACATTACATTCTAATCATTTTCGAGAACAAAATAATTTCAACAAGCATGTTTAAATAAAGAGTAATTGTTGTATTGCACGAGTCGAATTTTCTTGTATCAGATAGCAGGAAACAAAAAAATAATTTCCAAAACCTCGCAATTTCTAAAATGAAAACATTTAATTTCCTTTCTTTTCTGAACAGAAAATAGTATGAATTATCATTTCAAATGAATATTTACAATATTTAAATAGAAATTTATGAGAGATATATCCTAATTATTCCTTATATTAAATTTTTGGATATTACGAATTATGAAAATATGGATATGTATTTAACCGGGATAAATATATTCCATAAAAAAATAGTATTGTCTAATCAATTAATAGTAATACATTTCACAACAAATATAATTAGTATGAATTTTGAACTAACTCATCAAACTATCCTTGCATTACCAAACGAACATAAATTGCATATAAATTTATAGAATGGAATTAGAAGTTTAAAGTTATCTTTTATTAATAGTAATAAAACAAAATAAAATGAATACACGCATTCTATATTGTATTTGTCTATCTTTTTTTAAGCATAAGACGAGGATCATAATTACTTAACTCACGTCAATACATTTGAAACATGTGACATCTCATTCGGAAAATAACATTATAACCACTCTATCAAATGTCGTTCTTCCATGTCGCATTTTTTTTCCTTTTTTAATAAGAAAGCACTTTGTTTTTAATTTTCTTTTCCATAACATAAAAAAAAAAAAAAATGATTTTCGGAACTCTGCCTTATGCATGAGAAAGTGATGTTTAAGACTACTCATCCGCATTTATTTTTATCATTAACAACAAGATTTGCAACGAACTATGGCCTATGAGAGAGGAACGGACTTAGAATTTTTATCAGAGGAGACAAAAGAAATAGCAAATCGGATTCAAACCTATTAACTAATTAGATATTAAATAAATAAAAAACTCTAAATTTCTTCTATACCTAATAATCAATCTGAATCCAAAAAAAT
Source organism: Carex rostrata (assembly GCF_964058835.1). Taxonomy (NCBI): domain Eukaryota; kingdom Viridiplantae; phylum Streptophyta; class Magnoliopsida; order Poales; family Cyperaceae; genus Carex; species Carex rostrata. Next base: position 13,319,939 of record NC_135923.1, read on the forward strand.
AGTTTAATTTTAACTCTAAATTTCACTCCAATTACATATCAAAATTTCACTCAAATTACATATCAAAATTTCGGAGAGAATCAAAAGTATCTCCAAAAAAGGACAAACTCCATTTGGGTTTGCCCTGCCTAGTGCCTACGAGGAAAGATTTGTACTCCATGACTTGGCACACCATTTCACACTCTGTTTCAGCAACAGAGGATCTTGCTTATTCTACTCCACAGGTCCATCCGCTCCTTTCTCCGTTGTCTCTATTCTCGCCTCAATAGTCAAACGATCGCACCAATCAACATCATGCTCTGCTTGCGCGCATTCCCCGGGAAATATAAAAAAAAATATAGTTGAAAAAAAGGTTGAAAGAGAATAATAGAAGCCACGGATGTATGTCACAGTGGTTTACATACACCCGGAGTTTTCACAGTGGTTTACACTTTACAGTCTAAATATCATTTTTGCCACAATGGAATTCGCCATCTGGTACTATTCAATTCGTTGCATATGACGTACTCTGCAGTCTCTGCTTAAGAATTATAGCAGAGACGTCCCCAGTAGATCAAATTTGTGAACGGCTCTTTGTTTTCTGCCATGTTACATTCAAGTCCTTGTAAAGTCTTCATATTACCTCAGAGACCGTGGTTGAGCGTTCAAAGTTCTTTCATAAAAATGGCCGGTCAAAGTTCTTTCATACAAGTTTGATGTCCTCTATCTAATTTACCAACACACGTTATTCATCTATCTTTGAATATTTAAGTTGAGCGTTCATTGATATATTATTATTTGAGTATTATTACATATTTACATGTTACTTTTAAGAAACTAATATTGAGAAAATTCATATCATAAATTCTTCAAAGATAAATTATTAAATGATGCTATAATTATCTAAATAATAAATAATCATGTTATATCTTCATATAAATAATAGTGTGACAATAATGTATATCTTAGCTATTTTATGTTAAGTTTGTGAGAGAATGAAAAAATAATAGTAACCTACAGACTGAGAGAACTATATCACCTTTTCTTATTTAATTAAAAAATTAAAGTCCAACAATATTTTTCCCATGAATTGACGGAGATAAAAATATATCATCTAAGGAAATATTTTTATTCCATTTATCTTTAACTCTATAATCTTTCAAACTATTACAATATGATAAATCTGTAGAAAGTAGAAACAAAGCAACAAAAACATTTTGGCTTCAGAAAATAAGATTCCAATTTTCACAAGGGTACATTAGCAAAAATAACTTGGGTTAAGTTAAACAAAGGAAAGGCTCCTTTATCCTTTCCATTCCCCCCCTTCCTTTTGTCAACTATTGTACTGTATTGACCATAGAACGTCTCTTCTCACCTTCTCCCATCCCAAGAGGGGCGGTTCCACGCCACTCGCCGCCGGCGAACTCTCGATGGAACATAATCCCCAACTTCATGGAGTCGTGATCATCTCTCTCCCTCCTTCCGATGACCCCTCCAAGGGTAAGACCATCACTGCTTTCACCCTCTCCGACGGGGACTCCTCCTTCACCCCACCACCGCCACCTACTATTTCCACACCCTCCGCTATCGTTCGATCCCCCTCTCCGCCTCGACCATCGCTTTTTTCCCCAGAGAAAGCGATATTTGCCCTCTTAGCTGCTGTTTTCATCGCGGCGTCAATGTACGGTTGCTTGTACTCTGAGTTGCCTTATCAGCTGTTGAGTGGATCCGTAAAAGAGGAGATGAAAAAGAACGAGACGAAGTCGTTTCTTCTCCAGTTGTATCCGAAACAGAGAGGAAGGACTTTGAGAGAGATGGGGGATGTAAAGCTGGCTCAGGAGAAAAAGGCAGTGACAGTACGGTCTGATTCGACTGGTTCGGTCAATTCCAGTACGGTTTTCCCGATTCAAGGCAATGTGTATCCAGACGGGTAAGTTGATTGATAAGTGGCAAGTAATTTGCTATCTTGTGGAAATTACCTTCAATATTCTGTTATTTTTGGAACAAGTTAAAAATAGCGCTGGTAATGACAGATCTGTTTCTCACCTTGATTTGACTTTGTTTTAGTTTAGTAAAAAAAAGGGGCTCGTTAAGAACAGATATTCTATCGTAACTAATCATGTATTGCATAAATTGGTTTTCTTTGTCCTTTTTAAGTTCGGCATATTAATATTACTTCCAAATGTAAGTAAGAAGTTTTATTATTTCAGGGCCTTCTTCAAAATACTGTGCTCTTCTGAGATGTTTTATCTTAAATAATAATAATAATAGCTGGTATTTGATACTTGACATAATAGATAATCTTTATTAAGAAATTATCTTTTTGATTACAAGCTTAGAACTTTATGTTCTTACTTTCATGAAGCTTCTTATAGTTTTCAAACAAATATTGACCAGAAACTGATGTGCTATTTTTCCCTTAAGAATACAGACAATACTATACATCTATATTTGTGGGGAATCCACCAAGACCTTACTATCTTGATGTTGATACTGGTAGCGATCTGACATGGATACAGTGTGACGCCCCTTGCACCAGTTGTGCCAAGGTAAACTTAATTGTTGCTACTGGTATTAACCAAATTCTACTTATTACACATTTCCAGAAGCGGATCTAGATGTATTGGAAGGGTGGCCAAGTCACCCCTATGATTTTAAAATTTTAATTATCTATATTGAAATTGAATTGAATTGAATTTTTTTTTAACTTTTTATATAGTCCAACCCCGGTCAATAAATATCAAATGTTTACTTGTAGTCTACTAGTGGTTAGAGCTTTATTTTGTAGTTGAGGGACTTGGGTTAAAATCTCACTCACCACATATTGTGCATTTTAATTTTAATTTGCAATTCCGCCCCTGCACATTTCTCAGGCTTTATATATTATAGAGCAGTAATCTCGTGATTTCATGTCACAATTTTCTTTTACCCAACAAATGGATGAATTCTTACTTTCTTCTTCTTCATTTTTACAGGGGCCACATTCATTGTATAAGCCAGCAAAAGGGAGGATAGTGCCACCTAGGGATTCTCTGTGCCAGGAGTTGCAAGGAAACCAGAACTACTGTGCCACATGTAGGCAATGTGACTATGAGGTCGAGTACGCCGATCGGAGCTCCTCTGTCGGTGTTTTGGCAAGAGACGAGATGCATCTCATGACTTCTGATGCTGAGAGGGAAAAACTAAGCTTTGTCTTTGGGTATGCTGAAGTTATTACTATGTTAAATCACAATACAGTTTATTTTGGAAACTTTGTTGAATATAACCACGGTCCATATTCATGAGCAACAATTCTACAATATTATAGTACTTGTAGATAAGATTTTCCGTTGTTTGTATTTCCTGGGCACATAACCTGTGCCAATATGGGCTTCTCGTGCAAATGACATTGTCATTATTTCTAATACTTAAACGTACCCTTGCCTTTATACACTTGATTATGGCATATTCCAAGTCACTATTCTTGACAGCCCCCTAATTTCATGGTTTCTCTCTGTTGGCTTGTCCCTCTAATGTGCTAGTTCGCCCTTCTTTCTTGAAATTCATATGTTGAAAAGGTTACTTATAAGTATAGAAAACAAAATAGTAAGATAGTGATTTGGATCCCAATTATCTAGGGACCTGAGGTGCCATGATTACCTCCTTGGAACCATAGTAACTGAAATTTTGTCAAAGTTGTTTTTGATATCTTTGGGAGTGAAATTCTCAAGTTTAATTGCAATATTGTTTCCTTTTCCTTTTTGTGAGCTCTGGTAGTATGTGTATACTTGTTATATATATGTTATGTATCTGGTCTGTGTCGTAACAAAAGGCTGATGATATCCTTGACCTTACGTAATGTTACTTTTAACTTTATGTTATCATCCCCATTCCACCGCATTTCCCATGAGTGATTATAGTTTGTTGCTTGTATTGTTATGTTTATAGATGTGCATACGACCAACGTGGGCAGCTTCTGGCCTCTCCTGCAAAAACTGATGGGATTTTGGGGCTCAGTGCTGCCAAAATTAGCCTCCCATCTCAGCTAGCCGATCAAGGGGTTATTTCCAATGTTATAGGCCACTGCATTACTAGTGAGGCGAGTGGCGGTGGGTATTTGTTCCTAGGTGACGACTATGTCCCAAGATGGGGCATCACATGGATCTCCACCCTTAACAGCCTTTCGTAAGCACGTGTTTTTATTTTTTACCTGATGATAAAACAATTCTCTACATATGGTACCAGCACATTTTTTTTCTTTTTGAAAAAGGGGTTATTTGTAAGTCCGGTTCTCCTCCTATTATGAAAACAAATTTTATAACAAGGTCCAAAAACAACCCGTAGCCCACAAACACCCAGGCACACCAGATGCATCAGCTAGTCCCTACTTCAGTACAACACTCAGCATGTGTGCACATGTACAAAACAAAACAGATACATTTTAATAGCAAAGGCACCAAAATAAGCATTTTCAACGGCAAAGGAGCTTAAATCTTTGCATGATATCTGTTTAGTTCCTTGTGAGGTCGTGGCTGACTATTCATTTTGTATTATACCTTTTTGCGATGTTTTATTCTTAAACTGCTTTCTTTCTTTTTACATTAGGAGTTTGTACCATACATCTGTTCATAACATGAGGTATGGTGATCAAGAACTCAGTTCCAGGGACCAAAGAAACAAGTTAATGCAAGTAATATTTGACAGCGGGAGCTCATACACTTATCTTCCAAATGATGCATACACCAAATTGGTATCCTTGGTCAGCTCCCTTTTGACTTTTTATCCTTCAATCCTCTGTTTTTAATTGTTACCTCCAAGGCATGCAGTTCACTTTTATTGAATTCCTTCCCTTTTTGAAATTTTATAGCTTAAATCTATCAGCAGTCTTGTGCAAGATGATTCAGATAAAACTCTGCCTTTGTGTTGGAAAACTGATTTTCCCATCAGGTAATTCTAGTGAACTATTCGATTATGTGCTCTGATCATAGAAACTACTAGGTTGAAATACCATGATCCATATTGTATAACCAAACTTGACATCCATGATAAAGTTTTTGCTTCTTTTCAGTTCTATCAGTGATGTGAAGAAGTACTTTAAGCCGGTGACTTTGCATTTTTCAAAACGCTGGTTATTTGTGCCAACAACATTTGTCATCCCTCCTGAAGGTTACCTAATCATAAGTGTAAGTCTCCTCTCCTATATAACTGCTTGAGTTGCAAAGAGAGAATAACTTCTTGTGCGCAAGCTTACAACAGTAAAAGGGGGAATGATAATCCAACACAAGTCTCTCTCTCTCTCTCTCATTTTTGAGGTCCCTCTTTGTGCAGGAGAAGGGCAATGTCTGCTTAGGGATGCTTAACGGGATGGAAATTCAACATGGCTCAACCATTATCCTTGGAGGTATGATAATTTAGCACATTAAAGATGTGTTTCACAGCCTTTATTGGAGTACTTTTTGGCAAATATTAAGATTCCATCCATCTTACTAATTTGTAGATGTTTCGCTACGTGGGAAGCTGGTAATATACGATAATGAACAAAATCGAATCGGATGGGTCCGATCAGACTGTGTCCGCCCACAAAAAACTAATGATTTCCCTTTTTTGTTCTGAGAAGACGAATGATCATGTTCTTCATATAATTGGTATATAATTGGGAAAGGTAACTACAGAAAAGACCATATTGTTAAAGGTTCGGTAGTATCAGTTTTGCAGTTTTGTAAATATATATATGTAATATGTGCATGTATAATTATTTCTAATTTAGACTATTTAACTGGTCATAAACATTTAGTATGATACATTAATTCGTTGTATTTGTGTAATCTCGGGAGATGTGGAAATAAGATTTATTGTATAATTTATGTTGCAAAAATATATATATATGAGGAGGGTTCAAATGCACCCAAATTTTTGTGCACCCAAATGCACCCTATCTTTCAAATCATTTTTCTCCGTTTTCAAAGTCCGAATAGTCAATCCGAACCGTTAGATGCAATATATATATTAAGATGTGCTTGGAGACCAAATTTTACATTTTTTGGAATTTTTTTACTATTTATTAAGCCACTTTGAAAATCACTGATTTTACATTTTCTGGACCATTGGATCAGCGATTTTTCAAAGTGGCTTAATAAATAGCAAAAAAATTCCAAAAAATGTAAAATTTGGTCTCCAAGCACATCTTAATATATATATCGCATCTAACGGTTCGGATTGACTATTCGGACTATGAAAATGGAGAAAAAGAATAGGGTGCATTTGGGTGCACAAAAATTTGGGTGCATTTGAACCCTCCTCTATATATATATATATATTGTATCAGATCAGCTTTGAAAATTGCTCTCAATGTACAGCTTCCTACCCTGAAATATGTAGTTCCAATCCTTTTCTCCAATAGCTTTGCTTTTATCAAAACTTGTTACAAAAGGATCACAAGTAATTTTGCAGACAGTTTTATCCACAAATAGGCAGAAAACATCATGAAATTATATCTTTAGAATCTTTTGGGTCAAATATGGCCTTTGAGCAAGATCTCTCTAATGTTTCATTGTCTACATCTCAAGGGTACACAATAAAAATTTACTAGCACACAATAATACATTACAACCACCTTATAAATTATGATCAAAATTGATTACAAAACAAGTATGCTTATATTTGTAATTTATATGGGCTCACCTGATCTCACCTTTAAAGAATTCAATTGCCAATCCCTAGACCTAAACAAGAGACTTCTCTGATTGCACTTGTTAGACCCAAATTAACACTTTTAATCGAGTGAGAGGAAGAGCATTAGAAACAGGGAAAAAAAATATGTACACCAACCTAAATATCATTTCTTCAGCCCAATTGCATGGCAAAATCTGGACCAGATCCCTTCTCTCTCCTCCCCGGGCTCAATCACAGGCTCCTTGAACTTAGCCTTCACGCTCAATTCATCAAAAGCATCAACTATGTTTTGCAGTCTTGCAACAAATTCAATCAGGAGGGAAGCAAAGGTTGCTAAGGACAGAGCACTGGCACTCTCATGTGTTTTCGACTCCTGTTCGCTAGGTATAGGATCAGCGGGGTGAAACGACCTTCGTCCCGGCCACATTGACAAACGAAATGTCATGTCCATTGTTGAAGATGAATCAAATCTGTAAAACAATCTCATTTTAATTGACCATAACTTTAAATCCAGCCACTCATTACAATAAATAGGATGTGGCTTACGAGGACAGCCTTGTACCAGTGTAAACAAGAAAAATAAAACTTATCATCTTATCATCATGTTTTGACTGATACTGTACCAACCTAAACCAAAGCATAATAATATCATACCAACCTAAAAGAAAGCATACACTACCGCGCCAGAAAAGAAAAATGCTGATACTGCCTATAGCATTGTCAGCTCAAAGAAAACAGTTTAGGAAGGAACACCAAACCAAACTAATGACATACCGACAGAGAAAATTATATCAAACTTACTGATACCATGCCGACATGAGAAAAACTGTACCAACAAAAACTAAAAATACAGGCACTGCACCTGCTATATGAAGTGGTCATCATAGATCCCTTGACAGATCTGAGTTCATGTAACGACTGTTCACGTAGTATGGGCTTGCTGCTGGCGATCACATCAGAGGTGGCATCCTTGGTTGCATCATTTCCCTGCTTGAATACTTGCCAGCTTTCAGCATTAACCAGGAGGTATGACTTCTGGTCAATCTTTTTTTGTAACTCTTCAGCTGCAGCATGGACCTCTGCTAGGATATCTATTGACGTTAGTTTGGTCATTGTCTTCACCTTGTCACCAAGCTCATGAAGCACCTTTGCGCCTGCAATTCCTACTCTCTGTAGCTCAGCACTGAATATTTGTCTATACTCCGGTGGTGCCTACAATAGCACAAGTGATTGAGACAAACAGGGGTAGGTCAAATGACATTATGGACCAGTGATTGAGACAAGCAGAAGCACGTAGCAGCACCATTGATCACTACTGGTAAACCTGCCTTGAATTAGCACAAGTGTGCAAATGCCGGTGATTCAGGGAATTCATAAAAGAATGGGTACAAACTGGTACAGTTGAATTACAGAAACACGAACCTGAATTTCTGACAGAATGCATCCATGCAATGCCATGACCGTGAAAGCACAGTGCCTCAGTGCACCACTCACTCTGATATAGCTCTTCCATGGATAATTCAGCATCTTGTACTTCCCATGAGGTGGCTCCCATTCAGCAAAACCTAACTGGCGCAAGTTTATTTAAAAGTTCTGATTAAACTAATCTGATTGAGATATGCTACAACTTCAACAAAATTAAATTATATTAGTTTAGATAATTGCAGCAGACCAGACTGTCCTCTTGGGATGTTGACTGGACGGCTGACCGGTAACCGCTGTACAAATTATCTTCATGTGCTTGATATAATAAAATCTTAGACGGGATTCTCTCGTACTCCATGCAACTCAAATATCCATTCACACACCCTGAAACATAGGCGTGCACACATTCTTTTATATTGTTGTTATTGATTTCACTGTGTTTCTGATATATATATATATATATATATAGAGAGAGAGAGAGAGAGAGAGAGAGTTACCTTCCAATGACTTGGCAACCCCCATAAAATTCTTCACAACCAAGTTATGCAAATCCTCACCGGCCCATATGGGGTAAATTAAGATATTTACACTGAGCCCAACAGCTGCACCAATGACAATGAGTAAAAAACGGCTGGCTGCAGTTGCAACAAATTCATTTGTCCTGTAACCCGAGACCATCACATAGCAGAATGTGATCAGGAAAACTCGAAACCCATATTCGTATGCCTTCATTGTTGGATATAACTTCAAGTATGTTGCCACAGACCCTACAAATCAAAATATTGAGATGACAAAAAGATATCAAGAAGGATAATGCAAGTTACCAAATATTCTCAGCATCTCTGAACTTAGCCACCTTCACATTGGTAGATACAATATTACCATGACTGGATACAACTCAAGGTTGAGACCAAGGTTAGCTTAACTTGGATAATTTTATGTAATTTTTGGATTAGGGTTATTGTTACTGGGCAGAATGGCAACCTGTTGTAGCTTATGCAGATACCTTTTAGCTATTAAGCAATATGCAAACAATCGGAGTAAATGTTAGGTAATTACCAGCAACAAAAATACTGATAACAAGAAAAGCCTCTTGAAGCTTTCCTGTCAGTGTAGACAATTCAGCACAGCCAAGAGCAAGCCCTCCAGCCAACAATGTACCTATACCTCTATTCAATCCTTTACTAAATGTTGCACCTGTCAGGAATGGCAGTGTTAGTATTTTGGTACCGCGTGTTGTAATGGTACCAAACCTCATGGGGATATTACAGTGCTGCAGTAAGCAGGCTCCGTTTAAATTTATTTGACCTGTTCTTTTATGTCATGCATTTCATGCTTAAGCTTAGGTCATATAATTCCAAAATAGAAGTAGGTATATATAATCACCTCAAAAAAAAAGATTCTTATTTTAATTTAAGTAATAAAAATATACAGACAATCTTATTGTCAATAACTAATCACATGTTGGTCAGCATGCTAGAATATTCCATCTTATAGGAACTTTGTGAGCATTCTTTTAAGAAATAACTTTAACGGTTCTTTCCTAAAAGGATTTGACAGATTCAGAAAAAAACTACACAGATTAAATACAAGAATGTTTGTGAAAAGTCAGCTTGTCAATATACAATTTGTTGGCTATAATATAATATTGGGAGATAGCCTAGTAAATTGTCACACTTATTTTCTTCACGTGCCACGTCTCCAATGGATACCTAAATAAGTAAGACGAAAGTCTTACAGGAAAGTATTGGAAATTTAAAACCAAAATAATAAGCACCGGACTCGAACAGAAATTGATAGTTCATTGTTCTTCAAGCGATCACTCAATAATAATTCAACAAATCTTATATGATTTATACTAAACAATCTGAACTATACTAAATTTGTGAATTGCGCTTTGATTGGTCTACCCTCCAAAATTTGTCAAAACAAAGAGAAGAGAAAGGAAATTAACTTTAACCAACGAACTCACCGATACTAAATTCAAAAACCACGATCACTGTTAAAATAGCCCAGACATAGTGCTTTCCCAGATCCTCTCTAAAGAAAGGATGATCGTCGACAAACACAAACAGGGAAACAATGGCCAGAGCGAGCCCCGCTTTTGCGGCGAAGACTGCCTTGCGAGGGTCCGATCGACCGAACACCCACAAGGCCACGGCTCTCCCGTACAGCCATGGACCGAGATCAGAGATCCATTTGACAGACCGCTGGAGGAATCCCCGGCGCGGGGGCTCATCTTCGAACCAATCGTGTCCGTTAAGACTGGGGAGGAGGCGCTCTCGGCTCTGGTAGTTGAACACCGAGTGTAGCGAGCCTAGTACTGGAGTTGGGCCCGTTGGTTGCGTCGCCATTTTTTTTTTTCGAGAGGAGCAAGCGAAAGAAGGAGCGACAGAAAGGGAGGGAGATAACCAGAAGAGGTTGGTTTTGAGAACTATTATTGTGATTTTGACTATGACAGAGAGAGAATCGATAGGAAGAAAGATAAAAGTCTACAATGGAAGCGGCATGCCACGTAAGATAAACACCCTCGAGAGGAAGAAGATATATGGGGTCAGTTATATCAAAGATGGTAATTTCGAGAATTGAAACCCGGTTCATGCAATAAATGCTCGGTACAAAGCAATATTCGACAGTAATATACTTTCCACGTGAAAAAAAAAAAAATTATTCAGACATTTTTTTTCAAGTAAATAGTAAAATCTAGTTTAAAATTTTTATTTTTTACATTCATTCTTATTCTAAAATCTAGATCAAAATTTTTATTTTTTACATTCATTCTTATTCTCTACTGAGCTGTCGAACAGTCCTTAATTTAAAAATTATTTAAAAAACAAACCTTTATTACTGTCCAATCTCCTGACAAGTATCCTATAAAATATTCACTTCATTTTACAATTTGAGATTAACTTCCAGCTGCTTTGAGATTAGAGCTAGGGTAGGAGACAGTATTAGTGGGCTTTGAGATTCGTTCCAAGTTAAAAAGAACGGTTCAGATCCAATAATCGTAAAAGATTCTCTATTAGAGTATCGGGAGGATCTGAATTCCCCAATCTCCATAGTTTCTTTTTTATTTTTATATTATTTCCGAAATTCGTACCTTTAAAGATTCCTATTATACTTTCAATAATTAAATTACCTGTTGTCTGCATCTGCATTCTAAATTCTAATCTCTAGTACTAACACCTTGTTTGGATGGAGAGTAGAGGAAGGAAGCGAATGGAAAGAAAAAAAAACTTTATGTACAATCGTGTTTGGTTGACAAAATTATTTCGGAGATAAAGGGTACAGGAGGTGAAAGATTTAACATTGTATCTTTTGTAATTAATAGAATCGGGTTCCTCCCAATTTAGAATGTAATGGATGGAAATAAATTTTATTGTAAATATTTAAAAAATAATAATACAAATGTTCAACTTTATATCTTACCAATATAATTCCCATACAAGTTTTTCATCACAAACTTACAACAACCACCAAATTTCTTATTAACTTTCTAAATTTTAATCAACCAAACAAGAAATAAGACATAAATGAAAGTTAAATTTATTTTCTTCCATTAATCATTCAAACACGAAAATATTAAAGACGAGTAGATTACAGTTTGATTTGTTTATTTATTTAAAAAAAAATAGAAAGTTATAACAAAATTTATGCTTGGTTCTTGGGATTAGGAAAACTCAGAGCATGTTTATCTCAATTGCTTTATTTATTGCATATGATGATGTATGATGATGTAACTATGAAAGCATTTGATTATTATAAATTTATAATGTACGAAGAAACATGGATGGTAATTGCAAAAACTATTTTTTTGCCAGATCAACAATTTAAAAAATTATCTTCTTAGACAATGTCGAGAAATTTATCTCTCTATTCATCCCAAATTTAAGTTTGTGAGACTTACATATTTCAACATATTTTATTTTTCTAATTTAATTGGCAATTCCAAATGCTAATGTGCTAAATTTTGCGATCCATATTGTTTTTGTCACATTAGTATTTCAACTGGTTCACAGTTGAGATGCATATGAAGCTTGCTTATAGGGCATGTTGCAAGAATGTTAAATAAAATATTGGTACAAAACTTAAAGTCTCACAGAATAAAATTGAAATTAATTACCAAGATAAAGATAATTTGACATTGTTGCAGGAATATTCGCTCAAAGTTGATAATAGAAGAAGCTGCTCGTCTAAAATAATTTGAGATTTTTCTATATGTATCATGCCGGGTGAGGTTTTTCTAAAATAATTTGAATGTTACAATAAATCCTGTCAGTCGAATGAATAAATTATAGAAATGCCACCTCTTGAGTCTTGATCTACCTCCGCATTACAGATTTACAGCCATCCACAAGAAATGCTTTCGGTCGGTCAGTAATCGCCATATTCTCATCTCATGTGATTCACGCGTCCATTCGAGGGGTGGGGTCCAAGCCCTCTCCACCGACCAGCTGCCCCACCTTCAATAAATACTTTATTCGAAAACATCAGCAACGAGATTGAAGAGTAATAATGGAGACGAAGATCCCCTTTGCCTAACTACTTTTTTAAAACAAATAAACCGATTTTTTTAAAAATACCCAAAACAAAAAATAAATAATTTAAAATGCCCAGGATTTGGACAAAATTTTAAAAATGCCCAAACCGCCGAAAAATGGGGCGGTCCGGAATTAAAATTCCTAACCGCCGAAAAATGGGGCGGTCCGGGCCTATATATTCATTCCTCATGCTCTTTCTCTCTCCTCACAATTCATTTTCTCAAATTCTCACTCTCTCTCCTCCCACCCGAATTTCTCCTCTCTTCTTCTCTCTTCTCCCAATTTGCAAGTAAGTCCATATATTTTTTTAAAATTTCATTTGTAGTATAAAAAAATTGTAGATTAGTCCAATTATGTTAGTAAGGTACCAAAATTAGTGTTATTTTTTTTTAGTTAGTTGAGTTAGTGCTAATTAGTTGTAATTAGGATTAATTAATTACGGTACCAATTTAGTGGTAATTAGTGTCAATGTACGTACCAAAATATTTATAATTAGTGATAATTATGGTACCAAAGTTAGTTTTAATTTTATTTTGGATTATTTAGTCCAAAATTTGATCATAATTAGTGCTAATTAGTTATAATTAGGGTTAATTAATTACGGTACCAATTTAGTAGTAATTAGTGTCAATGTAGGTACCAAAATATTTATATTTAGTCCAAAATTTGATCGCAATTAGTGCTAATTAGTTATAATTAGGGTTAATTAATTGAAGTACCGAATTTAATGGTAATTAGTGTCAATGTAGGTACCAAAATATTTATAATTAGTGATGATCCTATTTTGCCCAAATAACAATTTTTTTCATATTAACATAATTTAATCAATTGTAGCATGTCTAATTTTTTTCCAAACGTAGGATGGCTAGGGGACGGCCTAGGAGACCACCACCACCCGACCATACTGATGATCCCATTTCCGTGGACAGCACGGAGCATTTTAGTCCATTATTATGGATACCTCATAGTGAGCATCGAGTCTCACTGGCATCCCGAGAGGTACTTGATTACTTTTTCCTTTCTTTTTTGAAAGTTTAAATTTTTGCTAATTGCTCATTTTTTTAGGTTTTTATGTTGTTTTCTTTTTTTTTCAACACAGAGTCAGGACCTCCTAGAATGTAAGAATCGGGCATACGGCATGCAGTACTACTCTCTGATGGACCCGTATCTACGAAATTTGGGGTTGTACCATTTGGTCGATATTTTGGAGACGGAGAGCAAGGCTACTAATGCATCCCTTATCCAGGCACTAGTGGAGCGATGGCGCCCCGAGACGCACACGTTCCACTTCCAGTCTGGAGAGATGACAGTGACTCTCCAGGATGTGAGTGTCCTTTGGGGTTTGCCCATCCAGGGCGTGCCCGTCGGTGGCATATCAGACTCCACTGATGATAACACGATTAATACCACCCTCGCAGAGCTGTTGGGAGCGGAGCCAGCTATACGTGATAATGGCGGGAAGTCGAGGTTTCATGTGAAGAAGACGGCACTGCGAGCTCTATTCGCCAATCGAGGTCTGCATTGGGGATCCACAGAGCAGGACATTGAGAGGTACTCATATAAACCATTATATATATTTATTTTGTACTATATTTCATACTAAAAAATGAGGTGCTCCGTAATTTCGACATTATAGATACACACGGGCTTTCGTGATGGATCTATTTGGTTCTGTCATGTTCGCTGATTCGAGCGGTGATTCCATCCCGATTATGTATCTGGAGCTGTTGCGAGACCTTGGGACGTCAAGAAGGTACAACTGGGGTGGGGCTGTCCTAGCACATCTTTACTCCAACTTGTGCCGTGCTTGCAAAGTCAGTATGTTATTGCTGTGTTATTTTAATTATTTAACTTGTCATGTAATTATTTTCTTATTTTAATTATTTAACTTTTTCCTGACGGCTAATATTTTTCAAAATACAGCCTAAAAGTAAGCAGATTGGAGTACGTATTACCTGGACCACTACAACAGAGCAGCGAGCATGAGTGAGAACTTGTGGCAGATGTCGGAGGTTGGTGAGATGCAGTTGCAGGGGCCTCCCCTACTGCGATATCAGGCTTGGTACTTGCGGGTCGGCATGGCATCTGTGTATCTTGAGGGAGATTACGGCGATTATCTTCGCGCGAAGATCTTCGAGGATGATGGTTATACCCCTACAGGCCGAAAAGTTGCTCGCGATGTAAGTAATGCACCTCAAACAATTCATTTTTTCCCTAATGTATTTTTTTCGTCTAACTTTAGTTTTATTTTTTTTAGCTACTACTGGCAATTAAAGGTGCCGGGCATTCAATCGTTTGTCTTGGAAGGCGTGGCTATAGGGCTTTTGGGCACACGATGTTGAACTTGGTTGCCCCTTGCATTGAGGGCCATGGCCATGAGGCCAAGCTAGTCACGATGCTCAGAGACGCCGGAGAGGACATCGATTGGCGCAGAGTACAGAGGGATGAGCCCGATGAGCCCGCTGTTCATGCTAGTCAGATGCCACCGGAGCCCACATCCCAGCCAAAGTGGGACTACCATCGTTGGATGTTGAGCATGTCCGGTTGGCACGCTTTCTGGGATGAGCATGGACGTGCAGTTCTTCCCCAGGTATGGCATTTTATATTTTATGTCAAATTAGTTACACTTTTCTCCTTCGGTAAAGTAAGTTAGGTAAAATTTATTAAATTATTGGTATCTTTGCAGGGTCCTACCTACATGCCGACACCGGCTGAGCACCAGGCTGGGTCTCCAGAGATCCAGCCGATGCGGGAGTCTCCGGAGATCCACCCTATGCAGGATGAGAGCTTGACTTTCAGCCTTGCAGATTTTGTTCGAGACTATCAGTTCGACACAGCCGCCTCCCCGACACCGCGTCAGCCGTATCCGGAGAGGTCTCATGATTGAGAGGCCTCTGGTAGCGGGACTCAGCCTGACTATGGTTCCCAGCTTGCGGCATCCTTGTTCGATACCCCCCCCGCCACCGCCAGCTACCCACACCGCCGATGATCCATGGGGTACAGCACTCATGATGAGCAGAGAGGCTGAGCCCATGGAGGAGATCACACCAACTCGTGTGGCGCAGGAAGGAGAAGTACAGTGGAATAATTGGCATCAGGCTCGGGTTTTCACCAGAGAGAACAGGGGCCAACCAGCTAACCGATATACACCTTCGCAGTATCGTTGAGCACTTAGTTTTTTTGTTTTATTTTTAGTTAGTTTTATTATGTTTTAGAGCTCGTGGGTTTTTTTTATAGTTGTATTATGTAGTGTTTTATATTTTATTATGTTTTATGTTTGTGTTTTTAGTTAGCTTATTATGTTTTATATTTTAGTTAGCTTATTATGTTTTATATTTTAGTTAGCTTATTATGGTTAGCTTATTATGTTTTATGTTTTATTATGTTTTAGTTTTAGTTTTGGGCTAAACTATGTTTTATGATAGTATTCGTACAATAAAAAAAATATTAAACAATTTTGAAAAAAAAACACTAAAACAATAAGAACACAAAAATACTTCAAAAATAACACTAAAATAAAATAGTACAACAACAAAAATAAGAACAAAAAAACACTAATAAAAATAACCACAAAGTTAAACCCCGGAAGAAAAATTTATCGGTTGGGGCTATTTTTGCGAGCTTATATCTCACGTTTTGTTCAGAGATTCTAAATAAAACTTGGCAGTGCTGTTCTAGGATGTTGATACTGTATGTCGGTAAATTTTCATGATTTTTGGAGATGTTTTTCTAAGAAAACAAGAGGTGCAAAGTTAGACCCTGGAAGAAACATTCATCTGTTGGGGCTATTTTTGCGAGTTTATATCTCACGTTTTGTTCAGAAATTCTGCATGAAACTTGGCAGTGCTGTTCTAGGATGTCGAGATTATATGTCGGTAAATTTTCATGATTTTTGGAGATTTTTACCAAGGAAACCAGAAGTGCAAAGTTGGACCCCGGATGAAACATTAATCAGTTGGGGCTATTTTTACGAGCTTATATTTCATGTTTTGTTCAGAGATTCTACATGAAACTTGGCAGTGCTGTTCTAGGATGTCAAGACTACATGTCGGTACATTTTCATGATTTTTCAAGCTGTTTTGCTAAGAAAATCAGAGGTACATTTTATTGCAAAAAATCTGAATATATAAAACAATTTGATTTGCAAAAAAAAAAAAAAAAAAAAAAAAATTCGGACCGCCCCATTTTTCGGCGGTTTGGGCATTTTTAAAATTTTGTCCAAATCCTGGGCATTTTAAATTATTTATTTTTTGTTTTGGGTATTTTTAAAAAAATCGGCAAATAAAAGAATCATAGATCTTAGCATTCAATTTCCTAAGAGTATGTCATTATTGTCATAATTGTCATTACCTCTCTCCAACGGAAACAAATCTACTGAAATCCCCTAGGATTTCAAGAATCTGAATTTCTCATTTCAACTGTCTATATGTTTCAAGAGTAGAACTAGGGTGCTCTTAAGCTTATCAAAGTTTTGGTGAGCTTAATTCTAAAACTCATCAAATCGATTTCAAACGACGAATCTGAACCGTTGAAACCCACCTATCTTACGTGTGATGCATCTACATGTGAAATTTTTAAACATCCGAATTAATTCAGTATAGAGTCAAGCGGTCAAAAACGTTCAAAAAATGAATGCACTAAAATTAATTTATTAACCTTCTAATTTTGACTGCTTGACTTTATACTAAATTAATTCAAATGTTTAAAAATTTCACATGTAGTTGCATCATGCGTAAAATAGGTGGGTTTCAACGGTTCGGATTCGTCGTTTGAAATCGATTTGATGAGTTTTAGAGTTAAGCTCACCAAAACTTTGGTGAGCTTAAGAGCACCCTAGTTCTACTCATGTTTCAATATATATTTTGAGATTTATGCATAAAAACTTTTTGCTTTGAGATTCGTGTATACAAAATTTAGACGGCTAAAGTTAGTATTTCAGGGTCCTTGAAATCCTTTTGGAATTTCAGCAGATTTGATTCCCTCTCCAACTGTCCAACAACTAATTTTCTATGTTGCATTAAAAAGAAAAAAAAATACTAATATGAGAATCTTCATATTTATAAAAAATAACCCATCAAAGTTTTCAAATTCTGTCCTTTTTATATTAAGAGACGTTGTGGTATGAAAATTTATGGTATTCTGATGAAACGATAAGTTTAATGTCATAAATTTAATTTTTTTTTAATGCTACGATAAAAAAAAAATCGGCACCAACAAACAAAGAGTTAACAAATCGAAGAAATCTTGGACGAAACCCTATATCTATTATGTAAAAATTCTAAAAAAAATACCAATTAACCTAATTTCTCAACATAAAGTTTAATCAACAAGTTCTTCTCTTTTGTACATTTCACTTTGTGCAAAATTAAATTAGTACATGCAAAACTACCTAGCATGTAAGGCTTTTAATGAACTGAGTTTGAGCGAGTTGTGATATGCTTGTACTCGGTTCATTAAATTAATGAGCGAGTCAACTTGATTTAAGAAGACAATACTGAGTTCACAACTCAACTCGTATTTAACTCGTTATCAACTCGAGTTGACTCGTAACTCATTAAGACTTAAGACCAATTGATGTTTGAATTTTAAGCAAACAATATAGACTATAAACGGATGGAATCTCAAAAATGCAAATTGAAAGCATACTGCCGATAGCCCAATGGACAAATAAAGAAACGAACGCAGATCATATGAAATTCAAGATCTCGTCTAGACCTCAAAACCTCAACGCCTCCGTTCAGGTGCTGCTAGTGGAGAGAAGCTTCTGACAAGACTCCCAAGGTAATAAGCAGATACCCCCCTAGGAAAAGCAAGAATTAGCACATCAAACCTTCTTGGGCCTCTACCAGATTTTCAATAATTTGATTCTTGGGCCTCAGCCGAATTCTCCAGCCCCTCTATGGAGTCTATATCCTCTGTCTTGGCAACTATGGAGTCTTCCATGTTGCAGTTCTTGGAGCAATCCCGTTTACTGGAGTCCTCAACCCGCTGCACGCCGTCTACACCAATACCTCCGCTACAGGCGATCGTCTCACCCTTTGAAAAACTACATCTCACGGGAGGCGCCTTGGACTCGTTCTTCTCTGGCCCGACTGATGCGCCTTCTTCTTCGGCGCTTCTTCTTCCGCCTCAACCCAGTGGCTGACCCATCTCAGGCCACCTCCTTGTTGGGTTTTGCCAGGTGCTGTAACCGGAAACCCGTTTAGGCTTAAGTTGCGGAATGACCGTAGAACAAAAATTTCTACAGCCAACTTAAGCTCAGGATTAAACGGGGTATGTCGGGAAACTTTCCAAGGCGGTCCACCTTCAGTATTCCTTTGGCATCAAAACCCAATTTAATCCTTTTACAGATCTACTCCATGATTGATTTCTAAAACTTTAATCTACTTACCAATTAAATAGATTAATATAACATATTTATACCTTGTTTCCAAATCACAGTTGGAATGCAGACCGAGCGAGTAGAGCCTCACCAGGGAAGGAATCGACTCGGAGTATCACACGTGTGATACCTCTATCGGTTATCCACCAGGACTAACCAGAGAGCATTTTGTTTCTTCTGCCAGAAATACCGTAAACCGCGGAATTCTGCAAAAACACTATTCACGGGGAAAAGACGAAAACTCGTAAACACGAATTTTCGGTTGCTCAGTTTCATCAATATGCAAAACTGACATACCGCTAAATTCGGTAAAATACTATTTATCGATCTCCTAAATATTCTCCACAACAACCCGCAAGATTATACGTCAACTACGTATAACTTTCTTTTCTCAACCGAAACACTATTTGGGAGAGAAACCGAGAAAATACCGATTCGATTCTGCACGAAATGATACAAGTGAATTAGTGAATTTCTCTCTACATGCACCCCTCTATTTATAGGCTTTTGAGGAGGTTCGCAAAAGACCGAAATACCCCTCAACTTATGCCTATTTACAAGATATGTCATTGAATGGATAAGGATGACATGTCATGTGGATAAGATCGATGACGTGTCATCTGGATAGGATCGATCACATGTCATGCGGATAAGCACGAATCTGAAAAGACCCGAATGCCCTCGGCCCGAACACAAATAATGTTTGTATAATTATTCTGAACAATTATATATATTTTTCTGCGGTTGTTTGTTTCGGTATCGATGACGTGCCATCTGGATAGGATCGATGACATGTCATGCGGATAAGACGAATCTGAAAAGACCCGAATGCCCTCGGCCTGAATACAAATAATATTCGTATAATTATTCTGAACAATTATATATATTTTCTTGCGGTTGTTGTTTCGGTAATTTATACAACGTGTCCTGCACATTTATAAATTAACCGGTTAACTTTTATACAACGTGTCACACACGTTTATAAATTAACCAATGTTTTTGCTTGTTATTTTTACATAATATTTATAATTTAATTATAACACGTATAATTAATTATAACCATCTTACTATTGATCATAACCAATTTATAATCAATCACAATAAGATTCTCCGATTAACTCATATATGGTGTGACCCAATAGGATCTGTGTTATGTTGGTAAATAGAGTTAAAACTGTTTTAACTTCTATAATCATGGGTGGCATCTGGCAACACATCATGACCATCCAATTACACAGATGATGCTGTACAGTACAATATCACAATCCAGTAAACAATTTACTTGTGTCTGTTCTTCTGTCTCATAGCTATCAGATTAGTTTCAAGGTAGATGTGTGTCATCCTTGCTAACTGAATCTTTTCTTGATCTTGAGCAGATTATCAAATATAATTACTCTTGTAATTATACCGCTAGCAGGTAATCTTACTCTATCAATGGGCCCAGTGACGCCATAGCTCGTATAGAGATACGAGGGACAAATAGTATTCTTGGTAAACTATCACTTCCTCAGCTAAGCTATACATATGGAAAAGCTACCGTTATGACTGCTTTTTACGGACAGCGGTAGATAACAATCACACATACATATTTCTCAGTGGGAACGATAAATACCTCATACTGTAGAACGTGACACTGAATGAAAACATAAATGACACGAACACAATTCTATTTAATGTTTCATTCGGGGTTTGTCAAATACCATGTTCCTAGAACATGTATCTATGTGATTAAAATTACATCTCGTGTCAGGTGGTTTGTAAAACTTAACCATCTTTCAATCCACATACTAACCTTATCGCGGTAATTAGTGTTCCTGCTAATTACCTTGGTCAGTGACTTTTTAAGAGTATATATTATCTATATTATGGAGTTTCACAATTTCAGTCATGAACTCGAAATGATCCATAAATTCAATAATACTCAAGGCAACAAAATGATATTAATCATCCAATTCATGAACAAAGCTTTATGATAAATTATCGTATTATTGACTTCTAGATTATTACACTAACACTCCTCTCCGCCCCTGTTCCTGAGTCGTCACCAACCTTTCCTCCCTCTCCTCCACCCGACGCATTTCACCAATGGAGGACAGCTCTCTCTAGAACCGAAAGTTTACCTCTAGATCCGAAGGTAAATTCGACGGCCACTGCTAGGTCTTTTATTGCTGCTGCTTCTCTTGATCCGGTTGTGGCAAACAATTTCTCGTCCTCCACCGCCAAATCAGTTCCATTCCGACAACTCCATCAACCTAGGGTTTCGACGGGGGCTGATCGTCTTCATTCCAAATTTCAATCCCTTCATTCTCTAACTAAAAAAGGTACATTAGTGTGTTTTCAATGTGGTGATTCTGGCCATTTCGCTAAATCATGTCACAACGCTATTGTGTGTTTTGCTTGCAACCGTCTGGGTCATCGTTCGCACACCTGCCGGACAATTACAATGCTTCCTTCCTCTTCTCGCCCTCCTCTCACACCAGCAATGAAAACACAAGGCAACTCCTTACCTGTTATGCGCTTTTCCTGCACTCAATCAATCCGAGAACATGTTGAAATTTTAAGCCGAGGAGTAGTCATCAAAGACTCTTATCACAAAGGTGCTGCTTTCATTGTTTCTTCCTTATCTTCTCTATTTCCTGTGAAGGATTTTCAGTGGAAAGCTATTCCTTTGAGTGAGGATTGCTTCTTCTTACATCCACCTGATCCGACTTGGAGGCAGCTGGCTATTGTTGAGGGCAGAATCCTTCTTGGGGATATAGTATTTCTTTTGGAGGCTTTTGATCCAGTTAAGTACGATGGTGGTTGGGAACCCTTTACTTGCTGGATTAAGATCTATGGTCTTCCTTCATCTCTGTCACATGGGTCTGAGTTTGAGCGGTTAATAAGTGAGATTGGGGGATTTATTATCAAAATCGACCCTTTGAAGCAAGCTGGTGAAAATATGAAGTATTTGAGGCTGAAAATTGGGGTTTCTGATCGATCGGACATTCCTTCTTGTCGCAAGCTTTACTTCAAAGGCCCAGATGGTGTGCCTCGTTATTATTGGGTACAATTTGCTGTTGAAGGAGATGGCCGGCCGACTTCGGTCCCACATCGTCATTTTTAGAAAGAACGGCCAGGCCCTCAACCTCACCCTTTACCCCCCAGTGCACCTCCTATTCCAGCCCCCCCTCCACTTCCTCCTCCTCCTCCCCTACCCCCCATGCCCCACCCTGCTACTATTCCTTTACCTCCTCCCATTCCACCTTTTGGAGCCACTTTGCCTCCTCCACCAGCCATGCCTTCTGCGGATTCTAATAGATTCGCTTTGCTAAATTCACTGCCTGATAGTGAGTCCAATCAAAGTGATCCATGGGCTTCTCAAGGCAAGTTACCTCCTCCACCTCCATTGCCTCCTATTCCTCACGATCCTCGCGAGGTGGCTCTCAAAAATGATAAGGAGAGAAAGCGCAAAGGAAAGCAGCTTGCAGTGCCCTCTATGGAAGAACCTAGAAACAGTCTCCGTGTCAAACTCAACCATCTAGCTGGTGCTACAGAAGCTACAGTTGGAAGTGGAGCTTCTTCATCCTCATCCAAGTCTGCCAAAGCTACCACAGGTACTCAATTTTTGATTGATCAATTCCCTTACTCTTCTTTATCTGACTTGGATTTAATAAAGTTGTATGATATTAGTGGTTTTAAATTAGGTGACACTTTAGATGATAGTATACAAATAGTTCGTGCTTTGCGTTCTTTATCTAAACCTAAATTTATGTCAGTTTTATCTGAGAGTGCTCCTATTGGCCAGATTATTGTTTCTTCTGTTTCATCAGACATTACAGGTTCTCAAGACTTAGGAATCAATGATATTCCCGAGTCTAATCAAATTGGGGCACTTACTATTTCTAATGGTTAAGTTCCTCAATTGGAATGTTAGAGGCTTAGGCCTAGCTACTAAAAGACGGTACCTTAGGGATTTAATTAGTGATAATCATATAGACTTTGTAAGTATACAAGAAACTAAGAAAGAATTATTTCATGATAGATCTTTGAGAACTCTTAGTAATACAATCAATAACTAGATAGTTAAGCCTTCTGAGGGAGCTTTGGGAGGTTTACTTTTAGGATTCAATGACTCTTTATTTACTTTAATCTCTTCTTATGTTAAGGATTATTCCATTACGGTACATGTTAGAAATAAGATTGATAACTTTGAATGGTGCTTTATAACTGTTTATGGTCATTTAACCACTGCTTCTCAAAGAGCTTTTCTTCTTGAATTGAATGATCTATGCTCTTTAGGTATTGATGTTTTCTTAATTTTAGGTGATTTTAATATGATTAGACGAAGATTTGAAAGATCTGGTAATAGTTATAATCATGTAATTAGTAGTCGATTTAATTCTTTTATTAGGACCAATGACTTAATGGAATTATCGTTATCTAATAAAAAGTTTACATGGGCACGATCCCTTAATTCTTCTTCACAGGCACTCTTAGATAGATGTTTTTGTTCCACTTCTTGGAACGCACACTTTAATCTTTCAAAACTCACTTCACTACCTAGAGCCTACTCAGATCATATTCCTTTAATTTTAGACACTTAGGCAATTGTTATTCCCCACTCTAAGTCTATTAAATTTGATAAATTCTGGCTTGCTCATGAGGGTTTTTATGATTTAGTATCTTCATGTTGACTTAATAATCCTTTATCATCTGATCTAGGTAACAGTTGGAAATTTAAAATGCAATATTTACGACAAAAATTAAGAGGATGGAGCTCTAATGTTAGAGATGAAAAGAAGAGAAACAAATCTACTTTGCTTTCTAGACTAGGTTATTTTGAAAATCAACTAGAAGATAATTGTCTTTCTGAGAACAACCTTGAAGACTGGAAATCTTGTCAACATGATTTATATACGCTCTATTTAGAAGAAGAACAATACTGGCAACAACGGTCTAGATTAAAATGGTTTTTAGAAGGGGATCTTAATACTAAATTTTTCCATGTTGTGGCATCAAATAGGAAAAAGAAAAATACTATCGGTAGTTTAGAAATTGATGGTTCTATGTGCTTTGATCAATCTATAATTTTACGTCATGTTACTGACTTTTATAAAAGCCTTATGGGGTCCTCTACTCCAATATTACTATCCTTACAAGACAATTTGTGGGCTCCATCTGAAAATTTAACTGCTGATCAATGTCTTTTTTTACAAGCACCTTTTTCTTTAGAGGAAATTAAATGGGTTGTTTTTGTATGTAATCCCTCTAAGGCTCCTGGGCCTGATGGTATGTCCTTTCAGTTTTATCAATCGTTTTGGGATATTCTTAAAGATGATTTACTTAGGATATTCACAGCATTTTATAATAATAATTTGGATATTTCCAAATTTAACATTGCTTCCATCTGTTTAATCCCTAAAAAGGAGGATGCTACCACAGTTAGAAAATTTCGGCCTATTAGTCTAATTAATTGTAGTTTTAAGCTAATCAAAAAATTATTAGCCAATATATTAGCTTTAGTTATGGATTCTTTAATAGACTCTTCTCAAACAACTTACATTAAAGGTAGATTAATTTTGGATAATGTAGTCTGTGCACATGAGGTTCTTCATCAAGTGAAAATTAAGAAGCAAAAAGGTGTTCTATTCAAACTTGATTTTCAAAAAGCTTTTGACCATGTTAATTGGGAGTTCTTACTTGAAATATTACATGCAAGGGGCTTTGGGGAAAAATTTACTACTTGGATCAAATTGATTTTAGAAGGTAGCCGAACATGTGTAAATTTAAATGGTACTTTAGGCCCATATTTTTCTTGCCAAAGAGGGGTACGACAGGGAGATCCCCTATCCCCTTTCCTTTTTATCCTTGTAACTGATGCTTTAAACAAAATCCTTCAACAAGCCAATAGAGGAGGATTTGTCGATGGTTTGGGAAACTTTTCAAATTTCGGAAATGTTATGAATTTACATTTTGCAGATGATACTCTTCTTTTCCTTAAGGCTAATAAAGTAGTTTTAACACATATTAGATGGCTATTGGTAGCTTTTGAGAATGTTTCTGGTTTAAAAATTAATTATGATAAAAGCGAGATGTATCCTCTTAACTTATTAGATACTGAAACTGATGAACTTGCTTCAATTCTGAGGTGTAAGATCTCCACTTTACCTCTTACTTACTTAGGTGTTCCTATTAATAATAAATCTCTAACTGATATCGATTGACAAATGCTGATTGATAAGATTGAAAAAAGATTGCAAGGGTGGAAAGGCTCTTTACTATCTTTAAGAGGTAGAGTAACTCTTTTAAATTCTGTTATTTCTGCTATTCCCTTATCTTGGTTATCCATATATAGATTACCTGCTAAAATTAGACATAAAATAGATAAAATTAGACGTAAATTCTTATGGCATGGAGGTAACTCCACTAGAAGAAAATACTCTTTAGTCTCATGGAGAATTGTGTGCAAAAGTAAAGATCAGGGAGGCTTGGGGGTTTTAGACCTCAAGCTTATGAATAAGGCCCTTCTGGCTAAATGGTGGTATCGGTTTCTAGATAATTCTGTTTCTGGTAAATGGAAAAATATTTTTCTTAGTAAATATGGAACTAGAACTACTACTCCTCTTTGTTCACCTTTTTGGCGATCAATCCTAAAAGATCATGTGGTTATCAATTTAGGACTAAATAAAGAAATAGGTAACGGTAAAACAACTTCTTTTTGGTTAGATAGATGGTGTAGTGAACATACCTTAAAAAATCAATTTCCAAACCTTTTTTTCCATTGTTACTGATAGGTTTATTTATGTAGCCGAGGCATTTTCTACTTCTCATTTAGGTCTGTCTTTTCAAAGGCAAATAACTGGTATTTATAGGGATGAATTGATTACCTTGCACCACAAGTTTCAACATTTTACTTTGTCTTCTCATTTGGAAGATAGATTGATATGGCTATGGTCACAAGATGATCATTTCACTGTTCATTCTTTTTATAAATGGTTAGAATATGGGGGTATTCCAAATTATGAATATGATACCATTTGAAAATCTCACATCCCTTTAAAAATCAAAATCTTTCTTTGGCTCGTCCGACGTGATAAAATTCTTACTAAGGTTAACTTGGCAAAAAAAGGTTGGCCAGGAAATCTTACTTGTGCATTTTGTGACCAACATGAGAGCGCTGACCATTTATTTATACATTGTTCATATGTACGCTTGATATGGAATTGGATTGCCACATACAATTCATTCCCCTTTACCTGTAATTCTTTAGATGATTTATGGTTACTTGATGCTTCTATTCCCTTAAAGGATAGACTCCTTGTAGAATTGTTAAGGGGAGTTATCTTATGGAATGTATGGTTAGAAAGAAATAGAGTTATTTTTAATGATAATACTACTCCCATTTCTGCTAAATCATTAGGGTTTAAGATAATCTCTTTAGCTACTTTTTGGTGTAAGTCTAGCTCTAATAATTCATACTTAAAATTAAGTCTAATGCTTCCATGTGATGTTAAGGACCTTCCAGATCAGATACTGGAGGAGGAAGAGGAATCCAGCCAAGCTCTTGGAGCTGGCAACCTCCCAGATCATATGTCTGGAGACGAGATGTCGGATGAGGATCTACTGGATTACTAGTCTTCTAGGATATGATTGCTTTTTGAGACTTTTATTTTGCTTAGTATTCATTTTGTTTCCATTTTAGCTTTTGATGTAGTACTATCTCTCCTTGTATGTTTTTATGTTTGTTGATGGTGACTTGATGTAAGACTTTTCATATTTGATTTTGGTATCTATTTTAGGTACCATATTAGGTATGCTTTGATTTCTATGAAATCGGTGGTAATACCACTATTTTTCAAAAAAATATAGACTATAAACGAAGAAGAGAATTAATAGTCGGTAAGTTAGAATCTATTGGGTCTTTGCAATTTTGACTTGGGTTTGAATCCGATTGGAATGGGATATGGCATGACTTTATGTAACTGAAATTAGTAATAAATGAATTGGATCACATTAAGTTAACAAACAAGTTGATAATGAATGAGTCACGAATTACGAACTATTTTCTCACCAAAGAATCACCATACTTGTTAAACTTTGAAATATCAAGATCACCACTGTCCAACTTGTTGAACAAAGCTATATATAATGTCTGGTTTCAATTCATCCCAAAATAATTGAGAAAGCAAAATGGCAACCCATCCGCATCCGGTCCCAGAGCTCTTAAAGTAATTCTCATCTAAAGTGACCTTGGGCTGTTAGTAGACATAGTAGGTCCATAGTCTAAACGGGCTAAACACTAATGGATTTGGATAGTCCGAAACTCAGCCCATATCCGAGTAATAGAGATTTTCCGAGCCGAGTTTTGGGTGGTTCCATGGAGTCGAACCCGATCCGTTCAACTAAAACCCTAATTCGATTTTCTTTCTTCTCCACATCCATCTGCCTTCGCCTCTCGCTTGCTCTCTCGTGTTATCGCGCTCCCTCTCCACTTCACGGTGTTCTCTCTCTCCTATCACCTTGGCGCCGACCCCTCTCCCCGAATCTTTCCCTGCTCCTCTCCATTCTTGGTAAGCGCTCCCTTCCTCCCTCCCTCTTCCTCGTTGTCTCTGATGTGATACTTTGGATTTGCGATAGTTAAAATTTCTTAGCACAGTTGAGTAGAAATTCAATCTGTAGTTCTTCTAATCCATGGTTTCTGGTAGAACACTAAAGGGTTGTATGCTTCCTCCATTTTTTTTTCCCTCTGTTATCTGAAATAGGATTTCTGATAAGAAAGGTTCACCCAACATACAGCCAGGGACTGAGAATAATTTTACTGAATTAGATTATAAAGTATAGTTTTAATATGTCTTTTAGGTGATTTCCTATAATTATAATTATTTTTCCAAATGACTATCAAATCAAAATGTCAGGGTGGCACAGTAATAGGCCAGTAATCTTCCAGGTTCCAAAAGAATTTCAATTTGAGTTGGTACAAGAGATTTACTTCATGGTTTTGTATTGGTTTGTGGGATCTGTCTGGTTTAGTTGCCTGTACCTTATTACTTATTTAACCGTTGTCCCTGAATTTTGAGGCATTTGGGGTATTTCTGCATTATAATATTATTATCAGCTTTGGAACCTGTAGCTTTCTACTATGTTCTTTGTACAAGTTTATTTATTCTGGTGAATTTCTATTGTTGTTGGGGGTAACTGGGAGACTTATGGCAAGGACAGCATGTTAACAATCTTTGCTTTTCCTTTTGTTACATTTAGCTGACTATTAATTTGTGCCCTTTTTTCCTTCAGGTGAAATAAGATGCGAGAAAATAAATCTGAGATCGGCCTAACGTGGTGCCCTAAAATCTCCTTCACACAAAACGGATCAAAGAAAACTGCATCAACTTTAAAAATTCAAGACTCGGTATGGAAGCCTGAGACCCAGCTTGTTGATGGTTTGTTTGTACCACCTCGTGATCCACAGAAATTGAATAAACTGCTGCGGAAGAATGCAAAAGATACCTCTGGTAAAAGTTGGTAAGTAAATGCAAAGCCTTTCATGCCAGATGTCAATACTGTGGCAGTTAGTTCCAGTGCTGGTGTGGTGATCAGTTTAGGCATTTGTGTTTGAAACTGTCTCTAAAAGGTGTTAGCTGTTCATGATTGCCATTTTAATTTTATGTTCCTCTTATATTAGTACCAATCTGACTTTCTACCACCAAACTGCTACTCACCAGCATTGGGCACTATGGAATTCCTTGCTGATGGTGCTTATTGAGATGCAACTTCTGTTAATTAATTGTTATTTTGTGTAGGTTTGATATGCCAGCTCCAACTATTACTCCTGAGCTAAAAGCTGACCTTGAGATCCTCAGAGTGTGTATTTCCTTCAAAAAATTTTCTTAATATTAATCAAATTAAGAGCGCTTTTTTTGCCATAAGATGTGTATTGCTCCTCTAACTCCCCTAATTGCAATTATGAATTTTGTTTCAGTTGAGGAGTGTAATTGATCCAAAGCAGCACTTCAAGAAAGCAGTTGGAAACTCGAAGACTCTTCCCAAGTACTTCCAGGTATTCACTTTTCTTTTTTCTTTCTCATGACATATACACCAATTGTTAACAGGCGGTGTGAAGTTGGCGCCAATTGGCCTGAATATAATCCATTTATTCTCAGTCTTATTCGGTTTTATTTGTCAAGAGCAACATTTAAATAGTAGTATAGTAACATGTGATGGTTTCAGGTGGTTCTTGATGCTTACACTAGTCACTTTCTAATGACATATGTGTACTTTACGGGTGGTCTTTTACTTTCTAGCTACTCAAACATTGTTTTACTCTCCTATGCAGAGGAAGTTCATGATAGGGAAAGCCAATTAGATTATTCAGCATTGGCATGGCCTTTGATGTTATTTGACTATAGTGTGTGTGGAAGTTGCTTAATTTAATTGTTTTAATTTTTTCTAGCTGTATGTTTATATTTTTATTTTGTTTATGGATTATCTTATTGTGTGCACTCAGGTGGGCACTGTTATTGAACCAGCATCTGAGTACTTCTCAGGCCGGTTAACAAAGAAAGAGAGGAAGCCTACACTGGCTGATGAACTTCTATCTGATCCAACTTTTAAAGCATACAAGTAAGACCTTATCCTTGTTTTGTTTAGTTATCTATTGATGTGTATCGGTTGAGTTTTTTCTTTGAGAACTACATGCAATCAAGGTAGTACATAATTGTTTTGGACCTGACAGGTACCAACTAGAGCCTAAGTAATGCCCCTATCTTAACCAGACAAATTGCCCTGAAAAAGTAACAAAAAGGATAATAAAAAGAAGAATTGAGTACTACAATTTTGTTAGTAGTACCGACTCTGCCTTAATGAAGTTGCAACGGTTTTATACTAGTCCAATAAGTAGTCAGTCAGTTATGCATGATTCATTATTCTTTTAATGTAATTCAGGAAGCGCAAGATTGTGGAAATCCACGAGTCACGCCGGCCGAGAGATGTTGAAAAATGGAAGATAAAGGGCCGTCAGACTTTGAAACGGGCCAAGCAAAGGAGGGAGCACTGAATGGTCTCACTTTTCCAGGGTTATGTATGCAATTTGCATCTTAGTTCAAATATTTAATCTGCTTTTGACATGTTGGCTGTGAGAAGCAGTACACTGTAATTCAATCTTATTTTCATTTTACTGTGTAGTCACTACTTGTAGAATTGTTGATCGAGTCAGAAGGTTTTGAAATTTATAACATTGTGTTGTGATTAATTTCTTACCTACTTTTCTCCTCTCATTAATAACCAAAAACCAATGATACATTTGATTTTCGAATTGATTATTCTCGTATATGACCTGACATGTTGCCCTGAGAATGCAAAACCAATGTTCAGAGCAGTGTTATTAAATGCGGTTTTGGTCGTCAGCCGCATAGAATCCAGCAATGCGGTTTAAATATTTTGTCTAAGAATTTCTCTGTAAGCCACATATCGTGCCTAACAATTTCTCTCTTCTCTATCTCCCGCGTGTGATAAATGCACCACCCAATACCTTATATACTGTACATATTTACATATGTATACAGTTATCTTTCCCCGTGGGTCTAAGACTTTGGTAACTTTTTTTCCCACTAATCCGCTTGCTTCTTTTGAGATGAGCTCTGTGTGGTGCTACAAAACTCTGACAACCACGAGGCCCACAACCGTTTCTAGTAATTGGCTCACGCCATGTTTCAAGTTATTTTTGGATAGCGTTTAAAGCCTTGTTACAAAATTATTAATGGAACGATTATATTATTATCCTCAGAAAGAAAAATTGGCCCAAGCAATGTGCGCTGACAGCTAGGGGTGATTAATGAGTGAGCATAAGCGAGTTGGGGTATACTCATGCTCAGCTCATTAAGTTAATGAGCGAGTTATGAGCAAGTCACGAGTCACGAGTTAGAATTTAACAAATTATCATAATTCATTTAACCTTCTTTTGTTTTTTTTTACAATAAACCCGTAGGTTATCATTAATATAACAAGAAAGTACATGAATGTTCAGTGCTATTACAAGGCTGCCATGAACAGAAAACATGTTGCAACAGAATACCAGCAAATGATGACTCGAATAAAAGTGAGAGTAGGCCCTACAATCCATTACAAACACTTTAATTTCAATTCTTTGTAAACAACACACTTGAGATTGGATGTGGCATAAACCTGATTTATTTGGGTTTGATATAGTTTGGGACTGGATGTGGCAAGATTCATGTAACTCAGTTCTTAATGAGCGAGTTGGAGTATGCTCATGCTTGACTCATTAAGTTAACAAGTGAGTTGATAATGAGCGATTTTAAGCAAGTTGATAATGAGCGAATTGTTAATAAACTTTTAGCGAGCGAGTCACAAATTATGAGCAATTTACTAACCCTACCGACAGCTACAACCATTTCTTTCTTTTTTTTCTTTAATGTATGTTCTTCTATTCTCCATTTTTAAATGCATGGAGACATCTATTTTTTTTTTCTGATTTATGTGTAACTATGAAAACATTTATATTTTTATATATATAGAGACACCACTACGTACTAAATTCGTACATATAGTTTCGCATTAAAATCTGCATAAAGCATGAAAACCGCATTTAATAACATTGGTTTAGAGACTAGTAAAATTGAAGAGCAATTGAATTCTGATAAAAAAAAACTTGGAATATTGAAAAAAAAAAGGATTATTGAGTGGTCTTAACTTCTCTTTGCAAAAGATATGGTGTGCTACGTTCACGCTAGTGTTATCCTGTCATGGTTTTTAGGTCCTCTTTCTAATTTTGAATTTTTTTTTTTCACTACCCAGAATCTCAATTCTGGTTTTGTTTGTGCTGGTAAGCAAAAATTGGTCTGGAGCAACATCATTTAATTTCAATTTGGATTATTCTCTATTTGGAGCAGGGCCATCGTCACAGATCTGAGCAGTTATTATAACTCCAAAACGAACACCAATGAGAAAAAAAAATAAAATCCAAAACATAATCACTGCGTCCGAGTCTGATACGGTCCATGGGTTGAGCTCACTGAAATGGTCCATAGATTGAGCTCACTTTCAGAGAAATGGAGGAGGACAAAGACAACCACCTAACTGCTTTGCACTGGTAAGGCAGTGCTGTCTCTCTCTCTACTGCTTCTTGCTGGTCCTTGGTTCGCCAATCAAGGAGCAAAATTTACCTATCCCTTTTTCAGATTTCAAAGATAAACAACCTGCTTGCCCCAACAATTTTCACAGAACTATTTTTTCTGACACGTACTATAACAATTTTGACAACTATGTGGCGTGCTCCTTGCTCACTCTGGCACCAGATTGGCAACAAATACTGTCACGTACAGACACAACTGTATCGTATGTCCTGACCATATGCAACAGTAAACTGAGGGCTGTTTCTGTAAGAAGGGGTAAACAGGAGAACTGCTTTGGGCAGCGGTAAATCCTCTTTGAACAAATTCATACCATCCTTCAAGAAGAATGAGTGCCTCAACTGGATGATTGTTCGAAAGACAAGTATAATTGTATTTGTACCAGCAGTAGAAGGGACTAATTTTGTCATTAAAATTTCGTAGGTGTGTGCAAAGATAATTTAACGCAGCCTAGAGCACCACCCGGGATAAACGGGTGCAGGAGCAGATACAGAAAATTTTCCAACAGGATATAGCTCTTAATTGAATAAAATTTATCATTTTAAAAATATGGAAGTCAAATTAAATATACATAGCAAAACTTTCTTAAAAAAAATATCAATAAACATCATTGAATTTTGGAAAAGAAAATGAATGGGGTCAGTTTTCACATGCTTCCAAATGCTTCATGCCATGTAAATATAAAGTTTCACTATTTTCCTTTTTCTTTTCTTAGCATAGGATCATGTAGGCTCCTCTTGGAACATGAATCACGGCTTTTACCTACAATTACTAAATTTATTGAAGGAACCCAATCCAATCCTCACGTTTCACAGCATCTGATTTACATGAGACTGCTTATATTACTATTAGCATAACTCAACTATTTAGCCAGGCAATTAACTATCAAAGACCTACAGTCCACAAATTAATTCACAGAAATTAGCAACAACAAAAAAATGCAAGTCATGCGATGTTTCTCAACTACATGACGGTGCCTCTTTCAAAATCGTCATTACCCTTTTCTTTTATTTTTTTCCCTGCATTCCACTTGTTTAGCAAAATTCAGTATAAACCAACGCTAGATTTATCAAGGAAAAAAACAAATGCACAAAGAGAATCTAGAAGTTATTGCTATACCCCATATAATTTTGCCGATAACGCATCCCATACTGCTCATAGTAAGAGTCCCCATAATTTAATGCCTTGATCTCCACTTGCCTTTTGCTATCCACTTCCTGCACTGCCCCAAACACTATCTCATTTGTCGACTCACAACTCTGTTCATAGATAGTTTGCGGCCCTGCCGAGTAATGCCTGTGCTGTTGCAAGTGTTGCTGGTAGTAAGTCTGTGTCTGTGGCTGGAAACTCTGCTGCTGTTGTTGTGGCTCCCCAAATGACCGTGCATGCCTTAAGTGATGTATTTTGTCGGGCTCTTTTGCCATGAATGCATAGCTCTTCTTTGGGGTCGGTGTACGAGGATCTACCAAAGGCGGTGATTCGTCATGAGGGATTGCGAAGGTTTCTTGTGCCGGCCATGTGCTTGTTTTGTGAAGTTGGTGCTGCGGGCTCTGGTACTGATATGGGTTGGTGGTAATAATATTAGGTGAGGGTGGTTGTTTCTTTCTGAAAAGTGCAAAGAGTATTTCCCCGAATGATGACCTGGCCCCGCCTAGTAACTTCCCGATGGAGGTGAAGAAGCCTTCTTCGTCTTCGTCTTGTTTGCCTGCTTCAATTTCTGGTGGTATAAGAGGCGGCCTCAGAGAAGATTTCATCAGCTTCTGATAAGGAGGAATGTTACTGTTTGCTTTCATCCCGGGAGCTAGTGGTTCCTGCAAGGGCAGATTGGAAATTCAAATTTTATTTTACTGATTACGTCGAATGGTGACAGGCGTGACACAGACTAGAAGACAGAGCTAGATTTAGAGTTGACAGGTAAAATATAAACAATGGAGATGGTAAGTTTCATATGTACTCACATCTTCGCTAAAAACCATCACACCAACACGGCGCTGAAGCAACGCAAGCATGTAACCGAAGAAACCGGCAGCAAAAAGCAATGCAATCCCTGAAAATATTCATCAAATATACTTCACTGTGTAAAATGCAATTAGAGAAAATTTTAACTTGCTGCCCTGCCTTAGTGCAAGGGATTAGTTTCAGACTCAGGGTACAGTAAAAACCCTCTTTGTTCCCCATTTAAAGAGAATCAAGTGATGAAGTTGAGCTAGTTTGGCATCTTTTCAGATATACAAGGAAATAAGCACTATAGAGATATTACCCAATAATTTGCAGGGGTCTAGGTATAACATTTGTACTTGCATGCATGATATTTAATTACAGAACAAATGAAACCAGTAACCACCTCCACCCAGCCCCCACAACAAGTACAAAGAAAGAAAAGAAAAAACACAAACCCAAAACAAGGTCAAAAGTCAAAAGAAAAAAAAAAAAAGGCATTCCCTGTTGCCAGTAAAATGTCTGATGGCCATTTTCTAAGGACAGCAGATCTCATTTCACAAGGGGCACACATGAAAATTTCCCCTCAACTACAGAGAAAAATAGGAGACAGCCAGTGCACTTAGCCACTTACCTAAAGGGAAGCCGGTTTCGAGGTTGTACGCACAGTCGTCAAAATGGAGCTGGATCTCACGGATGGCCTGGTTGCCTCGGTCAATGATGAGGAGGGAGCAGCTGCTGCCCAAGTACCGCACCTCAAAATCTGTCGAGAATTTGGCCTCATCACTTGGCCCGTCTACGTGACCTCCCCTCCCTGTCTTCCCACCCGCTATTGTTGTTACCCCTTAACAAGCACAAAGTAATAATCATAAGTTTGGCAAAAATGTTTTTATTTTAATTGATGCTGTTTCTTTTAGACAAGTGTTAACAATTGCAGGACCTGACTTAGCCATATTTAAGGACCATTAGGCTATTTTGGATTTATCAATACAGTTTTTTGGGCATCAGCTATTATTTAATTGCATATCGTATGCTAGTTGTTATACATTTTAAAAAAATTATGATACCATTCTTGTGTTGTGTACTATTGCTGCATAGATTATTTATAATTTACTATACTATTTGCAGTGTGAAATATTGGTTGTGCTAACTTGTTAGCTATCACAGTGCTTTCTTTGATATGAATCCTATAATCCTATTGTAGCCTTTTCTACTAATATACCACAGGCAGCCATTTGCTAGGAGATATTTATCAGGAATCTTAGTAAAGTTTGTAATGATCAATGAGAAAGTAGAAGAAGAAAGAACAACAATCAAATTCTAACACAACACATAATATTCTAGCATTTACCAGAATCACTGATCTTTCTGATCGCCATGTTCATGGCATCTGCAACATAAATATTTCCCCGATCATCCATTGTCAGCCCCTTGGGATGGTTCAACTTTGTCTCTCGGAGACGGCCGTCAACATGACCAGAATACCCCTCGGCTGAACCAGCCACAAGCTTAGGTCTACTGTCTGCAATTTTTGGAAAATATAATTAGCAGGTTAAAACAACAATTAGACCATAAATGTGCGCATAATATATTAATACTGGATTGTCAGAGTAAACTGTAAGTTGCCAAAGTTTAGGTGAGTATTTCGAATAAAGAGTGCTGATTTAAAAAAAAAAATGTGTTTGAAATTTCATATATGTCTACCTAACAATCAATTTGACAGGTTAGGTCAAACAAAGATAAGGCCACTAAATGTCATTATCACTAATCAATATTAGTCTTGTTTGCTTGTCTAATTTTGGAAAGCATGTGCTGCAGATCCTAGTATTTATTGATGGTGACGACAACAAAATTTTGGCACACTAGAAACTATTATCTCCAAAAAGAAGGGGACGTTTGGTGAAAATAATTGTTCAGGTGAACTCTGATCCGTCATAAAAAAAAATTAAAATTCCTCTCTATTGCATTACAAGAAAACAGTATAACTTTAGTAGACAAGTCTGTTGAATTCTCCCAGTTTAGGTGAGTATTTCGAATAAAGAGTGTTGATTTAAAAAAAAATGTGTTTGAAATTTCATATATGTCTACCTAACAATCAATTTGACAAGGTTAGGTCAAACAAAGATAAGGCCACTAAATGTCATTATCACTAATCAATATTAGTCTTGTTTGCTTGTCTAATTTTGGAAAGCATATGCTGCAGATCCTAGTATTTGTTGATGGTGACGACAACAAAATTTTGGCACACTAGAAACTATTATCTCCAAAAAGAAGGGGACGTTTGGTGAAAATAATTGTTCAGGTGAACTCTGATCCGTCATAAAAAAAATTAAAATTAAAATTCCTCTCTATTGCATTACAAGAAAACAGTATAACTTTAGTAGACAAGTCTGTTGAATTCTCCCAGTTTTGAGACTAAGCCTAGAATTGAAAATCAAGCACCTTTGACTGCACCATCAACAAATAGAGAGGGTTCAAACAAAATTTAACTTGAAAAAAGATGCCTGATCAAGAATTTGAGAAGAGTTATGTGCTCACATCTTGACAGAGGCAAGGAGATCTTGTAAATATTACTATTTACTGAATCGAGCACCAAAAGGTCTCCGTTTTGCGTCACCTCCACTGCGTAAGGCTCGATCCCAAGCTTGCTTCCATCAAACACGGTCTCCACTGAGTACCCGCTCTCAAATCTCACCATGGAACGGCCAGCAACCGCTGAAATTACACCACATTATTTTATTTACCTTTTCATTTTACTAGATCAGACCCCGAGAATAGCAAAAATCAAGGACAGAAATAATTTTTACCTGTTTTCGTGGTAGATTTGAATGACCAGAGCCGCTTGATCAGAGAAGAAGCCGCATTTGAGACAAAATTGCTTACGATTTCTGTGACAAGCAACCAAGATCAAACTGGAATGCTAGAAGATTGCATAAAGAAAACCTTAAGCTGGTAAAGAAAAAGAGAGAGGAAGCATACTTGCAGGGTAAGCAGCAGAAACGGAGGCAGTGCAACCGGAGAGAAGCAAGGCTATGAGTAGCAGGGCGATCGGTTTCTTCTCGATCCCCATTTTCGAGAGAAGAATCAGGTGAAAATCATGTCAAAAATCGTCTCCTTGCGAGAAAACGATCCGCAAATGCAACGTTTCTAATTTCTCTTTGCTCTCTTTTTTTTCTCGCTTTTCTATTGCACAAATAGCTAGCTTAGCTGATGCTGCCGCTAGTGGAAGCAAAAGCAGTGCGAAAGAGACCAAAGACCAGAGGTGATGTGTATTTGCGCCCCCCTCTTACACTCACACTCTCTCTCTCTATGTCTGTTTTTTTTCGCTCTGAGTGTATTAATGCTTGTGTGGGTTTAAGGAAGAGCAGCACATAGTGTGAGCACCTCAGTTAAAGTGAGGTGAGGAAGATAGAGAGAGAGTAAAAACATTCTCCGTTTAAAAAATAACGGAGCTGTCCAGTTATAAAAAAGTAGTAGTGAATTTTATTAGGGTTATATATTTGCCTTGAAATAAGTAAAAAAACCATTATTTTAATGAATATATTTCATCTAAGTTATATACTCACGTTAAAGATTGTAGAAATTTATTCTAAGCTGCATAATTACAATTGAATTGTCCAATTTATTTTTTAATTCTCTAATATGCATGACACAGATAATACTGAAACAAAAATTTATGAGCATATAACGAAAAGTGTGTTATTGATATAAATAACTCACAATTGAAAAACCTGAAAGGATTATATATTTAATATCTTATATTCCTCTTTCTTCTTATTTGTTCAGAGGAAATAAATGATATGTTTTAGTCAATTTTTCTATTTCGGTGTGGCTAAACAGATCCTTAAAGAATAATATGAAAAAAAAATAGTATTAATTTTTGTAA
Organism: Carex rostrata; assembly: GCF_964058835.1. Lineage (NCBI taxonomy): Eukaryota > Viridiplantae > Streptophyta > Magnoliopsida > Poales > Cyperaceae > Carex > Carex rostrata. Next base: position 13,357,868 of record NC_135923.1, read on the forward strand.
ATAACATCTAACTTCATAAAATTAAACTACAACAATGCTATTTTGTATTCAATTTCAGACTTGTTAAGTTTTGTAAAAATATTTACAAGAATCGAGATTGATAAATGAGATCTTTAATTATGTAAATTATTATTTTTTGAATAGTATTTATGAAATTATATCAGCAAGCAGTGAAAAAGATTGAAGGTTTTATAATTCTTGAGAATAATATGAAAAATATGCTAAAAGTATCATGATATTTTAATATAAAAAATAATAAATAGATACATGAACATGAACCAATAGTAAATAATGGATTTTTCAATTTTGTAAGAATAAAGAGAGGAACCGGTCTCGGACAAAACAGCAGAGGTAAGGTGAGCGAAAATCACGTGCTCTGGAAATTGAGCATTAGACAAGTTATATTAGATTTAGTATTTTGCTTTTATCTCTACCGAGTCCACATGCTCTGTTATTTCTTTTTATTCCAAGGGAAAAATCAACGACATGGTGAATATTTATATATGATTTAATATTATTTACTAATAAGTTAACATGTTATTTTTTGCATAGAAATTCAATAATTCTATGCTCCATAAAAGTAGCTGAGAACAAAGTCTGCTCAATTGTTGCTGTTTTATTTGCATCGAGATCCGCTCATGATATTAATTGAATGTTTGAAATTTATTTCTTTTGTTGCCCAAAAAAACCAACAACAAAAATCATACAACTTAACATGCAACGGACTATAATAGAATGATAAATAGTAAAAAAAAAATATATAGCATTATTTTATAACAAAAAATGATGTATAAATTCCTCTTGTTTATGTGATAGAACCAGCACATTAACCCCAAGAGGCTTTGAATTATCTCCAATTTTTAAGTGATGACATATTTTTGCTAGCAATTCAAATTATTGATTTTCAATTGAACAATTATAAATCACTGTTGTGTGCAAATCATGTACAATAAATTTCAGATTGATATAATTTATTCAAGGCTTTTACATATTCCCTTTAAAACCCTACCAAATGATCAAATGAGTGACCAAATGATCTAATCGAATAATTCATGAAACAAAGGAAGTTTAATTTTTTTGAAGAAATTTAACTAAATTGTATGAGTTTGCTCATTAGATGAGAAAGATAAATATCAAATATGTATTTCGAGTTAATGGAAGGGGATAGTTCATTTAATTTATTTTAGTCTGTAAGAATTCAGTTTTATAATTTCATATAATATAACAAAAGAAAGTTGGACAGTTTGATTTTTCATCTCTCTTTTCTTTTAGCCTTGGAAAACAAACACCTCAAGAATTTCACACAGCTGGAATTTAAAATAACAGAGATTAAGGAGTCAAATCTTTTCCGGTATTAGTATCACTATAATCCAGTCTTCATGGCTTTAATTAAAAATCAGCAAAAGCTGGAGGGAGGTGGCGAGGCAGCGAGCTTTAGTTATTTTTCTTGTATTTATTGCAATTGGTGCCGTTATCACAGGTACCAATGAATTATCTTGATCTTATGTGTTCAAAAAGGTATGGAAACCATACAATGGTATACAGTTTTCATCAAACAATGACTCGTTACATACACCGTAATTCAAATAGCAACGGTGGGTTGATTAAAAATATGCTATCTCTCCAAATGTTTACCGGTTTAAGAAACAACACAAGTCGTACGGTAACATGGGCATCCAGTATTTTTTTTTTCTAGCCAAATTGAAAGTATTCATAAGCAAGCTACTGGTGGTATTGTTAGTTTAACTTGAAAATTATTTAGATGGGTAAGTAATTTTTATTTGTTTATAAGAAGAAGAGGAATTGTCTTATTGTCATGTGGGTCATTCCGCATAGATTCGCCATGCACCAAATACCTCCTTTTGCTTTTGCTTTAAAAATTGAACCAATAGCATGTAGCTGTTTTTTTTTGTTTGGATTTGATCAAACATAGGTGGGTATCTGTGGCACCATTATTATAAGTTTGGATTTGAGCAAAAAATAATGTGATAGATACTCGATAAATAAATAAATAAATAAATAATAAACAGATAGATAGATCATAGATCTATGCTCTAAGCATTATTTTCTTTATTTTGTTGTTGAAGAAACCCATACATTAGCAATAAACACAAAATAAGTACAATACTGGAGAGCTGCAATATAACAGCATGTAAGTACAGAAAAACAAAAAATTTGGTACGTTCTCAAATTGCATAGCACAATGAACCTATCAATCGTAGATCTATCTAGACCCACCAACCCTTATTAATACATACAAGTAGATACTCTATTACAGAAATAGGCAAATAAAAACAAAAAAACTTATACAAGTTAATATGAGCTAGCCTAGCAGTTGTTCATGCTCAGGTAAAAATTAGTGACCGATTTTTTTATAAATACCCAAAAGAAATATAAAATTACGAAATCTACCCACTGTCTGATTGTAATTCGAAAAATACCCAATCCGGTTAACCAATAACCGGATTTGGGAAAAACTTCCGGTTACCCATTAACCATTCAAAACAATATATCCGGTTAATGGTTAACCGGAAAGTTGTTGGTTTTTTTTTTAAATAGAAAATTTTAAATTTTTTGTATTTTTTGTATTGAAATATTAGAAATGTTGAATATATTTCTTTGAAAATAGATGAAATACAATATAATTTGATTTATTAGAAAGACTGCAACAAATAACCGGATCAATATTTTTCAGGCCGGATTTTTCGCGGCTGTAAGAAAAATTAATATATTTCTTTATGTGTTATTGGAAAAAAATAAAAATGCTTAAATTATGAGTTATTGATCCCGGTTCAAAAGTCACTTCTATGTAATCCAGAAAATATTGTAATCCTTCTAGGGCATTTAATTTATAAAAAGTTGTATCTATTTTGATAATTCTTTTTTAATAACATTTATTAAATAACTTAAAGTTTATATTTTTTTTCAAAAATAGATACAACTTTTCATAAATTAAATGTCTTAGAAGAATCACAATATTTTCTGGATTACATAGAAGTGACTTTTGAACCGGGATCAATAACTCAGAATCTATGCATTTTTATTTTTTTTCTAATAACACATAAAGAAATATATTAATTTTTCTTACAGCCGCGAAAAATCCGGCCTGAAAAATATTGATCCGGGTTATTTGTTGCAGTCTTTCTAATAAATCAAATTATATTGTATTTCATCTATTTTCAAAGAAATATATTCAACATTTCTAATATTTCAATACAAAAATAAAAAAAATTAAAATTTTTTGTTTTAAAAAAAAAAAAAAAACCCAACAACTTTCCGGTTAACCATTAACCGGATATATTGTTTTGAATGGTTAATGGGTAACCGGTTAATGGTTAACCGGAAGTTTTTCCCAAATCCGGTTATTGGTTAACCGGATTGGGTATTTTTCGAATTTCAATCAGACAGTGGGTAGATTTCGTAATTTTATATTTCTTTTGAGTATTTATAAAAAAATCGGAATTAGTGAGCCATCAATAATCTTTGCCTCTCATATCATATGCCTCTAACTCTAAGCATTCTTGGTTCACCGAGGATTTATGCAAGCCATTGAGATGAAAACAAATAAAAATAAAATTGGAAAATTCCATGTCTGCTCCTCCCAAATCTCATATTGATATTGCTATCTGTAATCTTTATTTTCCTTTCAATTTTTTAATTAACCACACTACACTAGTAGTCTTTTCTCCTTAATTAATGCAACCGGTGTTGATGCATTTAATAAAGACATTTATTCTCCTTCACAAAGCAAAATTAATGGACTCATAATTATCTTTATTAAAGGCGAATCCGTTTTTTTAATTTTTGTCTTTATTATTAATTTAAATTAGACCTATGACTGATTTCACTTTATTTACAGTTTCTGATTATTTTTTAAGTGACGTGTCATTTTTTAGTGCAGGTGTAAGATTTAAGATGTCAAAAGGGAAAAAGGGCATTGGTGGAAGAAGTTGATTTGTGGACCATAATAGCCTTTAGACTTCTGTTTGTGGGCCCCATTTCCACTTCAAGGCCCAATACGGTCCTTGTTAGAAAACACTATTATATAAATGTTTTGCTGTCTCACCCTGTAATATAACAAATTACCATTATGGTCCTGTGAAATTAGAATGTCTTAAAAGTTAAAACCTATCAGCATGGCTCATTATTTATTTAAAATAAGCCCTTTGTCCTATTATTTTTTTCTAATAAAAATAACTACATCATGGTTTTCTTTTTCTTCCTTTTTTTCTGCAGAAAATTGCAGGATATAAACTTCCAAATTCGATGTGATTTGAAAGTTTATTAGTCATTCACTTAGCACCTTGACATGTTAACGGTTCAATTTCATTGGAAATTTTATTGGCTAAAAGAAATTTTCAAATTCAATATATAAAAATATATATTATAACAAGGATACCTATAATATATAATATATAATCCTATATTCTTTTATAAACGTTTCATCAACTATCACTATAGTCACTTTACATGTATCCTCTTAAAAACTGAAAAGTGTGATTGTATAAAGTATACAATTATACATATTAACATGTTTTGCAAAAAAAAAAATCTTATTTTCTGTATTTTTGGGTCTATCTAGGGTGGATAATATTAATGTTGGAACTTTTATGCAATTTATTTTCTTTGTGGTGCCCCACATATGAAATTGCCCAACATGATACCTAGATCTGAGTGCTTGGTGTTCAGCGGCTGAAATGAGGTCGTTGTCGATCTCTTACAACTTACAAGCTCCCAAGAGAAAAACGACAACATTTTCGATGTTTTTGGGGAATTTTTCATAGACTCGGTATTTCAAAGAAACATGAGCTCTGAAATTGTTAGTAAAAGACTGTAAATGAAGAAAAAAAATCTGATGCTATTAGTTTTAACGATTTATTGTGTGTAGTTAAAGTCTTATGCAAAAACAGTTAACCACAGTATCAAAGTATATATTATATTTACTATTCTATAATTACAGGAAGTTGATATCTATAAACGAGTCTGGCTAGTATAACATCGGTGTCATATGACACTAACTTCAAAATTGATTAAATAGACTTTAAATGACTAATCCAAACTGTTCAAACCGATTTACTTTATGAATGATGCGTTTACACGCAATTTTTTTTTTATATTTTCGAGTTATTTTAGTATAAAACCAAGCGGTAAAAATGTTGAAAAATTAATGTATTAAAATTAACTTAAAAACTCACACATTTGACTGCTTGACTTGATACTAAATAAGTTCGGAAAATTATAAACTTTGCATGTAAACGCACAACTAATGAAGTTAATCAGTTTGAACAGTTTGGATTCACAGTTTGAAGTCGATTCGATAAGTTTTGGAGTTGGTGTTATTTAGCTAAAATAACACTGATGTTATACTAGCCAAACTCTCTATAAATGATTTGAAAAATCAAACAGTTGAATTTGAACATTCTTTTATTTAAATGAGTGAAGAATTTAAATTAATAAAAATTTATTAACGAACTATTTAAATGATGAAAGACGCATGAACAATACTATTTATTTATTTGAACAAAATTTTACACTAATTATTGAAAATATTAAAGGGGTGAATGTTGGAACTACGTTTACTCTTAATATCATGACAGGATTTTGATTCTCCCTAGTTTTTAAGATTTTATCGTATTCTCTTTAGCAATCAAAATCGTCAATTTTTAATAAAATAATTATAGATAATTAAATCGTACAAATTAGGTGGAATAAACTCACGAGTCATGACTGATTTTAGTTATTCATCACTTTTGCACATTAATGCCAAAAATTTATTAATTACAAAATTCTCAATATTACAATCTTTTTTTTTAGTTGTACATGCATACTTAGTTTGAAATTTATATCAGGTTAAATATCAGAGGCGGATCTAAGACATAGCAACTTTTGACTAAGTCCCCCCTATAATTTTAAAATTTTAATTATATATATTAAAATTTAATTACATTTTTATTTATTTAAGGTATTTATATAGATTAGTCTTCTCACTAACTACATTTTTTTTTGCCTTTTCACATAATAAGTATTTTATAATTTAGCTTCCCCTACTTAAATTTTCTAGTTTCGTCCTTATTAAATATGTTTTAAAATATTTGACTCATCTTTGCAGACAAAGCAAGTTCCGTGTTGAATATATTCGATGGATCATATTAATAATATTTTGATACTTTTTATTGAGCCCAACAAATATGAAAATTTATAAATTTTTGAATAACCAGCAAAACTAATAAAAAAATACTGTCCACATCATGTATTTTTTGCTCTGGGCTGAAACACGAAAAACAACTCTAATTTGGCTATAATCTGATAAAAACAAACCATTGTAAAATATAAATTTATTATTTTAACGATCATTAAAGTTATTAAATTAATTTATTGTTAGTAGATGCCGACCTAATTGCTTGGTCCGAAAACACACACCAGACTTATTCTATCCAGAAATAGAAAGCAACAAAAGAGAAAAAAAAAGAAAGAATCCAAAAAAGGCACCCCTTTTCTTGAGTTGCTATTGATTGTCATACCCTTTTTTCTTGTTTGCACTGCCATGCGTTCTATTTGTTGTTATTATTTTCTGGCATTTTCTTGCATGCTTTACTTCCGAGCTGCCCGATCTACGAAACTACTGGCTTTTTCATGAAATGATATGATCGCATGATGTCGTATTATGGCCTTTTTCAGACACGAATTGAAAAGTGGCCCCCTCCCCTGCTCGCTCAAGTTGAAGACTTCTCAATACGACTGTTATTCAATGTATCTATTGAACATCTAGCAATCGTTTTTCTTCAATGTTATCTATATATATTTTTTCCGTACTACTGCTTAGATCTAAATACATGCGTGTTGTGACTAGTCATATCACAAGAGCGGATTCAGGATTTTCGTCAGAGAGGGACAAAAAAATATTAAATCGGGTTTAAATAGCTTATCGGATTTATACCCATTAACTAATTGGGTACTCGATAAAAAAAATAATGTTTTAACTTATATTTTCAATACCCTAACTTATAATTTCTGATCCTATAACTTATAATTAATATTACCAATCATAATTAAAAAAAATATTTTAATTTTAACTCTAAATTTAATCCGAATTACAAATCAAACATCCAGAAAGGGTAAAAAAAATTTCAGGGAGGGACAAAGTCGATCGATACCAATAGATCACCACTTAAACTTGAAATCCAAGGGGGGGCGGCTGCCCCCCTCTGTGCTACAGTAGATCCGCCCCTAAAGTCATGTATCGTGTCGTATTGTAATCAAATTAGATTTTTATATACCGTACATACCATATTTAAATTTGAAAGGATGATCACAGCTCATTAATCACGATGTGACCGAAGCATGCCTTAATCACACATAATGTGCCAAACGTGATTGATCACATTTGTCACATTTAACTATTTTTTTATAATTTAAATTAGATTATTCAAGATTCATCATTTGATTCTAATTACACATAACTGACGTGACATGATGTGATTAAATCTTTCGCGTAACACAACATGTCATGCCAAATTTATAAAAAGAACTGATCATGACAAGGGACGCAAGTCACAACATGTGACCAATACACGTACCGTGCCGTAGGGATGTAAACAGTCGGATACGGATCAAATATCGAATGAATATGAATACGGATATATATATATATATATATAGAGGTTGGCTACTCTACTTCCATAAGCATATGATGGTATATGCTTACAAGTCATTTTTTCATTTTCAAAATTCAAAAAGTCAATCTGAACCGTTAGATGTGATCTCTATATTGAAATGTGCTTGGAGACCAAATTTTACATTTTTTTGAATTTTTTTACTATTTATTAAGCTACTTTGAAAATCGCTGATCCAACGGTAGCTTAACAAAACAGTAAAATCAGAAGCCATCGTTGAATCAACAATTTTCAAAGTGGCTTAATAAATAGTAAAAAAATTCAAAAAAATGTAAAATTTGATCTCCAAGCACATTTCAATATAGAGATCACATCTAACGATTCAGATCGACTTTTTGAGTTTTGAAAACAAAAAAATAACTTATAAGCATATAGCCTAGGGGTGGCAACGAACCAAACCGAGCCGAACTTACCTTAGGTTTGGGTTTGGTTTGAATTAATTTCGAACCGAACCTAGTTTGATTTGTTTCGAACCGAACACATTTCGAATCAAATTAATTGCGAACTACACATTTTTCGAATCGAACCCGAATCGAATCACGAACTAAATTATTTTTTAGCAGTCCTAGTTATACCGGTAGTTTATACATTAATTTTTTCTAGCGGGACAATTCACATGGCTTCCTTTTACCGGTATGAACTATGAAATGAGTATTTTTAAGTTGAATAATTGTTTATGAAAAAAATACATCAGAGACGGCTTTCCTGGTATAAACTATGAGAGACGACCGAAGGGAGAGGAGAGACAGTCATCTAGGCCGGAGAGAGGAGTGACAGCCGGAGAGACAGCCAGTCGCCGAGAACGTCGGCTAGATTTTAGAGTTAGAGGGAGAGTGAGTTAGGGAGAGGTGGAGAGAGAACTAGGTTATTGAGATTTGAGAGTGAGGGAGTGTCGGCTAAGTTAAATTATGACTCTCTATCTTGGATTTTAATTTCATCAGGTAAATGGACGACCGATGTTATTATGAGATTCGAACCATAAAAATGATCGAACCCATTTCGATCGAACCAGGCTAGGTTTGGGTTTGGTTTGAATTAATTCCGAACCGAACCTGGTTTGGTTCGTTTCAATTCGAACCCATTTCGAATCGAATTAAACTCGAATCAAACCCAAATCAAACCCGAATCGAATCACGAACCTCGAATTTTTTTGCCAGCCCTAATATAGCCTCATATGCTTATGTAAGTAGAGTAGTCAATCTCAATATATATATATATATAAAATTCAGATAATAAAAAATAAATTACTAATATACATTCTAGTAAAAAATAACACATAAATATTATTTTTTTCATTCATAAATTAGAACTAATATTGTTCATAATAAATTTGTTAGTTACAAAACATTATCATATTATCAAAACATTAATTAAATAGTATTATATTATTCATCAAAATATATAAGTATATGCAGTTTAATAAATCGTTGGTATGTATATATAATTTAATAACTTAATTTAATAACATAGACATTTGTTACAGTTTATGGATCAGATATGGATAGGTAAAAGTCTTACCATATACTTATTATAATTTTTCGAATACAGATACAAATATAGATTAAATAATTTAAGTAATTTTTCGAATTCGAATCCGAACAAAATCAGATAATATCCAATCCGTTTACACCCCTACAGTGCCATATCTGGCCACCCCGTGATTTTTTACATCCCTACTACCGAACCCTCTAGTTACCACTCAAATAACAAGCGCAACGAAACAATAAAATAAAGAACAAACATGAATTTCAAACAAAACTGTGAGCTCCGAAATGTATCAAACTCAACCACCCACAAAAATACAACGAACAAAATTGCCGAAGCTTTTCTAACTATTCATCTCAAGTATTTTAGGGGTTGTGACCGAACATTATTTCTATCAACAAATTACAACGAAAAAGAAGAAAGAACCAAACGAACAATTATATGTACAAATAATTCAAACCTAGCTCTATTTCTCTTCAAAAACTCAGACATGTTACTTGTTAGTCAGGCCTCCTGGAAACTTCTACCATATACATTTTGATTAAGCATACAATCTTTTTACCTTATAAAACAAACTCAAACAGGTGGTTTCCATATCAAACATGGTACACCATACCTACCTCCAGTGTAGATGCATGCGGTATATTGGCTGCATACGCTGGTCCCCTGCTATTTCTTCTCAAAAACTCGTAACCGAAATTTATTGCAACCCGTTTGATAAAACCCGACCCGCTTTTAGCCCTGGTGTAAGAATGCCCTAGAATAAATGACATCCCTGCCTCCCTTGCCTCCATCAAATCTTTTAATTCCTCCCGGGTCCCACTATCCATTTCAGGGCTCTTGGGTAGCACAAACCGAACCCGCTTCCTCTTCGGGACAACACCATCAATTCCCAGGTCATTACCATTAGATGACGAGCTGGGTGACTCATTTTCTGGTACCGGTTCACTGTCCTCTGACAAACCAAAAGGTGCACCAATAACAGCCATTTTCTCATTTGCTTTCTCAGGGTCGTCATATAATGGGTTGGTACCATTGTCATGGTTGTTGGTACCGGACACTGGATCGGATCGGATGAACTCAGCTATGCTGCTGACGAGTTCCTTTTCAAACTCCATGTCATCTTTTTGTATGTCTCGATATCCGTATCGAACAATGACCCGGTAGAGGCGGTATCCCTTGGGCCCGATTCGGCCCACAAGAAATCGCTCCTCAGGTTGCACATAAGGTACAGGAACTGATTTAACACAAAGGAACACCAAAACCTGGAGAAAAAAAAAAGTGAGATTAAATTACGAGTCCCTTGATAAAATTTTAGTAAAGACCTCGAAACAGATCAGATCCGGACTGTCTGATCAGAATCCAGGCCAATCCAGTACGAGGTAGAGTGCATGGACGCCTTTAATATTCATGCGGATTCTGATCAGACAGTCCAGATCTAAACAGAAATATTCTGTTACCTTAGGTGATAATGAATTCATCACTTGGTTGCATCTCCACTATTATAGTAATTTTCTTTCATAATTTCACATGTTTCTTCTAATTGGCTTATATTTCTATTGACTAGTACCTCATCTCTAACAGACAAATAACATAACCTGATGAAAATTTTAAGTGTTTCAGTGCAGACATCAAAACTACAAGAAAAATGCCAAAAAACTGAAGTAGAATTTTACCTGATGGAAAGCAGGCAAATTGGTCACAAAATGAGAAAAAATGGCAGGGATACCCGAGACAAGCTCAGTATGGATTAATCCAATCCCGCGCACACGCACAATTCCAAGTGAAGGACCCAGATTAAGCAACCACCTGATCGAAACCTTGTTTTGCACATCGAACTCATATTTCTTGAGCGTCCCATAGTGCCACACATACATCACTAACAGGAAGATGAAAGAGAGTACAAGGGGGACCCACGCTCCCTCAAGGAACTTTATAACCGAGGCTGAGAAGTAGAAGGCCTCAATTGAGCCAAAGAAGAGGAGGAATGCGAGGGAGTAAATTGGGTTCTTGTGCCAGCAGAGGGATATTACAATTGACATGAGACAGGTTGTTACAAGCATGACTGTTATCACCGCCAACCCTGAAATGAAGGAATAAAGAATTGTACAAACATCAGAAATTAAAAATCAAGAGTTGTTATTTTTAATTTGTTGTCAAGTCATTAAAAAGGCTTTCATTTAATATGTTAGTTTCAATCTCAGCAAAGAAAGAACACAGAAGCCCAAGAATGTGATATTTCAATTAGAAGATTTTCAATACAAGCATGCATTATAATACTATCAAATGTCACCAGAAAATTAGACGAGAACTTTACTGATGCATGAATGTATGAACTTATAGACAGAATGTATAAACTTAAAAGGAGAAGTAGTCTTGTTTATGGCGTTATCAATCGGGTGCAACATGTATGGATGAATTGATGGATGTATAGAAGGAACATAAATTGATGTAAATCGTAAACAATGTACGCACAAAATTAGTACTCATGTGTTGAAGCATGCATGAATGTAATATGCACTGATTCTTGGGGATGAGTGATTCTGGTGCAAATGATATAGATATAGTAATGTCCATCTCGATGTATATTAAACATACCTGAGGCGTTACCAAGGCGCTTGGTGTCATGGAAGCCAACTGTAACAGCGAGGCACAAAAGCATCAAAATCCAGTTTATCTCTGGGATGTATATTTGACCATGCACAGATGAAGAAGTATGGACAATTTTGACCCTGGGGAAACACTCAAGAGCAGAGCATTGTTTAATGATGGAGAAGGTGCCCGTGATCACTGCCTGGCTGCCAACAACTGCCGCTAATACTGCTATCACAAATACTGGCCACCTCACTTGTTCTAGAGAGAGAGAGAGAGAGAGAGAGAGGGGTGAAGAGTGTCAAGATGTAACTGAGACTTCATATGAAATAACTACAGAGACGAACAGGAGTACAGGACTGCTTGTCTAAGTAAAACCGGTACTGCAGGGAATGTACGTTTATGGTACACCCATTGGACCCTATAACAGGCTGCTAGATCTTTTCCAATCAGGTAGCGACCATGAAGTTATAACGCTTTTCGTGTTGGCTTCAACTAGCTTTACTGGCTTATCTTCAAACTCAAAACACCATCCCTGGTGGTCACTTTACACTTCTATGCATATAAAAGGAACTGGACCAACTGCAGCAGTAATGGACCAGGTGGGCTGTACCAATCATTGGTACCATAACAGGCAAGAGAATGTACATTTTGACTTGTGTACTTTATTAGGCTAAAAATGGTTTATCGTCACAAAAGCTATAAACAAGTTGCTGTGTGAAAGTACCAGGAACAGAAACGTAGAAGCCAATTTTGTAGCTGGTTTCTTCTATTTGGTGATGCTGAGAGAGATAAGCTGCTTGACCCATATAAGCCAGAACAAGAGCAGGATACACCAAGAATGAGAAAGCAACCTGTAACAAGTAGAAAGGTCTTTTAATAATTAGAGCAAGATGCAACAGCATAAGATACCAGAACCATACCAGTCAGGTACTCCAATTGAACGTGTCATTTATTCAAGCCACAGGCACTATAAAAGTTTAATTAAAAAAACAACAAAGAAATAAAAAAATTGTTAAGTAGTGCTAGGAATTGACCTTCAAAAAAAGGTAGTGCTGAGAACCAGCCAACTAGTATAACTTTTGAAAGTTGACACCAACCAAAACTAGGTATATCACAAACCTTTATCGATGCTTGTGAGAAATGCCCCAGATCTGCATACATTGCCTCTGAACCTGAGAATTTACAAACAAAATGTGAGAAAAAAATTTGCAATGTGCCATTTTAATATCATTTAATTGATGCAGATTCTTCACATACCAGTGATGCAAAGAAGGATACCGCCAAGTGACATCCACCCGCCCCGCTGAGTTTTCTTCAAAAACTGGTACATGTAAAACGGAGAGAGGGCCCGGAGTACGTGAGGGTCCCACCTGGCAATGTTGTAGATTCCTATGATGCTAATGCACATAAGCCAGATGGCGACAATTGGAGCAAAGAGGAAACCAACTCGGTGTGTGCCATAGTGTTGCAATGCAAATAAGCATACAAGTATTAGACATGCCGCCGGAACCTCCACATCTGGCATTTAAAAATGTAACATATTTTTTAAAGATACTTCAAGATTACACATTAAATCACAGCGCATAACTTAATTGCGGGGGTGTTGAGATGGTAATGTATAAACTAAGCAATTAACAATAGAAAAGGGAAAAAAAAGGTTCAGACTCCATCAATATGGTTATGAACTGACATGATGAGTGCAATGCAAGAAATCGTATGCCAGTATGGTAAATTCTAATAGCAATACATGTTTCTACAAAATACTTACATCTGTGTTGTTCTTTAGAGACATAAAGCTCAAGACCGGATACTGCTGAGAAAACTGCATAAAATCAAACAAATTATCAATTCAGTGCAAATATAACTTCAACATCAGAAAAGAAAAGAAAAAATCACCAATTCATCTTTACTATTATTTTCTGCCTTAATGTAAGTTATTCTCAATTTTGTTTCACAATTTGCTATGAGATAAGAAAGGAAGAATAATTAAGAAAAGGTTTAGTGAAAATGGGTTCACCCAGAGATGCAAATGAACCAAAAGAGAGCACAATCAATTCTAAGCTTAATTAATCTCCTGTTAATGCACAGTTATGAAATTAGGCACTTGTATTGTTTCAATTTTGCCCAAAAAACTTTGCAATTTTGGTCAATTTACGCTTTCACTATACGAACAATAAAATAATTCACGAAAACTGACCTAAAAAGAAAGAGAGAAAATATAACTAGCTTAATTTACTACAAAGAAACAAAAAAGGAAGATGAGTACGAACCAGAAACAGCAGGTGTTAACACGCCATCTCCAATTAGCATGCAACAACCGAGCAACGCGAAGATCAACAAAACCTTTTGCAAGAACCTTGATTTCTCCAACAAAGCTCTAATCCAAGATGCCCGACTCGACCCGGAAGCGGGCCCCACTTCATCTCCTTTCTTATATGCCGAGAGCTCCTCATCTATAATCTGGCCGTTGGGCAAAAACCCAATCCTGGCATGGCGGCAAATCAAGGAGTAGAGTGCAAATGTGCCGCCTTCGCCATTATCATCCGCTAAAAGAACTATAAATACATACTTCAGTAGGGGTATGATTGTTAATGTCCAGAAAACAAAGGAGAGAACACCATATATCTCTTCGTTCCCTTCCGAGTGCTCTATATCATCCGCGAATGCATTTTTGTACACATAGAGAGGCGAAATACTGAGGTCTCCGTACACTACGCCAAGGCTTTGGTACGCAAGAAGGAGAACAGACCTCCATGAATCTCTCTGTAAAGGAAAAATCAACCCGGATTAATTCAATTGGAGAACAAGGTCGATTTTGTGTGGAAAAACTGGGAACTCAATCTCACCTTTCGCACAGTGTCGTAATGCGCCGCCTCTAGATCCATTGATGGCGAGGATTTCACGCGGTAAGTGAAGAGGCAGTCTTCCGTTTCTTCATGGAAAGGTTTCTGATAAGAAGGGAGAAAGCGATTGGAAGGGAAGAGGTTTGATTTATCTTTGGCTTGTTGCTCCTGGCTCTACCACATGCCACACTAGGATTTCTCTGGAGAAAAAACAAAGGTATGTCTTGAGAGTCTTTTTGGTTTTATTCGACAGGAATAGAAGAAGTCGACTGCGAGCGAAACACTTTCTAGAGAGGAGAGAAAGAGAAAGTGAAAGAGAAAGAAAGTAGGTATTGGGTAAGAAAGAGATGGGTTTTGTGTGCTCAGTGAGATTTTTGGGGAAGAAGTGTGAGAGAGGAAGAGAGAAGGATGCTTTATTGGTTGGGATTTGGTCATTTGGATCAGCGGTCGCAAATTCTCTGTTATTATTCTACATCACAAAAAAGTTATTTCTTTGGTGAAACTGTTGCAATTGCAACTTACAAACTACAGAGTAACCTTTTGCTTTAATCCAGTATTTAATTATATATTTACTTCTTTCAGAAAAAGAAAAAGCTGAAAAGTGCATAATTCAATGTTATATTCAAAGTACAATAGATAAAAGTAAAAAGACATAATATTTGTTTCATAATTAATGAATCAACTCCGAGAAAAAGTCCTACGGGCTTGATTCAAAAAAAAAAAAAAAAAAAAATCCGAGAAAAGATAAAATTCCAGATGATAGGACCGTTGGAATTTCTAACAATTGTCAAAGTGAAAGAAACAGAGAGTGTGATAATTTATCAGGAGAGATCGGATACGTGGTTGCTCTTTTTAGTGTTCCGTAGTCAAGTGGGAGTTCCTTTCAAAAAAACAATGTGTCAATGGGCAGTTTTTCCAAGACAATTTTTTGGGTTTACAATTGATTTTGCTTTTTTATATATGCGGTATCGAGATTGGTGGAGTTATTAAACCCCACTCTACATAGATCTTTCTACTTTTTGTTTTATTTCCTTTTCTTAGACAGGGTTGATGAAGCTTGTGTACTCTAATTGGACAATTTGAGGTAAAGATTAAACAGAGCAATTTTGACTTTAGACAGCACGGAACTATAGAATGCATATATGGTTTGTGCGCTGCATGAAGGGAAAATTACTCTGTTAATATCTTTACCCCAATTTAAGCGCTAGATTTAGTAATCTAATCATGCCGTGCATTCAATTGGTAATCATTCCCCACGGTATAAAAAATCTACTAATAATTGTGTTTGCTATTGGAAGTTACCACTACTGAGAGAAATTGCTTTTTTTTTTTTATTAAACTAAAAGTAACTGCTACAGTATTTATCTGGATAAGTTGTAGCGTAATACGCTAAACAATGGTAGCAATTAAAATCACTAAATGTTATTTATGGCTAAAATTAATTGTAATTTAAGATCCATCAATAGAAAAAGAAACTCCCCCGTTAATTGGTGGGGCTGTGACTGTGAGATATTTAATTTCAAGTCCTGTTCAAATTGTAAAGTGTCAATGTTTCACAAGAAAAAAATGAGTTGGTGGGAACTGGGAATGGTATATAAAATTAGACATCAAATCACTATTTCCATTAGAAAAAGAAAACACATGTATATATGGAAATATTAATGGATTATTGGAGGAAACCGAATCGTCTGCCTCCCGGGGGCAGGAAATTCCTGCCCCCAGAGTCTCTGCGGGTGGGACCGGGGTGAGACCGGTTACTGTTTAGGGTTTAACTATTGTTATTGTTTTTAAATGAGGTCCCACCCGCAGAGACTCTGGGGGCAGACGATTCGGTCTCTTATTGGAGACTCAGACTCAGACTAGTGTTGGTAAAAAATGAACCAATGAAAAGAGCATGAAGGAAAAGTTGATTTTCATACTGTTTTTGCTTTGGTGCCATTGCTTTCTAGTTAGGTTTTAGGTAAAAGGTTGATGAATGGAACGGATAGTGCATCCAACGCTTAAAGTTGAGACAATGAATGTGCTTGATTTGAACTTCTCCTCATATTTTTTTTTTCTTCTCTTCTTCTCATTTTTAATCATCTTCTTTTTCAGGCGTGTCTCATTTCCATCTTTGAAAAAAAGAAGAAGATAAACTCTATCTGGCACAGCACAATTTTGCAATTTTGGCTTTCGAGGCATCAAAATTCGTATAGACTACCTACGATGGCAAGAAGAATCGATGCATAATGACACGTGTCAGTACCAGTCGTTCTTAAATCACTTATCACTGCCTGCCAATAAATTTTGAAGTATATCTAGGAACCTCAGGGATAAAGATTTTAACAGAGTAGTTTTTTTCTTCATGCAGCGCACTTACTATAGAATCAAAACAGTGATGCATATGGTTAGTGTGCTGCATGAAGCTATAACTGCTCTGTTAAAAAATCTATCCGAGTCAGTTTATCCAACCGCAATTTTTCTTTTTGAAAGGTTCATTGAACATTTTGATTCATTGAACAGCTTCTTAATTTCTTTGTCCCCGTAATTGATCTCATTCTCTGTTAAGAATCCCACGTGGATACATCAAGTACGAATCTTTATTCATTGCTACAGTTGGGGTATAGCGACGCAGCTGCGGTATACGATCTGAATTGCAAATGTTCGTACACTGTTTGTTAAAAGGCAGGTTGAGAAATAAGGTCCTGTTATTAAACCGATTTAATGACACTTTAGATGCAATTAATGATATCATCAGTGCGTGCATGAACCAGAGAGGCAGAGAGGAAACCGTACTGAATTGCACAGCTGTCATCTAATAATGCGAGTTCTAGTCGGGAATGGGGTACCAATCCATAGTCATAGGCGCTTTGTTTCTGGAAAGTTCCTTCTACAAAGCAAAACGGTACAAAACTACAAATACAAGGTTTTTTTTTTTTTTCTTTCTCGTTTTTCGTTTCTGCAATAGCCTGAGATCCGATTCCAATCACTGGATTCCTAGAATGAGTAAGCTTACCGTGCTTTGTAAATTAAAGTGGATATTTTAATTTGCGTTTATATTTTTAGTTTTAAAGTTCAAATGGTTAATTCGAATTTTTTAACATGTTTTTCATATTGAAATGTGCTTGGAGACTAAATTTTATATTTTTTGAAATTTTTTTACTATTTTTTTAAAAATTTTCAAAATCAGTATTTTTTACTATTTAATGAAAAACACTAATTTTAAATTTTAAAAAAAAATAGTAAAAAAATTAAAAAAAATATAAAATTTAGCCTCCAAACACATTTCAATATGAAGAATACGCTGAGAAGTTCGGATTGACTATTTGAACTTTGAAACTAGAGATATGAGCGCAAATTAAAACACTAACTTTAATTTGCAAAACATTGTAGCTTTACTCCCCTAGAATTATATAGGGTAAAATCTACATATTATCTCGCTGATGACCATTTTGGACAATCAAGCACCAGAAAGAGTAATAATTTTTTCATCGTTGGTACTTGCAAATTGAATTATAACGATCGCTTAAAAATTCAAGGTTTAATATTTTTTTTTCCTTTAATTGTTTGATGTTGTCTATTTATTTCGAGATTTGTATACGATATCAATCGAATGACATATATTTATTTCCTTTTGACAAAATTTTTACTAATACAACTAACGGTTACGGATTACCATAAATTAATAAATTCATATTGTTGATAATTCATGATAGGCAATTCTTCTTTTTCATGAGTAGACAACAACTAGACTATGCATAGATCTATATCTAATTTTTTAAATTAAAATATAGAGAGTTACCTATCCGGCTATCTCTAATTCAATATGACTTCGTCACTTGATCTTTATTTACAACAATGCAAAATTAATGATTTTTCAATATATATACGATTGCAAACTAATTTTTGATCTAGTAGCAAAGACAATATTCTTCGTGTGAAAAATTACAAGTTTAAATTTTGACTGAAAAAATTTCTTGTGAATATTAAATAATTGAATGATTTGATCTCCAACTTTTAATAACACACATTACATACGCACGCAGCCGGTTATCATATAAGACATGCATATATAGTGGGATATATACGTAGTAGTATTGTATGTGTGTATAAAAAAAATAAAATTTACGATCTAAATAAAATTCTTTAGAGAATTTTAATAAAAAAAAAGCAGATATAATAATATAACAGTGCACTTTTAAGCAGAGGCGGAGGGAGGAAGAAAGAATGAGAAAAATTGATCTGCATTTTTTTTTCAAAATTCTTATATTTATATATCATTTTTATATAATTTAGAGTAAATGACACGATACTACAAAATTGACTCTCATTTTTCTGCAGAAAAAATTATATGATTGACCCCCATATGTATTTGAATCCCATAGTATGAAAGTACGGCTCTGCTCCTGCTTTCAAAAAAAATATTATATTAGTGAATATACAATACATATTTCATATACGTATGCGGCTGTATTTTAAAATAATAACCGGAAATGCTCTGTCCAGGGCCGGCCCTGGTGCTGGGCAGCCAGGGCGACCACCCCGGGCCCCAAGATTTATGGGGCCCCAAAAGAAACAAAAATATTTTGCATATATTAAAAAAAAATAATATGTATATATTAAAAATAAATAAAATATTAGGGCCAAAACTTTGAATATTCAAAGGGTTCAAACTTTTCTATAAATAGGTATGATCTATTTACATATCAATAAAAAATTGTGTATATCAGTATTGTAAATAACGGTATGCGCTTGTCGAACGAACGGGATACTGTCAAGCAATTAATCAGTATGCGGCCGATTAATCAGAATTATGCAGACAATTTTGTATTTTCATTAAAATTATGTGTGTGTATTCATAATTTATTAAAAAAATAATTTAACTTAGTTATATTATTATAACATGAAACTACGCTTAACAATACACACGCACTTTACATGTGTAAGTAACACATTTATTTAATTAAAAAATAAATTCGAGAATTAAGCATTTTCAAACACTAACAATATATTATTTGAAAGACAAGAAACATTCCAACATAAAATCACTAAAGTTAGTTTGTAATAACAACTTAATTTAATATATGAACATGATGTACTAATTGAAAAAATTACATCAGTAAGTAAGAAAAATATATGGTATATATATAATAGAGGAATTAATTAATTAATTCAAAATAAGTAAGAAGAAAAAACATATATAAAAAAAATTGAATGTATAGCCAAGCACAAATAAAATTGCAATACATGTTTATGAAACTTATTATCACACAATTACAAAAAAAAACAATGTAAAAATAAATATTCACTGGAATAAACGAAAATAAATGGAAATAAATGGACGATCAAACGAGAATAAACGAAATAATTGGGAATAATCGAGAATAATTGGCCAATTAATCGGAAAAATTCACTAATAGACCTTCGATAAGTGTATTCATAACTGTTTGGCAGCCATTAACAATTAAACATGCATATAATAGGTGTGCAAAAAATTTCTTCCGCCCCGGGCCCCAAAATATTCAGGACCGGCCCTGGCTCTGTCTTATGAAAAATGTGCGCAAGCATTTAAAAAAAATACACATATAAACCAAGCTTTCTTAGTTGAAGATATATATATATATCCTCTCGAAAGGCCGTCTAGTTTTATATATTTTCCTATCTTTTCTTTTATGTTTCTTTTTAATAATATATATTTTTCTTCTTATATTATATTTGGTTACGTTGTTGTAATCTATCTTGTACTTTGCTTTTGACAAAAACACGGTGTGCCATAATATGAAGTGAATGCTGATGTTTTCTTTCATAGTTTAATTATTCATGAAACATTTCAATTGTCCTGAATTTACCTCATAAAATAATTTTAGAAGAATCGTAACATACCGTTTATTGATTAAAATATCCACTATAATTGGATAAGTTCACCTTCACGGCTTCACCACCATTGTAAATGTAAGGTGCCTTTTATTCTTTAAATATCCACTTGTTGCTAAAAAGTCGCTTTTTGGATGCAAAAGAGATCAGGGATCAAAGAAAGAATGTTCTCTTTTGTCGAACTTTTCTTAGTAGAGAGAGAGACATCTGATCTAGTGGGTATTGTGGAAAAACAAAAGGTTAGGTTAGTCAAATTACAAATATCAAAGTAGCTAGGTCAGGTCATGTGGATTCTCTAATCTCTAGGCATTATAATGTCTGCTTATGCCACTAATCACAGTCATCATTAGGTCAAAATTGTCACAGATCGTGCTAAAAAAATGTCAAAGATCGATGTTGCTTATGTACCTCTTTTGTACTGTCCATACAAAGCTCCTATCGGAGGGTGATTATATATGCAAATTGATCCTCGTCTTTGTGGGAATTTCAATCTTCGGATAATTATCAATAATTCAAAATGTTTTACATTGCAACTCTTAAATATAATTATTTTCATATTTATATCTTTATATGTGCTTAACGGGGAAATAAAAATAAAATATGAATTAAAGAATTCTTCTTCTTTATTCCACCTGTGTCTGGCAAAAATATATTCATATCCATTCAGTTAGAATATCTAGAATAAATTTTCCATTACCAGATGAAATTAATATTTAACTTTATCAGTATTCTAAATAGCTAGTTATAGCTGTACAATAGTGTTCTCGGTGCAATAGCTTGCTATGATATTTTTTCAGCCTTTCTGTGATGACACAATGATTGCTATTTAGAACCTTACTTTCTATGGTTGGAATAAGAGAAGTATAATGCAAGATTAGCAAGGTGCAGCTGCAAAAATTCCTCATTATTATGTCCTTTTCTATTCCGTCATCAATTACACTCTATTCCAATGTTATCAGAACTGGACCGGACATCAACTCGGTAAAGTTTCGGATCAACGGTTCACTGGTTGGACTGGTGGATCAACTGGTTCAACCGCAGTTTTTTTTTTAAATATTCATGTATTTAGTAAATATTTATTAGATATATAAAAATATCATATTGTCACGTACTTTTAATGAAAATTCACACACATATATTGATTATTATAATAGCTAGATAACTTATTTTATATATAATAGAAAATAAAAGAAAAAAATAAGAAACACGTGGAACCCAATATAACTGAATTTATATATAATATAAAACGAAAGAAATTGAGAAACAATAACAATTTTCTAAATCCCGGTGACAAAATAAAACTTGTTAAGAGGAAAAAAAAAATGCATTCTAACATACCTCAACAGTCATGTATACTATGTAAAACATCATACTTTCATATAAAAATTTGTGAATATTGGTGCTTTGACAATATGATGTATTATAATGAGTAGAACTAGGGTGTTCTTAAGTTCACCAAGCCCTTTAGTGAAGTCAAGTCTAAAACCCGTCAAATCGGCTTTAAATGACGAATCCGAACTATTGAAACATGCCTACCTTACGAATGATGCGTCTACATGTAAAAATTTTAAACATTCGAATTAATTTAGTATAAAGTCAAGCGGTCAAAAAATGTTCAAAAAATGAATGCATTAAAATTAATTTATTAACCTTCTAATTTTGACCGATTGACTTTATACTAATTAATTAGAATGTTTAAAATTTTCACATGTAGACACATCACTCGTAAGGTAAGCGGGCTTTAACGGTTCAGATTCATCATTTGAAACCGATTTGACGGATTTTAAACTTGAGTTCATCAAGGACTTGGTGAACTTAAGAACACCCTAGTTATACTCATATTATAATATCAAATTTATAAATAAAGAGTAGAACTAGGGTGTTCTTAAGTTCACCAAGCCTCTTGGTGAACTCAAGTCTAAAATCTATCGAATCGGTTTCAAACGACGAATTTGAACCGTTAAAATCCACCTACCTTTACGAGTGATGCGTCTAAATGTAAAAATAATAATTTTGAATAGAGTCAAGTGGTTCAAAAAGGTTCAAAAAATGAATGCCTTAAAATTAATTTAATAACTTTCTAATTTTGAACGCTTGACTTTATACTAAATTAATTCAAATGTTTAAAATTTTCACATATAAACACATCAATCGTAAGGTAGGTGAGTTTCAACAATTCGGATTCATCATTTGAAACCAATTTGATGGGTTTTAGACTTGAGTTCACCAAGTTCCTTGATGAACTTAAGAACACCCTAGTTCTACTCATAAATAAATATATAAATTTAATGACCAAGTGAATTTAAGCTACAACTTATAAAATTTTCTACACCGGTTGAAATTGCATAATGATGAAAACGCTAATTAAATCCTCAAGCTAAACTTAAGTACCATCATATATATTAGAGGTAAAACTAAAAAAGTTTAAATAAATGTGCAAAGCAAAATTTGATGCAGTTGAAGTACATTCTTACTACCATCGAGCTTGGTTTGTGTTGTTGTGTTGCTTATTGTACTTGATTAGTTTTTATTTGAGCATTTTATCAAATACTTTGAGAGCATTTCAATTGTTGTATACTCCAAAATCATATACTAGTTAAATCAAGTTCCAAGTGCTATATACAAACACAAATCACCGATCAACGAGATTACCAACAACCTTATCCATATAATGAATTTGAACAAAAAATAGTTGGGAATGAAGGTTGAGCTGCCTTTAAGGTGATTCTCTTTTTCTTTTTTCTTTTTTTTTGAAAGCTTAGCATATGCTGCTAAGTGGGTCCTTAAGGTGATTCACTGAATGTATTGAGGAAAATAGTTGAGCACAGTAAAAAGAAAATAGTAGAAGCAAAAGTAAAAGGAAATGGGTACCAAAATAGTGCCAAAAGCACAGTAGAACTAGGGTGCTCTTAAGCTCACCAAAGTGTTTGGTGAGTTTGACTCTAAAACCCATCAAATCAATTTCAAATGACGAATCCGAACCGTTAGAACCCGCCTACTTTATGTGTGATGCGTCTACATGTGAAATTTTTAAACATTCGAATTAGTTTAGTATAAAGTCAATTGGTCAAAATTAGAAGGTTAATAAATTAATTTTAGTGCATTCATTTTTTGAACGTTTTTTGACCGCTTGACTTTATACTAAATTAATTCGAATATTTAAAAATTTCACATGTAGACACATCACACATAAGGTAGGCGGGTTTCAACGGTTCGGATTCGTCATTAAAAATTGATTTGATGGGTTTTAGAGTCAAGCTCACCAAATACTTTGGTGAGCTTAAGAGCACCCTAGTTCTACTCCCAAAAGCAAGAATATATAGAAGAAATGGAAAACAATGCAAGCTTAAAAATTCACGACATAATCAAGTATTCTGCGATCAACCAACACCATAACAGGAGATTAGAAACACAACATCGATTCTAAATCAGCAACACCCGAAGAAGGGAAGCAAAGATATGAATTCATCACGAACGACGCATGAAAGAAGAGATTGAAAAAAAGGAAAGAAAACAAGGAAGATGTACAAATCAAATTGGCAAAAGATCGGGTTTTTAGCTGCATGGTTCGTGGTTTTTAAGAAAAGCCGATCGGTTTAACCATCATTGGACAGTTCAAATACATAAACGGTCTTTTGAAGAACCAAACCGAAAACCTGTTCCAATTTATTCCGACCGGACCGCCCGATTCAGTCCGATTTTAATAAAACTGTCTTATTCCATCAATTTCTTTAAATAATCTTTCTTATCACATACTCATTTTTTACACATTTTATGGTTTTTTTTCTCACTTCAATGTCGTCCATATTTCTGACAATCTGTGAATTTTTTTGCGAATCTAAAGTCACAGATGTTTTATACATAATTTTCTCTTTCAAATGAGATTCATGATGTACTTTTGAGTTGTCCGCCGCGCAAGTATTCATACTTGATATATTATATATTAACACTTGCGCGCATATGCATCCATATTTACACGTGACAACTGTAAAATCTATCAAATATTAGGTGATTACCTAAGTAGTTAGTGATCCCCCACTGAATTAGCGGTCTCCACAGGTAATGCATTACGAGGTATGAATACTTGCTCAACAAGATATGAATACTTACACGACAACGTATGAATATTTGCATGATGAGGTATGAATAATTGCACGATGGACAACCCGAAAGTATGTCATCATGGATCTCATTTGAAAGAGAAAATAACGTAGAAGACGTCCATGGTTTTAGATTTACAAATTTTCTCACAGATCGTCATAAATATTGATGAAATTGAACGGAAAAAAAAAAACCCAACTCTAAAAACGTGTAAAAGGTGTGTGTGTGTGTAATGTGTCCAATTTTTTTTTTCGAAATACTTGGTATCTTAGGTATGAATACTTGATATATTATATATTAACACTTGTGTGCATAGGTATCCATATTTGTACGCGTCAGTTATAAAATCTATTAAATATTAGGTGGTCCCCAAGTAATTAATGAAGTTCAGTTAGTTAATGGTCCCCACAAGTAGTTATTGACTGGGGGATAGTTAGTCAATCCCTAAGAGTTAATACTTTCAACACCTCATCTTTCCACTTTATTCTACTATTAAATATAATTACATGAAAACGATAGTAAGAGTTACATATTAATTTTTATCCTTCTATTATTTCATAATTTTTTGGGTCACTATACACATTATTCTAAAATTATTATCACTTGCTCTTGATTTTTTCTAATTTTGGTAACAAGAAATTAAGTCTCCTTAAAACTTAATCCGCTTTCTTTAACTTTTTTAGCCGCTTATTTTTATCCAACACCAGTTTCTTAGCGCGAATTAAGATCACATCCTTTAGTTTTTTTTGTTTGAATCTTAATTCTCTATCCAAATTTTAAGGTATCTATGTTTTTTTCTTTAGTTTTTTTTTTTTTTACTTTTACTTACGAATTAAGACAACTAAATATTAATTCCTTAATGCTCTTTAAAATTTTAATCTTTCACTTTTAATTTCTTTGTGCGGAATGGTCTCAATTAGAATGAAAGATTACAATGGATAACTTTTTATATCCCAGAGGATAAGAAAAGGAGGCACGAGGAGAACGAGAATAAATTAAATATTTTATTCACCGGCAGGACTGAGTAGGCAAACTACGTCAGACTAATATTCTATGTCTCATAGTTTAATTATAAATTTCTCTCTGCCTGGATGAGAAGAAAATAGGAACAGCTTGAATATTCCGAATAAAATAAAATAAAAACGGAGAAGAGATGATGAGTGCTGTCTACTATATCACTATGACATGGCACAAGTCTACAAGATATTAACAATTGATGGTTGTCGGCAGGAGCATCAACAAAATTTCTGATTTCTAAATTTGCCACGTGTATATAACATGACAAAAATAATAAATTGAGCTACAAGGAAGTGAGGAACGAATCCAGACCCCAAAATCAAAATCCCGTATAGTCGGAAGTTTGAAAATCTCTTGATTGTGTGAGGTAAGGGATCAAGGTAGGGGTCTATAACAGCGACTAGTCGCCGATTTTTTTATTTATATAAAAAAAAAATATAAAATTTTAAAAAATAACCAAAGAGGGTAGTTATTTTCAAAAGAACTCAAATTGAATTTTTTTTTTTTTGCTGATTTTAGCATCAATTACCGGAATTTTTTTTTCCGGAAACTCATCTCTAAAACCGGAAAAAATTAATTCCAGAATTTTTTTTTTCCAATTTTTAGTTCCAAAACCGAAATTTTTTTTTTATAAACTCATTTACATATATACATATATATACATATATATACATGTACTATATTATATATACATATACATATATTATATTATATATACATATATTATAAAAATGAGTTTATATAAAAAAAACCAAACGACGTTTATAAACAAAACACCGATCGTTGTATGCCTACCGTTGAATGAAAACTTAAATTGGATTTTTGAGGTACTAAACGACGTTTTTTTGCAATTTCTAAATGATTCTAAACATTTTTGGAATTTTCTAAATTAATCAGACAATATGTAAACAAATCAAACTATTTTCTAAATTATTCTAAATTATTTTGAAAATTTCTAAATGATTTTAAACCATTTTGAAATTTTCTAAATTAATCGGACAATATCTAAACCATTTTCTATGTATATATAATATGAGGAGGGATCAAGTTACAACAAGTTACAACAAGCATTTTCTACATTTTCAAAGTCCAAATCGTCAATCCAAACCGTTAGATGTGATTTCTACAATAAAATGTGCTTGGAGACCAAATTTTACATTTTTGGAATTTTTTTACTATTTATTAAGATGAGTACAAAAAGTCAAATTCAGACTATTGAATTTTGTACCCATCTTAATAAATAGTAAAAAAATTTCAAAAAATATAAAATTTGGTCTCCAAGCACATTTTATTGTAGAGATCACATCTAATGGTTTGGATCGACGATTTGGACTTTGAAAATGTAAAAAATGCTTGTTGTAACTTGATCCCTCCTCATATAATATATATAATATAATATATGCATATGTATATATAATATATATAATATATATAATATAATATATGTATATATATCTATATATAATATATGTATATGTATATAATACATAGGTTTTGGCTAATATGCTACGGGTAGCTAAGAGGCCTCCGTGCTACGGCTCGGATTTTGAAAACTCAAAATTCGAGCCGTAGCACGGAGGCCTCTTAGCTACCCATAGCACCGTAGCCACGTCCATAATACATATGTATATATAATATATGTATATGTATATCAAATTTGACATCTGTTGATAAATTAGCAAGTCTGGACTGATACAGGGATCAAACAACAAAAGTGATTACACCAGCATGTAGAGTATTAAAAAATACACGGAATTGACACACATTTCAATTTATTTGGATTTTTCTACAGTTAGTTATGAATTTCCAAAGTTCAGCTTTCGAAAAAACTTTAAACAGCCATAACTTTGGCTAGGACAGTCGGATTTGGGCGTATGACCACTTTTCAGAAGGGGGGGATGAGACGGATCTGAATATCACCCGGGGGTTGCCCCCAGATATTTGAAGTATCAAAATAAAAAAAAACGTCGTTTAGTACTTCAAAAATTCAGTTTAAGTTTTCGGTAGGCATACAACGATCGGTATTTTGTTTATAAAAGTCGTTTGGGTTTTTATTTTATTTATAAACTCATTTTTTAAAATATATAATATAACATATGTATATGTATATATAGAGTACGGCTAACGCGCTTCCTCTAGCATATGGGCTGAAATGCTTCCGGTGGAAATTTGAAATTTCAAAATACAAAAAGTCGATCTGAACCGTTCATCTTCTTTTCCATATTAATATCTACTTGGAGACCAAATTTTACATTTTTCTGAATTATTTTACTATTTATTAAGCCATTTTGAAAATCGCTGATCCAACGGTAGCTTCTGATTTTTACTGTTTGGTAAGCCACCGTTGGATCAGCGATTTTCAAAATGGCTTAATAAATAGTAAAATAATTCAGAAAAATGTAAAATTTGGTCTCCAAGTAGATATTAATATGGAAAAGAAGATGAACGGTTCAGATCGACTTTTTGTATTTTGAAATTTCAAATTTCCACCGGAAGCATTTCGGCCCATATGCTAGAGGAAGCGCGTTAGCCGTACTCTGTATATATAATATAATACATGTATATATATGTATATGTATATATGTAAATGAGTTTATAAAAAAAATGAAAAATCATATTTCTGGAAAAAAAAATTTGGTTTTGGGACTAAAAACCAGTATTTTTTTTTTTTGGAATTGAATACCAGAAATATTTTTTTCGATTTTAGAGATGAGTTTTCGGAAATTTTTTTTCCGGTAATTGGTGCTAAAACTGAAATTTTTTTTCCGGTTTGGGTACTTTTGAAAATAGCTGTCCTCTTTGGTTATTTTTTTGGATATAAATAAAAAAATCGGGACTAGTCGAATAGAAAATTTGTAGCCTACCAGGAAAGGGAAATTTGCAGAAAAAGATATTATTTTGAGAGCAACTAGCTATCTTCCGTAACATTTCTTCATTTTTTTCTTCAATCATTAATTACTTGAATAACTACTAACTACTTAGGGGGACCACTTACTATTTAGAGACCGCCTAATATTTACAAAAATTTATAACTGGCGCGCGCAAATATTCATATATAATGCATCAAGTATTCATATCTAATATATCAAAATCAATATTTCTGACAATTTGGAAGGACTTTTTCAAATCTAAAACTAAAAACGTCTTCTACAAACGTCTTCGTTCAATCCAATCAATACAATGTTTTTTGTTCTTCATATTAATATGTGTTTGGAGATCAAATTTTATATTTTTTGAAATTTTTTTTACTATTTTTTTAGATTTATTAAAAATCACTGTTTTTTAAATAAATCTGGACCATAAAAAACAGCAATAAACGGCTAACGACTAATCAGCCTAAACGGCTGTTTTTTACAACACTAGTTTCGATCATATCATGATACATGAAAACGCTCTAAGAGAGATCGAACTCCTTAAAAGGTGAACCAAATCTGTTGCTCTCCCAGAACAAATTGAAACTACATAGAGTAGTCATAAAACAACTGCTCTAAAGAGCAACTTCCACAAATTGAGAGTGCTATTAAGGTCATATTTGGTTCTACGAATCTCTATAGAAGTGCTATTAATGCATAAAATTCTTTATCTTTTGACCGCTTGACTTTATAGTAAATAAATTCGAAACTTAAATTATTTTATATGAAAACGAAGCTATCGTTAAGGACATTGGTTTGAACGGTTTATATTTGTCATTTGAAGCCGATTCGATAGATTTTAGAGATCAGAAGCATATTGTTGATATACTAGAGGAAGCGCGTTAGCCGTACTATATATATATATAGAGAGAGAGAGAGATGGACTTGGGTGAGCCATGGAGCACCACGCGTTTGTACTTCACGCCGTATTTTCATTTTGAAAGTCCAAAAAACATATCCGAACCGTTAGATGTGATATTCATATTGAAATGTGCTTGGAGACCAAATTTTACATTTTTTGAAATTTTTTTACTATTTATTAAGCAATTTTGAAAACTGCTGTTTTGCTGTGAACAGTAAAAATTTCTGGACCATCGGATCAGTGATTTTCAAAATTGCTTAATAAATAGTAAGAAAATTCAAAAAAAATGTAAAATTTGGTCTCCAAGCACATTTCAATATAGTGAACAAAATGAACGGTTCGAATCGGTTGTTTGGATTTTCAAAATAGCTAAAATGAGTCGTGGCTCACCAACGCGCAATAAGCCATGGCTCACCCAAGTCCATCTCTCTATATATATACATGTAAACGCACAACTAATGAAGTAGATTGGTTTGAACGGTTTGGATTCATCGTTTGAAGTCGATTCAATAGATTTTGGAATTGGTGTTATATAGACTGAAATGACACTGATGTTATAGTAACCATACTCTATATATATATATATATTTGAATTAATAAAATGAGTGGGTTACTTAATAAAAAAACTTTAATTTCATTTGTCCAGTGCTATGATCGTAGAGCTACAGTGAATGTAAAATCCTATAATTTTTTTTTTTGTCTCTGCCGTATTATCTTATTGCAATAAGGAGACTACAAACTACAAACTACAAAATGGGTGGATTCGAGATTTCTTGCTTGCAGAATTTTTTCTCGTTTTAAAAAAAAAATATATATATATTGGCAGTAGCTGGCAATAGTGGGTATATTAAAAAACTGGGAACTGCCCGAACAACATTACAAAAATGCACAACAAGAATGAGACACTTTTTGCGAGAATAAAAAAGTAACTTTTTACGACGGACTACTCTCATTGTTCAGCCTTTTTCTTTTTGCGACGGACGGCCGTCGTAAATGCGCTTTTTCCCTCGCAAAAAGTGTCTACTTTGTTGTAATGATGGTTTAATCATAATCGAAAAACCATTATAACAAAAAGTCAAAGCTACAAACTACAATCTAACCCAAGGTTCTAAATAGCGCACTACAGCGCTTTTAGACTATAAAAGTTATGGCGCTATCAACGCTATAGCGGCGCTATTCCGCGCTATAGTGACGCTATTTAGAAAATAATGATATTTTTTAATCAGTCCACTATGACGCGATAAACGCTATTTAAACCTTCTATCTACCCTCAACCAACGGTACTACTAATCCGGATCGGGTAATAAATTGGTGCCCATCAATCTCCGAGCTCCTGCATTGCAGGATTTCAACGAGAGCTTTCCTTCATTCGCAATCCGATCCGCTAACAGCCTTGATGTAAGTTTTTTCCTCGTGTGTTTAATTTTTTTTTGTCATCATATATATTGTTGGCCGGTAATATGAAACCGGTACAATTCATTAAATGGGGGCGGTAACAGCGATGGAGGGATCGGTACAAAAAGTCTAACGACTTCGTAGGCCATATAATTTTCTTTTGATTTTGAGATAACAGCGTAGGATTCGTAGAAAACTAGAGGGTCCCTTGACATCTCTCTAGAAAATTCAAACATTTAGATTGCGACGGATGAGAAACTTTTTTTTTTTTATAGATAAATAGATGAAGATATGTCCTTCTAAATTTTATTGTTTTTAATATTTATATTGAACATCTCATTCGAAATTCAAATTTACGGTATCTATCTAATACAGAGAATGTTTCTCTGTCATTAGACTAAAGACTATTTGTTACTTTCCTATATATAATTGAAAGCACTTCTCCCAGTTATCCAAATTATCAGAAAAACATTGTATGTGCATCTTAATTTTTTTTTTTTGTTAAATTACTCTCCTATTTTATATCTATTATATAATTTATCAATCAATATTATGGAGAAGATGCGGGAAAGCAATTGTTGGTCATGGCGCATTAAAATGGTGTGATTATGCCACATGAGAGAGGTCAAGTTATGTACCTTCGAACACTATTTGATAAGTCTCCACAAATTTTGTGTTTTTGTGTTGTGTGGGGAAATGATAAACAAGGGTTGATGGGTAGATGTAATGCAAAGAGAAAGAATAAGGAAACCAAATTTTAGCTAATTGAGACACTAATAATTATTGTTAGTTGGTCATATTTGCTTATTTTTGGAACAACTAAAGATTAGATTATTATCTATATGTATCTGAACCCGTATCCGAAAATGAGATATGGATATTCGATATATGAATATCCGTACGGATACGGTTACGAATATGGTTAAATTTTAGTTATCCGTATCCGAATAGTAAATATATACCATATAGTTTAATATACATTATGAATAAATTATGTATATATCTACGGATATCCAATCATGTATCCGTATCTGAAAAATAAAAACGGTTCTTCCACGGATAGAAAATGGGAAGCCACAAAAATAATTTATCTTGGATATTAATTAAGAGGAGACATTAATGACACATCAAATCATAATCATCCTTAACTTCACATGAGAAAATTCAGAATATTGTCCAATTATTTGCAACTTTATAGACCTACTACTACAAGGGCGAAGAAATACACGGTCCAATGGTAGAGAAAATTCAATCTTTTTGCAATATTAGATAAATTCCTAGTTTTCACCTCATGTGTAAATTTGTTTTTGAATACCACATGACAGTTGTAAATGCAGTGACAGTAAAATATCATCTCCAGAGAGCTCCATGATCCAACTATATATCAACTATATATATATGTAGTATAAATACTACGCTTGCTTTTGTTTTACTTATTTCAGTGGTATATTTTCATGCGGGTCTTAGTAAAAAATTGATTTGAGTTATTTTGAAAAATATATTAAGCCAACTTCAATCTTTTTACTAATTAATATTCTAGAAGATTTGACAAAATGTTTACTTCTGAGTTTTCAACATTTAGAAATATATACTTGCTCTGCTATTAATATTTTCATTTCAACACATGACTATACCTCAAGTTATAGAATCCGTGCTCGCTATCCCGATTATGACATTCCTACCCCCATAGAAAAAGTCAAGGGCCTTTTATTTTAAGGATTTATTGGACTTATTAGATCCTTAGCTATTGATGCGTAGATTAATAGTTGGGAATCTATAGAAAGTCCGTTTTATAAAATACATGAGAAAAGGAAGGACATATGGTTTATTTATCGCCAACTTGAGATGAATATTCTATGATAGCAGCACAGCAGCAGAAAATTCTTTGTCCTTGAATCGGAATATTCAAGAAGAAGAGGTTGTTCTCATTCGATATCGTCAATAATTCCTTATTATCGTGTGGGAATAGATTCATTTTAGAATTTCATGATGCAATACTGAGATCCAACCATTAGAAAATAAGACAAATTTATACCACAATTTGTTTTGTGATTCAGAATCTTCAGTGAAGAGAGCAAAACAGTTAAGCTACGCTACTTATGATGAAAATAATGCGTGAATTCAAAAGTTGGTTCAATATGAATTTTAAAATGTTAATGTGAAATTTCCAGATTAAGTTATTTGTATATATAATTTTCTTTATGTTTTTTTCTAATTATTTTGTAAAATTTGACGAA
The DNA here is from genome assembly GCF_964058835.1 of Carex rostrata. NCBI lineage: Eukaryota > Viridiplantae > Streptophyta > Magnoliopsida > Poales > Cyperaceae > Carex > Carex rostrata. The sequence goes on from NC_135923.1 coordinate 13,390,841, forward strand.
CTTGATGTCTCTTTTAATGAAATTTGGAGCTAGATCTTCATCTCTCTCTAAAAAAAATAATGCCAGATTTTTATTATTTATTTTATTGATTAAAAATTTTCATTTATGATTTATTCTTACTTCCTATTTCTTTTGTATATTAGCGAGTACTATCCATTAATTATTAGTTTGAAATCCTTACTAGAATTCATATTTGTGAACTATTTTGTTGCATGTCGATATTCATTTATGTTGAATTTAAGTAGAAGGAATGGATGTTTTATTGACCTCTATTTTATTTTAAAATTTTTGTATAATTTTGTATGTAATTTAGAGTAAAATGTCATGTATTATAAAATTGATTCTCATTATGTGTAGGAATTTCTTTTTATATGATTGACCTCTAATGTGTGTTTGACTTTTATGGTTCGAAAATCTAACTTTGTCCATACATTTAGGTATCTCGAACAGATTTAATTTTGAATTTTTACATTTGTCTATTAACTAAACAAAATATGACATGCAGATGTGAATATAGATTTTGCACCGATTTTTTTATTTATATCCAAATTTAAATTGAAATTTCAAAAAATATCCGATTTGTATGTTTTTTTTCTAAAAATACTCAAACCGGAATTTTTTTTTTCTGGAATTAACCCCTAAAACCGGAATTTTTTTTTTCGGAATCTCTATTCTAAAACCGGAAAAATTTATTCCGGTTTTAGAATCTGGAATTTTTTTTCCGGTTTTCCAATTAAATTTCTGGAAATTTTTTTTCTGAAATCGCAGTGAATTCGTTTATAAAAACCGCGAAGTGTCGTCTCTCGCTTTCACTCAGCGCGCTTTCAGTCTCAGCTCTCTCACAGTAAGTTATTTAATTTATAATTATTTAAATTTATAATTATAATTTAAATATATAATTATTTAATTTTAAATTATTTAAATTTAATATATTTAATTTTAAATTGTTTTAATTTAATATATTTAATTTTAATTTATTTAAATTTAGAAGTATTTAATTTTTTAATTATTTAAATATATAATTATTTAATTTTAAATTATTTAAATTTAGAATATTGTCATATTAATTAAAAAAAAATTCAAAATGGTGTAGAATAATTTAAAAATTTCCAAAATAGTCTAAAATAATTTTAGAAATTCTAAAATGATTTAGAATTGTTTTAGGAACCTTTTTCCTTTTCGGATCCCTTACGGAGCTCTAACTGTCTGATCGATCGGCTCTTCGATTGAGGTAATTTTATTTTTTTATGTTAATTTTCATTTAATTTATAATTAATTAGTTCATTCCAAAATGATTTTTTTTTTATTTTTTATAATATTGTCTAGAAAATTTAGAATTTTTTACAACCTTCCAAAATGGTTTAGAATAATTAAAAAAATTCCAAAATAGTTTAGAATGCTGCCCTATTAATTTATGAAATTCCAAAATGGTGTAGAATAATTTTAGAATATTCAATGATTGCCGTGAGCTATCCACAACAAGGGGCTAAATTTATGCTTAAGTACTTCGTCTGCCATATTACAAAATTCGAACAATATTGTAAATCATCTTGAATTTTTCTATATTATTCTAGAACATTTTGGTATTTTCTACATTATTGCACACCATTTCAGTATTTTCTACATTATACACCATTTTGGTATTTTCTAAATTATTCTAAACCATTTTGGTATTTTCTAAATTATTCTACACTATTTTTGTATTTTCTAAATTATTCTACACCATTTTGATATTTTCTAAATTAATAAGACAATATTCTAAACCATTTAAAATGAAATAATTAATTATATTTTAAATTAAAATTAAAACAATATAAATATAAAAACCTGAATCGCAGATTTGATCGATCAGACAGTCAGAGCTTGGAAAAGAAAAGAGATTCCTAAAAAAATTCTAAATTAATCGAATAATTTTCTACAGTAATAGGATAATTTTCTACACCATTTGGTATTTTCTAAACTATTCTAGACCATTTTCGTGTTTTCTAAATTATTCTAGACTATTTTGATATTTTCTAAATTATTCTAGACCATTTGGTATTTTCTAAACTATTCTAGACCATTTTGGTATTTTCTAAATTATTCTACACTATTTTGGTATTTTCTAAATTATTGTACACAATTTTGATATATTCTACACTATTCTAGACCATTTTGGTATTTTCTAAATATTCGAGACTATTTTGGTATTTCCTAAATTATTCTACACCATTTTGGTATTTTCCAAATTATTCTAAATCATTTTGATATTTTCTAAATTATTCTACACCATTTTGGAATTTTCTAAATTATTCTAGACCATTTGGTATTGAGTACAATTCTACACCATTTTGGTATTTTCTAAATTATTCTAGACCATTTGGTATTTCCTAAATTATTCTACACAATTTTCTAAATTTCTAAATTATTTGGACATTATTCTAAACCATTTAAAATTAAATATTTAAATAAATTATAAGAAAAAAAATTACCTTAATAATTCAGATGGAGGAGGGAATGGGTGGGGAAGAAGAGGACTCCCGCGGGGTCTTTTGTAGGGAAATCCCGAGTCCGGAAATTTTTTTTCCGGATTTGGGAGCTATTTCCGGAAAAAAATTTCCGGATTCTAAAACCGGATAAATTTTTTCCGGTTTTAGAATCGTGTTTCCGGAATTTTTTTTTCCGGTTTTAGAGGTTAATTCCGGAAATTTTTTTTTCCAGTTTGGGTATTTTTGAAAAAAACCAACTGATATGGATATTTTTTAAAATTTAATTTAAATTTTGGATATTTAAAAAAAAATCGGGATTTTGCACTATCCCTTCTTAATCCTTTTTGTTTACATGATGTGGAATTGTTAAGAGTTAAGACCGCTGATGAATGACATTATATATGTATTTGATCAAAAAATAAGCATATTAACTCATTATATATGTATTTGATGAATTATGTTTAAAAAATCTCAATTTTAAAAAAAATAAATAAATGACATTTGTCACCTGTTTTATTGTTGATAGAGGCTGAGCTACAGTCAATGGCAAAGACAGTATGTAATAAAAGTAGGCATTTATCTATCTTTAATTCAAATTTTCTTTTGGATCAAGTTACTTTTTGAACTTGATGAAAAATGAACTTGCTTAATTCTGATCCAGAATTTTTGTCATTTCCAATATAGAGATTAATCAGAAAAAGAAACCACCACCTCAGCAGCACAGACAAGACTTGTGCGCGATTCTGTGAGTGAAAAAAAAAATTTGATCGCCGTCGCCACTTGTTGTTCGCTTCACTTGTGCATCTATGTTCGTGGAGGAGAAGACGCCTAGCCACTTACTGCCTACATGTAATTCTTAAACCTAATTTTATTACCGCACTTATGGGCTTTCAATCAAAAAAAAAAATTAGTACCGAATTTCTTAAGTTCATTTATTCCTATTATTAGGTTGTTTCGGTAAATCCTTTATGCCTCCTTGTTTGTATTTGTGTTGAGCTTGCTGATTTCGTACATGGGCTGAGTCATATAGCTATTTTGCTTGTAAATTAATTGTTAAATCGAATCTTTGAACTTCTTGATTTTCTGATTTGTGGCGGTTGTATTGTTGTGTTTGTGCGAGAATCTTGACTGTTTGAGTGTTTGAATTATGCAAGAACCATAGTCGCATTTAATTTCCCTTTAAACTATTTGAGTGTGAGCATATGGTACCAGCACAGGTACCATAACATCCCTTTTTGTCAAATGTACATGGAGTAAATCTGGTACTCTGATGGAGTTGGGTTGGGCATCCTATACATTACTTGAGATTTGGATTCCTACTATTACACACTTTTTTTTTTTATCATGTGCTATGTTTTTAAGGAGTTTGGCTAGTATAATATCAGTGTCATTTCAACCTATATAACACCAACTCTAAAACCTATCAAATCGACTTCAAACGGTGAATTCAAACCGTTCAAACCGATCTACTTCATTAGTTGTGACTTTACATGCAAAATTTATAATTTTTCAAATTTATTTAGTATTAAGTCAAGCGGTCAAATGTGTGAGTTTTTAAATTAATTTTAATACATTAATTTTTCAATATTTTTGCCGCTTGATTTGATACTAAAATGATTTGAAAATATAAAAAATTTGTATGTAAACGCATCACTCATAATGTAAATTGGTTTGAACGGTTTGAATTAGTCGTTCGAAGTCAATTTGATAGGTTTTAGATTTGATGTTATATAGGTTGAAATGACACTGATGTTATATTAGCCAAACTCATTTATAAGACTAACACCATGTCAAATTAAAGATCAAAATCTGAAGAAAGCAACATACAGAAAATGAAAGAAGGTTAAAATCACAAAAATGTAGGTTTAGTGTCCTTGTCAGGCTCTAAATGTTTAATTATGTAGCTTAGCCCTTATAATTATATTATTTATATTTACATTCATCAGATATTTACAGAGATACTGATGGTGTTCGGCAATGAGACTTAAGAATCTTCTAGCTTAAGAGTTTAAGCTGTGCTAAGGACTTGACTTCAAGCAATGAAGCTTTAGAACAATAAAGGTGCTAAGAAGAGTTCTAAGGAGGCATTGTCTCTAAGTCTAAGTTTTCATTAGCTTAAGAATTTCCTCTAAGAAAGCTTAAGAAAGATGCTCTAAGCTTGTCTAAGACACAGTTGTTCGATCAGGTTAAGCAGCTAATTAAGGAGACTAAAGCATGTCTAAGGAAGCTAAAGTTTTGTAACCGAACACCCACAGTAGGCTCAACACTTGTGAAATATAGTTCACCACTTCACCTTGTATTATTCTTGCTTAGTCAGACTGCACACTTGGACCACAACCTTAGGTTCATTTTTTCTTAATTATATATTTTTATTTAGAAGTCCATGTTAATATACTCAACACTGCACTACATCAGGGAATCATAAGGCAAATTAAATGTATCTATGAGTGTGACTTTGTCACTGCCTTCATCTCACTTCCTTTATCTTCCTCCATTAACTTGACTATGTAGCACTAAGAGTAAAACTAGGCGTCCTTAAGTTCACTAAGGGCGTGTTCGGCAGATGGACGGGAATAGGAATAGGAATGGGATTGCAAAATTTTTGAATTAAATTTTACTGTTCACGTGGGAAAAAAAAAATTCAGTCTAGGTGAATTTTTTTTTTCCCACGTGAACAGTAAAATCCGAACACGCCCTAAGTCTTTTGGTGAACTCAAGTCTAAAACCCATCAAATCGACTTTAAATGACGAATCCGAACCGTTGAAACCTGCATACCTTATGAGTGATGTGTTTACATGTAAAAAAAATTCAAAAAATGAATGCATTAAAATTAATTTATTAACCTTCTAATTTTGACTGCTTGACTTTATACTAAATTAATTCAAATGTTTATAATTTTCACATGTAGATGCATCAGTCGTAAGGTAGGCGGGTTCCAACGGTTCGGATTCGTCATTTGGTTTTAGACTTTAGTTCACCAAGGGGCTTGGTGAACTTAAGAACACCCTAGTTTTACTCGTAGCACTACTACATTTCTTATTTTTTGATATGTAAAAGAATATTTGTTATAAACTTTTGATTTAGTTGAAACCTTTGATGTTCATTTATATTATCTTGAATTCTTATTTATTTTGATTGATGTTGTAATTTTTGTTATGTTGAATTTTTGTTTTTTTGCAACTATATATGTTTGCCTACTCTTGACAAAATTTTGGCTTGGCCACTGGCTACAGTAACCAGTATGCAGTTGCCTACGAAAGAGTATCATCTGAGGTTTCCTACCTTATTGAATAACTTCCGGTGGAGTCAACATTATGGTAGTGCTTATTTGAATCATAGGAGTTCACTTTAAAATTCGTATCAGGTTCAAACGGACGGACTGCACTGAATCTGAAGCGTTGTCAAACCTCTGAATTTTGAAAGTGAACTTGTTGCCTACTCAGAATTTAAATTTTACCTATCTTGCAGCCCAAAACTTCTCCGCGCAGCCCAACTAAAATTTTCTTTTCGCAGCCCACCGCACTGCGCTCGAAAGATCGCTGGCCCTCTCTTTCTTTCTCTCCGTTCGCGAGAGATGGCTGGGCTTCGCTAATCCCTCTCTTCCTCTTCTTTCTCTACCGACAAAACTCTTTCTTCTTCCTTGTGCGCGCCTCCGCCAGTCCGCCCCAGCGGCTCCGGAGAATTATCAGTCAGTCACAAATCAACTAGAAGGAATAATCGGTGTAACTCGGAGGACACAAGGTGAGTCTCTTCCGATCAAGCGTTGGTTCTTTCGCCTAAAAACGCGGCCAGTCGGTTGCGAGATGCTGCCTCTCCCTTCTTGGATTAAGTTTTTAGCATGAAATTTTGCAAATTGGATGCATAATGTTTAATTCAAGTTTTTATTTATGGATTTCATTTTGCAGGTGCTTTTATCTGTTATCAATTTAGGCTATCTTTGCACTCCGATTTCCCAGGACTTGACAATGGTTAGTTTTTTTTATTGTCTGATGCCTTGAGTCTGCTTTACTGTCTTTTTTTTTTTTTTAATTATGAATGAACTACACTCGTTTCTATTTCGTTAACTGTATTTAGGCGGGTCTTTTATAGTTGATTTGAGAATAACGAATGCTCTGAAATGGAACTTTTAATCAGACTTAAAAGTTTAAAAAACGTATCAGATACATTATCTATTTTTCTCTTTAGCAAATTATGTTAAAAGGAGCTCTCTTTTTGACTATTTTTGTTTGAATATACATATGCAGGCTAGTCTGACTGATTCTTTTTTGGCTGATCTCGAGGAACTTTCTGATAATGAAGGCTATCCTGTAAGTTGTTTTGTCAGGTTCTACATACTTTCTCCTATTTTTAATTTAAATAATAGTTAGTCATTTCATCAGAAATGGGCAGTGATAAGACATATCTTCTTAATTATTTGAAGAAAATGTACTTAAAAGACGGTAACGATCATATATTGCTCCTTTAGGCGCACTTAAGTAAACCCCTGATAGATCAGACAGGGTTCTAGGTTGTGTCATAATACTCTGATTATATATTAACACAAAGGATGGAAAATATAGTTTATCTAACAGAATTGTGATGCACATTGAAAATTTCATGCCTGATTCTGGGTATACAGTCCGATACTTACTTTATAAGATCTCTGTGGTAATGTCTATACTGTTGTTTGAAACCTCACTATTTGTGTCTAACAGGAGGAAGAAAATGCCGAGCTGGCAGATGTGGAAAATGATGGTGATACTGACATGCAAGATCTTGAATCTCTGAATTATGACGATCTTGACAGTGTCTCCAAGTTGCAAAGGTCACAGAGATACAAAGACATAATGCAAGTAAGTCGGCATTATTAATTTGTTTTATGTTGTTCGGTTTGCTACCTGCTCTCACTCTGTTAAAGTCTGACTGATTTTAACTTTTCTGTTTTTCCTTTTGTGTTGTTTAATTGCTAACTGAGGTTCTAACCTATTAAAAAGAAGATGTAGTTACTGGATGACATATTGGCCTGGATTGTACCAGTTGGTTAGTTAATGCTCCACATTTGAGAAAAGAAAGCTGGAAACACTGAACCAATCTTTGTTCCCTTTATGTCATTAATATTTTCTTTGGAAACATGCCCATAGGTGTTATGTGGTTAACGTGGTTAATTATACAGAAAGTCGAGGAAGCTCTTGAGAAAGGGGAGCGAACTGAGGGCACCTTCCTAGTAGAAGACGACCCGGAATACCAGCTCATTGTAAACTGCAATTCACTCTCAGTCGACATAGAGAATGAGATTGTAATCATCCACAACTTCATACGTGATAAATACCGCCTTAAATTCCCTGAGCTGGAGTCACTGGTGCATCACCCGATCGATTATGCACGTGTGGTCAAGAAGATCGGCAATGAGACCGATCTCACTCTTGTTGACCTAGAAGGCCTTCTCCCATCTGCTGTCATCATGGTTGTCTCTGTAACTGCCTCAACCACCACCGGCAAACCCCTGCCCGAAGAAACCCTAGCAAAGACCATTGAGGCGTGTGACCGAGCACTGACCCTTGATTCAGCCAAGAAGAAGGTGCTAGAATTTGTTGAGAGTCGCATGGGCTACATTGCACCAAATCTCTCTGCTATCGTGGGGTCTGCGGTTGCGTCTAGACTGGTGGGGTCAGCTGGCGGTTTAACAGCCCTGGCCAAAATGCCTGCATGCAATGTGCAGCTGTTAGGGTTTAAGAGGAAGAACCTGGCGGGAATGTCAAAGGTAAGTGCATTGCACGTAGGGTTCTTGGAGCAGACAGAGATGTTTCAGAGCACACCAGAGCCTCTAAGGGCAAGGGTTGTGAGGGTTTTGGCAGCAAAATCGACACTTGCTGCGCGAATTGATTCGATAAGAGGGGATCCCACGGGAAAAGCCGGGAGGGATTTTAGAGAGGGGATTAGAAAGAAGGTTGAGAAGTGGCAGGAGCCACCGCCTGCAAAGCTGCCTAAGCCCCTCCCTGTTCCTGACTCTGAGCCAAAAAAGAAGCGTGGGGGTAGAAGGTTGAGGAAATTGAAAGAGAGGTTTGTTTTCTCCTTCGTTCTTTTCTTTTGATGCTGAGCAAATTCTGGTTTTCTTTTATTGTTACTGTATCATTTGTTGTTTTGTTTTTTTATTTTTGTGGGATTTGCTGTGACAGGTATGCCATTACCGAGATGATGAAGCAAAAGAACAGAATGCCTTTTGGGAAGCAGGAAGAGACTTCCTTGGGTTAGTACATTGGCTTGGTTCTTGAATTAAGTGTTAGAACTTTTAAGGATCAATACAAATTGCCCCTGAATTGTACGAAGAACGAGGCTATCTTCTGATCTTTAATCCTGTTAGGCTGCTTCTACCATAAACTTGTGAATGACTTATACCAACAGTTGCATGAGTAGGAAATGTACATGTTGATTGTCATTTCATATTTGCTTTCTATTTTTAGTGTTACTTAGTTCTGTTATCCTGGCTGTAACAATTCCTTTATACCAGGTGATGGCCTGGGTGAAGGTTTTGGTATGCTTGGTCAGGCTGGAAGTGGCAAATTACGCATCTCAGCTGCACAAAGCAAGCTCAAGCCTAAAGCTACAAAAAAGTATACTTTTTCCTTCTTTATTTATTTTTTATTCATGGTACCCCTAAATTGAAAGCACAGTGGTGGTGGGGAGTGTGGGGAATTGACCTTCGTTCTTTATAGATAGATATATCAGTATAAATTTTGTATAATTTTTAGAAAATTAATAGATGCTCTCATAGTTGACCCCCAAACTATCCACAGAAGGTTTTACTATTGAGCCCCATAGTAGTAAAAATGATGTAATTAAGCTGCGATTATGGTATGTAATATAGCGAGCCCCTTAGTAGTAAAAATGATGTAATTAAGCTGCGATTATGGTATGTAATATAGCGACTTCCAACATTGATCTCCATAGAATTTTTTTTGCCTCTACTACAGATTAGATTAGGGCAAAGTTAGTTCCATTTCCTCTGATATTTTAAACTGATATTCCCTTCATTAATATAATTACACTTTTGAAATATCAGGTTCAAGGAGAGGAGCTTTGGAAGCAGCGGTGCCACATCTGGTCTCACATCCAGCCTGGCTTTTACACCTGTGCAAGTAAGCTCATTTGTTCTATTTTATTCCTTTCTCAATTAGCTTCCTCACAAAACTTGTATGTGTGCAAGCATGTCACATTAGTATATATTTTGTTTTTGTGTTCCCCAATGAATTCATTTGTTAATTGTCCAATTCTTGCTTCAGATAATTTCTCGTTAGCACACTGAAATAAATTTGCCACATGCTCGTGTATATGTTCTCAAACTGACCTAACAAATTGGTGAAAAAGTTCATGTGTGGAATGACAGATGAAATTTACTTTTGCATTCTACATGTAGGGCTACTTAAAAAATTAAATTAAAAGAAACTAGTCTTTCTTTTTTCTGGTAACTTGCATTTTCTAAAGTCGCTTAATTTTCTCATCAGTTGATCAGAAACTAAACTGGCAACTTGTTGAACAGTTCTTTTCAATTTGAGAAACCAGAAAAGATGGAACTTCTCTTGTGTTTTTCTAAAATCTAGCAATTGGACTTCCCCAAGTTAATGCAACCTAAAAAGAACATTAGGACCTAGTTTCTTGCAATGTCCTATTTTTCAGTTATTTCAGCCTTTCATTTCTTGAGTACACCAAATTATAGGAAATATATCATCTAAATTACTTTGGTCATACTATTAGTTTAACCATATCATGAACAGGAAGTTTGAATTTCTACTTTCTATATAATGAGACTATACAAATATAATAGAGATCTATTATGTGTCCAACTGTTATAATCTCAATTATTGTAAAAACAATTTCTCTTTTTGATGCTTTATAAATTATGCCTTTTCAGGGTATAGAACTTACGAATCCACAGGCACATGGTAGTAGTCTACTTGGCAGTGGGACTCAGAGCACTTATTTCTCAGAGACGGGAACATTTTCGAAAATAAAGAGGACCTAAACTTTTTTTTGGAATAGAAATGATGATATAACTTGATTATTTAGAGACCTTTTGTAACTTCTAAGCTTGGTAGCCTTTAGTCGGTGAGTTACTTGAAATATTTAGTGGTTGAAGACCTATTTTGATTGTAATTAGATAATGCATCTTGTCAAAAGTATTTTTTTCAATTGTTCGTTTAGTGGTGAAATTGTTTACTGTTGTTCTGTACACTTCATACCAATTGGAATTTGTGGCAATTGTTTAGTCAATCGGATAAACTGTGTTGTACAATAAGCAAGAATTGAGGGATTAGACATTTTAAACTGTGTTGTACAATAAGCAAGAATTGAGGGGTTAGGCATTTTAACATTGAGGTGCAAGCAAACGCAGTCTAACCGGGTTGACCCGTGCTTAATTTTGGATGCTTTGGTGCCCCCCGTCCCTGTAGGCTGTAGGACTTTTCTGGAGGAGCGTTTCCTTGAGAAGAATATTGCAAACTTAAATGAAGAGAACGGGTAAACGGGTTCAAGTTCCCTTTTTGTTCTTTTGTTCTTTTGTTCTTTTGTTCTTTTTTTGTTCTTTTTTTTTTCACGAGGAAATTTTACTTAAATGACACTGCCATTTACTGGCTGGGTAGATTAAGACGTATGCTTTTGTGTACTACATTATTTTGGACAGTTCATATTGAATAAATCAAACCATTATATTTGGTTAAATTTATTGTTAAGAATATAAAAGTCATTGCTGCGTAATCAGAAATGATATTTTATAAGTTTCTCAAAAAAGAAGGTCTTCTTTGTTTGTCTTCAATAATGATTCTCATAATCCTAGTTTTTTTTTGTGAAAGCTCTCTTTTACCAAAAGTTGGAAAGATAGATAGATATATGACCAATTTTCTTATTTTCCCCTTTGTTGGTTGGATGGCCAGAGTTAAAGGTCAGTAGGCCCAATAACGATCACTAATTCTTATCCAAATACTTAATTTCCACTTAGCACTATATATACCGATTTTTTTTAAATACCCCCCCAAAAAAATAAATTATTAAAAATAACCAGGTTGGTGGAAAAATTTTAAAAATGCCCAAACCGCCAATATTTTTGGCGGTCCGGAATTTTTATTCCGAACCGCCAAATTTCCTGGCGGTCCGAGATTTTTTTTTTTTCCGAACCGGTCCGAGATTTTTATTTATTTATTTATTTTTTGCAAATTTTTTTAGGCACCTCAAACTTTGCACCTCTTATTAACATAGGAAACCATCTTCAAAAATCGTAAAAATTGACCGAGATGCAGTCTTGACATGGTAGAACAGGACTGTGAAGTTTCATACAAAATCTCTGAACAGGTCGTGAGATATCGGTTCTCAAAAATTGCCCGAATTGCTGAATATTTCATTCTGAGTCCAACTTTGCACATCTGGTTAACATAGCAAAACACCTCCAAAAATCGTGAAAATTTACCGACATACAGTTATAGCTGTTTAAAGTTACGCATAAATCCGATTTTCCTAGCCAAAGTTATAGCTGTTTAAAGTTTTTCCGAAAGTTGAATTTTAGAAATTCATAACTAACTATAAAAAAATTCAAATAAATTGAAATTTATGTTAATTTTATGTATTTTTTAATGCTCTAGATGCTGATATAATCACTTTTTCAATTTGGTCCGTGGTTTGCTATGCTAACCAGATGTACAAAGTTGGACTCAGAATGAAATATTCAACAGTTCAGGCAATATTTGAGAGCCGATATCTCACGACCTGTTCGGAGATTTTGTATGAAAATTCAGTCATGTTCTACAATATCAAGACTCCATGTCGGCCAATTTTCACGATTTTTGGTGTTTTGCTATGTTAACCAGATGTGCAAAGTTGAACTCAGAATGAAATATTCAGCAATTCGGGCAATTTTTGAGAGCCGATATCTCACGACCTGTTCGGAGATTTTGTATGAAACTTCACAGTCCTGTTCTACCATATCAAGACTGCATGTCGGTCAATTTTCACGATTTTTGAAGCTGGTTTGCTATGTTAATCAGAGGTGCAAAGTCGAGGTGTCTAAAAAAAAAAAAAAAAATCTCGGACCGCTAGAAATATTGGCGGTTCAGAAAAAAAAAATATCTTAGACCGCCAGGAAATTTGGCGGTTTGGGCATTTTTAAAATTTTTCCACCAACCTGGTTATTTTTAATAATTTGTTTTTATTTTGAGGTATTTTTTTAAAAATCGGCTATATATACAGTACTCGGTATAAATATAGAACTGTTTTTTTCGCAATTAGAAGAATGCTACATTCTGGGGCGGGAGTATGGGGCTAACCGACTAAACATTATATACTTAAGAAATACTAAAATGAAAACCAAAATCTATAAAATACAAGATAATATGATTCTTCACTATTTGATTTTATAAAAGTTTCAATAATTAACAAATTAACGCCAATGAATGACATGTTTAACAAAATAAATAAAAACATAGCATATTCATATATCATATTTTTTTTTTATATTATTTAAATTTAGATCTCTGCTTTTTTTAAAGATCAAATTATGCAATAATCTCATCTGAGCTAATCTTATTAGTTGTATAATTCTCGATATAAACAAGCATGTAATCTTTAAGAAACTCATCACCCATTTTATTTCGAAGTCCAGTTTTAGCGAGTTTCATGACTGAAAAAGCTCTCCCTGTAGTAGCAGTTAATTTTATCTTTCTTATTTTGAATTTTTTTTAACCTCAGAAACTAATTTGTTACTTTTTAATCCGTCATTGCCCTTTCCTTTGATTTCTATTCTTATAACTTCTTTTTTAGTTCTTCTAAAATTACAATAACTTTTTCTTTTTTCGGTAACCGTGATGTACACGTTGTCTTTTTCCTATTTGAGTTTGTACCTCTCTATATTAAACCAGTATTGTAAATAAATGGTATGCGCTCGTCGTACAGACATGGTATCGCTAAGTGATTAATCAGAAATAATCGGAAATAATTAGTCATAATCGGAAAAAAAATCGGTCGATTAATCAGAAAATTCCTTGACGATTTGATCACCGCCAACGACTAATCAGACGATTAATCGTCCTAAATGGACATTTTTTACAACATTGTATTAAACAACTTTTCAAGTTTTCAAGTGAGATGTTTTTATTTACTCGATCACGTGATATGGTAAGTTGGAGAACCAAACTACCAAAGCAAGTGAAGTTGACGTTACTTTTATGGGGAATTTCATGTATCCCCCTTCAAAACCTTGAAATTACGTATTCCCCCCTCTAAAAAGCATAATATCACATTTACCCTTCTAAAATTTAAAAACTCACAAATTTACCCAATTTATTGATATTTCTAATAAAACTCATTTTAAATATATAAATTATCCATTTTACCCTTTCTCCCTCTTTTTTTTCTCTCCTCTTCCTTATGTACATGTGCTCTCTCTCTCTCTCTCTCTCTCAATGTTAGATACAGAAATGTAAACATGGTGCTCAAGCCGGGTATGTTGTGCAGTTGATTAAACTCCATTTATAGGTGCTAAGTTACATAGCTTGCTCTTTGTTCCCTAAATACAAAATTAGTATCTGTTTATATTCATATCATATCAATACAACTATGGATGCAAATTAAAAACAAAAAAATGTATCAGCTCCTCGAAGTCTGAATCCTGAGTCCTGATCCTTCACACCTCTACCCCTTCAATTCTACAAACTACTCCGGCCTTTGCATTATTCACCTTTTTCAAATTAAATCAAGCGTTGTACTGTTAAGATTATTTTTTGGATTCCAATTACTGTTTTGATACCGAGCACAACTTGTGGCACATGCAAAGTTGCACTGTGGGCACCGCTCCTTCGAGATCAAAACATAGAGCAAACACTTGAGACATGCAGCTGCCATCATGCTGGTCCCACCAACAGGCACTGATGAATCACTGCCGTCAACCAGATTGATATGTCGTTTCATCGGCAAATTTGACGTTATTGATGATGAAGGGCGATAACAAGCCGTCAGAATGAGCAAGGCTCTTGCTCTGAGATTCATGCCCCATGCGCTCCAATACAGATTTAACTTTTTCCATCTCTAACATTTTTTTTTAAGGTGAATAGGCATTTAGATTAATAATTGAAACCATAATGTCTTACAAGTTACAACACATAGCCATAACGTTTATTGGTAATGCTACCAGGCTACTACAAAAACATATAAATTAACTTAGTGAGGTAAATAAATGATTAAAAAAACAAATTCGGAAGTATAAACTACTAGAAACCCCAGTGAGGGCTCGGTGTTTCCAAAATCAAGTATTTAGAAGAAAGCATTGTTGAGTTGTGTACTTGTGTTTTAAACTTTCCATCATCTCACAACTTACAATCATTCCTTCTGGTGGACCTGCAAAGCGTTGCTTCATTCTTCTTATCCAATTTGCAAAATCATGTGGTTGTCTGAGCATATATTCTTCTAGTGATGTAATTTATAGTGGGTGTTATTGGTATGTTATTATATATGTTTATGCATTGTACCACTAGCTGCCTTGCTTGCCAAGATGTTAGTTCATCGATCTGCTGTTCCATCATTTCGTCTCTAACATTAACAGAGAGAGAGAGAGAGAGAGAGAGAGCAGATATTCATAAAGACCTTGGGATATTCATTTGTTTAGGAACGAAGAGAAAGGAGAAAGAAAATAGGGATAAGGGTAAAATGAGCAATTTATATATTTAAAATGAGTTTTATTAGAAATATCAAACATATTGGATAAATTTGTGAGTTTTTGAATTTTTGAAGGGTAAATATGATATTATGAATTTTAGAGGGGGAAATACGTAATTTCAAGGTTTTTGAGGGGATACATGAAATTCCCCCTTACTTTTATACATATATCCTCTAAATTTTTTGTATTATTACAGAAACTGAGACATGTAAAATAAATTTTCTAGGTACCTTTTAGAAAAAAATAAAAATCTTTAAGGTTTACTCAGCCACCATTGGGTACTACAACCCTCCGCTCTGCATTAACTCATAAGAGCATCTTTTGAGTTAATACATATGGGCTGTCCGATTGTAAACGGAGCTCATCCGGTCCTGGCCCAAAACATAGGGGTCTTTAATATTAGTGCGGATTTAATTCATACGAATCTTAATGCTTATCGGACGGTCCAGATGCATTAAGTCAAAAGATTCATTTTTGAGTTAATGCAGAGGATACGAATTCCTCCTCCCCTGGCTACATTAACAAAAGAGAGAGAGAGAAAGGAGATCTGAGATATTAAATTATGGCACGTGAAGCGGCTATTTCATCTATGCTATCTCGATGCCTGTACGCTTCTCGAAAAATTCTCAGTCCTCTCCTGAGTAAGACTCTTGTTTTATTCTCTCCATTTTGATTTGTTTATTAAAAATTTGGTTATATTTTTAGGGAGTTATCAATGCTTGTACCCAATGACAGTCATAGTTACGCATTCCTCACTATGAAAATTTAATCACACCAATTTTTTATGTTAGATATATTTTTTTGGATAAATATTTAGCACATAATTGTTGTAGCGATTATTTAGAAAGAGATGACAGTGAATTAGTTCACAATGTTGGTAATCGTGCAAATTTTGTTATTTAACTCTGTAACCTAACTTTTCAAATATTTGTCATACAATGTGTTTCATATAATATGAAAATTGAATACGAATTGTTAAATATTCGCTGCAGAATGAAATGACAATGGATTAATGGAAATTTATTTTAGTCTAAACTATAAAAAAGATTTTAGCCAACAAGTTAATTTATTATCAATAGATTCCGACTCTGAAAATTATCTGAAACATTTGATATCTTGGTTTTGTTAAAGTTAACAAGTAAATTTATTATCAATAAATTCTAACCCTGAGAAAAATTCGAAACATTTTTTATATCTTGGGTTTAATATTATTGGGTAGTTGCTAGATTTTGAACCCTCTTCACTTCTTTGCAGAACATCCCATTAAAGCTGTTATGTGTTCCATAATTAGTATTGAACCTGACCTAAAAAAAAAATAATTACTACTGAACCTGATAAGCAGTACAAATGGTAAATTATTAGAATGATTTTTAAGAGTTCTAAGACTTTTGGCAAATAAAAAAGATGGATATACATGGCTATACCACTAATGATACATAGTACACTATTGTTGTTGCTTTATTTTTACATATTCTTTGCTAATTCGTTGCCATACTATATATGTTCTAACTTCGTTGGCATTACTTATTTTTTCTGTGATCTAAAAGTAGTATAAAACTAAAAAAAAATGTCTTAATTTTCATATTTATTTGAGATTTTCGACAGCTCCAATCGTAAATCCACACCTTAGACAGGAAAATCTGGGTGAACAAAATAGTCCTTTTGCATTTGCAACTAATTTTCTGAGACACTTCACATTTCCTTTCTGCATATTGAGATTTTAAACTGTTGACAAGAAATAAAAAGCTAAGGGACTAAGTTTTATATTAGAACTCATGTTTAACAAAATGAAAAAGATCTGACTATTTGATCGGTTTTATACACTCTTCTAGAAAGAAATCTCGGAGTAGCACCAGGAATTTCCCAAAGGTTCAGTACTTCGACTCTCATAGAAGATCCAATCACACCTCCAGTTCAAGCAAATTACACACAACTCCTCATCAATGGACAGTTGGTCGATGCAGCTTCAGGTAAGAATAATTCAACTAGCTTTACATAAAACCCAAATTTAAATGAAGAGAGATTGTGGTAATGTAACACTTGAGTATTAATTAATTTTATCTTTTTTTTTTTTTTTAAGATTAGCTGCATAAACCGACTAATGAATTAATTATTCTTATCAATGTGTGCTTGTCTTGGGTTATCAATTTATCAACAATGTCTTTTTATTTTATTTTTTTTGAAAAAGCTGATAGGAGCTACCAGTAGATTTTATCACCAATGTCAACACGTAATCAAGTACTTGTGTGGTACTATTATGTACTGAGATGATCTTCATATTTTATTGGAAGCCGTACTCAATGAGAGATTGAGAGCATGAAGAAGAGAATTGCACATTAAAAATTTCTACTATTTTCTGTTGTACTGACATTGAGTTCAACATTGGCATAATTGCTTGCATACACATGTAAAATTGCCAGTTCTGATTTCCCTGTTCTTCAAGGGATATATATGATATTGTTAATTTCTTTGTGAACAATACATGAGAAACTTATGGCTTCTTTTATTGTGCTGTTACCCATCCACCACAATTCTCAAACAACTGATTGAAACTTTGTTAGCTGTAAAATTGCACATAGATAGACCCATAAAATTTTAGAAGTTTCTATTTGAATTAGCACTGTAATTTTTTTTATTTCTTCTTTCGGAAAATAAATCTTACATGTTAATTCTTTACCAGGCAAAACATTCCCAACCCTGGACCCACGCACAGGGGAGGTGATTGCACACATGGCAGAAGGAGATGCAGAGGATATAGAACGTGCGGTCAAAGCTGCACGCAAGGCATTCGATGAAGGTCCATGGCCAAAGATGCCAGCTTATGTATAAATTCTCTTTACTATTCCTTTTATGTTGTTTAATAAATTACTAATTTTCACTGTCATGATTATACTATTCATATGAATTCCAACATCTTACATTGAATTTTTTGTCCAATTGAGATGATTAAACAGTAACTAAAACCACAACAGTTGGATTTGAGTTGGGAATGATTTTGCAGCTGATGATCTTGTGCATAATAAATTCTATCACATAAAACCTAAAATGCATCTATGTAACAGATGTCCAGTTAACAAGTAGGGGTAGCCGGGGAGGAGATAGTGGTAATGGAAGAAAGGGGGAAGTTGTCCGGGAATTGAAGTTTGAAGCTCTATGCTATGGGATTTCATTATATCGTTGGAAGGCGGCTAGTCAATGGGAAAAGATCGTCAAGCAAACTAACTTAAGACTACCTCTCTGAATAGTTGTCTCGTTTGATTATGATCTCACTGACAATGATTAAACAAAATGTAAACGGCTTAAGTTTCAGTAGCACTCTTTCCAACTAAGAAAATAAAACATATACAACCCACCCGAAATGGAGCCTAAGCTCTAAGCTCACCATTCAACCTACAGCCCGACATTTCCGAGATTTTTCTTTACTGCTTTGACATCTAAATCAGCTCCAACCACATGTGTTTTGCAAAACATTGCCAAGTACTTCTGAATCATTTTTAACTATGATTATATGAGAAACATTGCAAACCGTATTTCAACATAAAAAAAGTTAATAGTAAAATTTAATGACACCCTGAAGGAATGTAGACTGCCTATGTAAATGAGATAAAATTATGATTTTAAATACTGAAACCAGCTTTTTCGGGTGACAGGAAAGATCACGCATCTTGTTTAGATTTGCGGATTTGATCGACAAACACAATAATGAGCTGGCAGCACTGGAGTCATGGGATAATGGGAAGCCATTTGAACAGTCGGCAAAGATAGAGGTTCCTATGCTGTCTCGCGCCATTCGTTACTATGCTGGTAATTTATACTGTTAGTTTTCTTTCTTAATTATTTTTTTAAAAATTATATGATGTAACAAAATTTTGTACTTAAATTATCTTATTATTGAAACTTTGCAAAATTTCATAGGATGGGCTGACAAAATACACGGGTTGATTGTCCCGAGTGATGGGCCTCACCATGTGCAGGTATTGCGCGAGCCCATCGGTGTGGTGGGTCAGATCATCCCCTGGAACTTCCCTCTCCTCATGTTTGCCTGGAAGGTGGGACCTGCTCTGTCATGTGGCAATACTGTGGTGCTCAAATCTGCTGAGCAGACTCCACTCACTGCTCTTTACGCGGCCATGCTGTTGCATGAGGTCAGTCAGTTCATAGTTGACCAACTCCTTGTTTAAATTCTGGATAATAATGTTTCCATTTTGTAAATTTATAATGTTTCAGGCCGGGCTACCTGATGGCGTGTTGAATGTGGTGTCAGGTTTTGGGCCCAAAGCTGGTGCTGCTCTTGCTGGCCACATGGATGTTGATAAGGTACATTTCTAAAATAACTTCTCACATGCAGTTATATACTTTTCCTTGAACTATAGTTTCTTATGCCACCTGCTCAATTTCAGAAAATTATTAAGAAATCGGATAGAAGAATTACTAATCAAAGAGAGTTAGTTCTAAGACTTGTTGTTTGTAGTTCATAATTCCAAATCCTAATAATAGTTTCTTTTTCTTTGTTGAGATTGCTTTCACAGGGTCAACCGCCACTGGAAAAATCATACAAGAATTGGCAGCTAAAAGCAACTTAAAGGCAGTGACACTAGAGCTTGGAGGCAAATCTCCTTTTATTGTCATGGATGATGCTGATGTTGATCAAGCTGTTGAGCTTGCACATTTTGCTCTTTTCTTCAATCAGGCATATGAACCTTTCTCTTAAAAAAAATAATAATAAATGTCTATCTTGGGAGTTAACATGAGGGAATATATTAATCATTTGTTTCTCCTTATTATAGGGACAATGCTGCTGCGCTGGTTCCCGCACATTTGTGCATGAACGCGTGTATGATGAGTTTGTCGAGAAGGCAAAAGCACGTGCCTTGAAGCGTGTTGTTGGTGACCCATTCAAGGAGGGAGTCGAACAAGGACCCCAAGTAATTATTTATTTCATATTCAGAACTTCTGATTTTCCTGACAAAAATTATATAACGAATATTTAAGTGTAATCAGACTATCTTCGCTATCAAAACTTGAGATGTTAGGTCTGGGTAAATTTGTCAGAATTTATCTAGGTCAGAAAACTTCCAACTTTTTGACAGATCTCGTCATTTCGAATTTGTCTTTCACATAGGTTCTTCTATGGTACCAGTTCCTTTTGATCTTCACTTTAACCCATTTTGTGCTGGAAAACCTAAGTTAATTGTAATTATGCAATTAAACAACAAGAAATAATCTATTTGACAAAGACAAATTTGAATTTTGCAGATTGATAACAAACAACTTAACACGATTTTGAGATACATCAAGTCTGGCATTGACTCTGGTGCCACCCTAGTGACAGGAGGAGAAAGAGTAGGAACCAAGGGTTTTTACATCCAGCCCACCGTATTTTCTGATGTCAAGGTATGTCTTTATAAAATTCCTTTTACTTTTTTCTTTCTCAAGTTTATTTCAGAGATTATTTCCTCTTTTTATAAGCCAATTACATGTAGCTTATTCTTGCCCAAATGATAATTAAATACAGCTCATTCTTTGTGTTATTGTAGTGATATCTAGTCTTTGATGAATTTACAGGATGAGATGACCATAGCACAAGAAGAGATTTTTGGTCCGGTTCAAACCATTCTCAAGTTCAAGTAAGGCTAATGACTACATGTGATTTATAATATTACCTATTTACATGTACTCATCTTCCAACTAGTAAAATGTTTAGATCTATCACTGATAAATCATATTTTCTGTGATATATTATATAGTTGAGACCGGTTGCTAGCAAATTTCAAGAGATCAATTTAGTCAAGTGTTTTCTCTAGCCTAAGATACCTTTTCTAAACCAGCCTATGGTCCAACCAAAGTCCCAAAATACCCTTCTCAAAGATCTGACTTACAAGTTAGAACGTTCCCTTTTCGTTTGAATAACAGGGATTTGAATGAGGTGATACAGAGGGCCAATGCGACCCCATACGGGTTGGCGGCCGGAGTGTTCACAAACAATCTGAACTCCGCAAACACGCTGATGCGAGCACTGAGGGTAGGAACGGTGTGGATCAACTGCTACGTCATATTTGACGCGGCGATTCCGCTTGGTGGGTACAAGATGAGCGGCATTGGCAGAGAGAAGGGCTTGGACAGCCTCAGTAACTACCTCCAGACCAAAGCTGTCGTCACTCGTTTAAACAACTATGCTTGGTTGTGATGTTTGCCGGCATTACCAGACTTGTCATGGTCTTTTGAGGAGTACGGTCTTTTGAGGAGTATGATTTGGAAATGCTATTAGGTTAATTTGTATGAATTTGTTTGATTTAGTATGCATAAATTTATTATGTGAATATACTTGTATGAATTTAGGATTTTGATATATTTGTATGTATGAATTTAGCTGTAAACTTAATTTATAGTAGTTGATTTTCTTAATTACAATTGAATTAAGAGCATTCCTCAATAATTAGTCATATAAATATTATTTTGTTTTAGCCATAATTGATAAGATGTGTTATGAAAATTTAAGATATAGCAGGAAAAAAATATACAAATTTATAAATCTGTCAAGCTAATAACGAGAGCTAGCTCGGCTCGCTCGGACAAGCCACGAGTCAGTCTTGAGCAATAGTTTTAGCTCGGGACTTAAAATCTAAACTCGCTCGCTCAGCTTGATACACTAACAAGCCGAGTACGAGTGTGGCCTAGCTCGCTCTTTAACAGCTCGTTGCCACCCCTAAATGTAAGTCAAATGGTTGTTCTGATCTGAACAAAATTTGCATTGCAAAACCCTGATTCATAATAGAACGACTATTTTTAATTAATATTACATATAGCGTACTGATATAAAAATTGGTGTTTAATGTATAAATAATTAGTCAATATTTTTTAGAAATAAATCCATTTTATGTTTGAGCTTTAGTTTTCATGAAAAAACTACACAATCTGCGTCTATATTCAATTTCATACAAGCAAGAAAGATACAGTAGAGACTAGCATTTAGTCTAGTGGCAAAGGCAATGCTCTCTGTGTGGGAGATTGCAGATTTAAAACATGGAAGGAATAATTTCTTGTAAATGTTAAATAGTTGAGTGACTTGATTTCCAATCTTTATTAAAATATATAAATAAATATAGTAACTTCTAAAACCATCTTTTTCTTCCTCTTTAATTTATAGCCTCCATATATTATATAGAGATGAGTTACGGTGAGCTATAGAGTAAAACACATTTATACTCCATGCAATATCTTCATTTTCAAAGTTTAAATAGCCGATTCGAACCTTCCAACATGTTTTTCATAATAAAATATGCTTGGAAACTAAATTTTACATTTTTTGAAATATTTTTACTATTTAATAAGCCGCTTTGAAAATCTGAAAATCCGGGTGAACAGTAAAAAATTTTGGACCACCGGATCGGCGATTTTCAAAGTGTCTTAATAAATAGTAAAAAAATTCCAAAAAATGTAAAATTTGGTCTCCAAGCACATTTCAATATGGAGATCATGTTGAGCGGTTCGAATCGGTTGTTTGGATTTTCAAAATAGATTTTTTTTGCCATGGAGTAAAAAACCTCTTTTACTCTAGAGAAAAGGTTCATGTCCATCATGTTTTGTCCACCATCTGTCCACAGCCTTATCCGACTCCCATTCAACTGACTTTAACTGTCAAACTCCAATGACCTGATCCATTTTCTAACGAGTTTTCATGGTAGCCGATCCCCACCAGCACGATTTCCTTAAATAAACCTTCTTTCTTCAACATCGTAATTTCCTTTTTACAAATTTCCGATCTCTCCCCGTATCTTTTCTCTCCTGATCCCTCTCTCCGTTCTCTTCTCTCACCATAATTCTGATTCTTATTCATTGATTTTTAGCTTTTGCCCCGTTTCTTTTGCATTCAGATCTGATCTCGACCGAAACTCTCTTCAAAATCTCTCTCAAATCATCACATCCACCTTTACTTCTACCTCTAAAATACCATTGCAAGATCGAATCTGAAGAATCAATGAAGAATCGATGCTAACTCGCTCGATAATGGGGCAAGAGGAAGAGAGGGACGAAGGGGCCCTTGACAGCGACATTAACTTGCTCAGAGAAGAACGGTCTGACGCCTCATTGGTGTGAACTGGATACCGCAAATGTCTACTACTGGAGCAAGCAAGAGCGAAAGAGATGAGTTTAGATGGCGAAGGTAAATGAGAAGAAATGAAGAGGATAGCATCAGCGAGCAGATTCATTTTTGTTCATTTTATCTGCCTCCCTGCCTCCCTGCCTCCACGACATTGGTACCTTCTCTTTATTTTCACTAGCTCTGTAGATTACACATCCCCGGTGGTAACTTTGTTAGCTTGTAATAATCTAGAAGTCAATAATACGATAATTTTGATTATATAAAGCTTTGTTCATGAATTGGATGATTAATATCATTTTGTTGCCTTGAGTATTATTGCATTTATGGATCATTTCGAGTTCATGACTGAAATTGTGAAACTCCATAATAGAGATGATATATACTCTTAAAAGGTCACTGACCAAGGTAATTAGCAGGAACACTAATTACCGCTGTAAGGTTAGTATGTGGATTAAATGATGGTCAAGTTTTACAGACCATAGACAAGGAGTTGTCATTTTAATCACATAGATATATGTTCCAGGAACATGATATCTGGCAGACCCCGAATGAAACATTATACGGAATTGTGTTCGTGTCATTAATGCTTTCATTCAGTGTTAAGTTCTAAAGTATGAGGTATTCATCTTTCCTACTAAGAAATGTATATGTGTGATTGTTATCAAACGCTGTCGGTAAAATGCAGTTATAACGGTAGCTCTTCGGTATACATGGCTTAGCTGAGGTAGTGATGGTTTACCAAAAGTACTATTGTCCCTCGTATCTCTATACGAGCTATAGCATCACTGGGCCCCTTGATAGAGTAAGATTATCAGCGCGCGGTATGATTACAAGAGTAATCATATTTGATAATCTGCTCAAGATCAAGAAAAGATTAAGTTTACAAGGATGACACACACCTATCTTGAAACTAATCTGATAGCTACGTGACAAAAGAACTGACACAAGTAAATTGTTTACTGGATCGTGATATTGTATTGTACAGCATCATCTGTGTAATTGGATGGTCATGATGCATTTTGCCAGATGCCTCTCATGATTATAGAAGTTAAAACAGTTTTAATTCTATTTACCAACATAACACAGATCCTATCGGGTCACACCATATAGGAGTTAATCGGAGAATCTTATTGTGATTGATTATAAATTGGTTATGATCAATAGTAAGATGGTTATAATTAATTATACGTGTTATAATTAAATTATAAATGTTATGTAAAAATAACAAGCAAAAACATTAGTTAATTTATAAACGTGTGTGACACGTTGTATAAAAGTTAACCGGTTAATTTATAAATGTGCAGGACACGTTGTATAAATTACCGAAACAACAACCGCAAGAAAAATATATATAATTGTTTAGAATAATTATACGAATATTATTTGTATTCGGGCCGAGGGCATTCGGGTCTTTTCAGATTCGTCCTTATCCGCATGACATGTCATCGATCCTATCCAGATGACACGTCATCGATCCTATCCAGATGACACGTCATCGATCTTATCCACATGACATGTCATCCTTATCCATTCAATGACATATCTTGTAAATAGGCATATGTTGAGGGGTATTTCGGTCTTTTGCGAACCTCCTCAAAACCCTATAAATAGATGGGTGCATGTAGAGAGAAAAATCGCTAATTCACTTGTATCGTTTCGTGCAGAATCGAATCGGTATTTTCTCTCTTTCTCGGTTTCTCTCCCAAATAGTGTTTTGGTTGAGAAAAGAAAGTTACACGTAGTTGACGTATAATCTTGCGGGTTGTTGTGGAGTATATTTACGGGATTGATGAATAGTGTTTTACCGAATTTCGCGGTATGTCAGTTTTTGCTTATTGATGAAACTGAGTAACCGAAAATTCGTGTTTACGGGTTTTCGTCTTTTTCCCCGTGAATAGTATTTTTGCAGAATTCTGTAGTTTATAGTATTTCTGGCAAAAGAAATAAACCACTCTCTAGTTAGTCCTGGTGGATAACCTATAGAGGTATCACACGTGTGATACTCCGAGTCGATTCCTTCCCTGGTGAGGCTCTACTCTCTCGGTCTGCATTCCAACTGTGATTTGGAAACAAGATATAAATATGTTATATTAATCTATTTAATTGGTAAGTAGATTAAAGTTTTAGAAATCAATCATGGAGTAGATCTGTAAAAGGATTAAATTGGGTTTTGATGCCAAAGGAATACTGAAGGTGGACCGCCTTGGAAAGTTTCCTGACATGCCCCGTTTAATCATTGGCTTAAGTTAGAAGTAAAAATTTTTGTTCTACGTTCTTTCCGCAACTTAAGTCTAAACGAGTTTTGGTTACCAGCCCCGAAACCCAACAAACTTAATGATTTGTATTGTCTTATCGTTAGAGTATGAGGTCAGATCCAATACAACTCCTTTACTTATCAGGTTAGTGTGTGGTTTTTTGCTTTGGCATTTCGTCAAACAAGTTATGTGCATGGTTTGATTTGTGATGGTATCATTTTTTGTTGTGTAGGATTTGAATGGTGGGTTGTCAGGTCGATGGATTCCATCTCTCTTAGGATCAAAGAGCATGTTTATGAAGTATAATCTCGCAATTAAGTTGAATTAGTATTACACAATCTATTTATGAGATTGAAGATGACCGATGGGACTGTCTCGACCCCCTAGAAATGACCGATCACCAGGATAAGGCTGTCCTTTCTCTTTAATCTATCTCATCGGTTCTTGCATTAAATTGGTGTTGAATATTATAGATTCATACTTGGAGTAATGAAATGTTCATTTCCATAGTTCTTTGATTGAACTTTACTTATTGCAACACCAAATCTGGATAGTCCACCTAATTGTGCAAGTTGACTGATAAACTACCGTGTTATTGACTCGGGTAGCTTGCGAACATTGAAGGAGAAGAGAGACTTCTTCTACCTTTTTTCTCGTATCTTGCATAATAGCAGGCCCATTGGCCATCAGGTTATTTATTTATTTTTCTTCTTTTCAGTTGTAAAAAATTTGTTAGTGTACAAATGATTTTTTACTTCTGAAGAACTCAGAATTAATGTTTTGATGGTTAATATCTCATATAGGAATAAAATTCATGGAGCAAAGAACGAAAATGAACTAATGAGGTACCATCAAATCATATATTAGTGTGACATCTATTTTTTGCATGTAATTTCCTTTGCAAAACAGTACCTTGCTTTTATTTCAGTAGTTTTTTTAGTGCAGTCTGGAATAAGAATGAGAGGTGAGAGAGAGAGCCTTGGGCGGAAGAATTTCTCGCTTGAATGAGACAGAAACTGGAGATATCCAGTGCTGTGTTGAACAAAAGTCTAAGAAGAATGAACATGGTATATTTGAAAATATATCACCATTACCATACTACTAAATGACATATGTAATTTGTGTATATTGCAGACATATCAATTCATTGTCCTCAAAGAGTGTAATGGGGGTTGTATCTATTCTTAATCTTCTGAACTTCTCTTGATTTTGGTGGCCTAATAGTAAATTAAGAGAAGAGGTACAATCTGCAGCATTTGAGCTTGTCTCATGGTTTTGAGGTTTTGATCAAGGTGCTTGATCGGCGTAAAGCGCAACACAAGTTTCGGTACGCTTGGGAGCGTACCTTTTAAACCTCGGTTACACCTTCCGATTAGGGTTGCAAGTGCACAACCCTATCGAGGAGTATAATCGGGTATCGATCCACATGGACGGTTTCTTTATCTAGAATTTTACTTAGCTTAGCTAAAGACTAGAAGTGAGAAAAAGGGGTTTTGGTGTTTAATTTTCCTAAGGAATCAACTCAAGCAATCACACAATGATATAGAATAGTAAATGTGCAAGAAAAGGTATAAACTGTGTTTTGATTTGGGATAAAAGGTGTTTCAAGGGTTTTAGACTTCATCTCTGATTTGCCTCTAGTGGTACGGCCCTTACCAAGTTGGTACGGCCAGGCCGCACCAACCTGGTATGACCAAGCCGTATGGGGCTTGGTACGGGTAGGCCGCACCACTCTTGTAAGGGCCGTACTGGTTTACCAGAACAGAGCTTACAAGTTCGAGTTGATGCATTTCTTGCTGGTACCTCGTATTAAACTCTTGATAAAGGTTCAATTGACCATACCTAAGGTTCCTAAACCTCAACTCTCGTTTGTTGGTTCAAGATCTAAGTTTTGGATTCAATTCTTCACCTTCTAGGGTTTCTAAACCTCAACTCTCGTATTTTGGTCCAGATCCTCTAGTTGATTGATTGGAGATCTAAGGTAACCTCTAATCTGTCGATTAGAGGAGAATTCAACCTTTCGGCTTCAATTCGATCAAGTCTACCTAAAGGGATTGGTTTGGTTGAGAGAAGGCAATGGTCACATGACCTTGTTAGGGTTGATCTACCACTATAGGCACACCACATGCAATCACAGCAACACAAAGCAATCAAGACAAGCAAATTCACAATCAAATCAATCACAAGAGTTCATACAAGATCCAAATCAAGAAAAGCAACACAAATCAAGAAAATCCATCTACAAACCCTAGAAACGAAAGTCTACTACTCACAAGTCATGGATCTGTCCAGATATACAAGAAAAGAGATAGAGAAAGTCATGAAAGAACTAGATTGAAGATCGGGAATGGAGAAGGTGTAGATCCGTCGATTCTCGCCTCTTCCTCTTCCTTGATCTTCTCCTCTTGCTCCTTTGCTCTCTTTCTCTCTTTCACTGAGCTCTCAATCTGGAATGAAGTGGAATCCCCGAAAATGGAGAGATCCCCCGCTTTAAATAGCCTCTGCCAAGATTTGAATTCTGTCAGGCGGCATCTATGTACGGCCCGTACCAAGGTGGTACGGCCAGGCCGTACAAGATGGGAAAGAGGCTGGATCGGCTAAGTCTGGTAAGGGCCGTACCAAATCTGGTAAGGGCCGTACCAAGTCTGGTAAGGGTTGTACCAAATCTGGTAAGGGCCGTACCAAATCTGGTAAGGGCCGTACCAAGCCTGGTAAGGGTAGGCCGTACCAAGTCTGGTAAGGGTAGGCCGTACCAAGCCTGGTAAGGGCCGTACCAAGGTGGTACGGCCAGGCCGTACCAAGCCTGGTAAGGGTCGTACCAGGGAGTCCAAAAACGCCGTTTCTTCGTGTATTTTGCTCCAATCCTGCAGAAAACAAACAAACTCTCAACAGTACCAAATTCTAAGGATATATCAATGAAATGCACATGATTTTGACAATTTAGAACGTGAATTTGGTACGAAATCAAGTCAAATATAGGCTAAATATGCGAGGTATCAAATTCCCCCAAGCTGAACTCTTGCTTGTCCTCAAGCAAAGATCTGTTCTTTGTTACCGGGTTGAACTCTAAATGCAAGTTAAGTTCCTAAATGTGAAAATTTACATGAATTGCTTAAATCAAGAACCTCGAGAATCTTTATGGTATGATTTGGACTTTCCTTGATCAATTTTGATTCACCCCACAAATTGACTAATCAAACTTCAAGTTCTAGAATGTTTTAATACTTGCAAAGCTGAATACTCGAATTGATCAATCTATCATTCTTTTACTAAAACCAAGCTCTCATTTGTGGAGATTTTCCCTTTTTCTCCCCCAAGCTTGGAACAAACTTAGGTTAGCAAGTCCCGGACTTCGTGTGTTGATATATGCAAAAGTTATTTTTTTTCTTTTCTAAATTTGGGAGACGAGCTCAAAGGCGCCCAATAGGACTTATTGCCAGTACTCTTATTTTCTCCATCCTTTATTTATTTCTTTTTTTCTTTTCTAAATTTGGGAGACGAGCTCAAAGGCGCCCAATAAGACTTATTGCCAGTACTCTTATTTTCTCCATCTTTTTATTTTATTTTATTTTTCTTTTGCACATACCATGAATACACACATCCATTGGTATTCATTCATACCAATGAATATCCAAATCTATCTTTATTTAAAATCTCCATTTCCCTATTTAAAAGGCACAGTTCAGTTTCAAAAATTGATTTTTGATACAATTCAAGTTTTCATCCTTTCAAGTTCTCAAAACATCCCTTCCTAATCAGTTCTTTGATCAATTATGAGGTTAGTTCTAATTATTCAAAGTCATCCAAATCACAACCAAAATTGTTCGAACAAGTCCTTAACCCAAGCAATCACACAAATTTATCACCTAAAAATGCAAATTTTGGAAAAATAAACATGACCTAAATGCAGATACAGTTTTCTTTTATTCACCCCCCCAAGCTTGAATGAAGCATTGTCCTCAATGCTTGAATTCACACAAGAAAAAGTAAATAGAAGAAAATATGGAAACTAACCAGACATGAAGTGAAGGGTGAGGCGGGGGCGCCTCACTGGTTGGTGGGAGGTGGATCGGGTGGTTTTTGGTGGAGCGCCTTGTCGAATGTGTCGGAGGGATACACCATTCTTTCCTCATAAGGGTCGGGTGGTTTTTTCTTTCTAACACACCAAGGAACATAATGCATCGACCAGGTTGGTTGTGCACAGCCCGTATGATGGTCTGCATGGTCCGTGTGTCTGTGATCATCCGCTGGTAAGGTCTTGTGCATGCATGTGGCTGGGTTCGTGCTCATCAGCTTCTCGATCAAGCTCGCGATCACATTTTGCTGAGTTTGGAAGTCCTCAAAGTGTCCAGCAGTGCAATACGGGGGCAAATCTGAATGGAGCGTTGTGTTCTCAAACACTTGCAAAAGAAAAATCCACCCCATATCTTTCAAGTCTTTGATCGAGCACCCGATCGCGCTTATGTGAGCTTTCAATTTCCCCAAGAGTGTGGCCGTCCGATCAGGGTTGAGATCTGCATTTACAATCACAGGACAGGCTTTATCTGGGTCGAGGAACTCGTACCTGAAGTTTACTGGAAGAGGCTTGAGTTCAGGGGTCGGACTCTCTGTTTGGATTTTGACGCGGCTCGCGTCTGGTGCAATCGGCTCGCGTGCGGACCCCACGTGGGTTTCATCCGACCCGCTTCCTCTGGTCTCCAGGTCTTCAGGTTGTGGCATGCGACTCGCGTGAGATTCATGCGGCCCGCATCCAGGTTCTCCCAGGTCGACAGTGGTCACATCTGCTCCATACACTGATTCCAACTCGCTTGTTTCAACCTGCAACTCAGAGCTTGATGCGAGTCGCATCTCTGGAATGCGGGTCGCGTCAGATGGGATCTGACCTGTTAGGTTGGCTGGTTCCTTGTATTGGGCCCCACTTCTAAGAGAGATTGCCTTTACCTCTCCTCTTGGGTCTGGTTCTGGTTGAGCGGGTAGCTTTCCAGGTTGAGGTTGGCTCGAGGTGACTATGTGACTCAACTGCTCCAGCAACTTATTCTGAGCAGCTAGTTGAGTAGACATAGATTGCATTTGATCCCACATGATTTGATTCATTTTCCTTTGCTCGTGTGCGAAGTCACTCACGGCGGGATCAATGTACGGCTCGGGTGGATCGGATTGGAATGAGCAATTGTTTGAGTTATCGAATGATGCATTGTTGTAGAAATTGCTACCGTAGTTGCTGAGATAGTTGACCTGTTCGGTTTCCTCATCCCAATCCGCCAGTGGGCAATACTCGTAAGAGTGCCTCCTATCCCCACATATGGCACATGGCTGTGGTTGATGGTTACCGATTGCCTTCATGCTCATTTTGATTAGAGCCTCTTGCATGGCCTCCTCCAACTCGGCAGCTCTAGCATATAGAGCTGTGATCTGATCAACCCTGTATCGACCGCCTCCTCCTCCTCGAGAATTGTCGTGGCCGAACCACTGTTGGTATGTTTCCATAGCGTCTTGAGCTTCTCTGTCTCTTCCACGTGAGTCGCGTCGGTTGTGATGCGGGGTGCGTCGAGAGGTGGTTGTGCAGGAAGAGCTGTGTTCCTGTGGTAAGAGAAAAATAAAAGAAAAAAGATACAAATTAAAATCTAGATTAGCTAAGATAAGCAAAAATCCAGAAAATGGTAGCCGTCCCCGGCAACGGCGCCAAAAACTTGATCGGCGTAAAGCGCAACACAAGTTTCGGTACGCTTGGGAGCGTACCTTTTAAACCTCGGTTACACCTTCCGATTAGGGTTGCAAGTGCACAACCCTATCGAGGAGTATAATCGGGTATCGATCCACAGGGACGGTTTCTTTATCTAGAATTTTACTTAGCTTAGCTAAAGACTAGAAGTGAGAAAAAGGGGTTTTGGTGTTTAATTTTCCTAAGGAATCAACTCAAGCAATCACACAATGATATAGAATAGTAAATGTGCAAGAAAAGGTATAAACTGTGTTTTGATTTGGGATAAAAGGTGTTTCAAGGGTTTCAGACTTCATCTCTGATTTGCCTCTAGTGGTACGGCCCTTACCAAGTTGGTACGGCCAGGCCGCACCAACCTGGTATGACCAAGCCGTATGGGGCTTGGTACGGGTAGGCCGCACCACTCTTGTAAGGGCCGTACTGGTTTACCAGAACAGAGCTTACAAGTTCGAGTTGATGCATTTCTTGCTGGTACCTCGTATTAAACTCTTGATAAAGGTTCAATTGACCATACCTAAGGTTCCTAAACCTCAACTCTCGTTTGTTGGTTCAAGATCTAAGTTTTGGATTCAATTCTTCACCTTCTAGGGTTTCTAAACCTCAACTCTCGTATTTTGGTCCAGATCCTCTAGTTGATTGATTGGAGATCTAAGGTAACCTCTAATCTGTCGATTAGAGGAGAATTCAACCTTTCGGCTTCAATTCGATCAAGTCTACCTAAAGGGATTGGTTTGGTTGAGAGAAGGCAATGGTCACATGACCTTGTTAGAGTTGATCTACCACTATAGGCACACCACATGCAATCACAGCAACACAAAGCAATCAAGACAAGCAAATTCACAATCAAATCAATCACAAGAGTTCATACAAGATCCAAATCAAGAAAAGCAACACAAATCAAGAAAATCCATCTACAAACCCTAGAAACGAAAGTCTACTACTCACAAGTCATGGATCTGTCCAGATATACAAGAAAAGAGATAGAGAAAGTCATGAAAGAACTAGATTGAAGATCGGGAATGGAGAAGGTGTAGATCCGTCGATTCTCGCCTCTTCCTCTTCCTTGATCTTCTCCTCTTGCTCCTTTGCTCTCTTTCTCTCTTTCACTGAGCTCTCAATCTGGAATGAAGTGGAATCCCCGAAAATGGAGAGATCCCCCGCTTTAAATAGCCTCTGCCAAGATTTGAATTCTGTCAGGCGGCATCTATGTACGGCCCGTACCAAGGTGGTACGGCCAGGCCGTACAAGATGGGAAAGAGGCTGGATCGGCTAAGTCTGGTAAGGGCCGTACCAAATCTGGTAAGGGCCGTACCAAGTCTGGTAAGGGTTGTACCAAATCTGGTAAGGGCCGTACCAAATCTGGTAAGGGCCGTACCAAGCCTGGTAAGGGCCGTACCAAGGTGGTACGGCCAGGCCGTACCAAGCCTGGTAAGGGTCGTACCAGGGAGTCCAAAAACACCGTTTCTTCGTGTATTTTGCTCCAATCCTGCAGAAAACATACAAACTCTCAACAGTACCAAATTCTAAGGATATATCAATGAAATGCACATGATTTTGACAATTTAGAACGTGAATTTGGTACGAAATCAAGTCAAATATAGGCTAAATATGCGAGGTATCAGAGCTCATTCTCTGGCTTAGTATTAGCTTTTAATTGACCTTTACTGTATTAGTTCATTCTATTTTTCTGATGTACAAACAATTTGAGTTATCAATTAATGTGCATCGAAATACTATGATGCTATAGGATTGTAGTTTATGGTGGTAAAGATGTAAATTTTTGTATACAATTTGACATTGCCTGATCATTCCCTTGATAATTAAGCTTAAATTTAGCTCTCAAGTGAAAATTTATTTTCATTCCCTTGATTGTAGTTTATGGTGTTGCAGAGAGGTCTGTATGATTTTTAACTTTACATGATGTACTTACTAATTTTATTGGTTTCATTAGTAAGTTTATAGGATTTTTGCCATTACATATGATAAATAAGTTAATTGTGTAGGATACATCTGTCAATGTTATAAGATACATCTGTTATTTTATAGGAAACATCAGTTAACTATATTAGTTATATCAGTTATTTTACATGATTTATTTTGCACATACATAAGATACATCTATTAATTTCATTGATTAGATAAGTTATTTTACAGGATTGTTTTTATCACCTATATAGTATACATTATTTAATTTTATAGGATACATCAGTTATTTTGCTTGATTGATTTTAAAGGTACATAGGATATATCAGTTAATTTTATATGATACATTAGTTATTTTGCTTGATTGATTTTGCAGATTGTTGAAATGGTTTTTACAATATGGAGGAGAGAGATGAGAAAGTGGCAATATGGAGGAGATATGAGGAGACGATCTGAGAGATGCGATATGGAGGAGAGATGAGAGCGAGGTAATCTGGAGTATTAATTTTATTAATTTTACATTATTCACCTTGTGGTTTTACAATATACATCTTGTGATTTTACAGTATTCATCTTTGTTGAACGATGATGTATTACAATTTGCAATTGTTATTTTTATAGTTAACATTATACATAGATTTGTTTTATAGTTTACATCTGTCAGTTTTACAATATTAAAATTTTACAGTTTGTATATTTGTTCTTATATTTTAAGTTGATAGTTCTAATTATAGTATTGAAATTTTGTATTTTTTACATTTTGTTTTATCGTTTTCATCTGTTTATTTTACATTATTGAAATTTTATAGTTTATACTTTTTATTTTCACAATTTAAGTTGACAATTTTACAGTATTGAAAATTGATACTTTTTAAATTTTATTTAATAGTTTTTATCTGCTAATTTTACATTGTTGAAAATTTATAGTTTTTACGTTTTGTTTTCACAGTTTAAC
Source organism: Carex rostrata (assembly GCF_964058835.1). Lineage (NCBI taxonomy): Eukaryota > Viridiplantae > Streptophyta > Magnoliopsida > Poales > Cyperaceae > Carex > Carex rostrata. The sequence continues at coordinate 13,424,942 of NC_135923.1, forward strand.
TTGATATTTTTACAATATTGAAAATTGATATTTTTTTAAAAAAATTATTTTATCGTTTTCATCTGTGAATTTTGCATGACTGCAATTTTATAGTTTGTACATTTTATTTTTATAGTTAAAGAGATCAATTTTACAGTATTCATTATTTTGATGATTTATTTGTGTGTTCATTAAATAAAGAAAAAAAATATTCGAAAAATTTAATTTTGCCTTAAATAACTGCCAATAACTAACACTAACAGTCAATAACTTCCTATAACAGTAATTTCCGAAAGTACACTTGAAAGTACATTTTTTTGTTCTGTTGTACAAGTTGCAATTTGTTTCTAACAATCTTGGAACCACTTTGAATACTAGATGGTTGATATTTTATTAACTGACATATTTTATGTGATATATTGTATTATTATACGACATGTAGAAGTAGTTTTACAGTATTCGTGCAAATGAAAGCTGTGGACAAATGGTGGACAAAAGGCTGTGGACAATTAGACGTTTCCTTTTGCTATTAAGTATGGCTTAGATACCACTAACAAATTATTTGGTGTCAAAATCACTATGTAATTTTTTTATTCCGAATATAAATATCATTGCTCGTTATTGTTTTACTGATATCCACCTGCGTAGTGCTAATCATTACCTAAAATAATGAGCCCTTGAGTTAATAATGTAGCAAATAAACTGTTTAGGTACAAAAGCAGTCATTGCTCTTGGGTATAATGCTATTAAAATTTTATATTTAATAATTTTGTAAAAGTTAAAATATTTAGAAAATTTGACGTTGAATTTGGAAGAAAAAAAAAAAAAAAACAAACAAGAAGGTTGGTCTAGGGAAATCCATCCCTGTGAAACCACTTGGTTGCACCTATCTCATAAAATCAGTAGAAAATTATTTGGAAATTCACCATCAGATTTCCTAAATATTTAATCTAGGAATTAATTTTGATCAGCAAATTTTTTTTCTGACGACACTAACGGAGAAACAATAATACTATTAGAAAATGCGAATGGATGATTTGGGATTTTCAGAAATGTAGTATTATGAAATATATTTGTTTTCCACGCATTGAACGCAGATCATTTTCCATTGCGTAACTTCTGATTTCTGTTCTCTATCTTTTTTTACTCGAACAGTAGGTTTCAATTTCATGCATCCATCAAGAATTAAAGATTGCCCAATGATTTTCTTTTCTACAACATCCTTTATCTCAATCGATCGGAGCCGTTCTTATTTAATTGTTACAATTAGAAACACTATGCTTAGGATGAGAGGTAGAATAGAGAGAGTTGACCCTATGAAGAAGTATTAATTGTACTCTAGAGAGATTTTATTTCATAATTAGAGTTATGTAATTAGTGTCCTTGTAAATTACTTTTTTTTTATCAAATATATACTCAGCAATTGCTTACAACCTTAATATATATATATATATATATATATTTCAAATATTTATTTCATTATATATTGCTTATGTATTTTTAGTCCATAGTTTAATTGTTACAAAAATTATTACCGATATTGAGAACTTTATTGTATATTCAATACCTGCCAATTTTATTGTTGTAAATAGTTTAGCATATAAACTATTTTTACTTTGGTTTCTGATATTTATTATCATTAAGCTTGGTTGACAGTTCCGTAGAATTATAAACTATTGCTATATTGTTAAGAATATAAAAGTCATTTCTGCGTAATCAGAAATGATATTTTATAAGTTTCTCAAAAGCGAAGGTCTTCTTTGTTTGTCTTCAATAATGATTCTCATAATCCTACTCTTTTACCAAAAGTTTTTTTTTTTTTTTTTTTGATTTGAAAGCTCTCTTTTACCTTTCTTATTTTTCCCTTTGTTGGTTGGATGGCCAGAGTTAAAGGTCAGTGAAGGGAACAATGCTCAAAATTAAATTGAATTTAGTTATATTTGTTTTCTAATTTTGGTAATCCACCTGTATGCCCAATAACAATCACTAATTCTTATCTAAATAGTTAATTTTCACTCAGCACTATATATATATACAGTACTCTGTGTAAATATAGAACCGCTTTTTTCGCAGTTAGAAGAATGCTACTGAGAAGAAATACAAAGAGACCATTAACAAAAGAGAGAGGAGATTTGAGATAACAAATTATGGCACGTGAAACGGCTATTTCATCTATGCTATCTCGATGCCTGTACGCTTCTCGAAAAATTCTCAGTCCTCTCCTGCGTAAGACTCTTGTTTTATTCTCTCCATTTTTATTTGTTTATTAAAAATCTGGGTATATTTTTGGGGAGCTTTCAATGCTTGTACCCAATGATAGTCAATATTTACGCATTCCTCACTATGGAAATTTAATCACCCCAATTTTTTCTGTTAAATATATATTTTTTTGGATAAATATTTAGCACATAAATTTTGTAGCGATTATTTAGAAAGAGATGACAGTGAATTAGTTCACAATGTTGGTAATCGTACAAATTTTTGTTATTTAACTCTGCAATCTAACTTTTCAAATATTTGCCATACAATGTGTTTCATATAATATGAAAATTAAATAAGAATTGTTAAATATTCGCTGCAGAATGAAATGACAATGGATTAATGGGAATTTATTTTAGTCTAAACTAAAAAAATGATTTTAGTCAACAAGTTAATTTATTAGGGTAATGATTTCATCCCCTTTCCAGTCCCCTATCTGTCTCCCCCTTAATTAACGGTTTATGATAGTTAATTAATGCAATAATTAGTGGTCCCCCGCTAACTATAATTGGAAATCCCCTGCTGAACTTCAAATTTTCCTTCTCCGTGGCTTCCTTCTCCGAGTCTCTTTCTCGACATGGTGCACCGTCGAGATCCGGCAAGAAGAGCGTGGTGCACCGTCAAGATCCAGCGAGAAGAGAGAGCGTGGTGCATCGTCGAGATCCGACGAGGAGAGCGTGATGCACCGTCGAGATATGACGAGATCCGACGAGGAGAGAGTGGTGCACCGTCAAGATTCGGCGGGGAGAGCATGGTGCACCATTGGAGGGGGTCCATGCTAGCCTAGCGAAAGTTGTCACAGTGGAACATATGAATATTTTATTAGTTAGATATGAATACTTAATTTGTTAGATATGCATACTTCATGTTAGATATGAATACTTCTTGGAAGAGGTGGAGTGAGAGAGATGAATCTGACGTTTGAATGTTGAATTGTATAAATTATTTCGAACATGTATGAATACTTCATTTGTTAGATATGAATACTTTATTTGTTAGATATGCATTTCTGTTATTAGATATGAATATTTGTTAGAAGAGGTGTTCAAGAAGGGTCTGACTTTGAATTGTATAAATTATTTTAAACATGTATGAATACTTCATTAGTTAGATATGAATACTTCATTTGTTAGATATGCATTCATGTTGTTAGATATGAATATTTCTTAGAAGAGGTGTTCAAGAAGAAGGGTCTGACTTTGAATTTTGTATTGTATAAATTATTTCAAACATGTATGAATACTTCGTAATCATCAGTATGAATACTTCATTTGTTTATATATGAATACTTATTTAGTTAGATATGAATAATATATATATTCGCTGTAGTGGTCTCCAATCTTGGCAAATGTCGCTTTTAGATGGTTGCGGTCCCCAATCCAGGCTATCACAAGACGTCAGCGGTTCCTCTGGTCGTTACTAGTCCCCTCCAGTTTGTGTTTACATATGACAAATATTATAAATAATAAGTATGAATACTATAAATTCGTAGGTATGAATACTATACGTTTTAACTGTTAACTCAGAGTATGAATACTCCCATATTAGATGTCGGAGTCAGTTAGTGGTCTCCTGTCGAAAATTGTTTGTCTTTTAGTGCGGGAGACGTTTAGGTGACTGATATGGATGTACTGTTAGTTGTTTCCAATTTATTATCAATAGATTCCGACTCTGAAAATTATTTGAAACATTTGTCTATATCTTGGTTTTGTTAATTTATTATCAATAAATTCTAACCCTGAGAAAAATTCGAAACATTTTTTATATCTTGGTTTTAATATTACTGCGTAGTTGCTAGATTTTGAACCGTCTTCACTTCTTTACAGAACATCCCATTAAAGCTGTTATGTGTTCCATAATTAATATTGAACCTGATCCTAAAAAGAAATAATTACTACCTGAGAATCTGACAAGCAGTTCAAATGGTAAATTATTAGAATAATTTTTAAGAGTTCTAAGACTGCTGGCAAATAAAAAAGATGGATATACATGGCTACACCACTAATGATACATAGTACACTATTGTTGTTGCTTTATTTTTACATATTCTTTGCTAATTTGTTGTCATATAGTTTGACGTTCTAACTTCGTTGGCATTACTTTTTATTTTCTGTGATCTAAAAGTAGTATAAACAAAAAAAAAACAAAACTTATATCTTAGTTTTCATATTTATTTGAGATTTTCGACAGCTCCAATCGTAAATTCACACCTTAGACAAGAAAATCTGGGTGAACAAAATAGTCCTTTTGTAACTAATTTTCTCAGACACTTCACATTTCCTTTCTGCATATTGAGATTTTAAACTGTTGACAAGAAATAAAAAGCTAAGGGACTAAGTTTTATATAAGAACTCATGTTTAATAAAATGAAAAAAGATCTGACTATTTGATTGGTTTTATACACTCTTCTAGAAAGTAAGCTCGGAGTAGCACCAGGAATTTCCCAAAGGTTCAGTACTTCGACTGCCATAGAAGATCCGATCACACCTCCAGTTCAAGCAAATTACACACAACTCCTCATCAACGGACAGTTCGTCGATGCAGCTTCAGGTAAGTCTAATTCAACTAGCTTTACATAAAACCCAAATTTAAATGAAGAGAGATTGTGGTAATGTAACACTTGAGTATTAATTAATTTTATCTTTTTTTTTTTTTGAAGATTAGCGAAATAAACCGACTAATGAATTAATTATTCTTATCAATGTGTGCTTGTCTTGGGTTATCAATTTATCAACAATGTCTTTTTATTTTATTTTTTTTGAAAAAGCTGATAGGAGCTACCAGTAGATTTTATCACCAATGTCAACACGTAATCAAGTACTTGTGTGGTACTATTATGTACTGAGATGATCTTCATATTTTATTGGAAGCCGTACTCAATGAGAGATTGAGAGCATGAAGAAGAGAATTGCACATTAAAAATTTCTACTATTTTCTGTTGTACTGACATTGAGTTCAACATTGGCATAATTGCTTGCATACACATGTAAAATTGCCAGTTCTGATTTCCCTGTTCTTCAAGGGATATATATGATATTGTTAATTTCTTTTGTGAACAATACATGAGAAACTTATGGCTTCTTTTATTGTGCTGTTACCCATCCACCACAATTCTCAAACAACTGATTGAAACTTTATTAGCTGTAAAATTGCACATAGACAGACCCCCTAAAATTTTAGAAGTTTCTATTTGAATTAGCACTGTAATTTTCTTTATTTCTTCTTTCAGAAAATAAATCTTACATGTTAATTCTTTACCAGGAAAAACATTCCCAACCCTGGACCCACGCACAGGGGAGGTGATTGCACACATGGCAGAAGGAGATGCAGAGGATATAGAATGTGCGGTCAAAGCTGCACGCAAGGCATTCGATGAAGGTCCATGGCCAAAGATGCCAGCTTATGTATAAATTCTCTTTACTATTACTTTTATGTTGTTTAATAAATTACTAATTTTCACTGTCATGATTATACTATGCATATGAATTCCAACATCTTACATTGAATTTTTTGTCCAATTGAGATGATTAAACAGTAACTAAAACCACAACAGTTGGATATAAGTTGGGAATGGTTTTGCAGCTGATGCTCTTGTGCATAATAAATTCTATCACATAAAACCTAAAATGCATCTATATAACAGATGTCCAGTGATAAGCAGTGAGTAGAGAGAGATGGAGAGGAAAGGATTGTCAGGAAAAGGTCTCAAACTAACTTAAGACTACCTCTCTGAATGGTTGTCTCGTTTGATTATGATCTCACTGGCAATGATTAAACAAAATATAAACGGCTTAAGTTTCAGTAGCACTCTTTCCAACTAAGAAAATAAAACATATACAACCCACCCGAAATGGAGCCTAAGCTCTAAGCTCACCATTCAACCTACAGCCCGACATTTGCGACATTTTTCTTTACTGCTTTGACATCTAAATCAGCTCCAACCACATGTCTTTTGCAAAACATTGCTAAGTACTTCTGAATCATTTTTAACTATGATTATATGAGAAACATTGCAAACCGTATTTCAACATAAAAAAAGTTAATAGTAAAATTTAATGACACCCTGAAGGAATGTAGACTGCCTATGTAAATGAGATAAAATTATGATTTTAAATACTGAAACCAGCTTTTTCGGGTGACAGGAAAGATCACGCATCTTGTTTAGATTTGCGGATTTGATCGACAAGCACAATAATGAGCTGGCGGCACTGGAGTCATGGGATAATGGGAAGCCATTTGAACAGTCGGCAAAGATAGAGGTTCCTATGATGTCTCGCATCATTCGTTACTATGCTGGTAATTTATACTGTTAGTTTTCTTTCTTAATTATTTTTTAAAAAATTATATGATGTAACAAAATTTTGTACTTAAATTATCTTATTATTGGAACTTTGCAAAATTTCATAGGATGGGCTGACAAAATACACGGGTTGATTGTCCCGAGTGATGGGCCTCACCATGTGCAGGTATTGCGCGAGCCCATCGGTGTGGTGGGTCAGATCATCCCCTGGAACTTCCCTCTCCTCATGTTTTCCTGGAAGGTGGGTCCTGCTCTGGCATGTAGCAATACTGTGGTGCTCAAATCTGCTGAGCAGACTCCACTCACTGCTCTTTACGCGGCCATGCTGTTGCATGAGGTCAGTCAGTTCATAGTTGACCATCTCCTTGTTTAAATTCTGGATAATAATGTTTCCATTTTGTAAATTTAAAATGTTTCAGGCCGGGCTACCTGATGGCGTGTTGAATGTGGTGTCAGGTTTTGGGCCCAAAGCTGGTTCTGCTCTTGCTGGCCACATGGATGTTGATAAGGTACATCTCTAAAATAACTTCTCACATGCAGTTATATATTTTTCCTTGAACAATAGTTTCTTATGCCACCTGCTCAATTTCAGAAAATTATTAAGAATTCGGATAGAAGAATTACTAATCAAAGAGAGTTAGTTCTAAGACTTGTTGTTTGTAGTTCATAATTCCAACTCTTAATAATAGTTTCTTTTTCTTTGTTGAGATTGCTTTCACGGGGTCAACTGCTACTGGAAAAATCATACAAGAACTGGCAGCTAAAAGCAACATAAAGGCAGTGACACTAGAGCTTGGAGGCAAATCTCCTTTTATTGTCATGGATGATGCTGATGTTGATCAAGCTGTTGAGCTTGCACATTTTGCTATTTTCTTCAATCAGGCAAATGAACCTTTCTCTTAAAAAAAAAAATAATAAATGTCTATCTTGGGAGTTAGCATGAGGGAAAATTATAATCATTTGTTTCTCCTTTTTTTAAGGGACAATGCTGCTGCGCTGGGTCCCGCACATTTGTGCATGAACGCTTGTATGATGAGTTTGTCGAGAAGGCAAAAGCACGTGCCTTGAAGCGTGTTGTTGGTGACCCATTCAAGGAGGGAGTCGAACAAGGACCCCAAGTAATAATTTGTTTCATATTCAGAACTTCTGATTTTCCTAACAAAAAAATATCTAATGAATATTTGTGTAATCAGACTATCTTGGCTATCAAAACTTGAGATTTGAGGTCTGGGTAAATTTGTCAGAATTTCTCTAGGACAGAAAATTTCCAACTTTTTGACAGATCTCGTCATCTCGAATTTGTCTTTTACATAGGTTCTTCTATGGTACCAGTTCCTTTTGATCTTCAATTTAACCCATTTTGTGCTGGAAAACCTAAGTTAATTGTAATTATGCAATTAAACAACAAGAAATAATCTATTTGACAAAGACCAATTTGAATTTTGCAGATCGATAACAAACAACTCAACAAGATTTTGGGATACATCAAGTCTGGCATTGACTCTGGTGCCACCCTTGTGACAGGAGGAGAAAGAGCAGGAACCAAGGGTTTTTACGTCCAGCCCACCGTATTTTCTGATGTCAAGGTATATCTTTATAAAATTCCTTTTACTTTATTTTTCTCAAGTTTATTTCAGAGATTATTTCCTCTTTTTATAAGCCAATTAAATGTAGCTTATTCTTGCTCAAACAATAATTAAATACAGCATTACAGCTTATTCTTTGTGTTATTGTAGTGATGTCTTTGATGAATTTACAGGATGAGATGACCATAGCACAAGAAGAGATTTTCGGTCCGGTTCAAACCATTCTCAAGTTCAAGTAAAGCTAATAACTACTTGTGATTTCTAATATTACCTATTTACATATACTCATCTTCCAACTAGTAAAATGTTTGGATCTATCACTGATAAATCATATTTTCTGTGATATATTATATAGTTGAAACCGGTTGCTAGCAAAATTCAAGAGATCAATTTAGTCAAGTGTTTTCTCTAGCCTAAGATACCTTTTCTAAACCAGCCTATGGTCCAACCAAAGTCCCAAAATACCCTTCTCAAAGATCTGACTTACAAGTTAGAACGTTCCCTTTTCTTTTGAATAACAGGGATTTGAATGAGGTGATACAGAGGGCCAATGCGACCCCGTACGGGTTGGCGGCCGGAGTGTTCACAAACAATCTGAACTCCGCAAACACGCTGATGCGAGCACTGAGGGCAGGGACGGTGTGGATCAACTGCTATGACACATTTGACGCAGCGATTCCGTTTGGTGGGTACAAGATGAGCGGCATCGGCAGAGAGAAGGGCTTGGACAGCCTCAATAACTACCTCCAGATCAAAGCTGTTGTCACTCGTTTAAACAACTATGCTTGGTTGTGATGTTTCCCGGCATTACCAGACTTGTCATGGTCTTTTGAGAAGGAGGATGATTTGGAATTTCACACAAGCTTATAAATAATTAGTCAATACTTTTTAGAAATAAATCCATTTTATGTTTGAGCTTTAGTTTTCATGAAAAAAACTACACAATCTGCATCTATATTCAATTTCACACAAGCAAGAAAGGTATAGTAGAGACTAGCCTTTAGTTTAGTGGCAAAGGCAATGTTCTCTGTGTGGAAGGTTGAGATTCGAAACATGAAGGAATAATTATTTGTATATGTTAAATAGTTGGATAATTTAACTTCCAACCTTTATTAAAAAAAATATAGATATAGTAACTTCTAATACCATCTTTCTCTTCCTCTTTAATTTATAGCCTCCATATATTATTTATATTATATTCTGTTTGATTTTATATTATCTATTGATTTTTTGCTATTGAGTATGGCTTAAATACCACTAACAACTTAATATTTGGTGTAAAAATCACTATGTAAAATTTTTTATTCCGAATATAAATATCATTGCTCGTTATTGTTTTACTGATATCCACCTACGGAGTGCTAATCATTACCTAAAATAATGAGCCCTTAAGTTAATTATGTAGCAAATAAAATGTTTAGGTACAAAAGCAGTCATTGCTCTTGGGTATAATGCTATTTAAATTTTATATTTAATAATTTTGTAAAAGTTAAAATATTTAGAAAATTTGACGTTGAATTTGGAAGAAAAAAAAACCAAGAAGGTTGGTCTAGGGAAATCCATCCCTGTGAAACCACTTGGTTGCACCTATCTCATAAAATCAGGAGAAAATTATTTGGAATTAATTTTTTTAAATTCACCATCAGATTTCCTAAAAGTTTAATTTAGGAATTAATTTTGATCAGCAAAATTTTTTCTGACAGGACTAACGGAGAAACAATAATACTATTAGAAAATGCGAATGGACGATTTGGGATTTTCAAATAGGTTAGCACAGGTTATAGACCCATTAATAGATGATTCCCAAGCAGCCTTTGTTAAGGGTAGACTTATAGGGGATAACATAATTATTGCCCATGAAATCTTACACCAGACTAGAATCACCAAACAACAAGGCATATTACTCAAATTAGATTTTGAGAAAGCCTTTGATAAGGTAAACTGGGACTTTCTTTTTGAAATCTTAATAGCAAGGGGTTTTGGAAACCTTTTTATTAATTGGATTAGAGACATATTAGTTAGTGGCAGAACCTGTGTATCCCTCAATGGAAACCAAGGATCCTATTTTCCCTGCAAGAAAGGTCTAAGACAAGGAGACCCATTGTCCCCCCTTTTATTTGATTTAGCTGCAGATGCATTAAATAAAGTACTTAGTAGGGCTCAAACAGCTGGCCTCATTTCTGGTTTAGGATTATTTCCAAACAATTTTAAAGTCCTGAATTTACACTTTGCTGACGATACCCTCCTTTTCCTTGAAGCTAAACCCACCATGATTGAACATTTAAAATTCATACTTTTAGGCTTTGAATCTCTCTCAGGGCTGAAAATTAATTTTGCCAAAAGTGCATTGGTCCCTCTAAACATCTCTCAAGAGCTAGCCAATTCTTTGTCTAGTCAACTTGGTTGCCAACTCACATCTTTGCCAATCACATACTTAGGAGTTCCCCTTCATATGAAGAAACTTAGTACCTCAGATTGGAAACCACTAATTTCCAAAATTGAGAAACAATTGCAATCATGGAAGGGCTCACTTTTATCATTGAGGGGGGCGGGGGGAGGGGGGGGGGGGGGGGGGGGAGGGTAACACTTATCAATTCAGTTATCATTGCCATCCCCTTATACTGGTTATCAATTTATAAAATGCCAGTATTAATTAGAAATATCATAGACAAAATTAGAAGAAAATTTTTATGGTCAAGTTCCACCTCTACCCTTAGGAAAAAATACCACTTGATCAAGTGGGACCATCTTTGTTTGGGCAAAGAACAGGGAGGTTTAGGTATCCTCAACTTAGAGCGAATGAACATATCACTTTTAGCAAAGTGGTGGTTTAGATTCAAGGATCCAACAACAGTTGGCAAATGGAAGGAATTACTTACTTATAAATACAGTCCATCAGGTTTAGATATACCCAGAATTTCTTCCTTCTGGTCTGGTATCATATCTATAAAACATATTGTAGAACTAGGAATTAATAGGGTAATAGGTAATGGCAACGATACCCTTTTTTGGCTAGATAGATGGTCTGGTGAATGTGCCTTATACTGCACTTACCCAAATTTATTCCAAAATGTCCTAAACCCCACAATTACTGTCTCCAGAGCTTATACACATACCAATATTAATATTCAATTCACCAGACAGCTTACTGGTTCACTCCTTACTGAATGGAATATGTTACTCTCTTCCTTACCCTTCTCTTCAGTCTTTACCAATATCTCACAACCAGATAAAATTTTTTGGCGATGGCACACATCAGGACAATTTACAGTAAAATCTTTATACAAATGGCTTGAGTATGGAGGGATTAAAAACACAACTTACACCACACTCTGGAAAACAAAAATCCCCCTTAAAATCAAGATATTCATATGGCTAGTTAAACAGGGCAAAATATTAACTAAAGACAATTTAGCTAAGAAGGGATGGATAGGAGACCAAACTTGTGTTTTCTGTAATGCATTGGAAACTATAGACCATTTATTTGTCACTTGTCCTGTTATCAATTCAATTTGGACCTGGATAGCTTCACACAACAATTTTACTTTTAATTGTGAATGTCTCAATGACCTTTGGCTGCTAGATGCCAGGATACCTTTAAAAGACAGATTCTTAATTGAATTACTTAGGGCTGCAACTATATGGATAATTTGGTTAGCTAGGAATAAAATTTGTTTTAATAGTACTGCCATACCAACTGTTTCTTCCCTAGGTTCTCAAATTATTTCATTAACATCCTTCTGGTGTAAAATTAATTCTGATGATTCTTATTTTAAATTAGAGAAAAGGTTTTTGTCCACAGCCTTCTGTCCACCATTTGTCCACAAACATTATCCACTCCCAGTTTAACTAAATTTGCTCCCCACCGTTAAACCACGGCTCTCATGCCTATTTAAACCTCTCTTCTTCTCCGATCGTTTATTTTCATTTTTTGAATCGATGAGACCGCTCCCTCCGCCACTGTTCTTCCCTTCCGCCCCCCGTCGCCTCCTCGCGCCAGACTCCTCCGCCACTGTTCTTCCCGCCCGCTCCCTACACCGCTCCCTACACTGTCCAGTCAGATCGTCATCGTCAGATCTCACATCTACGTTGAGATCTCACATCTACCTCATATGGCTTCACGTACATGAACGAGACCGTGTGGACAGCCATGGCTGGTGCGGTGGTGCTCGATGCTGACTTTATAGATGGATCTGGAGGCGATATGAAGAAGAAAATCGCTAGTTCATTCAAATAAATTTGGATCTGGAGGCGATATGAAGAAGAAAATCGCTAGTTCATTAAAATCGCTAGTTCATTCAAAATCATTTCGCTAGTTCCCTGATCGGTGTCCTTCGCTCTTCAATCAAGCCCTTCGCTCTTCATTTGTCTCTGTCCTTCATTTGCTTCAATCAAGTACTGGTTCGATTTCGGCTCGCTACTCCGAACAGTGAATGCATTGTTTCAAGCTTTGGTAAGAAATATTGTACATTTCTGATTCATTTTTCCTTTGCAATGTCGATTTTAATTGAGATTACTGACTCGATCTCATTTAATTGAGAAAAGAAATGATAGAGAGGCGATATGGAGTATTGATCTGTTAATTTTAGTGTACTGCCCCGTTAATTTTACAGTATTCATCTTGTCATTTTACAGTATTCATCTTGTGAAAATCTGGAGGAAATAGATGATAGAGAGGTGATATGGAGTATTAATCTGTTAATTTTACAATATTGCCTTGTTAATTTTACAGTATTCATCTTGTCATTTTACAGTATTCATCTTGTGAAAATCTGGAAGAAAGAGATGATAGAGAGGCGATATGGAGTATTGATCTGTTAATTTTATAGTATTGCCCCGTTAATTTTACAGTATTCATCTTGTCATTTTATAGTATTCATCTTGTGAAAATCTGGAGGAAAGAGATGATAGAAAGGCGATATGGAGTATTGATTTGTTAATTTTACAGTATTTATCTTGTAATTTTACAGTATTCATCTTGTAATTTTACAGTATTCATCTTGTGAAAATCTGAAAGAAAAAGATGATAGAAAGGCTTCTTACTCATCCGAACAATATTCAATTGAAAATTCTACTGTATACAAGATTCAATTTTACAGTTCTGTTGATTCAATTTTACAGTATACAAGATTCAATTGTAAATTTTACTGTGTAGAAGATTCAATTTTACAGTATACAAGATTCAATTGAAAATTTTACAGTATACAAGATTCAATTTTACAGTATACAAGATTCAATTTTACAGTATACAATATTCAATTTTACAGTATACAATATTCAATTTTACAGTATACAAGATTCAACCGTGTTAATAACCGCTAATAACTAACTCTAACTGCCAATAACTTCCTATAACTGTAATTTTCGAAAGTACAGTTTGAAAGTACATTTATTTTGTCATGTTGTGCAAGTTGCACTCTTTTTCTAACTATCATGGGACCACTTCAAATAGTTGCTGGATGTTTTGTGATTAAGTGATATATTTTATGTGATATATTGTATAATTATACAGCATGTAGAAGTAATTTTACAGTATTCGCGCAAGTCAAAGCTGTGGACAAATGGTGGACAAAAGGCTGTGGACAATTAGACGCCTCCTAAATATTAACCTTGATCCTTCCAATGGATACCTCTTCTCTGTCTCAGTCAGGCCTTATAATCCTCTCGGAGACCGATACATCCAGGGAGGAAGAGTACAACTGGGATTCCGAGGAAGAACCCTTTCTTGGGTTAGAGGGACCAGACCTGGATGAATATCTCAGAGACATGGCAGCCATTGAAGCACTGGATGCAGCACATTCCTCACACCCAGCTCTTCTAATGCAAGCTCCTCCACAACCTATTGAAACTTGACTTGTTGTTTGTAATATTTTGGTTGTTCTAGACTGTTAATTCTAGCATGATCTAGTTAGTGCTTCCCATATTGTATATGTAGATATTCTTCATATTGCTTCACAATTGAAGAATCATTTAATCATCCTTTAGTATATTTTGTACTGTGCTGTATCATCATTATTGTAAAAACAACTAGTTTCTAATGAAACAGGTGACATTAGTCATTATTATCGAAAAAAATGTAGTACTATCAAATATATTTGTTTTCCACGCATTGAACGCAGATCATTTTCCATTGCGTAACTTCTGATTTCTGTTTATCTTTTTTTACTCGAATAGTAGGTTTCAGTTTCATCCATCAAGAATTAAAGATTGCCCAATGATTTTCTTTTCTACAACATCTTTTATCTCAATCGATCGGAGCCGTTCTTGTTTAATTGTTACAAAAAAGCAGTTCAAGTACGTACCACATTTTTTTAAATCTCAAATGATCTGCGTTTAATGCGTGGATTAATCGGATACAAAACTAGAGTATAAATATATGTTTAAACAAGACAATTTCTCGAAAAAGACTTATACTATTAAATAAGACTGCGATGGATATCTACAATTAGAAACACTATGCTTAGGATGAGGGGTAGAATAGAGAGAGTTGACCCTATAAAGAAGTATTAATTGTACTCTAGAGAGATTTTATTTCATAATTAGAGTGATATAATTAGTGTCCTTGTAAAAAACTTTTTTTTATCAAATTTATACTCAGTAATTGCTAACAACCTTAAAATATATATATATAGAGAGAGAGAGAGTTAGGCTGGGGTGCTATGGATAGCATAGAGGCCTCTATGCTACGGCTCAATATTCGAGTTTTCAAAATCCAAACGGTCGATCCGAACTGTTCATCTTATTCTCCATATTAATATCTGCTTGGAGACCAAATTTTACATTTTTCTAAATTTTTTTACTATTTATTAAGTATTTTACAAAATTGTTGATCCAACGGTGGCTGCACAAAACAGTAAAACCGTTGGATTAGCAATTTTCAAAGTGACTTAATAAATAGTAAAAAAATTCAGAAAATTATAAAATTTGGTCTCCAAGCAGATATTAATATGGAGAATAAGATGAACGGTTCGGATCGACCGTTTGGATTTTGAAAACTCGAATATTGAGCCGTAGCATAGAGGCCTCTATGCTATCCATAGCACCCCAGCCTAACTATATATATATATATATATATATATATATATATAGAGTACGGCTAACGCGCTTCCTCTAGCATATGGGCCGAAATGCTTCCGGTAGAAATTTGAAATTTTAAAATCCAAAAAGTCGATCTAAACCGTTCATCTTCTTCTCCATATTAATATCTGCTTGGAGACCAAATTTTACATTTTTCTGAATTTTTTTACTATTTATTAAGCCACTTTGAAAATCGCTGATCCAACGGTCGCTTCTGATTTTTACTGTTTGGCAAGCCACCGTTGGATCAGCAATTTTCAAAGTGGCTTAATAAATAGTAAAAAATTTCAGAAAAATGTAAAATTTGGTCTCCAAGCAGATATTAATTGATGTAATTTTGGTAGCTTATCAATTTAATCCCTAATTCTAATACAATTCGGTCACAAGCGTATGACCTTATCGCTTAGTAATTTGGGTATCGAACCACAGAGAGGTATTGTAAGTACTGGTTTCCCGGTTTTCAGTAATCTAGACAAGCAAATATTGAGTGGTTTTCTTTTAAACTTAATTATAAAAATGCTGGATGAATTAACTAAATGCAGAATGAATTATAAACTAATGCAGACTAAATTCCAGAAACTCAGCCTAAATTCCAGACAGAATGCAGATTGAATTATCTGAATGCAACAGAATGCAGATTGAACTCCAGAAACAGTAAATAACGAGAAAAATCAGAGAGAATGAATATCTAGGGTTATGGTTTCACTATGATACTTTTAATTATTTATTTATAATTGTTTTTATAATATTTGGGTTGCAATTATTGAGGGGGTGTTATCCTAAGGTAGATGTTTATCCACTTTCGTGGCTTCGCACCGTATCTAGATTAAATAGGTCTCCTACGTTCGTGGCTTACCAGTTTTAATCTAAACCCATTAAGCTATTTGATAACCCATGTTTTTCCCCAAAAGCCTTTTGGACTACTTTCGTAGCTCCGAGTACTTAAGTTTGTTTATGTTGTTCTAGCAATTCAATTTCTCATTTCGGTCCATCACCAAATTCACCTAATATTATTTGTATAACTATGATTATTTTAAAAAGTACTTCTAATATAAATTTCTCCTTTCGGTCTCAATTTATTATTAGCGGATCCCTTAATAAAATAAGAAATAATTAAACAAACCAAGCAAGCATTCATAAACAAATCAATATCACAACCACAAATAAAATTCAAACAATTAAATTAACATAACAAAAGTATCAAGTTACTCCCATATCCCTAGATAAAATGTTTAGCCAAGCATAATTTCAACACAAACACAAGTCATATTTGCTTCCATTGAAATCAGAAAAATAACAGAAAAAGAGAATAAAAACTCCCTTAAATCCAGTACAATTCCTTTGCTTCGATTTGCCTCTGGCCGACTTCCCTTCTCTTCAATTCTTTTCTTCTGGCCGATCCTCTCTCCCAGAAATTAAAGTGCAAAGATTAAAAGCAAAAATTAAAATCCAGATGGTGTCGGTTTTGTCCAGAGCCGAAATATATCTCCTCCTCCAATCTAAACTTTTGGTAATTAATTAAATGGGCCAAATCAGCCAGCCATGCAATCCCATCGAAATGCAACTTCTATTGGAAACAAATATGCGTCAGGTGAATCAGCCAACTCAAATGATTTAATTCCTGTAGAAAAGATTATTTCCTCCATTTGTTTCTCCATTCGGCTTGGATCTTTTGTGCACATGCAAATCGTACGGTTTCGTGCTCCAATTCTACAATAATTAACAACTTGCGCAGTATCTTTTGTCTTGACTAACATTAACTAAAATAAAACAAAATGATAAACAAAATAAAACAAAACAAGGTAATTAGGACTAATTTTGGGCTTAATTATATGTCAATTAATGCGTTAAATTATGGTTCATCAAACTCCCCCAAACTTAAACTTTGCTTGCCCTCAAGCAAAACAAATCCAAACCAGGGTTCGCGGTTGATTCTATTACCATGAGTTCCTTGAGAAAAATATGTAAGTGGAAAATCCTAGAGATCATGTTTGGGAATCAAATGTTTACCATTAAAGGTCAAAGAATTCTAAGGATATAATTAGGGTAATTTTGGTTCACACCACACATAAACAACAAATTTGTCATGACTATACTACAATACGAATAATAGACCTCCTAAATTATTTTCTTCTAGATCATGTAATTGAGAACTCTAAATTTTCTCACAAATTGACTTTTGGGGAATTGTTTCGAAGTGGGGGCATAATAAGATATTATTTATTTATTTTCTTTTTCTCTCTTTTGTTTTTTTCTTTTTTTATGACAAAGGCTTCCCTATTCTCGATAAGTTGACAATAATTAGGGTGCTTTGCATACTCATAATCCCTTTTTCCCTTATCTTCGCGCGAATACAAACATGGGGCACATGAATGCACCCGGCTACTTATCGGGCCGAGATCAGCGGAGTAGTGTGTCAGTTTTTTTTTTTTTTTTTTTTTAATTTATTTTTTATTATGCCCTTTTCTGTTTTTGAGCTTTCTGTTTTTCTTATACACCCCCCTTCTACTAATTCCAACATGTTTTTGCAAAATCATTTAGGTTCTCAAATCCTTGTTCTTAAAGAAAATGAATTCCAAAGAGCTATTAATCGAGCAATTTAATCAAGACAATTCGAATGCGTATTGTGGTGTTAGTAAAACATCCCCTCACTACATCCCTTGATATCTCTTAAAATTCAATAATAAACATCCAATACCAAACATAATTCCTAAAATTTTGCCATTTCCACATTTAACCCAAAAGAAATCATAGTTTAACCTAAATGCAATATGAAACCTATGAAACCTAAATAAAACAAAGAAAATCAAAGAGAGACTTTTAATTCAACTCCCCCAAACTTAAAATCTGCATTGTCCCTAATGCAGACATAGAGATAAAGAAATGAAGAAAGAAAAATAGGGAAGCTGAAAAATAATACCTGATCATGGCTGTGGTGGAGGATCAAGGCCTTGCTTGATGAAGTGGTCGTATAACTCCTTCTGCCAATGAAAGTTATGCTCGGTTATCAGGTCCGGGTGTTCAGGTGGTAGAAGTGGACGTGGGATGTGCTTTAGGATGGCGCTCATTTGTCGAATCGGTGGTGGTGCGTCGTCTTCAATGTCATCTATGGCCACTCCTTGGACTGTAGCTGCTGATGTCCGAGAGAGAGAGTCAGTCACTGTGAGAGAGGGTGGCAGTGGGGACGGTGAGAGGGAGAGGGGTTTTGGCGGTGGAGATTGTGGGGGCAGCGTAGGATAGGGTGGAAGTGGGGGCGGTGGTTGTGTAGAGAGAGGGGTTTCGGTGGTCGGTGGTGCTGTCGGTGAGAAGGAGGAAGGTTGAGCGGCGGCTATGGAGAAGGAGGAACGACAGTGCGGCAGTGCTGTGTAGTGGCGGCGGGAGAGAGAAAGGTGGAGCGGTGGCGGCACTGTCACTAGAAGAGAGAGGGAGGAGCGACGCTGTGTGGGAGAGGGGTTTCGGCACTGGAGAGAAAGAAA
This sequence comes from Carex rostrata, assembly GCF_964058835.1. Classification (NCBI taxonomy): domain Eukaryota; kingdom Viridiplantae; phylum Streptophyta; class Magnoliopsida; order Poales; family Cyperaceae; genus Carex; species Carex rostrata. The sequence goes on from NC_135923.1 coordinate 13,443,619, forward strand.
GGAAGAAAGGAGGGGGGTTCGGTTGGTAGGGTTTAATGGGATGGGGTCGGTTCGGGTTGGGTTAAGTCCGTGTCTGAGTTTGATTGCCATCAAAGTGTGAAAGGGAATGCAACCTGCATTGTTCTGGATGAAGCCTGCATTTTCAGCAATGGTGCCTGCATTGCTTAAAGTGCAGCATGCATTTTTCTGTGCAGACACGCAATCATCAGTGCAGCTTGCATTGTCGATTCGGGCTACACTTGCTGGTGCAAGTAGTTTGGAGTTGAGAGAGTCATGCTCGATCTCATCCTCTTCACCACTCGGGGAAGATTGGTCTTCGGGATTACTCGAAAGGGATTCAGAAGTGTTTTTCGAAATAAGCTCATCAAAGAACTCTCTGACAATCCCATCAATCGTCTCAATCATGTAACATGAGTTATCATCATCAGAGGGATATTTGATGGTTTTAGAAAGATTGAATTCCACCTTTTGTTTTCCTGAGTTCAGGGAGAGCTTGCCATTTTTCACGTCAATTTGAGTGCCTGCAGTCGCAAGAAAAGGTCTCCCTAGAATGATAGGAATGTGTGAATCTTCTTCCATCTCGACAATCACAAAGTCCGTGGGAAAACACATTTTGCCCACTCTTACAGCAACGTCCCTAAGCATCCCCTTGGGATATCTAACTGATCGATCGGCTAATTGAAGAGAAATGCGAGTAGGCTCCAACTCACCAAGGCCAAGCTTCTCAAAGACACTTAGGGGCATCAAACTCACGCTTGCTCCAAGATCGCACAAGGCTTTTTTAAATTTGGTGTTGCCAATGACACAAGGGATTGAGAAACTCCCAGGGTCTTTCAATTTTCGGGGCAACTTGTTTTGAAGGACTGCACTACACTCCTTCGTCAATGCCACTGTGCTACACTCTTCGAGTTTTCTTTTATTGGACAAAATGTCTTTCAAGAACTTAGCGTAAGAGGGCATTTCTGTCAAGACATCGGTAAATGGAACGTTGACTTGCAACTTTTTCAACATTTCAAGAAATTTACCAAATTGTTTGTCAAGTTTTGCTTTGATAAATCTTTGTGGGAAAGGAAGTGGGGGCTTGTATGGAGGTGGTTCGACGTACTTAGGCTCCTCACTTTCACTCTCTTTATTCTCTATGACACCTGCATTGTCGTCAGTGCGGCCTGCATTTTCGTCAGTGCGGCCTGCATTTTGTTGTGCAGGTGTATCTTCCCCGATGTAGCCTGCATTGTCGTCAGTCAATACGAGCTTCATTGGTGGAGTTGGATCAATCGTTTGCTTCCCACTTTGCAGAGTCACCGCATTGCATTGCTCTCGAGGATTGATTTCTGGCTGACCAGGTAGTGTGCCTGGAGCTCTTGAAGAGGAGCTCGCTTGTTGGGAAAATTGGAAAAATTGTGTTTCTAGCATTCTATTTTGGGTTGCTAGTTGGTCAATTTTTGATGCTAAATTGGAGATATTTTTGTCCTGATCATTCATTCGTTGGTCTTGTTTTGTCACAAAATTCTCAAGCAAGGTTTCTAGACTAGACTTTTGTGGGGCTGGTTGAGGGTTAAACTGCCTTGGAGCAAAACCAGGAGGTTGATTATTCTGTTGGGGAATTGCATTCGGGTTATTATTCTTCCAAGAGAAATTGGGGTGATTCCTCCAACCAGGATTGTATGTGTTTGAAAAAGGGTCATTTTCGGGCCTACCAAAACCATTTAAAGCGTTTACTTGTTCAATTTCTGACTCTCGAAATTGAGAATTGCCAAGCTGGCATTCAAGAGTCGAATGGTCACCAGTCCCACAATTGTCACAAGAAAATAGATTACCTGTGCTGACTGCATTTACGTTAAGTTTATCTAACCTCTTTGTGAGAGCATCAAACTTGGCAGAGAGAAGCGTGACTGCATCGACCTCATGCCTACCTGGTGTAGCCCTTGGTGCGGCTGGTGTAGGCCTTTCTGAAGTCCATTGATGGTGGTTGAGAGCCATGTCCTCAATCAATGTGTATGCATCATCTACCCCACGATTCATTAATGCTCCATTTGCAGCTGCATCAATGGTTAATCGAGTGTTATAATTCAATCCATTGTAAAAGGTCTGAACTATCAACCATTTCTCTAAACCATGATGTGGACAGATCCTAATCAATTCCTTGAACCGTTCCCAAGCCTCATAAAGAGACTCACCATCTTTTTGGACAAAAGAGGTGATTTGGTTCCTGAGTTGAGCTGTTTTGCTAGGTGGAAAATACTTAGCAAGAAAAGCCTGAGCAAGCTCCTCCCAGGTGGTGATGGTACCGGCTGGTAATGAATGTAACCATGCCCTAGCCCTACCTGTCAGTGAGAATGGGAATAACCTAAGTCTAATGGCATCATCAGACACACCATTAACCTTAAAGGTATTACAAATTTCAAGAAAAATGGACAGGTGCAGGTTTGGGTCTTCATTTGGTAAACCAGTAAATTGGTTCTGTTGGACCATTCCCAAAATTGCAGTTTTAATTTCAAAATTGTTTGCAGCCACTGTAGGTGCACGGATGCTGGAAGTGATGTTTTGCGTGGAGGGGATGGCGAACTCGCGCAAAGATCTCGGTCGTTCCGCCATCAGTGGTGGTTCTGTACCAACATGGATGGTTTGATTGTTGGGGTCAGCCAGTTCTGGATGACTTCTCAGAAATGCACGAGTTATCGGCCGATGAGCAACAGGGGCCAGTATCGTGCGAATCTAGAAAAAGAAATAGATTAGTTTAAAGAAAATAAGGAAATAAGAACAAAAAGAAAATATCTAGTCTCACTTACAAACCGGTTGTACCAATATTCCGTTACCTCCCCGGCAACGGCGCCAGAAAAGCTTGATGTAATTTTGGTAGCTTATCAATTTAATCCCTAATTCTAATACAATTCGGTCACAAGCGTATGACCTTATCGCTTAGTAATTTGGGTATCGAACCACAGAGAGGTATTGTAAGTACTGGTTTCCCGGTTTTCAGTAATCTAGACAAGCAAATATTGAGTGGTTTTCTTTTAAACTTAATTATAAAAATGCTGGATGAATTAACTAAATGCAGAATGAATTATAAACTAATGCAGACTAAATTCCAGAAACTCAGCCTAAATTCCAGACAGAATGCAGATTGAATTATCTGAATGCAACAGAATGCAGATTGAACTCCAGAAACAGTAAATAACGAGAAAAATCAGAGAGAATGAATATCTAGGGTTATGGTTTCACTATGATACTTTTAATTATTTATTTATAATTGTTTTTATAATATTTGGGTTGCAATTATTGAGGGGGTGTTATCCTAAGGTAGATGTTTATCCACTTTCGTGGCTTCGCACCGTATCTAGATTAAATAGGTCTCCTACGTTCGTGGCTTACCAGTTTTAATCTAAACCCATTAAGCTATTTGATAACCCATGTTTTTCCCCAAAAGCCTTTTGGACTACTTTCGTAGCTCCGAGTACTTAAGTTTGTTTATGTTGTTCTAGCAATTCAATTTCTCATTTCGGTCCATCACCAAATTCACCTAATATTATTTGTATAACTATGATTATTTTAAAAAGTACTTCTAATATAAATTTCTCCTTTCGGTCTCAATTTATTATTAGCGGATCCCTTAATAAAATAAGAAATAATTAAACAAACCAAGCAAGCATTCATAAACAAATCAATATCACAACCACAAATAAAATTCAAACAATTAAATTAACATAACAAAAGTATCAAGTTACTCCCATATCCCTAGATAAAATGTTTAGCCAAGCATAATTTCAACACAAACACAAGTCATATTTGCTTCCATTGAAATCAGAAAAATAACAGAAAAAGAGAATAAAAACTCCCTTAAATCCAGTACAATTCCTTTGCTTCGATTTGCCTCTGGCCGACTTCCCTTCTCTTCAATTCTTTTCTTCTGGCCGAATCCTCTCTCCCAGAAATTAAAGTGCAAAGATTAAAAGCAAAAATTAAAATCCAGATGGTGTCGGTTTTGTCCAGAGCCGAAATATATCTCCTCCTCCAATCTAAACTTTTGGTAATTAATTAAATGGGCCAAATCAGCCAGCCATGCAATCCCATCGAAATGCAACTTCTATTGGAAACAAATATGCGCCAGGTGAATCAGCCAACTCAAATGATTTAATTCCTGTAGAAAAGATTATTTCCTCCATTTGTTTCTCCATTCGGCTTGGATCTTTTGTGCACATGCAAATCGTACGGTTTCGTGCTCCAATTCTACAATAATTAACAACTTGCGCAGTATCTTTTGTCTTGACTAACATTAACTAAAATAAAACAAAATGATAAACAAAATAAAACAAAACAAGGTAATTAGGACTAATTTTGGGCTTAATTATATGTCAATTAATGCGTTAAATTATGGTTCATCATTAATATGGAGAAGAAGATGAACGGTTCAGATCGACTTTTTGAATTTTGAAATTTCAAATTTCCACCGGAAGCATTTCGGCCCATATGCTAGAGGAAGCGCGTTAGCCGTACTCTATATATATATATATATATATATATATATATATATATATATATTTAAGGTTGTTAGCAATTACTGAGTATAAATTTGGCTAATATGCTATGGGTTGCATAGAGGCCTCCCGTGCTACGGCTCAATATTCGACTTTTCAAAATCCTAATGGTCGATCCAAACCGTTCATTTTGTTCTCTATATTAATATGTGTTTGGAGATCAAATTTAATATTTTTTGGAAATTTTTTACTATTTTTTTAGATTTATTGAATATCGCTGTTTTTATGGTCCAGATTTGTCTGAAATTTTTTTTACTATTTTTTTAGATTTATCAAATATTTATTTCATTATATATTGCTTATGTATTTTTAGTCCATAGTTTAATTGTTACAAAAATTATTAGTGATATTGAGAACTTTATTGTATATTGAATACCTGCCAATTGAATTGTTTTTTTTTGAAGGTCAGCTGGCAAGAAGCCAGCTGACAATATATTGATAAAAAAATTATTTACATACCCAAGTGGGTTTTTCTAATACAATTTCTACACATTAAATAGTAAATAAAGCACTAATCAGTACCGTAAATGATCGGTTTTTGATTATGAGTACCCATTCTTCCCCTTACAAACCCCCTCTTAACAATTGGATCTCCAAAGAAAAGTTTCTTGTACCGATTCATTAATTAAACTCATCACTTGTTTGTATTCCTGAGAGAAAATCCTCCGATTCCTCTCCTTCCACAGCGCCCACACTCCTACTGCCCAAGCGACATCCCATCGTTTCTTGGCCTCTCCTGAGAGCCCCCGCCTATGCTCCCACCATGCTTCTCTAATTGAGCTGTTGTTTATTGGAACCATAATATTTATGGAGGCAAGGAACCCTCGCTAGAACCTTTTGGCCAGAGTACAATTCCAGAATAAGTGGTCTCGGGTTTCTAGGTCATCTAAATCACACATGACGCAGTTCTCACTCACCATACAACCCCTTCTCCTCAGAACTTGTCGTGTCAGTAGTTTGTTTTTTATTAGTAGCCAACAAAAAATTCTTACTTTTGTTGGTATTTTTAGCTTCCACAGTGCTTTTGCGAATCTACACCTAATTTCTTTTCGGTGTATTACCTTGTAAGTAGAGGCTGTAGTGAATTCGGCTCCCCTTGTCCATCTCCATTTGATTTGGTTGTTGACCGCATCTAATTGTTGTAAATATTTTATCGTATAAACTATTTTTACTTTGGTTTCTGATATTTGTTATCATTAAGCTTGGTTGACAGTCCCGTAGAATAATAAACTATCGCTATATTGTTTGTTCTATTATGGTTTTATGTTTTAACATATGTACGTTTGTATCTTCCATGTATTACTTCATTCATTTTCGATTTCATGTGTTTTTCATTTGTTGCTGAAAATTAGAAAGATTCTGATTTAAATGTATGGTCAAACAATGTTATAGTTTTCTTTCATGTTATAGTACATATGGAGAGTTATATGTGACGTTTCATACATAACTTATGAGTTAAGTATTTAACTCCATATACAGATTATTTAACTTATCAGTTCTTTCAAAAAAAAAAAAAAAAAACTCTATCTGGCCACATGAATAAAAAAATTAAGCAAAATTTAATTGACTATATGATATTAGAGAATAATTAATAAGAAAGATGATGTAACAATTGCTTAACTTTTCAAAATATTTAATACCAATAATAATTATAAAAAGTATCACTAAAACAACGTTTATTATTTTTCTGCTATTAACAACCACTGGCAGTATTCTAAAAAATAAAGATTCCAAGTTCCAATGTATATCACTAAAATAATATTCTTTTTCTCAAATTGACAGCCATTGTTTTATTTGTAGAAAATTAATTCTTTCCAAAAAAATTTTATATTTTATATCAAAATTAATGATTTTAAATATATAGTATTGCCATGAATTTTAATGTAAAATATTTAATTTGTTTTGATATAAAATTGGTACTGTTTAAGCATGTTTAATTGATAATTTACTTTGTAAATTAATTAGCAACTTTTGAAGATACAACAACTGCAAATATTGTTTCAGAAGATTAAATTGGATGAATTAAAATTGAATTCAAAATAGTTAGCTTTGTAATTGTAAATTTTGATTGAATTAAAATTGTTTTACTTTCAATTTCGTCTTTTGGATTTCATTCCTTTAATTTATGTATTTTTATAAAACTTTTTTTTTTCGAAGGTTTTAAAAAAAAAAACCAATCAGATCTCTAAACTGGTCTTTTGTGAATCAAAACCCGTTTTTCATAATCGGAAACTATTCATCTCAAACCTACGAAAAACACTAGACACGGACTAGACTTAATGGGCCGTATTTGGGCCTATAGAACCCAACAAAACCAACCGCACTTGGAGCGGTCTTGACTTGACTTTATGCACATTTTATTTATATGTAATTTTTTACTTTTCCAGGTACAGAGATGCTGAAATATCTCTGACAAAAAAAAAAAAAAAACATATTCAGATATGTAAAGACATTTTTTTTGTAATTAAACACATGTTGGCTGATTTAATTATAGCCTTTGTGCGGACTCCTGGGTAATTTGTAAATTGGCGATTCATACAGATTTGGTGAAGTTGATTTATTCGGCTATTGTTGAAAAGCAGCTTCAGGACTTCATTTTAGCCTTAAAAATAGCTTTCTTTGAGTAGATTGCTAACGGGGAAACCTCCTTGTCTTATCTTTCTCTCTCCTTATTGGGTAAAATTTTATTTCAAGGGGAATTTGTTGCTGTCATACAGGCTCTGATTTAGGGGTGCAAACATATCGGATATTATCCAACAGTATCCGAAAATTTGATACGAATATCTGATATCTGAATATCTGTGCGGATACGGATATGTTTTAAATTTCAATTATTTGTATCCGAATAGTAAATATATACTATATATAGTTTAATATATATTATGAAAAAATTTATGTTATTTGCTATTATAAAAAGCGGATATCCGTATCCGTATCTGTCTTCCGATCAGTATCTATATCCGAAAAATAAAAACGGATACAGATATGATTTTACCACTATTCGATCTCTATCCGATCCGTTTGCACCCCTACAGTCTGATTGGCATTTTAGCAATTTTTTATCAATAGAAATTATTAAATTCAAACATACGAAATAGAAAGAGTGTCTTGTTTTTAATAAATATAGAAATATCTTATTTATTGAGTCCGATTCAAATATATGGTTCAGATTTAATGGTCCAGATCCATTGTTGTATATATATATATATATATATATATATATATATATATATATATATATATATATATATATATTTTAAATGGTTCCCATTAGCGCTTGTTTATAAAAATAAAAAAATGGATCTGGACCATTGAGTCAGGTTCTATATATTTGAATCGGACTTAATGAGTCAGATCTTTATATATAGGTTAGAAACGAGACATTCTTTCTATTTCCGTACGTCTGGATTTAATAATTTCTATTGATAAAAATTTCCTGGCATTTTAGCTGAATTGAGGAATGTTTTTCAACTGCGAATCCTACAACAACATTGGAAATAACAAGACACAACATTTGAGTTTAAGTATTAATACTTTTTAGAGGAATAAAATAATAAATAAAAGAATAATTATTTAACTTTAAGTAAAATAATAAATCTCCTCACCCCTGTCTCTCATTTTTTTCTGTACTCTCTCTCAATATTAACTTCCTTAACTGTCATTTATCCCCCCATTTATTTCGCTAATAATTTTTATTTATTCCTGCATTAAATTAGACTGTCATTTAATAACAATCCCCGCATTAATTATGCAGTTCTCTAATAACAATCCCCGCATTAATTATATTGTCCTCTAATAACAATCCTCGCATTAATTATGCTGTCATCTAATAACAATCCCCGCTAATAAATGCTTATCAGTTTATTAATGTTCAAGAAAGCATTTATCATTATTTCTGACAAGTATTTATCATAATGTTTGAGAAGTATTTATCATTGTTTCTGACGTGATAATACTTTGATTTGATTAAACATTACTTATTAACAAGTTGAAGAACAAAGTTCAAGAAAGTATTTATCATTGATTCTGAGAAGTATTTATTGTTGTTTTTGACATACATATGTTTTACTGAAAATTGCAATTATGACTGAGAATTATTTATTCATGTAATATAAAGTATTTATCATTATGTCTGAGAAGTATTTATCATTGATGTTTTACTGAAAGTTGCAATTATGTTTCAGAAGTATTTATTCATGTAACATAAAGTATTTATTCATGTAACATAAAATATTTATCATTGATGTTTTATTGAAAATTACAATTATGTCTCATAAGTATTTATCAATGTAACATAAAATATTTATCATTATGTCTGAAAAGTATTTATCATTCATGTTTTACTAAAAGTTACAATTATTTATGAGAAATATTTATCCATGTAACATAAAGTATTTATCATTATGTCTGAGAAGTATTTATCATTGAGTGAGGAGATTGTTTATTTAATGGTCCTCAGTTGTGCAGGGACAATCCAGAAAAAAAAAATTGTACGGGGATAACTGACAAGTATTTATGAGGGGTTGTTTATTTAATAGTCATTAGTTGTGCGGGGAGGATTCAAAAAAAAAAAAAAAATTGTGCGGTGACAACTGATGGATTGATTTATTCTTTCATAAATAGAGATCATTGCAAAGGGATTAATACTTTGCAAATTCAAGATAAATAATTTGATGCTTCAAGTTAAATACTAACAGTTTTCTAAACGCTTATTAATGATTGAGCGGTCACTCCATGATTTTTTTTATAGTTTGTGCAGAGTTTTTTGCGGGGATAAAGTTGCGGAGATTGTTATAATTAAGGATCCTAAATAAAATAGATTTAAAAGTGAATCAAGTAATTTTTTTTTTTCGTTTGCACAAAAAAATAAAACATTAGAACAGGTATCTGAGTGCTCGTCAAATAAGGAAAAAAAAATGTCTTCTGCCTTAGGTACAAATGGTTGACCTAGGATAGTTGCAAGCATAACATGGTAGATAATTAAGTATTCCTCATGAGAATCATGCTCGAGCAATTAACTAATAAATTGATTAAGTTAGCAAAGATGGATAGGATTATATATGGAACAAGGATCTTCTGATCTGTCAAAATCACATATTCTGACTCTTATGGACAAGCGGCCACTTTACCGCATAGAGGAAGAACAGAGAGGAATAAATAATATATTGTTTGTAGATCCAAATCTGTAGATCTAGTATAGCTCGTGAAAGAAGAATATATACTATGTCTCACCTGATGCAGTTGACTTATCCATTATAATAATAACGCGCGATTTAACTATTTCCCTTGTGAATCAGGCTGAGGCTGTTGGTTAATTAGTAATTTATTAGGGACTAATTTAGATTTTTTTATAAAGGAGAGCTTAAAGCTTTAAAAAACAGGACAGCATGTTGTTGGTTGTGGAGCTCTAAAAAATTCTGGTGCTCTAAATTTGACTGACTTCCTCTCGTATGTATGTGGAAGTTTATTTGTAAAAACATTAGAGGTAGAAATATTTTTTTGAGCTTCCATATCTAAGATAAAGATTTGAACATTATCTTTCAATTATTTTTTTAAGATGAAGTTGAGAAGCTTGCTTCTCATATATAGATATCCATCAAAAGTAAAAACACGTTACACATTTGGATTTCAAACATGTAACCCGTCACACAAAGAACATTATTTTTAACCACTAAATCAAAGACTAATTATTGCTAACATAATTTTTTTTTTTAAAAAGAAACATCGTTTCATAAGTAGAGAAGAAATGATTTGTGCTAATATTGTGTACCAAAGAAAACAATATATTTTTCTATAAATTTCAAGTATACTTACATTAACATTCATAATGTATATATTGCTTTTTCACTTAATTTGTTTGATTTTCTTTTTATAAGAAAGAATGAGGTTTAGTCTACCAACTATGTTTTTTTTTTCTTTTAGTAAATATTGGAGATTAAACTATCTAATTATTTAATATCTACAAAGAATTTCTCCATCCATATTTCGAACATGCGACCTTCTATATAGAGAGCATTGTCTTTATCACTAAATCATATATTAGTTCTCCTATCAACTTCTATTTAATATCTATAAAAAAACTATCTATCCGAATTTTGAATCTACAACCTTCTACACTTAAAGTGTTGTCTTTTATTACTAGACTAAAAATTAGTTTTTCATTTTGTTTGATCTTACAAATAATAAAGAAGAGAAAGGGTTTCAAAGCATCCTGAGTGTACTCCTTACATTCAGATCAGAGTAATTTTTTTCTTGTAATACCGACTATGTACGACTTCCATCATCAATCGTATTATGCATTGTCAAAATTTTATTTTGTAGTTATTTAATAGTACACCACATTTTGTAAGAGAAAATTATAATTATTACTTTTCTTCATATGATTAAACAATAGTAGGAAAATTTTCCTTTATTCGGAAGAATAATTACTACATTTTTAAGTAAGAAAATACTCAATAATAAAATATAAATTATAACAAAAATTACTTTTTATATTCTTGTTATTAAATTTTAGAAAACCTCAATGGCATGGCATAACCACACGATTAAATGAATAGGAACCATATAAAATGAAAACTCAATATACAGAAGTAATTTTCTTTATTTAATTATTAAGGATGCAATTTTTTTTTCCATAGCATGCACAATATTCTTCATCCGTCCATTAAAACCGTAAATGTTGTTCTTGATGTGAACCGTGAAGTGGGGTCCGCATAACAATGTCTCGATCGTTGCATAGATAAGATTTTTTAGACTCTTATCCTATATATTCTGAAAATAAGTTTGCTCTACTCTGAGTGAGTTCAATCTCAAATACTGCTCTGAAAAAAAAAAGAAACTATGTACAGGTGAATCCATTTCGTTTAGAAATTAAATAATGCACAATCTATTTTGTTTAAAATTTGCGCAGCTCAAAAAAAAAAAAGTGCAACCTACCATCGTGATTTTCTTTATCTTCTCATAGCTCCGCTTGTGATTTTCTTTCTTCTGACTCTGTTAGCTAATTCATGTTGACAATGCATCGCCTCCTCCGCCTCCTCCGCCGCCGCTGCAATTTCTGCTCATCTGCTTAGGACCTCACGCCATCAGGCGCTCCTTTGGTCCTTTGCTTAGTTGACTTGCTCAACACAGCTCAATAACTCCTCTCTCCTCTCCATCTCCGTGAGCACAGACTTGATTGTAAATTTGAGAGTTGGTTTTAATTTAAGTTTAATCGAAATTCGATTAGTTATTTAAAATAGATTTGATTACTAATCATGATTTGATTAGAAAATTGAGAGTTAGTTCCAATATAATGGGTTTGAACCCGACTCGATTATTTAAGCACAATTCAATTAGCTATTTAAATCTAATTGAATAATTTCTTACTCTATCCTTATCAAGGCTCTAAATAGCGTTTATCGCGTCATAGCGGGAAACCTACAAAAAAAGCTATAGCGAATAGCATCGCTATAACAAAAGCTATGCTACATAACGTATTTTACTTTTATAAAATTTACATCATATATTTGTACTAAATATCAACATTATCTAAGTCTCATAGAACAATAAATAACATCAAATTGATTAAAAAATTATAATATTTATATTGAACCAATACAAAGTCCAAATTGCGACTCAAAATATTCATAGTAATACTAATATCAAAAACTATCAATCTTTTTCTATTCAAAATATATTCAGCATCATGACATAATCCATCTTTTTTTATCATTTTGTTATTTCAAGAAATATCTTAATATATTCAATCTGAGCCTTTATTTAAATCCCATATAAATTGAAAAAAATAAAATAAAATAGCTCATGTTGCAAAGCACGCGCTATTTGCGCTACACGCTATGCGCTATAGCGGACCACTATTACCGCTATAGCGTCTGTAACTCAAATAATGCGTTTTGATGCCATAACTTAACGTTTAAGGTCCAAAAATACTATAGCGAGCTATTTAAAACACTGATCCATATAAAAGTTCTACATTAGCCCCTGACTATACTATTAGCTATATTAAATTGTTTCATGCTTTCCATGTCCGGAAAAAACAATCCCTCGCAGGGAATCACGAACATGTTATGCAAATTATTTCAATTGCTGAGCAGTGGCCAATGGGCTTCCTGCTTTCTGGGTGAATTCAGGTGGTGCCAAGGCCCAAAGAGGATTGAAAAAAGAAAATTATAATTGTCAACTGCTATTTCATACCCCCCCCCCCCCCCCCCCCCCCCCCTTTTTTTTTTCTATTTAATAAAGTTTCAAGAGAGTTATTAATTTTTTATTTGATCGCCTTTGATTATGTTAGGTGTGATGTGGTTAAATTATGATTAGAACAATCAAAATTGTGAAATTAGGTACATATTAATTACGTTAAGCCAAAAAAGAAATAAATTAAAAGAAAATGATTGAGTACAAAAGTATATTTTTTTTTAGGTACAACTCAAAATTTTCAACTTTAATAATTTACAAAGAATCCTTTCGAATTTATATTTTCCACATAAAATGTTGCCTTTTAGTCACATTACATTAATTATTAAATTTGGTATAAAGCAATATTTTAAATAACTTTTTTAGGCCTCAAATACTAAATTATGCGAGCACAAATGTGGAAATTACTAGCGCTATCTCTGAAAACTTTTGTGAGGAATATAACCGCAAAATTTGTGAAGATATTAGATGCAAAAATATTTTATGAAGAAAAAAGAAAACTCTTTTGATGAATAGAAAAGAGAGAATTTGTGCTGACATCGTGCATCAAATAAAATTCAAATGTCTCATTCGTGCATCACCATTTTTTCTTCATTTCAAAGTTCAAGTTCAAATATATGATCAAAATTGTTCAATATAATCTCCATATTAAAATATGTTTAGGAATCAAAATTTATATGTTTAGGAAGTTTTTTATTTTTTTAGATAGATACAAAATTCTTGTTTTTCAGCAAATTCCGAATCATCCAAAAATGATGATTTTGTATCTATCTTAAAAATAGTATAAAGTTTTGAAAAAGTATCTAAAATTTGGTCTCCAAGTACATTTTAATGTGGAGATCATATTTAGCAGTTCAGACTAACTACTTTAACTTTGAAAAAAAAAAAAATAGAGTAGAACTAGGGTGTTTCTAAGTTCACAAGTTTCTTTGTGAGCTCAACTCTAAAATTTATTGGATTGATTTCAATTAACAAATTCGAACCGTTAAAATCCTTCTACCTTAGAAGTGATGCGTCTGCATTTAAAAATTTTAAAGTTTTGAATTAATTTTGTATAGAGTCAAGTGGTCAAAATTAGAAGGTTTATAAATTAATTTTAATGCATTCATTTTTTGGACATCTTTTGACCACTTTACTCTGTATAAATTTAATTTAAAATTTTAAAATTTTCTTATGTAGGCACATCACTCATAAAGTAAAATGATTTCAACAGTTTGGATTCGTCGTTAAAGTCAATCCAATAAATTTTAGAGTTAAGTTCACAAAGGAGCTTGGTAAACTTAAGTACACCCTAGTTCTACTCAAAATATGAGACACAAATGAAACATGAAATATTTGAACCCTCGTCATAAAACATTTGAACCCTCATCATAAAACAATAGGATCTATTCCTAACTAACATGAGCATTCATAATGTATAGCCTTTTCATTTTATATGATCTTACAAATAATAAACAAGAGAAGAGTTTCAAATATCAAAAGACGTTTCAAAGTATCATGAGTGTACTTCTAATACACATTATGCACTATCAAAATTTTATTTTAGAGTTATTTTCTAGCAAACCACATTTTGTTTGAGAAAAATTTAGTGATTAATTTTCTTCATTTTATTAAATAAGAGTAGTAGGAATATTTTTTCTTTGTTTGTAAGGCTAATTATTTTTCACTATGTAAGAAAATATTTACTAATAAATATAAATTATACCAAATTACTTTTATATTCTTATTATTTTAATTTAAAAAATCTCAATAACATAACATAGCATAATCATACTAATCCATATAAAAAAACTAACATACTGAAGTAATTTTCTTTAGTTAATAACTCAGGTTACAATTTTTTTTTAAGCTTGCGCAATGGATCTAAATTTACTCATTTTCTTCGAGAAAGGCGAAATTCGTACAGTTATGTAGAATGAGATAATTGGACCGTTCATTTAACTTAGTACGAATCTTAATGGAAACCTTTACAGTAAAGTCTAAATAAGTATCGGATTGAGTTTGATCGGCTGAATATAAACCAGTGCCGTAAAGTTGTGAGCATAACCGTACAATATAGGGCTGCACTCGTAGTTCATGATTCGATTTGAGTTTGATTTGGAAAAAGTTCGTAATTAATTTGATTCGAAATTAGTTTGTTCTGAAACAAATTGAACCAGTTCGGTTCGAATCTTATTCAAACTCAAACTGAGTATAGTTCGTTCGAAATTGGTTTGTGAACTATTTAGATTCGAACCTAAAATAATACAACTAATGGTTTCATTCATCAATCTTTAATAATGCAGGAACCAAACTTATATCAGAGTTCAAAATTATTAATATAATGATAACTTATAATAAAAAAAAAATTCTGCAGCGTAACAAATTAATAATGAAAATAAGTTTCATTTGACTAGATTCATACCGTAATTTTAATCAATCCAGCAGCGTAAATAGTGAGGTAATTTTGGACTGGTCCAAAATTCATTAGTGTGAATTCTTGAAAGGAAAAAGGTAAAAGGAAACTGTGTGAAGATAACTAATGCATAAACTACCGATGGCTGCCACAAAAATCCATAGTCTTTGATTTGATTGATTTTAATTTGAATAAAAAAAATCGCAATTAATTCGTTCGATTGATGTTTGTTCTGAAACAAATTAAATCAATGCGGTTTGAATTTTATTCAAATTCAAACTCAAATAAGTTTGATTTGGTTTGATTCGTTCGATGCCCTACTACTATAGTATCATAGAAAATATGAATCCGAAAAGAAAGTCCCTCCTTTTTTTTGAGAGAGAGAGAGAGAAAAGAAGGATCTTATTTTCTCTTGAGAAAAGTAGAGTTGAATTTCTCTGTGCAATATTGTTCAGTATTGAAATACTATGCGCGTATGAAAAAAAAATGAGTGATTTTTTTTTTTTTCAACGAGAACAATTGCGTGCCGAACAAATGTTGCTCTTGATGTCAACCGTGAAGTAGGGAGTGGCTCGTTGCATGGAACATAATATCAGTAGGAGCCCCAACCATCCAATCCAATTATCATCATTATGCTATTTGTTGTATTATATTGTTTCATGCTTTCCATGCCCGGATAAACAATCCTTCCAAAGGAATCATGAATCTGTTATGCAAATTTAAAAAGCAGTACGTGCCTACGTGGCCAGTGGGCTTCCGGCCTTCTAGGTGAATTCACATGGAACCAGGAAGCAGGAAGGATCGAAAAAACAAAATTATAATTCTCAACAACGATTCCATACCTTATATTTTATTTTCTTTTTCTCTATCTAATAAAGTTCAAAGAGGAGAGACCAAGTTTTTTAAAAATAATCAAAATCATAAATATTTCATTAAAAATAACCAGCTTTGAGCTGGTTTTTTATTTCTACATAGTCCACAAAAAATATCCGCCCCCCGGCTTTTTAATTCCGCCCCGCGGAAAATATCCGCGCCCTGACTTTTTAATTCCGCCCTGCGGAAAATTTCCACACCCCGGGAGTAAATATAGACTAAACAGCTGTTTTCTCTCTCTCTCCTCCTATCCGAATTTTCTCCTCTCTTCTCCTCACTTCTCCCAATTTGCAAGTAAATCCCTCTATTTTTTTAAAATTTCATTTCTAGTGTAAAAATAGTTGTAAATTAGTCCAATTAAGTTAGTAAGGTACCAAAATTAGTACAATGTAGTTGCAATTAGTGTTAACTATATGTAGTTAGTTTAGTGTTAATTAGTTATAATTATGGTTAATTATATGTAGTTAGTTTAGTGTTAATTATATGTAGTTAGTTTAGTGTTAATTAGTTATAATTAGGGTTAATTAATTATGGTACCGAATTTAATGGTAATTAGTGTTAATGTAGGTACAAAAATTATTTGTAATTAGTGATAATTAAGGTACCAAAGTTAGTTATAATTTTATTTTGAATTGTTTAGGACAAAATTTTACCTTAATTAGTGTTAATTAGTTGTAATTAGGGTTAATTAATTAAGATACCAAAATTAGTGCTAAATGTAGGTACCAAATTAGTTGTAAGTAGTGATAATTAAGGCAGCAAATTTAGTTTTAATTTTATTTTGAATTTTTTAGTCCAAAATTTTTCCGTAATGACCGTATTTTAGCATATTTTTGCACATTTAAGTATATTCTTGCTTGTTTTAGCATATTTTACCCGAGTGACCTTTTTTTTGCATATTAGTTTAATTTAGCATATTTTTACCGCAATTAGCGTATTTTTGCATATTTGAGTATATTTTTTATTGTTTTAGCATATTTTATCCGAGTAATCTTTTTTTGCATATTAGTCTAATTTAGCACATTTTTATCGCAATTAGCGTATTTTTGCATATTTAAGTATATTTTTGTTTGTTTTAGCATATTTTACCCAAGTAACACTTTTTTTTTTTTTGCATATTAACCTATTTTAGCATATTTTTATCGCAATTTGCATATTTTAGCATATTTGAGTATATTTTGACATGTTTTAGCATATTTTACCCGAATAACCTTTTTTGCATATTAGCCTAATTTAGCATATTTTTACCGCAATTAGTGTATTTTATAATATTTGAGTGTGCATGTTTTAGCATATTTTATCCGAATAACCCTTTTTTTGCATATTAGCCTAATTTAACATATTTTTACCGCAATTAGCGTATTTTATCATATTTGAGTATATTTTAGCATATTTTGCCCGAATAATCCTTTTTTTTGCATATTAGCCTAATTCAACATATTTTTACTGCAATTAGCGTATTTTACCATATTTGAGTATATTTTTGTTTGTTTTAGCATATTTTATCCGAGTAACCTTTTTTTGCATATTAGTTTAATTTAGCACATTTTTACCGCAATTAGCGTATTTTTGCAGATTTAAGTATATTTTTGTTTGTTTTAGTATATTTACCCGAGTAACACATTTTTTTTTTTTGCATATTAACCTATTTTAGCATTTTTTTTTTTTACCTCAATTGGCGTATTTTAGCATATTTGAGTATATTTTGACATGTTTTAGCATATTTTACCAGAATAACCCTTTTTTTTGCATATTAGCCTAATTTAGCATATTTTTACAGCAATTAGCGTATTTTACAATATTTGAGTATGCATGTTTTAGCATATTTTACCCGAATAATCCTTTTTTTTGCATATTAGCCTAATTTAACATATTTTTACCGCAATTAGTGTATTTTACCATATTTGAGTATATTTTGGCATGTTTTAGCATATTTTACCCGAATATATTTTTTTTTTTTGCATATTGGCCTAATTCAGCACATTTTTACCGCA
Source organism: Carex rostrata (assembly GCF_964058835.1). Lineage (NCBI taxonomy): Eukaryota > Viridiplantae > Streptophyta > Magnoliopsida > Poales > Cyperaceae > Carex > Carex rostrata. The sequence goes on from NC_135923.1 coordinate 13,461,612, forward strand.
ATTAGTGTATTTTACCATATTTGAGTATATTTTGGCATGTTTTAGCATATTTTATCCAAATAACCCTTTTTCTTGCATATTAGCCTAATTTAACATATTTTTACCGCAATTAGCGTATTTTATTATATTTGAGTATATTTTGGCATGTTTTAGCATATTTTACCTGAATAATCTTTTTTTTAATATTAGCCTAATTTAGCATATTTTTACTGCAATTAGAGTATTTTATCATATTTGAGTATATTTTGGCATGTTCTAGCATATTTTACCCGAATAACCCTTTATTGCATATTAGCCTAATTTAGCATATTTTTACTGCAATTAGCGTATTTTACCATATTTGAGTAGTATGTCTAATTTTTTTTTAACGTAGGATGGCGGCTAGGGGACGGAGACGGCCTAGGAGACCACCACCACCCGACCCTGATCTTGAGCCAATTCCCGAGAACAGCACCGAACATTTTAGTCCTCTATTATGGATGACTCACACAGAGCACTGAGTCTCACTGGCATCTGTTGATGTACTTGATTACTTTTTTAAGTTTAAATTTGATCGAGTAGTGATTTTCTATCTATCTAAAAAAATAGTAAAATTTTTTCAAAAAATGTAAAATTTGGTCTCCAAACACATATTAATATAGAGAACAAGATGAACAGTTCGGATTGACCGTTAGGATTTTGAAAACTCAAATATTGAGCCGTAGCACCGTAGCCCTCTATGCAACCCATAACACCATAGCCTTACCCCTTATATGTTACCTCCAGGGGCGGATCCACTGTAGCACAGGGGGGGTCAGCTGCCCCCCGCTGGATTTTCAAAAATAGTGCTAAAAATTTGCTTTTCGGATCTCTGCCCCTCCCTGGAATTCAAATTGCCCCCCCATAGCTCATTCTGGAATTCTAATAGACGAAACGGAGCCCATATAAACTTTGAGCGAAACAAATTAGCATAGCCCAAATAGGCGCTGATCCCAAATAGCGAAAATTAGTTGAACCAAAATTCCCTATAAATGTTGAATTGTTGATTTTTTTCAAGTAATTTAGGATTTTTATTATATTGATTGGTATTTTTTTTTGTTATGTTGAATTGTACCCGATAAGCTATTGGGTTTGAACCCGATAAGCTATTTGCATCCGATTATTGCCCCGCCCTGACAAAAATTCTGCGTCCGCCCCTGGTTACCTCAATTTATAATTATATTCTCATCTCATACATATATATCTTATATCGATATATTTTCTTTTAAAAAAAAATAAAAATAAAAATAACCATTGATGTCTTTCAAGAAACCATACATAATTATGAAGTCACTAATTTTAACCGTCTGATTTTAAACGGAAGCCAATCCGGTCCTGCTTATGATATAGGAGACCTTTAATATTAGTGCAAATTTAATATACACGAATCTTGAAACAGACAAGATCGTCAAGAATCATTAACTCAAAAGATTTGCTTTTGAGTTAATGCAGAGGATACGAATTCGAAGAATCATCACGATCTAGAAACCCCACGTGTATTCATTTTGAAGGAGCTGTTCCTAATAAAATATTTGTTGGTCTGATTTGTCTTGTGTCATTGTAACATCAGCCTCAGGGAATCTGGGATAAATTATTTGTGGTTACCCCTCTCAGTGTTGAGTTAGGCTAATATGACACTAGTGTTATATCAAACTAAATAACACCACATCTTAAATTCTTAGATTTGCTTTAAGATTCGTACAAAATGAAGTGCTTGAACAGTAAAAGCGGATAGTACGAATCTTAAAGCAGATCTAAGGGTTTAAGATGTGGTGTTATTTAGTTTGATATAACACTAGTGTCATATTAGCCTAACTCCTCAATGTTTGATATTTTACCCCAACTATTGACATTTTCTTTCAATCAGGATTTTATAAAGATTAGCAACAACAGTTTTATTTCAAAAAAAAAAAAAAAAATGTACCTAAAACTATAACTAAGCATGCACACTGGTTTAGAAATTTACTTCTCATAATATTTTATGCCTATTTGTTGTTTCATTATTTTTCTTTTTAACATAAACAAATAAAAATATATCATATGATCTGACTTGTTAAAAAGTAAAGCAATTTCTATATTTCTATCTTCTACCCTTTTAAGACATGACACGTGTATAATTTTATATTTCGGCGAGCGCAATTGGAGAATATTAGTCATAAATAACCTTCTTTTAATTATTTATGAATACAACTAGGATATTTTGAGTATTCTATTTTGCCTCGTATTTTGCTCTTTTTAAATTCAACCGTATATCATTTTCCAATGTAATGGAAGGAAATCTGCTATTACTCTAAGAGGATAACATCAGATCTTAATTCTTTTTCAATTGTTTGCAATTTTGGAGGGATGCTCATGTGCTCCAAAATCTTTTTGCAAGTGTTTGACATAGAAGAGAGGGAAAAGAAATCAACGACAACCAAGAGTCATACAAATTTATGGTAACGAAAATAACCGATCTAAGCTAAAAAAATTCTAATATTATGTAAAGCTTCCAATGTTTAATTTTTTAGTTGGATGTTTGTCAATTGAAAACATGTGTTCATACAACCAGTGTTGTAAAAAACGTCCGTTTAGGCCGATTAATCGACCGATTAGTCGTTGACGGTGATCAAACCGTTATGAAATTTTCTGACTAATTGACCTATTACTTCTAATTATAGCTAATTATTCTCTATTATTTTCGATTAATTGCTTGGCGGTATCATGTCCTTCTGATGACCGCATACCGTTATTTACAACACTGCATACAACACTTAATAGATGCTAACTGAAAGCATGCGTTCATACACACTTATACGTGGATTCAAATTTTGAGAATAATTTGTAATACTTTTCAAAGAAAGGATATAATTGTCATTTTTATGAAATAAAAGTTCCAATTTGTTGTAGAGCCAAGGGTGTGAACGTAAGAAACTCACAGCATACATTGCGCATAGGCTAGCTATCAAATCATGCATTCCTCCTTATCCACATTATGTATGGCCCATACCATCATGCCATGCTTATCTGATTTGTGTACTTCTGACTATAAATGCTTGATTTAACCAAGGAGCAACGACTATTCAATTTCAATATTCATCGGTTAAGTTTTACGGATACAATAATTTCATATTCCTTTTTATTTTTATTTTTATTTTTATTTTTAGACAAGAATGGGTGTCAAAGAAACTATAATCCTTTGTTAATTGGTTTTGTTGTTTTGAATTGTCTTCAATGCTGACCTAGTACACAATACACACCATTCATTTTAACTTAACATTTGCTTCATCCGAATAACTTTTGAATTGTCTGTGATTCTAATAGATGACATGAAGTGAAACAATTATTTAATAAATGAAAATATCACAAATGTGACTCGATGAAAATTAAGACATTTCATCAGACTATTGGAGAACCAAGGAAGTAAATTAAAAAAAAAAAATCAAAATTAAAAGGATAAAAAGAAAAGGATTAATTTCCCATGTACCCTTGAAGAGTTCTTTAATTTTTTATTTACCCCTGTACTCTTCATTATATCTAATATGTCCCTCAACTATTTATTTTCTTTCTTATTTGCCCACAAATTTAATTATTCATATTTAATGAGTTATTTAAATATATTGATAGTTTGTTACCAATAATACCCTTATTTCCAGTACACTCAAATTCCAGCAAAGACGGAATGTATTTCAGCACTATTATCTTCTGCACCATTTAACATTTTAATTTATTGGGTGCAGTTTAAATTAACTGACCTTGTTTTAAATTATTGTAGCCCTTAATTTGCTAAATTCAGTGAAGGTCCATATGATCATTTTACCACAAAGTTCCTTTGAGCCTTCCTACATAACTGCATTGGCAAAGGGATAAGGAGATTAATAGTGAATGGTAGGCGAAATAAGATGCATTTCATATTTTTAAGAATATTGCACAACCTGGTTCCAGAGGTGTTAGGTGCTTCTATGGAGCAAAAAATTAATTTTGTGGGCAAATATGAAGGAGAGATGAAGATGAGGGTATTATTAGAAACAATAGATTTAAATGACTCATTAAATATGAATAATTAATTTTGTAGGCAAATAAGAAAGATAAGAAATAATTGAGGGATATATTAGATATAATGAAGAGTATAGGGGTACATAAAAAATTGAAGAACTCTTGAAGGGTATATGAGAAATTAATCCAAAAGAAAAAGTAATCGATCTTTTATACCATCTTTGAGAGGGAAAAAAAAAAATCCAAATGCCATTTTCTTTAGAAACTTTTTAAAATTATCAGGTTCGCAAATTATAACTGTACAACTAACAAGTTAGTTGCGCAACTATGATATGCAGGGCCAATAAGTGTTCAATTTAATATTAATTTGATACTTGTTAGACCCGCTGGTTATAGATGAGCAACTATAATTTTAAATTTTTTTATTAAAAAATAGCATTCTAAGTTGTTTTTTTTTTTTTCAAAAGATGGTTAAAAAAATGAGAAATGCTCTTGGTCCACTGACTTTTGTCTACTAACTGTCCACAGCCTTATTCAATTTTGGGTTCAACTGTCGTTTAACTTCTGACGGTCCCACCTTCTAACAAGTCTTGTCGCCTTCTATTTAAACAACACGGAACCTTCCTTTTTTGAATTTCATTTCTGAATCTTTCATTTCCGATCAAATCTGCTCTGCGATTTCCTTCCTTTTTCGTCTCGAGGGAAGATTCAAGCGTGATTTTCCTTCCTCTTTCGTCTCAAGTGCAGATTCAAGAGTTCCTAATCGTGAGTTCCTAGTCGCCATTTCATCGGTACTGACTATCATTCAAACAAAATCTTATTTTTTTGCTTTTTTTTTTGTATTTTTCTTCTCTCATTCAATTTTCCTTTGCAATGAAGATTTTTTTTTTGGAGATTACTGACTCGACGGAACCTTCAGGAGTGGATCTCGATCGGCTAGAAGACGGCGAAATTCAAATCTAGTAAGTTTTTTTGTTGAATTTATTGTTTTCATTGTATGCAGTAATGGATCTAGCATTTCAACAGAATTTTTTTTTGAATTCCACTGGATTGTTGTAATTTCGTTTGATTTTGAATTTTTTTATTTTTCAAAGTACATATATATATATATATCTGAATTACAAGATAAATGTTATATTTTACAGGATATCGCACATTGAAATGTTATGTTGTAATTGTTGTTTTTTTGTATTTATCTTCTCTCATTCATTTTTCCTTTGCAATGGCGAATTTATTTGATCTATTAATTTTACAATATTTTTCCCGTTAATTTTACAGTATTCATCTTGTGAAAATATGGAGAAAAGAGATGATAGAAAGGCGATATGGAGTATTGATCTGTTAATTTTACAGTATTTCCCCTATTAATTTTACAATATTCATCTTGTGGAAATTTGGAGAAAAGAGATGATAGAGAGGTGATATGGAGTATTGATCTATTAATTTTATAGTATTTTTCATGTTAATTTTACAGTATTCATCTTGTAATTTTACAATATTCATCTTATCGAAATATGGAGGAAAGAGATGATAGAGAAGCGATATAGAGTATTGATCTGTTAATTTTATAGTATTCATCTTGTGGAAATTTGGAGGAAAGAGATGATAGAGAGGCGATATGGAGTATTGATCTGTTAATTTTACAGTTACTAATTTTTAACAATGTGGTTGTGAATATTTGATGTATTAATGTTTATAGTTTGCATCTGTTAGTTTTACTGTTTACATCTTTTAAATTTATTGTATTAATTTTTGTAGTGTATTTATCTCAGTTTTATAGTGTTTTAGGTTTCAGATTTACAGATTTATAGTTTGCATCTATTAGTTTTATAGTTTACATTTGAAAATTTTACAATATTGAAGTTCTATAGTTTGCATCTTTGTGTTTTACAGTATGTGTAGTTTTAATTTATAGGATATAGATGCATATATAAATATTAATAATTGAAGAAAAAAAATTATAAATTTTTTTCAAAAAAATTAAAATTAATTTTGTATAATTTTCGAGACTATTTTGAAAAAACTGCAAGTTTGAGAAGTGGTTCAATTTTAAAATGTTCTAGAAGGTTTTTAAACTGTCATTAACTGTAAGTTAGAGAAGTACATCAAGCGGTTCCGCATCAAGTACAGTTATTAATTATGGTTTATGAAAAAAAAAATCATATTAGTTTTATAATTTTTTATTTATTAATTATGGTTTATGAAAAAAATTATTTTATATTAGACCTCCCAACAAATCGGACGGCCACACAGGCACACACACGTGCAACGTGCATCGCTCGATAGAAAAAAGAAAAGCATGACCAGCTTACAGCTCCAATTCGTATATAGCAATTTATCAAAGAAATGTTGTGTATCGAGTTACTAGTTTGAGATCTTCTAAGCACAATCACAAGGTTTTCGAATACTAAATATCTGTATAAGATTTCAGCACGTTTCTCAATTATTTTTTAATTTGACGAATTATACGCAGTACCAAGATACTGAAAATCACGAATTTTTTGTTTGTTTTGCAAAAACTACAATATATAAATATATTCTTTGTGTTAAAATAATAATGCATTATTTCAAATTATATCTATATTATATCTCAATTACAAATTTTGATAATTGCCGAATTCTCGGATGCAACAACATGTTTGACTACAAAATTTCAAGTGAAATGGTTGATGGGTCCTTAACATTGTCTCATGTAGCCCAGGAGCTGGGTAGTGCGTATCCTCTGAGATATCTCAACTTTTGTGTGACCGACGTGTCCGGTGCCTATTCGGAGGTGATGTAGGGGTCAGTATTATGTGTGCTTTGAGATTTGTGCAGAACGTATTTAAACGGTTGAGATTTTCCATAAAGTCACGCAAAGTTTGAGATATCTCAGAGGATACGAATTCGGAGCTGGGTGCGTCCGATGGGTATCAGAACCAAATCGATTTGATGTATGTTTGAAATTGTGTGATTTGTTTCCTAAATTGTGTGTGTTTGATCTACACAAATGCTTAAGTGGTGAAGCAGCGTACACCCATTTTGAAATAAATCAGACAATTTCGAACGAATATTGAACTAATTTGAATCTAATATCCATCGAACGCAACCCTGCTTCCGTGTCCCATAACCCCTCTCCACCCACTCATCGGAATTATAGAATATTTTTATATTGATATCATTAACAACTTCTGGCAGCCACTGCCCGATTTTCAAAAAAAGAAAAAGAAAAAAAAGATAGCATTAACAACAAACTTATTTGACAAATGAAATTTTTAATAAAATAGTAAACAAAATAAAAATAATTGAATTTGTAGCAATAGAGATGCAATTTGAAAATCAATTGATATTCCAAAGAATTATTTGAAAAATTAACGATTCAATTCTATCAATACTACAAAATTTGATACACTATCTAACCCGAAATTTTTAAAATTACCATTTCCCCCAAAAAAATAAATCAAATAACTACGTTTTCTGAAAAATTCGAATTTTGAGACGGTCACATTTCCTAAATGCGGCCACTTTTTTGGAGGCCACATCTAGAGAATGCGGACCATTAATAAAGACCGCATCCCCTATATGCGACCAACTTTTTTCTTTTTTCTTTTTTATTCTTCAAAACAGCAGTCGAAATGTTTGACTAATTCTGTTATATTACCCTTAGAGAGTCCAGGAGACAAAGCCACCTCTACAATTAATTACTCAATGTGACAGAATAAAGAGAAACCACCTCTACATATATTATTTAATTTAGATTGAACATTTCAAATTACATTTCTTTTTATATTAATGAAATTAGTCAACGTGACATAATAAAGATAATATATACAATTGAAATTTATCAAAATTGTCTGATTTAAAATAGACAGTTTAAATTTATCTAGAACTTTCTTATGAAATTTGCAATTGGAGCACAGGTCAATTTCGAATTGTGGAGTCAATTATAATTCAAACCAAAATTTAATTTAAAAAGAAGGGCTTGCATCTATTGAGATAAATTAATAAATTTGACAATGTTAAAAAATAACTCTAAACTTTGAAATACAACGATTAAAAATTTATACTTCGTACATATCATATATATCATATATATCATATATATCATACATAAGTAAAATAATAAAATATGTTACAAGTTTAATTGTATATCGCATGGTTTGGAATTTATAACAATTTATATTTAACAACATTAAATTTTATACTCTTTTAATATGCAAGGCTAACAACATTACTATGATTTTTTTTTCATTTAAAACAAAAATCAATTTAATTTGAAAACAATTATCAAATCCTTTTAAGTTGATCTCAAGTTCTCAAGTACAATAATATAATAAAGGAGGTCATGAATTAACTTCTGTGTCAGAGGAATAGAGCTCAGACTAAAATGAGCTCACACCAATTCCAAATTATAATAGAATTAGTCAAATATTTCGGCTGTCATTTTGGAGAAGAAAAAAGAAAAAAAAAAAAGGGTGGCCGCATCTAGGGGATGCGGCCTCCGGAAAAAAATGGTTGTATTTAGAGATGTGATCGTGTCAAAATTTGAATTTTCAGAAAATGTGGTTATTTGGTTTTTTTTTTTTGGGTATGATATATTTAAAAATTTCGGCTAACTGAATAATTTAAGAGGAATATCTTCAATTAATCTGTATTATTTTGATAACTAGTTAGATGGTTGTCACTTCTCCCAAATCATTGAATCAAGATGTGATACTTCCTCATGCATAATAAATTAAATCTCCAGTCGATATAATGAAATTGAGTTGATGTCTAGTACAAGAAATACATTTTAGAATAATTTGTCGCGGAGGATGAGATGAATTATTGTCTGTATTTAAAAGCGGTAAATAATTTTCAGAAACCATGACCATGTCATAATTTACAATAATTAATTCATGTTTTCTTTTGCACCAATAGAAAATCCTACCCTTTGTTGTAAGGAGCAAGGACTAAGGCTTCGTTTGGTAGGAAATAAAGTAGGATGACTGGATGAGTGGTAGGTGGTGGTTTGTTCGTATATGGCGCTGTATGGTTTCAGACCGTTCGATTGCTTTAATGTTGATGTTGTGCGGCACGGATGAAGACTCATAAAATACAAGTGTTTTGAAAGTTGAAACAAGCGTTTTCCATTGCATATTCATGTTTTCAAAGTATAACGTATTCTTTTTGTCATAGCATGTCTATTGTCTAGCAGTCTACTGTTTAAAATCACTAGTACTGATGCATTATTAAGGAAAAAAAAGTTTTTGATAGAAATTAATAAAAAGATTGAGAGAGAAACAGAAAGAGTACATAAATTATAATATTGATAGAAAAATCGGTACAAATTTTATCGATCCTAAAATTAAAAGACCTCAGATCAATAAAAATTGCACCGATCTAAACATCAAACATTTTGTATCGAAATGAAATGCTTTACTTATGTGAAAGGCTTTTCGTGTAAACACTTAAACACTCAAACATTCTAATTGGTCTATGGTGAAACTATGCATGAGATTGTTTTGACCGGTACGAGACTTTTTAATATAACAATCAATATTTTAATACAAAATAGTATTTTAATATAACCAAAGAGAAAGTTTCGGTCAATAACTATGCATGAGAGGAAACAGAGTAGGTTCGATGGGCATCGGATCTACTTTAGTTCCAATGGATTTACTCATCGTCAGATTAGTTTTAGGATTCGCATCAGAACTTTTGCGTCTGTTTTAATATTCGTGTCAGAACTTTTTGAAGCAAATTAGACGGTATATCCGCCCATCGGAATGAAACTAGGTCCGATGGGCATCAGACCTACACCTTTTGATATAAGAAAAGAGATTGTTTAGACCGGTAGAATTCTTACCGATTTAAACTCTTTTGATTTTTAGAATCAGTAAAATTTATATCGATCTTTCTATTAATATTATAATACATGTACTCTTTCTGTTTCTCTCTCAACATTTTAATTAATTTCTATCAAAAAAATTTCCCATTATTAAAGCATTAAGTAAGATCTTTTGTAGCTCAACTTGTATGATCCACAAGTTAGCACTACTCTTAATATATTGTTGATTAAAATGTTTTTAACAATACGAAGAACTCAGAATGAGCCGACTTTTACATTTTCTTAGGGTGATAAATTATTTATCCCGAACAAAATTTCCTATGGAATTGCCCACTAATTTTCTTGAATCATATGTTATTTTTGTAATTTTTTTTTTAATAAAGATTGGATATCAAATCATTAAACTATTTAATATCTTTGTCACTACAATAAAAAAAAATTCATTTGAATTTTGAATCCATAACCTAACAAGTATACATCTTATATAAATTTGAATTTTGTACATAATTCATATTTTTTTTGTAGGAAAAATAACACAGCACAATGTAATTAGCAGGTGAGTCTTAAATAATTTTGTTCGAACTATTGTTAGCAAGTATCACTTTTTTCACGAAACAAAATAACTAAATTATTCATATGCAGTCCTTTGATCATGATGGATGGAAATACTTTTAGAACATAGCAAAATTAATTTAAGTTTTTTTATTCTCCAAACTCCAAAGCAAGTGTAGTTGTTCATAAACTTACTTTCATAATATTATTCTCTATATAACAATGATAAAAAATCTGTTCAATACAAGATTTTAAATAGTATTTATTGTGTTATCAGGGGAAGTCTATAAAATAATTATCGCGAATAGTATTATTATAGTGGAAACTATCCTACATAGTATTTTATTTTCAAAAATTATATTCTATATTTCTACTAAATATCAATATTACTATTATCTCAAGTTTCATTGAGCAATAAATAACACCAAATTGATTAAAGAATTATAATATTCATATTAATTTTTTTATTGCCTAATTTTCAATGTAAACTGTATGATAAAAAAACATTTATGAATTTTCTAACATTTCAAAACTAATCTCCATATTAAGTAGACATTTATAAAAATAAGAAAATAATCATTATTGAAAACAAATTTTACCAAATTAAAATAAAATATCAAAAGTAGCTGACGATTTATCCTTGTTTACCAAAAACAATGTATCATTTATAATTTTTAAATAATTATTATGCTATGAAAAATCTGTAGCGAGTAACGACTAGCAACAAAAAAATATGTAGCAACTAACAACTAGCAAAATTAGCGCTTGCAGCTTAAATAGTGCACTTTTACGTTTAGAGCCCGAAACGCTATAGCAACATGCTATTTAGGACATTTGTTCAATATCATCAAATGATAATTTGCAATACGTAACTATTGTAATATTTCATTTATTATTTGTGAAAACTTTGTAATTACTTTTAGTAAATACTATTAGGGAATTTGTTGTATGATTATAATCATTTTTTAGAAGAGCATACGTGAGATTACGAGACTATAGAAGAGCATACTATATATTTACATAATTATTATGAGGAGGGTTCAAATGTCTCCATTTTTTGTATCTCTATCATGTTTTCATTTTTTAAAACTTTAATAATTTAAAATTTAAAATTTAAAAATTAAAATAAAATCGTTGGATATGATCTACATAATTTTATCTATGCACGTATAAAAAATTATGACACTTCAATTTTATTTGGGTTGTCATTAAGAGCTTGTAAAAAAAAACATACTAATGTGGATAATTTCTAGACGTTGATTTTTGAACTTATTGATTCATATAAAAACAAAATTGAAATGTAATAATTTTTTATGAGCACATAGAGAAAATAACATAGATCACATCTAACAATTTTATTTTAACTTTTAACTTTTAAATTTTGAGTTATTAAAATTTAAAAAAATAAAGACATGATGAAAGCATTTGAACCGTCCTCAATTATTATTCACATGACTTTGAATGAACTAATATATAACTCTGAACTCAAGCCTCAGAAGATCCGACGACCCTGTGACTAATTAAACTCACTACATCCGGGAACAGAAACCAAAAGCCCTCTGTTTTAACCTAATTTACTAATTTGCCACTCTAGCTATCCCTCTATTATAGATCAGTGCTTCTCTTTTTCTCGGGTACAGACAGCGAACGCTTGAGAGGATATTCTCTCTGACTCGCCATTACTGAAGAGCGTAGAGGAAACAGAGAGAGAGAGAGAGAGAGAGGGAGAGATTTCGGGTAATTAAAGCTATGGCGGCTCGCAGGGCTGTTTCATCTCTACTATCTCGCTGCCTCTATGCCTCTCCCAAAACTCTCAGCCCTTCTCTCCTGCCTAAAGGTTCACCAAAAGCTGTTATTTTCTCTCTTTTGATTTTTTCCCTAAAAATCTCAGCCCTTCTCTCTGCCTAATGATTCAGAAAAAATATGTTATTTTCTCTGTTGTCAATTTTTGGTGAAGGTAAAAAAAAGAATTACCTGATAAAGGTTGATCACTTTACTGTTGCATTTTTTTTTTCCTTGCCTTTTTTCATCCTTTACCTGTCAATTTTTGGCAGAGTTGGTACTTGATAATGATGTTTTTTTTCCCCCCTATTATCTGCGCCTTTTAGCTAATTGTAATAAGAATTCGATCTATTATGATTTGAAGAAGTTGATTTATGTTAGAACTTATATTAGTTTTTCTTTTGCCATCAAGCTATTGAAACAGGCCTGAATTAAATCTGATTGTTTATTAGATTTGATAACATAATGAATTCATTTTGGGTTATTTTTGAGGAACTCTAACTTGGGTATTGATTTTTTGGAGTGTTTGGTGAAGGTATAAAAAAAGGAATTACCTGATAGAGGGTGATCACTTTACTGTTGCATTTTTTTTTCCTTGCCTTTTTTCATCCTTTACCTGTCAATTTTTGGCAGAGTTGGTACTTGATAATGATATGCTTTTTTTTTTTTTTTTCTTATTATCTGCGCCTTTTAGCTAATTGGAATAAGTGATCGATCTATTATGATTTGAAGAAGTTGATTTATGTTAGAACTTATATTAGTTTTTCTTTTGCCATCAAGCTATTGAAACAGGCCTAAATTAAATCTGATTGTTTATTAGATTTGATAACATAATGAATTCATTGAGAAGGGAAAATCAGGCCTAAATTAGGGCCTGTTCGGCCTCCAATTGGGAATGGGCATGGACACAGGAATTGAACTGAAAAGTACTGTTTCCGTGGGAAAAAAAAAATTCAGTTGGAACAGTAACGCAGCTGAACAGGGGTAATGTAAAAGAAAATCTGATTGTTTTATTCTTTCCAAACCATCTTTCAGAAAGAGCACATGGATCTGCAGCAGGGATCTTACAAAGATTCAGTACCGTGGCAGCCGTAGAAGATCCCATTGCGCCATCAGTTCTAGTCAATCACACAAAACTTCTTATCAATGGACAATTTGTGGATGCAGCTTCAGGTAAAATTATTTGATACAGCTTTACATGAAACAGAAAAAATTAAATAAAAATAACCAATTGGTGCAAAGAGTCAGATCAGGAATGCATTTTGTTCCAATTCCAGTGTAACATTGGTAGGCTGAATTTTGAAATAATGAAACTCTCATCTGATCTAAGATATTTAATGTATTCGAACATTTGTAAGTCTATTAATCTGTAGTTGATTTGGGTTGTACTGCCAATCCACTATATATTTTAGGTGGGGTCACTGTGTAGCATAAAGGAAGTCTAAATTATTATTCTTGAAAACAATATTGATTACATGTCAACCAGATATTTAATGACTTGGTCATTTGAGAACATATTTACAGGGAGATGTAACTATAAAATTTCACCTGCCACTGTAAGACGTCAATGTAGTTTGCATATATGAAAAGTGAAATCTGATTGAAGGTATCACATGAAAATTGTCACCCGGGAACTCATAGATTATTAAAAATAGCAGAACTTCACTTCCTAGGTCTATCTTTTTTTTTTGAGGAAAAACTTCCTAGGTCTATCATTATAAAGCAAAAGGAAGGAGTTAGTTTGGGTACTTTTGAAGAAGGGAAAATTTCCTGTATGATCAAAAATGGAGTTACTTTCACTTTTTGTTGGGGCTTACATAGTTTTTTTTCTCATATTTGAGAGCTCCTGGCTTTTGTATGGTCTACATGAAATATTCCTCGAACTTTTATTAGTTGCATGATCAAAAGAGACCCCATAATTAATATATCATATTAATTTTTCTTGGTTTTATTAGGCAAGACGTTCCCAACCCTGGACCCACGCACAGGGGAGGTGATTGCACATGTGGCCGAAGGAGATGCAGAGGATATTAATCTTGCCGTCAATGCTGCTCGCAAGGCGTTTGATGAAGGACCATGGCCTAGGATGACTGCCTATGTAGGAATTCTCTCTTCTTGAATTTAAACTTGGTATTATTTTTATGAGATATTTGCAACTGAGACCAAATATGTCTCATATTTGCCTTGAGACACTACAATTTCTTATTTTGGGGCAATTACAAATATTAACCAGTGCTAAAATCTGGCCTTGTGGAACATGACCAAATGGCCTAAAGACAAAATTTCTATGAATTGTTTTTTTGGTTGAGGCATGAGGAAAAGGACTCCGAAGGTTGATATTAAAAAAAAATGAATCATCCAATAAAACATACGATTTTTATAATGTTCTTATTCCTGGTTTGTTGTTCGCTACAAATACGAGAAACATTCCCTTTTTACTTAAAATACTGGATTGACTGTACACAAAATGTTTACCTAAATTGTATTGAAGATTGCTGAATAGAATTATAATTTGCTATTGGGCTGCAGGAGAGATCACGTATCTTGTTGAGGTTTGCTGATTTGATTGACAAGCACAATGATGAGCTGGCAACACTAGAGACGTGGGATAATGGAAAGCCTTATGAACAAGCAGCAGGGATAGAGGTCCCAATGGTCTCACGCCTCATGCGTTACTATGCTGGTAGGTTACATTGTTATTTTGCTTTCGACTTGGTGTCTTATTTTACCTGTAGTGTATCTCAGAATGCCCTTTTGGTTTAATTTGCTCCAAACCGTTCAAGTCGTGTGAGTTAACAAATATATAACTTCAATAAATGCTTTTAGGTCATTTCTTCTTTGACTTGATAATGTTTTAACAGTCCATGTAAGATTTAAAAGGTTTGAGAAATGCTGTATATGTTAGCTACTGAATTATTGGGTGTTAATTTCAGAATCAACGTTAGGGTGCCTTAGCAAAAGAACCGATAATATTATGGTTTTACTTTGCAAAAGAAACAAATTAATTGTTTTTTCATGACATTTGGAAAATTCATTCAGGATGGACCGACAAGATACATGGGCTAATTGTCCCAGCAGACGGGCCTCACCATGTGCAGGTTCTGCACGAGCCAATTGGCGTGGTGGGTCAGATCATCCCTTGGAACTTCCCTCTCCTCATGTTTGCCTGGAAGGTGGGACCTGCTCTGGCTTGTGGCAACACCATCGTGCTCAAATCTGCTGAGCAGACTCCTCTCACTGCTCTTTATGTAGCCAAGCTGTTGCATGAGGTGGGTAACTAATTCAGCTTTCCATTGTTTAAATTAAGTGTAATTCACTAATTCTACAGTCTTTTCTGAAATTTTGAACGGTTTTAGGCTGGGCTACCAGATGGTGTGTTGAATGTGGTCTCAGGTTTTGGTCCGACTGCTGGTGCTGCCCTTGCTAGTCACATGGATGTTGATAAGGTACATTTTAAAAATTTCTTTTGTGGAGCTATGCAATTGCCCGCAATTTATATAGTTTCTTACTTGAATACATATGCTTATTGACGACACATACTCAATTGAAAATGTATTATCTTGTTGGGGTCGCTTAGTTATGGGATTTTTTAGGGCTTATGGGTTCATTAAATCGGGATATAAAACTTACAACAAAAAGGTGCTACTAAATCCACCAATTGGATTATGGAATGTTCTATCGATTGCCCATTTCTTTTTCATAAAAAAAAATATCAGATTGCTTTCACTGGGTCAACGGAAACTGGCAAAATGATACAAGAATTGGCAGCAAGAAGCAACCTAAAGTCGGTGACGCTAGAGCTGGGTGGCAAATCTCCTTTTATAATAATGGATGATGCCAATGTTGATCATGCTGTTGAGCTTGCTCACTTTGCTCTTTTCTTTAATCAGGTAAAAACAATTGAACCTCCTCCCGCCCCTCACCCCCCACACCTCAAAAAAAAAAAAAAATGGAAAAATTATGATAGTTGAAGAAAAAAAAAAGAGTTTCAACTCAATTTCATTTTCTATTTCAGGGCCAATGCTGTTGTGCTGGGTCCCGCACATTTGTTCATGAGCGTGTGTATGACGAGTTTGTGGAGAAATCTAAAGCACGTGCCTTGAAACGAGTTGTTGGTGACCCATTCAAGAAGGGTGTAGAACAAGGCCCCCAGGTTTTGTTTGTTTAAAATCTTCTGAACTTATTTTACTTGAGAGTTTGTCACAATTGTTCCTCTGTCACTAACTATTTGTTGTATTAGAAACACAAGGAGGTGCCATATTTTGATACAAGTTCTGCATTTCTATGTTTTTCATTTGTAAACTCTAATTTGCCCAGTGTGTGCTAGAACCCTGCAATTAGGACCCTATTTGTTATTGCAGATTCAATGTTGCCTGAATTCAATTGCACAAAGAACTGAACCTGGACAATTTTTAACCAAGAAAATTTATGTACCAGATTGATGGCGAGCAGTTCAACAAGATTTTGCGGTACATCAGGTTAGGCATCGATTCTGGTGCCACACTTACGGCAGGAGGAGAGAGAGCAGGTAGCAAGGGCTTCTACATCCAGCCTACCATCTTTTCTGATGTCAAGGTAATTTGTCTTTGTCAGTTCTATTTCTTTTGCCCTTATAAATCAGTTCTATATAAGTAGTTATTTTGTTAACTTTTTTGTTTTTTTTTTGCACAGGACGACATGACCATAGCACAAGATGAGATCTTTGGCCCTGTTCAGTCCATTCTCAAGTTCAAGTGAGTCTGATGACTATATATATGGAATATTTTATATAAATGGATAAGCCCATCTTGGACAAACTATTCGTGCACAAAGTTATCTGGCCGAACCCATAGCCGAACCCATAGCCCAAAGTTATCAAATTGAAGTTTTAATGTGCATATATTTATAAAGAGGGCGAATGATAGCCGGTTCGGGCCAAAGTTATCAATTTTTTAACTCTTCTCATTTGCATGACAACAGGGATCTGAACGAGGTGATAAAGAGGGCGAATGATAGCCGGTTCGGGCTAGCTGCTGGAGTATTCACAAACAACCTTAACACAGCAAACACGCTGATGCGTGCACTGCGTGTGGGTACAGTGTGGATCAATTGCTTCGACATATTCGATGCAGCGATCCCATTTGGTGGTTACAAGATGAGTGGTGTTGGCAGAGAGAAGGGCATTGACAGCCTTAAAAACTACCTCCAGGTCAAGGCCGTCGTCTCTCCTTTGAGGAACCCGGCCTGGCTGTAAAAAAATAGTATTTCTGTGATGCTTAATTTATGCTCTGGCTGTGTAATAATCTGGTGCTTTATGGTAGTTTGTCTAGCAGCTTGAGACCTTTTGCGGACTGTTTAAGAAAGAGCTTTTGTTTTTTCTGTAGTTATTTCGGTGCCATTAAAGTCTGGCGCCAGTAATAATACTTAATCGGCGCTTATTTTGAATTGAAAAGGTTGGTGCTTGTTGGGGTTGCAAATAGAAAAACAAATTGGGTTGAACTGGGGTTAATTGGCAGTTATATTTTCAAAAGCAAAGAATAATTACAACGTAAAGTTATCAAATTGAAGTTTTAATTAGATGTCAAACATAGCATGAAAGGATGAAACAAATTGGGTCCAATTAAAAAAAAATTGTTCATTAAATTAAAAGCTGCCAATTATTCAAAAATATCACAAATGCATGCTACACAACATCTTGCAAAATATGCGGTCTATATTAATAGCCCTAGAAAATAATTCTGTACCACGATGTTAATTTTTTTTTTTTTTTTTTTTTTTTATAATTGATGACAGTAAAAAATGGATGGGCCGGATTGGGTCTAATTTGGGCTTGAAATCAATTGCGATTTGCGAGTTAGAATGTATTTTCTAAAAAATATTAAAATTCATTGTGAAATTATCTCCATATTGTGGTGGCAGTTCTTTGAAACGTTATTAAAATTTGCATAAAGCACTTGTACCATATTTTGAGTTACTATTTGAAATAGGGGACTACATGTTAGCATCTGGTTCCAACAATTTAAGGAATTGATACAGAACCAGGCTTCTACCTTAGGTAACGGTCGATCAGATTTAAGTCTACTTTTGACCATAAAAATTTAATAGCTGTCTCGTTGCATGTTTATCATTAATTCTGCATGGATTCTGCAATCACATACTCGTCACATAACATAATGGCTGTTGATTTGCATATGTAGACTCGGCCGAACCAACTCTACAAACTTAGACATGCATACTATCATTTCTTTTCATAAAATTCTCCTTGTTACAATGTTTTAGCAATACACTAATTAATTGTACCGATCATGCTTCACAGCAATTTTATTTCAGCAAAACATAATTAAGACTGATAAATCTCAAACGTACTAATTAACCCCACTGTTACACTAATTCTACTGAACCATTAAGGATGCCGCTGCAACATTCAGTGCCCCTCGCTCGCTGGGTGCACTAGCGCCTGGTCCTACAATTGCTCCTATGGTTGCTCCTACATTTACAGTGCCAGCTGGAGGATGTGCATTTCCTATTGTTGCACCTGCGTCCGATGCCAGCGGTTACGCCTGGATCTACACCAGCAAGGCCTGGGGCTGCAGTCTTTGCACCGACTGAGACTCCAGCAGTGAACAACATTCTTGCCGGTTCCTCTCTCGTATTCTCTCCATTAGCAGAGAGAGTTCTTGCGGTTGCGGCATACACAAGAGCACCAAGGAAAGCAAGCATGAATAGCTTGGAGCTAGGCCATGTTGTATTGCCCAAAATATGTAGTATATATCTTGGTTCTAATTAAGCTCTTACTCACTTGCTGTGCCCTGTAGAGATACTGCTGGGGATTTATATAGGCTTCTCAAATTGGAAAGGTGAATTGGGGTAATTGATGGCCTGTCAGTGCGGTAGGGGGACAATTGATAGCAATAGTAAATAGTGAATGGAATTAACTTTGTTGGGGTACATGTATAATTGTTTTGGATCAAGTTTCATTAATTTAAGAAGCGGTTGGAATGGGAGCGAGTAAAATGTAACTCATCAGCAACGGAAGAGCCAAGTAATCATGATCCTTGATGATTGAATACTGCTAAGACTATTTGGTAGAAAAATTAACCCAAGTAAATTTTAACATTTATATATATATAGAGAGAGAGTGACTAATGTGCATTCGAATGTATATGGGCCGAAATACATACGATTCAAATTTGACTTTTCAAAATTCAAACGGTCGATCCGAACCATTCAACATGATCTCCATATTAAAATGTGCTTGGAGACCAAATTTTACATTTTTTTTGAAAATTATTTACTATTTTTTAGAATTTCTCAATGGTCTAAAATTGTCTAACAACAACTTTGTACACATCTTAATAAATATTAAAAAGTTAAAAAAAAAATGTAAAATTTGGTCTCCAAGCACATTTCAATATGGAGATCATTTTGAATAGTTTAGATCGATTGTTTGAATTTTATAATTGCAAAAATAATTTATAAACATATGGTGTCAAGATGTGTCATTATAAAATAATATAATTAGATCCATATTTAAAAAAACTTAATTCTCAAATTTATTTCTTCATTAAATAAATGTATTACTCACACATATAAATGTATATATTAAGAAAAAATAAACATAGTATCATGTTATAATAATAAAGAGTTTGACTAGTATAACATCAGTGTCATTTCAACCTATATAACACCAACTCTAAAACCTATCAAATCGACTTCAAACGGTGAATTCAAACCGTTCAAACCAAGTCACTTCATTAGTTGTGCGTTTACATGCAAAATTTATAACTTTTCGAATTTATTTAGTATTAAGTCAAGCGTTCAAACCGTTCAAACCAAGTCACTTCAAACCAAGTCACCTCAAATGTGTGAGTTTTTAAGTTAATTTTAATACATTATTTTTTCAATATTTTTACTGCTTGATTTGATACCAAAATAACTCGAAAATATAAAAAAAATTGTATGTAAACGCATCACTCATAATGTAAAACGGTTTGAACTGTTTGAATTAGTCGTTCGAAGTCGATTTGATAGGTTTTAGATTTGATGTTATATAAGCTGAAATGACACTGATGTTATACTAGCCAAATTCAATAATAAAATCAAGTTAAATGAGATTTATCGAATTTTGAAATCGCAAAAGAAAAACTAGTAAATATGCATGTCGAAGTAGTGTGAAGATATGTCATCATAAAACGATACAGTCGAACCTTCTAACATGTTCTTCATATTAAAATGTGCTTGGAAACCAAATTTTACATTTTTTGGAAAATTTTTACTATTTTTTCAGAATTTTTTTATTAAACTAAACAATAATAAAAAATTTAGCAAAGTGATGATTTTCAAAAATTCTAAAAAAATAGTTAATTTTTTTTCAAAATATGTAAAATTTGGTCTCCAAGCACATTGGAAGTTTCAAATCGACTATTTGAACTTTGAAAATGAAGATATGAGGGAAATGTGCACGTTAGGAGCACAAAAAGAGGGTGCATTTTAACCCTCCTCTTGTTTCAATGCTTATTAATATATATAATAAGTATAATTTTTATTTATAATTACTTGATTGGGTAACATGTACAAAATAAGTTTTATCCGTACTCTTACCCGTGTGGATTACGAAAAAAATCTTTCTCCGTACCTGTACCCAATAAATTTACGAAAAAAAATCTTACCCGTACTTGTCTTATCAAATACGGTACAGATCGAGTAAGCAGATAATAGGTGTGCCATTGACACCCCTATTTGTGTCTCACTTTCTTATTTTTGTTTTTAAATTCCAATGTGCTTGAATTGGATACCAAATTTTATATTTTTTTAAAGTTTTATTATAAAATAAAATTATTTTAGATAGGTGCAAAATCATTAATTTTGAATAGTTGAAAATCTTCTTAAAAAACAGTAATTTTGTAATTATTTAAAAAATATATATAAAATTTGATTTCCAAATGAATTTTAAGATGGAGATCATGTTGAGCACTTTGAATCGATTATTTGTATATATGCAAACGCCGGGAAATGTCAATAGTGGCATTTGCTGAGGCCTATAGCGGCGTTTCTAAGCACCGAAAAAGGGTGGTTCTCTTGTAATGGAAATATAAGATATTTGAACTCTCTTCTAAATAAAAATACTATTTTTTATAAAAATATAACTTGGTTGGCCAATTTTTTTAATCTATATCTTGAATTGAATTGGAGAGAAACAACAAGTTAATAAAATGGTTAAAGAATGAAATGACCCGTCGACATTGAACGCCAAACTATATATAATAGGTCCAAACAGAGGTCTCTAAAATTATCTGAAATAATTACAATGGAAAGATAAACTCTAAATTTTATTACGAAAATGCGTCATGATTTTGCTATTTATCCATTGCGAGTTATTTTGGTAGGATTTTAAATAGTGGTCTTCTGGTCATGTATGTTATTGTGGCTTAATCGGCACAGTGAAGGCAGCTGGATTTTGTGTTAGTGGGGTTTTAGCTTGTAATCTGTAAAGCATACAAATTCAAGGGAAAATTCACTATTTGTCTTTGTAATATTTCAGCATTACACTATTAGCATTTTAAAAAAAATAAAACAAATTTTTCGCGTATATATTTGAACCTGGAAACAGGTGAACTCCATATACAATATTCTCTAATATAAAATTCCTAGAGACAGGTGAACTTCATATATATTTGAACCTATTCAATGTTCTCGAATACACAATATTTGGGCAAGTCCAAAGCTTACTCATGAAACCAATACAACCCCCACCTATGCCAATTTGGGCTTTAACTGAAATTGGACCTCAACATAACTATTTTTTCACAAGTCAATTTGAGAATTGTTAGAAAGAGATGTAAATTAATCAAGGTAATCCTATAGCACCATATTTATATTTTGAAATACAGACCAGCACTACTCCCTCACTCTCAGATTCTAGATAATTTCCTTCATAATACATTTGCACTTGCTTGGTAATTATCTTAGTTTGATATTTAGCCGCCTCAGCCACACAGAGTGTAAAATCATATTAAACATGTCGAATCGCGTAGGAGGTTGGTTTAATACAAAATGCCTCTTCACGGTCTTCACGCCTTCTCTGAGTCTCTCGATCTCCTCTTCTGGTATTGCCGCTAGCAGGTCTCTGAGGTTCGGTATATCAGAAACTGACATCAAAATTGAGAACTCGTTCCATTGTAGCACATCACTAAAAGGAAGTACATAACCTTCAGAGATGATAACTGGTACACATTCTGCCCAAATTGCCTCAGCGATCCGAGGGCTTGAGACCTCAAACCTGTCATTGTAAAAATTCAAACAAGGGGCTACAATTAGTTTTGATCATGATATAAAATTCTTAATGCATGTCCTTAAAAATATATAAACTATATACCAGCCTTTTAGATTGGAAATTTCAAACCTTTTCCAAGTTAGTTTATGAACTGAGATTAATAATAATCCCAGGACTTTCAACTTACAACTTAGTAGTGTATTACTACTGATCTATATTTATTAAACTAAATATTGTCTATGCTTGTGGCTTTTGTTTCGTTTGGCCATTTGGTCTCTTGGTGTCCAATATGTATGCCCATGCATATATATTGGAGAGATTAACAGACACAAACTTTTTAATTAAAAAGTTTTGTCGGCAATTTATATCTCAATACCAAATATCATATGATATTAAAGTACCATTACCCTTTTTTTTCGTTATATCAGGCAACTAATGAAGAAGAAACACAGCGGAGATTACCCACTGGGGCAGAGGCAAAATCGAGCCTGCAGCATGAACGAATAATAATCAAGTCCCTTTGGCAAATACTCGTACACAGGGAAGAGTTGAAGATCCTTATCTTTCCAGTGCTCAAAGAGAATTGGTCTCACCGGCCCATGACGGCCTCCGGCGAAAAATGCAAGGAGCATGCGATTCCTCAGACCAGGGAGCGGACCTGCGGTCAGTTGCGCAGGCATGCTTCCATCATGAAGATGTATCCGGGGGATGGAAATATCCTTTCGCAGGATGAACCCCTCGGAAGTGTTGGCATTGCAAAGTGCACGGATTGAATTTGAGTAGAGTTCTGGAATGGCCTTGGTGATATAAGGTCCCTGGAATTATTTGTTAGGCTGAGTTAGATGTCATAGCAGTAAATATAACGCACTCCAGACTACATACCCATCAAATATTGATCAATTTAGTTTGTTCATATATAGATAATACATTAATTAGATAATGAATACTATGTAAATGGTCTTAAATTCTTATTGACAAAAGCATAATGATCTTTTAGTCTGTCTAACTTGGCAGAAATTTACATCTCAATTGAAGAATGTCATCTCTGCAAATTAAGACAGTGGCAGCCAATAAAAATGCCAAAAATATTCTTAAAATTGCAACCAATCGTTGAAAAAGAAAGTTCAAGATTCTCAAATTATACCCAATCATGTGCAGCAAGCATGAAATGGTCAGCGCCTTCAGTTCGATTCCAGAAGGGGTGTTTTCTCTTCACAACTTGCACATAATCTTCAAATGTGCGAATGAGAGGGCCATAGCTATGAGGGTGTGGCTCATAAACATATATATTTACGCATGTCAAGGACACTGACGGGCAAGAAGTATGCATGGGCTAGATTCGGGTCCCACGTCCGAACCCCTGCTTGGCGTGGCTGCAACATCTCGATCGAGCTGTTCAATGAACCGACCTTCAATGCTGTAGATGTTCTTGCAGGGCCCACGGTGCACTATCGGTGGCTCTCCTTCCTCATACACGTAAACCTTGAATCTTTTCTCCATTTGTTTATAGCTCCTACAAGCCCAAATGCAGCATTGTTTTTGATTGTTAAACACACATAAAAAGGGCTAATCACATAACATTATGCAGGATAATAATGATGAGAATAAAAAACAATATACATTCAGAGTGCGAGTAATTATTAAATGTAAGAGGTCAAATTTATTACAGTGATGTCAAACAGCATTCTATGTAGGGGTGCATAAAAAACTCACGACTCGAAACTCAGTTCGGAATCAATTCGGATTCAACTCACTAATAACTCGAGTTGAAACTGATTCGAGTCAAAACTGACTCGAGTTTACTGACTCGGTTGATTTATGAATCGAATCCAAGTTACTTCCAACTTGGTTCGGAATCAACTTGGTTGGACTCACACCAAACTCTAATCCATATATTTATAACATTTGCGTCCCAAACACTTATACTTGTTTCCCACAATCTACTGTATTGCTGCTTAAAACTAAAAAAAAAAATCGTTGCTTCTCAAACGACTAAACCTGATCTGTTTAGTAATTTTTAATTATGTATTAGTTATTGTTCATTATGTACTGTCTTTAATTATGTATTATTTTAGTGAACTATGAATATTTCTTTTGTTAAAATAGATTAGATTGTCTCACTATGTACTACATTATGAGTCATGAGTCGACTCATTTCGACTCGAGTTGCTTGCGAGTTGATTCCAAATTAGAGTTTCTAAATCAAAATTGAATTAACAACTCACACTAGTGGAAAAACATGAATCAGGATCGGCCTATCTGGATCGGTTATATGAAACAACCGATACTAATACCTATCTGGATCGGTTTTCTGAACAAAACCGATCCTAAAAACTAGTTAGATCGGGTTTTTTAGTCAACCGATCCTAATTTGTGAACTATCCGGATCAGTTTTTTTATAAAACCGATCCTGATACTATCAGGATCGGTTGTTCTAAAAAATCGATCCTGATAGTATCAGGATCAGTTGTTCTAAAAAACCGATCCTGATAGTATCAGGATCAGTTGTTCTAAAAAACCGATCCTAATAGTTAAACTATTAGGATCGGTTGTTTAGAACAACTGATCCTGATACAATTTTTTTTTTCAAAATTGGTTCTGCAAAAAAAAAAAAAAAAAAAAAAAAAAAAAAAAAAAAAATCAGGGTCGGTTTTTTATAAAGAACCGATCCTGATACTATTAGGATCGGTTTTTTATAAAAAACCGACCCTGATTTTTTTTTTTTTTTACAGAACCAATTTTGAAAAAAAAAATTTGTATCAGGATCGGTTTTATTGCTAAAAACCGATCCTGATAGTTTTTTTCTTTTATTTGGAAAATCTTTTCATATGGTTATGTTTAAATAAATATAAAAAATTACATATTAGAAATATAAGTTAATTATTTAATAGAAATTTTATTTAATTTTCAAATTCTACTTAAATAATATTAAGATCCAACGTAAACTATTTACGGCCGTGCGATGTTGCTATATTGTTTTGCTTTGATGAAATAGTAAATGAATCCCGAATTGTATCAAATTTTATAATGGTGAAATTAATATGACATTCTTTCATTTTAACGGTTCCGATCGACCAAATGCTAATGTTCGTATTCGTTCCTTCACAACCCCACACAACAAGGGTTCAAGTCCTATGTATATTATTATATGGCACAAGTCATTGATGCATCATGCATGATTGTATAAAAAAATTCAATAGTCAAAATGACTTCAAAATGAAATATCAATGTCAAATAATTAATTATATTATCACATAAATTTTAATAATATAAATTACATTAATGAAATGTCAATGTCAAATAGTACCTATCTCCTGTTTAATATTATTTAAGTAGAATTTGAAAATTAAATAAAATTTCTATTAAATAATTAACTTATATTTCTAATATGTAATTTTTTATATTTATTTAAACATAACCATATGAAAAGAGTTTCCAAATAAAAGAAAAAAACTATCTGGATCGGTTTTATTGCTAAAAACCGATCCAGATACTATCAGGATCGGTTTTTAGCAATAAAACCGATCCTGATACAAATTTTTTTTTCAAAATTGATTTTTTTTTTTTTACAGAATCAATTTTGAAAAAAAAAATTGTATCAGGATCGGTTTTATTGCTAAAAACCGATCCTGATAGTATCTGGATCGGTTTTTAGCAATAAAACCGATCCAGATAGTTTTTTTCTTTTATTTGGAAAATCTTTTCATATGGTTATGTTTAAATAAATATAAAAAATTACATATTAGAAATATAAGTTAATTATTTAATAGAAATTTTATTTAATTTTCAAATTCTACTTAAATAATATTAAGATCCAACGTAAACTATTTACGGCCGTGCGATGTTGCTATATTGTTTTGCTTTGATGAACTAGTAAATGAATCCCGAATTGTATCAAATTTTATAATGGTGAAATTAATATGACATTCTTTCATTTTAACGGTTCCGATCGACCAAATGCTAATGTTCGTATTCGTTCCTTCACAACCCCACACAACAAGGGTTCAAGTCCTATGTATATTATTATATGGCACAAGTCATTGATGCATCATGCATGATTGTATAAAAAAATTCAATAGTCAAAATGACTTCAAAATGAAATATCAATGTCAAATAATTAATTATATTATCACATAAATTTTAATAATATAAATTACATTAATTTTCATAAAAATTACATTAATGAAATGTCAATGTCAAATAGTACCTATCCCCTGTTTAATATTATTTAAGTAGAATTTGAAAATTAAATAAAATTTCTATTAAATAATTAACTTATATTTCTAATATGTAATTTTTTATATTTATTTAAACATAACCATATGAAAAGAGTTTCCAAATAAAAGAAAAAAACTATCTGGATCGGTTTTTAGCAATAAAACCGATCCTGATACAATTTTTTTTTTCAAAATTGATTCTGTAAAAAAAAAAAAAAAAAAAAAAAAAAAAAAAAAAAAAAAATCAGGGTCGGTGTTTTATAAAAAACCGATCCTGATACTATTTTTATACAAAAAAATTAGTATCAGGATCGGTTTTTTTATTATAAAACCGATCCTGATACTATTAGGATCGGTTCTTTATAAACAACCGATCCTAATGATAATTCCTATATAACCAGCTTAGCTAGGGTTCTTCTTATTTTCATTTCGCGCCTCTCATTTTCAATTTAGCATCTCTGTCTCTGTCTCCGTATCTTCCTCTCAAATCCTCAGTACTATGTCTCTCTCTCTCTGTCTCCGTCTCTCCCTCTCCTCCGTGTCTCTCTCTCTCTTTCTCTCCGTCTCTTCCTCTCAAATCCGAGCCTCTCGCACCTCCGACTCAATTGTGCCAGTTTTTAATTTGTTTTATTGTTTCAAAAATTAATTAATGGTGTTTGTATATTGTTTTACAGTTTTGAGGACATCTCTTTCAAGTTACTTAATCATCCGGCCGATCAACTATCATGGTATTAGCTTTATCTAATTTTCTCATTATTATACTTTTAAAACACATTTTTTTGTATTTTTTATTGGAAAATATTTTTCCATCTAATTGTTACCTTTGTTTTTGTTTTTAGGGTCTTTTTTAATCTCAAGTGATGTGATTGCAAAAGAGGTAATTATTGATTTTTTTATTGTTGTGCTTTACATTAATTGCATAAATGTGTATATTGTATAAATGTGTGTTAATTGAAGAAATAGCCCAATTAGTCAATTGTATGTTTGTTAATTAATTTTTTTTTGGATTTAAATTTCTTGTTATAACATGTAATGCTTCACAAAACTTTTTATGAAGTACATGAATTTTTTGTAATAGTTTAAGATGTGTATGATAATTAATTTAGAATGTGTATATGATATTTAATTGATTATTGCTTCTTACTGTGCAACAAAAAAAAATTTAGGATGCTGGCCAGCAAAATATATATGGAAGCTGGTCAAATAAATAAAAATATTTTTTTTAGCTTCAATAAAACATCAGGATCGGTTATTTTAAACAACCGATCCAGATTACTACTATTAGGATCGGTTGTTTAAAATAACCGATCCTAATTCTAAAAAAAAAAAAAAAACTTTTAGGATCGGTTTTTAAATAAAAACCGATCCTAAAAGTTTTTTTTTTTTTTTTTGGAATTATGATCTGAAATACAATCAAGATCGGTTTTAATATAAAACCGATCTTGATAGTACGTATCAGGATCGGTTGTTATGTAATTTAAAATTTTTTTTGAAAATACTATCAAGATCGGTTCTTATATAAAAACCGATCTTGATAGTACGTATCGGGATCGGTTCTTAGTCAAAAACCGATATAGATAACAACTATTAAGATCGGTTTTATTAAAAAACCGATCCTAATAGTTTCTATTTGGATCGGTTCTTGAAAAATATAAAACCGATCCTGATAGTATCAGTATCGCCTTCATCAGGATCGGTTGGATTCCGATACTGATATGTGTATATAACCGATCCTGATTCCTGTTTTTCCACTAGTGTCAGACTCAACTCGGCTCATAAATTCGTGAATTAATCCAAGTTCTCAACTCGGAATCAACTCAGCTCATGAGCAGTCCTAATTCTATGGCTTCCACTTATTTCCTGTACTTTAATTGTCCTTGAAAAACCAATTCACTTGACTCTACCATGCATGCCTTTCAGATTTTCTGCTGAAATTCTAGCCGAAATTGGATTCACCAAACAAAATTAAACGTGGTCCAATTTATTAGTCTAACATATTAGCAAATGAATTCTTCACGGTCTCCCTAAACCTATTCATGTTCAGAATTGAGAGGAGAAAATATATATGGTTGAGCATTTATATTAATTGATTTGTCTAGGTTTGGCCATTGAGGAGAAATGCATACCGTCATAATATCCAACTTTTGTTCCTTTCCAGATCTCCAATCATATATAGCAATTCATTCTTTAAATCTTGTTATTACATATTATACCATTATATCAAACAAATTAAAGTACACATATTCTGTAAATCATAATCAACTTGAGAACAGAACAATACTTTGACAACAATTAAATAGCTTACTCAAGAAAGGCAGCAGGGTTTCTGTAGATGCGAGTAGTAGACACCCCCAATTCATTTTGAATTAATGTTGAATTCTTTGCTATGGAATTAGCTGCTTGTTTAATCATGGCACGTGCTCTTGCATGAGATCTTTGAATTTTTAGCAGTCTATGGTCTCCATTTTGGTCTTCATTAGATGTCTAGCCAACAAAAGAAAAATGATTCAATTATTAATACTCCATGATTTTAAGCATAGTAGGAAATATCGGTATCAGGATCGGGATCGGTCCCGGCCGATACCGATCCGAGATCGGGGTATCAGTCAATATCGGCCGATTAGGATCGAAAAATTGGACTTTTTGGCCAGAAGCTTATTTTACACTAAAAAAAAGGAAAAAAATTGATAAAAAATTAATTTATCAATAATTTATGTTTAGATAAATGATTACAATCAGATAATCCACTAATACAATATAATATAAGCATTAAAACTATAAACACACTCATTTACTACCAGAAACTATGTCATGCTGGCTGAATCACTTTATCATCGTTTGTATTATGATAAAAATGAGAATATTGTTGTCTGGAACAAAAAAGAAGACATTGTAGACTCAAATGAAAGATTGTTAACATCTTTAATCATGGGTTCATATTTCTCTATTTCAGCATAGTTGATACTTGATACTCTATTTAATTAATGAATGTGATGAGTTTTTAGCATGTGCATAGTTTATACTCTATTTAATTAATTACAGGTTCAAGTTTTTAGACGAATAATGATCAAAATCGAACTAGAATAGTAAGAATTGGATGAAAAACAAAAATCCGTGAATACGTATCGGCCGATCCGGATTGGTATCGGCCTATATATATTTCCTACTATGATTTTAAGTAAGCATTTTGGTTTCGATGTGAACATGAGTTGAGAAATCATATAAAGAAGTACCATATATGGAAACACTATGTCTTTCTATCAATATTCAATGAAGAAATATCAGTTATATCATAATGTAAAAATTAAATTAGAGATTGGATATATATATATATGCAATTAAGGTTGGATAGAACAATACAAAATGGTTCATAATAAGTAAGAAATAACAAATGCATGTATTGGTATTTTTCTTGAGAAATAGGAAACATAATGAAGAAGGAAAGGATCTTACTTACGGTTAGATGTTGGCGTGAATTTGGCTTGGTACCTGAGACACCCAAGTTATAAAGAAGAAACCATAATGTAAGAGCAAAGATTAGCAAAGTGTGCTTCGGGTGCATAATCGATGGTGAACGGTACTGAGAGAAAGTATTGTATTTCAAAAACAAAATAAAGGAGGGGGTGGGGGTTATGAAATCTTGTAATCAAGAGAGAGAGAGAGAGAGAGAGAGATAGCTAGAGAGAGGGGAACTCAAATGCAGTGCAAATTTGACTAGTAGAAGTGTACCTAAATAATTAATATCAAATTAGTTGTTGATTTTGAAATGACCAATTTCCCTAGATCTCTTGGAGCATCTCCAACAGTGATTACTTATGGATTGCTTATGTTGATGTGTCAATTATTTTTGTAATTGCTGGGTTGTATGGCTATTGCTTATTTAGCAGTTATTGGAAAGAATTGCTTAATAAAAAATTATTTTCTAAAGATGAGTTGGTCAAATGTTTAATTCTTATTGGCCAAATGTTTAATTATCAATTGTTTGGTTGATTGTACAAATGTAGAAGTGAATTGCTTAATTTCTAAAATTTTCATAATTGTTATTTAACAATTAATTTCAATTGCTGGATTGGAGATTCTCTTATGTACTTATTGGTGAGATACTAATTGATTTAATTACACATACGATAACGAACACCAATATATGGTTTATCTTTTTATAGCTACCAGAAATGAAGTTACAGGTTAATTACAAAGAAAAAAAAACAAAAGGGACATAAAACTAATGGTCAATTTATGTACATATAAGCAAAATAAACAACTGTTGCATTTTTGTAAAAATATCAGGGTTAAGTCCTAAATTTCCAGAGAAAGTCCACTATTGTTCACTACTAGAATCCCCAATATTAGCAACGGTAGGATTTTGATTGTAGCAACGGCGTGCCCTTGCTACAAGCCCGAAAAAGGCCATTAGCAAGCGCGGCGCTTGCAATAACTACCGTTGGTTAAAGCCCCCTTGCTAATACTCGGATTCTGATTTGTTGCAAGGGCCACGCTTGCTAATATTCTTGTCCAGGGTATCTGCAAGCGGGGCGCTTGCAAATACTACGCTTGCTAATACATTGATTTTTGGAGCCCAACTGAGTATTAGCAAGGTTATGTTTTGTGGGTCCCACTGAGTATAAGCAAGGATATGTAGCGTAGGCCCCACAGAGTATAAGCAAGGATATCATTTGTGGGTCCCACATATTATTTGCAAGGATGCCCTGCATGGGTCCCACTTGATTAGTTGCAAGGGTAACAAACGTAGGCCCCACCTGACTATTTGCAAGACAAACAAATGTGGACCCCACCTAACTATTTGCAAGGGTAATGAATGTGGTCCCACCTGACTATTGGCAAGGATATCTTTGATACTTTTTGCATGCTCCAATTCTATAATCCTTTCTCGTTGTACCAATTTGGTACCAACCCGATACCAACACAGTACCAACCCAAAAGTTATTACATTTCCATTGAACCAGATTTACATGAACAAATTGAAATATAGATATAACATGTAATAAGCATTAATCAACAAAGTGTATTATCATACATTTTACTAAAATACCAAAAAGCATTACAACAACAGTACAAAAAATATAACCACCACCCATTAACAAAAAATTACAATAATTTACAGTCAACAAATTAGTTGCATAATTCTAAAATTTGTAATTAGCATTAATCATCATATGCAACATTGACTTGGTCTTGTTATGAGTTTTCTGTAGGCATAATGATAAACAATTACCGAGAAGTACGAGACGTAAAAAAATAGATCCTTTGAAGCGATCCTGTAATTTGCACAAGGAAAAAAAAGTACATTAAAAAATTATCCTTTGAAGTGAGATAGACATTAGAAATATGACCTAATAAAAGAACAAATCAGTTGGTATCTTCTTACTTTTGGCATGTAAAGATCTATGATCTCTCCATAAGTTTCAAAATGACTGCAAGACATCAAACCATCAAAAGTAAAAAAAAATAGCATGAGGAATGTAAGTGTAACGTAAATAAAAGAAGTCATATAGTTAACCATCCAATAATTCCATGGCACCAGCAAAAGCATTTTCTTATCTTATCTTATATTTAATGTTCAAGTATTTGAGATTTTTCATCTACTAACTCGCCATATTTTAGTCGGTAATCCTTTGTATTATTAGGACTGTTATTATATTTTATCACATATATACATTCCTTGTATGGTGATATTTGAAAACTAGTGAAAAATGGCAATATACACAAATCATTGGTAGTGCATACACGATTTCTGATTATTTCAGTGAAAACAGAGATAGTTCTCAAATATAAAAAGAGAAATCATAGAGTTACCCTCCATCGACGACTTCATCAAGGCATAAGTAGATCAGATCAAGGTTTTCAAGTGCTGCCTTTTTCTCGATATTATTTCTGTACCAGATCCAAAATAAATAATCAATCCATCAGTAAATTACCTGAATAAAAAGTATCAAAGTAATGAACCAGTATAAACAGACCCAATAGTAACATGCCACTCAGGTACGCTACCCTGGTACCACATGACTTTCTCATTTTCATAGCATCAATGAACCTCAAATATCAGATACCAGCTAGAAGGCCTCCAAGTAAATTACTAGTCAATTTCCGTACTAGTGGCAAATATCAGTAAAGATTTACATAACAATATCTTCATTGTACAAGGAATTGAAAATATACCACTACGATATTATAAATGTATGTATCCAGTTATTAATATTCTTGGCTATTGGAGTCTGATATAAAACTTACTACGAGGAAAACAGACCTGAGGATGGTGCCAACAGCATCAAAGAAACCTTGAAGAATTGACGCTAAAATGAGCTCATTTTCATCATCTCCTCCGGTGACAAAGAAAACAGACCTGAGGATGGTGCTACCTTCATTTCGAGCATTTATTTTCATGGTCTTAGTAAAGACAGATTTCTCAAAAGCTAATTTTGAAGAGAGCAAAGGCCAATCATCAGTGTAATACTTTACTGCCACATGCTTTCCTTTTGAATCTAGCACCAGGATGTTTTTCACCGAAGGCAGGGCTGCCTACAATACACATAAAGCTCCAGTAAGCCAGAGTCAAATGAATTACTAGAATTGAATTATTCTTCACAAGGAAAAAAAAAATTAAGGATTGACTATGACAAGAAGATTATTGAAGAAATAAAACTATGCAAAAAATATATGTTAAAGAAAACCTAGCCTAATTTCTGCAATTAGGAGGTCCCCACAAACAAGGCACTTTCAAATCTTCACCTTCATCTGGGTCGAATAGATAGTCATACCTGAAATTTACAAAAGCAAAAAACAAGGATTTAGGTTTGAATATGGAAAACAGTACACAAGCTCTCTATGTACCTCTTTCAATTTTACAAATTTTATGTTAAAATAATGCCCCTTTTAACTGGGTAAAACTTAGCTTTACGTTTGAAATTCATATGTTAATCCGGAATAAACATTTTTCTTTGCAATCAGATGTACCTGTACTATAAATTTGGGTGTTTGAGCAGGTCCAGCTTGGTTTGGGTGTTTGGCAGTTTCAGCAGTTCCAGTTCCTAAACACGACATCTCAATATTAGTTAAATTGAGCAAACTTAAAAAATTAATACTTATTCAGACTGTCAGGGGGTGGGTTAATTCAGTATAAGGAAATAAAATGGCACCATGACTTTTGTTAGTTCCTTGTGATTATAATTCCTTCGACTTATTTCCTTCTGATTATACTTGGTCAAATTCAGTCTAAGTTAATTCAATGAACTCAAATAAGGCACCATGACTTTTGTCAGTAAACCCAGAACCCTAAATTAACAGGATAAAAAATTAATTCAATGAACCTTCAAATTAAACCCTTTGTTCTACT
The DNA here is from genome assembly GCF_964058835.1 of Carex rostrata. NCBI lineage: Eukaryota > Viridiplantae > Streptophyta > Magnoliopsida > Poales > Cyperaceae > Carex > Carex rostrata. The sequence continues at coordinate 13,495,568 of NC_135923.1, forward strand.
AGTAATAGTGATCACCAAATTAATGAAACCCTAGTAGAGAGAAGGAAGAGAACAGAGAACTTACCACTTTTTCAAATCAGCCTAGTAGAGAGAAGATCGGCGGCGACTTAGATCGGAGCGCTAGTGGGGAAGAGACTCTGATGGACCAAATCGGAGAAGGGGGTGGGGAAGGAAGAGAGAGCATCGGCGAAACCCTAGAGAGAAGAGAGAGCGAAACCAAATCAGTGGCAAGGAAGAGAGAGCGTCGGATCGTTTTGGTAGAGAGAAGAGAGAGATTTCAAAAAATTTCGCTAAGTCCTGCGTTCTCTCTTATGGCCTTGTTTTTTTTTTTTTTTTGGATTCTTTTATGGCCTTGTTTGTTTCCATTGGAGAGACGTCTATTTACTTCCGCACCCACCCGATATTTTTAGGCCTAAGGTAACACATTATTAATTAGAATGATCGGAGCGGCATCATATAATTGATAAGCATAAATTATATACACATTTGATCTAGATTTTATCATAAAACAATCTCAAATATCTTGTATTTTTAATATAAAATTATTTAAATACACCTAGAATCAAGCTACTGCGGTTGTTAGGCTTTTCATTGCAGGAAATGATGAAAAATGGCGAAAATACCCTCCAGTGCGGATCAAATCACCCGCAGTGCGGATCAGAGCAGCCGCACTGAGAACTTAGCCGCATTTCCAACATCCAAGCGCTGCGCAGGAAAAAGTCCGAGCCTAGTGCGGATGAACTTCCATCCGCAGTGCGGATGAGCCCAGCCGCACTCAATACTTAGCCGATTTCATAATCTTCAGAGAACCAGAATCCACCCGCAGTGCGGGTCAGCCATCCGCACTACCATCCGCATTCAACTGATTCGCAGGAGATAAATAAGGAAACTAGAGCCAATGCGGGTGAGACCACTCGCAGTGCGGATCGGCCATCCGCACTGGAGCCGCAGAAAAGCCAAATTTACATGATTTCAACACGGTTTCTATTTTTGGCACTTCATAGACGCGTTTTACAGCCAAATGTGGACAAGGCATCCTGGGAAACAATCCAGATATAGCACCCACTAACTCCACTTTGTAGGCTCTTAATTGGGCATGATCCTTGGCTATAAAAGAGGGGGTTTATTCTCCATTCAAGGCATCTCTTCCCACCTCACACATCATCCCTATCTCTTTCATTCTCTTCACATACACAATACTTAGCGATAAATTCTGGAGAAAAGGAAAGCTTTCAAGCAAGGAGAAGAAGGGTTTCCTGAGCAAGAAGTCGGCAAGATAGAGGTTTTTAATTTGTCAAAGGGTGTAATTACTTCCTTTATTTCATTTCTTCTTACTTTGCCAATTTTTGTAATGGATCTCTCCATGAGGGAGTAGTTTTCTCTTTAGGGGTTTAGGTCAATGCATGAACTTGTTTAATTGTATCTTATTCGGTTATTTGTCTTTGTTATGATTGTTTTATTGGGATTTGATGTTAATTTCTGTGATTTATCATTTGTGTTAATTACATAATTAGTACTTGAAATCGCTGTAGTCCCGCTTTGGTATCTCTTTGTCAAAGGATCCAAAGAAGTTAGGACGAGAGGAGAGTACCATTTATGAATGCAAATACCCTAGGTTTAGATTAGGATTGTAACCAATTTGTAATCTAAGCCGGAACTATAGAAATTAAGGTTAGGAATTTGGTGAAGAACCTAACCGTGAAGGCAAACCCTAATTAGGACATCTCAAATCGAATCGGGTATTGGTATGAAGGACTTAATCGTGAAGTATCAATATTTGAGGAGAGGAGAGACTAACAAGAGCTTATGGTCTAAGTAGCTAGGGTGAAGGACCTAACCGTGAAGTCCGAATTACTTAGACACGTTATTAATTCACGAAAGTGACCCTTAATGACATATTAGGTTAGAAACCTCATCAAATCATACATGAACTTAAACAAATACCGAATAGATATAGTTAGCAAGGGAATGTAGACCAAAGACCCCTAGATCTTCTCATCTAGAAAGCAATCCAATCTTTCTTTCATTCATTTACTCTTATTGTTTTAAAAACTCTCTATTCGGGTATTGAACCCAAATTTAGGAATTGTTAGAACAAACCCCCCCAATTTACTTTTATTGCACTTTAATTTCCTTTATTCTCTGAAATTAATTAGTAAAGTTTAAACTAAGTTTTTTATCGTACTCCCTGTGGTTCGATACCTCAAATACTACTTTGATATAATTGTGCACTTGCAATTCAACTCAAACACGTATTAAAGGTTTAAAAAGTACATCGTTGTACTGAAGCTTTTTACCATACCATTTGGACACATCAAGTTTTTGGCGCCGTTGCCGGGGAGTATAGTTTAAATTCTAAGTTTTTACTTTACAAATTTATTTCAGATTTTATTTTCTTTTTGTTTGAGAGCTAACCTTACTTCTTTTTCAGCTTTCTATGAGCTTTGGGAGAACCCCTTTAGGAACGCTCCATTACGAAGAAGAAGTTTACTCAAGCATGGCCACCCGATCTCTACCCATCAACTTCAATAACCACGTAGAGAATCCGGTTTTCGAACAAGACAACCGTGATGATCTATCTGTTCATGACGCAAGTTCCCGTGTACGAGGAGTAACACTATCTCCTAACAGGAACCACGACTACAATAACAACAACAATGGAAACGGAAATGGCCGTAACCGTCAACAAGGACACCGCTTTGGCTTCATCCCTCACAATCAAGATCCACGCGACATCAAGCCCTCTCTCATCCACCTACTTAGCCAAAATCAATTTGGAGGAGCCCAAAATGAAGATCTGCATGCTCATTTGGCGGTCTTCGAAGAGCATTGCGGCACTTTTGCGCGAGAAGGAGATGATCTAGACAACCTAAAACTCAAATGTTTCCACTTGTCCCTCCGAGACAATGCAAGAACATGGCTACGAACCGTCAACCGGGACCATATCGAGACATGGGACGACATGGAAAAGTTATTCTTAGGAAAATACTTTCCTCCATCCAAAACCCAACATTTCCGGACAAAGATCACGACGTTCAAGCAAGCCGAGGGGGAGTCTTTAACCGAGGCATGGGACCGATGGGCGGAGCTCCAACGCTTATGCCCTAACCATGGCCTTGACATGTGGTTGCTCTTTCAATTCTTTTATGGGGGTTGCACAATAGCTACTAAAACTCATTTAAATTCAGCTGCAGGGGGTTAACATGTCACGAATGGATCCGGCACAAGCTATGGCAATGATTGAAGATATGGCAATCAACCAAAGGGAATGGACGGCCGAGCGAGGGGGACGAGCCCAAACCACACCGGGCATCCTGAAAGTCGACGAGGTTACCGCCTTGAGAGCACAAGTGGAGGCCTTACAACACCAAATGGCACAAGTGCAAAATGCCAAATCCGTGACGAAAAAGGCTCCATGTGGCATATGTGGAGAGGCAACTCATATCATTGCCGAGTGCCAAGTCCTTATTGAAGGTGACGAGGTAGAACAAGCGAATGCCATGTTCTATAACCAAGGCGATAAGAGGAATTACCCGATCTATAATAAGGTTAGACAAAATGACAATTTCAATTCAAACTCTTACAACCCTAACAATAGGTGGAACCATCCGAACTTCAAGTGGAGGACCGAAAACGACAACTCCAATCAATACCAAAACAGATCCAACCAAAACTTGTATCAAGGAGCCTCCCAAAATAACAACCTAGAAAAGATGATACAAGGCTTGATGACCCAACAAAGTGACTTCATAGCATATCAAAGGAACACCAACACGGATTTTTCGGATTCCTTGAGAGAATTGAAGACGAAGTTTGAGCTCTTGGATACCAAGACCTCAATGCTAGAAACACAAATAGCACAACAAGCATCTTCATCCTTTCGACAACAAGGCACACTACCGGGCAAGCCCGACATCAACCCTAGGGAGCACGCAAAAGCGATAACCTTGAGGAGTGGCACGGAGTACGAAGGACCCAAGATGCCCATCATTGAAGAGCAGCTACAACCACCAAAGGAAGCACAACCACCCCCAGCTCCTCTCAATGCGGAAACACCGGCATCAAAAGAATCTCAAGAGCCGGGTAATTCCAACCCGGCCAAGGTAAAACCTACTGAAACTCCTAAGTATATTCCACCACATAGGTTTATACCCTTCCCTCAAAGGTTAGTAAAGCACAAACTTGACCAACAATATGCCAAATTCGTAGAACACCTCAAGAAATTGAATATCACCATCCCTTTTACCGAGGCAATTACTCACATGCCCGCTTTTGCAAAATTCTTGAAAGACATACTATCCAACAAGAGATCAATTGAGGAAGTAGGTACGGTATCCCTTAATGAGGAGTGTAGCGCTCTTTTCTTAAACAAGCTACCTCCGAAATTGAAGGACCCCGGGAGTTTTGCAATTCCATGTATAATTGGTGATACCAAATTCGAGAGGTGCCTCTGTGATTTGGGTGCAAGTGTGAGCCTTATGCCAAAGACCGTCTATCAAAGGCTAAAACTTGCTGACTTGAAACCCACAAGAATGTCACTACAACTAGCCAATAAGACGGTACGCTACCCCGAAGGGATTGCGGAAGATGTAATTGTTATGATTGGTAAGTTCTTCGTCCCGGTAGACTTTGTAGTAGTTGAAATGGAGGAGGATACCCATACCCCTCTCCTATTGGGACGAGATTTCTTAACCACAGCCGATGCAAACATAAATGTCAAAGAAGGCAAAATATCCTTTGACATTGGAGGCGAAAAGGTAAATTTTCACATGTTTGATGCCATTAAATTCCCTTCAAATGACAATGATTCTATTTGTAGATTGGATGTTTTAGATTCCATTTTAGCTACTCATGAGAAGGAAGAGATGGTGAAGGAACAACTCGACCCAGATCTAGAAGAAACCGAGTCTCAAAACGACAAAAATGGTGAAAATTCTCCCCAGTGCGGATGGAGCACCCGCACTGCGGATGAAGTGATCCGCACTGAGCCCCCTGAAGCTGCATAATCAACTTCCTTAGGCCAGTGCGTCCGCACTGACCATCCAGTGCGGACCAGCCACCTGCACTCAGCCATTTCAGCTCAGATTTGTGAAGTTTCGACCGATTCCGGTGCACCGAAGGTCGAACTCAAGCCACTACCACCTACCCTTCGCTATGAATACTTGGGGGAAGACGAAACCTACCCGGTGATTGTCAATTCCGAGCTCAACAAAGAACAAACCGAGAAGCTCCTACACGAGCTAAGGCTTCATCGGAAAGCGATCAGATACACAATCGATGACCTAACCGGGGTAAGTCCATCCCTTTGCATGCATAGGATCCTAATGGAGGATGACCACAAGCCCACCATTGAAGCTCAACGAAGGCTCAATCCGAATCTTAAGGAGGTGGTAAAGAAGGAAATCCTCAAACTACTTGACGCCGGGATCATCTACCCGATCTCCGACTCCAAATGGGTAAGCCCGGTGCATGTAGTTCCAAAGAAGGGAGGAACAACAGTGGTAAAAGGCAACAATGACAAAATGATCTCCACAAGGGTGGTTACCGGGTGGAGGATGTGCATCGATTACCAAAAACTCAACAATGCAACACGAAAAGATCACTTCCCTCTACCATTCGTGGATCAAATGCTCGAACGGCTAGCCAATCACACACACTTTTGCTACCTCGATGGGTACAGCGGATTCTTCCAAATCCCCATACACCCCGAAGACTAAGAGAAGACGACTTTTACCTGCCCTTATGGAACGTTTGCGTACCGAAGGATGCCGTTCGGTCTATGCAATGCCCCAGCAACCTTCCAAAGAGCCATGATGGCTATTTTTTCGGATTTATTAGAAAATTCCGTGGAGGTTTTCATGGATGACTTTTCAGTTTTTGGTACTTCTTTTAATGATTGCTTATCTAACCTAATCAAAGTTTTAGAACGTTGTGAACAGGTTAATCTAGTACTAAACTGGGAGAAATGCCACTTCATGGTGCAAACGGGAGTTGTTCTATGCCACGTGGTGTCTTCCAAAGGCTTGGAGGTCGACAAAGCAAAGGTTGAAGTGATAGAGAAGCTGCCATATCCAACTTGCGTGAAGGATGTGAGAAGTTTCTTAGGGCATGCCGGGTTCTATCGACGGTTTATCAAGGATTTCTCTAAAATTTGTAAACCACTTACCAATTTAACCATGAAAGATGCAGAATTTAATTTTGATAAGCCTTGTATAGATGCTTTTGACAGGATTAAGAAGGCACTAATCTCAGCTCCCATTCTTCGACCACCAAATTGGGAGGTGCAATTCGAGATTATGTGTGATGCAAGCGATTTCGCCGTTGGGGCCGTGCTAGGGCAAAGGATCGACAACAAGCCACATGTGATCTATTATGCGAGCAAGGTCCTAGATGAGGCACAAATGAACTACACAACCACGGAAAAAGAGTTCTTAGCCGTCATATTCGCTATTAACAAATTCCGGCCCTATTTGGTGGGATCCAAGGTGGTTGTATACACCGATCATGCGGCAATCCGATACCTTCTAAACAAAAAGGATGCCAAACCACGCCTAATCCGATGGATTCTCCTACTCCAAGAGTTCGACCTAGAAATAAAGGATAAGAAGGGGACTGAAAATTTGGTGGCGGACCATCTATCACGCATCACCATTGAATCTAAGGAGGAAGACATGCCCATCGACGATTCATTCCTAGATGAACAACTCTATGCAGTCAACAATCTCGAGGCACCATGGTACGCCGATTTTGTCAACTACCTTACATGTGATATAATACCTCCCTGTCTAACTTTTCAACAACGGAAAAAATTCTTGTCGGATGCGAAATATTACTTTTGGGATGAACCGTTGTTGTTTAAGTTAGGAGTGGATGGTATCCATAGAAGGTGCGTACCTCAAGAAGAAACCGAACAAATTCTTCATTGTTGCCACTCATCCGCCTATGGAGGACATGCTTCAACCGACAAAACCGCCGCCAAAGTCCTTCAAGCCGGGTTCTTTTGGCCCACACTTTTCCATGATGCAAGGGAGTATGTGCTTAGGTGCGACAAATGTCAAAGAACCGGGAACATATCTAGAAGACATGAGATGCCCTTAAACTCCATACTAGAAGTCGAATTATTTGATGTTTGGGGGATCGACTTTATGGGTCCCTTTCCAAGTTCTTGCAACAACAAGTACATACTTGTAGCAGTGGATTACGTATCAAAATGGGTAGAAGCCGTAGCTAGCCCAACCGCCGACTCCACCGTGGTAAGAAAACTCTTTAAAAAGATTATTTTTCCTAGGTTTGGAGTACCCCGAGTGGTGATAAGTGATAGCGGATCTCATTTCATCAACCGCCAATTTGACGCTCTACTACTCAAGTATGGAGTCAAGCACAAGGTGGCCACGCCGTACCATCCACAAACAAGCGGGCAAGTGGAGGTATCCAACCGGGAGATAAAGAGCATCCTCCAAAAGGTGGTAAATACATCAAGGAAGGATTGGTCACTCAAATTGGACGAATCGCTGTGGGCATACCGGACCGCTTTCAAAACACCTATAGGTATGACTCCTTTCAAACTTGTGTATGGAAAAGCATGCCATTTGCCGGTTGAGCTTGAGCATAAAGCTTATTGGGCGATAAAAACCTTAAACTTCGACATAAGCGCCGCCGGTGAGAAAAGGATCCTCAACCTACACGAATTGGAGGAATTACGCCTCAATGCGTACGAAAATGCCAAACTATACAAGGAGAAGACGAAGAGGTGGCACGACAAACGCATAATAAGGCGAGAATTTAAGGAGGGAGATACTGTTTTATGGTACAATTCAAGACTCTGACTCTTTCCGGGAAAGTTGAGATCAAGATGGACCGGACCATACAAGGTAATAAAGGTGTTCAACCATGGCGCAATTGAGATTTTGAGCGATAAAAGTGGACCATTCAAAGTTAATGGACAACGCCTCAAACATTTCAATCATGCAAGTCCAATAGGCGAAAAAGAAAGGATTCGCTTGGTTGACCCCCAACCTCAATAGTGAGCACGAGTCATGTCGAGCTCACGACGTAAAATTGAGCGCTTCTTGGGAGGCAACCCAAGGTTTTTCTTTACTTTCTGCAATTTATTTTTACTTAATTTACTTACCAAGTTTACAAATTTACGATTAACTAACATTGGAGGGCTTTGCCGACGAAAAACTGCGAAAATTCTCCCCAGTGCGGATGGAGCACCCGCACTGCGGATGGGATGAGCCGCACCAGAGGTAAGATTTTTATTTTTTGCAAAAATTTCAAATTTTTCGGTCGGTGCGGATGGGGCACCCGCAGTGCGGATGGGGCACCCGCAGTGCGGATGAGTCCATCCGCACCAGTGCGTCTCTTTAAACCAACTAAATCCCGTTTTCTTCGCGCCCTTTCGTATTTCCATCTATAAAAACCGATTTTTTCCCTTCCAATCCCGAAAACTTTCTCCTTCTACCCATTCCTTCTTCTCCTCTCCCTTCTCCACTCTTTTTCTCTTCTCCTTCTCCCTTTTTCTTCTCCAAAACCGAAGTTTCACTTCTCTCAAGCCGTTCTTCGTGAAAACTCGGATTTCTTCGGGTTTACTTGCAATTTTCGCGATCTACAACGAGGTTTGATCTCTCCTTACCCTTAATTTCATTTATTTGTAGTTAGATATGTGAAATGGTACCAAAAATCAAAGAAATCGTCAAAATTGGTAAAATCGGTGAAAATCAACCCCGGTGCGGATCAGCCACCCGCAGTGCGGATGAAATGACCCGCACCAACCCTGTAAAACCCTAGAAATTGACCAAGTACCTGATGCGGATCAACCACCCGCAGTGCGGATGGGTTTTCATCCGCACCAGGCTCAGGAAAACCAGAACTTAGCCAAATTAGAGGCAGTGCGGGTGAGATGACCCGCACTGACCCCTAATTACATCAAATTACATCAACTTCTTCGTAATTTTTAACTTTTCTCATTTGTATATTACAGGTAAGATGGCAACCAGGGCATCCAAGCGTTTAAGGTCCGGCAAGGGCAAAGGACAACCAAGCAACCCAACCCCTTCATATCCACCCGCAATGGAGTTGAACTCTAACCAACAACTCCGGAAGATGGCGCTTGAGTCCCATCGGACTCTCGAACCGTCCCGATGGATCTGCCAATTTGCTCTTGAGCAGTTGGGGCTCACTGACACGGTTCAAATGCTAACCAACCGCCTTGGATTGTGGGACTTCCTATGTGAAGAGGTTGACACATACCGAGCCATCACCATCGAATTCCTCTCCTCCTATGAGTTCGATCGGGCCTCCAGAACCATGAGCTTCAACCTTGGAGATTACTATGTCTCAGTACACACCACCGAGTTGCTGGAGCTGTTCAACCTTAGCCGAGACAATGTGGACCAAATGCGGACTATCCTCGGGTTCTTCCCCGACATGAATGAGCACCAATTCCGCCTCCTCACCATGCATGATGTCCTCAATGATCAGCGGGTTAAGAACATCTCCCACCCGGCAATTCGTTATCTCCAACGGGTACTTTCTCATACTCTTTTTGCCCGAGGGGAGACCGCTTCGGTCTTCAACGAGGGAGATATGACATATATTTGCAGCATGCTTAGGCGCAACAATGAGGAGATGCTGTATATGCCACACATCACCTACAACCTGGCCAAACACATCAAAACAGTGGCAAACAACATTCAACCCGGTGGTGTGGTGCAAATTGGGGGAATCATCACAAAGATTGCTCGTGCCCTTAACATACCGACTGGGGATGATGTGGTACCGGGTTACACAGTTGTGGACCTTGAGGGATTGGTAAGAGCACGGCTTCTCCGGTATGATAATGAACAAGAGGCATGGATAAATCTGGGAGTGCAAAGAATCTTGCACCGTTTGCCTCTCCAAACCAACCTCGACCCGTTGAACTATGCCACATGGAAGATAGTCGACCCTCCCCTTGAGCCACAACCGCCACAACTACCAGCGCCACCGGCTATTCCCCATGCCCAACCACAAGCCCAACCCGATGCAGCTGCACAAGGAGGTGTAACAATGCAGCAAATGTGGGAGTTGATGCAATCCATGCAAACATCCATCACCAACCTCAACCTTAACATCAACAACCGCATGGATGCCTTTGATCACCGTATGGATGAGGTGGAGACACATGCCGCTGCAGCTTACCACTACGCCTGTAAGGGATTCATGAGCAACAATCCTAACTATGAGGAAGATCCACCAACACCGCCATACCAAAGAAGGGCTGCTAGACGGATGGAGGCCGATTTGGCAAGACAACGGGCTGAGGAAGAGGCAGCTCAAGCTGCACAAGAAGCAGAGGCGGCTGCAGCTCAACAGGAGGATCAAGATGATGAGGAGGAGGAGGAGCCTGTGGATGACATGGATGCGGAGGATTGATCGAGCGCTTCACCACCACCTTAATCTAGGACAGCATATCTATTTCTTCCCATTTACTTTTGTTTATTTTTATGCATTGGGGACAATGCTTAATTTAAGCTTGGGGGATGGGAATAACTTATTTGCATGCATGTTTAATTTTTGTGTGTTTATTTTCAGAATTTTAGGATTCATAACTATATTTTTACTTGACCTTGAGTAGAATTTGTGAAATTGAACTTAATTGCTTGAGATTACAAATTTGTCAAGATGTTTTATGTAGTTATGAAAAATAGAGTCTTGCATAATTGGACTTAATTGTTTGAAAATGCATAAAGTAGAAAACCACATGTTTAATTTCTGTGTTAAAAATTGGCAGAAAGAAATTTTTTTTTGATAAGTTTGAGTGATTGACAAAATATTAGAAATTTTAGTGCGAATTTTTATAAATTTTTAGGAATATCCTTGGAATGATTAGAAATAACCTCATACTTTGGCGAAAAACTTTATGGAAATAACGGTTTACGAAAATGAAAACTTAGGGATTTAAATTTCTTTTTGAAAATACAACTTATTTGTGAAAAATGAATTTAGAAAGATCGGGATATCTATAGGTATGATTTAATGCCTAAGGATGTGTGTATTCATGATATTTTGCAAAAATATTGAAAAATTGTTCAAAATTTAAAATTTTTAGAAAAGAGATTCCGCTTGCTTATGTTACGGCGACATGACGTACTTGTAGCAATGAATCATTGACACTTTGCTCCGCTAGTTTGCCCGATAAAGTGACCGGGTTCGCACTAAACATGTGAGTTCGTGTCATGGAAGGGTTGAACCAAGAGCAATGCAAAATGCACTTTTGAATTAAAACGGTTGGGTATGGTTAACCACTTATAACTAACCGGTTTTGTTCTAAGGATAAAGAATTATAGTGTCATAGGATAAAAAGCAACAAAAGAAGATAGGAATTTTGCAAATTTCAACACACAAAGTCCTCGAATTTCTAGCCTAAGCTTGTTCCAAGCTTGGGGGATTTTTAAAAGAATTTTCGCAAAATAAGTATAAAGTTTTTATAATGAGTTTAGATGTTCTAGGTTTACAAATTCTAAGTCTTTAAGGAAATAAAAGTTAGAGTAAGCAAATTGTGGGGTACTTCATGATTAACCAAGGGTTGAATTTTAGATTTGTAAAGATTTACGTTAGGGTTTCTAACTTTTGTCAAGATCATATAAATTTTTCTTAGAATTTTTGGAAGAAATGTATATTTGATATGAGGGTTAAATTAAAGATTGAATTGTGTTCCAAGTATTGCTTGAGGACAAGCAAAGTTCAAGCTTGGGGGATTTTGATAAGCATAAATTATATACACATTTGATCTAGATTTTATCATAAAACAATCTCAAATATCTTGTATTTTTAATATAAAATTATTTAAATACACCTAGAATCAAGCTACTGCGGTTGTTAGGCTTTTCATTGCAGGAAATGATGAAAAATGGTGAAAATACCCTCCAGTGCGGATCAAATCACCCGCAGTGCGGATCAGAGCAGCCGCACTGAGAACTTAGCCGCATTTCCAACATCCAAGCGCTGCGCAGGAAAAAGTCCGAGCCTAGTGCGGATGAACTTCCATCCGCAGTGCGGATGAGCCCAGCCGCACTCAATACTTAGCCGATTTCATAATCTTCAGAGAACCAGAATCCACCCGCAGTGCGGGTCAGCCATCCGCACTACCATCCGCATTCAACTGATTCGCAGGAGATAAATAAGGAAACTAGAGCCAATGCGGGTGAGACCACTCGCAGTGCAGATCGGCCATCCGCACTGGAGCCGCAGAAAAGCCAAATTTACATGATTTCAACACGGTTTCTATTTTTGGCACTTCATGGACGCGTTTTACAGCCAAATGTGGACAAGGCATCCTGGGAAACAATCCAGATATAGCACCCACTAACTCCACTTTGTAGGCTCTTAATTGGGCATGATCCTTGGCTATAAAAGAGGGGGTTTATTCTCCATTCAAGGCATCTCTTCCCACCTCACACATCATCCCTATCTCTTTCATTCTCTTCACATACACAATACTTAGCGATAAATTCTGGAGAAAAGGAAAGCTTTCAAGCAAGGAGAAGAAGGGTTTCCTGAGCAAGAAGTCGGCAAGATAGAGGTTTTTAATTTGTCAAAGGGTGTAATTACTTCCTTTATTTCATTTCTTCTTACTTTGCCAATTTTTGTAATGGATCTCTCCATGAGGGAGTAGTTTTCTCTCTAGGGGTTTAGGTCAATGCATGAACTTGTTTAATTGTATCTTATTCGGTTATTTGTCTTTGTTATGATTGTTTTATTGGGATTTGATGTTAATTTCTGTGATTTATCATTTGTGTTAATTACATAATTAGTACTTGAAATCGCTGTAGTCCCGCTTTGGTATCTCTTTGTCAAAGGATCCAAAGAAGTTAGGACGAGAGGAGAGTACCATTTATGAATGCAAATACCCTAGGTTTAGATTAGGATTGTAACCAATTTGTAATCTAAGCCGGAACTATAGAAATTAAGGTTAGGAATTTGGTGAAGAACCTAACCGTGAAGGCAAACCCTAATTAGGACATCTCAAATCGAATCGGGTATTGGTATGAAGGACTTAATCGTGAAGTATCAATATTTGAGGAGAGGAGAGACTAACAAGAGCTTATGGTCCAAGTAGCTAGGGTGAAGGACCTAACCGTGAAGTCCGAATTACTTAGACACGTTATTAATTCACGAAAGTGACCCTTAATGACATATTAGGTTAGAAACCTCATCAAATCATACATGAACTTAAACAAATACCGAATAGATATAGTTAGCAAGGGAATGTAGACCAAAGACCCCTAGATCTTCTCATCTAGAAAGCAATCCAATCTTTCTTTCATTCATTTACTCTTATTGTTTTAAAAACTCTCTATTCGGGTATTGAACCCAAATTTAGGAATTGTTAGAACAAACCCCCCCAATTTACTTTTATTGCACTTTACTTTCCTTTATTCTCTGAAATTAATTAGTAAAGTTTAAACTAAGTTTTTTATCGTACTCCCTGTGGTTCGATACCTCAAATACTACTTTGATATAATTGTGCACTTGCAATTCAACTCAAACACGTATTAAAGGTTTAAAAAGTACATCGTTGTACTAAAGCTTTTTACCATACCATTTGGACACATCAATAATCCATGCACGAATATTGAAGCATCCTTAGCAGCATCTGGGGTCTGATCAGAAATGAAATTATTTCGTTACTTCAGAGTATTGCCACTCTCTACCCAGCAGATTTCCAAATTAATAGATCAAGACCATCTATCCCCAATCGGAGGGCATGGGATCTGCTGTTGTTCATAATTTGTACTGATCTATACAGAAACTTGTATGAAAAAATGTCATAAAAATTTCTAATAATTTTTGAAATAATATATGGCCAAATCACACTGAATAACACCAATTTTGTAAATTTTCATCATTTTTTGCCCCTAGTTTATTGTAAATTATTTTATGACCGTTCATTTTGAAATGAATTTTGGACGGTCGATCTTCGATGAAATGACCCGAAATTAATTTGGAAATGATCAAGGCATAAGAATTAACATAAACAATACAAAATTTAGTAAAAAAAGGGATGTCTTTCTTTCGATCCAACACAAAGTGTTTGTAGCCATTTGATGCTTCAATATTCGGTCAAATGGATGGAGGAGTTTGCGTTAATTTTACTTGATGAAACTTTCCTTCATGACAATATACGTAATGTTCTTCGGTTTCAACGGTTCTGATCAACCACCGCATGTTTTACTTCACCGCATCTTCATTACCTCGCGTTGCAAGAGTTTATGTTTCATAGATAAACATAGAAGATGTGACACATACATGCAATATTCATGAAAGACAACATAATTTAATGTGTTAAGTTCATTTAATTATTCAATGAACTATAAAATTATCATGTATTATTGTATAAAATTAATATCGAATTTGTTCCTTAATTGGTTAAATTTCATTAATCACATAAATTACTAATCATACATAATAAATAAAATGTATTCATTATCGCATAATTCAAAAAATCCCATTATAAAATATTTATTATATCTACAAATTCAATTTAAACAAATAAACTTAATTATTAAATATCTTACAAAATATTCATTACTGCGTAGATTTCAATAATAACATTTTTAATACAAAATATTTTACTAAATTAATGTCAAATTTGTTCATTAATCGCATAAATTTCATTAATCACGTAAATTATTAATTTTTGTCATCTCCAATTAAAAATATTAATCACGGACAATTAAAAATGAACACATTATATTCGAAATTTCATTCGAACGCTTGAAAATTCTAATGAAACTGACAAGAATAATTGAGCCAAACTATTAAGAAACTATTTAGAAGTGTTTAAGATCTCCAACAAATTGAGTCTATGAAATAAGCGGCCCGCCTGTCAGACAGAACCACACAAATAGCTGTATGGCCTTGCCTCACTTTTTTCTTTCATTTGCTCTCAATTTCTCTATCTCTTCCAAGTGGATCCCACCCCAATAAAATATATTCCATTTCTCTCCCTTCATTTCCTTCCTGGAGAAGATGACTAACGCGCTCCATTTACAATTTTGCTCAAAACTTTCAAAATTTTCAAACCAATTTTTTTCATTTCGCTCCAAAACTCTAATTTTCATTTCCCTCTAAAACTCCAAAACTCCAATACTTTTAGTGACTTCCCTCTACATTTTCCCTCCACAATTTTTGGCTGCCGCCAAACAATTTTTTTACGGTGTAATGGACGATTAGTGTTATTTCTACTGTCATTCCGTCTAGAGACCATCGGATAGAGGCAATCAGACTCGGTGCTTGTGCGTCGCTACTGAAGACTCGGTGCCGGCGCGTCTCTCTACACCAACGATTGCGCAGTGATCTCAGATCAATATAGACGGGTGTCTTTGAACTCTTCAATGTTACTTCCAAATTGTAAGACTGACTTTGTATCATAACTAATTTATATGATTTGAACTGACTTCAGATCATAACTTCAAAATTGTGAAAGGTACTTGATGAATTGTGATTAGAAACTGACTGCATGTACCTTGCGTGAAAGGTGTTTGATGAATTGTCTGACTTAGGCAAAGTTATTAATTCAGATTTTTGCTTGTGCTGTCTCCCTCTCTCTTTCTCACTAGCCGAACCCAAATCAGATCCGGTGTCTCCCCTCCACGCGACCACTGCCGACGCTTGCAGACCTCTCGTGACACATCCTAGGTTTTCCTGGTGTCTCTCTCTCCTTTAAGTTGGATATGAAACAATGATTATATCTGTTGCTACTATGGGGATTACTATAATAATCGAACAAAATATATATATATTTGACCTATGCCGAACAAACAATTTAATTTGATTAAATAATTTAGATATTTTGGATCCATGTGATTCGGCATGTTTTGATTTACTGATTAGGCTTATTATAAATCTGAATAAATCCAACTTATATTTGCAATATATTTTGAATTTATTGTTTCGGCTTATTATAATTTATTTGATTAAGCCGGTTACATCATCAATAAATCAAACTTTTCCAAAATGAATTATGGTCAATATTTTATTATCAAAGTTTTGATATTATTCGGGTCAAATTAATCATGGTTTGTTCCTCTGTTAAAATTTATGTTTTGATTATAACATAGTAAAGCAATTCTGTTAAGCCATTTTGTAAGTATTCCGCTGCTATTTTTTAGACCACAACAGAGTATGCAATAATTTGATTATAGAATAAAGCCAAATTTTGGAAACTGCAGATTATTGTGAAGCAATAAATTTTTTTCCTTTTGCGTTAGTTTGATTGCACATTTAGATTATATAATTAGGGTATAAATTATTGTTCTTTTAAAGGCAAATGGATATGTAATTTGGATTTGAATTAATTGATTCCTAATTGTACCCAAAGGTACCTCTTTTGATGAGGTTAATTCAAATGCATTTTATGAAGGAAGTTAAGGTGCAATTAATGGATGTAATCATTATCGGCCCAAAGGAAGGTAATGGTTATAAAAATTATTTGTGCAAGTGAGTAATAATAAAGTATAGTGATGATCAAAAATTTTACACATATGTCAACATTGTCGGCCCAAAGGAAGGCATGTTGTTCGGTATGTTCTAGGTTATCAGTACTTTATTATTGCGCCAAAGTATCATAAGAAATTGACCCGTTACCCAAAGGTAGCCGCTTAATGGAAACCGATACTTTGGTTTTATGATGATATTAAGACTCATAAAATATTTGGTGATTTATTAAGACAAGTTGCAACACTATGAACGTAACAATGTCAAGGCAAGTTCTGTCTAGGCAAGTCGGAATTTGAAGTGAATCATTGTGATCCCTGACTTACTTGGGAACTTACCTGGTTGTGAAATTTGAATGCGTTGTGACAATAAGGGAAAATCATCAAATATTTTTGAGCATTATGGCCTTTACTAGAATTAATAATTTAAAATTTAAAATTTCTGAATTAAGACTAAATCGTGTTTATGGTGTGTTTCTGTGAGGATATGCCTATGTTGAATGAGACCAATTTCAAGTATTGGCAGGAGAGCTTAATGATAGTTCTCGGTGTCATAGATCTGGATCTTGCGTTTAGAGAAACTTGTCCCCACTATTACGGATACAAGTACTTCTGATCAAAAGAAGGAAAAAGAAAATTGGAACAAGTCTAATCGCATGTGTCTTATGATAATGAAAAGGTTCATGAAGAGGCATTAATGAGCTCTCAAGGGGTTATAAATTTTATAATCCTACAGAACATAATGTATTTGAGACAAAAAAAAATGCAAAAATTTTTGGAGGATGTTGAGTTTGTGGGGGTGAGAAAATAATTGATTTCGAATAGGAATATGCAAATATTCCATTAGGTATTGTGAGTTTTGTGGATATAGATCCGAGTTTTACTCAAAACACTTGTACGGACGAAATCATTATTGAAATCAAACTCAACAAGATGAAACAACATAAAATAAAGATCCAAAGACGGGTGCAGGCCACTCAAGGTTGCATGAAGTTTTGGAAGATGTTGTTGTACGCCAGATTGTTTTAGACAATGCTGGAAATCCTCAAGAAAATTTAGAAGTGTCAATAAAGAAATATAATCATTAATTGACAATGACATTAGGAAATTACTCCATTACCTAAAGATGTGAAACTCATTAGTAATGAGGAGTAATATAAAACTCGTCTTGTCGCCAAAGATTTAAGATATTTTATATTTGATTTTATGAATGCAAGCATTAACCGGCCCAAAGGAAGGTTAATGATTGTTAAAATTATGTGCACATAGAGTATAGTGATGATTATTGTGTTTACATATAATCAATATTGTCGGCCCAAAGGAAGGCATATTGATTGATATGTTATTTGAATCATCAATACTCTATTTTTGGAAGTATCTTTAAAGATCATATTGGCATTGGTTATGCATTTTAATTTGGAGATTTAGTAGATGGATATTAAGACAGCGTTTCTAAATGGTGACATTAATGAAATAATCTATATGGTGCAACTAGAAACCTATGTGTCAAGAGATGCAAAGTCTATAGTGTGCAAACTTAAGAAATCCATCTATGAACTAAAGAAAGTGTCTCAACAATGGTATTACAAAATCATATTGAGATTATCTCGTTTGGTTTTGAGATAAATTTATTGAATGATTTTGTATACTTTAAGTTCTGTGGGAGTGAGTTTGTATTTCTGGTTTTATATATGGATATCATATTGCTTGCCGATAACGATATAAATATGTTGCAATAAACTAAAAACTTTATGATAAAGAATTTAGAGTTGGAAGGTTTTAGTGATGCATCATTTAGCCTAGGGATTAAAATACTAAGGGATAAAATCTAAAAGTATTCTAAGTTTATCCCAAGGTTATCCTTAAGTATGACAAGCAAAACAGTAAACCAGAAAATAAATCTCAATAGGGAATGGAGACAAATCTAGTCTTAACAAGTGCCCCAAGTATTATTCAATTAATGGAACAATGCTAAAATAAAGTAAAATAAAGGAAATAGTACAGAATGGTGAATTGAAAATAGAACATGTAGGAATAGACTCTATGTTAGAATATCCTCTTACTAAAGGATTGACACCGGCTAAGTTTGAAGAGCATGTTGCTCATATGGGTGTAATCTCTATTAAGAATATTCAGTTTTAGTGGGAGTCTGTTATTTGATATTTAATGTTCTATTTTTCATTGTAATTTTGGATATATAACTTGTGACATGTAACAAGTGTTATATATATTATGAAGTTTTGACATTCTGTTTCTCATTTATGTTTGAATATTCAGTTAATTTATGAAATTCAGTTTCAAGATTTAAGTGGGAGACCAAGTTAGAAATAGGCATGTGAAGATCACAATTACATGTAATTTCTATGCTACACATCCACATCATGATTCATGTCATTCAGCTGTATTAGTAATGTGATTATTGAGGGTTTAGTTGCGAATAAATGCGACGAATGCCGCTTTAGTCCTTTACTAGTATAGTTGATGGACCGAATTGGTTTGGGAATATATAAGTGTAGGGCGCAGAAAGTTGCACGGCGTCAGGTTAGCTAACGGTGCGGGTTTTATGTGTGGGTGAGTGGAAATGCTCTCAGCTGGGTTCAGCGCTCTGGTTCATGAGCAGGTCACTGAACTCAGGGGAAGGCATCCACTGGGTATTTCTTTCTGCATTCCTTCTGGTTCACCCCTTGTGACAACCTACGTTCATGATCAGTTGTCGGAGGTTTTATTATTTTCGATTGTGAGGACGTTTAACTCCCGACGGGCGCAAGCCCCCGCCGTTAATTACATCAGAAAGACCTTTCGAGTCAGACTGAATACCTCATGCATTCCGGGATTTGTGCCTATGGGTTGTGAACTGAATAATGGGGCTAAAAGGGGGCTCATGTATTATTTACTTTGGTCATGTGGTTGGTTCTCATTTGACTTTGGATTTCTATCTGGCCAGTTACCATGACATATACATGAAAATATGGATTTCATATTCAAAACATGAGAATGTACATCTTTGAGATATTATTTATGTGTTTTCAATTTGGAAGGAGCATTTAAATATCATTTTTTATATTTTTTTATTTATAAAAATATGTCAAGAGAGGGGTATTTTGGTCATTTCAGATTATGGCTGGGACCTGGATATGTTCAATTATTATTTAAAATTATGGAGGATTGAATTTGGGTTCGTTTGGAACTGATTTGGGTTGATTTGGACTTAGTATGAGAAAGTTATGGTCAAAAGGATTTGAAAGGACTTGTTTGTAAAGATTTTATATTTCCATGGACTTGTTTGTATATTTTCAGGGACCTGATATGTAATTTGGACTTTGAACAAGGTTTAGAATGAGACATGGGCTGACAGGGACCCTTTTATGAGGATTTTATCAAGTCAGAGGCTTATTTGCAAATAAATAAGGACTTCGGTGCATATTTCAAACTGTCAGAGGGACTTATGTGCAAAACAGCTTTCATTAATTATTAAGAGAGACTAAAAGCCGTTAGATCATTATTTGGGCTTTACGATTTGGATGCAGTGCTTCAAGACAGGTGCTATGCTTTGAGATATGAGCTCAGAGATTAGCTTCGGGCTTTGAATATGACATTGGGCTTATGGGCCTTGATTATTGATTTAAATGACATTGGGCTTTGGTATCAGAATATCGAAACATAGGATTTGGGCTTGCGTTAAAATTCGTGTCAAGCAGCCCAGATAGTTTTATGACAGGTGGGATCTGATTGTCAGGATCCGTTGGTTGTGATTTTAAACTTTGGCCTTCGGATTGAGTATTGCGCGTGGTGATGCGTGTTTTCATTTGAACTCTTCATCTGGCGCCTTCATCATGCGGCCTTGGGTTGCATCAAAAATCGTGCGAGTCTGATGGCTTCGATTCTGAACTGGAGACTCCATTCCCGACTAGGGTTCATAGCTCAGGTGACACCTCCGGCCATGGAAGGCTTTGAGGAGGTGCAGTTTGCGTCGCCTTGGTCTCAGGAATGCCTTGCACCACTCGTCGGCGATCATGGGTCGTCGGAATGGTGGTTCTCGGCCAAGCAAGTGGTTATCGGTACCAGTCAGGTTTGAATTCGATCTCCTTTTATTTCGATGCGATTTCATTCAATTAATTGGCTGTATAGCATCGTTTTGGGGTATGAAAGCCCAAGGAAGTATCAATTTGGGGTTTAGTTATATCTGGAACATGGTTTGACTTCATGGGTCTCGGTTTGATACCGATTTGGTACCATTGATAGGTACAGAGATGCTAGGGCTAGTTCAAGAGCTCAAAGGGTATTATTTAACCATTTCAAATAAGTATTGACATGTCAGAGGTTGTGGTTTTGCTTGAATTCGAATTTGAGTCAGAGCACCATAGAGATGGTCATATTTTCATGTATAGTTACATATAATTGATTCATTTTCTTATAAAACTTTGTACATGAAGCTATGATTTATTTTCATAAGCTCAAAGAGGTATATGTCAGAAGCTTGTGTGCCAATTTTTATGATTTTAGGTAATTTATTCATATTTCTAGGAATTTATTCATGTCAGGGGTATGGAAGTCAATTTAGCAGTTTTATTTCTGCATTTTCACCTTTTAAAACCTGAACTTTAGAAATTCATAGAAAATCATAGAAAAATCCGAGAAATGTAAAATTTGTGTCTATCCCATGTGTTCTTGAGTCCTCTATTCAACTGTGAAATCCATTTTTTCATTTCAGTCCCTGTATTTTCCAGAATCGTCAGATTTATCAGAACAGCACATTTTACTGTTTTTAGCCCTTTGCATTGTACCAGTTGGATTGTTTATGTGATTAACCACTGAGCTAATGCTTGGTATGGTACCAGAGACTGGTACAAGGTCTTTTGGTCATGATATGAATTCTGGTTTGAGTCCATAACAGATTTTAAGGCTTCAATGCCACTATGTTAATATGAGAATAAGATCAAAACTCCAAAATAAGAGATCAAGGTTTTCAGATTCAAAGTATCAAGCTCAGCTGAGCATCAAATTCTCTGTCATGGTGACAGTTTTGCAGGGAGGCCCCTGAGTTGTTGAGAAATCATATTTTCACATGTTGTTTCTTGTTTTTGAAGGGCAGATCATCAAGGAATCATTGGGCAAGCATACACATAGCAAGGATCAGCATAACTGATGCTTATATGCAGCCATACCCTTCTCCTCTCACCATTTACACAGCATATCCCCTGAAAACTCAGATTTCATGCATCATAGCATGTGTCCATGTCTGAGATCAGGTTCTAAGGTGCATATAGGCCCATTCAAAGGTGACAGTAGGGAAACCGTAAGGCTCAACCTGACTGCACCAGTTTGTTACACATTTTTTTGACCTTTTAATTCCTTGTTTGCAAAATAACCCTAGTTGATTGGATGCAAGAGGAACCATAAGGCTCGACAGTCACATCTTCTCAATTAAAGTTATTTTAAAGGAATTAAAAAGTTTATTATTTATATTTTTTTTATCAATTTCTTCAATCTTTGAATAAAACAGTTGGTGAACTCTGATGCAAATAGAACTGTAAAGCTCAATATTTACATCTTCACTCTCCATTTGCTTTACTTTAGATTGAGGAAAAGGTTTTAGAACAGATCCATGTAAAAAAGAAAAGAAAATAAAGGAGAAGGAAAAGAAAAGAGAAAGGAGGAAGTTTTGATCATTGAGCTCCATGCCATGGCATGGAGCTCTCTCCCTTATGCTTCAAAATGGCAAGATTACTGATTAGATCCAGTAGAATAAAGAGATCAAAGCAGAATAAGTCGAAATAACAGAAAATATACAAAAGAATAGAAATCTTTTAAACAACTTTGTTCACCAAGGGAATTGATACATCATATAGCCATCAAGGCTTCTTCTATGCTATATTATACCTATTGACTTGCAGAAAAGCACAGAGCTTGCTATCAAAAGGGAGGAAGAGAGCTTATGAGCTAATTTTCTATGTTTTGAGGCTTTCACAATTATCTATAACCTAACAGAGTTATGGGGTATGTTGCTTCTTTTCAATTCGGTCTGTGTGTTGAATTCGATCCCCTTTCTTTGCTGCTAGGCATGGGTATATATAGCCTTCAAGGCTAGGGTTTTGGAGAGCCTATGTTGGCATGATCTCCATCCTTCATTTCTTCATCATTTTATCAAGGGTTCAGATTACAGCCCGTCATTTTCAGGGGTTTGAACCAATTATAATGTGCCATTTCATCAATCCATGGACAATCTCATTTATAGCCATTGATTTCATTCATTCAAAGGCTTGGATTTCATGCATGAAGCTGTGAAGAGGATCATGCTTTCCTCACTACCCTAGGGTGGAGATTCATGTGTTGGCATCATCTGGAGCATTCATTTCCATTTGATCGGATGGCTGTGGCTTGAAGCGCAGAGGAGGCAGCAGCAGCAGAGGTCAGGACCAGCTGTCCGTTGCTTCCCTTGTCGTTTATTTCCATTTGAGCCGTTTGGAGAGAAAGGTGAAGATCCTATTCATCCGTGTAGGCATGGTGCAGCATGAGCCATGAGGCTGCCTAATGGAGGGTCTTTCATGAACCGCACGCATGGCTAGAGGCAGCACAAGGCGCGTGACTATTTTCATTCAATTTCAACGGAAGCTCAATGCTGATTGGCTGAGGGCTTGAGGGTCCACATGTCGGTTTAAATGAGAAACGAGCTGCGATGGTTTTCTGCCGAAGCTTAACTCCACGGCCCAACTCATTTACCTTCGGTTTAGCCTATTTAATTTCTTTCGGCATATTACTCTTTGCTGGGCCGATCTATTCATATAGCCCATAATTTTTGTTTCTTTAAACCGTGAGCAATTGAGCATCTATGATTAAATAGATACATTCAATCTTCTCCATTTCGAGACCAATTGGAGTCTCCATTTTCTCTTTTTTTTTTATTTCAAATGAACTCCAATGTTAAGGATCTCCCAACTTGTGCACCCAACAATCTTTCGTTCATTTAATTGGCAATTTTTTAGGGTACAACAATAAGGAAGACAATAAAGAAATGTGCGCACATAAGGAACACAATGCATAATTAAAAAGTCATGACATATTGCTCAAGTGGGAGATTGTTGGATTTATTGCCAACCTCGTTGGATTTAATGCCAACATTGAGCATATATGTAATCTAATTATGCATTGTTTACTGTCATATATGATTGTCAATTAAAGTGATCAAATAAGGAAATAGACAATCAATATATTCATTAGGATGTGGTCCACAAATGTGTAGAACAATTTAGGCAAAAATCAAATCATTGATGGACTGATTCTGAAATTTGCAATTAAGGAAACCAAATTTTCAGCTGCTGCACGGATTTTGATGCAGTTGCACGTTTTTTTTTAAGTTGGCATGTGGCTGAAAATTGGTTTAGGGTTAGGGTTAGGGTTTGGCAATATGCCGACTCTACATCTCTATAAATAGGTTGGTCCCCAAACCACAAGAATATACGAAAAGTTGCAGAATTTTCTAGCCGTTATCTAGTCAATTTTGTAGCCTTCTCTACTTCTCCCCATTAAAGAATAGAGATGTGAGATCATTAAGGAATTGTGAACACGATCTCACAAGGGCAGTCTTGTAGCTTTGGAAGGCTTTATCCTACCACTAAGGAGGCCGCCGACGCTTCAACCTCTACATCGGCACAGAGTTTTTCTTGCCGCTGTCTTACAAGTTCATCAACCGCTTTTGAGAGAAGCTTTGCATAAATACGCTAATGGAGTCAGGTATTGCGTCTGCTCCCTAAGAATTGATGAATTTTGCATGATGGCCATTTTGGCATAAGTAGATCAATAGTGGCATATAGAATTGAATTGTTTATGTGTAACAATAAGGTTCCAACAGATCTCTCTCCAGCAATGCCTTCAATATATATTTTATAAAACAAGTTCTTCAGCAGTAGACATTAGTAAATGTGAAAGGATCATGAATATAAGAAATGAATAAAAAATGCTTTTCCATGTGCTCAATCTCTCGTCTATATCGTAGACAATCGTGTCACATATTTGTTCTATATCCCCCTTAAAATTAACTTAATTTGTCATTTTTATCCCTTATTCACCATTTTGATCTATTAATAGCCTATAACAAAAAATATTTGACCAATTTACTCTATAGTTGAATACTTTTGATTGATATTTACTCATTACTGTTTTGAATACTTCTGATGCAAAATTATATTATATAGAGATTTAATTGGATAATTGAACAATAAAAAATAAAAAAGACAATTGTCATTGTTTTGGTTCCTATCTTCGCTTTACCGGCCCTCTTCCCATAGCTGTTTAAGTGAACACATATATAGTGAGATGATTATTTCTATTCCAAGTTAATAAATAATAATGCATAAATAATATATAAGTACTGGCTTTGAAAATTTTCAATAAGAATAAATAGTATCGACCGAGGTTATTTTTGTAAAACAACGTATCTTCGGTTAATTATTATAGGATTGCAAAGTTGCATATATAATACATATACGTACTGTTGTTTCTACTCTGGTTTAATGCAGCTTCCAGTTCCATCTTTCCTCAGTGGTTTATGTTTATAGTTCTACGAACAAAAGATCATTATTTATGTTCGAAGCATTATGCATACGTACTGTTGTCAATTAGTCATCTCCAGGTGCCAAAATGCAAAAGGGAAAGCAAAAATAAAATACAAACTAAAATAAAACAGTTGACTTAATTTCTTTTAGCATCTCGATGCCATTTAGTAAGAAAATTAGTACTGAACCCGATGTCATTCTTAGCAGAAAAGAAAAATAAATAAAAAAAAAAACTACATGGAGAAGAAATGAGCACTGAAGCCAATGCCATTCTAGGGAGATGCCTTTGAATTGTACGGTCAGTGTCTCTCTTCTCCTCCAAACATGCCTTGAATAGAGGGTGAGATGTCTTTTGATTATCCAAGCATGGAGAAGAGCAAAGCAACCATGGAGATGATCTTGTGCATGCGTGCAATAGTCACCAAAACATTAAATGGCCAGTCAAACAAATCTGAAAATTCCGCTCGCAATTCGCAAGGGACATACATGACAAATTTTACAACATTTTATTTTCTACAGCTTTTCTGACCGTATCATTTGTGCAGATTCGTTCGGAAGATTTATCTTGTTTTAATTTTGATATAGAAGAAAGCAATCATTCAATAGCTTAAAAAAAATGTACATCTCTGCAACCCGATTTATTTTCTGTCCTTTTTTTTTAGTAAAAAGAAGGATATATATATGTCCTTATTTGAATATATTGGATTTGAAAAAGTTTTGTAGGTTTCGAAATGAAACCTGATTACATTGTTTGAAAAAAAAAGAAACAAAAATTGTCTCAACCTAATTGAGACACTTTTTTTTTTAAAAAAAGATTAGGAAAAGCTAAAAGACTTTTGAATATGAACAAACCTTGATGAAAAGGAAATTATGGGACCCAACACGGTCTGAGTCCATAGCGAATTCGAAAAGGTAATAAAATAATTAAAAATAAAACAGAAAGTTATTCATGAAGCTGACGGAAGAAACGTTGTGCTCAATTAACGTACATATATATATTATCTGAAAACTTCTTTTGACAGGATTTGAGGGGTAAGGCAAGATTATTTGTCCCTGTTTCGCTTTCGTCTTTTCAAATCTTTAGATTTTTCGTATTCCAAATCTTATTTCATCAGCAGAGTTGGGTTTATCTTTTTCGAAAGAATCTAGAGCTGCTGATCTAATAAAAATCATTATCGAGCAATAATGTATTGCTTAATTATCGGTACAACCAACATCTGAACTCAATCAACTCATGAATTATTTATAACATAATGCAATTGCTAAATACCATTTCAATTGCTTGTACATGTTTTATTTATTTATTTTATGCATATTTTAAGCCAAACTGATTCTAGTGAAAGCGAATCACGAATAAGATAGTACAAAAGAAATCCAAATACTAATCATACAAAAGAAATCCACAATTTTTATATATCATATCTTCAAAAGCACACCAGTGTAGATTCTATTTTCAATGTAGTTCGTATCTTCCATCATCAAAAGCATAATATTAACCGCATCTTCAAAGCACACAATAATGATACTTATTTTTCAAACTATATTTTAGGATAGAAGTTATACATGGCTAGCCCACACAAGCCTCTAGGGTCAGCAATGTCCTTTTGCATTCGTATGTATCCAGATTCACCCCAGGATGTGCCCCAAGAATTTTTCACTATCCAATAGTTATTTCCATCAGAATTAGAATAACCAACCACAGCAACTGCATGATTAAGAATTGTTCCACATGGACCTGTGAAAATTCCGCCCGAGTAAAACATAAATGCAGAGCTGTTTGCATTAATCAATATGGACACAGGCTGGTAAGCGGTAACTTTTGCGAGAGCCGACTCACTATTAGCCGGGACATGTTCGTAACCTGTGATGGAAGCAGCATGATTTTTGGTTTTGGAAGCACAGGTACCACTGGTATTTGTCGTACCACTAATGTAAGGATAGTCATCCTCAGTTGTAATGCCACCATTTTGAACCACCCACTTAAAGCTTCTGTCAGGCCATCCTCCATTACAACCAAAATTAGTGGTAACACATGTTGGTGAATAAACTTAATTTGTCATTAAATTCGTGACTGCACATTGGACAAATTTTAAGGCAGTTTTAAATGAGGAATTGAAGAGGCAATTCTAGATCATTTTGAGCAAATGAAGAGTCTATTTCATGTGTTTTTAAGTCTAGTTTCTGATGGTTCAAGTATCAAGTCATTTGGAGTTCCCTATAATAAGTTATGGCAGTTTTAGTACCAAAGAGTCAGAATTTACTGCACTGCACGTTTTTCTGTTTTGAGTTGTTTTGAATTCTGTTTTTGTTTTAATTACTGTACGAATTTTAAGAGTCATGTCTAAGGCTATAAATAGAGTTGTATCTCAGTTGCAAAGTAAGAGAAGAACATTTGTTTAAGAGTTAATAGAAAGAAATTGTGTTCTTGTTTTCTCTTCCCTCCACCAAAATATATATCAAATACTAACAAATTGGTATCAGAGCCAATGGCAAATTACGGGAAAATGTCGGGTATGCCACTACCACGACTGACGAAAGCCAACTACAACAACTGGAGCATTCAAATGCGAGCACTACTCGGGGCCCAAGATGCATGGGAAGTAGTCGAGAACGGTTTCACCGAACCAGAGAATACAGAAGATATGACAGTAAATGAAATCAAGACATTGAAAAATACACGAATGAAGGACAAGACAGCGCTATACATGCTGTTTCAAGCGGTTGACGAGTCGGACTTTGAAAAGATAGCGAGCGCGACAACTGGCAAGGAAGCATGGGATACGTTGCAAAAAGTATTCAAGGGGGCTGACCGAGTAAAGCAAGTAAGACTCCAAACTCTACGCGGCGAGTTGGAGAGTATGAAGATGAAGGAGTCGGAAGGTGTATCCGACTACATCACGCGTGTGCAAACTGTGGTAAATCAGCTCAAGTGCAACGGTGAAACTCTAAAGGACTCGAGGGTTGTGGAGAAAATTTTGCGGTCACTAACTGATGATTTCGAGAATGTCGTATGCGCTATTGAAGAGTCGAAGGACCTGGAGGAGCTAACCATAGACGATCTTGCTGGGTCACTAGAGGCACATGAGCAACGCAAGAAGAAAAAGAAGAATGAGTCGCTTGAGGAAGCACTGCAAACCAAGGTGTCTATCAAAGACGAAAAGGTACTCTATACTCAAAACTTTCGAGGTAGAGGGCGCGGCGGTGGAGGTCGCGGTCGAGGTGGATACTATGAGGAGAAGGGGCAGTCAAGCCAACAAAATTGGCGAGGTAGAGGACGTGGTCGTGGGAGAGGCGGCCGGTCAAATCAATCAAATGTTGAGTGCTACAACTGTGGCAAGCATGGGCACTACGCAAAAGAGTGCAAATCAAATGTCGAGTGCTATAATTGCGGCAAGCATGGGCACTATGCAAAGGAGTGCTATTCCGAGAAAAAGGTAGAAGAAAACGCGAATCTAGTCGCGGAAGAGGAGACAAGAGAAGATGGTGTTCTCATGATGGCCTACAAAAATACCGTTCCTGACAGCGACACGGTGTGGTATCTTGATACTGGCGCTAGTAATCATATGTGCGGGCACAAACACCTTTTTGTGGAGATGCAAGAGATAGAGGATGGGCACGTGTCATTTGGAGATGCATCGAAGGTTCAAGTAAAGGGCCGAGGTAAAATATGTTTTTCTCAAAAAGATGGTAAAGAAGGCTCGATTAAGGATGTTTATTATGTGCCCGATTTGAAGAGTAATATCCTTAGCATGGGGCAATTATTGGAGAAGGGATATTCAGTTTTCATGAAAGACCGAATGTTGCACTTGAAGGACAAAAATAGTCAGTTGCTTGCACGTGTGGAGATGGCCAAGAATCGAATGTTCAAACTTAACTTGAGAAATGTGCGAGAAAGATGTTTGCAAGTCAACATGGAGGATAAAGCCTTGTTGTGGCACTTACGATTCGGACACTTGCATTACAGTGGCCTAAAAGAGTTAGCAAAGAAGGATATGGTACACGGGTTGCCCGATATGGATTACATCAAGAAATTTTGCGAGGGATGTGTACTCGGCAAACAAGCGAGGAATATTTTTCAAAAAAAGTCAGAATATCGTGCAAGGAGGTCTCTCGAGTTGATACACACCGACATATGCGGTCCTATCACACCAAAGTCATTCAGTGAGAAGAGGTATTTTATCACTTTTATTGATGATTACACAAGGAAAACTTGGGTTTATTTTTTGAAAGAGAAATCTGAGGCATTCGAGGTGTTCAAGAAATTCAAGGTGTTAGTAGAGAAGACAACCGGGCATTATATCAAGGCTTTACGGTCAGATAGAGGCGGGGAGTACATGTCAGCTGCCTTTACGAAATATTGCGAGGAACAAGGAATCAAGAGGTTTTTAACCGCACCCTACTCACCTCAACAAAACGGTGTGGCCGAGAGGAAAAATCGGACTATTCTTGATATGGTTCGGTCGATGTTGAAAAGCAAAGACATGCCTAAAGATTTCTGGGCAGAAGCAGTGCAATGCGCCGTGTATGTTCAAAATCGGTGCCCACATGCAAAATTGGTGGACCAAACACCACAAGAAGCTTGGAGTGGACGAAAACCGACCGTATCGCATTTCAAAGTGTTCGGTAGTGTGGCCTATGCGCATGTACCGGATCAAAGAAGGACCAAGCTCGATGACAAAAGCAAAAGATATATCTTTATCGGCTATGATGAAAAGACAAAAGGTTTCAAGTTGTTTGATCCAATAGAGAAGAAAGTAGTGGTCAGCCGAGATGTGCATGTAAACGAGTCAAGTTCGTGGGATTGGGAAAAATCAACGGAGGTGATATTCGAGAAAGGAGAAGCATCTACCGGTGCAATCACTACACCAACAAACACACCGGCAAATTCACCAACAATCGATGATGAAGATGAGCCAAGACAACCAAGGATGCGAAGCATGCAAGATTTGTACGACTCAACAAGTGAGGTACATTTAATTTGTCTTTTGGCGGATGCCGAAATAATTACATTTGAAGAAGCGGTACGGAATGAGAAGTGGCAAGCAGCCATGGATGAAGAAATAAAAGCAATTGAGCGAAACCGAACCTGGGAGCTGGTTGAATTGCCAAAAGGAAGTCAGTCCATAGGAGTAAAATGGGTATACAAAAAGAAGATGAATGCTCAAGGCGAGATAGAGCGGTACAAGGCAAGGCTAGTTGCAAAGGGCTATCGACAAAAGGCGGGGATAGACTATGATGAAGTCTTTGCCCCGGTTACAAGAATGGAGACGATTCGCCTTCTCATTGCTCAAGCAGCTCAATTCAAATGGAAAATTTTTCAAATGGATGTCAAGTCAGCATTTTTGAATGGTGTGCTAGAAGAAGAGGTGTATGTAGAGCAACCACCCGGGTACATGAAAATTGGGGAAGAAAAGAAGGTACTGAAATTGAAGAAGGCACTTTATGGACTGAAGCAAGCACCTCGAGCTTGGAATACCCGCATCGACACTTACTTCAAGAAGAACGGGTTTACTCAATGCCCATACGAGCATGCATTGTACGTGAAGAAAGAAAAAGGTAACTTGTTGTTTGTAGCTCTTTATGTTGATGATCTTATATTCATGGGGAATAATGAGGAGATGATAAAAGATTTTAAAGAGGCTATGACTCGGGAGTTCGAAATGACAGACTTGGGTTTGATGAAGTACTTTCTTGGTCTGGAGGTTAGACAAGAAAATACTGGGATTTTTGTGTCACAAGAAACATATGCAAAAGAAATTCTAAAAAGAAACAAAATGGAGGATTGCAACCCGGTATTGACACCAATGGAACCCGGGGCGAAACTTTCTAAGTTTGATGGTGGAGAACGAGTAGATGCGACCAAGTACCGAAGTCTAGTTGGGAGTCTTCGTTATCTCACATGCACAAGGCCGGACATTTCTTATAGCGTTGGTGTTGTAAGTAGATTCATGGAGGAGCCGGTCTACACGCATTTTGAAAGCAGTAAAGAGAATTTTGCGGTATATTCGGGGAACTGAATCCTTTGGGTTATTCTACACAAAAGCCGAAGATTTCATGCTAGTAGGATATTCCGATAGTGATTGGTGCGGTGATGTGGATGATCGAAAGAGTACATCGGGATATGTGTTCTTTTTGGGGGACACGGCATTCACTTGGCTATCAAAGAAACAACCAGTCATAACACTCTCTACGTGCGAAGCAGAGTATGTGGCAGCAGGAGGTTGTGTGTGTCATGTGATTTGGTTGAGAAGATTGCTGAAGGAGCTAAATTTTGCTCAAGAGAAGGCCACACAAATTTACTTGGATAGTAGATCAGCAATTGAATTGGCAAAGAATCCTGTCCATCATGAAAGGAGTAAGCATATTGACCTGAAGTTCCATTTCATCCGAGAGCACGTGAAGGCAAAGGAGATAGAACTGGTGCATGTGAAAAGTGAAGACCAAGCAGCTGACATCTTTACAAAGCCACTGTCCACAAGACTTTTTGAGAAAATGAGAAATCTACTTGGCATGAAGGACAGAAGAGAATTAAGTTTAAGGAGGGGTGTTGGTGAATAAACTTAATTTGTCATTAAATTCGTGACTGCACATTGGACAAATTTTAAGGCAGTTTTAAATGAGGAATTGAAGAGGCAATTCTAGATCATTTTGAGCAAATGAAGAGTCTATTTCATGTGTTTTTAAGTCTAGTTTCTGATGGTTCAAGTATCAAGTCATTTGGAGTTCCCTATAATAAGTTATGGCAGTTTTAGTACCAAAGAGTCAGAATTTACTGCACTGCACGTTTTTCTGTTTTGAGTTGTTTTGAATTCTGTTTTTGTTTTAATTACTGTACGAATTTTAAGAGTCATGTCTAAGGCTATAAATAGAGTTGTATCTCAGTTGCAAAGTAAGAGAAGAACATTTGTTTAAGAGTTAATAGAAAGAAATTGTGTTCTTATTTTCTCTTCCCTCCACCAAAATATATATCAAATACTAACAACACAATCGACTAATTCCTGTTCCGATAGACTGATTAGGTGGCCTGTCCTGATTTGATTTATTCCCTCAATTGTAGCCACGGCCGAGAATGCCCAACAAGAACCTAAATATATAGTTATATTTCAATACTTATTTAATATATTCAACTCTTTCTTATTTTATCTTTGTCAAAAAAAAAAATACTCTTTCTTATTTTATTTTATTTTTATAATTTTTTTTTTAGAATAGGTTGGGAGTTAAACCATCCAACTATCTAATATCTACATGGGATCCCCAATTCCGATTTCAAATCTGCGACCTCCACCTCTATCATATATATTTTAGAAGTAGAATTGTGGTCACAATAAAATAACCTTGTAGAAGTCTCAGTACACATTTTTCTCAGGGGGGAGAAGAATATGTAGCCCCTTTTTTCTATACCACAAGTGGCTATTATTCAAACATTGTGAAAATTGTGAGACGTATAAATCCTATGGTAGTATGCAACTTGTTACAAAAGAAAAGATTGGAGTACATAGATAATAAACTATATATGTTGAAGTTGCAGTTTGAAAAGGTTCAGTCATAACACAGTATTTTTATAGTTTATTCTGAAAATGACAAAATATGCTCCTATTGAAATTTTGTTTTTAACTCACCACAGCTGCCTTGATCTTTAATGGGTGTCACAGCACCGAGAGTGCGCCAATCGATAGAAGAAGGAATTGATGTCACACTTCCATACTTGAAATCAGTTGATGTTTCAGACGAACTGTAGGTTCTGTGTGTTGCATATCTTTGCAGAAACTCCTCGTTTGTGAGATCTGCAAATGCGTTAAGGTCTACAGTGTATGTCAGTCCAGGTTGATTTTTTATGGATTGGATGATCAGATAATTGTCTTTGAATACTTGAAAGCGTCGTAGTTTTTCAGTTGTAGATCCATAAACTCGGCCATTGTCGCTAATCCATTTCTCAAAAACTGACAACAAGGAATCATCAGCTGCTGTTATGGAGATGGGTGCTCTTTTGAAGGGACTAAAGGCAAGTAAAACAAGAAGTGCGACAGTGCAACGATAAGAAAATGCCATCAGTGGTTTGATGTATTAGATTCTATGTTAGAGAAAGAAGTTTAACTTGTGATAAGATGTATTTGTTGATTAATTAGTGTTATTTATAGAAATGTTTGGCCCGAGTTTTGGAGATTCTGGCAAAGCAGTAGAATAAAATATGAACATTATCCATTCTGTTATATTGTTTTAAAATAATTGCATATTATATTAGCTAGATCCATTCAATCCTTTATTTGAATATACAACGTTGATCAGTTCTAACACGTAAAGAAAAACAATATTCTATGATTTGATATTGAACGAGTGTTAATTATCGACTTATACCGTAATAAAAAAAAAGTGTAAATTTTCGTGGTGCTCATCTTTTTTTTGGGATACAACGTTGATCAGTTCTAACACGTAAAGAAAAACAATATTCTATGATTTGATATTGAACGAGTGTTAATTATCGACTTATACCGTAATAAAAAAAAAGTGTAAATTTTCGTGGTGCTCATCTTTTTTTGGGATACAACGTTGATCAGTTCTAACACGTAAAGAAAAACAATATTCTATGATTTGATATTGAACGAGTGTTAATTATCGACTTATACCGTAATAAAAAAAAGTGTAAATTTTCGTGGTGCTCATCTTTTTTTGGGATACAACGTTGATCAGTTCTAACACGTAAAGAAAAACAATATTCTATGAATTGATATTGAACTAGTGTCAATTATCGACTTATACCGTAATAAAAAAAAGTGTAAATTTTCGTGGTGCTCATCTTTTTTTGGGATACAACATTGATCAGTTCTAACACGTAAAGAAAAACAATATTCTATGATTTGATATTGAACGAGTGTTAATTATCGACTTATACCGTAATAAAAAAAAGTGTAAATTTTCGTGGTGCTCATCTTTTTTTGGGATACAACGTTGATCAGTTCTAACACGTAAAGAAAAACAATATTCTATGATTTGATATTGAACAAGTGTTAATTATCGACTTATACCGTAATAAAAAAAGTGTAAATTTTCGTGGTGCTCATCTTTTTTTGGGATACAACGTTGATCAGTTCTAACACGTAAAGAAAAACAATATTCTATGATTTGATATTGAACGAGTGTTAATTATCGACTTATACCGTAATAAAAAAAGTGTAAATTTTCGTGGTGCTCATCTTTTTTTGGGATACAACGTTGATCAGTTCTAACACGTAAAGAAAAACAATATTCTATGATTTGATATTGAACGAGTGTTAATTATCGACTTATACCGTAATAAAAAAAAGTGTAAATTTTCGTGGTGCTCATCTTTTTTTGGGATACAACGTTGATCAGTTCTAACACGTAAAGGAAAACAATATTCTATGATTTGATATTGAACGAGTGTTAATTATCGACTTATACCGTAATAAAAAAAAGTGTAAATTTTCGTGGTGCTCATCTTTATTTGAATATACAACGTTGATCAGTTCTAACACGTAAAAAAAAACAATATTCTATGATTTGATATTGAACGAGTGTTAATTATCGACTTATACCGTAATAAAAAAAAGTGTAAATTTTCATGGTGCTCATCTTTTTTTGGGAAGTGGATGAAGCTCAAGCCTAGCTCCTATTTCATAATCTCCTGCAGGAGTTGAATCGTAAATCACGTTTGCATCAAATAATTTTATTTTTGAATGATATTGGTATTATTAGGAGACGCTCAAATGGGGCTAAACCTGCATGCATTTGTAAGTTATCATCATTTCTAGTATGCCTAAAAAAACATAAACTGTTGATTTCAAAAGTACTAAATTTTAACGGACCAGTCCAGATTTCAAGCACAAGTAGACAACATGGAAATAATTGCCACCTTCAGATATTAGAAAGCAATTTATTCTGTTTTCTATATTATATGTAACTACAAATGATTACAAAATAGGTTAATAATTTATGATTCTGAAAGACAGAAATCTCTTCGATCAGATACTAAATGTTCAATTACAAAATAGCGTAAACTTCATATATATATGCCAACACCAGGTTTATATGAAATTGAAAATGCTTATAGAATTTTAAGAATTGAAGGGTGGATATTTGGAAGATAACAGGTATTATATTACTCTTTGCTTTTATAATATATAGAACGACGTCAAGCATAAATGTGTTATCTAGTCAACGTTATTGGAAATCTTTTATGATGATCATTAACGCCTACACCAATTTTTATGAAATAAAGGATGCTTATGGAATGGTAAGAAAATGAATGTTTATTCATAGGACCCGACTCATTATTTTCTTTTCAAATCAAATGAAGGAGGTCATTGTAATGGACGATTGATTATATATAATGGAAGAATGAGTCTTAACGGTATGCAAGTCTTCTTGATTTATTCCTCATCTTAATTAACAATTTAGTACCAAGCACTAAACTTGCAGTTTGGTGCTTTAATTAATTGACTTTATTATTTTATTTTATTTGCCAGTAAAGATATGCAACGACCTTCGATCATAAATTATCAGAAAAACCAGCATAGTATAGGGACTATGGAGGCTCGAACGTTCCAGATGCAAATTAAGTACTTCATTAAAAGCGGTCCTAAACAGAAAGGTACAATTGAATTATCGACCATGTCGAATTTTTTATATTCAAATCATGTTAAATTTGCATCAATATTAATATATAATTTTGCAATTTGAAATTGTAGGTGCATCAAAGGGACTGAACCTATCAAGGAGACAAGGATATATAATTAATGACCTCCCTCAATCGTAAGTTCGTAACCGAAAGGTAGAAAGAAGGAAATAACAAAGGTTCCGTTCAAGTTATTTGATTAGCTAAAATTTTATTTTTTTTAAATAACATGAAAGTTACAGCTCTCTGATCACCGCAGTATAGACATCAGATCCAAATTCATCTGACAAGACAATTTTACCACATCAGCCTCTCAAGACAGTGTGGGCCCACCATAAGAGAATGATGTGGAGTACACCTGTTAGCAGTAATCCCTAAATTGGGAGAGGAGAGGATTGCTATGCGAGAAGAGAACTCTGACTTCTTATTCCGAAAATCCCTAATTTAAACTTCAAAAAATAAAATCTCTATTTTAGACGGGTGCTCACCATGGTTCAGAAATTTTGCCCAGTAAAAGATTTATCATTTTTTCTCTCTAAAATTTGTGCAGGATTCACATTCCATGTATGTCCCATTTTTTCTCTCTCTCTCTCTCTCCTTCTCTATCTCGCCTTGTCTTTTTCTCTCTAATTCTATTTCTCTCTCGAAAAGCAGGGTGCTGCTCTTCTCAGAAAAGAGCAGCAGATTTTAATCCATGTCTTGTCATCTATGAAAAAAAAAGTAGACTCTATACTAGTCGAAATATAAGGGTCTTTTAAGAATATAACATTGGTGGATTGCTAGCAATTATTCTTTCTGTTCTAAAATATAAGGGTCTTTTAAGCATTTCATAATGCGACAAATTGCAGAGGAACAAAGATGCATTAAATATGTTTTTTTTTTCTTCTGTAATTTGCTATTTCAACATAGAAATCAAATATCCATAATAAATTGGTATAAATCATCAGATCAGCAACGAAAGGTCTATTTCAACATATAATAAATGGAAGATTTTCTTTTTAAGAAATCCAGAGCATTATTGAATGCATCAAGTCGTGAATATTTGAATATTGATAATGTGAATGCTTATTACTATAAACTTGGTAGCTACTACCAAGCAATTTAAAAAATAAAATAATATATATTGCAAATGCTTAACCAATAAAAAATCATTATAGATATGCATCTTAAACAAGGTCCGCCCAATTGAATTTCCTTAGGCATCATAATTATCCAGTCTATGTACTAATTAAGGCCCTATTTATTACCCTGTTATTTATACATTACGAGCTATTTTGCTAGGATTAAATGATGGGCTTATGGTCATGTCTTTTATTGGGCCTTAATGTGCCTAGTGAAGGCAGCTGGTCATTATATCGGTGGGCCGCTGCAGTTGAGTAGTCTTTAGAAGCAGGATAGATCTGGAACCAAAGGATATTTCATTTCGGTATAAAAATTTCTTTCATAAAGGAAGTCATTCAGACGAAAAAAATTACTTAATTATTAGTCCAAAATTACGAAACCATCTGTATATCAACAGGTTTCTGTATCAAAACTTAAAATGAGATCACCATATGTACAACTACGACATATATGGTTCCTATCATTAAATACAACAATCTGGTATGCTCACGTATAGTCCTGTCGGTAATAGCAATAGCAATTTTTATTGGCTTACCTTTGACTATATTCATTTTTTACCCTCACGGTTAATACAGATTCTCGTATATTATCAAGGTTTTGCTTTTTCCCCAAAATCTTGACTGATCAACTATTACCTAAATAGAATCAGCTAGAGAACTTTTGGAATCCCAATCACGACCTCCTGTCCCTTGGGAAGTGTCTCATCCTTCGTAGTAACCTCAACACCGCCGTGGGCATATTGGACAGAGCACATGCTTTATCAACCATGAATCCATGCAATTGGCATGGAACTGTGCTTGCACTGTGGCAGAAGCCTGCACTTGTCACCAATACACAAACTCTCTAGACAAACTGTAGAGATTGCGGTCCCGCTTCCAGTCTCTTCGCCACATCTGTTGTTGTAATTAATTGTAAGAAGGAAACTTCTCCATGTCGTCTGGTAATAAGCCAGTGATTGTTTCTTGGGTCTGCATCTCACCCTTGCGATGGCCTCTCG
Organism: Carex rostrata; assembly: GCF_964058835.1. Taxonomy (NCBI): domain Eukaryota; kingdom Viridiplantae; phylum Streptophyta; class Magnoliopsida; order Poales; family Cyperaceae; genus Carex; species Carex rostrata. The sequence continues at coordinate 13,533,353 of NC_135923.1, forward strand.
TGAGGCCCCAACAGATCAAAACCATGTGGAGACTTATATCAAACGAAGGCAATTGCAAGGAGAGCAATAGAGAGGTAAGTTGACATGAATTAATGTTACTATATTCCAATTCTTGATGCTAGGTTGGTGGAAGAGTGAATAGATCAAGTAGCTATAGTTAAAAAGCAATAAGACAAACCCTGATCTTATTTGCTTTGTCAAGATATCATAGATTACATATTAGTATAAATGTATAATTAATTTATTTTGTTGACTTTGTTATTAGTACGTACTTGTCCAATATTTCTTCATTTACTTCATTATTTTTTCCCCTATTACTTCTCTTATTGTATGAAATACATAAATTCAACAACTCTGTTGTATGGCTTCATCAATATTCTTCTACACATGGGCCTTAATTTAGATAGAATAATAGCAAGACGGCATCAACATTTGTAAGAAAGAGTAGTATTTTTTTTTCTGAAAAATTTGGTAGGGTGTCAAGATGAAGGCAGAGTAGTAGTAAGAGGAGCAAATAACACAACAAGAATGAGACACTTTTTACGAAGATAAAAAAATGACTTTTTGCGACGGACTACCGTCATAAATGCGTTTTTTCTTTTTGTTGTCATATAGGGACACTACAATAGTGCTCCAGGCATCTTTAATTGGAGAGTTCTATTAGGGTTGTAAATTACCTATTATTTTGCCATATGGAGAAACTACTAGATAGCTTCAAACACCTTCAATTAGAGTGTTGTATTAGGGTTGTAAAGACCCTATTATCTTGCCATCTGGAGGCACTACTAGAGTGCTCGAAACACCTTCAATTGGAGTGTTTTACAAGGGTTGCAAATGCCCTATTATCTTGTCACATAGAGACACTACTAGAGTGCTCAAAACACAGTCAATTGAAGAGTTGTATTGATGTTCTAATTGCCCTATTATCTCACTATCTGGATACACCACTAGAGAGTGTCAAACACCTTCAACTGGAGTGTTGTATTAGAGTTGTAATTGCCCTATTATCTCGCTATCTAGATACACCACTAGAGTTCTCCAAACACCTTTAATTGGAGTGTTGTATTAGGGTTGTAAAGGCTCTATTATCTTGCCATATGGAAACACTACTAGAGTGCCCCAAACACCTTCAATTGGAGAGTTCTACTCGGTCACAAATGCCCTATTATCTTGCCACATAGAGACACTACTAGAGTGCTCCAAACACCATCAATTGAAGTATTGTATTAGGGTTGTCAATGCCCCATTATCTTGCCATTTGGAGACACTACTGGAGTTCTCCAAACACCATGAATTGGAGTATTGTATCAGGGTTGTAAATGCCCTATTATCTTGCCATAATGCGACACTACTAGAGTGCTCCAAACACCTTCAATTGGAGAGTTATATGGGTCTTGTAATTGCCCTATTATCTTGCCATCTGGAGACACTACTTGGGAGCTCCAAACACCTTCAATTGGAGTGTTATTTTTGGATTGTAAATGCCCTATTATCTTGCCATATGGAGACACTAATAGAGTGCGCCAAACACCTTCAATTGGAGAGTTGTATTAGGGTGGTAAATACCCTATTATGTTGTCATATAGGGACAGTACAATAGTTCTCCAAACATCTTCAATTGAAGAGTTCTATTAGGGTTATAAATGCCCTATTATCTTGCTATCTGGAGAAACAACTAGAGAGCTCCAAACACCTTCAATTGGAGTGTAGTATTTGGGTTGTAAATGCCCTATTATTTTGCCATATGGAAACATTACTAGAGTGCTCCAAACACCTTTAATTGGAGTGTTGTATTAGAGTTCTAAATGCCCTATTATCTTGCCACACAGAGACACTACAAGAGTGCTCCAAACACCTTCAATTGAATAGTTGTATTCAGGTTGTAAATGTCCTATCATCTTGCACTCTGGAGACATCACTAGAGAGCTCCAAACATCTTCAATTGGAGTGTTGCACTCGTGTTGCAAATGCCATATTATCTTGCCATATAGAAACACTACTAGAGTGCTCCAAACACCTTCAATTGAATAGTTGTATTCAGGTTGTAAATGTCCTATCATCTTGCACTCTGGAGACATCACTAGAGAGCTCCAAACATCTTCAATTGGAGTGTTGCACTCGTGTTGCAAATGCCATATTATCTTGCCATATAGAAACACTACTAGAGTGCTCCAAACACCTTGAATTGCAGTGTAGTATTCGGGTTGTAAATGCCCTATTATCTTGCTATATGGAGACACTTCAATAGTGCTCGAAACACTTTCAATTGAAGAGTTGTATCCAGGTTGTAAATGCCCTATCATCTTGCACTCTGGAGACACTACGAGAGAGCTCCAAACACCTTCAATTGGTGTGTTGTACTCGTGTTGCAAATGCCCTTTTATCTTGCCATATACAGACACTTCAATAGTGCTCCAAACTCCATTAATTGGAGACTTGTATTAGGGTAGTAAATGTCCTATTATATTGCAATCAGGAGACACTACCAAAAAGCTCCAAACACCTTCAATTGGAGCGTTGTATTCGGGTTGTAAATGCCCTATTATCTTGCCATTTGGAGACACTACTAGATTGCTCCAAACACCATTAATTGGAGTGTTGTAGTGTCTCTAGGTGACAAGAGATGAGGATAGTTGTAACTCTATTATAATTCTCCAATTGAATGTTTTGCATCAGCTTTTTGAGGATATATATATCCAAAAAAACATATTTGGAACAAAAAAAAATGTGGTCAAAAAGAAAAGATTTTAATAATTTAATAGTTGGGGCGACCTAAGCACTTAATTGCATTAGTTCCAAGCTTTCGAGTCCATAATTGACTATAATTGAATATCAAGTATAGTGGTAAAAATGAAAAAAAAAAGTTTATTTTAATATTTTTATTTTTTATTGTTACTACATATTATATACTAAATTAATTCTAAAATTTATAATTTTTGAATATAAATGCATTAGTCGTGAAATATATCAGCTTTTTTTTTTAAATTAGTAGCTTTAACGTTTTTTTAAATATATCAGTTTTAACGATTTGAATTCGTTCTTCGAATTCGCTCATTACTCATGAAATATACTTGTATAGTTGTATTTGTATTCGTATCCGCTTATAAAAAACGGTTACGAATTTGGTATTTGCATTATCCCGCTCTGAATTTCTACAAAAGACAGGCACTTTTCGCGAGAATAAAAAGTGACTTTTCGCGACGGAGTTCCGTTATAAATGTGTTTTTTCTCTCGCGAAAAGTGCCTACTTTGTTCTTGTGAATTAATTACTCATTTTACACACCTAGCTAGCTAGCATCTGACCGATTAATGGACAAATACAAAGTTATTAATTTCTTTTTTGGTTGGAAGCCCTTAGGCACATGATATTGCATGAAAATATAGTTTCAGTACAAACTTGTAATGGATGTCATTATTTCATCACTAGTGGAGAACATACAATTAGTGCCGCCTTAAAAAACCGACACTAATACTTTAGTATCGGTCGTTTACAAAAACCCGACACTAATAATATTAGTGTCGGCTATTTATATGTAGGCGATACTAATAACTGAGAATTAGTGTCGGCCATTTATAAATAGCCGACATTAATACATTAGTGTCGCGTTTTTATAAACAGCCGACACTAATTCTCAGTTATTAGTGTCGCCTATTTATAAACAGCCGACACTAAAGCTAAAAAAATTTCATTTTAAGTCCCGCGCACCTCTTTCAAATGCACGCCTAGGGTTTAAAACATCTCCTTCACTTCGCTTCACGCTTCTCTCCGATCTGATCTTCTCAAACCGAGCCGCTTCTAGGTGAATACCAGAAGATGTAATGCAATATGGTCCTGCGCATGCTTCACGAAAAGGGGCGTAACTTTTGATCCGTCCGTCGGATCGGGCTGAAATTTTGACAGGAACTCCACAGCCCAAAATCGGATCAGAAACTAATCTATGATTCGTTTCATCATTTTGCGAGCTCAGATTCGCGATCCGTTGAAACCCACCTACCTTAAGCTCTTAAGCTCAAAATCGGATTAGAACTAGGGTGCTCTTAAGCTCACCAAAACTTTGGTGAGCTTAACTCTAAAACTCATAAAATTGATTTCAAATGACGAATCTGAACCGTTGAAACCCACCTACCTTACGTGTGATGCATCTACATGTGAAATTTTTAAACATTCGAATTAATTTAGTATAAAGTCAAGTGGTCAAAATTAAAAGGTTAATAAATTAATTTTAGTGCATTCATTTTTTGAACATTTTTTGACTGCTTGACTTTATACTAAATTAATTCGAATGTTTAAAAATTTTACATGTAGATGCATCACACGTAAAGTACGTAGACGGGTTTCAACGGTTCGGATTCGTCATTTGAAATCGATTTTATGAGTTTTAGAGTTAAGCTCACCAAAACTTTGGTGAACTTAAGAGCACCCTAGTTCTACTCACCTATATATATATATATATATATATATATATATATATATATATATAAATAGAGAGAGAGAGAGAGATGGGCTATGTTGCATTGCAATGCATAGGCACCCTTGTGCATTGGACCATAAATCACCAATTCAAAATCCAAATGACCGATCCAAACCGTTCATCTTGTTCTCCAGATTAATATGTACTTGGAGACCAAATTTTACATTTTTTTGGAATTTTTTTACTATTTATTAAGCCACTTTGAAAATTGCCGATCCAATGGTCCAGAAATTTTTATTATTTTTACTGTTCACCCAGATTTGCAGATTTTCAATAAATTTAAAAAAATAGTAAAAATTTTCAAAAAATGTAAAATTTGGTCTCCAAGCACATATTAATATGGAGAACAAGATGAATAGTTTGGATCGGTCATTTGGACTTTGAATCGGTGATTTATGGTCTAATGCACAAGGGTCCCTATTCATTGCAATGCACCATAGCCCATCTCTCTCTCTCTCTCTCTCTATATATATATATATATATAGAGAGAGAGAGAGAGACAGACTAATGTGCTTTCGGTAGCATATGGGCCGAAATACACACGGTCCAAATTTTTTAATGACGGTATAATAGTGACACCGTCAACATAATATATATAAGTGACTTTTTCTTTTTAAGACGGACTACCGTCATAAATGCATTTTTTTTCTCGCAAAAAGTGTTTACTTTGTTCTAGTGTAAAGGTACCAGTATAATTTTTAATATATTTTGCTCATCAATTGACAATTGGGGTACGGAGAAAGAAAAAATGGAGTCTAAGGTTAAATTTAAACTTACTAAGTACGGTAGTAAGGATATTTACTTCAGAAAAAAGAACAATAAAATAAATAATCAAAGGTTGGTCTACACTTAAATTACGGGCAAGGTAACAAGTAAATCGATCTAAATGAGGTAAATAATCATCATATGTACAACTCCGAGATATATAGTTCGTATCATAATCAACGTTTTGAATCCCCAAATTGTGTATTGATGAAAAACTATATATATAACCTGGCTAAAGGGGATCAGCTAGAGAACAATATTCCGGAATCCCAATCGCTAGCTACCTCCCATTCCTTGGGAAGCATCTCGTCCTTGCACTGTGGCATATTGGACAGAGCGCATATATGCTTCATCAGCCATGAATCCACGCAATTGGCATGGAAACTGTGCTTGCACTGTGGCAGAACCTTGCACTTGTCTCCAATACAAAAACTCTCTAGACATACTGCACAAATTGCTGTCCCGCTTCCAGTCTCTATCTTTGCCACATTCGTTGTTGTAAATTAATTTGTAATTGTAGGAAGGCAACTTTTCCACATCGCCTGGTAATAACCCAGTGAATGTTTCTTGGGTTTGCATTCCCCCCTCGCGATGCGCCAACAGCAAAAGATGTGGAGTGCTAACATCAGAGCGAATGTAATTCTTGATGCAACAAGGAGGTAAGTAGGCATGAATTAGGGTTACTAGCTAGCTATGATCTAATTTTTGATGCAAATTTGGAGGAAGAGTAGTGAATTGTAGGGTTTCAAGTGGTATAAAAGAAAAACAGAATAGAAATAGAAGAGAGATTTTTTGTCGGGGAGAGCACCCCAATTTTCTTGCTACTGTGAATTAAAAAGGTTTGCTTTACACATATATGCTAAAATTACAAAATGGCCCTCTAAAACTAAGATAATTACAAATGATACAAAAATGAGTGTAATGAGAGAGGGACCCAACAAAACTCCTCCTCCCGACTCATGGAACGCATCCTTCAATCAAACCCGCCTTTTCACAACAAGTTTTAAGCTTCAATGGCGGTACCGGCTTAGTCAACATATCCGAACCATTCTCACTCGTGTGGATCTTCTCCAACACCAATTCCTTTTTCTCAATCACATCACGTATCCAATGGTATCTCAACTCAATGTGCTTGGACCGAGAGTGAAACATCGGATTCTTACTCAAGTGAATTGCACTTTGACTATCACAAAACAATACATACCTTTCTTGCCGAACACCCAACTCATGCAAGAACTTTTTCATCCAAATTAGTTCCTTACATGCCTCCGTAATGGCTATGTACTCGGCTTCGGTAGTAGAGAGTGCAACGCACTTTTGCAACTTAGATTGCCATGACACGGCTCCATTTCCAAAACACACCAAATAACCGGATGTGGACTTTCTCGTGTCTACGTCACCGGCCCAATCGGCATCCGTGTATGTCTCCAATACCGGATTGTTTGTGCCTCCAAAACAAATACAATGGTTGGTTGTTCCCCTCAAATACCGAAGAATCCACTTAACGGCATTCCAATGCACCTTACCGGGGTTAGAAAGAAAGCGACTTACCACACCAACCGCATGAGCAATGTCCGGTCTAGTGCACACCATTGCATACATCAAAGAGCCTACAACCGAGGCATATGGCACATTTCTCATCTCATTCTTCTCATTTTCATCTTTAGGACAGCCATCATGAGATAATTTAAAGTGACTAGCAAGAGGAGATGTTACCGGTTTACACTTGTCCATGTTGAATCTTTGAAGTACCTTCTCGATGTACTTCTCTTGTGACAACCAAAGTTTTCGATCCTTACGGTCTCTAGTGATTCTCATTCCAAGAATTTGCCTTGCCGCACCCAAGTCTTTCATGGCAAATTCATTCCCAAGCCTTTCTTTCAATGCTTTGATTTTTGTCAAATCACTTCCAACGACCAACATGTCGTCAACATAGAGCAAGAGGATAATAAAATCACCACTAGAGTACTTCTTCACAAAAACACAATTATCAGAATTAGTTTTCTCAAATTTGTTGTCACATATAAAAGATTCAAACCTTTTGTACCAATTTCGAGGCGCTTGCTTCAAGCCATAAATGCTTCTCCTCAACTTGCATACCAAGTGATCTTGCCCCTTCTTCTCAAAACCCTCGGGTTGCTCCATGTAGAGCTCCTCCTCCAAATCACCATGGAGGAATGCGGTCTTGACATCTAGTTGTTCCACCTCTAAATTCAAGCTAGCGGCCAAGCCAAGCACCACCCGAATTGAGGACATTTTGACCACGGGCGAAAAAATTTCTTTAAAATCAATTCCCTTCTTTTGGTCGAATCCCTTCACAACTAACCGAGCTTTGTACCTCGGTTTTGCCTCTTGACCCTCGGATTTAATCAGAAACACCCATTTGTTCTTGAGCACTTTCTTGCCTTTTGGCAACTCCACCAACTCAAAAGTGTTGTTCTCATGCAAAGATTTCATCTCATCTTGCATGGCTTCCAACCACTCACTTTTGTGCTCCGACAATATGGCTTCTTCAAAGCATTCGGGCTCACCACTATCTACAAGCAAAACAAATTCATTAGAAGAATACCTTGTAGTAGCCCGCCTATCTCAGGTTGATCTTCTTACTTCTTGCACTTGTGGAACCTCATTTGAAGAGGTTTCGGTTTGAGAGTCATTCTCCTCATCTTGTGGGACATTTGTTTCAATTGATTGGCTTAGGTTTGGCTGATTGGTTTCAATATTTAGGTTGTTATTTGAAATAGGAGTTAGATCAACAAAATTATTTGAAGAGGTTTTCGCCTTGTCGAGGTTCCGCACATTTTCAATGGTTTCTTGTTCAAAGAACACCACATCCCGACTTCTTACTAACTTCTTTTCAATTGGATCCCACAACCTATACCCAAATTCACCATTTCCATATCCCAAAAAAATACATTCTTTGGTCTTGCTATCAAGTTTTGACCTTTCATCTTTGAGTATGTGCACAAATGCTCTACAACCAAACACCTTAAGATAATCATAAGAAATTTCTTTACCTTTCCAAACCCTTTCCGATATATCACCGTCCAATGCATGTGAAGGAGAACGGTTGATCAAGTGAACCGCGGTGTTCAAAGCTTCACCCCAAAAACCTTTTGAAAGTTTAGAATGAGAGAGCATGCATCGGATTCTCTCACAAATTGTGCGGTTCATCCGTTCGGCTATACCATTTTGTTGTGGAGTTTTAGGTACGGTTTTCTCAAGTTTAATACCATTGGTCTTACAAAATATCTCAAAAGGACCACGGTATTCTCCTCCATTATCTGACCGAACACACTTTAACTTCCAACCGGTTTCTCTTTCAACCTCCACAACCCATTGCTTGAACACATCCAATACTTGATCCTTCAATTTTAGGGAATATGCCCACAATTTTCTAGAATGATCATCCACAAATGTCACAAAATAAAGAGCACCACCAATGGTTCTATCTCCCATTGAACAAAGATCGGTATGCACCAAATCTAGCAAACCCGATTTCTTACTTGTGAGATTTCTTTTGAAGGCTACACGATGTTGTTTGCCCGCTAAACAATGTGTGCATGAAGTGAGAGAAGTACCATCACTAGGCACATAATTTCTTTTTGAAAGAATCTCAATACCCTTCTCACTCATGTGACCCAACCGCAAGTGCCACAAATCGGTTGAGTTACACTCTATAACATTTACTACACCACACACCTTAACTTGAGTCACATAAAGAGAACCGGATTTGGATCCGCGAGCAACAACTAAATGCCCTTTCAATAATTTCCATTTTCCTCCAAAGAAGCAACTTTGGTACCCGTCATCATCAAGGGCACCAACCGAAATTAGATGAAGTCTCATATCCGGCACATGCCGAACATTCTTGAGAATAAGCTTGCACCCCAAACTTGTCTCCACACTTACATCTCCAATTCCGGAGATTTTACAAACTCCGTTGTTTCCCATTCTCACAACACCAAAATCACCCTCCTTGTAAGAAGTGAACAAGTCACGTCGAGACGTGACATGAAATGAGGCCGCGGAGTCTACCACCCAAGTGGAATCTTGACTAGTTAAGTTTACAAAATCTTCATCACAAGCTATAAACACTTCTCCATCGGATGCAATTGCGGCGGTATGTTCCTTCTCATTATCACCGCACTTTTGGATTGATCTCTCTTGAGACCATCATTTTTCGCTTTTAACTTCCGGCATTCATTTTTCATATGACCAGGCTTCTTACAATAATGACATATAATCCCCTTTCTCGACTTTGACCTCCTCCTTGATTTATCCCGCTTGTCATCATCATGAGAGTTTCTATAAACATTCCTACCACGGTTTTCGGTAACAAGAGCCGAAGGCTCACTAGTGATCCCTAACTCCTTACGCCTCAACTCCTCATTGAGCATGCTATCCTTTACCATGGCTAGGGTCACAACACCATCCGGTGCCGAGTTACTCAAAGACACCACCAAAGTTTCCCAACTATCGGGTAAGAAGCTCAACAAAATTAATGCTTGTAACTCCTCATCTAAAACCATTTTCATGGTAGACAAACGGTTTACACAATCTTGAAACCGACTCAAGTGATCCGACACCGAAGACCATTCTTGGTATTTCATATTAACCAACTTTCTAATATAAAAAACCTTATTTTGAGCGGTCTTGCGCTCATACAAACTCTCAAGTTTCTCCCACAAAATTTTAGCCTCGGTTTCGGTTGAAATATGGTGATACACAGAATCATCAACCCATTGTCTAATTATGGCAATTGTCTTTCGGTTAGAAATTTTCCAAGCCGCATCGGAGGTACTATCGGGTTTTGTACCCGTAAGGGGTTCATAAGCATCCTTACAATACAACAAATCTTCCATACGAGACTTCCAAATATAATAGTTGGACGAAGTAAGTTTGATCATAGTACCACTATTACTCTCCTCCATTTCAAAATTTTAAATCACCACTAAACCAAGACTTGGATGCACCAAATACTAAAATTCTGATTAAATAAACTTACAGCAATCAGCGCATAATTAACCAAAGAGAAAATACACCCAAAATCGCGGCTCACCGTGGAACAAAGGAGAGCAGCGAACCAGGAGCAAAATCACTGTTCACTGTAGCTCGCGGGTCACTGTAGCACGCTGAAAGCGAAACAAAATCAGAAAACGGAAGCACCAGGAATCTCTACGCTCTGATACCAGATGTAGGGTTTCAAGTGGTATAAAAGAAAAACATAATAGAAATAGAAGAGAGATTTTTTGTCGGGGAGAGCACCCCAATTTTCTTGCTACTGTGAATTAAAAAGGTTTGCTTTACACATATATGCTAAAATTACAAAATGGCCCTCTAAAACTAAGATAATTACAAATGATACAAAAATGAGTGTAATGAGAGAGGGACCCAACATGAATATATAGATCAAGTAGCTTTGCTTTGTCAAGATATTATTGAATATTAGTTTAATTTATTTTATTGACTTGGTCATTGGTAAATGCGTACGTACTTGCTTGTACTTTTTTTGTTCGTTTACTTCGTTATTTTTCCCCTATTACTTATATTATGACTTATGAGATACATATATAAATTCAGCAGCTCTGTTTGACTCTGTAATCTTGTAATGGATTATGGCCTCAAATCAATCCTCATCCATATTGTGAGGAAGAGTAAGTAGAGGATAATATATAGAAGTACCAGTATAAAATTTATTATCGTTTGCTTAACAATTGGGGTATTTGTCACTTGGAAGAGAACGTACGGACAAAGAATAAAATAAATCACTTGAAGTCTATAAGGTTATGTAAACTTAATTAAGTACGGTACGGATGTTTACACAAGAAAAAAGAACAATAAAACAAATAATCAATGATTGGTCCATGTACGGTGGACCTTAAATTACGGGCAATGTTGAGAATAATCAAGAATTGCAACTACGTACAATGTCAATTCTAACCCGGGAGTAATTTTATTAAATTAGACATATATCTAAAGATGTAACATCAAAAAAACTTCTTCATTTCTACTATGACTGAGATGATTCAACATCTGATGTAATTAAAGCTAAGAACAAGCACTACAACATGAATACATAATCTCAATTGTTTTATGACCTCATTAATACGATATTTTGAGCTCAATATCTCTCTCCATAACCGAGCACATCTTGCATCTTATACAATCGTAAGACAGATTTTTCATGCCATATTGTAACTTTAGTCTTATTCCTCAATAAATTTCAGACCATTTTTCATACCTACACTTCCATTGAATTTCAAATTGTGAAATCATTTAGTATTTTATTCACGATTCATTATTTCAGTCATATTAATAACTAAACAAACTTGCAAAATTAGCAATTATTCGGCATCATGTATCATTGCATTTCAATTAGTTTGATGTTGGGATAAAAGTGATCTTAAGGTGTAAAAATAATATTTATTAAAATATTAAATGAGCCTCATAATGGAAATCAAATAAAAGAAAATTATTAAATTTACTAATGTGCCGAGAAAATTATGTATGAATGGAGATTATATTATCTTTCTCGGCTCCAACGATCAAGTACTATGTTGCTTCTAATAGCGCTATGCATTTGAAATATTGCTGATCAGAACTTGCGACCGTTAATAAAAAAAAGAATTATATTATTCTCCTCACCCATGTTCTCCCATTTATTCCCGTACTCTCTCTCAATATTGACTTTCTTAACTGTCATTTATTCCCTCATTAAATTATATTGTCCTTTAATAACAATCCTCACATTAATTATATTGTCCTCTAATAACAATCCTTGCATTAATTATGATGTCCTTTAATAACAATCACCGCTAATAAATGTTTATCATCTGTTTATTGATATTCAAGAAAATATTTATCATAACATCTGAGAAGGTATATATCATTGTCTCTGATATGATAATACTTTGATTTGATTAAAAATTATTTATTGACAAGTTCAAAAACAAAGTTCAATAAAGTATTTATCATTGTTTCTCACAAGTATTTATCGTCAATTCTGAGAAGTATGTATCATTGTCTCTGACATGATGATACATTAATTTGATTAAACATTACTTATTGACAAGTCTAAGAACAAAGTTCAAAAAATTATTTATCATTGTTTCTGACAAGTATTTATCATCATGTCTGAAAAGTATTTATTATTGTCACTTACGTAATGATACATTGATTTGATTTAGCATTACTTATTGACAAGTTCAAGAACAAAGTATTCATTTTTGTATCGTCAAGTATTTGTCCATATAACATCAAATATTCATCTAATATATTTAAGTCACAAATGTTTTACTAAAAATTGCAATTACGTCTGAGCAGTATTTATCCATGTAACATAAAGTATTTATTATTATGTCTGAGAAGCATTTATGATTAATGTTTTACTGAAAGTTGCAATTATGTGTGAGAAGTATTTATCCATGTAACATAAAGTATTTATCATTATGTCTGAGAAGTATTTATTATTGGGTGAGGGGATTTTTTATTTAATGGTCTCCAGTTGTGCGGGGATAACTGTCAAGTATTTATGAGGGATTGTTAATTGAATGGTCCCCAGTTGTGTGGAGATGATTGAAAAAAAAGTAAATTTTGTGCGGGGATAACTAATAGATTAATTTATTTTTTTCATAAATATTAATAGAGATCATTGCATAGGGATTAATACTTGCAAATTCAACATAAATATTTTGATGCTTCAAGTTAAACACTAACAGTTTATTAACAGCTTATTAATGATTGAGCGGTCCCCTATTATTATTGTTTTGGAAGTTTCTGCGAGTTTTTTTGCGGGGATAAAGGTGCTGGGATCCCAATAAAAATAGGAAATAACGGGGGATTTGTGATAAACAAGGCCTAATTCAGCATTTCCATTTGGTCTATTTTAGTTGCCGCTATTTGGAATTTCTTGTGATTTCGATATCTTGGTTACAATCAGCCCAAAAGGGGATTGTAGAACCCTACATTTAAAGAGGCACAATGCAAAAATGTTGAAATTTAGGCCCAGTTAGAGTTCGGTGACTGGGCCCACTTTGTTGCAACGGTTGTAGCTTATCCGCTACAGAGAATGGAGATATGTATTGGGAAACTTCTATTAAAGGAGAAAGGTGATGTCCGGCTCCTCTAAACCTATGACAACTTGCAAATAAAATCTCAAATTTGTTATAATTATAATCATATATATCATGAACTTCCGAACTACTGAAAATTATCCCCCTTGAAATAGTAGAAAATCCAAAAGGAATTAAAGTGGGAAAAAAAATTATCAATAGCACTACAGTCTTTTCATATTCGAAAACTAATGATTGAGAATAATTCATAGAGGGTCATTTTCTCGGATAAAAAAAAATCCAAGTGCAATTATCAATAATATATATTCGGATTTCGGAGAGTTATTTGTTTAGAAATTACTAATTAGTAGTTTGGAAAAGGCTTGTGTATTTTATCATAAAAAAAAAAACAAATTAGTATTTAAAAAAAAAATCTTCTATATGTAATGTTACAAGTTTGAAATACATATCATTAGAATTCATTTGATAACTTTAATAATCATTCTCTTATGCTAAGAAAATAAAGTCAAAACTAATCTGGAATAGTTTGGTTAAGGAAATTTGGTTAATTTGCTGCAATTGAGGAGGACAGCCGTGATTTTTTAAAAATATCCAAAAAAAAATTATTTTATTAAAAATAACCAGGTTCCAGCCAGAATTTTAAAAATACCCAGACTGGGGAAAAAATCCGTGCTCCGATATTTTTTTTTTTTAGAGTTTCGAGAAAGAAAATATCTATGGTTTGATTGTTTTTTTTTATAAACTCATTTTTTTTATAATATATGTATAATATATGTATGTGTATATATATATATATATATATATATATGTATATATAATATAATATATGTATATGTATCTATAATATAATATATGTATAATATATATAGAGTACGGCTAACGCGCTTCCTCTAGTATATCAACAATATGCTTCCGGTCTCTAAAATCTATCGAATCAGCTTCAAATGAGAAATCTAAACCGTTTAAACCAATGTCCTTAACGAGAGCTTCGTTTCCATATAAAAAAAATTTAAGTTTCGAATTTATTTACTATCAAGTCAAGCGGTCAAAAGATGAATGATTTTATGCGCATTTTAATGCACTATTTTGGTCATTTTTTTGACCGCTTGACTTGATAGTAAATAAATTCGAAACTTAAATTTTTTTTATATGGAAACGAAGCTCTCGTTAAGGACATTGGTTTGAACGGTTTAGATTTGTCATTTGAAGCCGATTCGATAGATTTTAGAGACCGGAAACATATTGTTAATATACTAGAGGAAGCACGTTAGCCGTACTCATATATATATATATATATATGTATAATATAATATATGTACATGTATATATTATATTTATATATAATATAATTACATATAATTATATATAATTAAGGTTTTTGTATAATTATATAATATAATATAATTATACAAAAAACTAAATTACTCTACATGCAAACTAAAAAATTCCACAATTAATAATTACACTACAAAAACCTAAATTATACTAAACAAAATATCGATCGTTGTACGCCTACCGTCGTATGAAAACTTAAATTGCATTTTTGAGGCACTAAACGACGTTTTTTTGAAATTCTGATGCTTCCGATGCGACGATGCCCGGTGTTCCACCCGGGCAAAATCAAATCTATCTCGTCCTCCCCTTTCCGAAAAGTTATCATACGCGCAAATCCGACTTTCCTAGCCAAAGTTATGACTGTTTAAAGTTTTTTCGAACGATAGAACTTTGAAAATTCATAACTAATTGTAGAAAAATTCAAATAAATTAAAATTTATGTCAATTCTGTATATTTTTTAATGTTCTACATGCTGGTGTAATCACTTTTTCAGTTTGGTCCCTGTATCAATCCAGACTTGCAGATTTACTAGCAGAGATCAAATTTAATATACATATATTATACATATATTATAAAAAAAATGAATTTATAAAAATAAAAAAACCAAATCATGGATATTTTTTTTCTTCAAACTCTAAAAAAAAAAAAAAAATTCGGGGTGCAGATTTTTTCCGCGGCCCGGAATAAAAATTCCGGAGCGCGGATATTTTCCGTGGTCTGGCTATTTTTAAAATTCTGGCTGGAACCTGGTTATTTTTAATAAAATATTTTTTTTTTTTTAGTATTTTTAAAAATCTCGGAGAGGACACACTACAGAATATGTCTATCAAAAATATCTTGCAGACAAGTATAAAAAGAATCTTTCTGAATCTTTTTCCGCTTTGCATTGTCCATCCAATTTCGAACTTTTGTACTTTCTAGAACTCTCTAAAGAAGAAAACCAAATGAGTCCGCAAACTTTTTGTATTTGCACTCAGTTGATCATTTGACTTTAAAAGAAAAAGAAAAAGAGTTCTTTGAATTTTTCTTCAGGCAAAAAAAAAAAGTATTAATTTTGAGGACTAGTATAAGCAGTGGCGGATTCAAAGAGAAGCAGGGGTACTTGCTTATCTCTGGATTCAAATTTTTTTTTTTAGATTTAGTGGTATTTTATACTTGTGTTTACTCTTGAATTGAAATAATGTCTAATCCTGAATATTTAATTTATGACTCAGTAGAAGAAAATTACACGGAAAAGAAAGTTAGACCAGACTGATTCACGTAAAAGAAAGAAGGGAAAAAAAAGCAGTATGATTTGCTGCTTCGCTCGGAAGAATCGTTGATTCGCCAGGAGAAAAAAATAAGTTTGCATACCGTGGCATAACTAGTCACGTCATGACTTAAATCACGTGTTGTGCAATGGCAAGTCAGATTTATCTGTGTTGTACCATGCGGTGATCAAATTAGGAAGGCTGATCATGACACGTGAATAGTCACAACACGTTAGTCTCGCCTTAACCTTACGTGATGTGTTCAAACATGACCGATCACGTTTAACTTTTTTTTTTTTTTTTTCATATTTTAAGTTAGTTTATTTAAGATTTGCCAGTTGATCAAAATCTAACGGTCCTAATTACACGTGATCATGTATCGTGCTATGACCAAATCTTTCGCGTGACGTGTTATGTCGTGCTAAATTTTTGAAAAATATATATATGATCATTTACATAAATAGTCACAGCACGAGACATGCGAGTTACAACACATGATCTGCACACGTGTCATATCGTGCCGTCTGTGCATAAATTCCTAGCAATTGTGTAATCTCCAATTCGGAGTGTAATAGAGGTAAAATCTCTGGCCTTTTTATCCCTTTTGTTCCTTCTTTTTTTCATTAATGAAAATATTATGGACTATGGAGCACCTTCTTAGAAGCCAACTTCACAGAGAAGTCCAAGACCAGGATTTTGTGCAAATAGACAGAATTCATTTTTTAATCTTTAGAAAAGCTTAAATACCATAACCTAAAATTATATTTAGAACGAACTGAACTTGAATGACTATTTTCAAAGAAACTGAAGGGAATGGAAATTAACAATCCCAATTCAAAATCTCTCCATTTGTTAATAACTGGAGGGAATCTAAATAATAAAAGCTATGGAAAGATTCAACTGTAGACCTACCCAGCCGCAGCAGCAGCAACAACCTAAAGCAAGAGACAGAGAGAGGTGGCCATGTGGGTGGAGATTTCACCTGAAAAAAGCGATGAAATCGAATCCTCTATGCCCCGGTTCAGACCACATTACCGGTAGTCACAAATTCAAACTTCTGTTTTTAATTGTTTAGGAATAATAAGCCTGACAGATAGGGGCAGATTCAAAATTTCCGTCAATAGAGGAAAGAAAATAGTAAATTGGATTTAAATAGTTAATCATGTTCAAATTCATTAGCTAACTAGACTTGTATTCTGATTTCCCAGCTGATTCTGTAATCTGGATTCAACACAATGGTGTCCAAAAATTCTGGGCATTGAAAATGTCGTTACAAGAAATGAGACAAATTAGATGATGGTGTTTTGTTTTTTGTGTGTTAATGATCTGTTATCACTTATCTGGTAAAGAGGATTGTTTCACACATGCTAAGTTTTGATTTTGAGTAGAGATGCCTTGATGAGGACCCATAGGGGACCAAACAGCTCATATTATGACAAACAAAAAACGGATTAGAAAGAATAAATTACAAGTTTTTCCAACGCTAAAATTGACAGGATTTGTAGAACCCCAATCAATCATGGTTAGAAATTACAACTTTGAAAAAGGAAAAAAAATTCTTGATATTTATCTTGCCAGATCAATTCTAACCACATAAAACATGACACGTGGTAGATCCAAGAGTTGCTAGAAAGCAAAGCATCGTGGTCACTGGTCAGTATAGCAAATATAAATGCTCACGTCTCTCTCCTACTCTAGTGAGAGGAGGGGAATCCAGTGGTTGAGACGTACATGTAAAATGACTTAGGCACAAGACAAAAGCACCATCAATATCAAATTAAAAGCGAGGGGGGATGCACCATGTGGTGGGTCTATATGCATTTTATGGCATATTTAACCATATACCCCAGTTAGCTTATCCAAATCTGATTTTAGATCATTGCTATAGCTTATGGATTTGCATACTGATGTTACTGTTTAACAGAATTGCTTAGTCAAATGTACAGTTTTGATACTGTAGTTAAAGCTATGACACCAAGAGTTCATAATCTTCTTCTTAAATGTAGCCAAACTCTTTTAATTTACTCTAGCAGATCATAGAACAGAAATACTTAAATTTATTGGGTTTAAACTTGTGTATGAATTTGGAAAACAGAAGCTATCTTAAAAGCACATATTACAATTACAGTTGAATGAAAAGACACTAGGAATTCATAAATTCATGGAAAACAGCTAAAGACAAAAACCAAGCACCTCCTTCCTAAAGGAACAGATACAACAATAAATAGCATAACTGTGCAAAAAGAGACTCGATTCCTTCCGGCACTTATTATCACCCCCATAATCTACACAATCTGGTAATTAAAATACTTCACCAATCACTGGATTACAAAACTTAAAGCTAAAACCTTGCACGAGACATTCAAAACTAAGTACCCAACCACATATGTGCACCATTTGGTTTTGTCTTCTAATTCCAAACCCACCAACTGAGCTGGCCATCATCAACCTCCACTTGATCACTGAGGTGCTCGGTGAAAATCGTGCCAGCATAATAATTGCACCCCTCATCGCTGTGACCATCCTCCTCCTCTGACTGGAACCCACCGTTGGCGGGCCCAACAATGCAGTGGTGGTAATCATCCTCGGGGAAGTATGACTCAACCACACCGCTGTCAACCAGCTGATGGTGGGTCCCATCATTGTCAACCACAGCGCTACCACCGCTGCCTGTGCTCAGCCTATCCTCTGCCTTTATCTCAACTGTCGTGGCAAGTATGTTCTCAGGTTTGGCTACAGCAGTTTGTTCGGCTTCTGACAACACTGCCACGCAGCCCTGTTCTGGACCTGTGGGACTCTCAGCGACTGAGCCGGATTCCTTCACTTGCAGTTTTTCTGTCAATGCCATCACCTAGATAACCACATAATAATCAGGTCCATGATCAGAATTTGAAAATAAATACTGTCCATTCAATACATTAAATTTCCATTAAATAAAAAGAATGTGCAGTGGGATGGCTTTTTGATAAGTGACTTTCCAATTGTCAGCTCCGCACTAAAAGTGAAATAAAAATGCAAACTTTTGCTTTTCTATTTTGACCCAGTTTGTGCATACAAAATTAGCATGTTGCTGTCAACTTTTCTATTGTTTTTGGCAGCCAATGAAAGAGCTTTCATAGTGGAAAAAAGACAGCATTTGGCACTAATGGATATGGATGGCATGGAAAGCACAACCTTCCTAGACCCGGTCTAACAAACAATCTCAGCTGAAAGCTGAAAACTAATATACAGACATACGATTATTTTATCGTCTTTACATCACCATGCCAGATTGTGAAGGCCATTGTAAAAAGAAAATTGAGTTTTTAAAGCATCTTGTGCATCCACTTGACTATGCCCATACCTTTCATCACAGAGTACTTCCATGGTTGCACCAAACAACTGAATAAACCATTTTACAATTCTCGACAACATTTGGCGTGAGCCAATAGGATATCAAAATTAACAACAAAAGTTCTAATAAAAGAAAAGTCGGTGTCATGATAAACCACATACCAGCATAAGTAGGCACTCAACATGTATGGATAGTACAACAACACAACAATATTCTTTTTTTTTTTGATAAAAGGCGTTGGATAGTACAACAAAACAACAATACTCTGTGATCAAATAACTATTTAATCCAATTTAGTAGTGGTAATGTACAGATTACGATGACCATACCTGAGAGCGAAGGCGAAGGTTGTCCTGGAGAAGTGAATCATGATCAGAGAGAAGCGAATCATATGACGACTTGAGCCGGTCAAAGTCTCTCTCAAGCTGCTTAGTCTTCCAGCGGGCTCGGCGGTTTTGGAACCAGACAGCCACCTGGCGTGGCTGTAGGCCCAGCTTGCGTGCCAGCTCACTTTTCCTCTCCGGCTCCAGCTTGTTCTCTTCCTCAAAGCTCCTCTCAAGCATCAGCACCTTCATTTTATTTCAGCCACAATTCATTCATTGTCAGCTGATTTCAATTTTATTTAGTTCCTTATGATGTGTTGTGATGTGATACTTTATTCTAAAAACATTTGCCATAGTTTAATTCCGCCATGGGGGTGGAGAGAATTTGATTCCCAACCCACCAACTCATTAAAGTCAGCTCCAGAAGATTTTTTTTTAGGCATCTTGGCAAGATTAAGTTTTAATTACAGCCGACTAAAAACTTATTTTTTAACTAGGTCTTCTCATCTCCGTGTTATTTCCCTTGTGGGGCAGAAAATGAAAGAGGAGCAAATCAAATACAAACATAGCCATATTAAAATGCAGAAGTACTTTTATAAAGGCATGTAATACAATAAAAGTTAAGACTATACTAACTGCCGGAACATTCTACCAAATGCTGGGTCATATGTTAGTGAAAAAAACAGTCTTTACAGATTCAGATAGATCTAACCAACTACCAGTGAACTCTTATTGAAGGAGTTAATAGTACAACCTGTGGTACCACTTTTCACAACTTTGTCCATTCAAAGGAGACAACCAAATCTTCCCAACAAACAGCTACAGGATCTGTTTTTACTTTTTATATAAACTTTTATATCAACTAAACTAATCAATGCATAGATTTTTAGTTTACAAAGTCTGGATGCTACGAGTATGAACCGATATTATTTTAATCAGATCTGACAATATTTTTCTGTACGACATAAAAGTTTTGCTTGGCCTCCTACAACAACTCACTGACTTGTCACAAATCTAATCTGAACAAAAAAGATTGCTACAAAAAGCTATATAAGATTTTGCCCAAAAGAAAATAATACTTTAATACTAATTAAAAAATATTTCATTGTATTAAAAAAATAATAATAAATTAGCTATTTGAGTTCGTTTGGTTGCACCAAGCTTTCATGTTAGTCCCACAAATATGTGGAACAAAAGAGACCTTTCTTACATAACACCACAACATGTTAGAACTTAGAACAGCATGAAATTTAAGAGCTCGAAATAAATACTAAATAAACTGCTACGATACCTGCTCAGGCGTAAGGCGGCGCTTCTTCTCGGGCATCTGTTCATCGTAGTACTCTTCTTCTAGGAGCTCCTCTGCTGAAGTAAAGAAAGGCCTCTTGCTCCCTTTCAAATTAAACCCAATATAAATCAGAAAATAGAGTAAAAAAATCAAGTTTGAATTCAGCAACAGATCTAACTCGGATCTACTACCTCTAAAAATTGCGCTCGCGTCGTTTAGCAAGAACATCTGTTGACCATGGTGAGATCCGGGTGAGGCAAACAACAGTCGACCCGATTCCATGGCTATTTCTCAAAGCTCGAACCTTGTACTATGTACACTTCGAGAAAACACGGATTTGTGCGGATTGAAGGGATGGAGATGCGAGATTACAAGAAGAAGTAGGCGATGGGGACGCAGCTCTTGTGGCGAAAGAAGCTGGTGCTCCACAAGAGGCGAGTCGAGGTTTTCATCGGAGAAAGAGAGATTCCAAACATCATGCGACAAATGGAGACCTCCAGTGAAGGAGGTGCACCGCGGTCTGTCAGCAGCCGGCGATGGTGAGGTTACCTTTTAGTAAGGCCAGAGAGCGACCTGGGAAGAGCAGGAAAGAGAACGGGTGAGGTTACCTCAGTGGTTGGGGTGGTGGTGAACCCTTCTTCCTCCTATTTCTTACCCCTTGGAGGGCTTAGTGGAAATTTTTTTATTTTGCGGGGAATTCTTTTCAATTAATTTGTTGTGGGTGATTCGCGGCTAAAGTTGAGAGAAATGGCGAGGTGGTGGCTTTATAGCTTGAGAGTATCCGGAAATAATAACGAAATTGCCCTTTATGAAACTTCTAGTTACACCCTCAGAAATTTTCAAGTGGATCTATCATTTCATCCAGCTACTTTTAATAATGATATCTTAGTAATATTTAAGTGTATCGCGATACCAATTTAAAACAAAAAAAAATGGTATACTACACCAAAAGTCCATAAACATTCTCTTAGCATTTTGATCCTTAATATACTTGAAAATTTTATTTGTTCTAAATTAGTCCTCTGTTTGACATCCAATGAAGAACTAAAATATTATTTTCGTCTATTTATTTTTATTATTGTAATTAGTGCACCAAGCCGCACGAATAATACAAATAACATGAGAACTAATAATCCAAAATTGGAGTAATGCTAATATGTGTTGATCATGCTATCAAAGATGATCGGTAAACTTAATTTTAAAATTTATTGAATTAATTTTAAATAATAAAATTAAACTGATGAAACTGATCTATTTTATGAGTGATACATTTACATTCAAATTTGCAAGTTTTTAATTTCATTTAGTGTCTGTTTAACAGAACAAAAAATGATAAAAAAAAAAACTAATTAAAATACATTACCGTGTGGAATAAATTCCACTTCCATCTGTTGCACAAGTATCCTCTACGGCACCTTACTATGGAGAACAAATTTCAGCCGAATCAAAATAGTTTTCAGAGGGACCGCTTTAAGATCCGTGTCAGGTTAAAAACAGATGATGTATATCTCATTTTATACGGTATTGTATTGAATCTAAATCCTTCATATGTTAGATGCTTGAGAGAAATTCTGACTCAAACCTAAGAGCATTATATATTAAGAAATTGTATCTAAATGCTCCACTGGTCAAGAAAATATAATTTCTAGTCTGACATGATTTAAGAGAAACTCTAAATTAGTTTAAGAAATGTGAATGTTTAGAAATTTTAGAGGCTTTAATTTTCTAAAATTGATTAACATTTATTTAGAAATTCATTTCAGTAGTTAGAATTAATGGAGATGTTCCAGTTCTAACATATGAGCCCAGTCACATAATTATTTATGAATTTGAAATGATAACCTACGAAAAAATATTATTAGATTATATGCTAAAGGGAATACTTTTCTCATAAATTACTTCAAAATTTACAAGGGCCAACCTTTGCTTGAAAGTTGAAACTTTTGGTCTAAAGCCACCATTTGACATCACGCATGCATGGTGCAAGGAACATTGTATATACATCTACAAAAAATATATATATATATATATATTATTTGTAAATGTAGAAACAAAGAACAGAATATTTTAACAATCTTTGCGTTCCTCTTTCCTCGATCCATACTCTTATCACATTCTTCTCAAGAATAAATAATAATTTCTTGTGACATGCTGACAAGTAAAACACTCTACCAGATAATTTTCTTTATTGAAAAAGGGATCGATTGAGGTCCAAATGTGCTCAACTTTTGGTGACAACAACAAAAAAAATATATTGTTGCAGTAATACATTAATAAAACAAATCAGTTTTAATTAAAATGCTTTTTTCTAAGTAAATAAAGAACATCTTTGGCGCATTACAGGAGAAACAGCTAAAACGGAACCTAAATTCTACGTTACAAATTCTCTAGAACTGAAATGTGGGACCCAACTGTCATATAAATCTGAATTCAATCGGAAGTCGGGACCACCGGACAGCGACGAGACGGTAGAATATATCTCCAATTTCTCAGCACAATTCCAATAAGGAAGATATCTAGCGAGTCAGTAAACTAGTACTAAATCAGCTCGCTTCACACATAATTCAGTTATATCAGTTGCAGACACTACGGCAGAAAGGACTTTCTGCGACCGGAATTCCGGTCGCAGAAAGTTGAGTCGCCGGTCTCAGATAGAGTAAACGGTCGCTGATCTAACATTCCGGTCGCTGAAATCCCGGTCGCTGTAAGCCTCGTCGCAGTTACTCTTCTGCTGATGTCAACGGTCGCTGAAAGACGTCAGCCGGTCGCTGATATTTTTTCTGCGACCATTTTTTTTCGTCGCTGTTTTTCTTGCTGACGTCATGAAAAAGTTTCTGCGATGACATAAAACGGTCGCTGAAACTCAAAAACGGTCTCTGAAAGTTTTTTGCTGACGTCAGAAAAGAATTTCTGCGACCAACAAAACGTTCGCTGATATTATATTCCGGTCGCAGATAATTTATTTCAGATTTATAATATTTGTTTTTGTTATTTATATTTGCACCATTTAATTAATTTGTACTACACGTACCAACAGAAACATCGTAACAATCGCATACAACATACATCATAACATAAACATAAAAATCGATTAAAAAAACAACATAAGAATTGCATACAACAGAAATATCGCATATAACATAAGCATACAAATCGCATATAACATAAAGATCAAGAAACTATATATCATCTCATCAAACATAAATATCCGAGTAACTCAAGCAGTAAACAGTAGCATAAACAATAAACAATATCATCTAACAAGATATAAAAGCATAAACAATAAACAGTATCATCTAACAAGATATAAATATATAAAAAGACCTAAGCAGTACCATCGCCAGCGACATCTGAGTAATGCCCCTCGTCATCATCACCGTCATCATCCTCATCATCCTGAGCGAGCATCGAGGCCGGCTGCGTACCCGAACCTCCCTGTAAGGTTTTAAGAAAGTGTTTTAGGTAATTATGATTTAGGGTTTAGAGTTCACAATTAAAAAAACATACTGAAATATCAAATTTCGTACCGAAGAAGCTCTGAACCGAGCCTCCAACCGAGCCTCCACCTGAGCCTCGATGTGAGCCTCCATCTTATCAAGTAACCAGGAAGATATCCTCTCAACATCTTCTTCTGTGAGATGCGTCGATGGCGGCATAGAAGAATATGACTGTGACGAGTGCGACCGAGCACTGCAAGACCCACCCGAGCGAAACATGCCTCTCGAAGTGCCTGAAACATGAAAAGTAAGACAATTAGAATTATCTGACAAAACTAAAAATAAATTTCAAATTTCAAATAATGTTTATTTTACCTAGAGCACCGAGACCGTAGTTATCGCCGTGGGCATTCTGATCATCAACGCCCGTAGTGAACCAGAGATCGCCGTCATATCTGGGCCATTTCTCTTTGTCCCCTCCATACTTGTCCTTCATAGCTTTCTCATATTTTAGCTGCAAATTTTGTAAAATATAATAATAATGTTACGTACAATATGAACTATGATATTTTATACAACGATTTGAAAGTACTATTACCTGTGCATTTTTAGCCTTAGTACTAACGTATTCCCCCGTCTGCTTGTTCGTATGGGTAGGCTGAAACAGCTCATCGCTCCATCTGGGTTCGCGCCCTTGTGTTTGCTCCTGTTAAGAATTTGAAAGACAATTTCATTTAAAAAAAGATTATCAAGGTTAGTTCGATTTTATTCAATAAGAATGAAAATATATTAATTTAATGAAAAACAACTTACGAAGCGCTGTTTGTGAACAAGCATGTTCACAGAGCCCGTCGAAGCCCCTGCACCTTCAACATTGGCCCTATTTTCTGCATTTCGCTGGCTTCGACTAGCAAAGGCGTCGCTGCACCAATGATCGACGAGTCCGGGCCAGTACGCTGGCTGGATCCAGGCGTCGTAGGGGCGAGGAGCAGCCCCATGCTCCTTCCACTCGAGCATTGACTCTCCGTATGACTTTTTTGCTGCCGCCTTGCATTTATTCAGCATATCCTGAAGCCGTACATCAGCTATCTTTCTAAATACAGTCCATGCATCTGTCAAAGGTATATCCGGATGAAACTGGTAGTGCTTCTGCAATGTATAGTTAAGAATTAATATCGTTTGTTAGCTTAAAAAAAAAAAAAGTAATTATTACAGATTTTATTTCAGAAAGATTTACTTACTAAAAACTCTTCCTGGATAACATCCTTATTATCCTTAGGGAAATCCGTGTATCTGTAGTACGGGCCAGGATAATTCTGACGTACTGTCTGTGAAATAACTTTTGCGACTTGCTTCGTCTTCTCTGGATGCCCTGCATCAAAAGTCCTGCAAATAGAAATAATTATTACAAGCACTATAATTAATGCATAATTACAAAATACACAAAAAAATGAATATTACTTGTAACCCCCTATTCGAAGCACTGGTCGCAAAGTCGGATCTACCGCCGGTGCAATATAGGCATTTGGACCGCGACCATTTTTCTGACTAGCCTCTCCTTCCTCTTCCGCTGGTGCCTTTCCCTTCCCTTTTCGACTCGGTGCCATATCTAAAGTTGAGACGATAAAAATTAATTAGTTTCACCAACTTAAACCATATTTTCACCAACTTAGAGAGACAAATTATTAAGTCAAATTGGACCTTCACAAACCTTAGACCCATCTTTTTAAAAAAAAAACAGTTCATCATTAAAAAAAAATTAAAAGAAAGAAAAAAAAATAGAAATTTTAAATCCTTAAATTTATATCTCAAGAGCTATTGAAATTTAAAATCCCTAAATGTATATTTTTACCTATATATACATACCAAAGCTACTGTAATTCCAACAATTTGAACAAACATTAAACCAACCAAAACAACATAGCCCCAATCAAGATACCCGAACCAGCAATAAAAAAGAAAAGAAAAAAGTAACCATTTATACCTAAACCAGATTTATACCCAAAATACCCAAACCAGATTTATCCATGCATGAAGCCATCACTGATTCCCATCAATTCTTTATCATAAAATATCCATGAACCAGATTCCCATAAATTCAAACTCAAATAAGCAATTTAGAGAAATCAGAGAGATGGAAGAAATATAAAATTACCTATAAAGAGAGGATGGTGAGGCGTGAGAGAGACAGACCCGAGAGAGAGACAATTTGCTCGTCTATACCACAAATTATCTCCTTTGTACCTGTAAGATCAATATGAGGTTGGAATAGGGGTACATGCACTCAGTAGCCACTAGTGGTACATGCACCACTGGTACAAGCAAAGCCTTCAAAAAGGGCTGATTTGACCCCTACTGACAAAACAGCAAATATGGACCAAAACAGGGACTCAAATGCAAATCTAAAATTACAGTAAAATAAAGGACTAAAAAATACACAAGTTCAAGACAAGTTTTACATTTTTATGATTTTATTTCGATTTTTAATGAATTTTCAAAGTTGGACATTTGAATCTGGAAAATGCTGAAAAAACAGTGCATATAACCTGTGCTGTCCGCACTGCCTTTTGATGATTTTACAGGGACCAAACTGTAAAATAAAAATTACAGATAGGTAGATTACTCCAAGCTGATCAAAATGGACATTTCATTTGCATCATTTGGGTTTATATTCAACTCTAAATAAAATGTTTAATTTAATCCAAACTAAACATAAAATTTCTGCAACTCATGGACTATAATGCCCTCCCTGTTTGAATCAAATATTTTAAAAATATAAATAAAATTCTAAAAATTGTAAAGTCAGTCATAGATGTCCTTGACACCTTATACCAAACACCCATAACTAAAATTGATATGATGTCTCATGAAATTCTGAATTTAAAACATATATTTCAGCAATTTTCCAAATTATGCTTTATTAGTGATCATGTATAATCACAATCAGTCTAAAAAATTCCCGCAGATCATGGGACGGTTGGGATCAAAACTCACTCAAAATTTGAGGTAAATTAGGTCATATGAATTCCATGCACACATAAGTGGTGGAGAAGAAAATAGAAGAGAAATGTACCTGAGGCAGCGGCGGGGGGCGAGCGAGTTGATCTTTCTTCTTCGCGCAGGCAGAGGCAACGGACTGGCACAGGACGGCACGGCTGCTCGGAAAGAAGAGTAGAGAACCGGCGTAAGAAGAAGAGGAGAGGAGCGGGCCTTCGCTTGTTTCACCTAACTAACGGGAGAGAAGCGGGGTGAGAAGAAGAGGTGGCACGAGTTTAGGGTTAGGGTTTAGGCGGAGCGATCGATCGACGGAGACAGAGAGCGAGAGAGAAGAGAAAGGGTTTTAGGCGCGATGCTGCGTGGCGCCTTTTTTTTTTCGGGAAAAAATACTTTCTGCGACCGGCGCAATACCCGGTCGCTGATACCGGTCGCAGATAATACTGGTCGCCGGAGAATATTGGTTTTTCTTTTTTTGGGGGGAAAAAATAATTTTCTGCGACCGGCGCTGTCAACAGTCGCTGATAACGGTCGCAGAAAATCCGTTTTGTTGTAGTGAGAAAGATATATGGTAGACCATGGCGTTAGAGAAGGAAATTAGTCGTGTCGTGATCAGTCATGTCACATCACGTGTATCGATCACGTGACATTACTCGTGTGTCGCGCGATGTGACTATTTGCGTAACGTAACTGCATTCGAGCAAAAATTATACATGAATTAGTAATATCACGTCATGTCACGGTATGAAACACAGAGTATCCAACTTTTTCTAATTAATTTTCAAGTTTTTTTTTGTACGCATAGAGTATTCAGTTTTTTTTTTTTAGTGTAGGTTCAGTGATACTTATACTCATGTAATATTAGTTTTTTTTTTTCTAATTTAATTCAATGAATTTGCATATTGTGCTTTCTTCTTCAAAGTCTGACTTTATTGGTGTCTGGTAGTGGTAGAGACGAAGTCAGAATTCTGGAGGGTCTAAATATATAGCAAGTCTTATTAA
This sequence comes from Carex rostrata, assembly GCF_964058835.1. NCBI lineage: Eukaryota > Viridiplantae > Streptophyta > Magnoliopsida > Poales > Cyperaceae > Carex > Carex rostrata. The sequence goes on from NC_135923.1 coordinate 13,561,629, forward strand.
TTTTTGTGCGGTATGGAGTTCTTATTCAATCACTACAAAATTAGGTTTGGATTATGGAGTACTTGTCTTCTACACGATCTAAGTAACAATGTTTTTACTTAATTTATTTTGATTATTTTTTTTTAACTATCCGCACTTTCTGAAGTTTAACTCCAACAATCGTAGTTTCAAAATTCGGATTGATGTTGTGATATTTCTGAAATTGAATTCAGCCATTTATATATGCATCAATATTTAGTTGATTTAATGAATCAGAAAATTAAATTGGTTAATTTAATTTCTAATTACAAAAGTTGCTGTCAGAACTTTTAATAGATTAAAATAATCTATTTGTATCATTCATCTTTAATAACACCGGATCAAATAAACAAATAGGAAATTTAACTAAACTAAGGTCTGAAATTGATCCATCTTACTTGGAATTTTGTTTAACTAACTAAACTAAGACCTTTGATAAAATAATAGTTGTTCATTTTATAATCTGAAAAAATTAGTAATTATATAGACATTAATTTTTCAACTTATTGATTCACATAAAAATAAAATTTAACTGTGATAAATTTTTATGAGCACGTAGAAAAAATAACATAGATCACATCTAACGGTTTTATTTTGACATTTATGATTTAAATTTTGAGTTATTAATATTTTAAAAATAGAGACATGGTAGAGGCACAAACAATGAAGACATTTGAGCCATCCTATTCTTATAATAAGCAGCTCAATTTATGAGTTGTTGATTTATTGAGCAAACACATGTGACAAAAAAAAACTGGATTTTTTAACTTAAAAAAAAAGATTTATTGAGCAATATAATAAAATAGTTTGTCATCTATGTTTGGATGTACTGAGAATAGCGAGAATAGTGAGAATAGCGTTATTCCGATTCATCTAAACATACTCAATTGCTATTCGGAACAACGAGAATAGCACTGTTATGTTATTCCTACAAAAAGTCGGAATAGCAATTGGCGCTCTCTCAAATGTTCAATTCCTCCATCGATATTCTAAATGTTTAATCCAAACAACATTTTCACTATTTCGAATAACACCACATCAACACTCACACTCTTCCAAAAATCACTATTCTCATCTACTATTCTCAAATAGTAGCTATTCTAGCTATTCTAGAGTGCATCGAAACGTAACCTAAAATAAATAAAATGTGGGGTATAAAGAAAACATGTAAATAATTATTTATAAAATTTATTGATTGTATTTGATGGGTCATGATGACTTGAATGATTATGGTTGCATTAGAATGTATGTTTTGACAACCTATCAAAAATAATTAAATAAAATGTTGTTGTTAGCTCATATATGTATCGCAGAAAATGTGAAAGTTCAAACGCGCCTGAAAATATTTAACTTATCCTACGATAAGCGTAGCACGATATATATTACGCATGAATTATAATATATGTGATTAATATTATGTAGCTATGATGTTATGATTAATTAATTATTTATTAATTATTGGTAAATTTTTAAAGGTTCTACTAATTACAAATAAATCAAGTAAAAAAACTACTTAAAAGTGCAAGCAATGAATGATGATTTTTAGACATAAAAATGTTGATGATGGATTAAAATTAAAGTTCTTATATACATTTCATCATGGTAGGTGGGTTTTGCACAAATATTAAGGGGTACTAAGTAATAACAAACCAGTAAATTGGCAAAACACACACACACACACACTTTAATGAGGATTAAGACAATATTTTCCACAAGATATGACTCCATAAATATTCTTGATAAGCAACTCATCTATATGAGAGTATATGTATACGGCGTGGTGTGAGGCATGATCAGTAAGTCTTTAGGACTCTTATGAAAAATCTAAGGTACTTGCATAAGATCATTAATGCGCTAACTGCGATGAGAATCTCCATATTGTATGTATGGTGGAGTAATTGAATAAAAGGAACAAGTTCAAGATATAATTTCACTTTATTACCTTCAAAATAAAGCCATTAATATTAGATGAAGTTCAAAGTTTGTAAACTAATTTATTGATGAACTATATTAATATCTAACAATTTGTTTCTGTAAAATCTTTCGTTTAATATTTCTAAATTTGAATTTTGTATGGATTGTTGAAACCTAAATTTTAAATTTTAAAAATTCAAATTTCATAATTATTTATAATATTTACATACTTAAGTTCTAAAATGAAAAATTCTCAGATCTGATTAATTCATTTTAATTTCTGTGTCTCATGGAGTCATGGTAACCTTTCAATTAAAATAAAGAAAATCAAAGCTCCTTTACCTTTAGGTGCTAGATCCTCTTTTTTTGTATTTAACTCATTCATTTTAATTTATTGGTGGAAGAGGCGTATGTGTTCTTTAAATTTGATCAGATTTCCTCCTCTGTTTTTTTTTTTTTTTTTTTTTTAAAAGGACTTCTTATTCTCTCTCTCTCTGTTCTGGATTTGAGTGAAACAATTATTTGCCTCTCCCAGAAAGTATTTTGATATTTCATTTTAATCTAATTAAGTTCCAATCAACTGTTAAATGAGTTATGGTTAGTTGCTTCCATGATCATGCTTAAGGAGCAATAATTCTGAATTATTGTGGTTACGGTTTCAAATTTGCTATGATAAAGACGGAATACGTTTAAGGACAGTGTTATATATGTACACGATCAGAGCAATATTGTTTTAACTTGATTTATTTTCATTAATTTTCTTAACTATTTGAATTATCTTAAGTTTAAGCCCAAGAGAAATGAGGGTTGAAGAGCAACAGATAATTGGCAATTACCACAAAGTCACAAACAGATTATATATTTGAATAGGCAAATGGATATGTGATGTTGCAAATTAAATACAGGGTCAAATTTGTACTATCGCTACCAACAAACAACTATCACGCTGGCCTGAATTTGGAAGTAATATCTTGCATGTTAGATGCCGGAAGCATCTCCATAACACATGCATGCCAGATTCGATCTTCCAAATGTTCCTACAAGACAAGACAGTTACACACTCTACAAAAGGAGCTAGCAAATTCAGATAGTAACTACCCCAATTAGCAAATGCTTCAAAATATTAACTACCTACAACAACCGTGAATGCCAAACTAAAAAATTAAAGAAATTATCAAATGGGAATGTACTTGTACCTTTTTTTTGGGTATAATTAAGATATATAATTTAATTGGCCAGTTACCCAATAAAAAATGAGGAAAGCGACAGCAAGTTATATGCTTTTCTACTGTGTAGCTCCTACATGGTTCTCAAAAAAAAAAAGTTATATGCTTTTCATTTTGTCAAAATGAGTGATCATCAATGAGCTAAGATCAGAATATTTTTCCCTGGATAGCAATTTTGCTTATAAAAGAAATTTAATCTGGCATATTCAAAGAATATGAGTTGGGCTACGGTGAGTTGCGAAGTAAAGCGACTATTTTATTTGATGCTCATATTTTGCAATTTTAAAGTTTAAAATGTCGATCCGAACCGCTCAACATGATTTTCATATTGAAATGTGCTTGGAGACCAAATTTTACATTTTTTGGAATTTTTTTACTATTTATTAAGCCACTCTGAAAATCGCCGATCCAGCGGTCCAGAAATTTTTACTGTTCATCCGGATTTTCAGATTTTCAAAGTGGCTTAATAAATAGTAAAAAAAAATTAAAAAAAATGTAAAATTTAGTTTCCAAGCATATTTTAATATAGATTAAACATCTAACAGTTTAGATCGGCTATTTGAACTTTGAAAATGAAGATATTGCGTGAAGTAAAATGTGTTTTACTTCGCAACTCACTGTAACCTTACTCCAAATAATATATATACAGAGAGAGAGAGGTTGGCTACTCTACTTTTATAAGCATATGAGGGCATATGCTTATAAATTACTTTTGCATTTTTAATGTTCAAATAGTCGATCTGAAGCACTCAACATGTTCTCCATACTAGAAGGTGTTTGGAGACCAAATTTTATATTTTTTGAAAAAAATTTTACAATGTTTTCAGAATTTTTCAAAACAATTATAAAAAATATTTAAAAAATAGATTAGTAATGCACATGTCCGTCATAAATTATAAATTTTCCTATTACATCATTAAAACTTGAAATTGCTTCTCTTCATCAAAACTTATAATTAACCATTAAATGAAGAAGTTCTAAATTGTAAATAGGTCCATTTTTAAAGCTTTATTATACCATAGAAATTTATTATTTGTGATTTGTTTCCCGTAGCTTATTATATATTGTCTGTTTGGTCGATGTTTCTCATAGTGAGCTTGTATATTTATAATCAAAATAAGCTTTCATGATAGTACATTTTGTACTGAATAAAAGTACAATAGATATCGTTACTTTGAATCTGGGGACTGCATGCTGGTACAAAGTTTTATAAAAATTGAATTCCATAAATATCAATGGAAGTATACTCAAATAGCAATCTCATCTAGGGGTGCAAACCGGTTGGATATTATCTGATCATATCCGACTCCGTATCTGAAAATTTAATACAGATATCCAATATCCGAATATCCGTGCGGATACGGATATGATTTTGAATTTTAATTATCCGTATCCGAATAGTAGATATATATGAGTGAGTCTATGGTACTATGCATATTACGATTTGGCAATGTAAAAAATTTTCAAAAAATGTAAAATTTGGTCTCCAAACACATATTAATATGGAGAACAAGATGAACGGTTCGGATCGACCGTTAGGATTTGAAAACTCGAATAAACCCGTGATATGCATAGTACCATAGACTCACTCAGATATATATTATACAATTTAATATGTATTTTGAAAAAAATTATGTCATTCACTATTATAAAAAGCGGATATCCGTATCGGTATCCGGTTAATATCCGATCCGTATCCGTATCCGTCTAATATCCAATCCGTATCTGTATCCGTATCCGTCTAATATCCAATCCGTATCCGTATCCAGAAAATAAAAACGGATACGGATATGATTTTACCACTATCCGATCCGTATCCGATCCGTTTGCACCCCTAATCTCATCACAAATTTAGTGAACTATTACCATTATTATTTTGTGCTGCACAAATTTAGTAAACGCATTATTTTAATTAATCAAATTTATTCGTCTTATTCCAGATTGGTTGCGGGAATCCATCGTAGTCATAATCATACCACTGAAAGTCAAAGTAGTAATAGAATTCTTTTTTAAGTGATGTAATAATAAAATTCTTGGAATTCATTCATTTGAAGGAATAAATCAAAGCATAAACCGAATGGAACGCCTAACTTAGAACATGGAGATTCTTGGAGTTCCAAATTAAAATACAAATATAATTAAGAATAAAATATAAATATAATTAAGAACTCCAGTATGCTCTCTTATAGAACCACAACATAAACCAAAGAAAGAAATTAAAATGAGAGACAAAAAAAACAGAGGGGCGGAGTCAGATTTTCAAACTATGAAAATCAATCATATACAATTTTTCTGTGGAGAATAAGAACCAATTTTACATTGCCATGATATTTTGCTCTATATTATCTAAAAAATTATATATAAATACAAAAAATATAAAAAAAAACAAAATGAGATAATTCCTTCTTAGCTCTATTTCTGAAAAAACATATAAACTTGTATTAGAAAGGTGGAGTCATAAATGCATTATATATATATCTCATTTACATCCTTGCATCTCATATATATATATATATAAGTGTTACGTTACGAAATTTTTACAATTAAATTGAAATGATTTAAAAGGAAGAACCGATAAATTGTGTTAATAAAATGGAAGTTTAAACCTTAATTAAGGTTTCCCTAAATAAGTAAGTTAATTGTGAATTGAAACCGCGTCGAAATTTCGAGATTTCGGAACCTTATGGGCTCAGTGCGGATTAGATTGACCGCAGTGCGGATCAACCTCATCCGCAGTGGCTCAGGATTTTTCTGGAATTTTGACAAAAATATGACTAAGTAGTGAGTGCGGGTGAGGGATCCGCAGTGCGGATTAGTTTAGCCGCACTCATGAATTTCTGTATTGCACTGAATTTTCCTGAAATCGACTAAGTAGTGAGTGCGGGTGAGGGATCCGCAGTGCGGATTAGTTTAGCCGCACTCATGAATTTCTGTATTGCACTGAATTTTCCTGAAATCGGCTAAGTAGTGAGTGCGGATGAGGTTGAACCGCAGTGCGGATCAGGTTCATCCGCAGTAGGCTCGGACTTTTCCTGGATTCGGCTGACAACCGACTAAGTCTCGAGTGCGGATTAGGTAACCCGCAGTGCGGATTGGCTAATCCGCATTCAGGGTAATTTTAACCCTAAAACCCAAATTAAACCTTCTCTCTCTCTCTCTCTTCCACCATTCCCCATTTCTAAGTGAAATTCGTCCAAGAGAGAAGGAAAAGATCCCGTGAGTTTCCGTTTCGTTCAGACTCCCGATTGTTGCGAGAAATCGAGTTTGGAACCGAGAAAGCAGCCGAGGATCTCTCAGAACCCTTCTATTTGGTATTTCTTTCTCTCCTTTTTGCTTTCGAAACCTCGAATTTTCTCGATTTCTCGGATTCTCGTTTTAAACCCGAGATTTGTGCTCGAATTGCTCGAGGACTAGTTCCTCTACACTTCTTACTAGTTTGTTTGTCATTCTTTTTCCCGATTTCTTCCGATTTATGAAATCTGATTTCTAGGGTTTCGTGCCAAAATTGAAAGTTGGCATAATCGTGATTTGATTTGCTTAACCCGACCAATTAGACTTGTAATCGGTAGGGTTGCCTCCTGATCGTGAATTTCTAGAACATTTAACGGCTGATTTGAGGTTTTGACCAAATTAGGGTTAACCAAATGGTAAATTGAAATGAACCGAGAACCAAAGTAGTGAAACGGTGATTGATGGTCACCAAATCGAGAGTTGTATGGTCCAGAGGACCTAGATGAGATTTTGTGTAGTTTTAGAGGATTTTGGTAATAAAGAAGGATCCGAAAAGAATTGATTTGGGACTGTACCAACCCTAAGTAAACGTATAGACCACTGAACCCGAATTAAACCAAGTATACGTATGATATAGGTGTAGGCTCGGTCGAGCAAGAACTTGCGAGACCATACGAGACGTCTGATCCTTAGCTTAAGCGGTACGCTCGTCAAACAGGTGCGGGATTCTTGGACTTGTTTGATACTTTATTTTCAGGAATTAAACTGTGTATTCGTTTGTCATGTTGAATATCATTGATTGCATCACTGAATTGTGTAGAGCATTTGCATAGCCCAATCAAATTAAATTCGAATTGATGTGACTTGAGTGATTTGCATGCTGGTATGGTTGTAGGTTGTGTCGATCTATTATGATATGATTTTATTGAAAGTCACCACGATTTGATTTGATATGTATGTGAATGGATTTACGAAGTTAAGCACTTGGATCCAATTAATTTGCCAAGTCGGGCTGTATGCTGACTTGGATTCCCAGGATCCTAAATGGCCTTAGGTGAACGGCCCTCGATATTCCCAGTACCGGTTGGGACGAGGGAGGGTGATTATGTTATGAGATGTGTGATTGGAAATCGTGGTTGACTTGTGTAACGTCTATGGCTCGGTGGCATTTTCCTACGTGTTAATGCATTTGAACGGTCGATTGAATATGACGAATATTGGAAACGATTCTAAAGTGGATTTTCTTTACATGATTTGAACCAGACCTTAATAAACTGTTAAGCCAAGCGGTTGCAGATGGGTGTCAGATAAAGGGTCCAGCGGTTGGCCATCTGTAGGTGTCAGTAACCCTACAGATGTGGGTTTGATAAAGGTTCAGCTCGAAAGAACATCTGTAATTGCTACAAGCCCTACTGAACTGAGTTAGGAATCGAGTTAAGCCAAAATATATGTTGTGTTTGAGATTCATCTTGGAAATTCCGTAAACTGTGTTTCAGGTTGATTAACTGTTGTCGAGTAGTGGCATTCTGTTAATTATGATTATATATATATCTGTTTGAACTGTTATTGTTTGGGTTTCATTATTGAATATAGAGTTTGATTGCAAGTCCAATAATTCAAATGTGGCAAATTCGCACTGAGAATTTATTCTCACCCCCACCTTCCCCGTTATTTTATAGGTATTGGTGCGACTGATTCCGGAGAGGCACGAGAGTAGTAGGCCTTAGTAGCTTACCAGTATATGACCCTAGATATCTTTTGTTGTATAGATTTAGGGTAGGCCTCGTGGTTGGTATCCGGATGAGATACTTTTGTTGTATTATATGCTGACCAGACTGTGTACTCTGATATATATATTAGAAACTTGTTTGAATTGCTTGTTGTTTGGTTTGAAATGTGAGTAGCCTTGTAAGCATACACGGCGTTGTATGCTTACGGCGGGGGACTGTTACGACCCGTGGCCGCGGGGTGTGACAATAAGGAGGGATCCAATTACACCTTTTTTGTTGACACCGAATTACCTGATTTTTTAATTTATATTCAAAAAATAAATAAAATTTTAAAAAAGATCTAAATCCCGATCTAAATCCCGACTGAAATTCGAAAACTACCCAAACCGGTTATCCAATAACCGGAAATATCCATTTTTTTCCGGTCCTCCAATTCCCGAAATTTAAAAATTGGACCGGTTAATGGTTAACCGAAAAGAGGTGAATTTCTGGTTGTTGGTTAACCAAATTTTGTGTCCGGTTAATGGTGCACTGGATTTGTAGATTTTGCTTCTTTTTTTTTAACAGAAATTTCTAATTTTTTTTATTTTTTGTATTAAAATATTAGAAATGTTGAGTATATTTCTTTGAAAATAGATGGAATACAATATAATTTGATTTACTAGAAATACTACAACAAATAACCCGGATCAATATTTTTCAGGCCGGATTTTTCGCGGCTGCAAGAAAAATTAATATATTTCTTTATGTGTTATTGGAAAAAAAATAAAAATGTTTAGATTCTAAGTTATTGATCCCGGTTCAAAAGTCACTTCTAGGTAATCCAGAAAATATTGTGATCTTTCTAGTACATTTAATTTATAAAAAGTTGTATCTATTTTGAGAATTCTTTTTGAAAAACAATTATTAAATAAATTAAAGTTTTTATTTTTTTTTCAAAAATAGATACAACTTTTTATAAATTAAATGTACTAGAAAGATCACAATATTTTCTAGATTACCTAGAAGTGACTTTTGAACCGGGATCAATAACTCAGAATCTAAACATTTTTATTTTTTTCCAATAACACATAAAGAATTATATTAATTTTTCTTACAACCGCGAAAAATCCGGCCTGAAAAATATTGATCCGGATTATTTGTTGTAGTTTTTCTAGTAAATCAAATTATATTGTATTCCATCTATTTTCAAAGAAATATACTCAACATTTCTAATATTTTAATCCAAAAAATAAAAAAAATAGAAATTTCTGTTTAAAAAAAGAAAAAAAAAAAGCAAAATCTACAAATCCGGTGCACCATTAACTGGACACAAAATTTGGTTAGCCAACAATCGAAAATTCACCTCTTTCCGGTTAACCATTAACCGGTCCAATTCTTAAATTCTGGGAATTGGAGGACCGGAAAGAATGGATATTTCCAGTTATTGGATAACCGGTTTGGGTAGTTTTCGAATTTCAGTCGGGATTTGGATATTTTTTTAAATTTTATTTATTTTTTGGATATAAATTAAAAAATCGGCCGAATTACACTCTCAATTTTTAAAGTTTTCAAAGTTCAAATAGTCGATCCAAACCGTTCAACATAATAGATATATTAAAATGTGCTTGCAGATCAAATTTTACATTTTTTTTTTGAATTTTTTTTATTATTTATTAAGTATTTAACAAAATCGCTATATTTAGACCATTGAATTTTTGTACCCATCTTAATAAATAGTAAAAAAATACAAAAAATTGTAAAATTTGATATGAAAGCACATTTTAACATATCCATCATGTTGAATGGTTTGGATCGACTGTTTGGACTTTGAAAATATAGAGTGTAATTCGGTGTCAACAAAAAATGGTGTAATTAGATCTCTCCTCTATATATATATATAGAGAGAGAGAGATGAGCTATGGTGAGCCATGGAGTAAAACACGTTTGTACTCCACGCCATATTTCTATTTTTGAAAATCCAAACAACCGATCCGAACTGTTAGATGTGATCTCTATATTGAAATGTGCTTGGAGACTAAATTTTACATTTTTTGGAATTTTTTTACTATTTATTAAGCAATTTTGAAAATTGCTATTTTGCTGTGAACAGTAAAAAACAGTAAAAATTTATGGACCATCGGATCAGCGATTTTCAAAGTGGCTTAATAAATAGTAAAAAAATCCAAAAAAATGTAAAATTTGGTCTCCAAGCACATTTCAATATGGAGAACATGTTGAACGGTTCAGATAGGTCGTTTAGATTTTTCAAAATAAAAATATAGTGACATGGAGCACCAACTCATTTTACTCCATGGCTCACTGTAGCCCATCTCACACATATATATATATATAGAGAGAGAGATGGGTTATGGTGCATTGCAATGCATGGAGGGGTTTGTGCATTGATCCAACGGTGGCTGCTGATTTTACTGTTTTGTTAAGCCACCGTTGGATCAACAATTTTGTAAAATACTTAATAAATAGTAAAAAAATTCAGAAAAATGTAAAATTTGGTCTCCAAGCACATATTAATATGGAGAACAAGATGAACGGTTTGGATCGGTCATTTGGATTTTGAATTTTAGATTTATGGTCCAATGCACCATAACCTAAGAGGTATGCTGTGTAATTAATGACGAATGAAGAATGCAATCTCGAGGTATCTGCAAAAGAGGTATGCTGTGTAATTGATTTTTTTATGGTTAGTGTCATTTATTGTCTATTTTTGAGTTGAATATATATGTGCACTATAAGGTGAAAATTAATGCAGCACGAGAATATTATATAATTATATCCACGATAAAAAAAAAATTATTACTGACGGTATCATATTCATGGGTACTTATTTTTGTCGACTTATTAATGACATTAGTCATTCATTTATCTACGGTTTTGAAATAAATTTTATTAGTATAATCTCACAAAATTAAAATAAAATCCAAACATATGACGAGAAAAGATATACTTCTCAGATATATTATCTCGCAAAATTAAGATAAAATCTAGAAATATGACAAAAACCAGTTGTTTTAAAGTGGCTAATTTAGCCATGATTAAAGAAGAACGTCAAATTTTCAATATACAACAAAATACTAGTTTTAACATGTTATTCTATTAAGACACGAATTAAATTATGGTAATATCTTTAATTTAAATTATGGATGGTGCCATCCTACAACAACATCTAATAACTTATTAGAATTGCATTTTTCAGATGAAGCCTTATGACTAAAATTTGTTCTTTTCTCCAGTACACCCTGCATAGGTAATTATAAGGATTACTATTCGGCAAATGTAGGACCTATCGGTAGTGATAAGTCAAATCCAAAGTCTTACTAAAAAATATACATATATAAATAAATAAACGGTATGATAACTTATAAAAGAATGGAAGGTTGATGCGCTCATCGTTGGATTCTTTCCTATATCAGGTGCAACATGAAATACAATTGGTGGTTAGGATGATGATTGAACTCAACTCAACCTTAGGCAGCTGAGTTTCAAAGGAAATAGCCATACCATCAATGTGTTATACGAACCATGTTTTAATTATGATAGCCATATAAAACTATATGCTGGGTTGCAGTTCTTCTTGATATCTAGCTATATTGGATTTTAATCACATATACATCTTTCAAAAAGAATATGCATAATTTGATCCTATCAATATTATTTTCAGTAAAAAAAATTTGAACCACCAGAACAATTTTATAAATATGCAAACTCTTAGAATTCACACTTTAGTTGGGAAGATATTACAATATTAAGGACATATTATTATTTCCATATTGGTTCTTAATATTCAGCGTACAAGTCATTTTTGAGTGTTCTAGAATTAGCAAATATATTTTATGATGTCAGAAAAATTCAGAAAAATTATATTTCATGAAGCTTCATGCATGATTATACCATGTCTTAAAGCTAGACAAATTCAAAGAGGTTTCATGAATGGATTTAGTTATTATATGGCAAGTTGTGATTATAAAATATATACTAAAATCACATTTGCAAGTGGACAAACCAGCCAAAGAACAACTTGTACATCCCTTTTCAGCTATATTCTAGCTCCTTATGTCATTTCAAATCAAAAGACCAACTTGTACTTGACATATCAGCAAGATTTTTGCCTATTCCACATGACATTGTTCTTAGATATTAATTACATTAATCTTAAAAAGGAATATATTTGTTGGCTTTTATGGAGAATTCTTAGAAGATAAAAGCTACGTATTGGCCAATTTGTTGCAAATCACAACACCTAAATATATATGATATCATCGTAAATATGTGTGTGTGTGTGTGTGTGTACGTATGTGAGACTCAAATCTGTTATTCCTGTTTATCTATAATCAAAGGTGCAACCTTATTTTATCCTAGATATGTACTTCGGTTACCTCATAATTTGCTACTTTGAATCAGGTATCGTGACAATTTAATTAGCAAGGTTATGCTATTAATTCTTGTAGTATCTGAGATATCTTCCTCTAAAATTCAGCATGTTTGTCATTTTATAATCAATAATAATAAAAAAAAGGAAAAAACTACAACAAGATTCTTGCATCTAATTTCTTTTCAAACTGGTGTCGACTCGCGTCTGAATTTTTTTTTTTGTGTTCCCGTCAGTGTGTGCTTGAACTTTTCATACTTCTGCATCTTAAAAAAATTAATAAATTAATGTACTCATATTTATTAGCATAAATCATCTCTCTTTTCCTTTAAACAAAATGATTTTCGAGTGAAAGAAGCTAGGGATCCACTATTCTTAGTAAATCATGACAAACATCGTATTGAAGCATATAAAATATATATGGTGCTCATTTAGTGCTTAGTTATTTGTGTTATTTTTAGCTTTGTGCCATTATCAACGAACCTATACATAACATACTAGTTAAATATAATGGAAACCATACGTGTAATAAAAACTTGCTAGAGTAAGTAGGTGGTTCATATTTATTTGAACTCGTGTAACATTTTAAAAGTATGCCAATCAACTTTGTGGGTATCCTTTGGATACACCTGCTACTGCAAGCTAGATGATCCACTCCAAACATCTCAAGTATATATCAGTACAATGAATATCAACTTGTAACCATCCAACTTAAGACTAAAACAAACTTCTTACTTCAAATGGCTTCCAACTCCACCTATAAATATCCCTTTACATCTTCACTTCATCTTCATGGTTGGTTAGAGCATCCAAAGCACAAAAAGAGAGCAAAACGTCCATAATTCAGCCCACAGAAAAAAAAAACAGCAAGGAAGAAAAACAGTTTTTTCAACAAATGTCCTCATGAAACCCTAACATAATGACCCTCAAAAATCATGAGTGACATCCTTGTTATGTTATTCCATTAACCAAGTTCTCAAAATACTAAAACCATCCATCCAAGCCATCGAAGAATTATCATGACGTGCTAATAACGAGAATGAAGACCATTGTGGCTTGAAATTTTTTTGATTCTCTCTTAGTTGCTTTATTTCTGTTTTTTTTTTTTCTTTCTTCCTTATTTTTATTGTTGTTTGTCAAGCTTGCTTATCTCATTTTGTAATATACATTATCGTTGAAATAAAATTTTGAAAGCTAGAATTAGTAGAGACCAATTGATCGGGTGAGTGTGGTGCCTAACACCTTCCACATTCATAACCAAGACACGAACCTAGCTTATCCATGGGCATAAAATAAATTAGATTGTATATTTCCCATTGCATTACGGGTGGCGACTCCGAATAAAATTTAGATCACATTTAAAAGGTTGAGTCGAGAGTTGGTTTCGTAGCATGGTAGCTACAATTGCTTAATAAATAGTAAAAAAAATTCCAAAAAATATAAAATTTGGTCTCCAAGCACATTTCAATATGGAGAACAAGATGAACGGTTCGGATCGACGTTTTGAACTTTAAAATTGCAAAATATGAGCGTGAAGTAAAATAGTTGATTTACTTCGCAACTCATCGTAGCCCATCTCTCTCTCTCTCTCTCTCTCTCTCTATATATATATATATATATATAGAGTTGGGCTATGGTGCATTGCAATGCATAAGAATTTTTGTGCATTGGACTAATAATCACTGGATTCAAAGTTCAAATGACCGATCCAAACTGTTCATCTTATTCTCCATATTAATATGTACTTGGAGACCAAATTTTATATATTTTGGAAAATTTTTACTATTTTTTTAGATTTATTGAAAATTATTGTTTTTTTATGATCCAGATTTGTCTGAAAACATCGATTTTCAATAAATCTAAAAAAATAGTAAATTTTTTTCAAAAAATGTAAAATTTGGTCTCCAAGTACAAAGTTCCAATTTTTTTTATATGCATTCGACAAAGTGACAATTTTTTTCTCTTATATTTCTTCTCTTATTTTAATGTATTCATTTTTATCATTTATTGATCACTTAATTTTGTATGAAATGAATTTAATTTTTTTTTAAATTTGTATGTACATACATCAGTCCTACAGTAGATCATTTTTAATAATTTGAATTCATTGTTTGAAATCAATTTAATAAATTTTGAAATTAAGCTATTCAGCTCTCTTGATGAGCCTAACATACACTATCTTTACTCCTAACTTGAAACATATAGTGTTGACCGGATACAAAAATTAAAGATATATCGTCGTTATATATTTTACGAAAAATCGAATGGTAAAAAAGTTGTCACTAATTGTAGAAAATATTTGGAGTATGAAATATTATCTTATTAAATTTCTGAATTAAACTGATAAATTTTGAATAATAGAGAGATGGGAGTTTAAAACTCCAACAGAGCCAACATTAATTTACCAAAAGTGTTTTCAAGTGATAAATAATAGTCTTAAAGGTGCTTTAAACTTGAAGCATCAAAATTTCATCTTTTTTAAAACGCCTTTCATCTTTACTATTTACTTTTGCATATTCGATGGGAACAATTTGATTTTTTTTTATCCAAAATGACATCTACTTCACCACTACCAACACACCGCTACTTCATATGTCAAACACAAAATTCACATTGAAAAATGACACTATTGAAAGTTTTGTTCTAGAGTCCAAATTAATATATGAAAAGTGCTAGAGTTTCAAATTCGTTCAATTATCATCGTAAATTTGTTAAATAAATAATAAATAGTAAAAATGTTTCAAAAAATATAAAATTTGATTTGCAAGTGCATTTTAATATATCCATTATGTTAAACGATTTGGATCGACTATTTCAATAAAAATCGAGAATGTAATTCGGACAAACATGTTCATTTTTTCTTTTCTTTAGTCAAACAGTGTGTCGGCCCGGACTAAGAAAATTCTGATTTCAAAGATGCCGTCCGGCAATTTTTTTTTTGATAAGTCAAGACTTTAAATATCAATTAATACTTTTATTAAGAAAAATATATTTATATTAAATTAAATAATGATATTTTTTAAATCTACTTTTTATTCTCATAAATTCTTTTAAACTTAACTAATATTTTAATCCTCAATTCGCTCCACGACAGGATCCACTTTTTCGACCGTTGTCGCATTTCAACAGTAATCAAATCTACTTATCGTCGCACTCTAATTGAGATGTTGACAGGGGCGGAAGATAATAGAATTGAAAGGAGGCTAAGCCACCTCCATTCATTGAAAATTTGTAATTTTGTCCATGAAATTTTATAAATTTTATATGTATTAATACTTTTAGCCCTCTTTATAAAATAAAATTACACTACTCTTTATTTTCTAGCCCCCTCTCATCTCAATATTCTAGTTCCGCCCCTGGATGTTGATCACCATAATATTTTAATCGCCATCTCGCTCTATGACCGAATCAGCTTCTTCGACAGCCACCATGCTCAGACAATGGCCAGATCTACTCACCATTGTGTTCCAATAGAAATGGAACCCTATGCTTCGAACTCTTACGGTACTGCACTCTTGGCTCCAATTGACTCCGCTCAGCTCCGATTCCTCCTCCCTCCCTCATTCTTTCTCTCCGCTCGAGAAGGTATAACTGAGAGAAAGGAGTTGTGTCAGCGATGAGGACTATAAGATGTAAAAAGAATGGAGTTGGATGAAGGGAGAGGAGGAAAAAGGATGACAGCTGTCCATCCGGCAAGTATTAAATCTTCATCCGCGCAAAGGAGTTCATGTTTGATTGTCTGTAAATAGATGCTAAGAAAGTTAGATCCAAATTAGAAGTTTCTTAAGGTCTGGAAATGGATTAAGTTTTTAGGCAAAAAGAGGGGTTACTAAAAAATCTGTCATTATCTGTGAGGATAAAAGTGTTTCTTTGTCAACGGCATCTTCACAGATACTTCTGTCAGTAATATTGATACATTCGGACGGTGTACCATTGACAGTAGCCATTTTTTATCCTCGCTGGTAGTGACATTTTTTGTAGTAATTTAACTTTTATTAAAAAATTAATGATCAAAATGATTAAGCAACTATAAATGCTAAAAAAGATGAAAAAAACTTGATCCTCTCTCGCCGAATGGCACCCAGGAAACTCAAATTTTGAGTCTGAATTATAACTTTTCAATTAAAATTCAAACCAATTTGATTCGAAGTGAAGTACATCATATCAAAATAAATTGACCGTCCGAATTGAAACTCAAAATTTTAGCTACCTCGTGAAATGATATGAATTCAAAATAAAAATGCGAGTGCCTTTTTTGAGCCCGGTGAGGTGGTTTTGCATCTAACACATGTTGCATTGGACCCACATGTGGAAATGTACCTGCTCCTCTGTGTAGGAAATAAATCTGCTGTGATTCTAAAGGGATCACATCATCGCAGGACTTATAAACCTGCTGTGTATCCTCGCTGAGGGTTAATTTTCTATTTATCCTGAAAGATTTCTTGAATTTTCTATATACCCTTATACTCTTTATTATATCTAACATGTCTCTCAACTCTCATAATTCTTTTCTATTTGCTCTTTGAGTTAATAATTCACAATTAAATGTTATCTAACATGTCCTTTCTGTCTGATTCCAATTCTACAAGTTTAGAAATTTCTCATCCTCTCCGACGAAATGCAACGAAACGCAACAAATAGTAGCTAAATATTCACAGAAGTTGATAAAGCAGTTGCAGACCTCGTGGAGGAAATTGAAGAACAACTTAGGTTTTGCTTAATTAACTGAGACAGCAACACAGTGGAGCAATCTGATACTGGTTTACTTGCATGCTCCATTTGTTTTGCAAATTGTTTTCTTTCTTCCTTCTAATCCTGCATTGACTTCTTGTGTTCAATTAAGCTCAACTGTTTTGAGCTATATATCCCATTTTCTATTCAATTTTGTTATAAACCTTATGTAACCGCGCGCTACTAGCAATTAAAAAAACTTTGAAGGAACTCCTCCCTCTCCAGTGCATCGCTTCCATTTCCTGCAGTGTGGGTCCCCTAAGTCAGCATCTCACTGTATTTAGTAGTTCTTTTTGCGTGGATGCTACTGTCAATTCCTCTCTAATAATGAGTGCATGGGTGCTACTGTCAGTTCATCCTAAAAACCCTTTAGCGAGTAAGAAATGTTTTGTTTTAATTTGGTGCATGCTATCTTGTATTCTTGTGGGTGGTTTGATTAAAAATTAAAGAAATTAAATGTTTTTTTAATAAAAGTCGCCAATATCTGTTGGTAGTTTTTGGATGCTACATTGCTACTATAATCTCACTGTTGATTAATTGCGTCAATTATACATTTACTTCAAGTTTTTATATCAACATATCAAAGTGCTGCACTTAACTTCATCCCACAACTTTGTATACTCTATATTATTTCGGAACTTTGTACTACTTTTATGCAATAATAAAACCACATGGCAGTCCTGCCAATAATTTTTTTTTTTTTAAAAAAGACTATTTTTTTTAATTACTTTTACGGAATCAACTAAATTAAAGCTATGTATTAATTATATATACTATTGCTCATTATTTTTAAAATGTCTAAGGTAGCAGAAAAGAGGAGGATATAATGAGTCACCTCAAGCCAAATAGAGCGGCCATTTTTATTAATATCCTAAAAAAAAGTTAATTTTAAAACTGTCCTCATGTTTGATTTTTTTTTTTTAAAATGCTCCGACCGTCAGGTCCACGGCCGGCCCATGGGCAGTCCTCTAGAGATCAAACCCCCCCCCCCCCCCCCCCCCCCCCCCCCCCCACACGGGTCTTCTATTTTTTTTTTTTTTTAGAGATTTGATTTTAATATTTTCATTTGTGAAGTTTTTATTTTTTTTTTTTTTTTAGAGTGTATGCCAAAAAAAATAAGACATTTGATATATTTATGAGTGAGGTGTCGTAACTCTTTATAACTTTGATTTGATTAGTCAGTTGAATATCACAAATCTAAAGATAACACTAATTAAGAACTTGGCATTGATTCTTAATAATATATTTTATTCAAATATACACAAGGAAATATGGTTAGATTGCATCAATGATATCAACTTCTTTTTTTTTAGAGAGCGAGAGAGATAATAATTGAATTATTTGATTATTGTCAACATATATTATTTGTTCAGAGATAGGCAAACGAACACAATAAATAGTAAATGCATTTAAAAATAATTATATGGATAATTCTTGAATAATCACTTAGGCTTTTGACTAAACAAAATACCGATCATTGTATGCCTACCGTTGAACGAAAACTTAAACTACATTTTTAAGGCACTAAATGATATTTTTTTAAAATTCTGATGGTTCGAATGCCCGGGGTATATCTCCGGACAATATTTGGATCTGTCTCATTCCCCCCTTTCCAAAAAGTGATCATATGCGCAAATCCGACTTTCCTAGCCAAAGTTATGGTTGTTTAAAGTTTTTTCAAAAGCTAAACTTTAGAAATTCATAACTAACTGTAGAAAAATCCAAATAAATTCAAATTTATGTCAATTTTGTCTATTTTTTAATGCTCTACATGCTGGTGTAATCACTTTTACAGTTTGGTCTCTGTATCAATTCATACTTGCTAATTTACCAGCAAAGGTAAAATTTGATGTTTTTAGTGTATTGCACTATACCAGTAGCATTTGCCTAGTGCTTGGCTGCTGAGTTTGGACTTGATACCAAACCAGAGGTCAGTCTCGGGTGCTTGTGCATGAACAGAGATCTAATTTGAGGTTTGAACATATTTTAATAGCTCGAAACTACTGTTTTAGTACCAGAAATAAAGAGAATAAAATCAACAAGCTGTCAGAGCTTGAAATTTTTTGAATTAAGGCCAAGTCCTTAATTAGTGTTATCTTTAGACTTATGATATCTAATTGACAAATCAAATCAAAGTTATAAAGAGTTATGACATTACTCATAAATATATCAAATGTCTCATTTTTTTGGCATACACCCTAAACAAAAAAAAAAAAATTAAAACTTCACAAATGAAAATATTAAGATCAGATCTCTAAAAAAAAAAAATAGCGGACCGCCCGTGGAGGGGGGTGGGAGCGGTTTGGTCCCTAGAGGACCGTCCATGGGTCAAGCGGTCCGCTATGGGGAATGGGCCGCCCGTGGACCTAGTAGTCGGGGCATTTTAAAAAAAAAAATCAAACATGAGGGCAGTTTTAAAATTAACTTTTTTTAGGGTATTAATAAAAATAGCCGCAAACAGAGTAATAACGGAAATAATGAACAAGAATATTGGAGACCATGTTCTTGATGCTATCAACTATGTTTAATTTACTCATTATTGTGGTGATTTTGAGTGGGATAATGGATAAAGATGCTAGCTGATATGAATTTGGGAATATAATTTGGTATGTTTTCTGCTCTGTTGGTCTTGATCAGAGAAAAGACTGAAGTCGCAAATATGAAGGTTGGATACATAGGATAGAGAGAAGATGGCATTTTCTTCAATTGCTAATCTAAACCAAATTAAGATAAATCGTCATTTAACTAGAGTTAATTTAACAATAACAAGCTAAAGGGCAAATAAGAAAGAGTTCGACTAGTTAAGAGGCAAATAAGAAAATTTAAAGTCTCAAGGGAGAAATAAGAAAACTAGAAAGAGCTCAAGGGAGAAATAAGAATTTTTTTTTTTTTTGAGATAGAAAGATGAAAAGTTTAGCTTTTTAATTTTTATATAATATATATTAAGGATTTCATTTGAATTTTAAATTCATGATCTTTCACACGTAGAATGATATATTCTGCCACTATATCAAAAACTGATTCTTCTCTTCAATTGGTTGGATAAATAAAATGACTAATTATTATTTTCTTAAGGTCCTGTATGGTACCATCTATTTTTTCGAATAGTTTTATACTACAAATTAAAAGGTTCATTTTTTTTATTTTGTGCTATTTTTTTTTTTTTGTAATTGTGCTTGATGGAAAGTTTGGGATGAAAATAATTATTTGTGAAAAAAAATGTAGATAATTTTGTAATAAAAAGTGGTAGATTTTTTTCGTTTGAGGGAGAAAGTGGTAGAACTTGAGTCTTCTTTAACAAAAAATCTTCCATTCCAGAAAGTAGGACAAGAGTTTCTCAGTTTTCCTTTCTACTTTATTCTCCTTTATTTGGTGGTTGATACTGTTTTGAGTAAAGCTACGGTGTGACGTGCTCATCAAGAGAGTTTGATGAGCACAACTTCAAAAGTATATCTGATCGACTTTAAATGTCGAATACACACCGATGAAATCCATGTACTTCATGAGTGATGCATGTATATACAAAATTTTAAAAATTTTGATTTTATTTACTGCACGGTCAAGCGTCAAAGAAATGATAAAAATTAAATATATAAAACAACTTATAAATTAACTTATAAAAGGTTCATTCCTTTGACCGCTTGACCTTGCAGCAAATAAACTCGAAACTTTCAAAATTTTGCGTGTACATACATCACTCATAACGTACATGAATTTCAATGATTTGAATTCAGTGTTTGAAGTCGATCCGATATACTTTTGGAGTTGTGCTCACCAAACCTTCTTGGTGAGCACATCACACCCTAGCTTTACTCTACTGTTTTCTTTTCTCCAAAAAGTTTAGATTTATATATAGAATTTAGTTTTAAACAGAGGCAACTCTAAAGCATCAAGTATAGACAAGTTTAGATGTATACATCGACTTAAATGTTTTATATATCTGGTGGCCGAATCACATGAGATGAGGGGAAGGCAGGCAATTGTTTATTTCTGATTTATTTATTTTTTTTCTTTTTTTCTTTTTTGCAAAATATGTTTTTTTGTCATTTTTTCAGTAAAAACTATTAACATAATTATATAATGATGCTTTATCCGATTTTTTTTTATTATTCTATCATATTATTTTACTTTTACCGAGTTCAAAGTAAAGGATTTTTTACAATATAAATTGTCTAGGCTCTTTTAAATTAAAAGGCAACTTCTATTGAATAAATCTTAAAGCTTACGGTGCCTACAGTACTGTCTAATAGGAAGCTACATGACTGCATGCTGACAAAATATGAAGCTTTATTTTTTTTTTTATCATAACATGTTCAACAAAAATAGCTAAACTTTTTTTATCTTGACTATGATAGTTCAGAAAAAATACAGACAAATATATTTGTATTCAGATGTTTTTACAATTTATGTTTTGTTCTCGGTTGAATAAAAAAATTGTTAGGGTAAAATTCAGAAATTTGGATGGTAAAAAATGAATTAAAATTAAGTTTTGCAAGGTAAACAGACTAATAGAGGAAGGAAACTTTGGCAAAGAGAATACGAGGAAGGAGACTTAAGCAAAGAGAAGAAAGGTATATTTGTCAATTGTATTTTTAAAATAATTAAATAGAAGATTAAACAAATAAAATGGGATAAAGAAAAAACATTAAGTTTTGATGGGAATATTATATATTATAGTGATTTTATGAGAATATTGGCTATTATGAAAGTTTGTATGGGTACATCAGAAATTTTCCCTATAATACTATTACTCTATTAGAATGAGTGAGGCTACGCTATTTGCATAGCGCACATCAAACCGTATTATAGGTCTAAATTTTGTTTTCAAAGTTCAAGTTATTTCAATATGATATTCATATAAAAATGTACTTGAAAATCAAATTTCAATTAATTTAAAAATTCCGATTATTCATTTTTTACTTACCTAAAAAATTATAAAATATGTAAAATTTAGTTTTTAAATATATTTTTAATATAAATATTACGTAGCTATTTAAATCTTTAAACTTTAAAATCGAAGGTACATGAGTTCATAACTCAGGCCGATATGCAGAGTAGTACTCTGAGAGTACCATAGCCTCACTTATATTAGAATTGATTTTAGTCATTTCGAAAAGAAAATTATCTATTTAACAAACAAAATAAAAGTATATAAAATAAGAAATTTATAGAAACAAAAAGTCATTCAACAAATTTTAAATATAAATAATATCTTTGAATGAGGTTATGGTAATATGAATATTACAGAGCAGCATGTACTAAGGACTTGTTGAGATTTATAGTATTTAAGGCAACGGAATTTTAAAAAAATTGATAAAAAAAAAGTATTAAAGAAACATCATATGTGACTGAAATCAAACAGAAATCAATTTCCAAATAAATAAGCGTCATACCTTTAGTTTCTTGTCTCCAAACAAGAAATGAAAGTCCTTAGATGTAGGGTAATAGCCTCCACCTCCTTCTTGATGCTAATGGTTGTTGATGTCTTGCTCTGGCTTTGTGGTTGGTTGATGCGCACGTGATCTTGAACGAGTTGCACCAAATCAAGACTTCAAAGTAGAAACCATCCACGGTATCCACCAAGAAACTAATTAGAAACCAAATATTCCTCTTGCTAAATAATACTAATTTGGTTGCTCCTTCATCTCTATCCTCCAAGAGAACTAGATCTTGATTCTATGATTTTTGGGTTCTCAACACATGAGAGATCAAAACGGGTGAAAGATAGTATTTCGGCAGAGTTTCAACTCTTTAAAACAAAGGATAATATTTCTAGGCAGTAAGGACCTCTTTAAATAGCCTACATACAGTTTACAAGCAGTTTTCCACATCCTAGAAGTTTTCCCTACGATTTTCACTCAGCCATAATTAGCATTCATAAGAAAAAATGCTTTTTGCGCAGCTGTTTCGGCCTCAGTTTCAACCGGGAACTGTCTATTTCGGCCTTGGCCGAACATACTGTTTTTCTACGCAGCTGTTTCGGCCTCCAATTCTGCGCAGCTGTTTGTTAGTATGTAATAATCTAGAAGTCAATAATATGATAATTTTATCATATAATTTTTGTTCATGAATTGGATGATTAATCATTTTGTTGCCTTGAGTATTATTGCATTTATGAATCATTTTGAGTTAATGACTAGAATTGTGAAACTTCGTAATATAGATGATATATACTCTTAAAAGTCTCTAACCGAGATAATTAGCAGGAACACTAATTGACCGCTACAAAGTTAGTATGTGGATTAAAAGATGGTTAAGTTTTACAAACCACTGACAAGAGATGTCATTTTAATCACATAGATACATGTTCCAGGAACATGGTATTTGACAGACCATGAATGAAATATTAAATGGAATTATGTTTGTGTCATTAATGTTTTCATTCAATGTTAATTTTTAAAGTATGAGGTATTCATCTTTCCTACATAAGAGATGTGTATGTGTGAGTGTTGTCTAACGCTGTCCGTAAAAAACAGCTATAACGGTAGCACTTCGATATACATAACTTATGCTTAGGAATAGATGGTTTACCAAAAGACTATTGTCCCTCGTATCTCTATACGAGTTATAGTATCACTGGGCCCCTTGATAGAGTAAGAATTATCTGCTAGCGGTATGATTACAAGAGTAATCATATTTGATAATCTGCTTGAGATCAATAAAATATTATGTTTGCAAGGATGACACACACCTACCTTGAAATTGATCTGATAGCTATGAGACAAAAGAATTAACACAAGTAAAATAGTTTACTGGATCATGATATTGTACAGTACAGCATCATCTGTGCAATTGGATGGTCATGATGCATTCTTCCAGGTGCCTCTCATGATTTGTAGAAGTTAAAACAGTTTTAATTCTATTTACCAACATAACACAGATCCTATCGGGTCACACCGTATATGACGTAATTGGAGAATCTTATTGATTAATTATAAATTAATTATGATTAATAATAAGATGGTTATAATTAATCATACGTGATATAATTAAATTATAAATGTCATATAAAAATGACAAGCAAAAACAAAGGTTAATTTATAAACGTGAACGACACGTTGTATAAAAGTTACCGAAACAACAACCGAAAGAAATATAATTGTTCAGGACAATTACATATATTTGATTTGAATTTTAAATGTTAATTATGAATTTAAAGCCCATTAGCATTAAATCCTTAATTAATAATTAAAGCCCAAATACAAATACCCAAACTAATCAAAGCTTATTGGGCTAAGGGGCAAAATGGTCATTTCACCCCTAACCAACCCTACGAGGGGTATTTGGGTCATTTGGGAACCGCCACACTTGGCCTATAAAAGGACATTGGGTGGAGAGAGAGAAATTATTAATTCACTTATATCGTATCATATCGATTCGATATTCTATTTTCTCTCTTTCTCGGTTTCTCTATTAAATTGTGTTTTGGTTAGAAAAGAAAGTTATATGTAATTCACGTTTAATATTTCGGGTTGTTGAATAGTGTTTACGGGATCGGTGAATAATATTTTTGCAAAAATCACGGTATTTCTATTTTTGCTTGTTAGTGAATTAGAATAACTGCGGGTCATGAATAGTGTTCTTACGCCTTTCTGGTGAATAGTATTTTTTGTAGAATTTTGTAGTTTATGGTATTTATGGCAAAAAAAATAAATCACTCTCTGGGTAGTCCTGGTAGATAACCTATAGAGACATCAGACTTCTGGTGCTCCGAGGCAAGACGGTCTTCATTCCAATTGTAATTTGGAAACAAGGTATAAATGTTATATTAATCTATTTAATTGGTAAGTAGATTAAAGTTTTAGAAATCAATCAAGGAGTAGATCTTAAAGGATGAAAAGGGTTCTTCCAATGAAAGATGGGAAAAGAAACTTTCGATGGTCTTTCTGGCATACCTCTTTTAATCCTCGGCTTAAGTTAGAAGCAAAATTTTTGTTTTACGGTATTTTCGCAGTTTAAGCCTAAGGCATTGGGTAGCACCAAAACCCAACACTATTTCGACCTTCATTTTAGGTAGAGAAACTAATTTATTAATCATGTCACACATGTCAAATAAATCAATGAGCATTTATAATCAATTCTTTATTGGTGTGACCATGTGGGATCTATGTCATTTGGCAATAGAATTTAAAACTCCTTTCGATTCCATAAATTACAAGAGGCACCTATCAATATGCATTGTAATTACCCAAAAGACACAGATGATAAGTACTTACTATATCACGAATCCCTAAGGCAGCAATTGCCTTGTGTCAATTCCATGTCTTATAATATCATGAATAGATCCAAGGTAGGAATGTGTCATCCTTGCAAATCTACTCATTTCTTGATTCCGAAATAATTCAGTAATTATGATTAACTCCTTAATTATATGTGCACATACTTGTATCATTTCATCAAGGGGCCTAATGATATCATCACTCATTTACATGAGGGACATTGGTATTCTTGATAATTACTATCTCTCCACATGAGAGACACATACTGAGATAGAATCTGTATGACTGCCAATTATGAATAGCGTTGGATAATACCCACAAATACGCATTCTCATGTGAGAGAAACAATCATTTCATATCTTAGAATTCCAAACACAAATAAAACACTAATGACACAAATACAATCCATATTAAATATTTTATTTTGGTCACATCTAATTCCCTAATCTCCATTAGGTATCCATTTGATTAGATTGACAACTCCTTATCATATGTTATGTAGAACATGATTATCATCTAATCAAATGCAAATATTTCATTGATAATTAATGTTCTTTGTTAATTACCAAGACTAGGGACCCTTTAGAGTATTTATTAACTCCTTTATAGAGATCCACAATTTCAAGTCCTCAACATGAATGATCAATAAGTAATAAAATACTCAAGGAACAAGATGATAAATAAATCATCCAATTACATGACCAAAACTTAAAAAACAATTATCCTATGATTGGTTTTTAGATCATAACACTAACATGACTCGTAACTTCAATTTTAAAGTCCAAATAGTTATTTTTTTTTACAATTTATTTACAATTATTTTACATAAGAAAGTCACTTAATTTAGAATTCTGGATTTTTAAAAAACAATAATTTTCTATCTATGTAAAAAATAATAATAAATTATATAATAAACATAAAATATGGTATGCAGTTACATTTTCATTTGAAGATCACCAAAATTTTTATTAATATTAAAAAATAATAAATTTCGAATTCTACATCATATTTGATAAGATTTTGAAAAATGTTCCAATCGCAATTATTTTTCATTGTTTTGGGTTAACTTTCCGCAAATTAAATTCACGGTTTTAGTCCCTTTAAAACTGCGAAACAAATTCACGCTTCCGAAAAACCAAAATTTTATTTTATTTGTAGTTAAAACGGTGAATTTAATTGACGGTTTTAGATTTTAGGCTAAAATCGTAAATTAAGCTTAACCACAAATACCAAAATTTTTAAATATAGCATAATCCAAAAAATAATAAACCAAAACACAATTTTTCGGCCAAAATTATAAAAATGACATGGCCGCATCTGGGAAAAGCGGGCACCTTTTTGGTGGCCGCATCTAGGGAAAGCGGCCAATATTTTAGGTCATTTCTATGGGATGCGGGCACGGCCGCTTCTAGGGGATGCGGCCACCCTGGACGCTTCTAGAGGATGCGGTCCAAACCGACATTTCTATAAAATCCCATTTTCTGGAAAGAGAGTTCATTTCACGGGTCGTTTTCACCGAGCCTCCTCTTCTTCTCAGCTGAACTGTAAGTTTTTTCTTTTCTCTCTTTTTTCAAATTTTGTTTTCAGTATTTGTAATTAATTTGTAATTTTAGGTTTTCTTATATACTCAGACCAAAATGGCTGTAATGGTATCAGTTGACACTGGTGGTGAGGTTCTAACAGGCTCTAATGGGGTTTATTATAGTATCGGGCCGGTTTCTGTGATACCTGTAATGCCGGGTACTGATTTGTTGGTTCTGAAATCAATTATTTCTCAAAACCTGGGATTGAATCAGGATCGATATGACCTTGATATTCAGGCCAAAATTAGCATGCCCACTGGTTCAAGACAAACCTGGTTCCAATTATTTCCTGTTTATAATGATGGAGTCTGGCAGGTACTGTACAACCAGACCATTAGTTTTTCTGGGGGTGGATACAAGGTAATTGAACTCTATGTGGAGATTAACCGAGTCCAGTGTCCCAACCCCCTTGCGAGATTAATCCGGAGTGCTACTCGGGGTAATACGTCAAGCTCCTCAAGTCCAGTGTCCCCTTTCCAGATTGACATGCCTGAGAGTAGTAATACCCCAGTTTAGGAGGGCCGACGGTCTACTAGTCGGCCTTCCCGTCGGTCCCAAACCCCTTTGCAGATTGACATGCCTGAGAGTAGTCAAGCCCCAGTTCAGGAGGGCCGACAGTCTACTAATCAGCCCTCCTGTCGGTCCCGACCCCAACCTGACCAAATTGCTAGTATTAGTCCGACCACTCATTGGGGTCAGCTTTGTGATCCGGATGAAATCGAGGACACGGTGGATCCAAAAATACAAGAGGCAGAGGAAAATTGGGGGAATGTTGATCCTGCTTGCATGAGCGATCAAAGTGACAAGGAAGATACTGGGCCTGTGCTCGGGCAGCCCAAAAAATTCAAGGTTGATAAAGGGTTTCGGATAATGGGTCGCGAGGTTCAGCACCCGATTGCAGCTTTCAATGACCTATCAGGATTTCAGGAAGCAAATGTGGGGTTGTTTCATAGACATGCAGAATTTGAGAATGAATTGTCAGAGGGGCAATGCTATAATTCAAAGGAGGAAATGAAAGCTGCAATTTACAAGTTTCACATTCTTTGTAATAAAGAGATTGAAAATACGCACAGCGACAAACAACGCCTTAGGTTCAAGTGCAGGGACCCCAGATGTGGTTGGTACATATTAGCAAGGGCCATTGGTTTTGGTACACAATGGAAAGTATCCAGGTGCCCAACAAAACATGTTTGTCATGCGGATGCCACAAGAATAGATCATGCACAGCTGACGGCTGGTATGGTTGCCGATTGCATCACCGCGCACATGAGAAATGACATGGATTTGAGTATCAATGCTGTCAGAACCACGGTTGCACAAACGTACAACGATCAGGTACCTGCGTACAACAAATTATGGCGTGGAAGGGAGTTGGCAATTGCCCGTCAATTTGGTAGTTGGGAGGGGTCATACGCGCTTATAGTCCCCTTGTTGGAGGCAATTAAGCGGAAAAACCCAGGTATTATATTATTTATTTTCTTTCAACAACATTGAAAATAAAAAATGTGGAACTTGTTAATTTGTTTTATTGACAGGTACATTGTTTGATGTGACCTCATATTCAACTGGTGAGCCTGGACCTTACAGGTACTTTTATAGGGTGGCTTGGGCATTTGGATCGTGCATAGAGGCTTTTCAACACCTGAGACCTGTCATCACTGTTGATGCATGTTTCTTATCAGGCCGGTACAAAGGTAATAAAATTCGAAATTGATATGTCATTTTAATTATTCAAATGTAGTCGAAATTGATATGTTAATTTTTTAGTTACTTTTTTTTATGGTTTAATACACGTAAAATGTTGATTGCAACCGGTTACGATGCAGAAAATCAGCTCCTTCCGTTGGCTTTTTCTTTGGTAGATACAGAGAATTTTGAAGACTGTGCATGATCATGCAATGGTTGAGGCGCAATGTAGTTCGCTCTAGGTTCGTGTGTGTCATCACTGATAGGGGCAAGGGAATAAAAAAGGTGTTTAGACAGGATGATCTAGGATGGAATGAGGAAGACGAGAATGAGTGCGTTCACTGTCTTTGTGCTACTCATATAGCAGAAAACATGAAGAAGAACCATTGCAATGACCAAGCAATCAAGTACTTCAGGATATGTGTGGCGAAGAGGAAGATGAGGAGATATGAGCAAGGAATGCTAGCAATATTTGATTAACAAACGGTGCGGGAGGTCACAATCTATGACAACGCTCGGTGGATTTGGCAACTGGAACGAGTTTGAGGTAACATCCACACAAGAGAAAGTTAATGCATACATGTCTGATGCTTCTGGCCAGTTTACCGAGGCCAATTACAAATACATGGTGGTAATCACGAATGATAACACGGTTACATGCACATGCCAGAAGCCGCAATTAAACAGAATACCATGTTCTCATGTTCTGGCAGTGTGCCGTCTCCGAGGCATCGACCCTGGCAGTTTCGTACATTACTACTACCACATCCAGACACTGATCAACACATGGATGGGTGAATGGCATGTGTATGACAATCAGTCTGATTGGTCGCAAAACGAAGGCCCAACCCTTGTTCCAAATGACAAAAATATTACTCTGGGTCGAAGGCGAGTCAATAGGATTCCGATGTGGCTTGATTTACTGCATAATAGAAGGAGAGGACATCAGGCTCGCCGAGATACACAAGAACAACAAAACAGAGCTGCTCGAGATGCACAAGGTAGTTAACTCATATTTTTAAATTAAATTGCAGCTTTAAAAAAAAACTAATAATAACAATATATTTTTGTTTGTCAATTTTCAGGTTGAGAGAGAGGCAAGCAATATATTTTTATCTAGTAATCAATTTTATGTTGTGATTGCATTGCTTGTTTATTGTAATAGTTTTAAGAATTTTATTTAGTAGTACTTATATGGAATATTTATTTAGGCGTATCTTAATCTAATATTTCAAATAAAATTTCGGCTTCCAAATTAAACACCATACACAGCCTATAAATATTGAAAACAAAAAATCAAACAAAAAAAAATTAAATAGCCAGGGTGGCCACATCCTCTAGAAGCGGCCGTGCCCGCATCCCATAGAAGCCGCCCAAAATATTGGCCGCTTTCCCTAGATGCGGCCACCAAAAAGGTGCCCGCTTTTCCTAGATGCGGCCACGTCATTTTTATAATTTTGGCCGAAAAATGATGTTTTGGTTTATTATTTTTTGAATTATGCTATATTTAAAAATTTCGGCCACAAATAGGATGCTAAATTGCTAATTATTATTCATGCACTCGTAGAGAGTTTGCAATTTTGATGCACTGAGAATAGCATTATTTTTAGAATAGCAGTGTTATTCTATTCTAGAGTCATCCAAACAACATCAAACGCTATTTCGAACAGCCAGAATAGTCTTGTTCCGCTAACCCAACAAATATTTGGAATAGCGCGAATGGGCTCTTCAATAGTAGCTATTCTCTGTAGCTATTCCAAAGAATGCATCCAAATAACTTTTAGCTATTCCGAATAGCTTTGAGTTAGCACCATTCTCAAAGAGAAAATGTTTCTGTCCATTGGATTTTGTCCACCATTTGTCCACAACCTTATCCACTCCCGTCTAACTGTCTTTTAACGGAAATCTATTTCTCTTATCCAATTCGATAAATTATAAAATCACGACATAAATGTTTTTCTCCAAAATTAGCTTTCCCTTCTTCTCCTATCTTTCGCTCTCCAATCAGACACTCCGATCAGACTCGTTACCACGGGATGAATCAAAAAAGGATGATCTGATCTCATCTCTCCCTTCTTCTCCTATTTTGTTGTAATTGTTCATTTGGCTGCCTCTCGCCTCTCATCTCTCCTCTCTCTCACCTCTCTACTGACGGCCGCAACGGCAACGAGAGTGGATAAGAAAGAGATGATCGGATCGGATCGGAAGAATAATCTGGATCGGCCGTGACGGCAACGAAATCGTAATTGTTATTTTTTTGTATTTACCTTCTCTGATTCATTTTTCCTTTGCAATGTCGATTTTAATTGAGATTACTGACTCGATCTCGCTTTTTATACATGATCGCAATGGAACCTTCAATCATGGAGCGCGATCGAATAGAAGTTGTTTTTGTTGAAGAGCACGGCAAAATTCAAATCTAGTAAGTTATTTTTGTTGAATTTGTTGTTTTCGTTGTATGTAGTAACAGATCTAGCATTTCAAATGAAATATGGAGGAAAGAGGTGATAGAGAGGCGATATGGAGTATTGATATGTTAATTTTACTGTATTGCCCCGTTAATTTTACAGTATTCATCTTGTCATTTTACAGTATTCATCTTGTGGAAATCTGGAGGAAATAGATGATAGAGAGGCGATATGGAGTATTAATCTGTTAATTTTACAGTATTGTCTTGTTAATTTTACAATATTCATATTGTCATTTTACAGTATTCATCTTGTGGAAATCTGGAAGAAAGAGATGATAGAGAGGCGATATGGAGTATTGATATGTTAATTTTATAGTATTGCCCCGTTAATTTTACAGTATTCATCTTGTCATTTTACAGTATTCATCTTGTGAAAATATGGAGGAAAGAGATGATAGAAAGGCGATATGGAGTATTGATTTGTTAATTTTACAGTATTTATATTGTAATTTTACAGTATTCATCTTGTGAAAATTTGGAGGAAAGAGATGATAGAGAGGCTTCTTACTCATCCGAATAAGATTCAATTGAAAATTCTACTGTATACAAGATTCAATTTTACAGTTCTGCTGATTCAATTTTACAGTATACAAGATTCAATTGTAAATTTTACTGTGTAGAAGATTCAATTTTACAATATACAAGATTCAATTTTACAGTATACAAGATTCAATTGAAAATTTTACTGTATACAAGATTCAATTTTACAGTATACAAGATTCAACCCAGTGCGGGCGCTAATAATTAACTCTAACGGCCAATAACCGCTAATAACTAACTCTAAATGCCAATAGCTTCCTATAACTGTAATTTCCGAAAGTACAGTTTGAAAGTACATTTATTTTGTCATGTTTTGCAAGTTGCAATCTTTTTCTAACTATAATGGGACCACTTCAAATAGTTGCTTGATGTTTTGTGATTAACTGATATATTTTATGTGATATATTGTATAATTATACAGCATGTAGAAGTAATTTTACAATATTCGCGCAAGTCAAAGCTGTGGACAAATGGTGGACAATTAGACGCTTCCTTCTCAAATAGTAGTTATTCTAGCTATTCTCAATAGTAGCTATTCTAGTGTGCATCCAAACGTACCCTATTGAATATAATATATGTTATGATATGTTATTAGATTCACGTAAGCACGTCAAATTGGACTAAAGTAACTTTTTAACAACAAATGGAAATTTCACGTGGATTGTTTAAAACCGTGAATTTAATTTACAATTTTAGAGGACTAAAACCGTGAGTTTAATTTACAGAAAGTTGATTCAAAATCTTAAAATAAAATTGCGGTTTGAATATTTTTCAAAATCTTATCAGACAGAATATATATAGAATTCAACTGTTTGAATCAGCTGTTTAAAATTTAAAAATAAAAATAAAAATTCATATCTATCCGTAATATGCATATGTTAATAGTCTAACTCAGTCAGACATCTAGTATAAAGTTATATATAATAAAAACCATCTCAGTTACATTCAGCAATGATTGGTTGTATGATGGAAGAGCATCTATTACGAAATACATGACAGATATCAAGAAGGATTTTCAATTAATCATTTAATTAAGACATCCTGATTACATACCTGAAATGGCGACTCTAAATTGCTCCTTATATTAAGGTTTTGAAAAACCCTAGGGCCTGTTTGATAACAAAGGAATTTTGTAGGAATGAGAATTTTTAATATGGGAATGAAAATTTTAATTTGTCAAAATCAAAGTCATATAACTCATGAAAAAATTTAGAATATAGGTGTTCGGCAAATGCATGGAAAATTTGTTTGGATGTTGGTTTGTTTTTCTTTTTATAGTAGATGTAATAATATAATTAAACATATTAAGTGTATTAATACTAATTACTAATTATGATCAATATAATAGTATATATCATATTCTAAAAAACAAATGAGTGAATTGACTATACACTGCAAAAAAAATTAAGTGTTGCTAGTTTAATTATGCTTGTTTAATAATTTCTTGTATTATTAAATTGTACTTGTTTAATTAATTTTAGCCTTTGTATTATTAAATTGTGTTTGTTTAATTGAGTACTTGATTGTACAAGTTAATTTTAATTTAATTAATTCAGCCAGCATTGATGAGTATAATTATTTTTTTTAATTAATGAATAAACAAGGTAACTATATCTCTTAATTAATGGACCGATAACTTAGAACTTGAGACATGCCATAAAAAGAATTTTCTTGAGACAAAGCTGCAGGAGTATATAAAACAATATCACATATTAAATTATGTTTTGTTTTATTGTTAGTCTTGTGTTTCAACTTCTATATCTATGTATTTTAAATTATTTTAGCTTAATCATTGTTTATTGATATAATTGGATCATGTCGTTGATGATTCCATGTGCAAGTTAATTTTAATTTAATTAATTTAATAAACATTGATAAATATAAATTATGTAGTTTAATTATTAAGCAGACACATAGTTTAATTAATGAACGAAAGATATAACATATTCTTCTTTTTGCAAGAGCTGTGCCATTTGGAAAAAAAACGGAGCTCACAGTCAATTGTTTTTTCCCTCATAAAATGTGAAGCGGACAAGGATATAAACCCATAGAAATTGTGAAATGGAAAAGAACACTTTAACAACGAACACTCAATGAGAAAAATACCTACAAGTCTACTTTTTAAAAAAAACAAAAAACAAAACGAACAGGCCCTAGATGTTAATTATTGACGTCAAAGTGGAGATGTTGTGATTGCAATTAATCTCGACCACTCAAACTTTGTTCGTTCCTTTCTGTGGTTAAATTTCGGATAAGCAGATAATCAATGCAATCTAACCATGTATCCAATCAATCTTGAATTATTAATTGAAAATATATACATCAACAACAAATGTGATATTCTATTGCAAAATTCATCAAGATCAAAAACCAAAATATATATTTTTTTTGTAATTTACACTGACCATGTATTAGATTTAAGTACTATTAGAGAATTGTTCAATCATAGAATAAAATTAAACCACTATTTTTTTAATCCTTAATTAATGGCTAATTAGTTTTAAAAGGTATCATATGTAACACACTAGTTATCTGAATAATAAATAATTTATCTATTAATATAATTGTTTATCTTGATAAATGTTATTTTATCATATATGTCAAACAAATTCAATGTCAATACAACATGTCCATTTTATTTCAGCCCAAATGATTATGAAACTTTCTTTCCGAATATAATTTCTTCTGAAAATGGCATTGATTCAACTATATATGTTGAATTTGCAACATGCTATCACTCTACATGTACTTATCATTGATAATATTCAAAATTTCAGATAATTTAGGATTCCAATCAATCAACTTCGACTTAATTAGAATTAGAACAACAACACTCCCCTCTGAGGTACCAAAACATTTATGTTTGCATCCAGATTGTCCGATCATAATCCGTATCAATCTGGCACGAAATGAAATACACATGGCCTCTTTAATATTTGTGTGAATTCTGATCGGACAGTCGGATCTAAACAAAATTACTGTGTTACCTTAGGTGATACGAATTCCTCTGAATATAAAGTCACGGTCATTAGAGGCATCATGGCCTAGTTTCAAACAGAGTTCCTTGTGAGTTTGCGATAGAAGCAAGAAGCAGTACAGCCGTGCAAGGAATTGGCTCATCATATATATATATATATATATATATATATATATATATATATATATTTTTAAAATATATTAACCGGCCGGGGTCTAAACTCTAAACGCTACCAATCAGATATTTTTCTTGATAAAAATTTAATGACTCATAAAGTCCGATCGATGCAAGTCAAATTCGAACCAACTTGAACTCGATCACATCCAAATCTGAATTGATTAATATCCAAGTTGATCCAAATTTCTATTTAGTTTATATCCAGCAATATACAAAATCATGGTCCTCCAATGATGATAAATTTTATATTCACTTTAGAGAAATTCAATTTTATGAATTTTAATAGCAAAAATGTTCCACTAAAAATTTAAATATTCCTAATTTAGCAAGTTAGAAGAAGAAGAAAACTGACAAAAATAATCTGATTTAAAAAGAAATAATTCTTGTCATTTATGTGGTCTGCCTGAGTCTTCAGCGAAATTATTTTTTAATTAATTGCTCTTTCATACAGCATATTTGACAGTGGATATATAGCTGGCGCTTCTTATAACAAATTCCCTCTCAATTGCATTAGCATAAATGGTCTCCGGTTAATAGATGCTCCCCCCTACCACAAAGGATATTAACTCATTAAAATGATTAAAGATGTGATCTTGTGGATATATAATTTGAGCAAAGCTAGGGTGTGATGTACTCAGTGTTGTAAAATACGGTTTTGTTTATGCATGCGGAAGGCCACTGCATACTGCATATGCGGCATATAGCTACATATGCAGATTTGTATGCGGAAGTACATATGCGGTTTTACTATGCTTTGTTAAAAAATATAAATAAAATAAAACTAATTTATATCTAAAGATTTGTTTAGTCTAGTAGTTTGTGCTCTTTCTCATATTATAAAAGTTATAGATTCTAATCTCCTCCACTGCAAAATAATTTTTAGACTTTTTTCAAGTCTGCATGGACCGTATATGCACCTGTATATTCTATTTTTTTTAAGGTTAGTGACAAATTGTTGCCAACGATATATTGAATAAGAAAAAGTTATATTTACACAATTTCGGGCTAAGTTAAAGCCACCTAGCCCGATAGAAAACGAAGGCTGTAAAATTAACTCGAAAAGATGGCTGCCAGGAGGATGCAGTATGCTCCTATCGGCTCCATGACTGCGAACGAACTAAGCAAAATGCGACCAAGAAATGACATCCATAGTTGTATCATTTATTAATTGTCTCAAAGGGCGTCTCTTGTTTATGAAATACCACGTATTCCTTTCTTTCCATAGATCCCAGGCACCCGCTGCCCAAGCCGCATTCCACATTAGCCTCTCTTGGGGATCGCGGTTGGCATGTCCCTTTTTTCATGCATCTGCTATGTCCTGACCCCCTCTATGTGGTAAGTTGAAGTACGCACATAGCCCTCTCCATAAATTCACCGCAGAAACACATCCCCGCAACATGTGGTTTCTAGTTTCCACAATACTAATTATGCAAATTAAGCTGACATCCCGGCTGGATAGTGCATCCTCTGACAAGAAGTATTTCTTGTATAAGGAACTTATCTTGTAACATTAACCATATAAAAATCTTAATCTTCATTGGAACTCGCAGTTTCCATAGGGGGTTGTGATTTTCATCCACTATACCTGTGTCGTGCATGATCCTGTAGGCCAATCCACATGTATATTTTCCGGTTGAGGTCTATCTACACTGCATCTCGTTGTCTGCCTAGGCCAAGACCTCGTAGAAAGGGACCAGATGTGAGAGAGCCCTGATGAAGGAAGATGCATCTGGGTTCTGGCGTATCTGAGCCACTGAAGTAATGCCATACAATCTGTTTATGGTGGTCAGCCAAATCCCATTCTGGTTGTCCCCTATTGCCCATTACTATTTGGACAAAAGCGCATCATTTTGGCATCGCAGATCTATTATTCCTAGTCCCCTGTTTATTTTCAAGGTGCAAACTTTTTTCCAGTTGACCAGGCAGTTAATACCTTTGCATGAGGCGTTACCTTTCCATAGGAAGTTTCTTCTCATCCTATCGATGTGATTAATTATGCCTACCGGTAGCCGCAGTGCCTACATATAGTGAATTCAAAACTGCATGAACTTGACTGTATGAGATTTTATATGCAGAAGACCACTACATAAGCATATGCGGCCGTATTTGACAACATTGGATGTATTGATGTGTTCACTAAGAGAGTTTGGTGAGCACAACTCCAAAAGTATATTGGATCAACTGCAAAAGCCGAATCCAAATCGTTAAAATCCATGTACTTCATGAGTGATGCATGTAAATGCAAAATTTTAAAAATTTCGAGTTTATTTGCTATAAGGTTAAGCGGTCAAAGTAATGAATCTTTTATAAGTTATAAGTTGTTTTATATATTCAATTTTTATCATTTTTTTGACCGCTTGAACTTGTAGCAAATAAACTCGAAACTTTCAAAATTTTGCATTTACATGCATCACTCATGAACTACATGAATTTCAATGGTTTAGATTCGACGTTTGAAATCAATCCGATATACTTTTGGAGTTGTGCTTACCAAACCCTCTTGGTGAGCACATCACACTCTAGTTTTGGTCATATAATTTAGTTAGAACAATAAGTGATGTTTCAGAGAGGTCCCTCTAAAAAAATTACGTTCAATAGGAGCAAAAGATTCTAACCTTTCTCTTTTAGATGTAAGACTATAGGGATCGATGCTTCCTACTTTAAACTTATCCTAATTCTATGCTAGTTGGTCCTTGTAGCCTTGGCATTATTTTGATGTATAAGAGATTTGTCAAGTGTAGGTCATGTCATGTACAGTGGAAACGGTGATGGAAGAGAAAGTGGATTAATGCTTATGTGTAAAATTTAAGAGATAGGGATGAATATGAGAAAGGATCAGAATCTGTGCTCGTCTTCCAGAAAAAGCAGTTTCATTTTATTTTTTTTCATTCTAACCGTTTGAATATTTTCAACAGTTCAAATTTGGTGCTCCTCTTTTAAAATCCGAATCTGTTACTTTTTTTTAGATTTGCACACATTAAATCTGGAATGTTAAAAACATTTGAACGATTGGAATAAAGAAAAACATAAATATATTTTTCTGACAGAAGAGCAGTATATTATCATCCAATTTACCCGTGGTAATATGTTTTCTAAAAAGCATTAAGTAAACTTATATGTTTTTTATTTAATCATGTCATGTACTCGTGTGACTAATGTAACTGGCAGTATCAGATACTTGATAGTTGATACCTAAGTAGATATACTTTTGGTTTATAAAACCGGTGGCAGGGGCAGATTGAATCAGGATCATGGATGACAACTGCTCTCTATATATTTTGAATTTTTATGGAGATCTATAGGTCCGTATCAAATTTCCTCTTATGAAATTTTATTTGCCTCCCTTTGAAATTCTGATTTGTAATTTGAATTAAATTTAGGGTTAAATTAGGATTTTTTTTTAATTCTTATTGGTAATTAAGTTTAGAAGTTAGAGCATTATAAATTATAAGTCAGAGTATTGAAAATTATAAGTTAACGCATTGATTTTTATCTAGTACTCGATTAATCAATAAATTTGAATCCAATTAACTATTGAATTTGAACCCAATTTGTTTTTTTTTTTTTGTCTCACGACTAAAATTATGAATCTGCCTCGGACCAGCAGTGCTAGGTATTTCCATTTGAGAAAATGTAATATCCCCCGGGCTACAGTCCCCCAAAAATCCCCGTGTATAAAGCCTTCCCTTTTTAGCTTAGTTCTGACGCGTTTTTAACTACCACAACTGCCATAATTTCAACTGCTATAATTTCAAGTACACTATGTATGTTTACAGAATTATATGTGTATGTTTATAGGATAATATGTGTATGTTTACAGGATAATATGTGTATGTTTACAGGATATTAGCCATAATTTCAACTGCTATAATTTCAAGTACACTATGTATGTTTACATAATTATATGTGTATGTTTATAGGATAATATTAGTATGTTTACAGGATAATATGTGTATATTTACAGGATATTATGTGTATGTTCACAGAAGGTGGTCCCCAACAGCTGTCACGCGTTTTTAACAGTTTTCACGCGTTTTTAACAGCTTTCACGGGTTTTTATGTTTACAGGATTTAGTATTGATTTTTACATAATTAGTTGAAAATCTCCGGGGATTTTTGGGGGACTGTTAGCTGCTTCATTTCCATTTTATCAAGAAAAAAAAATGATACACCTCAATTTGTCAACCTCACTTCTAATATGATAAATCATAATATCCTTAACTTAAAAAATTAAGTAAAAATTAGAGGTCAAACTTTCCCGACTATAAATAATTATTTCATCTGAATTTCGAACTTAGACTTCTCACACGAAAAGCATTGCCTTAAATTATACGTGCGTGGGAAGAATTATTGGCTAACATACATTGAATTTGTCTATTTATTTGAAAAACCCTTATTACTATTCTTCTAGTTTAAATCTGACATAAGTAAATATTATCTTGTGTTAAGTATTAAGGGGTAGGTCAATAAATATATATATCTTTCGTTATATATATATACCACTACTGCTGATCAAAGCTGAGGGTTAAGTGGTTAATTCCTCCGATGCCACGACGCATCCTCTGATTTGGTCCTACTGATAGTTATGTTTACATTGTGAACAAATTAAAAAATAAAATAAAAAAGAGATACTTTTAAATGGAGAGGACAACTGATCTATCCAGGATATATATAAAGAATAATCCAATAAATTAAGAACGGTGCAACCCTTCTTTTTCTTTCTTTTCTTTTATAAAAGCTAGCACTAAATCACCATGTTTCTTTATGTTCACAGTTTCGGAATCAACATTTTTTGACCTGAATAGGCTTCAAACCTGTAGCACTTTATTATCTATCATTGACTATACGTCTCTTTTTGAACGATACAATGTTTTCAAACAACAAATTGGAGTTCAAATTATAAAAAAATTAATGGGATAAAATGGCAAAATATAGAATGTCTCAAAGTTAAATATATATTTCATTATTGTCTCTACATTCACTGAAAAAAAAAAAAATATATATATATATATATATATATATATATATATATATATTTCTAAAATTTGTCTTTACCTAATCAGTATTTGATTTAGTGTCAAATAACAATACTCTATGTATAAAATTTTGTGAGTTCGGAATCTAAATAGAGAATCTTTTATGAACAATAATTGAAGTTTAAAAAACTAGACCTCCTCTTTCTATTTAAAAAATAAACTATTCGAACAAAATTGTAATTTGTATTTTAGACAAAAGTAAGCATTGTTATCTGTCCATCCATCATAATTAAACCCGAAATTTTTAAAAATATCATAATTAAAAAAATAAACCAAATAACCATCGAAATCTGGAAATTCTAAAATTACCCTGACCTCAGCTAGCTATAGCAGACCCCCTGACTGGGGACCTCAGCTAGAGGATGCGGCTCCCTTTTTTTTTTTCCAAACAGATGCACTAAACGAATTTTGATAGAAACATATGCACTAAACAATTTTTTTTTCAAAACAGATGTATTAATCGTTGATAGAAAACTTAAACTTAATTTTTGAGGTACTAAACGACGTTTTTTTGCAATAATGATTCCTTCGGATCTGTCTCATTCCTCCCTTTCCAAATTGTGGTCATATGCACAAATCTGATTTTCCTAGCCAAAGTTATGATTGTTTAAAGTTTTTTTCAAAAAAAAAAATGATGCATTTACAATTTGTTGTGTGTGTTTGCTTATTTTTTTAATGGATTACAGTTTCATTTATTATTTAAAAATCATTAAAATTATTTATGATTGTTCAATATATGTGTTTTAAATTTGATAATTTGTATTCTAATTATGGTTTATAAAAGAAATTCTTCAACTTGCACCGCATCTTTTGTTTAAAAAATAATATAATGAAAAATTTCGGTATCAGTCGCATATGTTTGGGAAGAAAAAAAGGAAAAAAAAATGGGACGCATCGCCTAGCTGAGGTCCCACTGGGCCGCATCTAGGGGAAGCGGTCCCCTTTCTGGGTCCGCTACTAGGGGATGCAGCCCTCCAGGAAGGGGGTCCACTATAGCTAGCTGAGGTCAGGGTATTTTTA
Source organism: Carex rostrata (assembly GCF_964058835.1). Taxonomy (NCBI): domain Eukaryota; kingdom Viridiplantae; phylum Streptophyta; class Magnoliopsida; order Poales; family Cyperaceae; genus Carex; species Carex rostrata. The sequence continues at coordinate 13,602,556 of NC_135923.1, forward strand.
AAATTTGCAGGTTTTGATGATTATTTGTTTTGTTTGTTTTTTTTGTATTATGGTATTTTTAAAAATTTCGGTAATTAAACCAAACAATAAAACTAACTCCTCTTCTTATATCACGAGGAAGAAACCAAGAAAATGATACTTTTTTGCTCATTTGTTTTAGTTTTAGTTGTTTTTTTTAAAGTAAGAACTTATGTTAATTTAGCCAATTATATTTTTTCAGTGTTCTAAATAGCTAGCTATAGCGGCGCTATAGCTTTTCTGGACCATAAACGCTAAGCTATGAGATATAAGTGCGCTAACTTAGCTATAACTACTATAGCTGTAATAGCTTACCGCTATTCCCGCTATATGTGACACGCTATTGCTACCTGTTGGCTTTTGGGAGCCCTCGACTTATCTGTTTAACTAAATTTGCAAAACATACATAATTGCATTTTACAGTTTTCCTTCTTGAATATCTGTGCAGGTTCATGACGAGTGAAGGATTAGTAATTACACATCAAGGATGAATTAATACATTGCAATACAACATCAGCAAAAGTATTAACTCAAGATTAAGGATAATGTATATGTAAGATTGGTAAAATAATCTTGAGATTGACCTAAGTGAGGCCTACCATTGTCACGGTCCAATGACCGTGATAACAGAATAAATAAATCATGTACAAATCTCGTAACGCATAAAGTAGGATTTAGCGTCACCACATCGCTAATCCTTCGAGAGGATTACCGTGATGGGGACCGTTGTCACGATCATCTACCGTGATCAACAGTGACCACCGTTACACTCCAAAAGGTAGTAAAGCCTATCATTCGTATTATGTTTTAATTTTTGAAAAATATTCATTGTTACTTAATTAATAATGTATGCACTCAAATTTTGTTCCAATTTCAACCACTAGTAGTGAATATATATGGAGATAATTCCAAGAGAGGATTGTTGGATGAGGCTCTGCGATGTACCTATTTAATCAACATAATTGGTCACTCCTTCACATAACGAGTTTGATGAAGCACAAAGGCTGCAGGCTAGAGGGAATGATGAAGACAACTTGTACCTATTGTATGATTTGAATACGACTTGCAAGTTAATTTTAACTACTCTTGTGTTTTTCCTATCTAGAGGAACGACTTGTATATATATATGACTTGTATATGTATAATATATATGTTGTTGATGCCTATGTGTTGTTGATTATATTATATGTTTTAAAAATGGCTAAGCTAGTCTGTAATACAAGAATTAATAATAAAAAATAATAATAATTACATATACATCACCATCGGTCCAGAAATTAATGACCCGGTAGAATTCTAGAATTTGCCAACGCCAACACAGACAAAACAAATGGTGCAAGACGCTATTGCAATTAGCTATTGAAATTCAGTGGACAGCGTTAATAGGGGTGCAAACGGGTTGGATATTACCCGACCGTATCCGACTCCGTATCCAAAAATTTAATACGGATATCCGATATCCGAATATCCGTGCGGATACGGATACAGATATGGTTTTGAATTTTAATTATCCGTATCCGAATAGTAGATATATATTATATAATTTAATATGTATTTTGAAAAAAATTATGTCATTCACTATTATAAAAAGCGGATATCTGTATCCGTATTCGGTTAATATCTGATCCGTATCCGTATCCGGAAAATAAAAATGGATACGGATATGGTTTTACCACTATCCGACCCGTATCCGATCTGTTTGCACCCCTGAGCGTTAATCACATTTGTTATCGGTTGGAGAAACAAAAGCGATGGCGTTGGGTTCGTCAAATCCGATGGTCAAAGGTGCGCTACTGATGGTATATTGATTAACGCCATCTGTTTTGATCCGATAGCATAGATGTCTACATTTCCTATCGGGCGATATGCATCGAATCGGATCCGGATGGCGCAACGCGATTCTAACCGATATAAAAGGGTTTTTTTTTGTAGTAGTAGTGTCTTCTACGATAAGTATGTTAAACCAAACTATGTGCTTCTGTTTTTATTTGTGATTAATTCTTTCATTTTATATCGAGAAAATATTCAAATATTAATTATTCCTGTTGATTGCTCTTCGTATTGTATTCATTTGTAAAATTATTATTGTTCGTTTCAATTGAAAGCTGATTTTAATTATTATTATAATATATAAAATGTTTAAATATGTACACTGACTTTATTTACCTTATAAAATTAATTGCTCATGAAGTATGAACTATTAAATAATGTTACTTTTTAGATTTTTTTTTTCTTTCTTATTTGCATAATAGATAAAAATAATAGACTTAGATTAGTTGTCATTTAGTTGTTATCTCAATTCTTCAATATTGACTATGTTGATAATTAGTAGAAATATAGAATAAAAAAATTGAAAAGGAAAAAACACTATGTATGATAGCTTCCTCTATAGCTACGCTATTCGCAATAGCTTTTTTTTTTGTATCCCTGCTATGCCACTATAATCGCTATTTAGAACCTTGATATTTTCAGATACCTTCTCTAAAAATTAAATGCGTCTCTTTATTATTCATAAACACAAGACTTTTTTAATATACACCTGATAAGATAATTTTTCCTATATGGTAATAGTTTATTAATTCATGCCTCATTATGGCCATTATGAATTTATGATTGCTTGGTTGTACATAATATTTATTTTCGTACAAGGTATCTAGAGTAGTTTCATTTCATAGGAGTATCTGGTTAATCAACTTGTGTCTAAACAATTGATAACAATTACACAAATGAATGAGAGTTCGTCAAAACTTGCAAGATAAGATAAACAAATTAATAGGAGGTCAACTTTAACCCCAAAAAATAATTATTTGCTTTTTTTCTGAATAAATGTGGGGGCATGTCTTTCTCCACATGGCACCGTCTGACTTTGAAATATAAAATGATGCATGCAGACTTTTATTTTTACATATATTTTTATTTGTGGTGATAAGGGGTTCCAATATTTGAATAAACATTTTCGCAAAAGAATAACTTTATCAACATTAGGACTTCAAACTTTAAGGATTAAAATAAAAAAAATAAAGCTGCTCAAGGACCGGTCATATGACTCATATGTATGATTAACTTTTTTTCTAGTAAATTATTAAGTGCAAATTGGTACGCTATTCGGCTTACCTGCCGAATTTATTATTTGTAGCATTGTTTTTTTTTTTTTTTTTAAAGTAGCTTGCGTTTCTCAAAATCTCCAAACTTAGCAGAAAGCAGTGTTGTAAAAAACGTCCGTTTAGGCCGATTAATCGGCCGATTAGTCATTGGAGGTGATCAAACTGTTATGAATTTTTCCGATTAATTGGCCGATTATTCCCAATTATTCTCGATTATTCCCGATTAATCGCTTGGCGGTACTCTGTCCGTCCGACGATTGTATACCGTTATTTACAACACTGGCAGAAAGGCTAGGTCTGTGTTTCATTCAGCGCAATGCAATTTGAATTTAAAATTTTATGTATTATTTATCATGTAATTGAAAATTTTACGTATCATTTGTCATGTAATTTAAAATTTCATCGTATTATTTGTCATGTCATTCAGGAGCGCGTGCCATGCAATTTGAATTTAAATTTTTTACTTGATTATAGCGACATACAGCCGAGTTTTTTAAAAATACCCAAATTTATAAGGGTCTGTCTAAATTGCTGCTGGCAGCATTTCGGCAGAGGTGCTGCCGGGGCTATATTTAGCCATGTGATGTCCAAAAAACAAATCCAAACCGTTAGATGTTTAATCTATATTATAATCTACTTGGAGACCAAATTTTAAATTTTTTGGAATTTTTTTACTATATATTAAGCTGGTTTGAAAACCGCTGATTTCAGTAAATTTCTGCAGCATTGAAATCAGCGGTTTTCAAACCAGCTTAATATATAGTAAAAAAATTCCAAAAAATGTAAAATTTGGTCTCCAAGTAGATTATAATATAGATTAAACATCTAACGGTTTAGATTTGTCGTTTGAACATCAAAAAATAGAAAAAACAGTGGCAGCACCGCCGGCAGAAATGCTGCCGGCAGCAAATTAGCCACAGCCAATTTATAAATATTTTATTATAAATGACCACATTTTTGTCAAAATTTTATTTTTGCCCAAACCGTACAAATTATTTACGGTTTCAATTAAAAATTCAAACCGTAAATATTCCTTACGGTTTGATTTTTTTTTTTTATTTAAAAATTCGGACCGTATATATTCCTTACGGTTTGAGTTTTTTTTATTTTTTAGTCCAACTTTGCACCTCTGGTTAACATATCAAAGCATCTTCAAAAATCATGAAAATTTACCGACATGTATTCTTGACTTCATAGAATAAGACTGTGAAGTTTCATACAAAATCTCAAAACAGATCGTGAGATATCGGCTCTCAAAAATTCCCCGAACTGCTGAAGGAGTGCTTCTGAGCCCAAATTTGCACCTCTGATTAACATATCAAAACACCTTCAAAAATCATGAAAATTTACTGACATTAATTATTGACTTCATAGAATAATACTGTGAAGTTTCATATAAAATCTCAAAACAGATCGTGAGATATCGGCTCTCAAACATTGCCCGAACTGCTGAAGGAGTGCTTCGGAGCCCAAATTTGCACCTCTGATTAACATATCAAAACACCTTCAAAAATCATGAAAATTTACTGACATGCATTCTTGACTTCATAGAATAAGACTGTGAAGTTTCATACAAAATCTCAGAACAGATCGTGAGATATCATCTCTCAAAAATTGTCCAAACTACTGAAAGAGTGCTTCTGAGCCCAAATTTGCACCTCTGATTAACATATCAAAACACCTTCAAAAATCATGAAATGCAAGGTAGGCGACAGGGCCACCGTCCTCTCCGTTCCACTACTGACAGGTAGAGTCGAGGTATTAACATTCAACCCTGATTATATTTCATTCCAATATTGAACAAGTCGTATTGTTGTTCCTAATTTTCTTGTTTTAGTGTAGTGTTTTTTTGTTGTATAAATACTTTCCAAGAATGATTACAATATATAACATAACTCAACTCAAAGCATAATAAAATATAACGAAACTAATTGGTATCCTTGCAGGGTCCTGCCTACATGCCTCCACTCTGCCTATCAAGCACCTAACCGATATAGCCCTTCGGATTACCATTGATAGAGAGTTTTTTTTTTTAGTTTTAGTTCAGTTTAGCTATGTTATATTTTATTATGTTTGAGTTTTAGTTCAGTTTAGCTATATTATGTTTTATTATGTTTGAGTTTTCAGTTTTGTTATGTTTCATTATCTCACGATCTATTATGAGATATTGTATGAAACTTCACAGTATTTTTCTATGAAGTCAAGAATGCATGTCGGTAAATTTTCATGATTTTTGATGGTGTTTTGATATGTTAATCAGAGGTGCAAATTTGGGCTCAGAAGCACTCATTCTGCAATTCGGGCAATTTTTGAGAGCCGATATCTCACAATCTGTTTTGAGATTTTGTATGAAACTTCACAATCTTATTCTATGAAGTCAAGAATACATGTCGGTAAATTTTCATGATTTTTGAAGGTGGTTTGATATGTTAACCAGAGGTGCAAAGTTGGACTAAAAAAAAAAAAACTCAAACCGTAAGGAATATATACAGTCCGAATTTTTAAATAAAAAAAAAAATTCAAACCGTAAGGAATATTTACTGTTTGAATTTTTAATTGAAACCATAAATAATCTGTACGGTTTGGGCAAAAATAAAATTTTGACAAAAATGTGGTTATTTATAATAAAATATTTATAAATTTGGATATTTTTAAAAAACTCGGGACATACAGACTAGATCTGTGTGCCACCCCTGAGTGATACTGCTTGGTATAGAGATCTTGAAAAATGTAGGCTGCTTTCTGAATTTTATTTAAAATGCTACAAATAAAATATTGAGAAATACCTGTCATTCAAATTAACAAAATAGGTATATCTCAGTGATAAAGTATTAATGTTTTCATTTTAATAAGTGAAAAAATAATAAACAATTTTTGTGTTCTCAATACATACGGATAAGAAATTGTTGGAATTCAATGCAATAGTAAAATCATTTTATTAAAATTATCTTGTACAGAATAATGTCTCAGTTTATTCATTTATTATCTTGCACACAATCATGTATACTTTCCTGTTTCCTGTATATGCACGTCGTTGACTCGTGGTTACATTTTTTTTTTTTTTCAAAATATTTATCTATACGACTAGCTAAGAAGCCTATACGGCTATACCCCATAGATACTGGAGCTATTCTTGTTTGAGGATATTTTGGTCTTTTATACTACTTTTCACATATTCTATATGATTTTTTTTTTAATTAGGATAATGTCACATGACTCTTCTAAACTTGATTTCTGACAAATCCAAACTTTTTTTTTCTCTACAATAACCACTCAAATTTTATAATCCAATAAAAGAGTAGAACTAGGATGTTTTTAAATTCACCAAATTCATTAAAAGAGTAGAACTAGTGTTTATAAATTCACCAAATTTTCTTTGTCTACCGAACTCTAAAATCTGTTAGATTAGTTTCAAATGATAAATTTAAACTATTGAAAGTCATCTCCTTTATGAGTGATGCATCTACATGCACAAAATTTAAACTTTCAAATAATTTAGTATAAAGTCAAGTGGTCAAAATTAGAAGGTTTATAACAGTGTTGTAAAAAATGTCCGTTTAGTGCGATTAATCGGCCGATTAGTCATTAGCAGTAATCAAACCGTCACGGTTTTCTCGACTAATCAGCCGATTATTTCCGATTATGGCCGATTATTCCCGATTATTCCCGATTAATTGCTTGACTGTACCCTATCTGTCCGATGAGTGCATATTGTTATTTTACAACACTGGTTTATAAATTAATTTTAATGTATTCATTTTTTAAAACTTTTTTTACCACTTGACTCTATACAAAATTAGTTCGAAAATTTAAAATCCCCTTATCTAGATGCATCACTTGTAAAGTAGATAAATTTCAATGGTTTGAATTCGTCATTTGAAACAAATCTGATAAATTTTAAAATTGAGTTCACAAAAGAACTTGGTGAACACCCTAGTTCTACTACCAATAAAATATAAAAAGGGTTCAACTGCCTCATTGTATTCGAGGAGAGGTTTCAAATTTTCTTCACATTTCTTCTTATTTGAGACATTTTAACCTTCCTCAAGATGAGGAGAGTTCAAATATATCATGTCTTTCATGTCTCATCATGCTTCACATTTTTTTTATTCATATTTTCTTAATGTAAGCAGTCGATTCGAATTGATCAACCTGATTTTCATATTAAAATGTACATAGAAACCAAATTTTATATTTTATGGAACTTTTTACTATATTTTAGATATGTACATTTTTTTTATGATCTAGAAACGATAATGTTGTACATATTAAACAAAGAGTAGAAGGTTTCTGAAATATTATCAATTTGGTCTTCAAGCACATTTTAATATGGACATCATGTTGACTGGTCCAAATCAACTGTACGAATATTAAATTAAAGATAAAAAAATGTGAGACACAATAAAGTATCATAAAATGTTATCTCCGATTCTTAAGATAAAGAATCCTGTATTTTGTGATCCCTCAATATTATCTCTGATCCTTTATTTAACAATTATATAAATTTTATCATTTTTTATTTGATGAAAGACACGGTGAGGCATCATAAATTTAACAATTATGACTGAGACATAACCAAAAATAAAGAGAACAACATAAAATTTTAACTCTGATCTATAACAGTGAAGTTTAAACAAAAGAAAAGGGAGAAAAACTACTGAGTTTGTTGGTTAATGTTGTGAGCAACATGAAGAATGTGATCAATCTTTTTCAGGCCTTTGAGAATTCAACTGAAAAAAAACATATTCAAAGAAAATAAAAATAAAGTTTGGGTTAGACTTCAGGCTTCATATTTTCAGAAAAAAAAAATTGAAATCACAATGCTGCTATAACTTTAACACAAGTGGTTTTGCAGTTTTACTTTTCGTTCTACGGTATTTAGAAATTAGAACCTGAAATCACAATAGCTTCATGATATTTTCTCTGAGATAAAAAAATAGAGATCTAGTTTACCAACTTCTATTTAATTGTTTATGTAGGACTTTCTATCCGGATTTTGAAACCACGATCTTATACATATAAGGTGTTGTCTTTTGCTACTAAACCAAACATTGATTAGTTTCACTGAATAATAAAAATAATAACAATTTTTTAGGTAATTAATAATAATTTTTGCTAATATTGTCATATTCTTCTTAGTAGATTGATTAATTTAGGCACTTTTTTTTTTTGCATGATGACCAACATTCACAAATTATCTCCAATTTAAACATCGATTAGAGGTGGGACTAAAAATTTGAAATTGAGAGTACTGAAAAATATAATGTGGTATAATTTCATTATCTAAGCCGAGCTTAAAATTATTAATACATAGAAAAATTACAAGCTTAATAGACAAAATTACAACAATTTCAATTTACAGGAATACTTAGCCCTCTTTTCTCTGGAAGCAGCTTGGGTCCGATGTCCATTGGACTCAAAGTGGTTCCAATGGGTTCGGTAACCGTTGGATCTGTTTACACGAATCCTAAAGCAGATCTCCTTTAAAATATGTATACATGAATCCTAAAGCAGATCCGACGGTTACCGAACCCATTGGAACCACTTTAGATCTAATGGATATCGGACCCAAACAGATCTTCTTTTCTCTCCACTACCATCCGCCCATGAATCGGATTTCAAACATTGTTACAATGACCTTCTATACAAAAATATATAATTTTGAGAGCATAAATATTTATGAATAAAATACTACAATAACAAACAAAAATCCCCAAAGCAATAAATGTCTCGTTAATAGAGGGAAGATAAGTGAGTAGGTTTAAAAAAAAATTAAAGAAATAAGAAGCGAAAGCCGAAAGGAGCTTTCCGGCCTTAATAAATAAAAAGAAAAAGAAAAAAGAAAACTATATATAGATTTTTTTTAAACTGAAAAGTCAAATCCCCTGAGCCACAGAAAGAGAAGCAAAATTGAATACTACAGCTACAGGTAGACGGGTCAAGTCACAATTGCAACTTTATACCTTTAATTTGCACAATCAATTGATCTTATGATTTGATTGGGACCAAAAGCAGGTCCTAACAGATTATATTTTTAACATTTTGATATGTGGCCAGGCCGGTTATTGATCAGCGGTTGGACAAGGTGTCAAGCAGTCAAGCTACATTTTACATTTACCGTATCTATGTATTTTACTAAATTTGTAAAATCATAGTATTGAATTTAATCTAAACATTTGATGCTCCAAGCGTCTTCATTATATAAATTCTTCATTTTTTAAGTTCGGTTTATATATGATCAAAAGGTTACAAATTATTCCAAAAATAAGCATATATGACAAGTAAATCTAATCTCTCAGTCTTAATCTTGTATACAATTACTAAATGTAAAAAAAAAAAAATTGGATAAGTGAATGAGCGATCTAAACGTAAAAAAAAAAAAAAGAAGAAGAAGAAGACTATATGACAAGTATATAATTACAAGCAACTACATGATAAATGTCACGTCGATGTCATATATCAGTATATCACATGATTTTTAATCGACTTACCTTACCTAACGAGTTGAGCAAATATTCATTTGATCTGTTATATAGTGAGTAATAATTTACTGGTACGGTTTGTGGATTGTTCTAAATTAATTAATTCAGAATTAGATTGTTTAGATATAGATTCAAAGAAATCACAATAGACAAATTTTTTTATTTAAAATAGACAACAGTCTTGTTATATATAAATTTATACTTGGTTTTTAAAATTCAGAAAAAAAAATTATCTATATCTGATTCAATGTGATTTCACCACTGAAAGATAGTAAGCATAGCAACAAAATTCACGACTTATTCGAATTTGAGCTGCTGGCGAATCAATCTGCGTATTATTTGGAATACCCAAATTTTTCGCAAATTATACCAATTATATCCGAGTTATTCTCAAATTTCTAGGCCATAAAACTTCATAGTTCATAGTATATATATATATGTATATTTTTTTTGCTTTCTTGTAGAACTAAGATTATCGGTCCGAACTCAATATATAATTTCAAATTATATTCAAATTATACTCAAATTATTCTCGAATCACAAATATTTTACTCCAAATATTTTCTGAATTATTAAATTATCACTATGATAGAAACTACATCACAATTTAACCATGACCGTCAAATCATACTTCATTGGTTAAGATACATTTGGATTTTTTTTTTTTTTTATATTTTTCTATATGGCGTCCGACCAAGTTTATCTTTTGGAAGTTGGGGTCGTTTTTATGATGAATAAATGTGAAGTTGTTGTTTTGGAAAAGAGAAGTAATTAATCTTTTGGATAATTCCTATGCAACGTCTGATCTCAATTTTGTTTTAATTGATATTGAGGATTTGCAAAATACATTGATGAAGATGAGCTAATTTAAAGCATTCATTAATTTTATGTTTATTCATATTTTATATTTTTAAAATTTAAACAGTGGATTCAAATTAATCATTCAAGCGGGACTCTTCTGCTGCACTGATGGACTAGGTGTACGGTATGATGCTTCTACCTCAACATGTTCTACATATTAAATTGTGTTTGAAATAAAATTTTACATTTAAAAAAAATATATTCTTTTTTAGATAGATACAAGATTGATTGTTGTTTTACATAAAATTCATCACCATAAAAAAAACGATCTTGTATCTATCCAAAAAAATAGTTAAAAGAATTTCAAAATAAATAAAATTTGATCTCCAAGTACAATTTAATATGTAGATCATGTTGAGTGGTTTGAATCGCTTTGAATCTTGAAATCGTAAAATATGAGTGTGAATTAAAACATATATTTTAATTGACGATGTACATTAATCCATCTCATAATTTCTAGATGTTGAATTTTCGACTTAACGATTCATATAAAACTAAAACTAAAAAAAAATGATATTTTTTACATAGGCGCAGAGAAAATAATGTTTACTCATCTAACGATTACATTTTATTTTGACATTTGCGTTTTAGAATTTTTATTATTAAAAAATTAAATTGTAGAGTTACAATGGGTGCCAAAAAATGAAAATATTTGAACTTTCCCTGATAAAATATACTAATAAACAGCTAGTCACCGTTTGTTGAAAATATCAGTGTTTGCATTATTCCTTGTGTCATTTTGTTGAAGTTTTAGATTATATAGATTGATGATGTAAGACACTGCTTAACTATTATCTTAACACAAAACAAATACTCTTCCACTTACAATATTCATTTCTATGCACATCTTATTCCGAAGAAAATAAAAATCAATGGTTTTAATTTTATTTTCTAGATTTTTATTTTCGATAATATATGCAAAATGAGGTTACAATAGTTTACAGCACAGACACAATTATTGTATTAGAACTCTCATCAAAGCAAGATTTAAGACAATGTCATTTTGTATATGGTCTTGAATTGCAAATTATAATGACTTTGAGTAGTATGATTACTTATCTATAGAGGATTTATGGTTTATAGGTAGAGTTGGTAAGGAATGTTGTGCTATAGACAATATGGTTAGTTAGAAACAAACTTTGTTTTCAAGAGGCGTTAGAACTACACCAAGGAATGTTGGGTTTCAAATTCTCTCTTTGGCAAATTTTTGGGTTAATTCTAGAAATGGTGAATCTAAACTTAAACTTTCTTTAATATTACCTAGCGATGTTTCAACTCTTCCAATTAATTACCTTTGATGGATTGATGATACAGGGGGGTTTAGAGGTGGCTATTCAGGAGGACGAGGTCCTGCCTCTTTTAGGTGGAAGAGGCCAAGATGAGATATAGACCAAGAGTGATCATATCCTAAAAGATGAAGGACTTCTATGTTTTTTTTGTTAACTTTCTAATCTTTTTAGTAGTTGGATTATGCTATGGTGTTTTGTTTTGCATTTTATAGTTGTTTTGTTGTTAATTGACATTGCTTTAGGAATGCTTATATGACCTAATATCTTAGGTCGATTTTTGTAAGGGGTGTGATACCAGTGGTTTGGTACCAATCCCCAAATGCTTGATTTTCAATAGAAAATCGGTGGGAGTTACCCATTTTTATCAAAAAAAAAAAATCAACAAATTAATTAGTATAATCCTCGGATCGGAATATAAAACTTATAAGATTTCACTTTAGTTTAAGTAAATATTTTTTTAACAAAGAAATATGAAGGTCTTGCCTCCATATTCCATTAATTTTGGACATTTGGTATGAGTTTAAATAGCTAAGTAAATTTTAATATTCCATTAATTTTGGACATTAGGTATGAGTTTAAATTGCTAAGTAAATTTTAATAGAATAGAGTTCATTTGTCATTGAATTTTCTTAATCGGCTCCTACAAATGAAGAAAAAGAATTTACCAGAATTGTCACAAAAAATTATGACTAGACCCAAATTAGTGATTCACCAAAAAAAACCACAACTTCATCTGATTTACCAAAATTGTCACTAGACCCGAATTAGGGTTTGACAAATCTGGAGAAGTATAGAAATAAACTATCTAAAAAGATTGAGAAATTAATACATATTGTAGAGAAGAAGAAGATGATAAGTTGGAGCATCTCCAGTCACAGAAAACTATCATAGAGAGGTAGAATTCATATCCTCTGCATTAACAGACTGTGCATTAATAGATACAGACCGTCCGATTGAGATCCGCACTAATATTAAAAGGCCCCGTGCGTCATAAGCGTGGACCGGATTGGCTTCGATTCTGATGAGACGACTGAGATGTATTAAACTCAAAAGATGCTCTTTTGAGTTAATGCATTAAACTCAGAGAGGTATGCACTGGTAATAGCAACAACCTTTGTAGTATTGAAAAAGAGATTTCTTAAGTTTCTTCAATAGAAACAAAATATATTATTGCACAACTTGTTCCCACCAAGGAATAAAATAAAAGAGCAGATCATATAGTGCCGAACGGCCAGAAAAATCATATCATGTGAAGAGCACATTGTAGATCACTTTTTTTTTTAATTTTTTTATTTTCATAATCTTAGTTTTATTTCCAAACAAAGTAAGATGAACAAAATGAAGAATAGAAATGGATTTTCTCTATTTCAATAATTACCCAAAAATTGGTGGGGTTCCTGTAAATAAGATCATCAAAACTTGAGAAAAGTATGATATGAAAGCAAAATTAATAGTCGGTTGATTCTTTTCCTTAATATTCCCCACTAAATAAAATCCAAAGTGGATAAATAGGTAAGAGCTAGCTAGGTTAAGCTATTAATTTCCGATAGTGCCCTTAAAAGTTTAATTTTTTTCTTAGCGACTAAGCCATAGTGCTAAAATCTTTTTGCAAAGAAAGGAGCCTGAACCTGACACTTTATCACCTCCAATAGAGAGAGAGAGTGGGGGACATGTGAATCCTATTTTTTTGCACTATAGAAGGTTCATAGCGGTTATAGATAGGTTGAGTCACTAGATAACTCCATAGGCAATGCCACACAACACTACTAGATTCTTTCTTTCTTTGGATTTATGATGCCATTAGTTGGGTGCCATTTTCTTTTGCGTGTAAAGACATTTACATGCAATTAATTTTATGTATTGATTTTTTAGGAGCAAAGTTAACGTTGTCATGTCTTCTAATGGAACAAATATCTGATTATGTCATGTAGAATTCTAAAATAGATGGAACTACAATCAATCATATGTGAATGTGGAAAAAAATGATATATTTGATAAGAACTGTGTATTATTCATGCTATTTCTTTTAATGCATTATTACAAAATAATTAACTTTTCTTTATTGACAATAAGAAGCAAAGATAGAAGATAATTATTGAGGGTAAAACTGGTATTAAGATAAAAATAGATTTCTAAGCAATGAATATAGTGTTTTGAGACCTCAAAATAGCATGGAATGAGACACTTTTCGCGAGGATAAAAAAATGACTTTTCGCGACGGAGTATGTTCAATTTTTTCTTTTCGCGGCGGTACTTTTCACAAGGGAGTACCGTCATAAATTCGTTTTTTCTTTCGCGAAAAGTGTCTACTCTGTTGTTGTACCGACCATTCTATTAGGTGAATCTTGATTGTAGCAGCAACATTAACAACTACTGAAATACCAACAACAATAAATGTGGGAAGAAAGAAATAAGCACCACGAATCGTGCATATAATAGTTGCTAGTTGCAACAACAGTACAACACTTATAAGTGCATTTACTAACATCAAAGTGCCTGCATGCATTGTTTTTCAAGAAAAAGAAAAGTGAAAGCTCCTACACAGAGACCCCTCTTTTTCCTCCATTAATTTGCACATGCATTATCTGATTATCTCACAAAAAGAAATGTTGAGCATGCTCTATGGTTTTGTAAACAATTGAAAATAGATCATACTAGAGGTGTCAATGGCATTTTTTTACTCATTTATCCGTATTCAAAAACCATAATTCAAAATAATACAAACAATAATATAAACCTTAGAGGTGTCAACCGTAGAATTTTATTCATTTAGCTTGAAGGGTACAAACAATAATATAAACCTTTTTGTTAGCATATATAACACGTAAGGATACGGATGACTATTTCTTACCCGTTATTCCTATACAATAATAATTCAAAATAAAAAATTAAAATTATATATATGAAGATGATGAATAATATGATATAGTTTTATTGCTATTTTATATCTATATATATTCAATAGCACTATCTTATTTGTTTATCTAATCTATATTGTATTCGATAAGATGGTTATAAGTAAGATTTTGTTTTTTCGATTATCGAGTACATGTAAGGATAATTTTTTTTTGTTAACATTACGAGTAAGGATATGAAAATGCTTCTCGCACTCCTAATCATGCATTGATTCAGAAAAAAAAAGTTCTAGCAAGATTATTATTATCCCGCCACTTGCTTATTTGTTCTCGTATAATAAATTCCTTAAAACAATAGAATATCCATTAGTTATTAATTGTATAAGATTTAGCAATAAAGATGCAGAGACAATACAAAGTGTTTTGCTAACTGAACCGAATCCTCTGCCCCTTTGGGGATAGGAAATTCCTGCCTTCAGAGTCACTCTCGGTGGATTCGAGATGAGCCCCCAGTTCAAAATTTTTAATGTTAATAGTGCTCCGGCCCCATTCGATAGTGACTGTAGGGACAGAAAATTCCTGCACCCTGAGGGACAAGTGATCTCATTCCTTTGCTAACATATATTTTCCCACCTGACATGATTCCGGTTGTCGGAATCTAATAAGCAATTAATCTTTAATTTCGCTATGGGGCTAGCTGTCCCCAGTGTCAACGTATTAATTTCTTTTAAAAGAAAATTTAGCTTTACTATCCGTTTCATTAAATAAATATTGGAACTTAACAGAAGAGCTAAATCAAAATTATGGAAAATATTTTAACAGAGTAGTTTTGGCTTCATGCCGCGCATGAAACATATGCAGTCCTATTTTGATTCTATAGTCCATGTGCTGCATGAAGTAAATACTACTCTGTTAAACTCTTTACCCAAAATTATGCTATTATTACCCTCTGAAAGAAACCCAATTACAGACAAACCCTCCGCAACTCAATACCAGCATCAATATTAACTAATACAATACAAATCTAACGGATGAATTTTTACATTTGTACTAAGAATTAATTCATTTGTATTATATTTTATCCGTTAAACATCATCATTATCTATCATATGTTAATGTTTATTAAGGTTAATGGACAAATAATTAATAATTGGCAATTAAAATGATAATTTATATACTCCATTCCAAATAAATAGTAAACAAGTAATTTTACTACATAAAGCTACATTTTTTTTTTAATTCAAACATATTTGGAAAACTTAAAACTTCCATTTCAGCACATATCCATATTTGTTAGAAGAGGAGAGCTCAAATGCATCCATAATATTCAAAAATCCAAGGATTAAACTAGAAATGCATTATTGTAAATGTTATCTGTTATTTCCTTTAATCCAAAAAAGTAATTATATATTAATTAAAAAATAATAATGAAGAGGCGCCAACGACTAGTTCTGTTGGGCCCACTTTCTCACACCAAATATATTTGAAAAATCCATTGTCTCCTCAGTGATTTCATTTTACAGATATACAACTCTCTAGTTCTTCATTGGTTCTCTTTACCCTTTTTTTTTCATAACTTTTATCTCAATCTGTGATCTACTTGTGTTTGTATCCAATAAAAGTATAAAACTGAGAGGATAGATTTCAGAAATTAAATAGATGTTATTTATCATGTTGGATTAATGCGGACTTCTATTAATCCGATGTGAACAACACAATTTTAGTTTAATTTAAGAGATTTATTTGATTAATTTCATTCATATCTGAATTTATAAATGTTTACCCCCAACAACAACATGTACATAATATCATAAAATAAAATAAATAATATATATTTTATATATTTCATTAAACAATATTGTACAACATGTTATATGAATAAACTCATCATGTCTATACATATTATCTAACTAAATGAATGATTATAAAATCATCATATATAATTTTGTGCTTATTATTTTTTTAGGAGAACGGACACAATGTTATGACCATAAGCTTACCTGATAAGCTAATGGAGATTTTCTTACACATATCCTTACTTGATAAGATAAAAAAAAAAAAAATCTTTACTTGTACCTATCATATGTTGAATATATTCCATATTAGAAAATTACTTTGATATTCTCGTATCCAAACCACACAAATTGAGCTGAAGCCTTAAAGGGCACTAACGGACTGTAGAGTCAAAACAATCCTGTATATGATTTGGGCGATGCATAAAGTCAAAATTGCTCTGTTAAAATATTTACCCCACTAAATGAATATATAAATTGTCAATACTAAAGAATATCCTTAGTACGGGTTCATTATATTTTTTTTTAACAAGCCACATAGAGGTTGAAATTTTATGGTGAAGTTTTAGTTCATACCAAAGCATGGATTTTGACATTGAACTCCTTCCTCTTAATAATATCCAACAATAAAGAGAGCTTGTAGAAAATTTGGACCCAATGGCTTCTTGCTATTTGGACCAAACCAAACCAAACCAATGATTCAGGCTTACTAAAACCCGGTTGAATTTTGAATAACACCAATTGGTCTGGATTTTTGTCAAAAGAAAACCCAAAACACACCAGAAGGAAAATCAAAAGGCTTAATTCAACTTTTGAAAAAATAAGGCCCAGAAATGTTATGATATTAAATATATATACCGTAGTATTTCTGAACAGGGCTATGAATTTATTCAAATAGGCCCAGCCCAATAGTAACCCTAACCCTAAATTTCATACCGTCGCCGTTTGCTTAGATTAGAATTAGATCTTCGCCACCGCCTCTCATTTCCAATTGTCTCTGTCGCCTATAAATAATCATCAGCTGATGTACGATTTCATTCACCACTGCTCGAATCAAAACCCTAATGCTATGTTGTTTAATGTTATACTATTTTATCTCAGATGTTGAGCTAAATTGCTGAATTGATTCCCCGATTGAGTAGAAGATTCTTCGATTTCCCCTTTCAAATGCTTTCGACAATTTTATGAAGTTTTTTTTTTCTTTTTCATTTAATTTATTGCATGTGATGATAAACAAGGCTTCTCAGAAATTCGCAGTTTCTACCTGAGAGCTTTCGCCTTCGCCAGGCTTGAGAGCTTATGCTGCTTAAATCCTTCCTTGGATGTCTGATGCTTCTTTTTCAAACAAATCTGTCCTTGGATCTTATCAATTTCGTCATGATTTATTTATTGATTGATTTTTTGGTTCTATTGAAATCGGCTGATAATGATAGATCTATCTCATTCAATCTCATTATTCCTTGGATATCTGGCCAATTTAGCGTCAAATCTTTGAAATATTTTTGGGGGAATAATTTATTCGATTAAGAAGCCGATGAGGACTAAACTCAGTAAATTCGCAGTTTTCGCCTAAGAGCTTTCGCCTTCGCCAGGCTTGAGAGTTGATGCTGTTATAATTCCTTCCTTGGATGTCTGAGGCTTCATTATAGTTAAAATCTTCTAAGTTTGGCTTTTTGGTAATTTTTTTTTATTTTTTAAAAGGAGAAATATTTGCTGTCCGTAGTTAAGGGAATAATAATGTGAATATTTTGAAAGCTGCAATCAATTACTTTCATTTCGTCAATTAAAATATAAATTTATTGGTTAGTATTCCTGAGTTTGCAATGGAGTTGATCATTGAATAATAGGCAAAATATAAGTTTGATATTGAAGCACAATCATAAAAAAATCGGTATATGATGTACTTCTTTAATTGGCATTTAAATTTTTTGTTGTCCCATGGGAATCTTTCACTAGACTATATATAACAGTATTTATTAAGTACTGCGTTCTTAAAGGAACACAGGTTTTACTTGAGCACAGTTTTATAATGTTGGACGGTTAACATCGTTTTTGTTCTGCATTCAGGACATCATAGGAACGCTAGATTTTTTTTTTTAAAATAGTATTAATTTAATTTAAATGGAACAAGCCTTCTTGGGATGGATTTTCAAAAACTAGTCTCTACCGATTCCTAGGACTGGTGGAGAAAAAAAAATTTAATCTACACCGGTCCTAGGGATCGGTGGAGCCAATTTTGCATCAACAGATAGTCTCGCCGCAGAAGATTTCTGAATTGTACCTCCACCGTTCCCTAGGACCTGTGGAGCGGATTTTTTTCAGAAACCATAATTAAAAAAATAATTTTTAGGGAACCAATAAGATTACTTTTTTTTTTTCAAAAATCATAAGAACCGTGGGAACCTCACGGTCTGGCCATTTTTTTTTTTCCAGACCGTGTGCTTCTCACGGTCTTGCGAAATTTTTTTTTTTGGATTTCTTCACACCTGCACGAAAATTGCCACAGAAGATCCGCAATTTTTTTTTTTTGATTTCCAGACCGTGTGATTCCCACGGTCCACCTAAATTGAAATCAAGACCGTGGGAACGGTCCGGTCTTGATGAATATATCTCAAGACCGTGGGAACCCCACGGTCCGGTCCCTATTTGTTTCCTTGGCACGATTACCTCCTACTTCTTCGTTGTCGAGTCAGTGCATCTCTTCCCCACTTTTTTCATCTTCTCTCTTTTTTCTTTCTTCCTTCCTTCAGTTTAATTTTTTTTTGTACTCTCATAATTAGTGTGTTTATTTTTTTTAATTACATAAGTTTATATATTTTTGAAAGAGGAACAAAAAGAGCTTCAGATCTACAAATTTCGTTAGGTATGTATTTGATTCTTTTATTTTTGATAAATAATATGCAATTATGAATAAATGAGTAGAATAAATTGCTTATGTAGGTTTCTTTAGTGTAATTGTAGTAATTGTTGGATGATTTATTTATTTGCATGTTTTATGTAGATGCATGGTTTATGTGCATGTAGTTTTTTTTAGTGTATATGCATGTAGTTTTTTTTAGTGTAGATGAATGTAGTAATTTTTGGATTATTTATTTATGATTTATGTAGTAATTGTAGTATAAATAAATGGTTTATGTATAATTTTTTCTTTTTGTAGTATAAGTAATTGTAGTAAGTTTATTTTTTCAATGACGATCATATTTTAGGTTGTAAAATTGAAAATGATATCGATTATTGATTATGAATTTTTTTTGTTCAGATAATGTCTTAAGTGATAATAAATGTTTATTATGGACGCGAAATTTCAGACGCACCGACCTGCACATTTCCTGTTACTAATTCAACCAGTCTTCATGAGCTAAGAAAACATATATATGTTAGCATTCATTTGCTCCCTAGTCAGTTCGATCTGACAATCAAGGCTCGTTTGAACACGGCACCACCTGGCTCAGCAGAAAAATACCAGTTATTTAGCGTAGACGAGGAAACGATATGGCACATGATGCTTGAATATGCCACTCCGGTACTGAATTTTAAACTTCTTGATTTAGTGGTTGAGTCAGTACCAGTTGATAGTCATACCAATTATGACCCATATCCGGGTAGTGTACCTGGAAGTAGTAGAGACACAACGGTGTCTGATTCACCCATATATTATGATGACCCACCCGAAATACCGATATTGGATGATTTGGTAACTCGTTTTAACGAGATGAATAATAATACTAGCTCAGACACAAACTCTAGCTCAGACACAAACTCTGACCTTGGTGGCTCAGCTGTCGGGGAAGATGATATGGCTGAAATGGAGGATCAAATTAGAATGCAAGATGTAATGAAGGAGTGGGTAAATTCTATTCCCTTTATTAATCGAGGATTGCAGCATCCTTTTCCGGCATTTAATGACGATGTGCCGATGCCATATAAGGATGAAGCATTTTTTGGTTATCCACCCAGAATTGACGGTCAATTTTCAGTGGGACAGATGTTTGACTCCAAAGCCGATCTTAAATCCCAGTTGGGTGCATTTGCCCTAAATAATAACTTAGAATTACAACAACAATATACCAATCGTACTGGTTATGTAGTTGTATGTAGAGCAGAGGGGTGTCCATGGAGGGTGTACGCAAAAACCACTGAGACGGGAAATTGGACAATTGCAACAAACCCAGACGAGCACAATTGTTACAGTATTGCTTGTAAAGTAGACAGTCGTCAGCTGACTGCCAGGATGATTGCAGATGTAATCAGACCTGGTCTAAAGGAGGACCTGGAGATGTCAATTAAAGCATGTCGATTTGCAGTTAGAAATATATACAAAATGGTCGAGCCTTCATACAACAAGATTTGGAGAGGGAGGGAGTTGGCTATTGCTGATTTATTTGGTTCTTGGAAAAAAGCCTACGAACTGCTACCTTCCTTGCTCGGTGCAATCCAGATGTCTACCCCAGGAACAAAATACGTAATTGAGCACGAACCATCTACAAAAATGGGCATCCGTATTTTCACCCGTGTGGCATGGGCTTTCGGTCCATGCATTGAATCCTGGCCATATCTCCGACCAGTTATAAGTGTAGATGCTAGACACCTATCCGGCAGGTATAAAGGGAAATTATTCATGGCATGCGCTTATGATGCAGAACAACAATTATTACCAATTGCGTTCGGAATTGCGGATGAGGAGAGTTCATCCAATTGGGGCTGGTTTATGCAATTTGTACGTGAAAATGTTGTCGGTCCTGGTCGGATATGCGTTATATCAGACCAGCATGCTGCAATCCGTTCAGTGTTTGATAGACCTGATTTAGGGTGGTGTGAGGAAAGGGGTGAAGCAGTTCATCGATTATGTTCTCAACATATTGCGTCAAATGTTTACAAGTTGTGCAAGGACCAAATTATCAAAAAAATATTCAAGAAATTTGTGTGTAAGATGAAACCTTGGAGGTTTTATGAGGGTATGGATTTGATAAAAGGCAGGAGTATTACTACTCATCAGTATGTCATGTGGTGAGGCAAACGGTTGCAAAATCTCGAAGAAGAGCCTTTGCAACTTCATAAGTGGGCACAATGTCATGACGGAGGCCTGAATAGGTGGGGTATAATGACTACAAACGGATCAGAATCCTTGAACAACGTATTTCGAGTGGCTCGCCAGCTGCCTGTAACAGCAATAGTTGAGCGCACATTTTACAAAGTTGTGGATTGGTATGTGAAAAGAGGTACGGTCGCTCAACAGTGGGTTCAAAGAGGAATGAGATTTTCAGACAACATTTTATCAGTTTTACAATATCGAACTTCAAAAGGATTAAAGCATGAAGTGATACCAATGGGGCCCAACGTTTTTGAGGTCGTAGTTCATAATGGAGTCGTCAGAACGGTATGTCAGCTATTTACTTAAATTATCAGTTTAAATTTATAAATGGTAACATGTAATTATTTTAATTTATTGATTGTAGGGAGTGAAGGGGGATATGAAGTATGAAGTTAGATTTTCATTTGGAGAGGGGGGGATGCCTGTTTGTCAGTGTCAAAAACCGCAATTTACTGGCATTCCTTGCGACCATGTCCTAGCGGTGTGTTGCAAGTTACGTCTAAAGTCGACGAATTATGTAAGCCACTATTATAGCGTTGAAAAATATGTCAACACATGGAGAGGTAATTTTTCCGGCTTTGGTAACGCCCACAATTGGCCATTTGAAGCTGGAGCACCCACAATCAGGCCAGACCCAAACAAAATTAATAAGGGTAGGAGGAAGCACAAGAGAATTCCAAATTGTATGGATGATATGGAAGCTCGAATTAGGTCTCGTAGTTCAGTACATCGTCCAGGGGGATCAAATAGAACAAGAACTTCAGGTTGGAATTTACATAGTGAATAAGTGAATATTTTAATTATTTGGGAAACATGTAAACAATTTTCTGTTATTATTTCTTAGGAGCAACTGGTGGAAGACGAAAAAGCGTATCTGGTCCACGTCCAGAGGCATCCCCTATGTATGCAGAGGCAACTGCTACACATGGTTCACGAAGAAGCGTATCCGGTAGCCGTCCATCTGGTAGCCAAGCAGAGGCATCCGGTAGCCGTCCATCTGGTAGCCAAGCAGAGGCATCCGGTAGCCGTCCATCTGGTAGCCGTTGGAGTAGAATATTTAGACGTGGTAAAAAGTGAAAAAATCTGTAGCTGTTCTGACCTTTGCCCATTAATCATTAAAACTGTACTTATCTGTAATATTTTTGTATAGAGAACTTATGTTTTCTGAAAACTAGACTTCCATACCTTTAATTTGGTATAAAGTATATCAAAATCCATGTAGCCGTTTGCTCTAAATCGAACTTTTAATCTGGTCAAAAGCTGGGACTTCGAAGTGAAAAAATCTGTAGCTGTTCTGACCTTTGCCCATTAATCATTAAAACTGTACTTATCTGTAATATTTTTGTATAGAGAACTTATGTTTTCTGGAAACTAGACTTTCATACCTTTAATTTGGTATAAAGTATGTCAAAATCCATGTAGCCGTTTGCTCTAAATCGAACTTTTAATCTGGTCAAAAGCTGGGACTTCGAAGTGAAAAAATCTGTAGCTGTTCTGACCTTTGCCCATTAATCATTAAAACTGTACTTATCTGTAATATTTTTGTATAGAGAACTTATGTTTTCTGGAAACTAGACTTCCATACCTTTAATTTGGTATAAAGTATGTCAAAATCCATGTAGCCGTTTGCTCTAAATCGAACTTTTAATCTGGTCAAAAGCTGGGACTTCGAAGTTTTCAAGTGTTACACTAAGCATAACTAAGCTAAATAAAATAAATAAGTTAAACATAAACTAAATAAACTAAACAAGATAAATAACAAAACATACACTAAACAAGCTAAACGACTATACTAAGTCTTCGTCTTCATTTCCATGTTCTCTGTCCCTAGCATGTCTGAATTTCGAGTCGCTATATCTGTTGGGTGGTTTTTTTTTCCGTCGAGGAGGATTTGCCATTGATGGACCGGCACCACCATCTCCTAGGCCACCACTCTCTCCTAGGGTATGCCCTTCTATCCTAATGGACCTCATCGACTGGAAAATGTCAGACATATCACCATACATGCTGGTCTGAGGAACTTCGACCCGTGGTTCCATCGGAAATTGGTCCGGAAAATCAGTGCTGATATCGATATTTCTTATATCAACTGGAAGTTCTGCCTGCTCGAGCATGGCTCTGAACAGTGCCACCTGCCCGAGATCGGATAGGACATCGCGACAATTTCCAAGCATCATAAGTCCAAAGGCCTTCTGTCCAGGCGTCTTTACCATGCTAATTCCTTTTGCGGTCTGTTTCAACTGGCGGAACCTCTACAAGAAAATGAAATATTTAAAAGATAATTGGTGTGGTACAATAAAATAAAATAAGCTATTAAAAAAACTCATGTACTTACCAAACGAGCTTGAATCATGGCATCTGGGACATACCCAATACCTGCTACGTCTCCTTCCTGTTCGGGTACTGTCTAGCTAAGAATTTCTTCATTATCTTGCGTTGGATACACACTTAACATGCCATGATGGATGAACCATTTCATATACTCGTGGTACCTTGGGTAAAAATGAAAATTAATAAATATTTTCTTGCATTGTCAAATGTAAATATACAATAAAATATAAGGGTAGGATTTAACCGTACCTATCTGGAAGATAAGGGTAAACTTGTCCATGTTCAGAACGCCGTGTAAAATTTTGGGGAGGTTCCACGATAAATTGGTGAAAATGTTTGCTCCAGTCCACAGAGGTTCCGTCTCCAAACAACCCTCGTCCTCGTGTCCATTTGCGGATATCCTCAAGTAAGCTGAAGGCTGGCGGAGCCGGCGGAGGAATTGCCTGAAAGAATCCGAACTGTCGGAAAACCCTCTCGGGAAGGTGATACTCTACCTCCCAGAAATGGATGCACCACACGCGGCATGGAAAGAACGCCTGGTCTCTTATCCAGTGCCAGTGCATTATGTTTTCGTAACCTCTGTACGGCGTCCAATTGACAACATTGGACTTCAAACGCTCAAACTGATCCCGATAATGCGATGTGCCTAAGTTGGAAACACATGACAATTATAAGTGTACATTCAACACATACTTATATGGAAAAACATAATATTTATTATTCAAATGTACCTTTCTTAGGGTTACTCTTCCATCGATGCGGAATAGTCCATTTTGCTCCATAAGCCCGTCTCTCATCCACTGGTTCGTTGTCAGATGGTAAATCATGTGGTCTGGGCCGGCCTATAGGAAATCGGGTCCAAGACCACATCTGCAGCAGTAGTAATGGACCATTAATTGAACTTGCTTTATATCTGCATGCCCGTGACAACTCCCGATATAGGCATGCTAGTACAGCACCTCCCCAGTTGTAATAATTCTGACCTCGAGGTCCCAAATCCTCCAGAAATTGTAAATACATTAATCGAACGGAGCTTGAATTCGAATCGGGAAACATTATAGTCCCGAACAACTCCATAGCATATGCTCGTGTGTGCTGATCGATAACATCCTGGTCCTCCACTTCATCCAAATCCGTATTTGCAAATTTTTTTCTCAACCATGCAAGACGCACATAGTTTTGTAAAATTGTTACTTTCTCATTGGGTTCACCCTTATTCTCCACCTTTTTATGATAAAAATCATTATCATCCCATTCGTAACCATCATACACTTCCTGTCCTAGGCAATCTAGGATCAATTGTGACCAATTATCGTCAGTACATCCAGAGATAGTCTTCCCTGTAAACATAGATGTTAAATAAAATTATACTAGTACAAAATTTCATTTAATAACAAAATTTTAAATTAGCAGCAAAAAATATTGTACCGGTGAAAGATAAGCCCCACAAACAGCTGACATCTTCCAATGTCACCGTGCACTCCCCTACCGGAAGATGAAAACTATTTGTCTCGGGCCTCCACCTCTCCACGAGAGCAGTGATCAACTCTCTATCAACTTGGCAGTGGTGGACTTCGACCATCTGATACAACCCCAAATTCTTTAAACCTTCTTTCATAGTTTCATGGTAGTCAATGTGCATTTGCAAAGCTCCAGGACGCAGTGCATGATCAGGCTGGAACAATAATTTTAATGCAAAAAAAGGTTAACCAAAAATTAAATTTCAATTCAAGAATTTAATAAGTAAATTTAAATCCAAACCAATATTGAACAAACACCTTTACAGATGCCGAATGTGATTGATGTTGTGCATGAGGCAACTGCAATAAAGATTCTTCATTTCCTTGCATTTTTCACTGCAATATAAATAAATACATACAAAAAAAATTAACATTCAATATTGACATGCATAACATGCAAACCCAATCAAATATTCACATTCATTCTATTACTTTACATTATTTATACTACATAAACAATTTATTTATACTACATGCAAATAAATCATGCATGTATCCAAAAATTACTACATTCATCTACACTAAAAAAAACTACATGCATCATGCATCTAAACTAAAAAAAAATTACATGCACATAAAACATGCAAATAAATAAATAACTCAACAATTACTACATGCATACTAAAAAAACCTACATGCAAATAAATTACTACATAAACCACAAATAAATAATTCAAAAATTACTACATTCATCTACACTAAAAAAAACTACATGCATCATGCATCTAAACTAAAAAAAATTACTTGCACATAAAACATGCAAATAAATAAATAACCCAACAATTACTACATGCATACTAAAAAAACCTACATGCAAATAAATTACTACATAAACCACAAATAAATAATCCAAAAATTACTACATTCATCTACACTAAAAAAAACTACATGCATCATGCATCTAAACTAAAAAAAATTACATGCACATAAAACATGCAAATAAATAAATAACCCAACAATTACTACATGCATACTAAAAAAACCTACATGCAAATAAATTACTACATAAACCACAAATAAATAATCCAAAAATTACTACATTCATCTACACTAAAAAAAACTACATGCATCATGCATCTAAACTAAAAAAAATTACATGCACATAAAACATGCAAATAAATAAATCACCCAACAATTACTACATGCATACTAAAAAAACCTACATGCAAATAAATTACTACATAAACCACAAATAAATAATCCAAAAATTACTACACTAATCTACACTAAAAAAAACTACATGCATCATGCATCTAAACTAAAAAAAATTACATGCACATAAAATATGCAAATAGACATATCACCATACAATTACTACATTCATCTACACTAAAATTATACATAAACCATTTATACTACATAAACAATTTATTCTACTCATTTATTCATAATTGCATATTATTTATCAAAAATAAAAGAATCAAATACATACCTAACGAAATTTGTAGATCTGAAGCTCTTTTTGTTCCTCTCTCAAAAATATATCAACTTATGTAATTAAAATAAAAATTACTCTAATTATGAGGGTACAAAAAAAAAAAATATCTGATGGAAGAGAGGAAGAAAGAAGAGGAAGAAAAAAAATGGAGAAGGGGGCGTGGGGGAAGAAAGCCTCTGTCTCGCTGTGGGTTTAAAACCAAACCCAGACCGTGGGAAGCGCACGGTCTTCAGAATTGAGGGCCGGACCGTGGGATGCACACGGTCTTGAGATTGGAATTCTTCATACCGTTGGATGCACACGGTCTTGAATTTCATTTCGGATCTTCTGTGGCAATTTTCGTGCAGGTGTGGACAAATCCAAAAAAAAAAAAAAAAAAAAATTTCGCAAGACCGTGAGAAGCACACGGTCTGGAAAAAAAAAAATGGCCAGACCGTGAGGTTCCCACGGTTCTTATGGTTTTTGAAAAAAAAAAGGTAATCTTATTGGTTCCCTAAAAATTATTTTTTTAATTATGGTTTCTGAAAAAAATCCCGGTGGAGCCTTGATTTTGAATTTTAAAACCACTGCCTTGACTAATTCATTCTTTGTTGCTGGTTGTGGTGTAGCCTTATGTGTGCTCACCATCCAAAATACTGTTCACTTTTCAATGTATTTCTAGTCTCTATTTGTATATTCACTTTTGAATAATTGTCTCAAATATATATGTTTCTTTTTTCTCTTTTTCTTGTGGTTAGAATAGTAACACAACTCATAATTAATTCACGTTTAATTTTTTTTCGACCTTTCAAAATCAAATTCTGAATAAAATGCAAAAAAACGTATTATACATTTTATTCTCGAATAAAACATGAATCACAAATTATTGGCTAATAAAATGCGGATTTTTCTAGGGCTTTTTTTTGTGTGGTACCAAATAATTTTCAAATTATAGTCAAGTTACACCTATCCTGTGGATCGGTGGAGGCTTTGATGTGGCCTTTGGTGCAGCATATTTGTGCCGGGATAAAAACAGGCTCCACCGGTCCTAGGAACCGGTGTAGATTGGGTTTTTTTTGCTCCATCGATTCTAGGGATCAGTGGAGGCTAGTTTTCATTCAACGAAAGCTTCTTCCGTTGAAATAATTTAAAGAATTTGTAATTCAATTCGGCGGGGTAAAAAAATTGTGATTCAAGAATAATTCGACTATAATTTGAAAAACATGTTATAATTTGGGATCAGTGAATAATTATAATCGATGTGAATAATTTATTAATGCTGCGGTGTCCCTTTACAGTACGTGAGTGCCCTGTGGCATTTACGGATCCATACTAAAAAAAAACATGTTATAAAAACAAAACATTTTGAAAATAAATAGAAAATTAAAATACTATTGATTTTTCTAGCTGCTGGAAAAACCAGCACTAATCAATTTTTACAAAAAGATATGAATAAAAACTAATTTAGGTCAAATCTCTGTGTTCCGACAAAATCTGCGTATTCACTTTTTAGTCAAAAAAACAGAGAAAATCAGCCGGTCAAATGCTCAATGCATTTTTGTTTAACACTTCTAATTTATTTTTAACTATTGGGGTCAGTATTTAGATTAAATTTTAGTTATAATTGATTGAGTAAATTTTATTATTCAACTGTAGATACATTAGAAACTAATTGTCGTGCTTAGTGTCTATAATTTTTTTTTCAAATTAAGCTGTAATTTTGATAGACCAACATTGACATTATGGTATGTAATTTTGATTTAATTTCGAAATAATTTTGTAAACATTAAGTTTAACCAAATTATCCAACCAAATATAAACTTCCTATCCATCATTGGTCTCTAAGATCTAGAGGTTTATATTTGGATACTAAATTTTACAACTAATTTTAACTATTTAATTTAAAATTAGTTACTAAATTTTACAACAACTAATTTTAATCAAGTTTATAATTGATTAATTACTAAATTTTACAAAAACTAATTTTAACTAATTGTTTAAATTTGATTAAGAGCCGTCGGTGAAGAAACTGAGAAAGATAGATTTCCAACCAATGATAGAGGCAGTACAGTGTAAAATGGAGGGATGAACATCCTTCTTTCTACCGTACGGGGTAAGGATTACACTTGTTAATGCAGTATTATCGGCAATGCAAGCCTTCAAGATACCTATGGGGGTTATAAGACAAATAGACAAAATGAGGCGAAACTTTCTCTGAAAAAGAAACGATATTTGCAAAGGCATTAATTGTCTAGTGAATTGAAAGAGGGTATGCTTAATGAAGATAAATGGGAGGTTGGACTTTTGACAAAGTGGTCATGAAATATGGACAAATGTCCACAGTCACTATAGGCTAATACAGTCAGATCGCTACATGGATTGAACTCAACGGCTCATATCGAGTTGAAGGACTAGACAGAGCTCCTACAACATCTATGGGAGCATACGGGAATGGAACTCTAGAAAAGACCGAGATTGATTTGGCATGTGGTATGGGCAGTCGGTTTGTGGGCACTTTAGAAAGAAAGAAACAAACGTCTTTTCTCGAACAAACGCAAACCAGTCCCTATTTGATCAATGATACCGTCCTTGAAGTTGAGAGTTCGTTACATAATGGCTGACTTCATTTTATTGCTTTAAATCCGCTTAATGTTTTTTTTTACTTTTTTAATAAAAACATCCCATCAATTGAGAGAGAGTCGAGGGGTTCTTAGCTTGCATTTGTAAATACTCTTTTTTATCAATATATATGTTGTCGCGCTTTACTGACAACCATAAAAAAATTTGATTAAGAGCAATATGCCAACTCGATTACACACAGAGAAAACAATATGTTAAAATCAAAATTGATTGAAATGATACGAGGAAAAAATGTAGCTGATTTCCTCTCTTCTTCTTCTTCTTTTTTTTTTTATAGAAAGTGAATACAATATCTACATCGCCTCTAATTCATCGCCTTCGGATTTCACTATCTACAACTTCTTTTTTGTTAGAAGCCATAGGCAAAAAAAATTGAATTAAAAGAGTTACAAACTAGTTATTACATAAGATTAGACCACAATTGTAAACAAACTAAAAACGCATAAGGAATATGTGCATCATGTTGAGACCAAGTTGGTCATCATTGCTTGATGGAAATCATAGGAGCCTAGTGATTGATTCCTCGGTGTGCATAGTTGTCATATTCATTTTGGCATACTACATCAGAGAAAACACTGAATCAAACTGGACCAAAAACTGAATTAACCGGACTAGGACAGTCATCACTCCAAAGTTCCAAAAGAGATACTAAATCAAACCAGATCGGGAACTTTGAATCAACCGGACCGGCACAATCACCACTCAAAAGTCTCAATGAAGAGCCGCTTGATGGGTCAAAATCAGATATAATAATATTTATAATTCTAATTGTTTACAGGGGCGGAACTAGGATTTGGATATAAGGGAAGCTAAACATCATTTAAAAAAAAATTTATAACACAAAATCTTTCACTATTTGAGTTCATAAAATAGATACAATAAATAACTAGCATCAACAAAATACTATGTCTATCAAAACTAAATTAAAAACATGAAATTCATATATTATTTAAATTTCGACCTATGATTTCCTAAAAAATCAAATTCAGCAATAATCTCATCTGTGTACAAATTATATATTAAAAAATAAATTATTATTTTTTATCTCAAAATTACAATGAATAAAAATTTTAAAAAGTAAAAAAAATACAAACCTCAATTAAAATTAAATTTCACAGCTCTTCTTTAACTTTGTTTTTGTTTTATGAATTTTTTCATATGCCGTTGGATTTCGCCCCTCTTCAAAAATTGATTAATCTGTTTTCTATTTTGGTGAATTGGAAGAGCCGAAGAGATGTTCAATTGCTCAATGGGGTTCATTTCCCGTTTTTTTTTTATGTACCACCCTAATAAATAAGAATTAAATCAATACCACCCGTTAATTCCGAATTCAGATTCTGCCACGTTCGAACACTGGATCTGCGAACGGGTCGCTACCCGTTCGCGCAATGGATATGCGGACTTACCCGTTCCCGATGACCCGTTCCTGACGACCCGTGCGCATAACAGATCTGCGGACGGATGACCCGTGCGCGTAACAGATCTGCGGACAGACCCGTTCGCATTGTTGATCTGCGCACGTGGCACGTTCTCCCTATATAGATATAGATCGCAGAGCATTCTACACCCTCATTTTCACCGAAGGTGCTGCATAGGTACGTTTTTTTTCTTTTTCATCCTTTTTTTTTTAAATTTATTTTTTGTAGTTTTTTTAATTTAGTTATTTTTTATTATTAGGTTTCAACCAATTATTATTGGAATTGCTTGTTATTTTGATGGTGAAGTATTACAAGGACCAAATGGCGCTTATTATAGCCACCAAGTGCCGAAAATGTTCAATATCCGGTTTGGTTTGAATTTTAGAGGTTTAAATAGGGAAGTGTACCAACAACTCGGTATTGACCACCGTAATTATGAACTGATAATTACCGCAAGAATCAATATTGGCCAAGGCAATCAAACCTGGTTCCAACAGCTACCAGTACAAGACGATAGCAGTTGGGAGTTATATGTCCAAATGACAATGAATATGACTTTCAAGTTCCTGGAGTTATATGTTGTAGCCAACCCCAGACAAAACTCTAGACATAACTCCAGACAGAATACTAGGCAATTGTTGCAGTTGACTCAGGGTTTGGGGCTCGAGCAATCTGTAACGGGTCCTAGCCGGGCACCATAGATATATGTGACGGGCCAGTGATAAATCTAACTGTAAATCATCTTGCGTCCAATTTTGATTGGTACCGCTGGTTTACGCCATACTAACAACAAATTTAACAATTTTATCAATTTTATCAATTTTGACCTCTATTGATAATTTCAAATAGTACAAATCTAACAATAATACAAATATCTATGGTAATTCAATAATATATCACCATTCTTGAATGAATCGGTAAAAAATCTTACAATCTACGCTAATTCAGAAAAAAAAAATTCTGAATTGGTGCATTTATACTCTATTTTGGTCTAAATACAACATTTCTAAATTTGTCGATTTGTAAATTGGTACATTTCTAAATAGGTACATTTCTAAATTCTAAATATAATTTCTAAATTCTACATACAATCACAATTCTAAATTGGTTTAAATACACAAATATTTTGGTACCCAACTAAACTACTATTTTAGTGTAATTTACAATATACTACTATTTAATAAAAAATATACACAAATAATAGTATATCGTAAATTACACAAATATTTACAAATAGATCACAATATACTATTTTGATCTAATTAACACAAATATTTACAAAACTACAAAAAAAAAATAAACAACTATTTTGGTACCTAATTTACAATATACAATATACAACTATTTTGATCTAATTTACAATAAACTATTTTGGTACCTAATTTTGATCTAATTTACAATATACAACTATTTTGGTACCTAACAAAAATAAACTACCTAAAACTAGAAAAAAAATTAATCTAATTTATAATATACAACTATTTTGGTACCTAACTAAAATAAACTATCTAATAAAACTAAACTACTTAATAACTAAATTAAATTAAATTATTTAACAAAATTAAACTAATAAAAAAAAATTACCTTTTTACTGTGCTGGACGCGGCAGTGCAGAGACAGGGACAGGCGGTTTAAACCACTGTGGAGGGGCTTATATCCGGATCCACCACGTACGCATATCTATAGTGCGAACGGGTCATCGGGAACGGGTCAGGTCGCGCACGGGTCCGTCCGCAGATCAGTTACGCGCACGGGTCGTCGGGAACGAGTCGTCGGGAACGGGTCATCGGGAACGGGTCGTTGGGAACGGGTCAGTCCGCTTATCCATTACGCGAACGGGTAGCGACCCGTTCGCAGATCTACTGTGCGAACGTGGCGGAATCTGAATTCGGAATTAACGGGTGGTATTGATTTAATTCTGATTTATCACGGTGGTACATAAAAAAAAACGGGTTCATTTCTTTCAAGCATTCAATGCTCAATTGCTCAATTTCTTTCTTTTATTTTCTTTATACGGTTAACTTTCCTAATTCTAGCAAGAAGCCAAGAAGTTATCTATTTTTTAATATTGATGGTACGCAAATCTAGGAGTCAAGATTGCAAATGGGAAATAAAAAAGTCAAGAAGTTGCTTCTTAAATTTTATTTTTAGACCCTATAAGTTTGTAATAATACATAGGGGGCTGCCATGTACAAAAATATATCATTTACATGAAATTCTATATACATGATTAAAAAAAAAAATGAAAGGGTGGCTTAGCACCCCCTCAACAACACTATGTTCCGCCCATTGATTGTTTACTCTATAATCAATTTACAAGCGTATGAATGTCTTGTATAGTATAGATTGGGGTATTGATCCACAAGGATAGTGTATTAAGATTAAATTGTTCACTAATTCTAGGTTTGATTGGTTGTGTTTGGTTGTTTGGTTGAGTTATGTTTTTTTAAGGTAGTCAATCAAAGTACTAAAGTAAAGGATTAAAGATAATAAGGGTTCTAGGGATCACGCTATATGTCATTCCTATTCATTTATTTAGTTTATGGTTAAGTGAGAAATCGCATACGGCTCTGTCATCATCTACATGCTACTGCGTAAGCCTATCAAGTAAAGTTAACAATCACATGCTGTTCTGTCACTATCTGCATGCTACTGCGCGAACCATACAATTCTGGTTTTCACTCCAGTCAGAATCACACACGCCCTGTACTGGTATCAAATGCAATATGAGAGTTACTAATCATGTTCTAGTCTTAATCACAGTTATGCTATAACACCCTAATTGAGTAGGACCGGTAAGGGAATGGTACCCTAGCCTCACCCTAAGCAATCACATAAAGATTAATGTTAAGTCTCAATTACCAAGACTAAAAGGTTTTAAGTTCACAGTTACGTCTTTTCTATATACCTTCCGTGGTTAAAATAACCAAGATTTCCCCACTATCATTTTATAGAATGTGACTTTCATCTGCAAATCTATATTCCAATAGGTTTCTAACTGAGGTTCGGATCACAAGAGATCAACAGTTACGTCTATTTCTCTTATTGGATCTAAGATAATTGTACCATATTTCTACTGGTCAACCCTATACGCCTATCATGGAGTACACATCTCTATGCTGTCGAGGTTAAAAAGCACCAAGTTAGGTAGTAATACATAGAATAAATCACAAAAATAATTCAGATCAAACGCAAATGATAAATATAAATAAATATCTAAATTAAACTTATAAGAATTCAAGATTACATGTATTCACTTTAGAAGAGTTCTATCTAGCCTCTCATTGGCAAATACACAATGAAAATAGATAGAAAAAAAATATATAATACAACAAAAGAGAAGAAAAAAAGATGGAAGGAATACATCTTGAGAATCTCCTTAGTCTTCTTGATGTCGCCTTGCTTCTGTTCTCTGCAGAATTCTGCCCTTAGGCAGAATTAAGGGTAGAATTGCGCCGCCCAATATGCCTTATAACTAATCCTAACTTTGCTAAATTGAAAGATGAGAGATTGGTATTTATAGGCTTCCTAGACATATTGGGGCAGATGGGGACGAGTTCTGGAGTTATTAGTACTTGGAAAGCAAGTAGCTTGGAGTCCAATTTGTTCTATAGCCATCATTCCTTCTGGAATCTACATTCTGCACGGTTCTGGCTGAATCGCATCCAGTTGCATGCTCAAACGCACGCATATGTGCAGAACCGCACAGACTTGATGACCTTTTGTATTTTAGCTGTAGAATCGTCATCCAAGCTCTGATTGAGTTGATTCAACTTGCGTTGGAAACTAGACAACGAGATCTACAACTTTCAGTGTAATATGTGCACCTCTGTGCGGATGGCTCCCTCAATCGCGTATAGTTAGGCTTCATTTGTCCGCGACTGAGAATCTTCATATTCGTGCTCCAGTTCCTTGCTTCATTTGCATCCAAACTAAATGGCAAATACTTAGTGTTCAGAATGCTTCGTTTTATCCTTGTTTTAGACCTGAAAGTAATAGAAATATGAAATTCTACAAAATTAGGTAAAATGACTAAAGTAATATGATTCTACAAAAATGAGCATTTGCAATTCGATAAATGACAATATTTTAAGTCATGTGATATAAAAAAATCACTACTTATTTTACCCTTAAACAGCCGCCAGTGTGCAAGCAAGAAAATGAAAGGAAAAAAAGGAGAAGAAAGCTAGTACATAACAAACTTCAACAAACCTCCAGCACAGACAACAACATATAAAGTTAAGTATCTATATGTACAATTCAGTCTACCCACTCTTTCATTGTCAAAGAGAAAAAAAAAATTGCTTGTCGTGAAGAATAAAAACCCTAGAAAGGCAAAACAAAGAGCTGAGATCAAATCCAGAAAGCGGAAGCACCGAAAAACGATGGCCAGATCTACTAAGTAGAAGAACCGAGAGCAATAATCAGATCCATCAAACAAAAACATCTGCTTAGATGAAAGAAAGGGGGGGGGGGGGGGGGGGGGAACTGGACTGGACTTCACTTCCATCGCCATGGCAATTTCCAAATCGCCTTATGGCTTATGTGAGAAGCGGTACCGCCTTCACCATCTACAACTAGCTTGGAAATCGCCTTGTGGCTTCTGTGAGAAGCGACACCGCCTTCACCATCTACAACTAGCACAAGCAGTAATGGCATCGTAAAGAAATAGATAGAATTAATCCTAGTTGGGTCGGTATAAGCAGCTAACTATTTTGATTATTCGGCCGAATTTTTGGCTGACCATACTTGAAGAATGGTTGAATTTGCGACACAACAAATATTAAATGATATTCCTGGATTTTCAAATTGAGAAGAAATAACTTAAATTTAAATTTTGTACAGACCCACAAGTCAAAAGAGAGAGACAAAGAGGAAGATAAATTTAAGCCAGTATTTTTTTTTTATTTATTGCTTGCGAAAGCCCGTGTGCACTTGATTAATACCAATGGTATGAGTACATGTGAGTTTGCACTATCGCAGCTACCAGCATCGATATTCCCTTAAGGATATAAAAAGCAAAGCTAACCTATTCATAAGACACAGGAGCCATAGACAAAATCTGAAAAAAAATATGATTGTTTATATTTTCATTGTTGGAATTATAGAGGAAGATGAGAAATAAAACGGATGAAATGAAGAAATAAGAAAATAATTTAACTGCAAGAATTAAAGATAGCTGTAAGGAGAAATAAATGTATTTAATCAAAAGAAGACATATTATGTGATTGGAGATTTGATATTCAATTCAAAAGTTTATTTTTTAATCTTAGTCGTTGACGGATCAGGACAATTACATGCATAATATAAGAATGGAGATATTTATTTTTTTAAAGTTTAAATAGTCAATTTGAGTCGTTCAACGTGATTTCCAATATAATTGTAGATCAAATTTTATATTTATTACAATATTTTTACTATTTTTTAAATAGATAGAAGACTACTGCTTTTGAATGGTTTAGTTTTTTAAAATCAAAGTGATTTTTTTAATAAAAATATTGTAATTAATATAAAATTGAATACACAATTGGTTCAGCCGTTTGATCTTCAAAAATGAAAATATTAACTCACAATACGAACAGATCTCCATTCTTTTCCCACTCTAAGTTGGAGAACACAAAGGAAAGACCTTAATAACGACAATTCCACGTGAACCACACAAGTCAGTTCTCAGTTCCATTACAAACCAAAAAGAAAAAGAAAAAGAAACAATAACAATACAAACCCCATCTGAGCTGGGAATTTCTCAACCAAGCGTGCAGATCTCCACTGGGTGGCACGGCACCCCTTCACTTCAGTCCAGTAAGCAGAGAGAGAGAGACCGAGAGAGCGGTTATCAGAGGAGATATGGCGCTGATTATCCGAGCGGCGGCGGTGACCAAACCGTCGCTCCCGCCTCGGCCTTCTACCAGACCGACGAATTCACCAAGACCCCAAATTAAATCCAGCGGTGATCGGATATCTCCATTGCTCTCTCCAGTGCCAACGTCGCTCTCATTGCTAGCTCTCTTCTCCAGTCCCGGTGCCTTGTGCGAGGCCCAGGCTGTAGCCATCTCCAAGGAAGATCTCGTCTCCTCTATCACCAAGGCATTTCCTTTCCCCATGCCTTTTCTTCAAGTTTTATTTGATAAATAAATATTCAACAATGTACCAGTGTTCGGTGGCTTCTCGAGATGCCAGTTGATTGGGTCATAAATCATAATTAACTTCCTAACTTAGTTGCTATCTGCGTGTTTGTATTTAAATCAGATGCCAGTTGACCATATTATAAAAAAATGAACAGAATGTTTTGCCATTAATTCTTGTAATTTTTTGGATATGTAGAAATTTTACTGTGCTGATGGGTTTATTGTAGGTGGAAGAGACAATAGATCAAGTTGGCGGCGCAGGGTCAAAGGCTGTAGACTTTGCCTCAAATGTTTTCAAGGTTTTAAGTGAGGTGCTGAAACCTGGAGTGGATGCGGCTGTGCCGGTTTTGCAAAGCGCTGGTCAAGAAGCCTTGAAAATTGCTTCACCAGTTGTTTCTGATGCCTCCAAGCAGGCTAAAGAGGCTCTCCAGAGTGCTGGAGTTGATCCTAGCCCTGTCTTTTCTGTTGTGAAGGTATTCTTTTTGTTTCTTCTGTTTCATTTTGTTTTGAAATTTTTGAATTTTTTTTTTTTTTTTACATTATTTACCTCCTTTGGACATAAGGTCATGATAGAGTAGAATTGGCTGGATATAACAAAGAAGGTATATAATGTTGATGCAATCAGCACAAATTCAAATTCTGACCCCACAATATCAGGAAAGAACAGAAGTTGGGAAAAGAAAAGAAAAGAGGAACCGACTAACTGCTACTACATAGAAGGTATATAATGTTGATGCAGTGAGCACAAATTCAAATTCTGACCCGACAATAAAAGGGAAGAACAGAAGTTGGGAAAAGGAAAGAAAGAGGAACCGACTAACCACTACTACATATTCTTATAAATCATGGATCCTTACATACTTATAATCAACATGGCAATGCCAAGAAAATTGATGTTTTGGTTAGCATATGCATATAAACTATTCCTTACTTGACTCTGAGATAATATCTGTGGTAATTATTGATATATGTTTTCTCAGTAGACCGTTGCAGATGCGGCACAACAGACTACGAAAGTGATAGAAGGGGCTAAGCCCATTGCTTCAGCAACTGTGGAGACCATCACGTCTTCTGATCCTTCAGTTGTTGTTGTGTCGGCTGGAGCATTGTTTCTTGCGTACCTTCTCCTTCCACCGCTCTGGTCACTGTTCTCTTTCACATTTCGTGGTTATAAAGGTATTGGAAACCTTGTTATTGGTTTGATACTTCAGCTTTTGGTACTTCTGACTTGTTTTGCTAGATCATAGTATGAGAAAACAAAGGATAAATTCAATTAGTACCATCAGATACCAGTATTACTTTAATTTTTATTTTTTGAAGTAGGTATTACTTTAATACTTGTAAAGACACTTAATAGTTCTAAGGAAGAGTTTTAAAGAAGCATGATTGAAATAGAAAACCCGGAAAAGCCTGGTATCAAGCCATGTACAAGTACTTCTATACAGGCAAGACCAGGACAGGAATGATATGTTATTATCTGATGCAGACTTTAGAAGCTATGAAAATGATATTACACTATACATGGAGAGAATTTCCTCTGGTCCTTTTTGTGTGGTTTTGAATATGACTTTTTTTAACAGGTCTAATCTTGCAGGATCATGTCAAAATATTGACACTTGATCTTTCATCTTTTGTTAGGGAACTTAACCCCTGCACAAGCTCTTGAAGGAATATCCTCGCAAAATTATCTTCTGATTGACATACGTTCAGAGAAGGATAAGGATAAAGCAGGAGTGCCACAACTGCCAGCTGCTTCGAAGAAAAACATGATTGCAATCCCGTAAGTACTGAACGGACCATTCACATACTTTACTGTCATTAATTTTACAAAATGATGGTCTTACCATTAGAGAAGGTATTTATGTCACAATGGGGATTTACAAAGTGGTTGGGTACAATTGGTTAAATGTGCCAGGTCTTGGTTGTAGATCATTTATTGTTAGCAAGTTCTGCATTTTCAAACAGCTTATTCTGAGACTATGTTTCTATCCTTTTGAAAGAATACAGGTCAAGTTTTCCCCTATATAATTTGAACTCTACAAACTTAAGAGAGATACCCTTGTTTTGCTGGACTTTATGGCCCTTTTTTTCTCTTTATATTTAGATTGGAGGAGCTACCTAGCAAGCTAAAAGGCCTAGTAAGGAGCACGAAGCAAGTGGAGGCTGACATAGTTGCACTGAAGATTTCTTACCTCAAACGGGTCAACAAGGGTTCCAACATCGTTATCATGGACTCGTCAGTTCCTATCATTTTCTTTTATTAAAAGCCCCATAGAAACTACGCATGTCCCATTTCCTCAATCCTGATTTCTACCCTGCTGAATTTGAATGCGCCTCCATTATGAGAGACATATACCCACTACTATTAGCCTAGATAAGTCTGAATTGACTGTTAAAAGTTGTGCCGTAATTATCACAACAACATGGGTATACTCCAATTACTTATCAGAAATGGGTAATTATTTCTCAATTTCACCCTTGTAGCAATCTGAAATTTCCTTGACTTCGTACAGGTACTCTGACATTGCAAAAATTGTTGCTAAGACACTTAATAGTCTAGGTTTCAGCAACTGCTGGGTAATGACAGACGGTTTCTCAGGAAGAAAAGGTTGGCTTCAAAGCCGGCTAGGCATAGACTCATACAACCTATCGCTTGTTGAGATCCTATCTCCTTCTCGTGTAATACCAGCTCGATTTGGTACGACAAGCTCAGCTTCTGATTCTTCACAGAGAAAGCTCCTCCCAGGCCGTTGATAAGTGCTCATTTTCTTTGGTTGGCAATGTTAGCATCACCTGCTTCATTAGTTACTTGCAACTCATTCCTCCACAAATTTGTTCATAAAAAATGCGTATTATAATTTTTTTTTTTGTGGAGTGATGGATGAAGGCTAAAAAAATGTACATTATGATTTGTACCAGTTCAAAATACAAAGAATGTTGTAATGGTGATTTTTTATGTCATTTGGCTTCTGTCTTGATAAACATTCAGAAGATCACTGCACAGATCGATCTTGTACTGTGGTTTTTGAATCTATTTTTTACAGCCATGTTAGGTTGTCACCATGCACCTAAAAGGTAGCATCATCTAGTTGTGCTAGTAGGCTTAGTATACTTGTTCGACAGAGGATACGGGTTTCTTTTTTGGTTTAAGATTTGTTTAACAGAGTATGCAATTTTTATCGTACTGTCTTATTTTGGTGCTATATATCACCTCATTTGTTGAACAGGCAGGTACTCTTTTACTCTGTAGCTATTTTGTACTTTTTGCAAGTCTATATCTGATCTGTTAACCAGTTTACTGTGTTGCAATCAAATTTCAGCTCTAGGATGTTGCTAATTATCGTATTTTTGAATAGTTGTGATGTATTGACAACAGCTTGACCTGACAATATTGACATCTTAGGTGTTAACATAGAGAACTTGAGTAGAAGTAGGGTGTTCTTAAGTTCATCAAGTTTTTTAGTGAACTCAAGTCTAAAACTCATTGAATTGGTTTCAAATGACAAATCCGAACCGTTGAAATCCATCTAAATTATGAGTGATGTATCTACATATGAAAATTTTAAACATTTGAATTAATTTAGTATAAACTATAAAGTCAAGCAATCAACATTAGAAGGTTAATAAATTAATTTTAATACATTCATTTTTTTAATCTTTTTTGACCACTTGGTTCAATGCAAAATTAATCTTCAAAATTAAATTTTTTTAATATAAAGACGCATCACTCATAAGGTAGACGGATTTCAACAGTTCAAATTTGTCATTTGAAACCAATTTGATAGATTTTAGACTTGAGTTCACTTAAGAACACCCTAGTTCTACTCTAGAGAACTTGAGTGTTTTATTTCTTCAATTGGCATGTTTATGCAAATTTGTTGGTACCAAATTTGTTTAATTCAGAGTGAGTGGTTAGCTGTTAGCCTATTAGTAGTTTTTTATTTTCAAATTGGAGTTTGTACATTGTTGCCCTGAATTACTAAATAGAAAAAAATTGTTAATTGCAGCACATCGTTCAAGCCATTGCAATCACATGTGCTGGCCGTTTGTTGAACTATTCCTTGTTGTCTCGGTACCATGACACACTTTACCGGTACCTGAACCAATAAAACACATTTGGAGTTATACTTCAGCTCCTCAATCAACCATTGCCATGATGTCAGCAGTGCAAAGAGTAGTGCATCCTGCCTTCCAGATAGCCCAAGTTGTGCTAATTGTACAAGTTGAAAGGAAAATAAGCTAGATGGGGGCGACCTTTCGGGTTTGGATCCCGTAAAGTAATTCAACTTTTGGGTTTTGGATAGAGACCGTTCGATTTGAATCATTCGCTCGATATTGTCTCAGGATTCAGATTCGCTGCTCGGAATGTGTGCGTTCTACTTCAGATCTCGAGCGACGAATTCAAATCGAACGGTCTCGATCCAAAACCCAAAAATTGAGTTACTTCACTAGATCTGAACTCCGACCTTTCTTGCTTTTTTCTTTTCCAAATTCTTCATTCGGGCCTTTTCATTTGCATTAGACAAAAAAAACTTCAAAAAAATAAAATTTGGCTATGCTATGAAAATTCCACTATAGATCTCTTCATGAGCTTTTCAAATTGGAGTCAAACACTAAAATCAGAGTTTACCGTAAAAAATTATAGCCGTTTAAAGTTTGATTATTTGCAATATTTTGTTAGATTTCTTTGGGTTGCAAATTAATTTATATTGATTACAAAAATGAATTGTCAATGAATTACTATTTTTTGTTAATTTCATTCGACAAACGAAATAATATCCAAAAAAACAAATAATTGAAAGCCATAAAAATAGAATTAACAATAATAATAAAAAAATTAATATTAAATATATAACAATATACATATTACAAATAATATTAACACTATTAACCATATTAATACAAACACAGAAATAAAAATAATTATTTTAGTTAAAACTATTTACTTTACGATTTATTTATATATATTAAACTTAACAAAAATGAAAAAAAGAAAGGAGGAGTAGACTGAAACAAATTTTCAGTCCGGGACTCCGGGGTGTACAAAAATTTGCTTGAGTACATCGACATCCTATTCCCGTGTGGCCTGGCATGTAGCGTTGTGGCAGGGGTGTAACGAATCAAATTTTCGATATCCCCTGGTCTGTACTCTGTATTGAAAATTTGGTTCCATCCTTCATTCACTAGTAATCTGATACTAGAGTTTCGGTAGCTTACTTTCTTTCCTTACAATAGAGATCTGTTTAAACATTCGTGCATGATTAAAAAGGACGATGCAGATCTCATTGTACCGTGCGGTACTCGGAGGATATGATTCCCTCCTCTGACCTTCACCTTCTCCGATAATATACTGCTCAACTTTATTTTTTTCTAATAAAATAAGTTGCTCTGCTTGCCCACTGTTCAGATCTTTGCTAGGTTTCGACGGCAATCAGGGATTCCACAGGTTAGCATTGATCGAAGGTTTCTTCTCTTTACATTTTTTTTCGATTTCATCTTTTCTTGATAGGCCTGATTTGGTGTTTTATTTATTGGAGTTATTTCTCTGTGGAATTCTAAATACTTGTTTCTAACTCAATTGTCGAGTCGAATCTTTGCTTTTCGTAATATCCCAGTGTGATTCAATCATCCGAGCCGAATCAGAGTCCATTTTTTTTAGGTTTTTGAGTCGAATCTTTGCTTATCAGGTCTGAAGCTAAATGTTTTTATACCTGTTTTATTTGGAAATATAGCTAGTGTTCTGGAAACCTTAGTTGAGTTCATCTTTCTCCTCTTATCTATCTCATGGAAAATTGGAACAGAAAGTATCCCATTTCTTAATGCTCCTATGTTTCGTGCTATTTCAATTTGAGAGTAAAAGGATGATATTTGGAGTAATACAGTAAACTTTTCCTTTAACAAGAGGATTTAGTTGTTCTTCCAGTCATTTCTCTTGTCAGTTATATGTTGAGACAGATAATTTATTTGGTTAAAGTTGTACAACTTCTATTACTTATTTACCTTTGTAATTAAGAAACAAGGGTTAGATTTTACAATACATTGCGGATTAATCCTGTTTTGGATGTAATATCTAATCCAGTGAATGTGTTCGAAGAATACTAAAATAGTGAACTGCTGCGATCTACAGAAACGTGTGGCTTATCAAAATTTGGTGTATATTCATACTCACTAATGCATGCTAAATATTTTTATAATACAACATCTGGAGGCAAATTACAGTAGCCGAGGGAATTGGTCAGTTATATTTTTGTAACTTATCTAATACTCGTTTCACACTATCCTTTTACAGGTTTGATATAACTCTCAAGCATGTCAGAGAAAGATTGGTTTCTTCCTCAAGAAATAATTTTCAAAATTTTCTTGTACCTCCCTGGCAGCTCCCTAATAAAATTCCAAACCTTATCCAAGAGCATTCGGTCCCTGATTAGAAGCCGTTACTTTATTGAATCACAACTAAATCATGCCTCTACCTCCACCAAGCCTCCCATAGTCCTCTTGTTTTACTCAAATTATATATCCTT
Organism: Carex rostrata; assembly: GCF_964058835.1. Taxonomy (NCBI): domain Eukaryota; kingdom Viridiplantae; phylum Streptophyta; class Magnoliopsida; order Poales; family Cyperaceae; genus Carex; species Carex rostrata. The sequence continues at coordinate 13,646,025 of NC_135923.1, forward strand.
GGTTGAAACCAAAACATGGACTGTTACAAATAATCTCTCACTAAATCCTTCATACAAGGAACGAAGATTTGGTGGGTCGTGCAATGGTTTAATTTGCCTCTATGATGACTCCAGCAGGGTTGTTTCGGTCATCAACCCGACCACAAGAGAGTATCTGACACCACTGAGGCCATCCAATTTGTTGCAATATGGTTTATTTTCCTACACCATAGGGTTTGTATCTTCATCCAAGGAATACAAGTTAGTATATCTTTGTATGAATGAAGGTGAACCGCATTTAGAGGTGTGCTGTATTGGGGACAAGTCATGGAGACAAGTGGCGATTGGTAATTGCCCTGTTTCACGATTTAACGGAGAGTTGTTTCCCTGTGGAGTCCTCTCTCATGGTGCCTTGTTTTGGCTAGGTTTTGGCTCATATAATAAGGTTTGGCTCATTCGCTTTGATTTAAAGGAAGAAAAGGTTACTTGTATTAATCTCAACATCGAACCATTTGATAGAAAATCAAATGACTTCATGCTAGGAGAGTTGGGAGGCGAGCTTTGTCTGACGATCATGCCTGATTTTGTCTTCCCAAAAGAGAAAGAGATGCATTTGTTGATTTTTGACGGGAAGAGTGATTTTAGTCAAAAAATGAAGCTTATGGTGCCAAGACACTCATATATGATGCCGTTATTTATAAGTGGTGAGAAGATTTTGTTACAGGATCAGTGTTTCGATGCGGGGTTGTATTATTATGACTTGTCAAATTGTAGCTGCGAGAAGGTTTTTGTAGCTGATTATGATTTTTGCTACTCAGCTCATCCTCATATTGATAGCTTGGTTAGTTTTGGAGGAGCAAGGGCACGTTACGTTTTATAGAGGGATAATTTTATTGCATTCCTGCTAAATGATCATAGACCCATTTGAGATTTGGTAAATCCATGTGCTGTTTCCGAATGTACCTGCATTGCTCTTCCTCCCGAGTCACATTGAGCATCTTTTCTAAATACAGTGGAGGATGGGCACATATGATTTCGTGATGTTATGTAGGTTTCTTTAGGGATTATGAAAACGGTGTAAGCCGCGGGTGGATGTTATACTTGAACATTTCTAGGGAATTAATTGAAACTTTCTGATCAATGTAAATAGTATCTATGGAACTTGAACTGATTATATATACTGTCTAGCATTGCTATGTTCATCTGTACTGTATATATTAGCTTTGCATGACTCATCATGAGACAAAAAGAATTATTCTGCATCTGTACTGTCTTTCTTTTTGACATCAGTTGTGAGTTGAGTTAACTTATTGATTTTTTACTTTATTTGGGTGCTCTTTCATATATTCTATCTGTTTCTATTTGAAAATTCCAACACAAGTTTTGGACCATTAGTATCTCTGTCAGATCAGATATAACTGTCTATGAGTCGATTCGCACTGGCACCAGTCGTCCAACGAGTGAAGCCTCGATGAGTTAATTTTATCTGAGCTGGCTGAATAATTTTTTTTTTATTCATAGATATATCCAATTCATTTGTGCATCTATCTTTTTGTTCACCAAATTGTAATTTATTGTATTTGCTACTTCTCAACACAAGGTTAATAATATAATTCGAAATTTGAAACAGAATTGTCATTTAATTGTCACCCTTAACGACGTAACTTATCTGTGATCAGACTTTAAACAGAATTGGCGCACACACTTGAAGAACAAAAAACTAAACGACCCAAGTTCTTTCTGGTTTTATTTTCAGGTCCAAATGCTTCGTTTAGCGTCTGTTTTTCTGGATAACAAAAACCAAAACAGGCTAGTACGAGGTTGGAAACTCGGAATACAAGACTACAAGCTTGCTCGTAAGAGAACTAAGCAGCCAACAACGCAAAAAATATTGAATACATCTGAATATATCAAAACTACACACATTTAAACACCAAATAAATGAGCCATGAGAGCCAAAGAAAGAAGGAACTAATTCAATAACTGAATATGCAAACAATCAATGATGACCATAGAACTGCCTCCTGTACCTGTCGCTTTGGCTATTCTTCATAGCGCAGCACCCGATGGTGTAAACGAGAATAAAGAAAACAATAATGGCCACGTTGAAAATTGCAATTTCCTTCCATTTAGTCTTCAATGTTGCAAGAACACCAGCCTTGCACGAGTTGCAACTGTAGCACAACTTCTCTTGGTTGTTGCTCCATGCCTTGCAATCTGCATCAGTTGACTTGAGCCCGGATCTTGGTGCTTGCCAGTAGGTTACGTTTACGTAATCATAACCACAGTAGGTTGGAGGTTTACAGCAGCCAGACTACAATATCATGAAGATGTAATCAAAATTCATTACTTCATTATACTTTGGGATTTGTAACTTAGGGTTGATACTTGATAGTGATCACAAATCTACAATTAGCAAGACAAGAATTTTAAAGAGGTGAGAATATATATATATTTGCGCTCACTAAATTAAATTGCAACGGTGCTGAGACTTAATTGGTAATTTTGAGCCAAGAAAAGTACAAAGGTGCATTGAGCAAATTAAAAATTGTACAGATGGCAGGTTTACTGTTTACTACAGTTATGATTTGCATTTTTTTTTATAAAGGAGCATTGCATGGGCCTGTATCAACTGAAGGAAAATCGTACCAGTATGAAAAAAAAAAATATTACAGGGATGTTTTATCTTGTGTTGTAGGCAAAAAATAAAAATAAAAAATGAGAGAGAAAAATCTACCTGAATAGGCGAAAGATTCTTCTTGTAGAACTCATTAGCGCTTATCAGCCTCTTTTCAGTGAAACCATGGCAAACTTCTACGCTCTTCAAGCAGCTCTCGATCTTTGACCATGTATTATAATTCCCAACCTGTTTCAGAAGCCAGCTAGAATAATCCCCGAGCCGATACTCCTTATATCCATGACCCGATATCACATCTCCGACCCCCTTATTCGTCACGATAAACACGAAAACCGTTAAAACGACCATTGCCAAGCTTAACATAAACATGGCAAATAGGTAGATCCAAAGAAAGAAGGAGACGCGGCAACAGGAGCCGATAATGCCTAAAATAGAGATGACAAGTAGGAAGATGCCGAGAATTAGCACCGGCCAGTGGAGAAATTTCTGGCAAACCAAATTCGTCTGGAGTGAGAAATAAGCACCGATACCAATGACCACAAAAGAAACTAAGAGGGTGAGAATATTTATTATTGTAATCAAGCCATTGCTTATACGAGCCATTCTTTATGATTTGATTTTTTTTTTTTTAAGGGAAAAGGAAGAGAAAGAGGAGGCAAGAGGTCTTTCTTTGTGTTTTTTCTCCTTTCTTTCTTTTCAACGTGCCTTTTTTTTTGTTTTCTTTATCTAAGGTCATGAAACGAGGGGCTGGATAGTGAAGGTGTGTAAAGAGGTTTGAGGTGGTTTTTCTATTTTTAGGATGAATGCTTGTTAATTTCATGCTATCGTTACACACATTGAGTGTTGAATTGGATTCGTTTTATCTGGAGTTACCAGCTGAACTGTAAACAGCGTTGGGAGGGATTTCATTTCATGTGTATCCAAAATGAGATTCTCCGCTCCGTTTTTCCGTATTTGTACCATAGGCGAATTAGGAACGGATTCGGAGTTTCGGACTGATATTACCCGCTCCGTTTACACCACTAATTTATTTTTCTTTTTTTTTAGGTTAGCGACAAATTGTTGCCAACGATATATTGAATAAGAAAAAGTTATATTTACACAGTTTTGAACTAAGTTAAAGCAACCTTGCACCGCTAATTTCATGGGAATCCAAAATGAATTAAGAAATTCGATCATGCAATCACCATATAATTCAAAGAAAAATTTCTAGTGTACTCATACAAACATTCAAAATAGCCAATTTTCTCATGAAACCACCATAATATCCAATCTACCCATAAATCCTTAACATCCTTTCTTTTATCCCATTCATTTATTTAACCTCTTATTTAACTATTTTAAAAACCAAATTAACAAATATACCCTTCTCTCTTCTCTCTCTCTTTCTCGACTGTATAATAATTAAATATATAATATTAAGATTGTTCATGGAATTCTCACGCTCACAATACTCATATCGCCTTTCATATGTTGATGCATTATTCTTTACCTTCTCTATCAGCTTTATCAACACGAGTGTGGTTTATGCCAAGTGCTTTTTTGTAGCAATTTTCAGCCAATTCAAAAAGGATCAATATGACAAATTACCAAAAAAAAAAAAAAAAAATTGGCATAGTTGGTTAAAAGTACAACACAATAGCTTTTATTTTACATGAATTTAATGAATTAATTACACCAAACCTACACAATTTGACTCCTTCCCTATTTATAACATTATCAGTACTATAGCAACATCAGATACTTTCAAATTATTAGGACCAGCACTACTCGGTAGAATTTTATAAAATGAGATACAAAAGAGGGGTCATTTAAAAAATACAATGATTATAGAAATATCTATCTAATTACTTACTTGGCCTTTTCGGAGATTATCCGAGGCACAATTAACAGCTGATTATTGTAATTTTATTGAAACTTATTACCAGACATGTTGGTGCTTTGTGGCAGCGGGTCTTAATTGTTTCATTTCATGGCTCGTTGAAAATTAAAATTTTTAAGCTGATTGACACAAGTCTTAATAGATTTTGTTTGATTTGAGCATCTAGTAGCCATATGCTGTGGTTATATATGGAGGTGGGCAGCTAAATTAAATAGCTAGCTAGGTTCCGTGTGGTCACACTAAAATCCTTCATAACAGGGATTACACCTGGTCTTTTTTTTTAGCCTCGCAGGAAGCATGGGCCAACCATTTCAAATGTACTTTTTGAATGGCCGGTACAGCAAAGAAGATGGACAGGGGCGTTGGCATGGCCGGTACAACAAAGAAGATGGACAGCTCAGAACCACTCGCGGGATACTCAGGGGCGGATGCAGGATTTCTATCAGAGAGAGGCAGAAATCGAATTCAATAAGACGCGGTCAACTTATTGGGTTGAAGTTGTATGTATTCAGAGAATTGAGATTCAAAGAAATTTACCGTGAGAATTGAGAGCATCAGAGAAATTTGACCTTACGATTCAGAGAGGTTCGCGATTCAAAGAAATTTTCCGTGAGGATTGAGATTCAGAAAAAAAAAAAAAAAAAAAAATTGTTTTCGCGTCAGAGTCTCAGAGACAGAGAGCTTGGCATTTTTTTTTTAATTCAGCGACATTGGGTGTGCTTGATCGTTTTTTTTTTATAATCAGCGACGCGACTTCAATTTTTATAAAATCAGCGATACATGATTTAGGGCTATAAACGAATCGAAACCGAATGAAACTTATTCCAGTTTGAGTTTGATTTAAATTAATTTCGAACTAATTTTGATTTGAATTAATTTTGAATCGATTTTTTTACGAATTTATCTCGAATTTTTTACGAACATTTTTACAACAAGGAAGAGTGATCGTAGTCGTCAAAACCAAGAGGTGAAAGTCGTTTAGAGTTTTAAAACTGAGATCAAGGGTTACGAGTTATAATTTATGGCTAAGCGATCTTATGTTTTAACTTTTAAATCATCAGCGAACATAAGTCATCAGTGGAAATCAACGGTTCACGTTACTTTGAGATTCGAACTATAATAGTTTGTGAACCTATTTCGAACGAACCAGGTCCAGTTTGAATATAGTTTGAATTAATTTTGAACTATTTTGAATCGAATTTTTTATGAACTTTTTTGAATCAAATTACGAACTATGAATTTTTTGTGCAGCCCTACATGAATCCATTGGGGCTGTTCGGCAAGGCTTCCTTAAGCCTCCTTTAGCTTCCTTAGTCGCTTAATCCTGCCGAACACCGATTTCCTAGCACGGATTAAGATTAGCTCTTTTAGCCTCATTTTGCCCGGATCTTAATCCTCTACTTGGGTCTTAAGACACCTCTATCCCTTTCTTTAGCCTCCTTAGCTATCACTCACGGATTAAGACAACCGAACATCGGTTCCTTAAGCTTCCTTGAGACTTAATTCTAATTAGGATTAAGAGATGTTGTCGAAGTCCTATTAGTTTTATTAAATAGCACCAGCGGCTCAGGCACCCAGCGAGTTCAATTTTAGTTGGGCTTGGCCGTAATTTTATTAAATTGTACTGAATACAGATTGGGCTTACTGGATTCAGAAGAGAGCAGAAAAGAAACGAACTGGACTTAGTTTTTCCACTATATTTTCCAAAATTCAAAGGAAAGGCAGTTGCCCCTCACTGGGCCACTGTGGGCTCGCCCCTGGGATACCAATGAAGCCGAGAGTTGGTCTATAATCAGCTTTGTTTTGTTTTGTTTTGTTTTGTTGAAATGAAATGAAATTAAGCAGTTGCATCTGTATAAATTATTATCAATAATCACGTGAAATTATCAGGAGAGGATTTGGGATTTTCATCGGAGTTAAAAAAAAATATTGAATCGGATTTAAATTTATTAACTAATTAAGTACTCAATAAAAAAAATAATGTTTTAATTTTTATTTTTCAATGTTCTGACTTATAATTTCTGATGCTTTAACTTATAGTTCTAATTACCAATTAAAATTCAAAAAAATTATTTTGATTTTAACACTAAATTTAATCCGAAGTACATGCTGGGTCTGCTCCTGATTATTATTATCAATCATATATTGTATCCAATTATCCATTAATAGCCTTATATAAGTTATATATGGCCCCGAACTCCAATTAATTTGCTCGAGAAATTTAGCTCTGGTAAGTGGATACTAATATGTAAAATCAGATATTTTAAAGGGGATGTTAAGAAAGTTCCGCAGGGTGATCAGTTGATTACGGATTAACGGGTAAAACGGTCAATTAACTTCGCATTTTGACTGGCACACCGGGTTTCTTGAATTTAAGGAATCTTTAAGATTCGTTAAGATTCGTGCCAGATTAAAATAAACGGTGAGGATCTCAAGTATCAGGTCAGGTACCTCACCTGACTGCATATGGATTCTGGTTTCTTACCCCAATTGTCACATAAACCCCGCCATCTCTTTCTCCTCCTCCCCTCTTGTTCTTTCCATTTTCACATTTCCTGTACTCTCTCCTCTTTCAGTGCCGCTCGTTTTTCTGCTAGGGTTTCGCATCGGTGACATGGAAGTCGACACGAAGCCAAATCTCCAGGCCAAGGTGAGTACCCCTAGTTTTTCGTCTTTTCTCTTCCCTCCGAACCAGATCTCGAGATCCTTGCTTAAGTCTCATGCACTCTAACAGCTTTAAGCGAAGTAAATGTTCTCACTTTTCTTCGATCTGTTCGGGGTTCACGGTTCTACTATAGCGTTAGTGTGTATGGTTATTAGTGTACTGGTCTACTGGTATGATAGCGAGTTGATATTTTTGTAATTTTTCTTGTAATTATTTCGTGCAATTTGAATTTTTGTAGGCTGAACTGGATGAAGAGAACTCAAGTCAGACAACTGATGACCCGGCAACATTTGTAAGTTCACAGCATTAGTAAAATACCGTGAACTTCCATTCCATTAAATTGCTTGTCTAAATTCTATTTTGTGGTTACGAGTTATGACCTTGCATGTGGTCTCGGCTTTGCATTAATGTTCTTAGGATACTTTAAAATAGGGAATATTTTCTTGTCTACCCCAGCCAACCCAAAAATTCCAATGTACCACTTCAAACCAAAATATCTGGCAACCTGTCCCGCATTACCTTCAGAAGATAACCAAATTACCCTCCATCCCTCTTTCAAGTTAGATACATATACTCTAATTTACGTCCTTTAGTAAGGAAGGAGCGAGCCAGAAAGCAACCCTTTTTCTTATTAGTGGAGGGATTGTTTTGATGTTTATAAAAAGATTATGAGAGATTTGATATTGGATTTCTCAGTTTGCAAGTGTATACAAAGATATTACCAGGGTTAATAGGGCTACAAAAGTTATTATCATTAGTCCGCCAATAATCACCTCCCAGGCTCCCAATGACAGGCTTCATAGTGGTAAGGGTTTCCTAAAATGAGTTGCAAGTTTCAGAAAAATAAGGGAAGTTTGTACCTTGTGGTATAGTTTATGTGTTTTTTCCTGGAAACATTAAAAAAGCATGTGGATTTTAAATTTTTGTTAATGCGCTTCTTTTTTCCTTTTCAGGTAAAGGATCTTCTTTGGAAAATGGCAAGTGTTTTTAAGATTGATCATGCTTTGTTATTCCTATCTGTATATATCACTGATGAAAATAAATAAATGAATTTTCAGAGTTGCAATTTTGAGAAACTGGCTGCTGACCTTCTTTCAAGGAATATCCTTTGAACCATCTCTATTATTGTTATAGCTGTGTTATTTCTCATACTGTGTCTGTCTTTCATTAAAGCATCTGCTACATTTTTTTCTTATACAATCTCAATCACTATAAAGAGAGTAAAAATATATATATATATGCTAGCACTATAGGCACACTACTGGCTTGGCAAACGCGTACAAATTACTGGGCGGGGTCAGTATCCTAATTTTTGGTCCAATAATATATTAAATTTGTTTGTGCTTAACATATTCTAACTAGACAATCTAGGAAAGAAAGTTGATGAGATGGAAAACAGCCTAAATGCCATAAGAGCTGAGGCAGAAACACAAATGCCAGTTAAGCCCGACTCTGACGAGCCCAAACCCGAAAGTGACGGGTCCAAGCCTGAAGCCGACTTTCCCAAGATGGAGGCTGATGTGCCCAGGCCTGATACTGATTTGCCTGAGCCTGAAGCTGAATTGCCCAGGCCTGAAGCTGATTTGCCTGGGCCTGAAGCTGATTTGCCCGGGCCTGAAGCTGATTTGCCCGAGCCTGAAGCTGATTTGCCCGAGCCTGAAGCTGATTTGCCCGGGCCTGAAGCTGATTTGCCCCGGCCTGAAGCCGATGTGCCCGGGCCTGAAGCCGATGTGCCCGGGCCTGACACTGATATGTCTATGCCTGAATCTGATTTGCCCCAGCCCGTCACTGATGTGCCTAAGCCTGAAGCTGATTTGCCCGGGCCCGACACTGATGTGCCTAAGCCTGAATCTGTTTTGCCCGGGCCTGAAACTGATGTGCCTAATGCTGAAGCTGATTTGCACGGGCCTGAAGCTGATGTGCCTAAGCCTGAATCTGACAAAGCTGAGCATGACTGTGATGAACCCATGCATGATTCTGTTGATCCCAAGTCCAACTCTGACGTGCTAATGACCAGCTGTGACATGCTTAGGCCTGAAGCTGATGTGCCTAAACCTGAAGCTGATTTACCCGAGTCAGAAGCTGATGTACCCAGGCCTGACACTGATGTGCCTAAGCCTGAATCCGACAAAGCTGAGCATGACTGTGATGAACCCATGCCTGACTTTGTCGATCCCAAGTCCAACTCTGACTTGCCAATGACCAGCTGTGACGAGCCCCAGGCTGATCCTGCTTCTGCTTGAGGTTCTGTTGACATAGAAGTATCTGATCATTGAATCTCTTTCACAGTTCATATTGATATATTTTGTGGGTTCCTTTGTTTTCAGCCATTGAAACTACTAACCAGTTAAATGGGTGTTGTTTCTTGAGTTCTCTAATTCTAATTACCTGAGTTTTAAGTTTCAATGTTTCAAAGCTTGTTTAGGTTGTATAAAGTAATTGTTAATTGAACTATTCTCTTCAAGAGAAGGCAATTTTTTTTTTCAGTCAATCCTTTCTGGTCCATAAAATCATCATGCAAATGATTTTGCATGTATGCTCATCTTTGTCTTCAAATGTTGGATGGTATCACAATTCGTTATCTGGAGGAAGAGACGTGCTAGGATATTCACAGAGAAACACAAATCAGCGCAGACCCTGGCTGAAGTTTTTACACAATGGCTCTTTAATTTTCTTAGTTGCTTTCATTCTTATTTTAATTTTTCCCATACTAACCCAATCCTTTTGGACCCTCAACTCTCCTTTTTTACTAAGGTTTTCTGAACAAACCTATGTACTGAACTTTTCATTTAGGGCGTGTTTGGATGACAAAATTTTAGTGGGAATCGATGGGATCGAGACGATATTTCAACATTATTTCCCAACAGTGTTTGGAGGTTTATTTTTTTTTTCCATCCGTTCTCGCAGTTTCTTCCCAAACCGTTCCCACTGCAGTGTTAAAAGATGGAAAAAAATAATGAAGTTGGAGTGAAATTTTTTTTTTTCCCACGGCGCGTCGGTCGTTCTGACGTTCTCTCTTCTCTTCTCTCAGTTCTCTCTCTATTTCTCCGTCAGCGATAAGCTATAGCGAAAAAATTAACAACTTTTTAGTCAAGGAAAAGACAAAATTTAGCAACGAAAAGGAAGATGAACTTCTTCAGCGAAGGTAAACACAACAAATTTATCTCACAGTCACTACGCAGTTGAGCCGCCTTGCACGCCTTGTGGCATTTTATTGAACAAATTTCTCAATCTCCCAATGTCAATCAAAATTAGATGCTAATTTTGCTCTCTGCTTTGTGGCATTTCATTGAACATCTTGCATGCCTAGTTGGCATTTTATCATTTATTTGTGTCCTAGATAACATTGTGGTGTTTATTGTAAATAAAAAATTTCATGTCACCTCTGAAAAATGTGAAAAGTACCGCAATTAGCTCTCAAAACGAGAAATAACATCATACATACCAGTACTAGATATATAGATGCATGTATACAATTACCCTGCATCTACCAGTACTTGTAAATTGATAAATTGACCTCCTTATATAAAAAAAGTTGATCGGCACAAATTGGCAAAGGTTTACTTAAGGATACAATTATGTTATATTTCACCATTGTGTTTTATTGTATTGGAGTAAAAGGTTAATTTGTTGATTACTAGTTTATTTTTTTTAAAAGAGAATGTACTGATATGGTACCAGACTACCAGTACACTTCGAGCTGATTTTGGTCCCACCTTTTGAAACTTGAGAGGCACTGTTCCAGTGGTGCACGACTTAGATAATAAGGGATGGAAATTCTATCTTTTTGGTTGTGTAATGTGTAGCACTTGCCCGATTGAGTCGGTGTTACATTTAGTCTTTCTATGTTCATATGCAGTTCATGTATGGTGGCTGGTCTCGTATAAGCTGGGTTCAAATCTTTAAACCTGCTGGTAGTGGGAAGCAGGAGTGGTACAACTCTCTTGCGGCATATAAAGCCTGCTGCAGGGGAAAGGACACAACCTGGATCAGGTGGTTTGTGGGTGTAAGCTGGTTCATTTGGAAGGAGAGGAACGGAAGTATCTTTCAAGGGGGCAATGAGACAACCACATATCCTTGCTGAGAAGATTCTAATGGAGGGGTATTTGTGGGCAGTGCACTGTTAAAATTGAAAGATACTAGTTGTACCAGTTGCTGGTACATACTGGTTTTCTTGTTGCTTTTTATTTTTTTTGAATCATGCTATGAGTTTATGATAGAGTCAGTTTGGCTTAGCATTTGATGGGGTAAAGTAGAGATGTCAGATGGAACATAGTCATGTAATGATGCTGGGATGTTCCTTTAACTGGAGTTGTAACTATTCTATTTTTCGGTATTAATATATATCTGACAGCATCTGCCACGATTTTTCAAAAAAAAAAAAAAGAGAATTACAATTCAATTTCTCATCTCTGTCTATTTTGTCATAATTGTTAATCAGATTTACTATTAAAAATGTTAAATAAGACGAAGAGTTAAAGAATTAATTGAGTGTTCGTTTGTATCATGGGATTAATTGTGAGAAATCTTTATTTATTTGATTGTTTTAGTTTAGTTTAGTTATAGATGATTTTTTATTTAATTATTTTTTGTGAATAGTATAGCGTTATGTTATGTTATGTATTGATTTTAATCAAATTATGTTAAAGTTAGCTTAATATAAAAAGTAATTAAATATAAAATTACAATGAAAAAAAAATGTCGTGCCACCATCTATTTATTTAGACCAATAATATACTGTAAATTTAATATTTTAATGGGTTGTAAACTGTAACATTTGATAAACATATTTTTAAAAAAAAATTATATTAATGAAATTAAATAAAATTGATTAAATAATAATATTAAAAAGTTGGACCATTTCTAATAAAAAAATATTACTAGAATGGTACAAACAAAATAATCCAAGAATAATAATTAATAATTGGTGGTCTAAAATATAATACAAAGCGTATCTAAATTATAATAATAATAATTTAATAATTACCTAACCAATTTGTCAATTATCAACTAAATTTATTGTCAACGTCACTTATCTCTTGATTTACTGTAATTGGTGGTCTAAAATAAAATAAAAGAAGTTGCATAATCTAACTAACATGTGTATCAATTTTATTGACTAGTCTTGGTTGATGTACACCATTAATTGCTTTAGAAATGGGGGACCCATTACACATGAGATCTAAGTGTTAATAAGTGACACCTAAAAAAAACACTAGGTCCGGATCTGAACAAATCATTAGTCCCACAATACATAGTGAGCAAAGAAAAGTCTCTCTATATATATACTTCTTTAATGATATGCAATGTGAAGTTTAGTGAAGAGAGATAAGGGAGGAGACAGCTCCACGTGGATAGAGAGGAGAGGAGAGGAGAGGAGAGAGAAGAATGGGAAAAAAATTATTCAGTCGGAGATCATTTTATTTTTCCCATAAATTTACACGGGAGTGGGAACTTTTTGGGGAAAAAGGTGGGAAGCAGCTGGGAGAAAACAGGGCCTCCGAACGGGCTCGGGAAAAAAAGTTGAGAATTAATTGAAAATCCCATCTGTTTCCATTCAAATCCTGCGTGCCGAACAGAGCCTAAGAGTATGAGTTCCTGCAAATTAAAAAGTGGGTTCCTGAACATGTAAAATCTCATCCCACACAATCCCACGACATCTAAACAGACCGTTAGGGCGTGTTCGGATGTCACGGGATTACAGAATGGGAATAGGAATGGGAATGGGAATTCACTTTTGAAAAAGTGGGAACCCACGGGTACGGAATGCACGGGATTAATTATGGGAATATGAAAAAATGAGTGTTCGTTTGTATCATGGGATTAATTGTGGGAAATCTTTATTTATTTTAAAATATGTATATTTATTTGATTGTTTTAGTTTAATTTAGTTATAAATGATTTTTTATTTAATTATTTTTTGTGAATAGTATAGCGTTATGTTATGTTATGTATTGATTTTAATCAATTATGTTAAAGTTAGCTTAATATATAAAGTAATTAAATATAAAATTACATTGAAAAAAAAATGCCGTGCCACCATCTATTTATTTAGACCAATAATATACTGTAAATTTAATATTTTAATGGGTTGTAAATTGTAACATTTGATAAACATATTTTTAAAAAAAATTATATTAATGAAATTAAATAAAATTGATTAAATAATAATATTAAAAAGTTTGATCATTTCTAATAAAAAAATGTTACTAGAATGGTACAAACAAAATAATCCAAAAATAATAATTAATAATAATAATTTAATAATTACCTAACCAATTTGTCAATTATCAAATAAATTTATTGTCAACGTCACTTATCTCTTGATTTACTGTAATTGATGGTCTAAAATAAAATAAAAGAAGTTGCATAATCTATCTAACATGTGTATCAATTTTATTGACTAGTCTTGGTTGATGTACACCATTAATTGCTTTAGAAATGGGGGGCCCATTACACATGAGATCCAAGTGTTAATAAGTGACACCTAAAAAAAAAGAACCCACGGGTCCGGATCTGAACAAATAATTAGTCCCACAATACATAGTGAGCAAAGAAAAGTCTCTATATATATGTACTTCTTTAATAATGCTCGTTGTTAAGTTTAGTGAAGAGAGATAAGGGATGAGACAGCTCCACGTGGATAGAGAGGAGAGAGAAGAATGGGAAAAAAATCATTCAGTCGGAGCTCATTTTATTTTTCCCATAAATTTACATGGGAGTAGGAACTTTTCGGGGAAAATGGTGGGAAACAGCTGGGAGAAAACAGGGCCTCCGAACGGGCTCGGGAAAAAAGTTGGGAATTCATCAAAAATCCCATCTATTCCCATTCAAACCTTGCGTGCCGAACAGGGCCTTAATGTATACGGATAAAGGCTAGACCTTCATTCCTTGCAAAAAATAAATGTCGGAGGGTGACACAGTTTGTGACTAGAGCATAAATATTGAAGTTAATCTGACGTATTGAAGAGTATTTGATCAATATAGTGGTGGAGAACAGCAAAAAAGTATGGCACAAAATAGGAATGCCAATCCATTTAGGTTCAAATTCTCTTGTGAATTTATTAATTAGAAAAAAAATTTCAAGCAAAGAACATTAATACTCAGTAAGCGACATACTTGAAATTCCAGTTCTGATACTGAACACCTGAAAATTTTCTATCAAGGGAAAGTTTTCCCACTAGACTAAAACATGACAAAGAACTATTTGTTTTGATATTACCAAACCCACAAAAGATACAAAAATCACATTAAAAACAATACGCACTGATAAAAACTAACGTTTGAGAACCAAACCAAACAGAGATTTAAATTAAGCCTAAATCCGTAGAACTGGATGATATATTGGGCTAATGTGATGGTCAGCACTAACCAAAAGTAAGACCTATAAAAGGTAAAAACAGAAGCAAAGCATTTTGCCTCAACAAATCCTCCCCGTATTAGTGTGCACAATGATGGGATAATTATGTTTTAGACCTATCCAAGATCCCAAGTCTTTCAATAACATCACTTCCTGATTTTTCTTTTTCTTTCTTTTCTTCCACTCAATTAAAAAAATTGAATCAATATTGTCAAGCTAATAGGGGTGAAAACGAAGCTGGATTATCCGGATTCGGATAATTATCGGATATTCATAGAAGATTCGGATTCGGATACGGAGTCCTAAACAGAGCAAATATCCGAACTATCTGATATTTGTTATAGGTGAAATTTGAACCCATGTACTCCCATCTCAAGATCTTTGAACTAAACTTCAAACCACTAAACCACAACATATTTTGTTACCATTCCTTTATTTGATATATATATTATATGATAGATTATCTCCTACCTCTTATAAATTCATTAATATTTACATTTAATTTTTTATTTAATATTTATATCTTAGAAGTTCATATATTTTAATTATCCGACCATTATTCATTTTATATCCGTATCCGTGAACTATCTATTTTGTATCCGTATCCGTTTAAGACGGATTTAATTTTGAATTTTGATATCCGTTTACTATACAAATACGCAGATATGGTATCAGCATTATCCGCTCCGTTTTCACCCGTACAAGCCAAACACATTGTTTTTTCCTCCTGAAAAAAACTAAAAAAATAAAATAAATTGTTACCAAACGCGGTCCAAAGTTTTCGACATCTATTGTTCCACTCGGAAACCTACTCCAGGAAAAATAATTGCATTCCCCATAATAATGCAGTTCAAGAAAACTTTTTCTATCAAAATTACTGCACACTAATTCATCTACACTTTTTGAATAAACCAATTCAATATTGCAAATAAGAAAACATATGAAACACTGAGAACATCTAGCAGTTTCAAAGGCTCTCCACATCAAGATCTCAAAACTCTAGCAACAGAAGCCCTCTGTGAATCGGTTAAACCCTGCAATGATGGTATAAAAAAACAAAGCACATTGCTAAGCATGACAAATTGACAGTAAAGGCTAGAAAAATCTGCAAATATTGCTAGTATACATCCCTGTTTGCGAGATATAAGGGCTAATAAGAAAGGTAAAAAATTGAAAAACAGAATAGTCCTCCAGCCTTTTATACACAGACACTACTTAATTGAGAAATTCAAGATTAAGACTCACTATTGATTACTTTGTAATTTGACCTAGTTGAATCAGAATTCAAATATGTAGTTAACTAAGAAATGGTAAGAACATTATTATTGCATATTGAGTCCTTCCATGCATGCAGTCACTAGTATAACAATTTGAATCAATTTTTTGACATGTGGGCGGTTAATATTTTTACTGATTTCAGTCCGACTAGATGCCAAATTTAGTCGTGGTCTTTAGACCAAATCATTTGGAGGGGCACAACCTTCTCATTGGCACATAACACATAATACAAAATCATTGGAGATGTTCTCTTTAACTTTCCACAAGTTTAGGAATATGGAATGCTATTTTTCTAATAATATAAATCTTATTTGTTAACAGTATTACCTGGAACAAATAATCAAAAAGGGATCTATCGCTTTCTGATATACTCTTAAAGAAATTCCCTAGATACTCGGCCAACTTTATCTGCCAAAAGAACCAACGATTAATTGCAATTCACATCTTATGTTTACAATAGTCAACACCTTTTGTCAATAAGAACACTATTTTCTGACAAACCTCACTGAGTGGGTCATCTTTAGTCAGATCATCATCATAGCCATCATCCTCATCATCCTAGGCAAGTCGAGAAAAGGATTTATTCAATTATACAATTAAAGCATCTAATAGCCGTAGCAAATACTAAAAGAAAGAAGTAGAAAAATAAAAAACAAGAAATACCAAAAAAAGATAAAAGGACAAGAACTCCGTATTAGAAGTTTGACTAAAACCAACCTCATCAAGCACTTTAGCCATGGCATCTAAGTGTTGAACTGATGGATTAACACTTGATGGCACCATTGACGCATACATAATCTCATCCCCAGCGCCGGAGATCTCCAAGTCACTGTCCTGCTAATTGAAAAACAAACCAGTAAAGTAAAAAATATATACAAGATAAAAGCATTTACAAAACAAGCCAAAAAGCAACTACTGCTAAAGCAGACACCTCATCATCATTATCCATTGCTTGTTCAAATATCTCAGACAAAGCATCAGCTAATAGTGAAAATATCTGCAAGAAGCAAGAAACACCAAATGCTATTAAGGAGACAGGTACTGTTTTAAAAGATGATAATAGCAAATACTAGGAAAGCTGATGGAACTATAACAACATAGTACGGCAATACCTTTGTTGGAAGAGGAACCACAGTCCATTGGTCAGGAGCCAACTTGGCTTTTGAGCGTGTTGTAATACCTCCAGGATTCTGTAGTTTCCATAATTAATCAAGACAACAGAAAACAAGTAAAACGAAAAGGAGGTATATTTCTTATGTCATCTTTGAGCCAGCCACATTTAGTCTTTGTTAAACTCCAAATTGTGCAAGGAGCACACAACTATTATTTTATTTTATTTTATTTCTTTTTTATTCGGCTTAGGAGTTTGACTGGATTTGCAAGACCAAAAGGCCTTGAGCAATGTAACAGCATTACGAGTAGAAATGATAGTGTCACATTTATTTGGTATGCTAAACAGATAATTAAAACAACTGTTTGCCAAACAGATAATTAGTTATAGAACCATCATTGTGTTTAATACCTTGATGAGATGCCCCTGGACTTGCAACTTTGATAACTCCGCATTGTGAATAGAAAAAAGAAGGGCCAATGCAGTTGTTGTCACCTTTATTTGGTATGCTCCCTGAATCTCACCTACACTTTGACATGAACATCAATTTAATACAGAAAGAATATTACAAAAATAAGTTTAGCATTCTTCTGCAATTTGCCCGGAATGTTTTAGTATAATGACAGAAGAATGCAAGAAATTAACCTTGTAACCTAGTCCATTCAGACATCACAAAAGCAAGAGCGTTCTCATAACCAGTAGCAGGCATACTTGACAATAGGTTAATAAACTGATTAGTATTTGGAGCACTAAGATGTACCTAAGAGCACAACACCAAAGACAGATCAGTAAGTCTTCCAGCTTATAACAGATAGTTTATGATATAGGGAAATATAATACCCAACATTTTATGTATTTGATCTATATTACAGGTTAAGGTGGTGTTTGGTTGAGCCTAAAATTTAGGAGGCCTAAATTGTTATTCCAACTTTAGGTCAGTCTAAGTTATTTTATGTTTAGTTGAGGTCTAAAGTTAAGTCATGGCTTAAAGCTATTCCTTTTTTGGTTGAATTTTGTAGCTCAGGTCATGGCTCGAGTTAATTTTAAATTTTTTGGTCTCATTTGCATGCAATTCTGATCAGAACAAATTTAAAATAGGTATCTCAATTAAAAATAACATTACATATTAAGAAAAAAAACACCCTAATAAAACATTTGAAAGTATTAGCACATAATTTAGAAATAAATGGACAATCAAATTGAAATTACTAAATTGCAACTCAACTTTTTTATAGCTCAATCAAGACCTTATTAGCTTAACAAAAACTTGTCCTCTTTATTTTAGTTCATTTGACCATATGCAGCAACAGGAGAGTTATTAAAGTTAAAGGATAAAATTGTCAATATTTAATAGACCGTACCTTTTATCATACCTAATGATTGGTTCCTTTTATCAGAATCTGAAAGTATATGGTTTTGGGAAAGATAGTGAATATAACATGGTATTTGAGGGGCATACAACCATTCATTTTTTTTAATCTTTCTTGGCGATAAACCTAGACTAAGGCTTGATCTCAAGAATGAAACATCAACTTAAAACTAAACTGAAAAGAAAAGAAATGTGTTTAAATATGTAGCAAACTCACAAGTCTGGCAAGGATAAGAATCAAAGAACACTTCAACCCCTCTATTTCTGAAGACTGCAATCGTCTGACTATGGCAGCAACAAAATCTCTCAAGTGGGGAGACATTTGCGAAGGTAGATGTAAGATGAGTTGCAGGATATAATTTCCCACGTATAAAGACACAGAGCTCTGGAGCTCTGGATCTAGAAGCCTACGTGAAAAAAACAAGGTGGAGAACATAAAAAATATTTTTTTCGATTATTTATTATTGTGTTCTTCTGCTAATAAATTCTCAATCTGGTAATTTGAGAGCTTACTTGCTGCTTAACATCAAATATGGACACATAGCCGAAGGAACAAAGTCACCCTACCTTGAAGCGGCTTCTAGAAGTCTTTTCATGATGTATCCAGCATCGCCACCCCAAGTAAGTATTTCTTGCCTCCCCAAAGACACAAAGACAGCCAGGCATTCTGTCGCATTCTATATTGAGATAAGTTTGTCATTATAAGCCTTGTTTTCAAGTTATAATACAGAATGTAATTTATTGTATTTAGTATTGTCATATGCCATAAACTCGAGGAAATGCATGAGACCAACTATTTCAGACCCATGCTTGGGTACTGTTGGTCATGACCAAGGATTACAATTCCATATCATAAAGGTAATTAGTTGTAGAGTTACTTTAACATACAGTTTATTGGGGTATCAGTGAGCTTTTTGAAACTTTTGGCAAGTGAGCCCAGTAAAAGCTCTGTCCGTGAGCTCAATTAAGAATAAAAAGGCCAAGAAAAATTATCAAATGATAGAACAAAAAGCATCAAATCGGAATAACTACTAAGAGATCCTCACTTGCATCTCTGCATGATCTTCACTTTCCAAAATGAGCTGAACCGTCGGATCAAAGCATTTGTCAAAAACTGCCCGCACTATTTCAATTGGGGCATTCTGAATTTTACAAGTAAACATTAACATATCAAAGTGCTTAGTAGGTAAATAAAGAAGGGTAAAAAGGACAATAAAAAGATATAACAATCGAACCTTAAGTAGCATGGTTACAAGGTCAAGTGAGCCACCGACCAAACCCTCTCTTTGGTACCTAGGCTGTCTCATTCAACATAAATGGATGAGCAATGATAAAAGAATGCTGAAATTTAAGAAATGAGTAATAGGTAGAAAGTTTATTATTGTACTTCATCAATTTACTAAAAACATGCCTTTTGTAAAATTGGCACAATGGTTGGTAGAATCCGAGAAACCAGCGGTTGGATACAACCAGGAGCATTCTTGATTGCCTGAAAGCTGAACTTTTGTCAAGTAAAATAAACTAAAGAATTTAGTTTTCTGTTTATCAAAACTAATGTTATTGCTGGTTCTAGTTTATTACAAATTAGCAAGGAACAAGGAACAACGATTTATGAGAATCACAAAACAAACCCAACTCAGCTTGCACACCAATAAAATAATAGAAGAAGTCAAGAATGATTGCTTGGGCCTTGATTTCACAATACTTAATGCAATTATGCACAGTGTGTTGCTTCTAGATCCAAAATGTAATTACTGCTTTGGATTCTTACCCGCAGTCCTTAATTATTTTTAGTGGAAGCTTTGCCATGATTGCATAATAAAAGAAAAGATAAAAGTGGAGCTAAGAAACGAATTTGTGCAAAAGTTTGTCTATTGGTCACTCTTAGAGTCAAAACGATCCTATCTGGTTATTCGAGTATATCTTGAAATGAAGAAAAAGTTCAATAACAGGGTTATAATTAAAAGTGATCTTCAATAGAAACACTGCATTCTGTCAATTTAAAACGTCATGAAAATCCAAAGCTTTCCTTAAAAACAAAACATGTTTTATAGAAAAGAACCATCAAGCTAACCTCCAAAACATCAACTGCATCAATGCTAATGAAAGGATCAGATATATGCTGAGCCCAAACATTTAGGATGATAGGAGAAAGAACTGATTCAACCAATGCAAACTGTTCACCGGCTACATGCACAAAAGGAGATGAAAAGATAAAATGGTATTAATTAACTTAAACATGGTAAAATATAAGAATTTAAAAATAGGGTCAGGATGCCAAAAATGTAAGGATCAAAGCTAATTGCAATAGTCAAATTTAGCGTGCCATTTTTCTGCCTTCTATATTTTGTAGAAAACAATATAAAACATTTGCATTTTTTTTTTTGCCCACACATTACTTGTGAAGAAAATCACATTCAAGGTTTAGATATGTCACTTAAAATTTTGAGTTTGGATCGTTCAAAAAAAAAATGTAGCCATCTATTGCACCAAATGTCGTTTCCCCAGAAGCCTCCTCTGTTACAAATCCCACCTTATATTAAAAAAAAAGTTCCCCCAATGTTCATTCCAAATTTCTGTAGTCCATGTGACACACAAATTGACCCTTTCAAAGGCCATTTTTGACATTTTTTAGGTCTCAAGACTATAGAAGCGATTTCACCTTTCTATAAATGAAAACAAAAGCAATAATAGAACAACATATTAAGATGGAAAAAATACCAGCTTTAATGGCTGCTTGAAGGGTTTCTAATACAAGATGCAGCGTATCTTCAGACGCCTGTTGCCAACATTATTTTCATTTTCTTCATTTTTCAATTCAGAGAATGTATATTACTAATCCAGAAAGGTAATATAGAGTCTGATTGAGGTTTTGCCAAAGCATTTCAGTGCAAATTAAACCATACTGCCCTATGATTCAACCCCCTGTCCAGCTGTTTTTCAGATTTGGTTAACGATTACTTAAAAAACCAAGTGGACAGATAATAACCAAGACACACCCAGAAATAAAACACTTACAATTAAGGCCCAAAGAAGATACCTTTGTCAGGAGATCAGTAAGAGAGGACAATAAGCTCATTATATTTGGTAATATTGCCTCCTGTTTAGACTCTGGCAAGACTTGCGACAATGCCCGACAAGCTCCAACTTTAACTGGTGGAGGTCTGTCAATTCATTTTTACCCCTTTCAGTTCAGATCATTCCATCTTATTTTATTTTTATGAACAGCAAAGGAGATTCCAGAAACTTTTTTAGAAGAAAATCGTGATCAGCATTGATGTAAGCAAGAGTCATTTTGATGAGGTATCTATGTTAAATAATCACTCAGTCATGAAGGTTGACCAAGTGTTTGTAGGATCTTAGGAGGAGAAGATGAATTCAAACATAGCTGAAACAATATTGCTTCATTTATCTGCTCTGCTATTTTGCTTCAAAACAATTATTTATTAAAAAAAAGATCAAAGATTTAATTATGATCAGAAAAGAAATTGTGTCATTGTACATCATTATCATGCATACATGTTGGAAAAGTTCAATCCAAAAGAATTGTGCTTCACTACTTCATATTGATAGTGTGTTTGTTATGCAATTTCAATAGATTTTGCAATTCAAAAGAGTCTTTAGATACCAATAAGAAATAAAAAATGAAGGTTTGTTTCTAACAAAAGTAGGACAAAATATTAAAAAAATGCAATTACGTGGGGGCAAAAATAGGTAGAGGTGATACATTAAGGGCAGTCTATGAAATGTAATAACAACAAATAATATAAAAATGATGCTGTACATACACATCTAAAGTTATTGCTTGGGCAGCTCTATAGAGAAATAGTTCGCAGGTGCTCTTGCTTATCTGGTCAAAAGAATATAATAATGACCAAAACTAGTCAGTAATCAGATAGAAACAACAAACAGCTAAGAAAATTCAGATATGGCCAGCATCCAACCAAAATCAACTATGGAAACAAATTGTTAATGAAGTTAATTAGGCAGTTACCACTGAATGGAATTTGGCAACCATGGCAAATGCACGTGCATGTAGAAAGGGATGCATGTCAACCCCTGTAAGCCCAAAAGACATTAGAAGATGAACTAATGCATAATGACTTAAAATATAAGGAGGTGCAGGTGTACCAGCTCCAGCGCTTTCAGTTACCATTCGCTCAATCAGCTCCCCCAAGTTGTAATTTGTTGGCTCTGAATCCTGAACAAAATCACACTAAAAATAATGAGAACTGATAGCATTTAAATGAAAAGATATCAGAGAGCGAGACACAGAGAAAGAACGAGGGAGGACCTGTGCTTCAAGTAGTTCATCAGAAATAGAAGAAAGTGCAAAAAGAGATGCTTCTTGCAACTGCCATAAAAGTTGAAAAGAACCTACTTGTTAATTGTTAGAAAATAATGTTACAACGAGTGTCTCATGTCAAGGATGTTTCAAATGCCCTAAATAAACCAACTGGTTTGTGTTTACGGGAATACTAGCTGATACTTATCCTTGCTATAAAGCACCATACAGCCATAGTTTATAGCAAATTTGCATAATGGAATTAGGGAAACTCACTTTCCACCAATCAGAATGGCCTGAGACTTTTGCTTTACAAGACTCATGAAACCGTGCTTGAGAAGCCTCCAAAATTGAATCAATGCCTTCTTGACCATAAGTATTTATGATCTCTTCCAGCAAAAGTATACCTTAGTGTATTGAAGAAAAAAAATTCAAATTAATGAACCATATAATTAAAAGAGGCCAAAATATATAAATAAGTACCCATTTCAAAGACCATAGAACAAAATAGCATATGTAAAAAGGTAATCTTCTAATTCTGAGATAGACAAAATTCTGAGATAAACAAATCAACATCTCAAAAGATGTCATAGGAGTTGTAGGTTCTGTGTATAATTAATATCCCAAAACATAACTAGGTATAAATTAAATGCAAGTAGTACTGTGCATTGTTATGCATTTACCACTTACCAGAGACCCGACAACTATAGGTAGCATCATTTTCATCTGCCACATAATGATTAGCATCAAGAGACCAAGAGTGCTCCTACAACATGTCAGACCAGTGGAGAAGTTTCAGAGGGATTATAAGCATGACAAATTCTTTAGTGAAGTCACCAAATATGACAAATTATATTACTATGATTAAATTCCAGATATTTAGCATCTCTCAATTTTTTTTCCAGGAATCTTAGTTTTCAAGGCCATAAAAGCTAAAACAAAGAAAAATTGCAACTGCCATCAACTGGTAAGTTTATAACCTGTGTTTATTAGATTAGACAAGCCAATTGGACTGCAAAAAAACTGACTCACAGGCTTTTCCAGTTTATCTGCTAAAAAGACCATGTAACTGAACCGGTCAAAACCAGGTTAAATGACCGGCTTTTACTAAAAACCCAATGACCCAAACATTAGGAAATCTTGGTTTTCTAGTAGATTTAATTTAATTCTTAGATTTTAATCTTTCTCTTCCAGATCTCTAATTTATTTCAAAAAAAATTAGTTCCGGTCTCTAGTAAGAATGAAAATGATCCAAAATGTACAATTGTCGGAGGGAGAATTATGTGATTTTTAACAACCCAAAATCTTATGTACAGGAAGTCAGGAACGCTAAAGTCTAAAGTCTGGTATCAAACAATATTTTACTAACAATTAGATCCCATGGCATTCATTCAATACATACATGTGAACTCCCACAGATAGTATGCAGCAGCATGATTATTTTATATATGGTTTTAATATTCATAAATATATAACTTTTTAGACAATCAGCAGTCAAGCCAGTTGGCTCACCGGTCTGACCAATGAATTGTTGAACTAAAGCTTGATTATGTCAATGTACTGTTTGATTCTAAAAATATTGCTGTAAAGCATAAAGTGATGAAAACGTAATATTGACATCAGGAAGTGGTCCTTGGTACCGAGTATTACTTAGTGAATGGAAGAGAAGAGGAAAAGACAAAGAAGCGCACACAAAATGAAATACCTGTTCTTCGGTCATTTGCTGAAAACCCACTGTATAGTACACTAGTTCCTTGATGCTGCCTCGAATAGCCTGCATATAATATCTTTTTAATTCCAAACTATTGTACGCCATAAACATAATGTCAAACATTACAAAAAATTGTACCTTAGCCAATCGTGAGTTGTAAACTATGGTTATCAAAAGTTCAAACAGCTGCAATGAATGAAGACCATTACAGACTTGTTACAAGGTTGTGCGACCAAAATAAATTGTTTGAAGAACTGAAAGTGTTACCTGAAATTTTAATCCGGCCAGTTATTCTAAAAGCTTGAGCTGACTTAACACTAAAAGGGGTTATTGTTTTGTTATTGGACATCATTAACATGGAAATGTATTACCTGAATGATAAAGGCCTCAAAACTTTGTTCAGCACCATCAGTGTCATACCTACCCGAATGGGAATCCTCTGTTCCCTGTACGCACGACAACTGGTAGATTTTGAATGAAGAAATAAAGGTTTGCCATAGAGGTGCCAATATACCTAAATTTAAAAACAATAAAAAGGAACAACTCTTTTAGATATGAAACAAGAGAATCAAATATTTCATTAAAGATTCAATATAATTTTGGCAAAGTTCAGTATGAACTAGGTATGATGCCATTCAGTTACTGGCTCCACCATTGTTTTGGACTCTTTTGTTTACTTTAATCATATTCTTGGTTTTTCCTAGGTTTGCCTGGTGTTAACAACTAGGTCAAACATTTGAGGTTTTTTGGTTCAATTGAAGGTTAACGGTTAACACAGGTGGTAAAGTAATTACACAATTGGGTCTCAACAGCAAGATTGAGGGTTCTTAGAAGCTTTATTCCAGGTTATATTGGTGCTTATTGAGGAAACAATACCATCTCAGTCAATGTACCACTACGTTCAATTACTCCAGCCAAAATTTTAGTGTATCAATTAATGTTACAACTCTCACTCTTTTTTAAATTATAGTAACATACCTGAGAAAGGTCCATCCAATACAGTAGGAAAACTCTGAACAATCTGAAGCAAACATTTCAACACCTAAAGAGAAAGAAAAGCACAGCAACAGTTGTAATAGTGATTGTTTTTAAGGTGTAAATGTTATAATTAAGAGTTGATCTCAATTGGTGAACATACCTCCATTCTAAGGCTCCAGTCATCAGGATCTTCTGATTGCACAGGAGATTGCAATATAATTGAAAACTGCTCCATCAAGGGAGTAAGGATCGACTTTACCATATTAATAGCTTCTTTCTGCACCAATGATCCGGTTCAAATAGTTATTTAGATAAGAAGTTAAGCAAAACACACTATAAAACTGTAGCTAATTATATCAACTTGCATTATTGAGACTAATCATGCTCCCTGAATCAATCTTTGCTTTATTTATCAACATTATTTTATTATTCTAGTGTTCTATTTTCTTTCTGAAGATGATGTTAAAGCCTCAACAAATGCAGACAACTTCATTTGAAGTTTCAAAGAAGAAATGCAACAGAATATGCTGGAACCAGGTATACGGTTATGAAGCTACAGCTAATTACTCTTTGTTCTGGACCTGACCATTATAGAATGGTAATCCTTGGTTATATATTACTATTGCCTTCTGAAATAAAATAGAAGAGCCAAAGTCCATAAATACATATCCAATGAGGGGGGAGAACATCAGATAAAAATAATATCTACCTACCTGATAAACACCGCTCATAGAACCCAGGACAGAGATGCAAGCATGAACAATGGAAACAGCCTTTGCACGTAATATTTTCTCATACATCTGAAAAACAAACAAAAAATCAAATTCCAAGACAATAAGGTAAGTCATGTTCAATGTCCTTTCTTTTACATTAATCGGCTTGAACTTTGAACTCACTTCTGGTGATGATATTATTTTGTGCATAGATGGAAACAGCTCTGGCATCAATTTTGGAACAGACACATCATCCAGATCACCTGACAGAAGGGCCAGGCATCTCAAGGCTCCTCGAACTGACACAGACACAGAGAGAGAGAGAGAGAGTAGGGGACAGTGAGAGTGACAGTATAAAGGATATCAATGAGTTCAATAAAAGTCTCAATGTTACTACATGACCAAGTACTTGCTACTGTATTAGTCAAATATTTCAAAACTTGAGCAGTACCTATCCTTGCATAGCTGTTAGTCCAGTACGGTACAGTTTGATTTATGGTTCTTTGTGGTGCTATTTGGCCATATAGAGACCACAAATTGAGCCTTGATAAGAGATTAAACAATGAGTTAACCATCAATAGGAACCGTTAACATGCAATGGGCAATAGGTATTTAAGCTGGCAAACACCTGTACCAGACCATTAAAACAGTATCCATGTTAAAGATGCTTGGTATCGGTGCATGCATTAGTAACCTTTTTGAAGATTCTGTTTGTTTTACCTCCATTTTGATTGCTTTGATCATTAATTAGCTTTAAGAGAAACGGAATCAACTCAGGCCACTCTTCTAGCCAATCATACTGGCCAATGGCAGCCATTGCCATGCCGACAGCTGTGCGAATCTTGCCATGAGAGTCATCTAAAGATAGCATCAGAAGTTGCCGAATCACACCCTGACGACAAAAAGAAAAAATTAGACATGGGATCAGAAAATATCCAATCATGAAATCGTAACATGCATAACTACAAAATTGAGATCCGATGGCAATTTCAATTAGATAAAGCATATAACTGTGCAGAGAGGAAAAACAAAATCAAATTATGATAGCAGTTATTTCTTTGAGAAAAAAAGAAGAAATTATGCCAACACTTGCTCATAGTACAAGTATTATATTTTTTAACCAGTGCAAAAGTACCATAAGACAGAATCTGAATTTAAAAGGTCTAAGATAACCTTTTCTTCAGCAGAAACAATTGGAGGCACAAAATTTTCTTCATCTTCCTGCCAGTGCTGCTTAATAAACTGTTTCAACAAAACCGCTGACAGGTGATTAAAATTAAGGAAAACATTTTTTCTCTGCGTTTTTGAGCTGTGCTTGTTAAAGCAATTAACCGTGTTGTTCTCCATTATATGAAACTTCAATGTGTAATATATGTGCCGATTCCAGGGGAACAAATAGATGACAAATTTATGTCAGTTTCATAGAATGAAGTGGGTATATTTCAAATATTAAAATGGGAAATAGAAATAGTTATCTGGTCAATGAGCCCTTTTTAAACAATATAATGTCATGACATTTCTTAAAAGTCAGAAACAAATGTTCAGTCAACATCAGGGTAAAAAAAATTAAAAAGGATATCTGACGCAACCCGAAGGGAATCTCCTTGTTGAAAATAATCTTGGCAAGAGCAGCACCGTATCCTGGAATTGGAGACCCCAACGATGTAATTAGCCCCGAATAATCTTAAATTAACAAGCATAATCTCATATAGAATCACAATGCTACATAAAAATACAGGAGTTTGAATTGTCTCCATTGCGCTCATAGTTGCACTGGTCCAAGTACTATGGAAAATGTAAAAAAATAATAATAATAATTAATAGGAAATAAGAATGGAGAACCGGGGTGGATGGAGGCTTGCTTCAGCGACTCCTCAGCAAAGGATCTGATATCATGGTTTGTGTCGAGGGTGGCGCTGAGGCAATCGATCAAGCATTTCTGGTCTTGATCCAAGCCCGACTCCATTGACACGAACTTTAATTTTGTTTCCGATTCCACTGAGAAATTGTAGTTCTAGTTATTCTTGGGAGAGTCGAGAAAAGAGTAGACGATGGAAATGAAGTGGGTTCACTTTTCCCGCGAACTCCGTATGGTATTGGAATCATTGAAATGGGGAGCGAGCGAGGGTTTTTAGGGTTTTTTTACGGACTTAGATTCTTTGTCTATTTTCCATGAATCTATTCCTGTGGCAAACTGCTGATTTGTGGCTACCCCGGGACTTAATTCTTGGGAATACCATAACTACCTCAAAGTCCTCGTCCTCATATGTTCCCTAATTTTTGTTAACATAAAAAAAATATATATATTTTTTTTTTATGAAGTGTAAGATTTATTTTATTTTGAAAATTAATTTGAATTTAACTGTAAACATGAAAGTTTAAACAGTATATGTATATTATGCAATTGCTATTTTAAAATAGTTAAAAATTCATTTTTTAATAATCAAATCTACATTTTAAATATTCTTTTTGTAATAGTACGTTTCTTTTAAATAAGGTGGCAAGTTGCCATTTTACATTTTCATCAGAAAAAAAAAGTTATTTATATTAAGTAGTAGTTAAATATGTGTATTTTATAACTGTCCATTGTGTATTTTTTAACAGATGAGTTCACAGAGTTTAAAATAATTGTAGGAAAGTGTGATAAACATCAACAGTTGTGTTCAAAATTAAAACAGATAGATATTCATTCTACAATATCCAAACGCGCAATAGTTAGGTGTACAATATTCAAAATCTGAATATGCATTATAAAGTGCATAAAGAAGTTTATTACAAATATTTGGAGATTGAGTTCACTAAAAAGTAGTTATCTGGCTTTGTTTTCACGCAAAGACACTACGCATATTTAATCAGCTGGGTCTAAGTTTTCAGATACCATGGTACTTGAATAATTAAATCCCACAAACAATTTTTTTTATTTCTAGACCCTATATCTCTTTAAATATACCCTCATAATTCAACATTCGAATACAATACAATATCTATTATTCATACTGATCAAACACAAAGACACTGATTGTAGAGAAATAAAGTTACCTAATAACGATATTTCAAGAAAATCAACTCGAATTGCAATTGACTGTTCAAAATCACCCGCGGCATAGACTCGAAATTCCAATCGGACATATTGCAAAATTTAGTTTTATTTTTCTATATTTCTTTCTCACTTTCTTTTATTTTTTTTCATGTGGTCTCCTTTTTCTTTATTTTTATAAATGATAAATGATAAATGAAAGTGGATTTTATAAATGAATTTGGTAGTGGGGTGGTCAGGAGAAGTTTGTACTCCTGCTTACAAGTTGAATGCCACTTTGTTTTTTATTCTTTGTTTAAATTTGTCACAATTTAAATATTAGATTTTTAAATAAAATAAGTTAAGACAATTTAAATTCAAATGTTTCAAATATTATAAATATTTAAAAAAAAACATTATAATAATTTCGTTATAAATATTAGGATATGCTCAAAATCAATAACATAACACATATAAATAAATATTTTTGTGAACTATCTATTGTAAATTTAAAATAGACTTATATGGTAGCACGTTTTGTACATAGCAAGTAATAATTAGTAAATATACATTAAAAAATAATTGAATAAAATTTTGCACGATATATGGTGCTTAATTTGAGTGTTGAGTGTGGAGCAGAAGAATATATATCATGAATGACAGTAACAAAGGGATGGATGGATCATTAGATATATACACTAATTACTATCAATGCAAGTATCAAGAGGTTGAGAACTTGAGACGAAAGCAACGACTAATCGTCTGCTTCTCTTCTTTAAAATTTTCAATGGGAGGGGTCTGCAATTCTTTAGATGATTTTATTATTTGAAACGATTTATTTGAGGCAGAGTTGTGGAAATGATGTTTTTGGCCTGCTAACAAATAAAGTCACATTAAAGCAGTACAAGCATTAAAATTGCTGACAATATTGTCTTCTCACTAGTACAGTAAATGCTGCAAGTACTCTATGTACAGACAAATAATTAACTCATATAAAATATGACGATTGACACAATATTTATCAAAACTTAAAAAAAAAAAAAAAAAAAAAAAAAACTGGTGTAATTTTTTTAAAAGAATTGTCAAGTGTGTAGTTTTTAAAAAAAATTAAGATAATTGCAGGAAAGTGTGATAAAAAATTATAAAGAGCGTGCAGTGTCCAAATATGCACTCTTTCATATCTGAATATGCATTATAAAGAGCATAAAGAAGTTTATGAGAGGTATTTAGAGATTAAGTTCACAAAAAGTAGTTATGTGACTTGTTTTGATGCAAAGATTGTGCGATCGATGATCCTTAATTTATTTTAGTAGTATTATTATATAGTGGTGTGATTCTGCGTGAAGATTGTTTTTTAAGTGCAAGTTTTTATTGAAAAATAAATTAAAAAAAACGCTCTTTTGTATTTTAATAAAATGTTAGAATGATTGAAAATAAAGGAGAGTTGAAAAGGGATTACACTTTTTAATGTTATTTTATTTTTTGTCATCCAAAACGCTACGCAGCAAGTACAATATTTGTGTGTCTCTTCTTATTATTTTTTTCATTATATTTTTTCACTATATCATTCTTGTATTAATATTTTGTGATGCATCCAATTGTTTACCCGTTGATTTTCCTTTTAGTTCAAGCCTTAGGAGACCTTTAGAAGAGATTTTTTATTAGAATTGTAAGATACTGGTAATATGGGTATTAGTGCTTAGCTTACTATGGGGAATTTAAATATGATTAGAAGGCGGTCTGAAAGGACTGAGTTAACTTTTAATCATATAATTAGTAGTAGATTCAATTATTTTATTAGAAATAATCAATTAATGAAGCCGTCTTTACCGAATCGTACGTTCACTTGGGCTAGGTCCCTAAACTCCCCTTCCCCAAGCTTTATTAGATAGAGTATTGTGTTATATTACTTGGAATGCTCATTTTAATTTATCTAGACTCTCTTCCCTCCCTATGACATATTCATACCATAATCCTATTATCCTTGATACACAAGCAATTATTTTTTCCTCATTCCAAGTTAATTAGATTTGATAAGTCTTAGCTAGAATATGATGGGTTTTTTTAATTGCTTTCTTCTTGATGGATATCATTCCCTTTGACAAATGATTTAGATTTAAATTGGAAACTGAAAATGCAATTTTTGAGAAGGAAATTAAGAGGATGGAGTTCAAATGTTCAAGGAGAAAAAAGAGAATTAAGTCCAGTTTACTTCATATAATAGATGTTTACGAACAACATTTGGATGGCCATACACTCTCTGATGTTGAAATTGAAAATTGGCGATTTTGTCAATTTGAGTTGCATAAAATCTATTTGGAAGAGGGAAAATATTGGCAACAAAGATCTAGATTGAAATGGTTTCTCAAGGGCGACCTTAATACTAAGTTTTTTCATGTCACTGCTTTTTCTAGAAAAAAAAAATACTATTAGTTGTTTAGAAATTGATGGCGAAAAAGAAAAATACTATTAGTTGTTTAGAAATTGATGGCGTGATGGTCTTTGATTAGTCAGTTATTTTAAAACACATTACTGATTATTATATAAGTCTTATGGGTTCCTCTTCCACTAGATTGATTACCTTACAATCTAATTTATGGCCAGATTCTTAAAATTTATCTTTCACACAAAATAGTTCTTTAGAAATTCCCTTTACTTTAGAGGAGATTAAACAAATAGTTTTTTCATGTCCCACTCATGAGCCCACTATGCGCGAGATGTACGCCCTTATTACCTCCATGCAGGCCACCCAGCTCTCCATTCAGGCCTCGCAGCTGGCCATCCAGGAGACTCAGACGAGCTTGCTCGAGTCTCAGCTCGCCATACAGGAGACGCAGGCCGCTCAGGGGGACGCTATTTTTGACATTCGGGCTGATGTAGTTCAGCAGCGCCAGAGTATTCAGAGTATGGAGCGACAGATGACTGACTGGCGATTCTTCATGGACCACGGGCACTGGCCTGACCCCCCACCCCCCTAGACTTCTTAGGTTCGCTCTCTTTTACCCGAGCTTTTACACTTCTTTTATCTTTCTGTCTTGAAGCATTGAGGGCAATGCTCAGGACAAGCTTGGGGGGAGACATTTGCATGTAGGACATGTTTTCTTTATCGTTATTTTACTTGCATTTTTTTTTTTTCGTATTTTCTTGCATTGTTAGGTGAAAATTTGCGTAAACTGTTAGAATTAAGAGTTACTTTGAAACTTTTTTAGTTGAAATTAGGATAGCCCTGAATGAATTGGAACTAACCCATGATTGGTTGTTGAACTGCTTAGGTTGAGATGTTTTTAATAATTGAAAAAGATGAAAAATTTAGGATTGCATCGAACGAAATTATTTGAATAAACTGAACTATGCCTTTAGGAAATTGAGATTTTCAATTAAGAAAGTTTGGAATATCTGTTGGTATGAATGAATACCGATGGATGTGTGTATTCATGGTACTTGTAAAAAAAAAAAAAAAAAAAAAAAAACATGATGAAAAGAGGAGCAATAAGCGAGTACTGGCAATAAGTCTGATTCAAAATGAATTAGGCGCCTTTGAGCTCGCCTCCCAACCTAGGAAATTAGATAAATGAATAAAAATAATTTTGCTTGTACCAACACACGTCGTTCGCAATTTTCTTACCCAAGTTTGCTTCAAGCTTGGGGGAAATTAAAAATCACCATGAATAAAGGCATAAACTCGGTAAAAGAATAAAATTGTTTCGATCAAACCTAATTATGTAGCCTTTACAATCATTAGAAGCATCTCAAAATATGAAGACCAATTGACCAATTGGTGGAGTGAATTAAGATTTATAAAGAAATGTCCAAATTACAACTGAAATGGTTCTAGAAATTCTTGACTATAGCAGATTCACGTAAGTTTTCACAATTAGATTTGTAATTGCATTTAGGTTTAGTTGTCTAGCCTCAGACCCAAGTTTGAATCTTTTTGCTTGAGGACAAGCAAAGGTTTAGCTTGGGGGAATTTGATACATCGCATATTTAGCCTATATTTGACTTGATTTCGTACCAAATTCACGTTCTAAATTGTCAAAATCATGTGCATTTCATTGATATATCTTTAGAATTTGGTACTGCTGAGAGTTTGTTTGTTTTCTGCAGGATTGGAGCAAAATAAACGAAGAAATGGTGTTTTTGGACTCTCTGGTACGGCCCTTACCAGACTTGGTACGGCCCTTACCAGACTTAGCCGATTCAGCCCCTCCCCCATCTTATACGGCCTGGCCGTACCACCTTGGTACGGGCCGTACATAGATGCCGCCTGACAGAATTCAAATCTTGGCAGAGGCTATTTAAAGTGAGGGATCTCTCCATTTTCGGGGATGCCATTCCATTTCCAGATTGAGAGCTCAGAGAAAGAGAGAAAGAGAGCAAAGGAGCAAGGAGAGAAGAGGAAGAGGAAGAGGAAGAGGCGAGAATCGACGGATCAACCTCTTCTCAACTCCCGATCTTCGATCTAGTTCTATCATGCCTCTCTTTATCTCTTTATTTGTATTTCTGGACAGATCTATGACTTGTGAGTAGTTGATCATTGTTTCTAGGGTTTGATGACGGATTTTCTTGATTTGTTTTGCTTTTCTTGATTTGGATCTTGTATGAACTCTTTTGATTGAATTGATTGTGTATTTGCTTGTCTTGATTGCTTTGTCTTTCTGTGATTGCATATGGTGTGCCTATAGTGGTAGATCAACCCTAACAAGGTCATGTGACCATTGCCTTCTCTCAACCAAATCAATCCCTTTAGGTAGACTTGTTCGAATTGAAGCCGAAAGGTTGAATTCTCCCCTAATTGACAGATTAGAGGATACCTTAGATCTCCAATCAATCAACTAGAGGATCTGGACCAAAACACGAGAGTTGAGGTTTAGAAACCCTAGAAGGTGAAGAATTGACTCCAAAACCTAGATCTTGAGCCAACAAACGAGAGTTGAGGTTTAGGAACCTTAGGTATGGTCAATTGAACCTTTCTGAAGAGTTTAATACGAGGTACCAGCAAGAAATGCATCAACTCGAACTTGTAAGCTCTGTACTGGTACATCAGTACGGGTCTTACAAGAGTGGTGCGGCCTACCCGTACCAAGCCCCACTCGGCTTTGTCGGACCAGGTTGGTGCGGCCTAGCCGTACCAATTTGGTAAGACCCGTACCACTAGAGACAAATCAGAGATGAAGTCTGAAACCCTTGAAACATCTTTTATCCTAAATCAAAACACAGTTTATACTTTTCCTTGCACAGTTACTATTCTATTGCATTGTTTGATTGTTTGAATTGATCCTTTAGGAAGATTAAATACCAAAACTCCTTCTTTCTCACTTCTAGTCTTTAGTCGAGATAAGTAGACTCTAGAAAAAGAATCCGTCCCTGTGGATCGATACCCGATTATACTCCTCGATAAGGTTGTGCACTTGCAACTCTAATCGGAAGGTGTAACCGCGGTTTTAAAAGGTACGCTCTCAAGCGTACCGAAACTTGAGTTGCGCTTTCACGCGAACATTGTTGCACATGAAGTATTGCATCAAGTAAAGATTGTATTCAAACTAGATTTTGAGAAGACTTTTGATCATGTTAATTGAGATTTTCTTTTTGAAGTGATGCATGCTAGGGGCTTTGATCATAGATTTATTACATGGATTATATTAACTTTAGAAGGCAGTAGAACATGTGTTAATTTAAATAGTACTTTAGGCCCTTATTTTTTTTGTAAAAGGGGAGTTAGACAGGGTGACCCACTATCACCTTTCCTCTTTATTTTAGTTACTGATGTTTTAAATCAAATTTTACAAAAGGCAAAAGTAGGAGGATATATCGAGGGCTTAGGAAACTTTCTGAATTTTGAAAATATTTTGAATTTACATTTTGCGGATGATACTTTGTTATTCCTTAAAGTTGATAAGGACATCTTGAATTATATTAAATGGCTTCTTTTGGCTTTTGAGAATGTTTGAGGTCTTAAGATAAATTTTGAGAAAAGTGAGATGTATCCTCTCAATTTATCTGTATCGGAATGTGATGAATTATCTTCTGTGTTAGGATGTAAAGTAGTTAATCTTCCACTTACTTATTTAGGTGTTCCAATCAATAATAAGTCTCTTACGGATATAAATTGGCAAATTTTAATTGATAAAATTGAAAAAAGACTTCAAAGTTGGAAATGGTCTTTATTATCTTTAGGGGGTCGAGTTACCCTTTTAAATTCAATTTTATCAGCTATTCCTCTATATTGGATATCTATCTGTAGATTACCTACCAAAATTAGGCATAAAATAAATAAAATTAGAAGAAAATTTTTATGGCATAAGGATAATTCTACTATGAAAAAATATCCTTTGATGGAATGTAGTATGTGAGAGTAAGGACCAAGGTGGTCTTGGTATCCTTTGATGGAATGTAGTATGGTTTCAGAACGGCCCCTTCTGTATGTTCTCCTTTTTGGAGATCTATTCTAAAAGATCATGCGGTAATTAATTTAGGCCTTAATAAAGAAATAGGTAATGGTAGAATAACTGCATTTTGGTTAGATAGATGGTTTACTGAACATGCTTTGCAACATCTATATCCCAATTTGTTTTCAATTGTTTATAATAGGTTTATTTATGTGGCAGATGCTTTTGCTAACTCCTTACAATTGTCTTTCAAGAGACAACTTATGGGTATTTACTTAGTAGAATGAAATGCTTTGTAATTTCAATTTCAACATTTTACTTTATCTGATCAGCTAGAGGATAAGCTTATATGGCGTTGGTCTCAGGATGATAATTTTACTAATCATTCTTTCTATAAGTGGTTGGAATATGGAGGAATACCAAATAAAGAGTATTCAACCATTTGGAAATCTCATATGCCTTTGAAAATTAAAATTTTCTTATGGTTAGTTAGAAGGGACAAAATACTTATCAAACTCAATTTAGTAGCTAAAAGGTGGCAAGGGGATACTACGTGTGTTTTTTGTGATCAACCATTGAGCACTGATCATTTGTTCACTCAATGCTATTTTATTAGATTAATTTGGATATGGATTGCAAATTATAATAATTTTGTTTATAGTTGTTATACTTTAGATGATTTATGGATGATTGATGCTTCTATTCATTTAAAAGATAACCAAGTTATATTAGCATCATTCACAAAGTAAGATAAGTTAAAAAAATAATTGAATAACATATGCATGACAGCATGCAAAATTCTCCTTCCTCTTTTTCCTCTCTTGCCACTCATGCAAAACTTCTCTGAATACTATTTTTTCCCAAAGAAGACTTAATTATTCACTGATATTAAATTTAAATTGCGCATATGTTAAATTATGTCATTTAATTTCTCATTTATAATTTACCAGTAATTAATGCTTCTGCTTTATTTCTTTCTTGTTATTCTTGTGCTTAATTTTGTTGTTGATTGTGGAGCAGGATATCATGAATGACAATAACAAAGGGATGAATTATATACCACTGTTCTAAATAGCTCGCTATAGCATTTTTGAACTCTAAACACTAAGTTATAGCATCAAAACACGCTATTTGAGCTATGGACGCTATAGCGGTAATAGTGGCCCGCTATTGCGCATAGCGTGTAGCGCAAATATAGCGCGCTATGCAACATGAGTTTTTTTTTTTAATTTATATGGCTTTAAATAAAGGCTCAAACTAGACTTTTAACCGTGATTTTTTTTTTTGCAATTGATGTACTAAGCTTTATATTGAACTATTAATTATTAAATGAGAGATAAACGCTATGGCGCGATAAACGCCTTAAATTATACCCTGTCAAGAGTTTAGGATGAAGTGACGAATAACAAGTGATATGTAACCAGTGCCACAGCCAATCATTTGATGCGCGCCAACGTGGCAGCATGTGCACTAATTTGCACTTAGTAAAGACTAAAGAGATTTATTTGATGTGTGATGCTGATTTTTCATTAATCCTGACTAATCTTATAAAATTTATAGAAATTTAATTTGCGATAATGAATGCATCAATTAAGAAATTAGATGCGAAG
This sequence comes from Carex rostrata, assembly GCF_964058835.1. NCBI lineage: Eukaryota > Viridiplantae > Streptophyta > Magnoliopsida > Poales > Cyperaceae > Carex > Carex rostrata. The sequence continues at coordinate 13,683,009 of NC_135923.1, forward strand.
AGAAATAAGCTGCCAACTCGGCTTTTCCCTTGAGAATCTTTTTTTTCTCTAAACTCGATAACCTACAGACCTTAATAATCGCATGGTAAAAATTACAAAACTGAGCTTAATGCTGATTAAAAATCACACCAGAAGTCAATAAACCCACTGATTCAGTAACGGCCAGGTAAGACACATACTATCCAGGACAGAGAAAATTACAGCATCAAATACTTCAAAATTTTGGTGAAACAAAAAAATAATTAATACGGACGGAATTTCCTGGCAGCTCTCAACTCTTGTATGCGCCTTTTGTCCTGCTCGAATTTCTCCTGAAGCATCATTAACTCTGCAGCACAAATCAGAATAATAAGCTCACTCATTTGTTAGCCTTGTTAAACATAAGGGCATTGTGTTGCTCGATTTCTTAATGGCCAGAAATGTAATTTAAAAGAAAACATAAAAAAAGAAAAGGAAAAAAAGATCCCTTCATATCCTGCTGTGTTGATACCATTCCTTAACCAACCAAATCTCAATCAGTACCTATCGTTCTAATTGCATTCTTTTTGTTCATTTATTGTGCTCATTTCAGAGCTCAATTGATGCACCAAAATACACTAGCATACCGGTACCAACTCAGGAGTCACAGTGGATGGAGCTAACTCAAAGTCACAATTATATTGCAATGGAAAAATAAATATTAACGGAACTTCACTACAAGGAAAGAAGTATACCATTTCTCCGGGCATCTCGTCTTTGGAACCTGTAAAAGTCGAGAGTGACTTCCTTACTCTTCTTCTTGGACATTTTATCAAGCACAGCAGCTGGTGCAACTGAACCTACTGTAATTCCACTTTCAGCATCTGTTGTCTTCTTCCTGCCTTTGTGGTGTGCCACAACTGTCCAGCCCCCTTCTGCTGCTGCTGCTTCTCTCTCTTGTTTTTCCTGTTTTCAGAACAATTTGTTATGTTTATTCTTCAAATTTGTAGAATTCCAATTTGTTTTCAGGACAACTGTAGACATTTGTGTATGCATGTTTACAGGTTTTCCTAATGGAACCAGTCTATTTTCTCCTTTTTTTGGGCTTTATTTTTAACTCACATTGCCAGAACTCTCTCACCTTCTCATTTGGGGAAGGGCTTTACGGTAAAAAAAGAAAAGAAAATTACAGAACAGGAATAAATAAGAGATAAGAAAACCAGCTTAACACACAAAAAAAAGAAAATTAACACAACTCTTATTTTTAGAAGTAAAGAAAAACTGGTTGTGTGAGCCAATGAACATTTACCTGCTCAAGTTTTGCCTCATGATCAGATATAAAATCATCTATTCTTTGTTGAAGCACATCCATCCCTGGTCTGCTCTCCTTGTATTCCATAAGCCATTCTGTTGAAAATATCCTCTGTTAAGTCTGTTATATTACACACTTACAAATTGATTTCAAATATAATGCAGAGCAGTGTCAAATCTACAACACTACAGCCTATAATTAGCATGCCACCTAGTTACCACTACATATTGTACACTGCCTGTCACATACTAGTAAACTTGACTGGTATTATTACAATATTCAGTATCTGGAATGTTAATTCACAGTGATAAAATTAATATCAAAAGTTTAAAAAGTGTACCCAATTGAATAATTTATATATCCAATTAAGTCCCACCAATAAAAGTTCTAAATCTCAAAATTCATACTTTTCATTCCCCTTGAATAATCTTCATCGACTGATGAGATCTCTTCGGCATTTTCCTCATCCATCTCAATACTTTCTTTTAATTTCTTCTCCTTAAGATCCCGCTCCTCAGGCTTTGATTGAATATCCTGCTTCTTGATAATTTGGTTTTTCCCTTTCTTTTTCCCCTTTTCTGTCAAAAGTTAAACACAGCAAAACATTGCTTTGAACACTTACAAGTTGGAATATTTATTTTTTGAATGGACCATAGGGTCTGGAACTTACTCAGTTTCTTTTTTGACATGCTGATTGACTCTCCCTGATTACCCAAGTCATCACCTAACAAATAAAATTTGACAAACTTTCTGTAATAAGACATCGATAGGAAGAAAACACATGAACACTTAATAGCATCAATCCATACCAGGTGAAACTGCTTTTTCTTCTTTCTTGCCAGAGATTCTCTCTTCATTGTCAGCCTCTGAAGAGCTCTTAAGCTTAGGCAATATTTTGTCTTTCAATTTCTTTTTCTTTATCTTAGTCAATGTACTTTTCCCAGATTTTACCGATTTTAGACCTTCAGTATCTAACATATATGGAGTAGGAATTAAAGATCATCACAAAGGTCATATATAAAAATATTTACGAATGAACCTAACATAAATAGGTAATAAGTAATCACTTTGCAAAAGAGAAAAAAAAATATACCAAAACTACTACTCTGTAAAATTTACCAGTTTAGCAACTAACTACTAAACAACAGATACTGATAACATGCTTGGTTCAGTACCACTTCAATAGTTCCAGTACAAGATGCAGTCCCGGCAGAACAAGAGAACACAGGAATCTTACCAATTCAGTCCATTGTTACACCCTTTTTGATATTTTTCTCTAAATCCTCAGTGTGCTGGTCTTTAAGCACAAGTCAAGTAAAGTACCAAATTGACCAGTTCAAGGCATAATCACTCAACTAGGTTACAATTTAATTTGGCAATATAAGGATTCATGAGACCGGTAGGGAATGTATCAATCAAAATTGTGATTTCGGGTCTCAGGGTTTAAACTAAACCTTTTGCAACTACTAAACTGTGCTTGCTCCCCATGGCAAGGTTAACTCCTGCCGCTTCATTCACAACTTTTCTCTTCTTAAATTTTTTCTCTGGTTTCAATTTAAGCATCCCCTTCGTCTTCAATTTTTCTTCTCGCTTCTCTTTCTTTTCTACATATAATAAAATCAGAAAAAGATGCAGTTAGCATTTAAAATTCAACACTCAGAAATTATAACACTACCATTCAATTATTGTCGAAGAACAAAATAACAGTTGAGAAGAACGAGACCTTTTGCCATTGGTTTGAAGCCAAAAGAGAGAGCTAAGCTTTCAGAAGTAAAAGAAAAAACACTCCAGGTTAACTGCGTCGCTGGTTGGGATAACGAAGAGAGAACGAAATGGAGAGAAGGAGCCTTGGAACAATGGAGAAGATGCGGCGGCCGGCGGCTAGGAGAGTGAGAAACTGGGAATACAACAAGCAAGGAGAAAGGGAGCGGAATTTTTTTTTTTTTTTTCTATTTTAACTCGTAACTGAAGCGAAGAAGACCAGGGTTTTAGTTCACCTTTCGCCAGCGCCAAATCAATTCTCGTCAAATACCTACGCTCCGTGCGCAATTTCGTTAGACGATTTTAACGCTTCCAAATCGCGACAAATCTTCTCTTCTCCCGTTTGCTTGATTGCTTCTTCGTTCCGATCGGCCGAAGAGAATTGATTTTCTTTCTGATTCGCGTTTTCCACTCCAAAGAGCTTTCCGATCAGACCTTAAAATTCTTTACAAACCGAAAGTAAGGTCCGTAAAACCCAGTAAGAGCCCAATAAGAATGTAGTAGGCCCAATTTAACATTTTTTTTTCCAGGACCCAACCCGAAACGACAAAGGCGGAGTTGAGTTCCCTGCCTCCAGGCCTCTACCAAAAGTCTAAAACCCTAGCGCGTTGGAAAACCTAAACCCTTGTAAACTATCAGCACCGCCACCAAGGAGGAGAAAGTAGAGAGAGGCGACATGGGGAGCGACAGCGAGACAGAGAGGTCGGGGAAAGATAAGAAGAAAATCAACTCGCTCATGCCTATCGCCAAGCCGCTCGCCGGGAAGAAGCTCTGCAAGAAAACTTTCAAGCTCGTCCGAAGAGGTGCTCATCTTTATTTTTTATCTTTGTTTTGTCCCTCAGAATTTGGATTTTTGTGTAATTTGTTCTTCTGATATTTTTTCTCGCTCAGCTGCTGAAGCGAAGTGCTTGCGGAGAGGAGTGAAGGAAGTGGTTAAGAGCATCCGCCGAGGCAACAAGGGGTTAGTCTTCTTTTTATTTGTAACTTGATTTAATTAAATCACTTGGTTAACTTTTGTAGCACATCTGTTTAGATTGATAGTGCTGGATAACTTAGCAACCTTAATATAAGGGCATTAATGTAGCTTGATGAGATATGTACCATACCAGACTGATAAAGTTTATGTTGTGTAATCCTGCTGATATGTTGTTTATTGATTTTGATCTACCTAGGCTGTGTGTAATAGCTGGAAATATTTCTCCAATTGATGTGATCACGCATTTGCCGATATTATGTGAAGAATCTGGCATTCCATACATTTATGTGCCTACAAAGGAGGTCAGTAGACTACATCTAGTATTCTTGTGTTTTTCCTAGAAATCAGAGTAGCTTAGGCTTAACCATGCGGGATTCATTGTTGAACGAGGAAATCTATAGACTTTAATTAAATTTAAGTAATAAACTCAAAAGTTTGCACAGCTAATCACGTTGGTTATATTAGCCTGGTGTTCGTTATGAATCATAAAATGTTAACGTTACTATTGCGTGCTGAGTATCTTTAACAGAAGAACAATTCCTTATAGGTGCTAATTAAGTAGAGAGTATATAATGCTACCAGTTAATGCCAGTCAATTAGTTTTCATAATTGTAAAGGTGTTTTTTGACCATGTTATATATTTTCTGCCTCTCTGAGTGACCAACATAAGTTGCATAGCCTGAATGAAGGGGACATTTTCACTAGTGCCCCTGTGAAACCTTGAATCCTTGATATATTGCATCCATGGTTTGTAAATTTAGAAATGTGGTGCAAGCTCCTGTTAGGATAACAGATATCTGTAGACCCTGAAATACAATTTGTTTCTTTGGCACTTTCGTTTAGCAATTTGTTTGAATCACCTTCTTCCTTGCCATTTCACTTATAAAATATTCTGAAGGTACTTTTCTCCTCTTTTAGAGGAATACTGGTATTATTGTATTTTTCAGGGCTCTACATGATATGTAAAGTTTGTGCAAAAGTACCTTAAAATTAATCATGCATTTCTTGTGCTTTTTTCAATTGATAGGATCTAGCCAATGCTGGGGCAACAAAGAGGCCAACATGTTGTGTTCTGGTCTCGACTAAGCCAGCCAAAGGGGAGCTTGAGGCAGAGGTGAAAGAGAAATTGCAATCAGACTACGACCAGGTCACATCAGAAATTGTTCTGCTTACATCAAGCATGTACTGAGAACATGTACCAAAAATTTGTACTCTGTGAGATGTGATCTACCAAGCCTGAGCCATGTTTTCTGCATGATGTGCTTTTTCATGACGGTGATATGTCATGATGTTGAGATATGCTGTAGTTTTATTAGGGATTTTCATTGTAGGGGACTGGTATGAGATGCTTTGTAATTTTGAGATTTTCATATTGAAATTTAGTTATGCTTAGTGTTTACTTGTTACCACTTACCAGTGTCATATGGTATTGCGTGCTGTGCTTATGGAATGTCTATTTTAAAAAAAAGTGATATATTCTAATCAAATCCGGGGCTTTAAATATTCTTACTGTATTATGACCAAGACATGGCTTTCTTTCAAAGGATCAGGTTTTGTTTTCATCTGATTTCTGGTGATACATGCGGGGAATGGCATTTTGAGCATTTAGTCCGTTACTGTTCCTCAGTGATAATTAGAGTGGGAAAAATGGCACGGCGGAGTCTGTTCCGTTATGGAACGGCACGGCATGTGTGTTGGTTATGTGCTGTGGTCATTTACGTGTTGTGACTATCTTTAGAAACTTTGGCATGACACGTCACAGCCTCACGGGAAAGATCTAATCACGGTATAGTATGTGATCATGTGAGTCACGTGTAATAAGGCTATTAGATCTTGACTAAATAGTAAATTTTGAATAAAATAACTAAAATTAGTGGCGAAGCCATGATTTGAGTCAGGAGTAGGCAGAAATCAAGTCTGAGTTCGAATAAATTAACAGATTTGGGTTCGAATAACATACAATTTACATAAAAGGTAAAAGTTTTAGTTTGTTATTGTTACAAATATTATATGAAGATAAGTAGAGGAAAATTGTGCAAACATTATCCCAATTTACATAAAAGGTAAAAGTTTTAGTTTGTTATTGTTACAAAATTAATATTATATGAAGATAAGTAGAGGAAAATTGTGCAAACATTATCCCATAAAAGAAAGGAACAACATGGACATCAGCTTAAACTAGAAAAAATATACAAAATATACTTCCTAATTAATACACTAGGTTGGACAATTGTACAATTGTTCTTTTGTATGTTGGGGATATACATTAATATTTATACATTTGGCCGGACATGGTTTATTATGAATTAATTCATACTTTCAGAACAATACACTACACCATACATACACTAGGTCCATTTAATATTTATAATGCTTAAAGTTTTTTTTTTTTTTTTTCTTCTGAGCCGCACTATCTTCTTCCCCAAGTTCCTTCAACTCACTATTTTCACACTTATATTTCTTCCCTATTCGACTCACCATAAAAAATGGTAGAATTTGTCCAACGAAAAGAGAATCGCTACAAATCGTTAGAATTGGTTCAGAGATAGACAATACCATTTTTTAAGGATAGGCAAGTTCTTAATCAGATCCAAATCCTCTAAAAAATAAAATTTTCAAGGGTAGGCAACTGCCTACCCTTGTGGAAAGGTGGCTTCGCCACTAACTAAAATTATGATCAAATAGTTACGTTTGAGCATTGCGTGACTATTTGCATGCCATAACCACTTCTTGACATTTTGTTATGGCATGGTACGTTAAAAATTAACTTGGTTACGGTACTTTACGAAATTATAATCATGACGTGTTAGTTATGGCATGACATGTTTTTTCGACTCTAGTGATAAGCCTCTTAAGTTTTGTGAATCTGTTGCACGCACAACATTTTTCTTTTTCCACTCTAGTGATAGTCTCTCTTAAGTTCTGTGAATCTGCTGCACGCACAACATTTTTCTGGTATCTGCTATACTCATTTTGAGTATGAAAATATTTCTTATCACACTGTTTTAAACAGCATCAACCTTAATAACACCAATATTAATTTTGCCTAAGGGCTTCTCCTAAAAAAAAAAAAACCAATATAAATTTATCCTAAACCATTGAATTCCTACAAATTGTGATTTTGCATTTTGAATCATAATTTAGTAATTTTGGAAACCTATATCATCAAAAACCAAAATTTGGTATTAACACTCTGTATCTTATTTTTATTTTTTTGAAAGATAGTGGTGATATATACCACCGATTTCATTAGGAAATCAAAATAATACTTGTATAGGTATCGAAAATGGAGACCTTTAACAAGCACCATCAAACTGTCCTGTCAAAAGAAAGAAATTATTCATCCCGCCAAAAATAACAAGTTTGGAATATAAACAAAAGCAAAGCACAATAGAACACTTGAAATAAACAGTAAACAGTAAACAGCAGAGGACTCCAGATCACTCCAAACAATGGAGTCAGCATCCTCGATCATCATCAGCCGGTACGTCTCCAGACATTAATTAATTCCATCCCCTCCTCCATGGTGGACATGGCAAGGAGTAGATCCACAGCCTCTTCATCTGTTGTCAACTGATTTGGGATAGTATTAGAGATAGTGGTGACACTAAGTGCGCCTTCTGTGGACATGAGGAAACAACGTAACAGATCATTTATTTGCACAATGTTTATATATTACAACTAACACATTCTCCTAGCGAGTGCTGCAACTGCCCCACACTCGGCCATTTCTTTTAATTTTTTTAACCTCTGATCCCAAGCTTCGTCTTTTCCCACCCAGTCCGTTAAGTAGAATTTCAAAGGTTGATACTCGATAATGGCTGTCACCAAATATTGCCAAAAGTAAACCGTGAAGAAGCGAATCAAATAGAAAAGAAAGAGAAAAAAATGAGCCGAAGGATGGCTGCTATATTTGCATTAGCATGGCAATTATTTCCCAAAGCATTTTCTCAAATTTAGTATTTTTCAAGTTCAAGCAAAATTCAGGTGGTAAACATGTTTGTTCCCTCTTCCTTTTATTTTTGTCTCTCTCCTTTCTACTTGCTGCCCCACATGAACAACTTCTGTTATGTCAATTTCTACTGACATCAGAGGGGAAGGAAAAAAAAATGAAATTGAAATTGAAATGCTCAAATATAAAAGATTTAATGGGTCACGAGCGGAAGCTGAATTGGGGATAAATCAGCTCAATTTTGATTCAGTTAACGCATATTTGAGGGAAGAGATGAGTTCGGGTAATAGGGGCAGCGCGGAAGGGAATACGGTCAGAACATGTAAAACGAAGGGAACGCTAACAAGGGGTCCCGCAAGTCAGAACGGGAAGGAGACCATTGAAGAGATCACTACTATACGCAGAGACTGCGCGAGGGGTCCCAGAACACCAGAACAAGAGACGTCTCAACTGCCACCTCAACAAGCTAGTAACACGATGGAGCTTAGTTGTCAGCACGACGTTCAATTGAGATATATAAGCAACGGATCAGATTAACTCCAAAAGAGAATCTGATCACCTATATATATAGAATTAGGCAGTGGAATTGGATTATGTGATTCGTAACTTGTCATTTACAATTTTCTTGGTTTTCTTCTTTACTGTTCCATTGTAATTCTTTTACCAGTTCAATAAAACTAGTCGTTTTCTTGTCAAATTGAGCTTTGAAATCTTGATTAAGGTTGAGGGTCGCACAACGTGGTATCAGAGCCTTAAAGATTGCATCTGGGAAGTTGCCGAGCGCATCTGATTAGAGAAAGTGACGACCAACAATGCCGATAACGACTCGCAGTAGCACAACCAGTGACGAGACGACCATGGATCTGGCGACTTTGGCAACAAGATTTCTACAGTCTGAATAGTCCTGATTCCAATCAGAGACAGTGCAACATGATCGCTTATCTCAAATTGAAAATCAGTTGGAAGCACAACGGCAACAGCTCAATGCATGCACGCAATCTGCTAGCAACAACTCACATGACATTGCCAAATTGGAGTTGACAGTGGATAAGAAGTTGGATGATATGAACCAAGCGATCTCCCACCAGTTCAGAGATTTAATGACAGCAATTCAAGCAAACCGAAGTTCAATTCCTGCATATGATACACGAGGAGGCAATCAAATGAACTCTCACAGTGTGGTTCAACCAGGAGGTTCAGCTAACCTGAGAGGAGATGAAAATATAATTCAAGATGCCATCTTTGAGCAAGACCCACCAAGGAGGGAAGAAATTCGACAGGAGAGGAGACAAATTGAACAAACCCCAACTAAATTCAATCTTCCTCGAGTTGACTTCCCTACTTTTGCAGGTATTAAGCCAAATTCTTGGGTAGATTGTTGCAATTTCTATTTTGACATGTATCAGGTCCCTGAAGAATACAAGTCAAGAATGGCTGTCATGCATTTCACTGGCCCGGCTGATGATTGGTACAGAAGCTTCAAAATTTCTAACCCTCAACCCCCATGGCCAATTCTTGTTGAAGAAGTGCTGAACTATTTTGCCCATAATACTGGTAATGCAGTAGATGAATTTTAAAAGGTGCATCAATCTGGAACTTTAGAAGACTACATAGCAAGATTTTTACAAGCAAGAGCTAGGCTTACTTACAAACGAAGAATTACTAGTGAGGACTTCTATGTAGAAGGTTTTATTAGTGGTTTAAAAGATGAGCTTAGACACACAATAGAGCTGTTTGGTCCTAGTACTATAAATGAGGCCATTAGGTTTGCTAGGCAAATTGAATTGTCCATAGATAGTACTGTTAAGAAGGTTAGTACAGTGATTCGACCAAATCAGTATCAGACCAGACCTCAGTTTCAGTTGACAAATAGTGACACTAGATGGGGAAATAAAGGGCAAATGTCATCCAGACCAAACCCTAGACTTGAGATGCCTAAAACCTTGACTAAACCAAGTACCAGCTTAAGTTTGGATCAAAAAAGGTCACTAGGATTATGTTTCAAATGTGATGAAAAATGGTACCAGGGTCATAAATGTCACGTTAAGGCCTTAAATACCATAGAAGAAGATGAAAAAGGGAACAATGACTTGATTCCAACTGAACAACATGAAGAACAATTTACAGGTGAATTTGATGATTTTATTGAATATGAGGAGAGAGAACAAGCAGTTGTTAACTTGTGTAATGGGGAATATAATTCTTCAATGACCTTTAAAGGAAAAATTGGTACAATTCCTATCTGTGCACTCATGGATAGTGGTAGCACCCATTCATTCATCCATCCTAACATAGTGCATAATTTGAACTTAGAAATAACCAAATCTAATCCATTAACAGTTAGAGTTGCAAATGGTCACAAAATGCAAACTGATGAGGTATGCAAAAACCTCAAATTTTCCTTGCAAAATAATGAGTTTAACACAGATTTAAGAGTTTTGGATGTACAAGGGCATGATCTTTTGCTAGGAATGAATTGGTTGACCAAATTGGGTCTCACATTAGTTGATTGGAATAAAGGCACTATGAAGTTAAAGAAAGATGGTAAGTTCATTAAATTGGAAGATGAGGATGTGGAAGCTAAGCTGAAATTGCTCACTATCATTGAATATGGTCAAGGCATACTCAACCAGAAACATGAAGAAGGTCAAGTGTTGATGGCACAGATTCTCAACATGGAAGAAAAGGTAGAGCAGCAGGTACATCCTTCCTTAGTACCAGTTTTAAGTGAATTTTCTGAACTGTTCATAGAACCTAATGTCTTACCTCCTAAAAGAGATATAGATCACAGAATTCCACTGAAACCTGATTCAAAACCAGTCAATTTGAGGCCCTACAGGTTTTCTCATTACCAGAAATTAGAGATTGACAAAATTGTTGAGGAGTTACTTAAGAATTCCTTTATTCAGCCATCTTGTAGCCCTTACTCATCTCCAATACTTTTAGTTAAAAAGAAGGACAATTCATGGAGAATGTGTGTTGATTATAGAAAATTGAATGAAAATACTGTCAAGAATAAGTACCCCATACCTATCATAGATGACCTACTTGATGAGTTGAAGCATGCATCAGTATTTACCAAATTGGATTTGAGATCAGGATATCACCAAATTAGAATGAATGAAGAGGATATTTACAAGACAGCTTTTCATATACATGATGGACTTTATGAATTTAGAGTTATGCCCCTTGGGCTTACCAATGCTCCTGCATCATTTCAAGCCCTTATGAACTCTATATTCAAGCCTTATTTAAGAAAATTCATTCTAGTTTTTTTTTATGATATACTGATATATAGTGCTACTTTAGAGGAGCATGTAAATCATGTCAGAATTGCATTTGAGTTACTTAGACATCATCAGCTATTTTTGAAGAGAAGTAAATGTGATATTGCTGTGGAACAAATTGAGTACCTTGGTCACATTATTTCAAAGGATGGTGTGTCTACAGACCCTAAGAAGATAGAAGCTATGAGTGAATGGCAAGTTCCTAAGAATGTTAAGTCATTAAGAGGCTTTCTTGGATTAACAGGTTATTATAGGAAATTCATACAAGGGTATGGAGTAATTGCTAAACCCTTGACTGACTTGTTAAAAAAAGATGCCTTTAAATGGAATAATGAGGCACAAAAAGCTTTTGAATCACTCAAAATTGCCATGACTCAAGCTCCTATACTTACCCTTCCTGATTTTAGTCAACCGTTTGTTGTTGAGAAAGATGCCAGTAATATTGGTATTGGTGCTGTGTTGCTCCAAAATAAAAGACCCATTGCTTATTTGAGTAAACAGTTAGGACCTAAGAATCAATTGCTATCTACATATGAAAAAGGAGTTCCTTGCTTTACTCACAGCCATCACTAAGTGGAGACACTATTTGATGGGGGGTAAATTTGTCATTAAGACAGATCACATTAGTTTAAAGTATTTATTGGAGCAAAGAATTAACACAGCTAGCCAACACAAAGGGTTGAGTAAACTTTTAGGTTTGGACTACACCATTGAATACAAGAAGGGAAATGAAAATGTTATTGCTGATGCCCTTTCTAGAAAAGAAGTGGGGAATTTTGTTTCTTGTGCAGATGTTAGGGTCTTGAGTGAAATAATTCCTTAATGGGTAATGGAGATGCAAGAGAGTTACATAGGCGACACCTGGATTGAAAGCATTAAGGAGAGGATGGAGCAACAACAAGATGGAGACAATGCCCAGTTATTCACACAACACCATCAGCTGTACAGATACAAGGGCAAGATCTGTGTTGGTAATTCTGGCAACTGGAGAGACACCATATTAAGGGAAATGCATTCTTCAAATTTAGGGGGGCATTCTGGCATCACATCTACTTATCATAGGATTAAAAGAACCTTTTATTGGCCAGGTTTGAAGAATGATGTACACCAATACATCAAAGCATGTGACGTTTGCCAAATGACCAAAACTGAGCACATCCATACCCCAGGTCTCCTGCAACCTCTACCCATACCAAATGGTGCTTGGACAAGTGTTGGTTTAGATTTTATTACCGGTTTACCTAAGTCCAATGGAAAAGAGGTCATCATGGTTGTAGTAGATCGGCTAACCAAGTATGCGCACTTCATTGCTCTATCACATCCCTATAAAGCCTCTGACGTGGCTCAAGCATACCTTGATAATGTATACAAACACCATGGCATGCCAGAGAATATCATTTCCGATAGAGATCCTATTTTTACCAGTCGTTTCTGGAAAGAACTGATGGCGAAAATGGATGTGAGGCTCAACCTTAGCACAGCCTACCACCCTCAATCGGATGGTCAAACAGAACGAGTCAATCAGTGCTTGGAGAACTACTTAAGAAGCATGACCTTTGATAAACAGAAGAGTTGGGGTAAATACCTGACGATGGCTGAATGGTGGTATAACACATCTTATCACAGCACGATCAAAATGACGCCCTTCGAAGCCTTATTCGAGTATGCACCACCCCAATTGGGCCTTGGTAATGCTCCTAAGAGTCAAGTGGCTGCTATTGATACAATCTTGAAGGACCGGCATGTTACTCTTCAACAATTAAAAGCTAATCTGGCTGTAGTGCGAAACCGAATGAAACAGCAAGCTGACGCAAATCGCAGTGAGAGGCACTTTGCAATTGGCGATTGGGTTTACTTGAAACTCCAACCATATCGTCAAGTGACTGTAGCAGGACTGCAGAATCAGAAGCTCAGTCCTAAGTTCTTTGGACCATTCGAAGTAATAAAAAATATTGGAACTTGCGCGTATCGTCTCAATTTACCAGTTGGTTCTGCTATACATCCTGTGTTTCATGTATCTCAATTAAAAAAAAAGATAGGCACTACTCAAGCAATCTCTCCCGATCTACCATTACTTGGTCCTACTGGTGCTACACCTTCAATTCCAGTTGCTATTTTGGCACGACGAATGGTTAAGGTGCGTAATGCGACAGAAGCTCAGGTTCTAATTCAATGGTCCAATCAAGAAATTGAGGATGCCACCTGGGAGAGTTATCGTTCAATTGCACAAAAGTTTCCCAATTTTGTTCTCGAGGTCGAGAACACTTTGAAGGAGGGGAGATTATCACGAGCGGAAGCTGAATTGGGGATAAATCAGCTCAATTTTGATTCAGTTAACGCATATTTGAGGGAAGAGATGAGTTCGGGTAATAGGGGCAGCGCGGAAGGGAATACGGTCAGAACATGTAAAACGAAGGGAACGCTAACAAGGGGTCCCGCAAGTCAGAACGGGAAGGAGACCATTGAAGAGATCACTACTATACGCAGAGACTGCGCGAGGGGTCCCGGAACACCAGAACAAGAGACGTCTCAACTGCCACCTCAACAAGCTAGTAACACGATGGAGCTTAGTTGTCAGCACGACGTTCAATTGAGATATATAAGCAACGGATCAGATTAACTCCAAAAGAGAATCTGATCACCTATATATATAGAATTAGGCAGTGGAATTGGATTATGTGATTCATAACTTGTCATTTACAATTTTCTTGGTTTTCTTCTTTACTGTTCCATTGTAATTCTTTTACCAGTTCAATAAAACTAGTCGTTTTCTTGTCAAATTGAGCTTTGAAATCTTGATTAAGGTTGAGGGTCGTCACATAATGTGTAATGACTAAAATTCGAACTCAAGTTTTCATAGTCATAAGATATAGTTCTTGAAGGATTTCATGATGCCTTAAGGTGGTAAGATTAAATTTTTTAATTATTTTACATACATCTATGAACCTACTTTATTATGCTAATTTTATTCAAGTAGTTCATATATGTACGAATAATTATTTACTCATTCATCAATTACAAATCTATTTACTAAATAAGATTTGGATATATCTCTACCAAATATCAATTTGGTAAATAGAGAGAAATTGTGTTCTTTTCTAGGTCTTTTGAATACCTTAGTTTGTCGAAACGGTCTCTTGGTGTTCACCTTCAACTAAACAAGGATTAGAAAATGACGACCATGGAAGAAACATAATTCTTCCTTTCATCAAAACAGAAAAAGAAAAGTAAAATAAAAGGGTAAGAACTAGGAGAATTAATTATCAGTGTCATCAAATTATTTTTAGTTGGGATTTTTTAGGTTTTGGGATGTTTACTTCATCAAAATATATAAAATATATAAAAAAAGAGAAATTAATGAGTTTATAGTTTATTCCATTCCCCTGAAATTAATCAAATTATACCCCAACAAAAGGCTTTGTGGCCTTGTGGGTTATTGTATATGATATAAATGTACTGCATGGTATGCCTCTATGTTTGATATCCATCTTTTATCGAGGAAAATTCCTTCTTTTGTTTTGTCTAGGTGGTAACCGAACAATAACATGTCAGGGACTATTCCACCAGAAATAGGCAAGCTCTCCAGCCTCAAAAGACTTGATCTCTCAAACAACCATTTCTATGGGGATATCCCAGCCTCATTGGGTCACCTACAAAGCCTTCAATATCTGTAAGTATACATCTCTAAAATATTTTTATATATTCTCTTTTATAGGAGAATTTTTCATATATAAGTTATAACCCTGTAAGATGTCAGAAGTTTCCATATGCTGACAAATGCATGCCTTTGTAAAAAGAATAAAATCCAATAGTTCCTGTATAGATTATGTGAGAAATTTCTTATATAGGCCTCCGTTCTCTGTCCTAAAGTAAGGTAAATAAAATTTCTTGAGCCCTGCATTGTGTTCTCTCTTGATTTTATTTTTCTTTTAATTTTGAAGTTTGCTAGGAAGCTTAGCAATAATAGCATTTCTGGAGCATTTCCTGTTTCGGCCTTAAATCTTTTACAGCTTATTTTCCTGCATGTTTTATTGAAAGCCTCTTGTAATTATAACTGGTTTCCTTATTGCCCAGTTTACTTTTTTTATAGCCCAGTTTTCTTTTTTTATTAAAAAAAAAAATCATTCGGCTTTTACAGGGATTTGTCTTATAATAATTTAAGTGGCCCTGTTCCACCTGTGTTTTTGGGGACATACAAGTAAGGATTCTTTTTGTGCTGTTTTCTTATGTTCAAGCATTCGAGCTTTTGATCTATACAATAAGATTATTGAATAAAAAACTGCAATTTCCTTGAATATTCTTTGAATTATTTATATGCATGCAGAAAGGTGTGCATTAAACAAAAAGGAATTTTGTTACGAACCACTCAAATTTTCATCAAGTACATACAAAATCAATCACCCAACAAAACCAAAATGTTCAGTTGAACAAATTTAGAGGTTTCCTTTCCTTGACCCATCAGCACCAGACTCCACAAACCCCATTAATATATACAAGCTTGCAGATGTATTTTTGCAATATTTTTATTTTTAAACTTACACATACAACTTTGGTGCAGTATTGTAGGCAATCCAGTGATATGTGGGGCCGGTCAACAGAAAGATTGTTTTGGTATACAGCCAATTGCAAACCTCATTGATACACAGAGTACTGACCGATACAAAAAATTTAATTCTTTCCTCTCTTTTAACCTTTTAATTTGATCACTTTTTTTTAATATTAATAATCACACAACCTCTCTATTGGACAGAAAAATAAAATATCGACGTCTGTTACTAAGGGAATGAAAGTTAAATCATAACACTATTCATTTGTAGGTGTTCTCCTTTCAGGGAATGTAAGAAACCACAAGGTGGCGGTTGCACTTGGTTCAAGTATTGGTTGCATCAGCTTCCTTTTTCTAACTGTAGCAGAGTAGGCTATGCATAGCCATGGAAGTTTCATTTTTGACTGAGAAAATCTATCAACTTTAATTAAATTTAATTAATTATCCAAAGTTTTCACAGGTAATAAGCTTGGTTATATTAGCGTCGTGTTCATTATGAATCATAAAATGTTAACTTTATTGCATACTGTGCTTCTTTAATAGCAGAACTGCGGAACAATTCCACAGAATTAAGTAAAAAGATATATTACTACCAGTTGATGTCAGTAAATTGGTTCTCATAATTTTATAGGTGCTTTTATGACCAAGCTGTATATTTTCTGCTTCTTTGAGTGATAAACTAAAGTTCTATAGCCTGAATGAAAGGGGCATTTTCACAAGTGCCCCTGTGAAACCTTGATATATATCATCAATATCTTGCAAATTTAGAAATACCGTACAAGCTCCTGTTTGTATACCAGATATCATGTAGCTCCTGGTGACTGGTGTTATTGTATTTTTCAGGGCTGTACATGATATGTGGAGTTTGTGCAAAAGTACCTTAAAATTTAATCGCGCATTTCTTGTGTGTTTTTTAATTGACAGGATCTGGCCAGTGCCGGGGGAACAAAGAGAGCAACGTGTTGTGTTCTGATCATGATTCATGACAAAGCCAACCAAAGGCGAGCTTGAGGCGGAGGTGAAAGAGAAATTGCAATCAGACTATGACCAGATAACATCACAAGTTGTTGACCTTACATGAGTTACATCAGGCATGTACTGATAACATGTACCTAAAATTTGTACTCTGAGAGATATAATATGCCAACCCATAACCATGTTTTCTGCATGATGTGCTTTTTCATGGTGGTGCTATGTCATGATGTTGAGATATGTTCTAGTTTTATTCGGGGTTTTAATTGTAGGGGTCAGGTACTGTGCTTGTGGATGTGATTGATACATATTCTAATGAAATCTGGGGCTTTAAATATTCTTACTAAATTATGACAAAGACATGGCTTTTTCAAAGGATGGTGTTTCTTTTCTATCTGATTTCTGGTGACACATGCAGGGAATGTGTATGTTGAGATATGTTCTAGTTTTCTTTTCTAACAAAGGAGTAATGTATTGATAAAAAAAAAAGTATTTACAAGTGGCATTTGGAGCATTTGTTTGTTACTTTCTATTAGTTCTTTGTCTTTTTCTGTTCTTCGTTGATAAGCTCTTAACTTTTGTATATATCTGCTGCATACACATCATTTTCTCGTATCTGCTGACTGCTATACTCATTTTGAGTATGAAAATATAGATTTGCATATTAGAACTACTTAATTTATCGATCAGTACCCAGTGGATAGTGAACTCAATTTAAATATAAACCTCTTCAACTTCAATACCAACATGGGGTAATTTTGTACATCTTCAAAATTTATCTCTGCCAGGTGAGAACATCACAAATCCTACTTGCAAGATTACAGGATCCTTTAATCAGAAACTAATATTCCTAATTTACCAGAACACATGCAGCCCTGTTGACATTTCAGTAACTTGCGCTATATATATAATTGGGAGGACTGATAGTTAATTTCTTATTTTTTACCTAAGTCATCCTTGATTGATCTGAAATACATAATATATTCAAGTGAAAATTAGGACAGAAAGCATATATCTATGATTTTTATTATAAAAATACACACAGACACACACACTGGGCATAATTATATATATATGATTAATCTCAGTCGTTATTACTGAATGACATTTCTACTGCTGTGCATATCAGCATATGTGCCCACAAAAATTAAAATGATAGATTAGAAGACAACTAAAATCCATGCCATATGTCATCTTTGTTTCTCTCATACAACTATGTATGAAGCACAACCGTGAGGCCAACCAATTAGGATCCTCTCCGGTACCTCTCCAGTACCGTAAAAGGGAATCTTTCACAGTGGATCCAGACCGTTCTTTTAACTTTGCACGAATCTCAAAGCACAAGTAATACTGGCTTCTTGTGCCATCCTCAATGGACACAATTTTTAAGTTAATATAAAACCGTAAAGTAGTGAGCCCCATCGATCAACACCTGAGAGGATTTGTGCTGTGCTCCCGTGGTTTTTCCCAAAAGAGTTTCCATGTAAAATTTTGTGTCTTCTCCTATTTCTTGTACTTGCTTGCTTGTTGTCTTGATTTCTTGTTTGAGTCACTATTTCTCCATTTATTTGAGTATTGGTGTACACAAGGTGTTGGAAGAAATTAATCTTAGAAACATTGTGTAGTACAACCTTGTTATTTACCTCTCATCCCCAACAAATGGTATCAGAGTTGATCTACACTACCGTCAAATTTGATCGGTAGTTCAAGGACGAAGGTTGCTCTTTTATTTGCTCCGCTGCAGTTTGAGGTAAATTTCTGAAATGGAGGAAGGTA
This sequence comes from Carex rostrata, assembly GCF_964058835.1. Taxonomy (NCBI): domain Eukaryota; kingdom Viridiplantae; phylum Streptophyta; class Magnoliopsida; order Poales; family Cyperaceae; genus Carex; species Carex rostrata. Next base: position 13,701,549 of record NC_135923.1, read on the forward strand.
GTAGTAGTGGTACCATGATCAAACTGACCTCTACAAACTACTCCATTTGGAAGTCCATAATGGAGGACATGTTATTTTGTAAATATTCCTATGAACCAGTAACCGGTACAAAACCAACGGATAAGTGGAAGTTGTCTAAAGGCTCTCTTATTGTTGCTCAGGGTAAGAAGACAAGCTCGCTTTATACAATGCAGATTAAATTGTGTGGAGAGATAAATGCGGTTGAAGGCAACTCAACCGATTTGTGGCATTTGTGTTTGGGTCATATGAGTGAAAAGATGCTTCAAATTTTGGCTATAAAAGATTGTGTGCCGAGTGATGGTATATCTCTGACATCCTGTATACATTGTTTGGCGGGTAAACAACATAGAATGCTTTCAAAAGAAGTTGTACCACTAAGAAATCGAATGTTTTGGATTTGGTTCATACCGATATGTGTTCTATGGGTAATAGGACACTCGGAGGAACTCTTTACTTTGTTACTTTCGTAGATGATCATTCTAGAAAGTTGTGAACATATTCCTTGAAGATAAAGGATTAGGTTTTGGAGGTGTTCAAACACTTCATTACTGAAGTTGAAAAATAAACGGGTTGAAAATTGAAATGCATTTGATCCAACAATAATGGTGAATAGCGTGGGCAATTTGAGACTTTTTGCAAAGATAATGACATTAAGCTTGAAAGAATAGTTCTAAAAACTCCGCAACAAAATGTAGTAGCTAAGAGAATGAATCGCACAATTTGTGAGAGAATACGGTGTATGCTCTCTCATTTTAAGCTTTCAAAGGCGTTTTGGGGCGAAGCATTGAATACAGTTGTCTATTTGAACAATTTGTCACCTTCACATGCGTTGGATGGTGATGTTCTATAGCGGGTTTGGATCGGCAAAGATGTGTCTTATGGACACTTGCTGGTATTTGGTTGTAGAGCATTTATGCACATTTCTAGAGATGAAAGGGCTAAACTTGATAGCAAGTCAAAGGAGTGTATTTCCTTGAGTTACAAAACCGGTGAGTTATGTTATAAATTGTAGAATCCGATTGAGAAGAAGTTGGTTAGAAGTCGAAATGTAGTGTCTTTGAAGAAAAAAAACTATTAATAATTTGAGCAACCTTGACAATGCGAAAACTTCTTCTAGTTCCCATGTTGACCTTACACCAATCTCAAGTTACCAAGAAGTTGAGACCAACAAAAACCCTCAAATCAAAAACCAAGGTGAGCAATCCGAAAATACTATTGATAATGATATCTCATACCCAAATCAAGTCCCACCTCAACAAGAGTTGAGAAGATCAAACCATGAACGAAGGTCTAATTCAAGATACTCTTCAAATGAGTATGTCTTGCTTACAGATAGTGATGAATTCGAAGACTATGAAGAAGCCTTGTGTCATGAGCACAAAAGTGAGTGGATTGAGGCTATGCAAGATGAGATGAAATCCTTGCATGAGAACTCCACTTTTGATTTGGTAGAATTACCAAAGGGTAAAAAGGTACTTAAAAACAAGTGGATTTTTTAGGTGAAATTTGAAGGCGCAAGTTCAAAGCCGAGATACAATGTTCAGTTAGTTGTCAAGGGTTTTGATCAAAAGAAAGGGATTGACTTTGAGGATATATTCTCACCTGTGGTCAAGATGTCCTCTATCTAGGTTGTACTCGGATTGGCTGTTAGTTTGAATTTGGAGATTGAACAGCTTAGTTTGAATTTGGATTGAACAACTTGATGTGAAAATGGCATTTCTCCATGGTGATTTGGAGGAGGAGCTCTACATGGAGCAACTCGAGGGGCTTGTTGAAAAAGGTAAAGAGGACATGGTATGCAAATTGAGGAGGGGCATTTATGTCTTAAAGCAAGCACCACGAAACTGGTATAAAAGATTTGAATCTTTTATGTGTGACAACAATTTCAACAAGATCACCTCCGATAATTGTGTCTTTATGAAAATGTACTATAGTAGTAATTTTATCATTCTTTTACTTTATGTTGATGACATGTTGGTTGTAGGGAATGATATAAATGAAATTGGAGCTTTGAAAGAGAAGCTTGGAAATGAATTTGCAATGAAGGACTTAGGTTCCGTAAAGCAAATTCTTGGTATGAAAATCAATAGAGATCGCAAAAGATGCAAACTTTGGTTGTCACAAGAAAGGTATTTGGAGAATGTGCTTGAACGGTTCAATATGAGCAAGTGCAAATCGATTTCTACTCCACTTGGAAGTCATCTCAAGTTGACACTTGATGACTGTCTAAAGGATGAAAAGAGAAAGAAGAAATGAAGGTGTCGTATGCATTTGTGGTCGGTTCTTTAATGTATGCAATGGTGTGTACAAGACCCGATATTGCTCATGCCGTTGGAGTTGTAAGTTGTTTTCTTTCTAATCCTGGTAAAACTCGTTTGAATTCTATGAAATGGATTCGTAGGTACATTCGTGGTACCGTTGGTTATTGTCTCTGTTACGGGGTTAGAGCACATGTTTTGGAAGCATACACTGATGCTGATTGGGCCGGAGATGTTAACTTGAGGAAGTTAACATCCGGTTATTTGATTAATTTTGCAAATGGTGTTGTCTCTTGGCAATCGAGGCTACAAAAGTGTGTTGCACTCTCCACAACCGAAGCTGAATACATTGCAATTACAGAAGCATGCAAAGAACTATTGTGGATGAAGAAGTTCTTCCATGAGTTGGGCATTCAGCAAGAAAGGTACGTGTTATTTTGTGATAGTCAAAGTGCAATCATTGGATACTTGATGTGCTTGAGAAGAAAGAATTATTGTTGGAGAAGGTCCATACAAGTAAGAATGGGCCTGACATGTTCACAAAGTTTTTACCGTCTTTGAAGTTTGAAGCTTGTCGTGACAAGACGGGTCTGGTTAAGGGCTTTACCTAAAATGGTAGGTTGGAGCATGACATGGTGTTTATGAGATCAAAGAAGAGTATTGTCTTCAAGGTAGAGATTGCTGAATTGAAGACAAATGGGCTTCGACCCAATTAAGGCATTTAGGCGATCAAAGAAGAGTATTGTCTTCAAGGTGGAGATTGTTGAATTGAAGACAAATAAGGCATTTAGGCGGAACATTTCTGTATAGAAAATAAGAAGACAAAACAAAGAGAGAAAGTGTGAGCCGTATCTTTCCCAAAACTGAGTTAAGTCTGTTTGAGCTGCTAGGGTTGTCTCTTCTCCAAGTTGCCTCTTCACCAAATCTTTCTAGGATTTTGCTCTCTTCTTCTTGATATTGTAAGAGAGTGTGTGAGAGAATGCTATTGTGAGTTATACTTGTACTTGTAAGACTCCTTTGATCTAATGAATTTGTGCCGTGTGGTCCCGTGATTTTTTTTCCGAAAGAATTTTCACGTAAAATCTTGTATCTTCTCTTATTTCTTGTGCTTGCTTACTTGTTGTCTTGATTTTTTGTGTGACTCTCTATTTATTTATTTATTTGAGTATTGGTGTATGCATACAAGATATTTGAAAAAATTATTCTTAGAAATATTTGTGTGGTACAACTTTGTTATTTCTCTCTCATTCTCAACAAGAGGATACTTGTGCGAGGCCAACAACCTGACAAGTAGTGACAACACAAAATAAGTTTTATACGCAGTTGTATCATACCAAAGTCTTCCCTAAAAGATCCAACGGCCAGGATCTTCATGAACTATTAATTTTACGCTGTCTAAATAGTCTTGGTTAAAAGGGCGGCCGGTTTACTTGATTCGCATGAAAATAACGCACTAGAATATGTGCCTTTCCATAAAGATTATTCGCTTGTCACTTTATTATTGGGTTTATGGAATCAATTTAATTAGCAAAGAAACATGGTGTCTGATGAGATCAATATCGAAAAAATTAACAAAAAAAAAATTTGAGCAAAAATTGAAGGTCAAGTTACTAATTATTTAATATTTATGAGAAATCTCTTAATTCAAATTTTGAACCAACAACCTTCCATACGAAGAACATTGTCTTTGCAAATGAATCAAGATTGATTTTCAAATTTAAGAGAATTTTTTATTTATAGAAAATATTATAAAATAAGAGAGAGAGAAAAATAGTATCTTAGTTTTTCCATGTATAGGAAGATTTGTATATTTTTTTTTTCCAATTCAAATTTTGGACCAATAAAAATTCCACCGATGGAAAGGCTTTTTTTTATTTTTTTTATTTCTGGGGTTGTCCTGTGGTTCTTCACAATATTTATCCTCCATTACTCTCTTTAGTAACTCGCTTTGAGTAAAATACAAAACCGTTCAGAAGAAGTAATGAAAAGATGCCACAGAACATCCTCTTTTTCAAGTAGAATAAAAAAAAATGAATCGGTTCAAATTGGAGCTCCGCCTAGAGTTCTAGAGGGGGTGTTTTATTCATTGAATATTTGAATGGATAGATGGAACAAATTAATTAGGGGTGTAAACGGATCATATATTATCCGATTTTGTCTGGATCTGAATCCGGAAAATTATCTAAATTATCCAATCCGTATCCGTATTCGAAACTATCCGTATCCGTATTCGTATCCAAAAAATTATAACAGATACGGATACGATAAGACTTTTAACTATTCATATCCGACCGTTTACACTTTTAAACTACAACTAATGTGTTATATGTTCCCAAATTAATTTACTAAATTGCATATTGTACTAATAATTTATTAAATTACATATAGATATATATATTTTGATGAACAATATAACAATATAACACTATGACATAATTAGTGATTAATATTTTAATAATATAATAGATATTTTGTAACTAACAAGTTAATTATGAAAAATATCCGTATCCGTCCGACATCCGATCCGTATCCGTAACATTTAATATCCGATCCGTATCCGTATCTGAGACTATCCGTATCCGTATCTGTATCCGAAAAATTATAACGGATACGGATACAGTAAGACCACTATATATCCAATCCGTATCCGACCGTTTACACCCCTAAAATTAATACTATCTTCTATGACATCAAATCAATGCAATGTGCAGCACATGAAAAATGATGAAATCCAGTAAATTACTAATCGTTCAACTATAGCAATTGAAAGAGTAAAAACCTCAGCATTTTAGTAAAGAACCTAATATTTCCAGAGGCATGAGGATCCAAAAATCTTAAAATTTAGTTGGTTTTTCTTAAATTTGGCTATGCAAATGATGGTTGAAGTAGATGAATTCACATTCTTTAATTATTTACTATAGGGCACAGAACAGTTATGTACCATTGATTATGAATTCAAAGCTAATTAACTCTCTAAAAATTTGTCCAAGCGGTTAATCAGACTGTTCAGATGCTTCTGTGTTATATATCCTTTCAAAAAGATATAGACTCCAAATTAGGCTGGATCATCAATTCATAATTATCCTTCTCTTCATATTTTTTTAAAAAATTATTGGCGTTCTCTAAACATATGATATGAGCGTTTGCTAACGGGACCTGTCCCATGCCTTGCTTCCTATATGTAATTATTTTTGTAGCTATCTTCTTCTAATTTGAGCAACTCTTTACTTATTGGGTAAATTTTTTGCTTAAAAATATATATATATATATATATATGTATAGAATAAAAAATTTCCAACCTATTTCTTATTGATTTTTTTTGTATTTTTAACAAAAAGCAATTAACATGTTAGAATTGAAAACAATTAGGAGGATCCGACCGTGATTTTTTCAGCAAAGTAAGACCACAAATACAATTTCAAAGTGAGTACCCGATGAAAAGAAAATCAGGGGCAAGGGGACCCTGTTGCTTTTGTTTTAATTTTTTAATTTAATTAGTTTGTCAAATTCCAAATTTGATTTTTTTTTTCCAAAGACAAAAAATTCCTTTTCTTGTTCTTAGATTTATACCTACTGCAGCTATATATGCACTTTGGTAGGGCTGTAAATGAATCGAGTTTGAGCGAGTTACCTCCAACTCATGCACAGCTCATTTAGTTAATGAGCGAGTTAACTCGAATTGGAATGGCAATGACGAGCTATAAAGCCAATTCAAATTCAGCTCATTACCAATTCGAGTTGGCTCACAACTCATTTGACCAGTCATTTTCCTTAGTTATAGTTAGATACTAGTAACAATTTATCTAAATACAAACAATTCAAATGGTTTAGTAGGAGTTTATATAAACATAAATAATTCAAACATAACTAACAATACAACTAACAAAACATACAATTCAAACAATAGCATAGGATTTATTATGACAAATTTTGTGTAACTCGAGTTGTTAATGAGTGAGTTTGGGTATTCTCAAACTCAACTCATTTATTAAACGAGTCAGCAAACTCGAGTTGTAAATAAGCGAATTAAAATGAACAATTAGCAAGTGAGTTATAAATTTGAGCGATTTTGTATAGCCCCTTGGCTACAAATGACCTTTAAGTTTAAATAGCATACAAATATATCCCTGTGTAGTATGTTGATTTATTTTTGTCTGACTTAAACTTAATATTTTAAGTTTTTAACTCTTAAATAACAAAAAAAAATTGTATTCACTTTTTTGCTAAGCTGGTAGCTGCATGTCAGATCAGGAGCCTTGTATCTTTTTTTTATTATCTAGAACTAGTGCTGTCAATGTTACCCTTAATTTTCTCCGTTTACTTGACTTGTATCATATTCGATAAAACTAATATGAATAAAGTTTTATTTTCGTTAATTATTGGATACGGATAAGATTAAAAAAAATTGTTAACATATACAACTAAACAAGTAAGGATATAGCTAAAAATTATTTTGTGCCGTTAACTTTTCTATAAAATTATATATGTGTTGATATATATTTATACGGCAAAGATACATGATATGATATATTTTTAATTTTTTTATTCATAGACTATGTATATTTATTCAATGACATATTTTATCCGTTTATCCGATCCATATCATATTTGATAAGATGGTATGGTTAAGATTTTTTCTATTAGCTTATAGAGTATGAGTAAGAATAAAGTTATTTTTCTGTTGACACAACGGACGGACAAGGATATGAAAATATTTTCATCCGATCCGTTTTGTACCCGTTGACATCCTATCTAGAACCTCTCTTTCTAAAATTGAATGGAAGTAAAATCGACAAGAGGCATAATATTCTCATCGATATAATTGTTTTGAAAAGGAATATGGAACAATTGAAAAGTTTTCAAAGACTCATTTGGAGGATAATTTTTTTTAAAAAGGCCATGTGTGCTTAGCTACCCCCATAATCCCCTTAATACCAAATAGAACCCTACAAATAAATCCTTGTACAAACGAAAGAATGTTTAAACAAACCTTAACATAATTTTGTGTATCGTTTATGAGTTATTCCAGAAATTTGGCGACATGATTATCCCAAGAGAATTTCATAATTCGTCAAGCTTGGCCAGGCATTTGTGTCCCAAATTCCCTCTTTTGTTTGATTGGGCGTGGGGAGAGAGAAAGGTGGCGGGTTCAAAACACGAGAATTTGTGCGTGCATATCTTTTTTCTTCTCCTTTTACAGATTTAAACAGCACTACAGCAGAGAGAGAGAGAGAGAGAGAAATAGAATAATTGGTCCACATGCTCTGCACTAGCTTTATGCTTTGCTTTTTTGATTCTTCCAATACCAAGTCTCCGGTACAGAGTTGTTGCATAGACCAAGTCATATGGATCGTACCACTTACAGCATGGGCAAGCTCCCAGTTTACTTCAACTGTTCAACACAACAAAAGCATCTCTTACAAAAATGAGAAAAAGAACAGAGCAGAACAGGTTCAAGTCTTCGAGATGATTGAATCCAGTCATAACTCATAACGAAAAGGCACGAATCTTGACGTGCAATGGACCATCCGATTTGTACAACCCTCTGTATTGTATTCGTAGTGTACAAGTAAACCATTTTTTTTTTTCAATTGACGAGCCCAAACTGGGATTTGAGAAATTCAGACTTTAACCTGTTTATAAAAAACTTCGCAAATTTTGTTTGTGAATCAATTTTTTGGTTCGCAAAAACTATCAGTGCTACATTTAAATAGGTGGATTCAAATATCTTACGTCTTTTATGATTCATTATATTTTACATCTTTTTTAGATTGACTATTTACTTTATTATTTTTGAATAATGATCTCGCTTCATTACATGCTATTAATATTAATTGCGTAATAATAATTTTTAAAATTCATTCTCAGTGAATAAGAGTCAATTGATCCCATTCATTTAAAAAGTTTTCATACTTATATATGATTTTTTATATAATTTAGAGCAAAATATTATAGGTACTATAAAATCGATCCCCATTCATAGTATAAAAAATTTATATAATTGAACACAATAGCTTGAAAGTATAATTCCATCTCTGCTCAGAAATAACAAGTAAATGTACTGTTGAAGTCAGCACCTTAGCCTAGCCCAAATATTTGACAAAGAACTAGAAATGCGGAGCAATTTCCAAAAATTTGAAAACCGACTTTGCATATGTCGTTGAATAAAAAAAATAGAAATAAAGAAATTATTTAATCTCTAGAGTACTCCATTAGCTAATATAAATATGAAACATTAGTCTCCATTTTGTATCAAGCAAATCAAGCAATTCATCTTCTAGCTCTAAGAGTGATAGTAGATTGGAGATGTAGGAAGTATTGAGTAGTAGAGGTAGGGGTGTAAATAGATTGGATATTATCCGATTTTGTCCGGATTCGAATCCGGAAAATCATCTAAATTATCCGATCCGTATCCGTATCTGTATCCGAAAAATTATAACGGATAAAAATACGATAAGACATTTAATTATCCGTATCCGACCGTTTACACTTTTAAACCACAACAAATATGCTATATATTCTTGAGTTGATTTATTATATTACATATTGTATCAATAATTTATTAAATTGTATATAGATATATATTTTGATGAACACTATAACATAATTAGTAACTAATATTTTAATAATATAATAGATGTTTTGTAATCAACAAATTAATTATGGAAAATATCCGTATCCATCCGATATCCGATTTGTATCCGTATTTGTATTCAAAAAAATATAACAGATACGGATACAATAAGATCATTATCCAATCCGTATCCGACCGTTTATATTCCTAAATAGAGGTATATATAGTGGTAAGAATAATTTAGAGTGACTAATAAAATTATTTCCAATATAGTTTCTCTACTCCACACGTACGTCGAGCAAAATAATTTTTAAATAGAAATCAACATCGGGCATCATTTCCATTGTATAGGCTTTATTTGATCAATTTCACGTGAACCTATAACGCCTAAAATGTGATGATGCATGTATGTATGTGTACCGTCTCAGTGCACCAAAAATATCTGTCATAGAAAGTAAATGTTCCAATAATTTACCAAAATGAAATAGAACTATGTAAACGAGTATCTCTATTAATTATTACTCTAAACCTAATTTATTGGAGCAAATTTAATTAATTGTACAAAGACCGTTATCCCCTTGCAGTAAGAAAACAAATATATATAGCTTCTGGTGGCTATAATTTGTTTTTATCATGCAATCATCTCAATTCTCAAAAGATGGTGTGGTTAATGATTCGAGAATTGACATGCATGAGCATGACACCTTTTAGACTAATTATAATGTGTGTTCTCACCGCTTGACTACTTTTCTGACCCCTAATGAAATTTTATCATGGAATGATGGACCCATCGAATGAATAACATTAATTTTTCTTTTTGTCTATATATATATATCCGCGAGATTTTAACTAAGTGCCCTTTACCTAGAATTAATGTTATTGGCATTGGCGCATTGCACCGCTAGTGGTTTAAAGGAAAATGCGCATGACAGTACCAACTACCAAGTCAAAAGATCAAAAATAGTAAGTTTCGATGCATTAATTCACCGATAGGGTAGGAAAACCGTTTAATTCGATCCATTAGCCGCAATGCTAACTGCGGAGCTGTTTCGATTGCATATTCAGGGCGCTGCATAAAATTAAAACTGATCTGTTAACCCATGAAATGATGCTCTATGGAACCAATTTTGGAGCGTCGGATGCTGTTATTGGAGCATCAATTTATACAAAAGTAGGTGATTTGTAAACGGATCATGCAACCAATGATAATTTTATAATATTCAAGTTATTGGAGCAAAGCTAACGTGCATTGTGTTCATCAAGAAAATTTAATAAGTCTCTACCAAGCTTTCAAAAAAAAAAAAAAAAATTCATAAGTATAACTTTAGAAATCTATCAGATTGGTTTCAAATTACGAATTCAAATTGTTGAAACTCAACTACTTCACGAGTAATGCGTGTGTATGCAAAATTTTAAATTTTTTGAATTTATTTAGTATAAAGTTAAGCAGTGAAAAAAAAGAAAAATAAATGCATTAAAATAACTATATATATATATAGAGAGAGAGAGAGAGAGAGAGTGAGGCTTGGGTGCTATGGATAGCATAGAGGGCTACGGCTCAATATTCGAGTTTTCAAAATTCTAACGGTCGATCCGAACCATTCATCTTGTTCTCCATATTAATATGTGTTTGGAGACCAAATTTTATATTTTTTGGAAATTTTTTACTATTTTTTAGCTAGGTAGAAAATCACTTGATCTAAAAAATTCTGCACCATTCAGATATTTGATTTTCGACCTATCTAAAAAATAGTAAAAAATTTCCAAAAAAATGTAAAATTTGGTCTCCAAACACATATTAATATGGAGAACAAGATGAACGGTTCGGATCGACCGTTAGAATTTTAAAAACTTGAATATTGAGCCGTAGCACTGTAGTCCTCCATGCTATCCATAGCACCCAAGCCTTACTATATATATATATATATATATATATATATATTTTACAGCTTGACTTTGTACTAAATAAATTTAAAATTTTCAAAATTTAGCATGTACCCGCATCACTCGTAAAATAGTTGAATTTTAACAGTTTGAATTCGTTATATAAAGTCAATTCAAATATCCGATAGATTTTTAAAATTGTGTTCACTTGATAAGCAGAACACATGCTAATTTTGCTCCAAGTTATACTATGTTAACATTCACGGTTCATGGGTCTGTTCAGATATATTCAATCTAGATATTGGTGATTATATATCAAATAAAAAATGCATCAACCGCGAGTTATTATTTACTTTTTTATGATAGAGAAAGCTTGAAAGTCTCTCTATTCTTATATTATGTACGTAGTTGTTCTGATCCGTTAACGACTGATATTAAAAGATGAATTTTCGAATTGAATATCAACCATTCAATCACATAATTTGTCTTCTTTTAATTAAATACATCTATCTTATATGTATAAGTTTAAATTTAGTTAAAAATATACTCGTCACACAGACTGCTACATAGTTTATCACATTAAAATTGAATAAATCCTTTGGCGATCCGTTTCCTTATTTCTCCTTACAGTTATCTTCCATTCTTGTAATTAAATTATTTTCTTATTTCTCAATTTCCTCTATTTCATTTCTCCTCTTCCTCTATAGTTTTGACAATGAAAATAAAAACACACATATCTTTTCGGATTTTATTTAGGGCAAATGTATCTTTGTAAATAGATGAATAATATATCTTTTGTTGATAGAAACAATCATATCTTTCTGATTTGAAGAGAAAATGAAGAATATCTAGAACTTTTATGTAGATAAATTTTTATTGTTAAAATAAATTCCATCAAGAATACATCTTTTCTAATTTGAATCATATTTTCTTATTTGAATCATTTAATTATATATTTTCTAATTTTGTTTCTTTACAAATCATTTCACCTCTAAATCGTTTAATGACCTATCTTCCTTGTAGAAAAAATTATATATTAAATCGCAATGATACCTTAATAATTTTTTTATGTAATATTTTATTCTTTTTTTTATTTCTTGTTGTTTCTTTTATTATTATTATTTATTATTTGTATTTTCTTCTTTTATTTGTCTTTTATTTTTATTTAAATATATATTTTTTATTTTTTGTGAATGTCAAACCAAAAAAATCTTTTCATATTCTATTAAATCTTATAATATGTTTCCGTTGCAATGCACGGGCACGATACTAGTTATATATTTTGTATTTATAATTATTGAGACTTAAATTTAATTTTTTTTAAAAGTCATTCTATTAGATTACCACAGAAGTATCAGCTGAATTTAGTATGTTTTATGTCGTAATGATTTATTTAACCACAGTAACATTTTTGTTGGTGCGCTTAAGTTGCATGTATTGAAATGGATTTAAACATGACGAGCAAGACGTCTAAAATAAGTTGTGTTTGATTGTTTGAACATCAACAAAAAAAAATATATAATTGTTTGGATGTAAACGTCATGATACGAAAATGATGAAATTTGAATGATACGTTATATATACATTCAATCATTGATTAAAAAAAAATCAACATTTTACTTTTTATATATATTGATGGTTAATACAATAAAGTTGTTATAAAATTTGATATAATTTATTAAGTACATATTTGGAAACGTAAGATATTTGAAATGTCATTTCTGTAAACTACTTTGTTATATTTGTGTACAAATTTATTTCCATTTATTTTTCAGTGGATCAATTTTTTTTTATTATCGAATGACCGCCGAACAATCTTCGGGATATAACTCCCATCTCATCAAAACTCTCACAAATTTTCTCAAAAAATTGACCATCCGAACACATCCTGACAATCTCACTCCTATAAAAAAGTGTTTGGTGGTGGAATAGGTTTAGATAGGAGTATGACTAATATAATATCAGTGTCATTTTAGTCTATATAGCACCAATTCCAAAATTTATTAAATCGAGTTCAAATGGTGAATTCAAACCGTTCAAACCAATTTACTTTATGAGTGATGCGTTTACATACAAACTTTTTATATTTTCAAGTTATTTTAGTATCAAATCAAGCGGCAAAAAAATTGAAAAATGAATGTATTAAAATTAACTTAAAAACTCAAACATTTGACCGCTTGACTTGATATCAAATAAACTCAAAAACTTATAAATTTTACATGTAAATGCACAACTAATGAAGTAGATCGGTTTGAACGGTTTGGATTCACCATTTGAACTCGATTTGATAGGTTTTGGAGTTAGTGTTATATAGACTGAAATGACACTAATGCTATATTAGTCATACTCTTTAGATAGATTTAAGTTATTTAATTTTAGTTAAGCCGATTTAAACTATTCATGTTTAGTCAAAAGTCTAACTTGATTTATGTCGGTTTAAATTTTAATCAAAAACCAAAACTGGAGCGGAGGAGGACAGGAGCGAGTAGGGGGAGAGGAAGACGAAATTCATATCCTCCTCTATAACCATAAAAGGGGATTCAAATCTGTTCATTTTCTTGAGAAAAAGAGCATCCTCCTGTTCTTTCATCCGAGCCGTTCAAAATCGATCATACGGCTTCAATTACTTTCTTTTATTTTATATCAATATAATCTATTAAAATAAATCAGATGTAATTGCAGTCGTGTGATAAATTTTGAACGACTTTGATAGAAGAATAGAATGGTGCTTCTTTTCTCAAGAAAAGAAATAGATAGGGTGCTCCTTTTCTCAAGGGGTCTGTTCGGCAAGAGTGAAATAGAGGAATAGAGTGTAAGAAAAGTTCTATTTCCGTCGAACAAGAAAAGAAGTGAGTGGAATTGGAAAGTTAAGAATAGTGGAATTGGGTTTGAACTTTTGAAGTCAAACCCCTGTTTTTTGCATTTTGGTCCCTCTATTCCTTTATGAGCCAATTCCCTATTTCATGGGAAGGTGGAATAGAGGAATTAGTTTTTCTCAAGAGATAGATTTATCTCATTTATCAAATGTTATTCAACTCTTTCACTATTCCATTCTTCTATCATTAACCGAACACGATCAGAATAGTGAAAAATTCAAGTCTATTCCAAATTTCACTTTTCCTCACTATTCCTCTATTCTAATAGTTTGTCGAACGGGTCCAAGAAAAATAGTAGATTTCAATCCCATAAAAGAAAATCTTTTAGGGCCTGTTCGGAAGCACTTGTTTCCGTGTAGAAATTTTTTGAAGTAACATGTTCGGCGATGTTGTATTAATTCCCTTTTGCAATTCCTGATAGAATATTTTCCTAACTTTTGCCTTCTCACTCATGGAAAAAAAAAAGACTCAAAGTTCTGGTTTTTTTCCCAAAAGCTGGAGCTGCTATCTCAATTCTCAAAATTTTGTATTAACATAAGAAAAAATTGAGCAACTAAAATACTTGAGTCGCTCAGCATACTTAAATAAAAGACTAAAATTCAAGACTAATTTGAACTCTTTTAAAATTAACAATCAAGTACAAAAATAAAAATTAAATGCATTTCAATAGTACTGTAATAATTGAATAATTACGAAACTAAAAATAATTAAACAAAACAGAATTTAAAAGTACAAAAAAAATTAAACAAAGCATAATTAAACTAGCAACACTCAATTTAATTTTTTTTTTAGAATCTGATATATACAATTATATTGATCATAATCAGTGATTAGTATTAAGATGAGGGATCGGATTACATTCTTTTTTGGTGACTCCGGATTACACCCTATGTTTACAAAGTCCAAACAGTCGATCCAAACCGTTCAACTTGTTTGATATGTTAAAATGTGCTTGTAGATCAAATTTTATATTTTTTGGAATTTTTTTACTATTTATTAAGATGGGTACAAAAATTCAATTGTTTGAATATAGCAATTTTGTTAAATACTTAATAAATAATAAAAAAATTTCAAAAAAATATAAAATTTGATCTACAAGCACATTTTAACATATCTAACAAGTTGAACGGTTTGGATCGACTGTTTGGACTTTGAAAACTTTGAAAATTGAGAGTGTAATTCGGTGTCACCAAAAAATGGTGTAATCAGATCTCTCCTCTGTCCGAGTAAAGCGTGGGTGACTACAAGACGGGTGCATGGTGTGAGCGATTGCATAAATGGGTTAGGATGCGCGGGGTGGAGCAATGTGTGCGGCGCAGATCGCTTCTCAGGCTAGCAGGTGCATGAAATTAGGGGTGTCAATGGTACCTTTTTAGCCGTTTACCCGATCTGTATCGTATTCGATAAGGTGGATATGGGTAAAAAACAAAAATTTCGTTAGCTTATTGGGTATAGGTATGGATAAAAAAAAATTCCGTTAACCAAATAGGTAAGGATATGGGTAATGATTATTTCGTACCCGTTACCTTATAGGATAACTATAAAATCTACATATATATACAATTCAATTTCCAACCCCACTTAAATATATATATTCGTGTTTTTGAATTTTTTTCTTTTATAAAAAAACAATTTAGTTGAACTGATTGCTCATTTATTTTTATTTTTTATTAGAAATGCAATTACATATTATTAAATGAATGAGTTTTTGATATTTAATTTGTAAAATATACTAAAATTAAGAGGAGGGTTCAAATGCCTCCATTTTTTGTGCCTCCATCATGCCTCCATTTTTTAAAATTTTAATAATTCAAAATTTAAAACTTAAAAGTCAAAATAAAACCCTTGGATATGATCTACGCCATTTTATCTATGCACGTGTAAAAAATTATGACATTTCAATTTTATTTTTATTGTCATCAAGAACTTGTAAAAAACACACTAATTTGGATGATTTCTAGACGTTGATTTTTGAACTTAATGATTCACATAAAAACAAAATTGAAATGTGATAATTTTTTATGAGCACATAGAGAAAATAACATAGATCACATCTAACAGTTTTATTTTGACTTTTAAGTTTTAAATTTTGAGTTGTTAAAGTTTTAAAAGATGGAGGCATTTGAACCCTCCTCTAAAATTAATTATTATATTAGTATTATCCGTTATCATCCGCTACTATTTCATTATCCGATAATATTAACGGGTAAGAGTAGGATAGAGTAAAGTAAAATTTTAATGAATATGAGTAAGGTATGGAAATGAAAATGGCTCCACCCGACCCTTGCCGTACCCATTGACATCCCTACATGAAATGAAAGAAAGAGTTAAGAGAAGAGAGAGAGAGATTTTTTTTTTTTTGTCACTGATAAAGGGTCTACACTTGAAATAAACTTAAACCATCTGAATTGATGATTCTAATTGTAAGTTCAATCTTTGGACCTTTTGAAAAACGAAATAAAAGATTAACGAATTAATGGGTATTTAAATCATACAAAAAATTAACGAGTTAACGGGCCTTTTATTATTTAAAAGGTTACATTTTTAGTCTGGTTATTTACTCTACGGTCACGTCAAATTTAAGTTTTACCGATAAACATGGGTAAATTTTTGTTTTTGTACATTTCCAAGAGATTACATATGCAACAAGCCATCTTGGCAGAAGCATTTGTACCCTGTCAAAATCACTGTCTTTCTCTATTCTCTTTCTCCCTCTTAAAGATACTTTACTTTGATTTAAAAATTGTACACAAAAATTCCCTCTAACACATTTCCCCAGCGAGTGCTCCAACTGCCCCCACAATTGGCCTATTATTTCTTTTCATTTTTTTAAACGACTGATCCCAAGCTTCCGTCTTTCCCCACCCAATGCGTTAAAATTTATCGTTTTTTAAGGGTTAGATAAATTCTCACATATAACCCTCCAAATTAGTAAACTAAAAAGAAAAAAAAACCACTAAAAAAGATTTTACCACGGATTAATTCTTAATCACATAGTTTTGTTGCACAGATTAGTAGTGCAGTGCTACATTAATTCTTGATCATATATATAGTTTTAATCTGAATATTAGTTATAAATGCAATTACTAGGGTTAGATTAATCGTATTAATTAGAATGATTATACCTAATGCAGGAGAAAAAGAGTCTGCATATGTTATTATTTTTTTTGAAAAATAGTGGTATTACCACCGATTTCATAGAAATCAAAGCATACCTGATATGGTACCTAAAATAGGTACCAAAATCAAATATGAAAAGTCATACATCAAGTCATCATTAACAAACATAAAAGCATACAAGGAGAGATAGTACTACATCAAAAGCTAAACTGGAAACAAAATGAATACTAAGCAAAATAAAAGTCTCAAAAAGTAGTCACATCATAGGAGACTAGTAATTCAAGAGATCCTCATCCGACATCTCGTCTCCAGACATATGATCTGGGGGGTTGCTAGCTCCAAGAGCTTGAATGGATACCTCTTCCTCCTTCAGTATCTGATCTGGAAGGTCCTTAACATCACATGGAAGCATTAGACTTAATTTTAAGTACGAATTATCAGAGTTAGACTTACACTAAAAAGTAGCTAAAGAGATTATCTTAAACCCTAATGATTTAACAGAAATGGGAGTAGTATTATCATTAAAAATAATTCTATTTCTTTCTAACCATACGGTCCATAATATTTGATAAAATTTATTAATGTGATGATGTGATGTTGTCATGATTTGATAAAATTTATTAATGTGATGATGTGAATGTGATCATGCCTCACACCCTCAACAATCTGCTCCGCATTTTCATTGGATAGCTCTCTCTTATATTTGATAATAGAAAGAATAAGGAGTTTTGAACCGTTTGATTTAATTTTAATAGTTTCGATAGCACAAATTATAAATATTAGATAGGGTATAGTCATGTATCGCATCGTCTAATGGTTAGTGCACAAGATAAAAACCCAAAACCCCCTTTAAGCAAATTATTAGCATCTTGTGTTAGAATTTCTATCTACAAAAAAAAAAAAAAAAAAAAAAAAAACTTATTATTGCTACAACAATTAGAGGGACATGTCTTTAACAGAAGTTCAGCATCCTATAGTAAAAGTAAAATTTTAAAGGTTGATACTGGATGATTACCGTCACAAAAAAACTGCCAAAATATATTGTGAAGAAGCAAATCAAGTAGAAAAAAAAAGAAAGTACATATTGCATATTGGATGAGTTTGTTACTGCCTTAACTGGTGTACTAAAGAGCAAAAGAAGCCAAAAGGATGACTATATTTGCATTAGTCTGGCAATTATTCGCAGTAGCATTTTCTCAAAATTTTACGGATGTATATGAAAAGCATTCTTTTGTTAATTAAGTATTTTCCTAATTCGAGCAGACTTCAGGTGGCAGGCATGTTTGTTCCCTCTTCCTTTTATTTCTCTCTCTCTCTCTCTCTTCTCTCTACTTTACTTGCTACCCCAAACACACAAGCATCTTCTTTTATGTCAATTTCTACTGACGTCTCACAGCGCCAAAACAAAGTTAGAAAGTAAGGCTGCATGCTTTTGTTCTCTCAGTCTATCAGAGTCTCAGTACCAACACCAAGCGCCAAGGACAAACTGTGAAGGATAAAAACCACAGAGAGAGAGCTAGAGAGAGAGAGAGAGAGAGAGAGGAAACCAAAACCTATCCAGAAAAAAAAAAAAAAACCCATTGATGGGTTTTCGTCTAAGAATAAAATCGCCTGAGCATTGATTTCTTCCCTTTTCTCCCATCAATGCTAAACTCCTGGCTGGATATTATTGCTGGTTTAATGGTGGCACCAAGGTTTAATGGGTTATTCGCCATGTTTCTTCTCTGTGCTTGGAGCATCTCTGCTTCTGGCCTTCTAACTTCCAAAGGTGTCAACATAGAAGGTGATTTTCTCTTTTGAAATTCAAATTTAACTGATGGGACTTTACTCTTTTCACCGTAAAACAAGTAACAACCGAATTGTTTTTTCTCTCTCAGTCAATTTAATATGAAATTTAACTGATGGCTCTTTTGCTCTTTTCATCCCAAAACAAGTAAAAAGCATTTTCTTTTTTCACATGATGCTTCAGTTTGATCTAAACTGACCTCAAATTGAACTTTAACTCGTGTCTTTATTGCTCTTTTATTCTCAAAACATGCAAACAAGAAAAATGAACTTAAACTAATTTTCTCTTATAGTGTATTCCTCTGTTTTTCTTTCCTTTGTTGGTTTGGTATAAAACAGTGCAAGCATTGATGAGTATAAAGGCCTTGCTAAAGGACCCGCATGGAGCTTTAAAAAACTGGGACAAAGATGCTGTCGATCCTTGTAGCTGGACCATGGTGACATGCTCTTCTGAAAATTTAGTTATATCTTTGTAAGTATTTCATCAAGTTTAGTTTCACTTAAACTTTGAAATATAAAAAAAGTTGTATGGTATTTTAAACATGGTTTTTTCTTTTTTTACTTTATTTACAGAGAAGCTCCAAGTCAGAATTTGTCCGGGCCACTGTCTCCCAGCATAGGGAATTTGACGAATCTTGTCACGGTGTAAGTTTGCTTATTCAATTGTTTGCTAGTACTGTTTGGCGAAATTCTCATCTCTAACCCTGAAAAAATTGAATATCATATTTGAGTCTATAAAATGACTACCAAGGAAAAGTTATAATTCTTAATTTCATCAGAACAGAAAATGTAAAGTAAAATAAAATTGGTTATCACTTATCAGTATCATTAAATTATTCTTAGTTGGATTTTTTGCGTTCTGGAATTTCGGTGGTTACTAGATCAAATTTGTGTGCCATTTGATATTAAACTCAAAATGAGTTTATACCATTTCACCTGAAACTGTACCCCATCAAAAGACTTTGTGGGGTATCTGTATGATAAAAATGTACTGCATGGTATGATTATTAAGGGGCATTCCTTCTTTTGTTTTATCTAGGTTGTTACAGAGCAATAACATGTCAGGGACTATTCCACCAGATATTGGCAAGCTCTCCAGTCTCAAAACCCTTGATCTCTCGAACAACCATTTCTATGGGGATATCCCTGCCTCCTTTGGTCACCTACAAAGTCTTCAATATTTGTCAGTATACATCTCTGAAATCTTTCATTATTTTCTATAGGAGAATTTTTCATAATAACCCTGCAAAATGTCAAAAACTTTTTATGCCAGAAAATGTCCTTGTAAAATGGATAAAATCCAAAGATTGCTGATTTTGTGAGAAATCTCTTATAGACCTCCATTAAAATCCTTGATCCCGCATTATGTTATATCTTGATTTTTCTTTAATTTTGAAATTCACTAGGAAGCTCAGCAATAATAACATTTCTGGAGCATTTCCTGTGCCAGCCTTGAATCTGTCACACCTTGTTTTCCTGTAAGTTTTATTGAAAGCCTCTTGTAATCGTAACCAGTTTCCTTACTAGCCCGTTTTTTTTAATCTCATTTGGTTTTAACAGGGATTTGTCTTATAATAATTTAAGCGGTCCTCTCCCTCCTGGGGTTTTAGCAAGGACATACAAGTAAGGGTTCCTTTTGTGCTGTTTATTTTGTTCAAGCATTTGAGCCTTTGATCTACACAATAAGATTGAAGCAAAACTGCAATTTCCTTAAAAAGTTTTTTGAATTATTTATTTTCATGCAGAATAACGTACATGCAAAAGAAAGAATTTTGTTACAAGACCACTCAAATTTCCATGAAGTACATAGCAAATCAATCACCCCAACAAAATTTGAAATGTTCAACTGAGCAAAACTAGAGGTTTCCTTGACCAATCAATTGACCATGTCAGCACTAGACTCCACAAATCCCATTAATATATACAAGCTTGCTGATATAATTTTGCAATTTAAAGATTTCTGAACACTTACGCATACAACTTTGGCGCAGTATTGTAGGCAATCCCCTGATATGTGGGGCTGGTCAACAGAAAGATTGTTTTGGTATACAGCCAATGCCCATGGCGAACCTCACAAATACACAAAGTAATGATAAATTCAAAATTATAATTCTTTCCTCTCTTTTTAGCCTTTAATTTGATCACTGTGATTTTTTTTAAAAATTTAATAATCACATAACCTTTCTGTTGGACACAAAAATAACATATCTACACATAATACGTTTTACTAAGGGAATGGAAGTTAATTTAAAACTCTGTTCGTTTGAAGGTGTTCCCCTTCCAGGGAAAGTAAGAAATCACAAGGTGGCGGTTGCATTTGGTTCGAGTATTGGTTGCATCAGCTTCCTTTTTCTAACTGTGGGATTACTCTTCTGGTGGAGGCATAGGCATAATAGACAGATCCTATTTGACATCGATGGTATGTAAACTTAACAATTTAAACTTGCCAGGTTCAATTTTTTGGCAATTGTCTTTTCCCCTCACATTTTCCAGTGCTTTTTTGGGTTTTTTTACAAATTAAACAATAATTAATCAAGGGTTCACATTTCTTTTTTTAAGCTGCTACTATTTTCAATCTTTTTTTTAACTTTCAAATTCATTATATTTGAAAAAAAAAAATTTCAGAGCACAATGCACCACAAGTAAGCTTGGGAAACGTGAAACGGTTCAGCTTCAGGGAGCTGCAAGTTGCAACTGACAACTTCAGCGGGAAGCACATCTTGGGCAAGGGCGGGTTTGGCAATGTCTACCGCGGGCAGCTGCCCGATGGCACGTTGGTTGCCGTCAAGC
Organism: Carex rostrata; assembly: GCF_964058835.1. Lineage (NCBI taxonomy): Eukaryota > Viridiplantae > Streptophyta > Magnoliopsida > Poales > Cyperaceae > Carex > Carex rostrata. Next base: position 13,722,857 of record NC_135923.1, read on the forward strand.
GGCTCAAGGATGGCAATGCAGCCGGTGGTGAGATCCAGTTCCAGACTGAGGTGGAAATGATCAGCTTGGCTGTACATAGAAATTTGCTCAAGCTCTACGGTTTTTGCATGACTGCCACTGAGAGGCTGCTTGTCTATCCTTACATGTCCAATGGGAGTGTTGCTTCTCGGCTTAAAGGTGATACTTGAGTGTGATTTATTTTTTCTGTGTTTATACTTGTGTTTTAAATGCCAACTTGAGTTTTCCACATTTTGAGGGGTTGGCCAGTAGCCCGATATTTAGTTGAATATAATACGCTTAATATTACAGGCATGTATTGGATTAACGAGTAGAACTAGGATGTTCTTAAGCTCACCAAGGTGTTTGGTGAGCTTAAATCCAAAACCTATTAGATGGGCTTCAAACGATGAATCCAAACCCGTTGAAACCGATCTACTTCACGAGTGATGAATTTACATGCAAAGTTTTAAAATTTTGAATTAATTTAGTACAAAGTCAAGTGGTAAAAAAATGTTAAAAAAATGAATCCACCAAAATTAATTTTGAAGTAATTTAGTATAAAGTCAAAGTGGTCAAAAAATGTTAAAAAAATGAATGTACTAAAATTAATTTATAAACCTTCTAAGTTTGACCACTTGACTCTATACTAAAATAATTAGAAATTTTCAAAACTTTGCATGTAAATTCATCACTTGTGAAGTAGATGGGTTTCAATGGTTCAGATTCATCATTTGAAACCAATACAATGGATTTTGGAGTTAAGCTCACCAAACACCTTGGCGAGCTTAAGAGCACCCTAGTTCTACTCTTGGTATAGTATGCGGTGTTGGAATATCTCAACAATGTTTATACCAATTTGAAATTTGTTTGTCGAATCTCTATTTTAGGGAAGCCATCTTTAGATTGGATGACGCGGAAGCGAATTTCACTTGGTACTGCTCGAGGGCTCCTCTACCTCCATGAGCAATGTGACCCCAAAATAATACACCGAGATGTGAAAGCTGCAAACATTCTCTTAGACGACTACTGTGAAGCCATAGTTGGTGACTTCGGGCTGGCAAAACTGTTAGACCACCGAGACTCGCATGTCACCACCGCAGTTCGTGGCACGGTTGGCCACATTGCACCTGAGTATCTGTCGACCGGTCAATCGTCAGAAAAGACTGATGTGTTTGGTTTTGGGATTCTTCTGTTGGAGTTGATCACAGGCCAGACTGCGCTGGAGTTTGGTAAATCGTCGAATCAGAAGGGAGCGATGCTTGATTGGGTACAAAGCTATAATAAGCATATTTTTATAAAGTTCTACTGTATTTTGTTGTTAGTTCTGTGTCTTAGGCCAGATTGAGCCTCTTGTTAATTAACCCCTTATCTTAATTCAGTCCTTGACAAGATTGGTAAACCTCATATCAGTTCTTGCCACCTAACCTATCACCTGTGCTAGGCTCAAGTGTCCTCAAATTATTCCAAATATCCCTCAATTCACCCTGAATTCGTGCAATAAAGCTTGAAAAGCTCCATGAAAACTAAACTTATTGAAAATTCAAAACTATGAAGAAGAATACATATAAATATCTATATCCTTGGTTTTAGGTGAAGAAGATGCACCAAGAGAAGAAACTCGATGTGCTAGTTGACAAGGGTCTGAAAAACAACTACGACCGAATTGAACTTGAAGAGATGGTGCAAGTGGCACTTTTGTGCACTCAATTTCTACCAGGTCAGAGGCCCAAAATGTCAGAGGTGGTACGAATGCTAGAAGGAGATGGGCTTGCTGAAAGGTGGGAAGCATCTCAGCGAGTTGAGTCGCACAAGTTCAAGGTGCCTGATTTCTCCTTCAACAGGTGTTACTCAGACCTAACTGATGACTCATCTTTGTTAGTTCAGGCAGTTGAGCTCTCTGGGCCGAGGTGATATCATTGCAATATTTTTGTAAGGAGTAAAATTTAGAAGAGCCACTAAAATTTTTCTGTTTTTGCACATTGATTTTTACCCTAGAATTTTACAGTCAGTCAAAAGAGGGAAACTTGAACCTTAAAATGTCCACTGCATCATTTTACCTTGTCAATTATGGCTAAATCCTATGTTTAGCTTAGTAATTGATAAACATTTAGGGAAATGATGGTCCAAAGCAGATTGAGCACAAGGTTTCAATGTTTGGAGTTTAATTTGAATGTTTGGCTCTTCTGATTAGTGGTCTGGTGCAAAAATGATAAAATTTTGGTGGCTCTATTGTAACTAATTCTGTATAGTATGAATAGGCGCAACCCATATTCAGTGTATTTCGTTAATTGCTCTTGGCGCGTTGAAACCGAGTACCGGTTCTAATGTCTCTTACCTTTGTACAAAAGAGAGCAGTTGTTGGTCTGAAACCAAGTTCAGAAAACCTAATAAGAGGATAGAGTTGTAAAAGATGCATTGTTTGAAGATTTGAAAGTTGTAACTAGCTGTATTTTATATGGATGTATTTTTTACTTCAAGCATTGGGAAATTTATCTTTTTGTATTACTTCCATATTACTTGTTTTTTTATATTTATTGTATGGCCTGTTGAAGTTAAAATCGGTATCATTCCAATCTACCGAGCAATATATGCACAACTTGCACGTTCTTATGAAAATATTTTTAAATTACAGGTTGAGTGTTTTTTAAGTAAAAACAAAATGCAAACGTATACCTGTATTCAAATGCTTCATTTTTACAATGCCATCAACAATCTGATCTCATCAAACGCAAAATAAACATATTATTTGACAGTATAAGCAAAGTACTAATTAAAAACAAAACGTAACACATTAATTCAATATCTACTAAACATCAAACAGCCCAAGCTTATATGTTAACGAATCTGCAATTCTTCCTAACCTCGCCGCCATCCGGGTTTGTGATATTCCCCATCTTGACGATGGAATCCGAGAACTGCTTGAAAAACAGCCCCGGGTCAGCCCAGTACTTGTTTACCAAATCAGCGGTTTGTGAACCCACCATGCTTGACCACATTTCCTGATCGGAGTTCAACAAGCCTTCTCCTTTGATCAGCTGCTCATAGAATGCATTATCAAATGCAGCTGGAGATGCATAATCCATTGCGCTGATGTTGTCATCCCCACCATCCACTGGGCATGTTTCCTTTACCTTGTTCAGATAGATCTCGGATGAAGGGTTGTACTTGGAGGTCTGCTCGAAGTCACCATATATGCGGTCGCGGTAATTGGCACACCGTGCAAAACCAATAGTGTGGGACCCTGCAAATAGAATTATTTTTTAAAAGTTTTTTGACATAGAAAGTTGTATTTCTTACAATTACCTTTCTTTCTTGTGTTGTGTGCAATTAACTGTGTACGAATTCTGGAAAAAAAGAAAAGAGCGTACCAACAAGGGCAACCATGTCGGTTGCAGAGAGGCCTTTAGCCCAGAACTTGGAGATGAGAGTTAGAAGGCCTTGTTGGGCAGTCGGAATGTCATCGTTGGCTAAATCTAGGCTCCCTTTCTTTGCATCCAACCGACCCACCGGCACATCCCAGTACGGCCCTCCAACCTGCCCAAATTGTAAACTTGTTTATCAATCTGTCACATTTTTGTAATTTGTTGATCAAGCTGCTGTAAAACAAGTACAAATTGTTCATTCTTACCAAGACAACTGCGTCTCTAGCAGCAATGGCAAGTAAATCAGCACATGTGACTACACCGGGGCACTCGGCCTCGAGTTTCTCCTTTATCTTGTCAACCAAATCAAAACCTTTAAGCGAATTCACGTTCTGCTCTGCTTGTTTCTCACCGATCAATGTTTCCGTGTCGTCTAGCAGCACAGATCCATCACAACCCTGCAACAATCAAGCGATGTATTTTTGTTCATGTGTTATTTTCTTGGTTTGTCCAAATGCATAAAGCTCTCATGTTCATTTTTTTTTAACAAAAGGTTTACTTAGACGTCTTAACATTAAAATCTCTGTTTTTTTTTTCCCTTCTTACTATATCTTTTTGCACATATAATGATCTATTTCCATGGCTATAATACAAGTTAAGCATCTATCTTACATATAATAGAAACAGTTTCATGGAGCGTAATTTTATTGTGCGTTCAATTTTTATTTGGTATAATATATTTAAAAAATATATCCAAATTAAAAAATTATGATTTTTTGGGTCAATTTAACAAACGTTTTTGTAACCATCCATCAAACAATTTTAATTTTACGGTAAAATTTAAATGAATTTACGATGAATAACCATTTAAATTCCAAATTTATTCAAATTTGATACAATTCCTATCTAAGTAATTACTAATTAAGAACACATCTACAATTTGAATAATATTTAGCAAATATATGTACTGTAAAAGTTGGATGTACTATAAAAAACTAGATGTCACGTAGAATTACTCTCAAATAAAAAGAGAATAATGCTTAAAAAGGAGACCTGAACAAAGCAATCATGGAAGTGGAGGCGGAGTAAAAGGGCGGCATTGCGTGGGTCGGCACGCACAAAGCACTCCATTTCGGTGCGCACAATTTCTTGTGCATGGGGACATGTCTTGGAGTAGTACTCCAGGGTCAGCTTTGAAGGGTCTTGAGCCTTCGTCGATGGCATCAAACTGCCGACAACAAAACACACAAATATGAATATGAATATGAATTTGGAGGATGCCATTTTTGTTATATATCCTTTTCTTCCTTTTCTTTGGAAGGTGATGAGAGTGAAGACATGATCAATTGGATGGGGTTTTATGGGATGTGATTGCTGATTGAGTGAAGACATGATCTTAGTCAAGAGGAGATGAACTAACATATCTGGGAGTTCAAATTTAAACCGAGAGAGAGAGACAGAACCATGCGTAAGGTAGGTAAGGTTAGCAACCTGAAAATAAACAATAGAGTCATTCAGAACCAGGTCAACTAGTGGGTATTATAACTCGTGATCCGATAACCCAATATTTTTGTCTCCCATGGTTTCATGAGCTCAGATCCAGTGAAGTAATCCAATCTTTGGGTTTTTGATCAGGACCGTTCGATTCGAATCCGTGATAATCTATCCGAAGTGGAGCGCACACATCTCGAGAGATGAATTCGAATCGCAAAGCCATCTCGAGCGATGGATTCGAATCGGACAGTCTCGATCGAAAACCCAAAGATATAAATATTTGAAGTATGATTCCATACCAAATGCGGATATAAATATTTGAAGTTATCGTTCGGGTATGGTTTATAGGATCCAATATCCGACAAGCAGTACGGGAAACACGTGTTTGGTGCTTTGTGGTTTACCAGTCGAGGAAAACTTGAGCGAATTTTGTACAGAAAATGAATTTGGTAGATTTTTCTATCCCGTTCTTTGCTAAAGTTAAAGACCTAATTAGATAGTCTTTTGACCTCAATAAAAAGTACCCTTTTATTCTAAGGTGCGTGCTTGTTTACTGTTTCATTCTCAGTTTTAATTAAGCTTGACTTCACCATATTTATTTTATTTTATTTTTCGAGGGAAAGCCCTAATTTGCAGCTTTAATTCACAGCTACCAATACTCTTACAGTCTCACTATTCTTTGAAACTTCTTTTCTTATTTTTTGGGCTGAGGAAATTTTGGGCCCAAATCCAGTTGGATTTTAACAAAGAAAACCAGGCGTAATCGGTAATCTGAACCAAGTAAGTTGCACTCGGCAGGGGGGAGGCTAAGGAGAATAGATGTAAAGACTTTTAATTTTAGGGGCAACTTCATGTATATCCCTCAGAAGTGTCAATATTACGTATATATCCCTCTAAAATCAGTAATTACATATTTATTCTTGAAAATCATACAAACTAACATATTCGTCCAATATAACTCTATAACGTATCAAATATCTCCAAAATAATTAAATAATATTTTTTTAAACCTAAAAAAAATTTAAATATTAATTAATAATATGTTAATCATTACGTCCTTTGTTTTTGTCTCTTTAGTCCGCCTAAGTTTTCTTCTCTCCAAGATGCCAAACCTCCCGCCCCTCTCTCCAAACGAAGATGGAAAATTAAAGCAGCAAGGAGAGAAAAAATCTGTAAGAGGGGAGGCGATGAGGGAAGGTAGAGAGAAATATGTTATTTGATGCGTTTGAAGAGAGAGGCGGGGGAGATTTGGTGCCTTACAAAGAAGCGAACTTAGTCGGACTAAAGAGAAAGAAACGAATGGCATAATGATCAACATAATATTAATTAATATTGTAATATAAGTTTTAAAGTTTTAAAAAATATTATTGAATTATTTTTGGTGATATTTAATAGGTTATAGAGTTAGATTGGACAATTATGTGAGTTTGTACAATTTTCAAAGATAAATATGTAATTACTGATTTTGAAGGGATAGATACGTAATATTGAAACAATTGAGGGATATACATGAAATTGCCCCTTTATTTTAATACATAATCTTTGAAAATTCGCTTCCAAGTTAAAAAAAAAAAAAAGATTGCACTGGGCAGTATAGTCATATTTGATTGTGGAATAAGTGGTGGTGTAAATATTTTACTTTACCTTTAAGAAGTCAAACAAACATTAAATTTGAAGGATTAAGATGAAGTCACCTTTAAGAAATCACATTTGAGTCAAACAAATATTTTACTTTACTCATGTGGATCTCGCAGTTAAGAGTAACATCCAACTTATAATTTTCTCTTTCGAAATCAAATTACGCCACCAATCTCCAACAAAATATAATTAATTCAATATATCTTAACTTGGAATAAGCAATTTACTCCACAACCAAACATGACCTTTGCGTGTTGCACCAAAAAATTATTCCGGCCATTTTTATTAATACCCCCAAAAAAAAAGTTAATTTTAAAAATGCCCCGTATTTGGTTATTTTGAAAAATGCCCTGACCGCCAGGTCCACGAGCGACCCAAAAAATTCAGCAGAGACGGGCCAAACTCCTACCAGACCGCCCCCTGCAGAGGCGGGCCACACCTCTAGCAGACCGCCCGGGCCAGGGGCGGTCCACTAGGGACCAGACCACCCCTGGTCCAGGCGGTCCTCTTTTTTTTTTTCTTTTTTTAGAGAGATCTTAATATTTGATTTAAATAATTTTGTGAAGAATTTTTTTTTTCTTGTTTAGAGTATACGCCAAAAAATAAGACATTTGATATATTTATGAAGTGATGTCGGAACTCTTTATAACTTTGATTTGATTTGTCAGTTGAATATCACAAGCCTAAAGATAACACTAATTAAGGACTTGGTTTTGATTCAAAAGATACATATGCATATATATATATATACATGTATTATATTATATTATATTATATTATATTATATATACATATACATAATTACATATACGTATATTATACATATATTATACATATATATACATAGCCCATACGGCTGCAAATGCGGTGACGCAAATGCGGCGCATGCGGCCACATTTTAAAACACCGAATATATGTATATGTATATCAAATTTGACCTCTTCTGATAAATCAGTAAATCTGAACTGATACAGGGACCAAATTGTAAAAGTGATTATACCACCATGTAGAACATTAAAAAATACACAAAATTGACATAAATTTTAATTTATTTGGATTTTTCTACGGTTAGTTATGAAATTTTCAAAGTTTAACTTTCGAAAAAACTTTAAACAACCATAACTTTGGCTAAGAAAGTCGAATTTCCGCATATGATGACTTTTTAGAAAGGGGGGGGGGGGATGACACGGATCTGAATATCACCTAGGCGATCACCCCCGGGCATCTAAAGCATCAGAATTTCAAAAAAATATCGTTTAGTGCCTCAAAAACTCAGTTTAAGTTTTTGTTCGAAGGTAGACGTACAACGATCGGTATTTTGTTTAGTAAAAGCTTAAGAGATTATTCAAGAATTATTCATATTATTATTTTAAAATGCATTTACTATTTATTGTATTTGTTTGCCTATCTCCGAGCAAATGGTATATGTTGATAATAATCAAATAATTCAATTATTCTCTAAAAAAAAAGTTGACATCATTGAGGCAATCTAACCATATTTCCTTGTGTATATTTGAATAAAATAAATTATTAAGAATTAAGGTCAAGTCATTAATTAGTGTTAACTAAGAAAAGGAAAAATCTAGAAAGGAATTGATAGCCGTCCCCGGCAACGGCGCCAAAAACTTGTTCGCTTACAAAGGTATGCTACAAAGTCTCAGGTACAACAAGTTGTACCAGTTTAAACCTTGAATCTACTCTCGTCTAAGGTTGCAAGTGCACAACCCTATCCGTATAGCATAATAAGGTATCGATCCTCAGGGACGGTTTAATTTGATTCTAAATTTCTACAAATCCGAGTTAAGTACTAGAAGTGTGAAAGGTTTGGTTTGAATTCGTTTCAATTTCTCAATTCAATAACAAAAGATTGCAAAAGAAAGTAAATGTTTGTTTCAGTCAAGTTTAAAAGGATGTTTCCAGGGTTTCAGATTTCATCCTCAGCTTTGCCTCTCTGGACCTTCACTCGACTCGCATCATCTCTGATGCGACCCTAGTGATGCGACCCGCATGGTCTCCCATGCGACTCTCATGGCCATCGAGTGAATGCAGCATTTCACCTGTTTCTGAGTTATTCGATTGTGCAAGGTTCTACTGACCCTACCCACGATTCCTGAGCCTCAACTCTCGTTTATTAGCACCAGTAACCTAGTAGGGAATTGCAATTTCACCTTCTTAGATCTACAACTTTCAACTCTCGTTTATTTGTATTCAATCTAAGTCAATTGATCGGTTTGCTAAAGGTATCCACTATCTCTCAATAAATGGAAATCTCACCTTTCGGTTCAATTGATCTATCTTTTCAGATTTCTAATCTACCTCAAGTGCTTGATTAAATTGCAAGAAAGATCTAGATCAAGATATTAGAAGAGATGAAAGATTCATTCAACAATAGTCAACAAAATGCAATCACACAATCTCAATCAAGCTTTAAAAGGAAGATACACAATCAATTGATCACAAGAACAACTCAAATTCAAGTGAAATACACACAATCAAAGCTTTAGACTACATCAACCCTAGAAACAAAGAAGGATCTACTCAAACAACATCATAAAAGAAGAGAGAAGAGATAGGATCATGATAGAACCAATTGAAGCAATCTTGCAAGGATCTTCCCTCCTTTCTCTCTTTCTTGATCAACACTCCAATTCTTGAGGCTTTGAATCTTCAAATTTCGGAACCCCCTCTCTGGTGACCGAGGCGGGCTATTTATAGACTTTTCAAAACATTTGCTTCAATTCTGGGCCCTTATTGGGCCTTTGCTGTCTGCTCTGGAAGCTCGCGATGCGACCCGCATCACCACTGAAGCGACCCGCATCAGAGTGTGATGAATGCGCCTCGCATGCAGTGGTGCTGCGACCTGCTGGTGCGGCTCTGAGTGGTTGATGCGCCTCGCGTCAATCCTGATGAGGGTCGCATCAAGGTCTCTTAACTTCAGTAATTTGCTTGATTTCACCAATTTTCCTGCAAGATAAGAATGAAAGCACAGCAGTACCAATTCTACGCATAATCATTATAATAGATGTTATTTAATGGCTCAAGATTCATATTTTGGTACCGAAATTGGTCAAAACAATAGGTCGGATATAGCAATATCAAATTCCCCCAAGCTGACCTTTTGCTTGTCCTCAAGCAAGGAGCATTCTTTGGTACCAGATTGGTTCTAAATGCAAGAATCGACATAAGTTGTTATTATCAGGAATTTCGTGAGTCATTTTGATAACAAGTTAGGCTTTCCTCGAACTACTTTGATTCACTCCACAAATCGTCCACTTAACTTCTTTTTCCAAGATGTTTTGTTAATTAGAAAGACTTAGAACTCAGATTTATCAATATTCATTCTTAAACTGAAGTTATACCCTAGTTTGTGGTGTACGAATCAAGTTCCCCCAAGCTTGGAGCAAGCTAGAGTCAGAAAGTTGCGGACGAAGTGTGTTGATATATGCAAAAGTATATTATTTCTATCGAGCTCAAAGGCATCCGAATGGATTGTGCCAGTACTCTTTTTTTTTATGTTTAAATTGGGAGACGAGCTCAAAGGCGCCCCGAAGGACTTATTGCCAGTACTCTTATATTCTCCATTTTTTTTTTTTTTTTTTTTTTTTTTTTTTTTTTGCATATACCATGAATACACACAAACACTGGTATTCATTCATACCAATGAGTATCCCAATCTTTCTTTATTTTTTTTTTTTAAATCTCGTTTTCTTGTTTTAAAAGGCATAATTCAGATTTCAAACGTTTCTCGATAAAATTTAAGATCTCATCTTTTCAATTTCACAAAACTATCTCATTCAAGTCGGTTAAGTGGTCAACCATGGGGTTAGACATAAGCAATTCAAGATCAGACTAGTTATTACCACAATAGTTCACAAAATTCCCGAATCAAACAAGTCATGCAAGAAAAGTAAACATGATCTAAAAGGGTAAACATGGTCTAAAAACGAAAAAGATAAAGGTGTAGTGTACCCCCCCAAGCTTAGTCTGAGCATTGTCCTCAATGCTTCAAGACTGAAAGATAAAGTAAAGAGGGGAGTAAAGAAAGCGAACCTGATCAGTGGTGAGGAGGAGGATGATCTGGCCAATATCCATGGTCCTCATAAAAACGCCAGTCCTCCATGTGAATCTCAAGCCTCTCGAGTCGTGTATCATGAGCTGATAAATCCATCTGGATGCTGCTAAGAGTGTCACCCTGGTCAATCAGAGTGGACTGGATCTCCTGCTGAGTGGTACGGATAGAGATCTGAGTAGCCTGCATGTCCATGATAATGCGATACAGGTCTCCGATGGTAGGGTCAGATGGGTGAGATGGAACAACTGTAGAAGTAGAGGCGTGAGCCTGGTGAGAGGGGACAGCTGTAGGAGTAGAGGTGGGGGGGCTGGTGAGACGAGCTGGGTACATCAGTCATGACAACATCCTCGGAGGGATAAGAAGAAGGAAATGGAGCTATAGGGGATGAAGAAGGATGAAATGAGATATTAGGAGAAGAAGGATGAAATGGAGCAATAGGAGAAGAAGCTCGCTCGAGTGGAGATGATGTATGGAATGAGGTATGAGGAGGTGGAGATGGGACTCTCTCAGGCTGAGGTCCAGTGAAAAGCCAGGTACTCTCATCCTCAAAAGAGATCGGTGCTCGAAGCGGCAGCTGAAACTGAGCACCATGCTGCAGGCGCCAAAAGTAATGGTCACTGTGACCGGCTGGCCCGCGCACGATCTTGATAAAGGTCGCTGACTGGTAGGCTACGGCATCCATGTCAATCCGACCTCTAGACTGGGTAAAACCCGCGGTCGAGACACCTAACCTGTCAGCGATGAGAGTGACGTAGGCTCTAACTCCACATCGCGTCGTAGCATGTGGTCCAGCAACTGGAGATCCTCCTCATTGGCCCTAGCCACCGTCTCGCCTCGTGCGAAGATGGTGTTGGCTAGGGCACGCTGAATGCAGCGAAGAACAGGGTGTGGGATGGCGAGACCTCTGTACTGGTTGCTTGTGGCTGTCTGCATACCAGTAATCAGGCGCCAGAAATGATCCTTGTCAAAGCCCACGCGAAAGTCGAGAGAGTCAGTGGTGGGGTTTGGGGCAAACCCGAACCACTCGCGGAGCCTGGAGACACGCACGCGCCGAACCTCACTACGCATCTGAAATTTGATGTAGGGCTAGTCAGAGTTATCATACCTGAGCTTGAGCGAGGAGAGGAACTCAAGTGTAAGCTCATCGAAGCATGGTCTCTCAATCTCCCAGAATGCCGGCAGGAACCCTACTCGCTCAGTAAGGCGGCGGAAATCGTCAGAAACTCCGAAAGCGCGGAGTGCGTCAAAATCGGGACGGCGCGTGTTCGCGAACTTGCGCTGCTGCAAGAGCTCGAACCGCTCAAACATACCCCGATCCGTGAAAGAGAAGGGAGGGTCAGGGTAGTGCTCAGCACGAGGAGTGGTCTGAGCAGAGATGGCATCAGAATCCTCGGAGACATAGTCAACAGGTGTCCCTGCTGCATAATGAGAAGAGGGAGAAGGGTGATAGGAAGAATGAGGAGAAGAAGAGGGAGAAGGGTTACCCGTATTACCAGACGAACCCGAGCCTTGCTGAGACCAGTCAACCGACTCCGAAGACTCAGAAGGAGAAGGAGTGGGGTCTGGTATCCCCTGTTGGAGACGAAGGTCTCTCTGACGGCGGAGCTCTGCTTGATGGCGCGCGTGGTTGCGCTTGGATCGGAGCTCTCTGCACATTGCTTGTTCTGGATCATCCATGATGCGGGTCGCGTTAGGGTTGAAGCGGGTCGCGTTGGGGTTGAAGCGGGTCGCGTCTACCTAGAAGCGGGTCGCACTGGAGAAGCTCCGGGCGCAGCAATGGCGGAAGGGCAACCGCCCCTTCGTCTCCTTCTCTCTCGGTTGTGCTTCCCTCGCGCTTTCTCTGTCTCTCCCTTTCGGTCAATCTCTCTCTATCACTCTGTCTCTCTCGATCTCTCTCTCGGTTTCTTTCTCCCTCTCACGGTGTCTCTCTCCCTTTCGCTCGGTCTCTCTCTCTTTCGCTCTCTTGCTCTCTGTAGGTACGGTGAAGGAAGAAAGAAGAGGGGGAGGGTTAAGAGGGAGGAGTCGGGTCGCTTGGGCTACTGGTCTCATTAATGCTGTCGGTGTTGCGATGCGGGTCGCATCATGACTCATGCGGGTCGCATCAGAGTGAGTCGAGTCGCAGGAAACACTAAAACTTAAATTATCTAAATGCAGGATAACTAGAAACAAACATACAAAAGGAATGAAGGTTATGCAAAAAGTAAAAAGAATGTTTGGGCTGCCTCCCAAGAGCGCTTGTTTTAGGTCTCGAGCCTGACCGTCGTCCGCTAGGTTTCGGTTGAGATAGGATCGGAGAGATCATGAACCAATCGTCCCGGACGAGGGTGACTCGCAATGTAGTGCTTGAGACGTTGTCCATTGACCTTGAAGGTTCCACACGCATCATTTCCAATCTCAACTGCACCAAATTGGTACACCTTTTTAACCTCAAACGGACCGGACCATCTAGACTTCAATTTCCCTGGAAAGAGTCGCAAACGAGAATTAAAAAGAATGACAAGATCACCTTCTTGGAATTCGCGAGGCATGATATGCTTGTCATGGAGAAGCTTCGTCTTTTCCTTGTAGATCCTTGCATTCTCGTAGGAGTGTAAGCGTATCTCGTCCAACTCGTGTAAGTCAAGAATGCGCTTCTCTCCAGCTTCCAGCATGTCCATGTTGATGGCCCTTGTAGCCCAGAACGCTTTGTGTTCAATTTCCACAGGAAGATGACATGACTTGCCGTACACCAACTTGAAAGGGCTCATCCCAATCGGTGTTTTGAAGGCAGTTCTGTACGCCCACAGTGCATCACTCAGTTTCAGAGACCAATCCTTCCGTGTCCTCGCTACGGTCTTCTCCAGGATAGACTTGATTTCCCTGTTGGAGATTTCAGCTTGACCGTTGGACTGGGGGTGATAGGAAGTGGTGACCTTGTGTGTCACCCCGTGTCGACGCAGGAGTTTGTCGAATTGGCGGTTGACGAAATGCTTGCCACCATCACTGATCACAGCGCGTGGGACTCCAAAGCGTGGAAAAATGATGTCGGTGAACATGCGTTTCACTGCATTTGAGTCAGCATGTCGACATGGAATTGCTTCGACCCACTTGGACACGTAATCCACCACAACCAAAATGTACTCATAACCGTGAGATGGTGGAAACGGTCCCATGAAATCAATCCCCCATACGTCGAAGAGCTCTACCTCTAGGATGGAATTGAGAGGCATCTCGTTGCGTTTGGAAATGTTCCCTGTCCTTTGGCACTTGTCACAAGCTGCAACTAAGGTCCGCGCGTCTCTGAAAAGAGTAGGCCAATAGAAACCAGATTGCAGGACCTTGGCAGCTGTCTTGGAGAATGAAGCATGACCTCCGTATGCTGACGAGTGGCAGTGCTCAAGGATAGAACGTGTCTCTTCATTTGGTACGCAACGCCTGAGTATACCATCAATTCCTACCTTAAAAAGAAAAGGCTCATCCCAAAAGTAGTGCCTTGAATCTGATTTGAGCTTCTTTCGTTGCTGGTACGTCATGGTGGCAGGGGTGATCTCAGAAGCTAAGAAGTTGGCAATGTCTGCATACCAAGGGTCTGATTGAAGGCTTGTGTGGGTCGCATGAGGAGTGAAGCGGGTCGCATGACCCTGGATGCTGGTCGCATTGATGGTGTTCAGTGCAGAGATGGACAAAAGTTGTTCGTCAGGGAAAGAATCGCTGATTGGTAGATGAGCAGAGCTTCCTCCATCCAAACGAAGTCTAGAGAGATGGTCTGCCACCGTGTTTTCGATGCCCTTCTTATCCCTGATTTCAATATCAAATTCCTGCAGAAGAAGAATCCACCTGATCAAGCGCGGTTTAGCATCCTGTTTGCTCAACAAATACCTGAGTGCGGCATGATCTGTGTAGACGATGATTTTGGATCCCACCAAATACGACCGAAACTTGTCGAGAGCGAAGACAATCGCCAGGAGTTCTTTCTCGGTGGTCGTGTAATTCATCTGAGCTGGGTCTAGCACTTTGCTGGCATAGTAAATCACACACGGCTTCTTGTCTTTCCTCTGCCCCAGAACTGCTCCGACGGCGTAGTCACTAGCGTCACACATGATCTCAAAGGGGAGAGACCAATCAGGAGGTTGCAAAATGGGCGCTGAGATAAGGGCTTCTTTCAATCTGCTGAAAGACTTGACACAATCGTCCGTGAAAACAAAGTCAGAATCCTTAACGAGTAGATTGGTCAAAGGTTTCGCGATTTTGGAAAAGTCCTTGATGAAGCGACGGTAGAATCCTGCATGCCCGAGAAAGCTCCGTATGCCCTTGACATTTGTTGGAATCTCCAGTTTCTCGATCACCTCTATCTTCGCCTTATCCACCTCGATTCCCCTGGAGGTCACTACATGTCCCAGAACAACTCCAGTTTGGACCATGAAGTGGCATTTCTCCCAGTTTAAAATCAAATGGACCTCCTCGCATCTCTGGAGAATCTTGTAAAGGTTCGTCAAACAAGACTCAAAACTTGAACCGTACACGGAGAAGTCGTCCATGAAAATCTCCACCTCGTGCTCAATGAAATCAGAAAAGATGGCCATCATTTCTCTCTGAAAGGTTGTAGGCGCATTGCACAGACCGAAAGGCATCCTACGGTACGCGTACATACCATAGGGACAAGTGAAAGTGGTCTTTTCTTGGTCCTGTGGGTGAATGGGTATCTGGAAGAACCCGGAGTATCCGTCCAGATAACAAAAATATGAATGATTTGCAAGCCTTTCCAAGAGTTGATCAACAAATGGCAAAGGAAAGTGATCCTTGCGGGTGGCAGCATTGAGTTTTCTGTAATCAATACACATGCGATAACCGTTCACCACACGTGTTTGGATTAACTCGTTCTTCTCGTTCCTCACCACTGTTGTACCACCTTTCTTCGGCACCACATGGACAGGACTCACCCATTGGCTGTCGGAAATTGGGTAAATGATACCTGCGTCGGGAAGCTTGAAAATCTCTTTCTTCACCACCTCTCGAAGGTTTGGGTTGAGCCGTCTCTGGTGTTCAATTGAGGGTTTGTGATCGTCTTCGAGGAAAATTCTGTGCGAGCAAATGGATGGACTGATTCCCTTCAGATCATTGATGGAATACCCGATTGCCCCTTTGTGAAGCTTCAGTTTCTCCAAGAGTTTGGAGGTCTGATCAAGGTTCAACTCTGCGTTCACAATGACTGGAAAGGATCGATCTGAGCCTAAGAATTCATATCTGAGATTGGCTGGAAGAGGCTTAAGCTCAGGGACCTTTTCTTCTGTCTGCGTGTTGATGCGGGTCGCATCATCTCCCTGCGGCTCGCGTTGAGGTCCTTGCGGGTCGCATCCTGCTTCTTTCAGTTCAGCTGTTTTCACATCTGCTTCAAACATCTCTCCCAATTGAGCAGTTTCAACTTGTATCTCAGACAAGAAATCAGCGTGTGCTTGCATTCCCTCCTGAATTTGTTCAATGAAGTATCATTCTGCCAAGTCCGTTAGACATTCTTCGGTCGCATCGATGCGGAAACAGGACTCGGCGGTGGACGGGTACTTCATTGCTCGGTCAATCTGGAATCGCACCTTCTCTCCTCCAAAGTTCAAGGTCAGCGTTCCTTGGAACACGTCAATGATTGCACCTGCGGTTCGAAGGAAAGGTCGTCCAAGAATGATCGGGACTTCCTTATCCTCTTCCATTTCCATGACTACAAAGTCAACAGGCACGTAGTACTTGCCGACCTGAACTGACACATCTTCAATTATGCCAAGTGGAAGTCTTACTGAGGAGTCAGCCAGCTGAAGTGACATCCGAGTTGGTTTAAGCTCCCCCACTCCCAATTTCTCAAAGATCGTGCGAGGCATGAGGCTCACACTCGCTCCCAAATCACAAAGAGCTCTCTTGATTGTCGCTTTCCCTATAATCCAAGGAATAGAGAACTTACCTGGGTCATCCAGTTTGGGAGGAAGCTCGCTGTTCAAAATGGCACTGCACTGCTCCGTCAGTTTCACCGTTTCGGCCCCCCCCAAGCTTCGTTTGTTGGATAGAATATCCTTCAAAAACTTGGCGTAAGTGGGCATCTGGGTTAGGGCTTCGGTGAATGGAATTGTGATGTGCAATCCTTTGATAACCTCAACGAAGTTAGCGAACTGTGCATTCAATTTGGTCTCAGCCAATCTTCGAGGGAAGGGTACAGGTGGTCTGTACGGAGGTGGCTTCTCGGCTTTTCCTTTGTTCTGAGCCTCAGGCTTGTCTGATGCGGGTCGCGCGTCTGGGATGCGGGTCGCATCCAAAGTCTCTTCACTTGGCATTGCGGGTCGACTAGCTCCTTCATGAACAGGAGGGTCTTCAGAGCTGGATGCGGGTCGCACGACTGGGATGCGGGTCGCATCAGATGAAGTTTGCTCTGTTGGGTTGACTGGTTCCTTGTACTGGGTTCCACTTCGCAAAGTAATTGCCTTCGCCTCTCATCTGGGGTTTGGTTCTGGTTGTGCAGGTAGCTTCCCAGGTTGGGGTTGGCTCGAGGCGACTATGTGACTCAACTGCTCAAGCAATTTGTTCTGAGTGGCTATTTGAGTCGACATGGACTGCATTTGTTCCCACATAATTTGGTTCATTTTTCCTTGCTCGTGTGTGAAGTTGGTCGTATAGGGAGGCACATAAGGTTTGGAAGGACCAGCTTGAGATGCTCGGCTGTTCTGATTGGGGAATGAAGCGTTTTGGTAGAAGTTTCTGTTGTTGCTCCCTCCAGAAGAATTGTTCCAGTTGTTGCTAGATGAAGGGTTGTTGAAGGGTGGTCTGGGAGGATTGTGGAATGGTGCAGGATTGTTTTGATTCCTATTCCAATTTTGTTGTTCCATTGGATCCTTGGAATAGGATCGGTTGAAGGGAGGTTTTGGGAAGAAGGAAGGTTTGTTGTTGATGGAGTTGACCTGCTCGATCTCATCATCAGCCTGCACCAATGGACATTGCTCGTAAGCGTGTCTCTCATCACCGCACATGACACATGCTTGCGGCTGCTGTTCGACTGCCTTCACGCTCAGCTTGTCCATCGCTCTCTGCATGGCGTCCATCTTGGCGGTGAGAGCCGTGATGTGATCCACCTCGTACTTGCCACCTCCTTGGCTACCACCTTGGCCTCCTCTTCGTCGCGAGTTGTCACGGCCGGACCACTGCTGGTTCTGCGCCATGCTGTCTATCAAGTTCATAGCCTCTAAAGGCTCCCTTGACATCAGCGCGCCTCCCGCAACAGCGTCGACGTAAGCACGAGTGCTCTCGTTCAAGCCGTCATAAAACGTTTGGATCAAGAGCCAGTCCGGTATACCATGGTGTGGACAAGAGTACTGCAGTTCTCTAAACCTTTCCCATGCCTCATTCAGGGGTTCATCAAAAATTTGACTAAAGCTGGTCAGGTCATGTCTTACCTTGGCAGTTCGTTTATGAGGGAAAAATCTGGTCAGAAACAGTTTGGATAATTCCCTCCAAGTCAGAATTGAGTCCCTAGGTAAAGATCCTAACCATTTCTTTGCCTTGTCCCTGAGAGTGAGAGGAAATAGAGCAAGCTTGGTGTAATCAGCATTCTCACCGTTAGTTTTGATGGTCGTGATGCACTCGAGGAATGTTTGGAGATGGGAGTGCGGGTCTTCGTGGTCGAGTCCATGGAAGGTGTTCTGTTGCACCATGTTGACTACCCCCGGATTGAAGTTCGGTTGTTGACCGGGAATCCTTAGTAGTCTGATCGCGCCTCGGACATCTCCGGCTCTTGGTACGTTGAACTCACGCAAGGTCCTTGGCATGAAGACATCCATGTCGTCGTCAGACTGATCGGTCAGGTCTTCTCTTTCTCTGTTTCTGGCTTCTGCATCCCTGTCCTCCCTGCTCGGATGTTCTGACATTGTTTCTGTGACGCGAGTCGCTTCAGAAGTGATGCGGGTCGCGTCGGATGTGACTCGGGTCGCGTCAACTTCGATGCTGGTCGCGTCAGCTGATAACTGAGCAGGAACAGTGTCGTCAGGAGGAGTGTCGTCAAAAAGCGGTCCTCTGCTCCTCAGTTGGTAAGTCAACTTGTATTTACCTGCAGGAGGGGGAATGAAAGCCAGTTTTTAGTGATAAGGAAGTAAAGAAAAAGAAAAGATACAAATTAAAATCTAGATTAACTAAGAAAAGCAAAAATCTAGAAAGGAATTGATAGCCGTCCCCGGCAACGGCGCCAAAAACTTGTTCGCTTACAAAGGTATGCTACAAAGTCTCAGGTACAACAAGTTGTACCAGTTTAAACCTTGAATCTACTCTCGTCTAAGGTTGCAAGTGCACAACCCTATCCGTATAGCATAATAAGGTATCGATCCTCAGGGACGGTTTAATTCGATTCTAAATTTCTACAAATCCGAGTTAAGTACTAGAAGTGTGAAAGGTTTGGTTTGAATTCGTTTCAATTTCTCAATTCAATAACAAAAGATTGCTAAAGAAAGTAAATGTTTGTTTCAGTCAAGTTTAAAAGGATGTTTCCAGGGTTTCAGATTTCATCCTCAGCTTTGCCTCTCTGGACCTTCACTCGACTCGCATCATCTCTGATGCGACCCTAGTGATGCGACCCGCATGGTCTCCCATGCGACTCGCATGGCCATCGAGTGAATGCAGCATTTCACCTGTTTCTGAGTTATTCGATTGTGCAAGGTTCTACTGACCCTACCCACGATTCCTGAGCCTCAACTCTCGTTTATTAGCACCAGTAACCTAGTAGGGAATTGCAATTTCACCTTCTTAGATCTACAACTTTCAACTCTCGTTTATTTGTATTCAATCTAAGTCAATTGATCGGTTTGCTAAAGGTATCCACTATCTCTCAATAAATGGAAATCTCACCTTTCGGTTCAATTGATCTATCTTTTCAGATTTCTAATCTACCTCAAGTGCTTGATTAAATTGCAAGAAAGATCTAGATCAAGATATTAGAAGAGATGAAAGATTCATTCAACAATAGTCAACAAAATGCAATCACACAATCTCAATCAAGCTTTAAAAGGAAGATACACAATCAATTGATCACAAGAACAACTCAAATTCAAGTGAAATACACACAATCAAAGCTTTAGACTACATCAACCCTAGAAACAAAGAAGGATCTACTCAAACAACATCATAAAAGAAGAGAGAAGAGATAGGATCATGATAGAACCAATTAAAGCAATCTTGCAAGGATCTTCCCTCCTTTCTCTCTTTCTTGATCAACACTCCAATTCTTGAGGCTTTGAATCTTCAAATTTCGGAACCCCCTCTCTGGTGACCGAGGCGGGCTATTTATAGACTTTTCAAAACATTTGCTTCAATTCTGGGCCCTTATTGGGCCTTTGCTGTCTGCTCTGGAAGCTCGCGATGCGACCCGCATCACCACTGAAGCGACCCGCATCAGAGTGTGATGAATGCGCCTCGCATGCAGTGGTGCTGCGACCTGCTGGTGCGGCTCTGAGTGGTTGATGCGCCTCGCGTCAATCCTGATGAGGGTCGCATCAAGGTCTCTTAACTTCAGTAATTTGCTTGATTTCATCAATTTTCCTGCAAGATAAGAATGAAAGCACAGCAGTACCAATTCTACGCATAATCATTATAATAGATGTTATTTAATGGCTCAAGATTCATGTTTTGGTACCGAAATTGGTCAAAACAATAGGTCAGATATAGCAATATCAGATTCCATCCCTGGTGAGGCTCTACTTGCTCGGTCTGCATTCCAACTGAGATTTGGAATCAAGGTATAAATTGTTATATTAATCTATTTAATTTGTAAATAGATTTAATGCTTTAGGAAATCAATTATGGAGTAGATCTGTAAATAGGATTAAACGAATCTTCTTGATTCATTTAATCCGTAGCTTAAGTTAGATGTAAAATTTTTGTTTTACTCTTTCCGCAGCTTAAGCTAATTAAATGGGTTTGAACCGTTCCCCATAACCCAACACCTAGTGGACCGCTCCTGGCTCGGGTGGTCTGCTAGAGGTGTGGCTCACCCCTGCAGGGGGCGGTCTGGAAGGGGTTTGGCCCGCCTCTGCAGGGAGCGGTCTGCTGGTTTTTTTGGGCCGCCCGTGGGCCTAGCGGTCAGGACATTTTAAAAAAAAAAAAATTAAACACGGGGGCATTTTTAAAATTAACTTTTTTTTTTGGGTATTAATAAAAATTGCCCAAAATAATTCCAATAAAAAAAATCTTGAATATCCTTCAAAATTCTCTAAATAATATTTTATTTCTTCTAAAATTCATAATATTATATTTATCTTTCTAAATTTTAAAAACTCTTAAATTTATCTAAATTATTGTCTTAAAACTCATTTTAAATTTATAAAGTTCTCATTTTATTCGTTTATTAAAAATAAATAATATTAAGCACATGTACAAGATGTTTGGTCTTCTACTTGACCAGTTTGTGAGATCAAACGATTCATTTTTCAACTTGGAACGCACACTCAAGTGTATGCCGATTCGTGTACGACTATTTTCTCACACAAACCAATCAATTAGAAAATTAAATATTTATTCTACACAAGTTATATATATTTTAAATTAAGAATAAAATTAATTAAAATGAATATTTTATAAATTTAAAACAACTTATAATAGAAAATGCAATAAATTGGATACATTTGTATTGTAAGAATAAATTAATATTATGAATCTTTTTTTTTTATGAAAAATGAGGATCTCAATCCTCATTTGTTAAATAATATTATGAATCTTAGAAGAAAAATATATAATTTCGAAATTTTTGAAGAGTATACATAAAATTCCTTCAAAACAACTTCAGTTTGTAGTAAACTTATCTAGTCTGAAGTAAGCTTTCTTTAAAGAGCAATGATTATAATGCTGAAATTAAACAAAGTAGTGAATATGAATAATGTAATGGGTGAGAATTTGAAACAGATATTATTGCGAAACCTCGAAACGAGCCAAATCTTTCGGCGATAGTTAACAAATCTCTCGATAAATAAAACTAGTAAATAGCTCCGGTGCAATTGGTTTGTCATTAGAGAAGAAAATTAGTCACACTGTGATTAGTTATGTCACGAAATGTCACGTGTGTTGATTATGTGATATGATTTGCGTTTGCGTGACGTGATTGTATTCGAGCGAAAATTACACATCACATTACATCATGCCACGATATGAAACATAGAGTATTCAACTTTTTTGTTGTTTAGTGACATGGTTGATATAATTTGATTAATTGTTGAAATCGTGATTGTTGAATGTTATTTGTGATTATTGAATATTATTTGCTAGCAAAATTGGAGGCTAGAAACATCTTTGAGGGAAATATTAAAAATATAAGCATTCTAAAAATATATTAAAAAAAAGAAAAAAAAATAATCAAACACCATCGGTTCATTGTCAAAACAAATGGTTAAAAGGTACTGAAAACCATGGGAAAAATATTAACACCATCGGTTGAAAAACCTTTAACCGATGGGAAAAGTACCAATACCATCGGTTGAAACCGATGGTATATGTACATACATTTCCTAACGGAGCGATATGCATCGGATCAAAAACATATGGTAATGTGCGATTTCAACCGATGGGAAAGGTTTTCTTTGTAGTAGTGTGATACTGGTCGTACTCATATAGAATATCCATGTTTTATTCATTTTCTCTAGTATAGTCTAATGAATATTTGAAATTTAAAATTTTAAAGTAATATCAGATATCCAATAGTATTTCCTTAAAAAAGATTTTTTTTTTTTTGCAACATTATATACTTTTTTAGAATTTTTCATATATTATATATTTTTTTTTCTGAAATTTTAACAATTTAAATTTAAATATATAAAAAAGTTTGACGTAACTAATTTGAACAAATCACAGCATGTTTATCACGTCATGGCATGTCAGATATCTCCTTCTCTCGTTATCACCTTTGCGTGGCCGCTTTGACAGAAACACGTGATCATATCACGTGGGAATGCACTTTACGTATATAGAGATTATGAAGGGAACTCCTGGCTTATCACAATGTTTCGATAGAGGAGGGTGGTAGAGAAGTATTGTAAACATTTGGCAAAAAAAAGGCTGCACATATATGCTACAAGCCTACAACAAGATGAAAGAGCACGCTGGAATATAAATTATATAATTAATTTGAGCAGCAAATTAAAATCTGGACCCTGACACCCTGTGACGTGAGTGGAACATATATACAACTTTTCTCTAACAAACATGTACAGAATAGCATATCATTTGATCAATGATACAACACTTGAGATCTGAGATCTGTCAATGAATTAATGATCACGCTTTGAGAAAACTGAGTTATTCTATTATGAACTTCTAATTAATTAGATATAAAACTAAAGCCATTAATTGGGTAAACAATTTTTTTTTTTTTTATCAATACATTAATTTATTGACGTTCTTATCAATAAAATACTAAATAGCCAAACATGTTCCTCATTGGTAAACGCAAGAGGATATATATATATATATGAATATTAGAAAAATGAGTTATGATATTAACAATACAAATTTTTTATTGACATAATATTGTCTGCATGGGCATTAACAAATTCTATCCTTAACCTGAATTTCATTTTAACTATGAATTTATCCTCCAATCACCGGTGGAATTTAACACAGATAATTGTAACCTTGACTTAATTTTATTACACAAAAAAAATTCTAACTAAATGCTACGCCGAATCTCTTAATTTCTTTCAATTTAATACCTAAAAATGTTTCAACAAATTAATAACACGATATTGACAATTTGACATGCTTGTCACGTGTACATCAGTAGAGATATTAGAGGTCCAATTAATACAGGGCACACAAATCTTGCAAAAACTATCTAGTGACGTGGCAGTGCACTTTTGTGCTTTTCAAGCGAATCTACCTTTTCCACCTCACAAAAGTTTCCAAAAAGAGAGCTCCATGCCAACGACACCCATAAAAATCTTGTACCAGTGAATGAGAAACCCATTTCTCAATTCAATTTCCTAGTTTTCCTCACATTACATGGTGTTGGTGTATATCAGAGACAGATCAGAAACTCTAGCCTCATCTGTTTCAGAGGAGGAATTTTCCTCTGTTTCAAGCAACTCGCACCCAGCAAGCATCACGATTGGCCCGATCCGTACGTGTTCTCTGACATGGTCCGATCAATCTGCACTCACTGACTCGACTGGTGCTCTGTTTGACACCCTTGTTCGTTGGCGCACCACCTTCTCTCATTTTATTCGGAGAACTAGATCAGTTCAAAGAGGGAATAACTGACCTATGGAAGAAGAAAGAGCTGCCCGCTGCCCTGATCATTGCCCGTACTGCCCGTACTGCCCAGGCTGTTCTTTGCTCCGGGTAACACCAATAATTCATACAAATTTTAACAAGAGTAGGTATATAATTATAGCCTCTGTTTAATCGTTTTTATTACCATATACTCTACTCTAATTGATCAATTCAATTCAATCCATAACCTTAGTTATTCTATTGTACTTAAGACTATTAATTATTAATTTATTATTGTGTTTACTATTAATTATTAATTATTATTTTATTATTGTGTTTTAACAAATACTTTTGTACTTGTTTCACAAATACAATCTAATCTAGGCACTCCATTCGTTGATTCAAACTTGAGGTCGGCGTATCAATTTCCATTTTTCTAAATATAAATATAGATAGATCTAATAAAAAATATTCTTAAATAAGTATTGTCAGAAAACTTATGTCTCAATTTCCATTTTTCTTTCTTCCAACTAATTATATGGATTTTTCTTTTTCTTTTTAAATAAGAAAAATCGGGTGCTGTTATTTTTTTTTAGGAGAAAGCCGTAGGTGTATCGGGTGCTGTTATTAATTTGATTGAAGATGCCAAGTAATATGTTAATTTTTTTGAATTATCACAAATATATAAAGAATTTGCCACAGTCAAAAATAATAAGTATCTTTCGATCAAATTCAGGAGGTTATGTCTTATCAGTTGCATGATTTTCTAAAAAAGTAAAATGAATTTGTATTATATATCTCACAATTGTCTTGTTGGAACTAACTCATTTTTGGCCTTGTCCCTTGAGAGCTTTAGGAGAGAGTTCATGGGCACTTCCTTATACCTCATTAATCTTCTCCATTCGCCAAATAGCAAAAATATATATGTATATATTTCCAATTGAGTGTTTAGTTATATATATCAGGTTCATCCATCATAACCCCTCTTCAGATCTACCTGTTTTGTCATATTTTCCGAGTGTGAGTGTAACAAGCTATTGGAAAAAATTGTCGAAATCATCATCGTCTTTTCAGGATCATTCTGTATTGAGTCTATAATAATACGAAAGTATATATATATATATATCTGAAATATTTTCTGCTTGATCTCTGACAATCTAATTAAGGGTAGGAGGGGATTGAGAGAACGTTTTAATTACCTTATATTCTGAGAACAAATATTAAATAATTAATCCATATGAATTATCCCTACAGCATTATATTTCAAATTAAATCTTTATTTTTATAATTATAAAAAAAATTGAAAATAAATAAATGTCAGATTATCCCTCTCAGGATAAAAAATTAATTTTGAACTTGTAAAGAACTGATCGTGTCTTCCCATTTGTCAAATATTAATTTCTGCTAAAATAATTAATACGGTCTTTATTATTCTGACCACATAAAATTAATTGTTCGCAAACTATGTATACTGAGCGCGCCAATCACCTCCTTAAGTCCTAAACTATATTATATATTATATATATTATGTTGCCAGGACAATTCGTTATGAGCAATATATATATATAGCCGATATGACCAGAACCGAACAAGTGGGCATTAGAAAGTGACCCGATCGACCTGATTGGACCCTTCTAATTAAGCATGTCTTCTCATGTCATTATAAATACGTACTTCATGTGCATGCTATGAGAATGAGATCGATTCCGACTAAACTCAACTCTGATGATCTAATTAATATTTCCCAAGGGCCAAGGATTAATTTAATTAGATTTCAGACTTAATTTAAATCTCCGCAATAGAACAGACAAGTTTTTACACATCTCGAACAGCTCTTGTACGGACCACTCAAATCCTGCCACGTGTCACCGTCTCATTTCCTCAATTACTAACTTATATTTCCCCTACCTAGTACCTACCTATACACATAGAAATAGAAATAGAAATAGAATAGAAAGACTGTGTAAACACTTTGTGCACTCTCCATCTCCGCTAGCTTCCCCTATTCTATTCTGTATACAAGCAACTGAAAACTTAGTTATAAAAGAAAGAAAACCACCACATGCTACCTAACATATTTACTAGTAGCACAACCCCAGTTCGCACCACCAATCCTTTATTGAACTACAATAATACTTACCCCACCATATATGGGGATGCCGGTGGTGGTGGCAGTGGAGGTACCACCGGAACCGGAAACACCAATCTGCTAAATTGGGTGAAGCCGTGCGACTCATGTGGGGCAGCTGCAGGCTCAGTATACTGCCGGGCTGATGCAGCATATCTCTGCACCACATGCGATGCACAAGTGCATGCGGCCAACCGCGTGGCTTCCCGCCATGAACGGGTGCCGGTGTGTGAGGCATGTGAGCTGGCCCCCGCAGCGCTAGCCTGCCGGGCTGATGCAGCAGCTCTATGTGCTGCTTGTGATGTGTCAGTGCACTCGGCCAACAAACTAGCTGGACGCCACCAACGTATCCCAATCCTCCCCCTCCCTTCTTTCTTCCCCGAAAATACAAACAATGGTATTTCAAACTAGAAGGAATTAGAGGAATCAATTCTTCACATAGGCAAATTATTATCTGAGGATCGATATATCATCCATACTCCAATCACTAATTTGCTGGAAATTAATTGTTGGGCAACTTCAATTAGTTCAATGGACTGAAATTTTCCCCTTTTTTTTGTAATGTTATCTTCAGGTATAATAAATGTTGTAAAGGAGAACAACGAGCAGGATAGTGAGATCTTCAATGAGAAAAAGCTGGATGAATACTTCGATCTGGCAGAGTTGGATTCTTGTTATGAGCATTTTGGGGATGCAAATCATGAGGGGATGGCGATGCCGTCGCATGTAATGGCAAACGCAACATCATCGACTGGGGAAGTATCTACTGTGGGATATAGCTACACCACATCAATGGGTCACAGCGTGAGCCACTATTTTCTACTCAATTAGTGCTAATAGAGAATTAAGTTTGTATGTGCAAACTATAGTTTGTGACAAGCACGGATTAGCTTTCGGATTTTGGTATTTTACCCTCAAGAAATTTATAAGGGATCATTCAAGTTGTAAAATATAAAGAAGGAAACACACACAATGTCTTGTTTCAATTGGTATAATACCATACCGGTGAAGTGCCTGTCCAATTTCTCAGTAAATGATACTTCCTTCTAATTTTCTCCAAGTAAAATTGAGACCTCAATTTAAACATATCCCCATTTGGAATTTCCACAGAGAATCTCAATTACCCACTATATTTCAGAAAGAAGCATTTTTTTCTGCTACATTAACTGTCAATTTGACATATCTACTATAGTTATCAGAAATTAATCAAATACATTTATAGGCATGTTACTAAGTTTAAACTTTCAGATTTTTATTGACCATATAATATTTAGTGATGTTTCTACTGTTTTAGTTCAG
This sequence comes from Carex rostrata, assembly GCF_964058835.1. Taxonomy (NCBI): domain Eukaryota; kingdom Viridiplantae; phylum Streptophyta; class Magnoliopsida; order Poales; family Cyperaceae; genus Carex; species Carex rostrata. Next base: position 13,750,044 of record NC_135923.1, read on the forward strand.
AACTCTCTCTTTTGCTGACTGGTACCAATATTACCTTTCAAGTAGTAGGACTTAGTTTAATTAGCAAGCGTATAATATTTTTGAGATGAAGTACATAGTTATGTTTCCAAAAAGCAATGGAAACAGGTGGCATCCCCGCTTTATCAAAAGAACATGATTATGGTACAGTTGTTAAACACCAAAATTTAAAAGCACACCAAAAGAACACACATGTATGTACATTGTAATTTCTATTTAGACATACTGCTCAAATTCTTCAGTGACCATTTACTGAGCATTTCTCAGGTATCTTTCTCCTCATTGGAGGCGAGTGTTGTACCTGACACGACCATCACTGACATCTCGAACTCCCATCTCCTTGCCTCGAGTGGAACCCTCGACCTTGTATCAGGCCACGCACATCTGATGAATCTCGATCTCAGTGCAGTTGACCGAGAAGCGCGAGTCATGAGATATAAGGAAAAGAGAAAGACACGTAAATTCGAAAAGATCCTAAGATATGCTTCAAGGAAGGCATTTGCTGAGGCAAGGCCCCGAATAAAAGGCCGGTTTGCGAAGAGGTCAGATTTGGAGCTTGAGGTTGATCAGATGTTTGCTCAGAGTGCTTTGTCGGACCACAGAGTTATGAGACTGTACCATGGTATTAATGATGAAAAAGAATGAGAGAGACCTTCAGATTTGAGATAATTAATTAGTCAATTAAGGTTATCAATGTAAAGTGGTTTGTCCCGAGATGGATGCTATCACTAGCCTATAATGGCAACTAGCCACTGGCTTTAAAATATCTGTTGACAAATTTGAGTATTAACTTGTGTAACATTGTCCTTTTTTCTTGTTTAAATTTAGTGTTAGAATTGGAGGGTTCAAATAAATTAATGGATAACTGAATCTAATCAGATGTTGCAAGATCCATTCTGTTGTTCTCCTTCTGTTATGCTTTTGTTCTAATTTTTTATTTTTATTTTTTATGTTATGTTATTTTATTTTATTTGTTTATTTATTTATTTACTGAGGTGATAGAATTTCAGGACAAAACTCTAGCAGCAAAGATGGAGATTTTGAAAGAATCAAATTATTAAAAGAGGATGATCCAGAGAATAAAAATAAAAGAGAACTGAGAGTTCGATGTTACCTTTGTTTGTGCCCTCCTTTTTAGTTCCTTTTATAATTTCTCAAGTGAGTGAATCTTCACCGTCAATTATCAGATTGAATTTTTCTTTCATTAAGCTCCAGGCCAAAATTGGCCAAAGTATATTTAGTTTATTCCTGCAAAATTATCTCGTCAACAAGTAGCTTTCTCCTCAATTAATAACCTATTTCCATTTTTACATGACAAATTTGTTTCATGTAATTTTTCTGAATGTCTTAACTCATAAGAAATATTGTTACATTAATCATACAAGAACTCAGAATAATACTGATACCAAACTCCAATTGAATACATTAGTCATTCTAATCATGCTTGGAGGGTTTACCATGAGCTTAACTGAGTATCAAAGCCCACTGAAGGTCACATTGGGGTGGTACTTTAACAAGAGGTGATGGATCCTCTTATCAATCATGGATACTAAAGAGAAGCAATGAAAGAGATGGCTTGCCTTTACTTTTGCTACTAGCATCTAATCTTCAACCAGGGTTTACTTTAGAATCTCTCTCTCTCTCTCATGCCCGTGTGTCCATAAAACAGAAACTAAATTGCTGAGTTCAAGTGATAGATCTTTTCTCATCAAAACATTCTCTAAACTAACTGCAATAATGAATTCTGCCATTGAGAAGAAAAAGGAATCATGTTTTCTTATTCTGAAGCCTACCCTTTCCTACCTTTATTTTCAATTTTCCAAACTTTTACAAATAAAAAATTAGAAAGTTAAGAGTGACTCTTAGCTACATACCACTTAATAACCCTATATCATGCTCCTTTTTGTTCTTTTTGGTTACCATTAATCATGGAGTGAGTGATGTTTAACTGTTTAAGTATATACCAGTTGGTATAGGTAGCAATACTGAAATTACTGTACTTTCTGTTAAAACTCAGTGTCCATTTACCTAAAACAGATAAAAGAGCTCTATCTAGAGGGTTCCATTACATAATTCCTCTCAATCCAAAAAATGAATACTAAAGCATGAGAATACCAGTTCTGCGCTCTATCTTGTTTCTAAAGATGGAAAAAAAAAAAGCAATGCACTTTTTGTTTTTTTTTTAATTTTCCTTCTCCTGTTAATTTCAAGACAAATGTGTAGCGAACCACTGTACCCTTAAAATGGAAAATACTGAAAATGGGTCCCTACATCCCAATAGATGAAAAGAGAATCTTATTCTCCCTGATTACTGAGCCAAACTCGACATTTGATTTTTTTTTTTCAAACCTGACATATTTTAAAAACAAAGAAGTAAAAAAACAATCCAAAACCTGACTAGGCTAACAAGGCTCAAATCAAACCCGAAGCTGATCCAGACCTACGAGTTGAACCTAGGCCAACTAGGCTGAAATCAAACATGTAATTAGCACCTCTATGATCTAGAAATCGCTAAAGAGAGTAATAACAAATAAATGGAACATCTGACCTGCCATATTGTTTGTCTTCATCCCGGATATTATTCTCTCTTTGTGGCTTTGCCCCACATTATTCCGATGGATGAAGGTAGACTCTGAGCCAAGAAATTTTAACAGAGATGGTATTCAAAGGATAAATTCCTGACTGTATATCTTTCTGAGATCCAATAAAAAGAAGAACATGATTCTGAACGAAAGGAGCTGGGAAGAATTTGATGGCCAGCTAAAAAAGAAGCATCACTGTTCGAGAAAAAGCAGACAAAAGAAAAATATAATAGAGGAACTATCGAACCTTTTGCATACAAATATGTAAAGAACTACAAACCATGCACATCATCAGTGGCAGTGTTTGTTTCCTTGTGATAGAACAGAATCATGGAAAAGAAAATATATAATTTAACCTAACCTACTTACCAGTAAAATAGTAAATTTAGAAAGAGGAGGGTTCAAATGCCCCAATTTTTTGTGCCTCCATCATGCCTCAATTTTTAAAAATTTTAATAACTCAAAATTTAAATCTTAAAATTAAAAAAAAAACCGTTAGATATGAACTATATCATTTTATCTATGCACATGTAAAAAATTATGGCATTTCAACTTTGTTTTGATTGTCATCTTGACCTTGTAAAAATGTATATAAATGTGGATAATTTCTAGACGTTGATTTTTCAACTTATTGATTCATATAAAAGCAAAATCAAAATGTGATAATTTTTTATGGGCACATAGAGAAAATAACATAGATTACATCTAACGGTTTTATTTTGACGTTTAAGTTTTAAACTTTGAGTTATTTAAGTTTTTAAAAATGGAGGCATGATGGAGGCACAAAAAATGGAGGCATTTGAACCCTCATTTAGAAATTTGAGTAAAAAAATGTTATTTTTTGTGCACATTGCCTGGGGGCGGACCCAAGTGGAGCCCCACCCTGGATTTTGAATATAGGCTCGTACCAACTTTGCCCCTCCCTGAAATTTTTTGCCCCCCTCTAAAATTCTGATATGTAATTTGGGTTAAATTTAGGATTAAAATTAAAATTAATTCCTTAAATTCGGATTTGTAATTAGGATAAGTGTTACGTTACGAAACTTTAACAATTAAATTCTGAATATCTTAAAAGCAAGAGTAAAAAATTGTGCTAATAAAATAGACATTTAAACCTTAATTAAGGTTCCTCTAAATGAGTAAATTAAGTATGAATCGAAACCGCGTCGGAATTTCAAAGTTCTGAACCTTTATAGGTCCAGTGCGTCCGCATTGGTGGTGAGTGCGGGTGACTGACCCGCACTGGATTCTGTTTTCCTTGAGTTGTTTTCTGAATTTCTTCTTAGTGCGTTCGCACTGAGGTTGAGTGCGTCCGCACTGAGAAATTCTGTATTGACTGGATTTTCCAGAATGTGACTAACTACTGAGTGCGTCCTCACTGGAGTATTCTTCTGTGTTGATTGAATTTCTTTCCAAAATCCGTCTAAGTACTGAGTGCGGGTGACCGACCCGCACTGAAATTGAGTGCGTCTGCATTACGCTCAGACATTTCCCTTGTTCAGTGCCGTTTTCATGAAAATTTGACTAAGTACTGAGTGCGTCCGCACTGGAGTATTCTTTTCTGTGTTTTCAAGCTGCCGAAATTCTGCTAAGTATTGAGTGCGGGTGATCGACCCGCACTGAAAATGAGTGCGTCCGCACTCGTGTATATTTCTGTATATTTTCAACTGCTGAAAATATGTTCCAAGTGCTGAGTGCGGGTGACCGACCCGCACTGAATTGAGTGCGTCCGCACTCAGGATATTTTTAACCCTAAAACTCAAATCGAACCTTCTCTCTCTCCCCACAGCCCACTTTCCCCATTTTTATGTGATTTTCGCCCAAGAGAGAAGAAAACGAGCGTGAGAGCTTCCTTTCCTGCTCAAGCCCCGATTGTTGCGAGAAATCGAAGTTGGAACCGAGCAAGCGACCGTGGATCTCTCCTAACTCTCTGATTCGGTATTCCTTTCTCTCCTTCTCTCCTTCTCTCTTTCGAAACCTCGAATTTTCTCGAATTCTCGGGTTTTCATTTTAAACCCGAGATTTGTGTTCGAATTGCTCGTGGACTAGTTCATCTACACTCCTTGCTTGTTTATTTGTCAATCTTTTTCTCAATTTCCTTCCGATTTGTGGATTTTGATTTCTAGGGTTTCGTGACAAAACTGAAATCGGGCATAATCGTGAATTGATTTGTTTAATCCAACGGATTAGACTTGTAATCGGTAGGATTACCTTTTGATCTTGAATTTCTAGAACGTTTAATGGTTAATTTGAGGTTTTGACCAAATTAGGGTTTAACCAATCGGTAAATCGAATTGTTACGAGAACCAAAATAGAGAACTGGTACCTAAATTGTTACCAAATTGGATTGTATATGGCTAGAGGGCCTAGATGCAAATATGTGCAGTTGTAGAGATGGTTAATAAGAAAGAGGGAACCGAAAAGAATTGAGTAAGGGATGTACCAACCATTAATACACTAAAGTAAACGTATAGACCACCGAACTAAAGTTAAACCAAGTATATGTGTAATATAGACGTAGACTCGGTCGAGCAAGATCTTGCGGGACACTTCGAGACATCTGATCCTTAATTAAGCGGTACGCTCGTCGTAACCAGGAGCGGGATTCTTGGACTTGTTTGATACTTTATTTTCAGGAATTAAACTGTGTATTCGTTTGTCATGTTGAATATCATTGATTGCATCATTGAATTGTGTAAAGCATTTGCATAGCCTAATCAAATTAAACTCGAATTGATGTGACTGGAGTGATTTGCATGCTGGTATGGTTGTAGGTTGTGTCGATCTATTATGATCTGATTGGATTGAAAGTCACCACGATTTGATATTTATGTGAATGGATTTACGAAGTTAAGCACTTGGATCCAATGAATTTGCAAAGTCGGGCTGTATGTTGGCTTTGATTCCCAGGATCCTAAATGGCCTTAGGTGAACGGCCCTCAATGTTTCCCAGTACCGGTTGGGACGAGGGAGGGTGATTATGTTATGATGTGTGAATTAGAATCGTGGGTGACTAGTGTGTAACGTCTGTGGCTCGGTGGCATTCTCCTACGTGTTAATGCATTTGGAAGGTCAATTGAATATTACGAATATTGGAAACGATTCTAAAGAGGATTTTCTTTATGTGACTTGAACCAGACCTTAATAAACGGTTAAGCCAAGCAATTGCAGATGGGTGTCAGATAAAGGGTCCAGCTCGGTGGGCCATCTGTAGGCGTCAGTGACCCTACAGATGTGGGTTTGATAAAGGGTCCGGCTCGAAAGAACATCTGTAGTTGCTACAAGCCCTCATGAGTCGAGTTAAGCCAAATATATGTTGTGTTTGAAATTCATCTTGGAAATTCTGTTAACTGTGGTTCAAATTGGATTAATTGTTGTCGAGCATTGGCATTCTGTTATTTATGAATATATATCTGTTTGAACTATTTTGGTTTGGGTTTCATTGTTGAATATGGAGTTTGATTACAAGTCCAATAATCTAACTGTGGCAAATTTCGCACTGAGAGTTTTATTTTCACCCCCACCCCTCGGGTTATTTTACAGATACTGGTGCGACTGATTCCGGAGAGGCACGCGAGTAGTAGGCCGTAGTAGCTTACCATTACATGACCCTAGATATGTTTTGTTTGTATAGATTTAGGATAGGCCTCATGGTTGGTATTCGGATGAGATACTTCTGTTGTATTATATTCTGACCAGACTGTGTACTCTGATTATATATAGAAACTCGTTTTATATTGCTTATGGTTTTTTATCTAGTATCCGATTAGCTGAATTTGAACCAGATTCACTATCTCGCACATTGTTACGACCCTGCACATTGTTTATGCTGATGCACACACTATCTGAACAGTGCTCCGTATGTGTGTGCGTGTGCAAGTGTGAGCGAGTGAGAGAGGAAGCCCATGAGAGAGAGTTGTATGTTCTGTTTTTAAAATTTATATTTGCGCTTAATTGTTACATGTACTGATCTTGTTTTGTGCTAATAAAGCCTTGGCAGCCTCTGCCAAGTTTTCATAAAGAGAGAGGGAGAGAGACTTTGCTAATAAATAAATCTTGTAATTTTCATTTGTTCCTGCAACAAATTCAGGAAACATCAGGCAGAAAAAGACTACATCTGAGGTAAATCGACGAGAGTTAACACTAGAACGAAAGGTCTGAGATGACCGACTTCTCTTCTTCACAAATAAATGTACACTTGACCACATTTCAAGAGGAAATGTACTAAAAATACAAGACATGTCAATCTTTTCAGTAGTTTTCTTTGTCTCCATTTTTCACGAATTCGCTTGTAATCAATCCTCATGCTCCTCATCTTCAGAATCTACACCAAAAATCACAAGAGGGACTATAATTCCAAAGCAAAATCAACACTCATGCACAATAGAGTGGATCAAGTACAAGACTGGCATTAAAAATAGTTTAATTAGAAGTAATTCATAAACTAAGATACCAACCTGATCGAACATCTTCTCCTACATGACCTTTCGACTGTATTTGCTTGACCAGCATGCGGTAGATCAAAACCCACCAGTATATGTTCAGAACAAGCAAAGCAAATAGAAGGGTATTGAATACATAGTAGTATACCGGTCCCCAAAATTTGTGCTTCTCTTTATCCAGAGCCAGAAGGACCTCATAACTGAGACATATATGTGTCATACCAAAATACATGAATACAAAATGCTTCTCTCCTAATTGCGATGCATAAAGTAATATACTCATTTATCCTTTGAATTACATGAATGTGGCCTTTTAAGGTTACCATTTAGGTCCCTAGGCATTCCTAACTTGTAACAGTAGTAGCACCCATAATCCTTCTGTTAAAGATGGATGCCAATTCTAGCAATAATATGACATTAGTTGTCCATTTGAACCAGGATTCTACCACCAAATGTAAACCCAACATAGACAGTTCTGACTAAAATTTAATTACCACAAAATATACAAATAGTTTATAAATAAAATGGGACAGGTCAGCTTTACGGGCAAGAGCGATAAATCAATTGATAGCTTCTAACTGATTCCTATTTATGAAGTTTTAACTCTTATATACAAATCATAAAACCCAAATACGCGTGAAATTTGCTTGGTATCAGGCAAGAGAGCTCTTCTTGTATGTTTAAAGTACATTGCCAGGGTTTAGGATTTACTATTTTGAACTGAACAAAACTTGAGAAATTAAATTACCTTGTGCTCCATAAAACCCAAAAGGGGAAGTAAATCAGTCGAAGCAGAACCCATGAGAGAACAAAGAGAACGAATGCAACGGAGGCAAGCAACTCACAATGGGTATACTTTGACATTTTTCCAATCTCCAAAAATACATCACTGGCATCATGAATTGCTAATACGACTGAGCCGACTCTTGCAAATCTGATCAAGATAATATCGAAGTATTGTGTTGAAATCTAATAGTGTTTTCTAATTTCATTTTGAGAAAGTTGATGGATAGATTGAAATTTGGAATGGCAATCGAGAATTATCACTTTTGCAAATTACACAGCTTTGTGATATTTGCACAAAACATCAAATACTTGTCATATTTGGGAACTGGGAGCCAACTTTTTTGAAATTCTTCAAACAGTACTAATTTTTTCAATCTGGTGTTCTGGAAAGGTAAATTGCATTACATGTTGAGAATTCTGTCCTAACCTCAGACAAGACATTTTACATAGTTAAAATTAGTTCTGTCAACAAAAAAATGCAATCGGCAACTTAGGCATGGTGCTTTAAATCAAAATTTTAACCAATGGTTCTTTATGATTTGCAAATAACTTAAAAACATTTTATATTAATTGTTAATACCATAAATCCAGGGTCCTTTAAGGGAGAATGATGCTGGATGTAATTTGAAAGAAAAACGAATTATATAGATGAATATTCAACAAAATGTAATTTTGGTAGCCTGGTTTGCTGAATATTCAACTACGCCTCTAATGCAGATAGATTAAGCCCCAATAAATTTGGCAATCTGGTTTTATGAATATTCAACTGCGCCTCTAATGAAGCTAGATTAAAACCTCAAGTGAGCTATACTCTAAATAACCCTCAATTATACCTAATTTTACTATAGGTTGCATAAAAGAAAATGACCAAACCTGAATATGTACGATAAAGCTATGAGAACAGCAGATGACACGTGATGAATCATTGAAACCCCAAAATCAGACCTCTTGGTTTCCCAGAACATGAGGGCAAATATGGAATACACATAAAATCCACCAACATACATGTAAACTGTCCTCAATCTTAATCTGATGAAATGAGAAAAAAAGAAGAAAAAATTAGTTCAAGCATTGTTGTCTTCAATTCATGCCAGCCTTGCGTCATGCGTGTCATCTGTTCTTACTTTAGGTTTTTGATCAGTATCGGATCTAAAATGTATAGAATTGTGCCTCTGTTTGGATTTGGTTCATTAATTCAGCTCAGAAACTCATTGATCACCAGCATTTTAGTCTCTGATTTGGGTACTTCCACCTTGCCGTACCATTTATAGACCAGCCGAAACCTCATGTCAGTACAAACAGACCTAATTTACCATTTTCTTTTATTCTCGTCTGCTTAAAATTCTCAGTCAAGCTCACTATCTGACGATACTAAAAAATATGTATGCGCTAAAATTAGCAATGGAGTTTTTTGTTTCTTACTTTATTTTTTGATCGGGCCAGACCTGATCACCAGGCCCCACCCAAAAGCTTCTGGTATTTGTAAACCAAGGCTCATCGTACGTTACCAATAAAGCTAGAACCTCTCCAGAAAGAAAATAGATGCATTTCCAAGCTGACTCCTTGAATTTTTTTATCTTTCTTCGACTCTCACTTGGTGTAATACCGAGTTTTTCTTGACCCTTTCCAATGACAAATCTCCTCGCCACTCTCTACATAATTTTCAAAGAAGTAATAATTAAATTCAGAAGATACTTTAAACATTACTACAGATTTCTTTAGGCATTCAACATCTTGAAAGGAATTTTACAGAGTAGATTCAATTTTTGTTTAGCACCTTGGTATATAAAAATTTAGTTATTTTACATAATCTCCATCTTCTTTGGATTCATAAATGTGAATTAAATCTGAAGGAAATAACTAACGAACTCTGGTCAATTACGAAGGCATGATAAATTATCGCATAATTCAGTAATTAATAAGCAATCATGGTCCCAGCTTTACTGAGCTGAAAGTGACTCTGAAAAAAAATAAAACGAACAAACCTCAAATAGGAATCGATCAAGGAAGAACCGAGCGGTGGGGAAGAAGAGAGCGAACAAAGGGATAGCAAGGAAGTCTCTGTACGCGGGAAAGGCTTCTCTCTCCCAATCTATCGAGCGCAACAAATCCATTGGAGAAACCTTCAATTTAAAATTTGTATTCAGAAACGCTCTCCCCTCCTCTTCTATGTAATTTTGTTAGTTTTTTTTTTTAATTTATCAAATTCGAATTGAACTTCCCAGTTTATGTTTGTTCTACTCGAACCAGAAATGGCAAAAAGAAAAAAAATGAGGAAAAGACTTACAGTACTGTATACTATTATTGAATGGGTTTGCCCCTGGATTTTGGTTTAATTGTCAACATTGCCATTGAGATCATGTGGTCTCGCTGGTCGGGCTTACTCTCGGTCAAGATTAGGATTTTTAATTTCTGTTCTTTCGAATCAAACGAAGAATACAAAGCGTCTATTTTTTCTAAATAACTGCTAACTATTTTTTAGAAATAAATGTCTTTAAAATTTCTAAATTTTATATCTCTTAAATTAATTTTAAAGCATCTATTAAACCACATTAGCAACAAATTAAGAAGAAAAAATAATTTAAACCAATTATTTAGCCAACATAAAATTTATAAATAGTTTCTTAATATAAGAGAGTCTCTCACATTTCTAAAACTGCATTACAAACTCTCACATTAAATTAGAAACTCTAATAATACCATGGATATAGATGCTTTCAAAGACTAAAGTTCTAAATATTTATAAATTTTGGAAACATTTTTAGTTCCAATAGTCAATAATACCCTGACAAAAGCCAAATAATTGGAGTCTTTGCCTTTTAATTATGTGGTAATGCATTTAATCTTCAATTTGGTTCAATATATTTGTCCACCAATGTAATTTCAGGCGAAGTCTGGGTGCAACAGGTAGCTTGTCCAAGTCATCACGTCCCACTTGGCGGTTGACAAAATTTTAATTTATGGAATTTATCCATTTGAAAATTCAAAGTGGACTTTCAATTTTTTTTAAAGGAAATGCTAAGATCTAACAACGTCAAAGTAAGCCTGAGGCAATTTCATATAAATTATCGCATACATGGTTCTGGAAACCAAGCAAGTTATGAGGCAATTTCATATGAAATTTTTTATTGAACGGGTTACGTGTGCGGTGGCCCGTTACATTAATTTAGAAATAGAATAATTATAACTATTCCCACACCTCTATTCTCCAATTTATCTCCACATTTTTATTAAAACAAAATTGTACTATAGTCCTCACTAATTATATAATTTTCCTTTTTCACTTGCCACATTTGTCATGCGTTAATCTTCATAAGTATAAATATACCTGCAAAATAAGGTATTAATACTTGCATGCGTAACTTGATATGATCACCTCTTTTACAGCCCTCAATGATCCCCGCATCAACCTTCCCCAATTATTCTTGCGTTAACATTTCTCTAACAAAACACTATGACATTTCAACTTTATTTTGGTTGTCATCAAAAACTTGTAAAAAATGTACTAATGTGAATAATTCAGAAACATTAATTTTTTAACTTATTGATTCACATAAAAATAAAATTGAAATGTGATATTTTTTTATGAACACAGAGAGAAAATAACATATATCGCATTCAATAATTTTATTTTAAGTTTTAAATTTCAAACTATTAAAGTTTTTAAAAATAAAGACAATTATAGACAAAAAAATAAAGATACTTGAACCCTCCCCATATATTATACATCTCCCAGAGTCCCAGTAGCTGTACAAAATAACATTGGAGGAGTCAACAGTTATCATTATAGATCAGTACTGCAGCTTCTTTTTGTAAATTAATTTAGCTGTCAATTGGGAGGGCCGGGGGATGGGGATGGGAGTTGGGACCACACAACATGAACAGTAAGTTGTTGTGATCTCATGTTCAGACGCATATTTCTTAACAAATTAATTTGGAATTGATTACTAGTACAGCTCAAACTAGAACTGTAGAACACAATGTCTACAACAACCACTTCAGTTTCTTTTAAGAAGGTACATAACAACCTATCAAAGTAACATAGTCTAAATTGGAGACCTAATAATACATGGATTTGATATCAATTTAGCGGTTATAAAGCAACCAATATGACCCTGCTATTTCTGGAAACAGTATCTCAGTCGAAATGTAAATCCTCACTGTCCAATCACCTAACCCTGCTATTTATGTATTGACATCTTTCTCCACTGCAGGCATCCATCCCACAGTACACAATGATTATTTATAAATAAATTCCTTCCTGATAGAATACTTATATTCTGTCAAGATAATTTATAATTAGTTGTTTCATGACAGAATAGTTCTATTCTTTAATCACCGGCATTCTCCTGATGATATGTATCACGAAGAAAAGATCAAACTGAACCATACAACAGAACCACATCATTTAATGCAACACAGACATCCCCAAAAAACTTAAAAAAGACAATCCATATAAAAGTCTAAACACGACGTATTAATTAGAAACATCACAGGATCTGAATGAAGTTTCATAACCCACCACCCAATCTGCCAGACACATACACCAAACATGACAACAACAGGTCACACGAACATCCCCAAACAAAAACAACTCAAACATACCACAATAATAATTCAGAAGCAAAACACAGTATTAATTAAAATACTGAAGTACCATTCATATTTCCCAAATAACAGGAATATAACTATTCCTCCTCAGACTCAGACTCAGCATTCTGGAGCCACTCAACAAACGGCTTCAAACTCTTCCAGATAGGGGCTGCTTTGTTCTTACCAGCCACACCCTCCTCGTACCACTTGACAATAATCTCCTCTTCAAGCAAATCAGCATCATACAGATCCTTGGCAGCCAAAGCCAATTCCTTCAGTGCCTCTGCACTGCACCTGGCACATAAGCCCTCTATTGCTCTCAGCAATCGCATCTGTGACTCCTCGTCATTCACCACAGCCATGATATAGGGCTTCTTCTTCATCACTTCTTTCGCAAAACCTTTTCCAACCCCATCAAAAAGAGCTTCAACAACTGCATCCATGACCTCTTGAGAAGTACCGGCCAGACTGCCAGCACAGGCCTTGAGTTCACTTGGTTTCATTCCCTCCTTCAGCTTGTTCTTAATTTCAGATACAGTTTTCGAGACAACATCTTTCTTCTCGGGCTTTGGTGGTGGTGGTTTCTTCTCTTCTGTAGTGGAGAGCACGACCATCTCAGCAGTGACAGCACTGAGCTGCTCCCTCATCCTCTGCTCAGCAGCAGCTGCTGAGGTGTCAGTCTGCCATTCAACATCGTCTTCCTCTTCCTCAGCTGTGACCTCAGCATCACCAGCCTGGCTTCCAGCTGGAGAAGAGTGCTCCTCGTCAGAACCATTTGCCTTCTTTTTAGAAGATTTGGTAGTAGCAGTGGTACCTTTCTTCTTACTATCTTTCTTCAGCTTCTTCTGTTCTTCGTCAATGGCCTCACCCTCTTTGAGCCTCTCTTTCTCGGCACGCCTCATTGCCTTTTTATCCTTCCCTTTCTTGACCTCAGGTGGGTTTTTTATAATAAAACCTGTCAGCTTGTCCCGCATGTCCACATCAGATATGAACCCACAGGCAGCACACTTGAGACTTATCATCTGAGTCTTGGATATGAGGATGTCAGTCTCAGGATTGCCACAACCGTAGCACTGCACATACTTCTTAATGAAGTTCTCAAGAAGATCAGCCAGTTTGGCAGTATCATGGGCCCCATTAACCAGTGCAGTCCCAGTCTTTGCATCAAACTTTGACTGGGCCCCGAGCTCACACCCGAAGTACTTAGTTGTGTAAGAGGCAGGCCGGGCCAAGGCCTTGGCAACATCAACCATATTGACGATGTTTGTCTTGATGCCATTACCACGACCTTCAATTTTTGTGATCATTTTCGGCATCTTGTACCGGTAGAAGGCATCATCGCTGTTTGCAGCGCCAATGTTTAGGAGAGCCATGTTGAAAAGCAGGGAGTAACTAGTTTTCAGATGTAGCTTTGATGCGGTTTGGAAAAGAACAGGTGCTCAACTGGAGAAGATGTGGACTGGAGATAGTGTATGCGGGTGGGGAGTTCAAAGGAGGAGAGAGGTTTTTTTCTGGGGGCGAGAAAATACTCGCCAAGCAACCCGATTGATCCCAAGAGGAATGAATTGGCCTGCCCAGACATAAAAAAAGCCCTGCTCGTGACACCCTCCACTGTTGCTGGCTCTGGAATTCGAAATTAGATTGATCTGTTGCTCACTGGATTGTTGAAAATTGAAAAAGTGTCAGAAACCAAGGATTGTTGTATATAAAAGGAAAGAATTGTTGCAAATTAATGGTTCAAACACGGTAAATTGAAAGCTATTTTGCTGCTAAGAAAAGTTATAGAACAGCTTTGTAAAATGCTACCTATGAGTCATGACAGGATACAATATTACAATGGAACAATTGTTAAGCGGGGAAATGCAATAAATAATTAGTATAAGAACTTGAATCTTTTAGAAAGGATTAAGCTATTTTCAGTAACTTATCACACCATTACTTAATTTGCTAATAACTCCACACTTAAAAAAAATTCACAGTGGTAATGGTAGTACTATTATATTAACTATAAGACCTAAGATTCGGTTACTAATTCAACGATTATCTAATACCAAACAAACATATAGAACAAGTGTCCAATTAGATATATAAAGGTCGTAGGATACTGTTAGCACTTCAACAACTATCTCAAACCATGCGAATAAACATATAGAACAGTTATTAAATTAGATATGTAAAGGTTGCAAATAAACTAGAAAGAAGTAAATACCAACTTGCACTTTACAACCACATTAAAGAATACTATTAGCACGGAAAATAATGTGCTACTGGATATCAATTGCTGAAACAATTTACTTCCAAAATCAAATTAGGCTTTACTACAATACTGAGAGAACCTATCACAATTCAAACCTATTCACGTTTTACTGTAACTTATTCCCCAAGCTAATCCCTTGTTATTGTACTTGAACCTACTAAACCAATCCAAAAAGGTACTTGTGTTTCTTTCTTCAGAGAGTAACACATTTCAGCAAACACATATTCTAACACGCTAGAACAAAACAAAAAAACAACAGGAACTTGGAATTGCAAAACTCATTCTTCTAACAGATCTAGAAATATATTCTTACTTTACCGTGCAATAACAATGACAATTGCCACCAGAAGCTGCAGCTCTTTTCTTGAGAGCTGGTATATAATGGACCTAAATCCTAATTAAATAACAAATCTAGGAAAAAGAAAGAATATCTATGGGCGGGATTAGCAAGAACTCTACCCGTTTCTACACAAGTCAATGCCTCGAAAGTAATTAGCAATTAGATCGACCAGCATAAGATAAATTCTACCTTATTAAAAATTCTGATTGGATTAAAGAGTCGACAATTAAATAACTCCGTAAACTAATGAATAAATGAAAAGATCGGATAGATCTGCTCACCTTCACAAATCGCCGCAAACGAAACCCTAATACCTCTTCTTTCTCTTCTTTCTCTCGATCGTGGGATGAAGTCGGCAGATGGAAAAGGGGAATGGGTAGCTATATATAATTCCAGAGAGAGGCGGCGAGAAGGTTCCTTGGGGCAAAACCTAGCGTAAGTAGATTGGGTTGTTTTAGAAAGCCCGATGTGGCGAGACCCAAACGCGTTGATATTTCAAAAGATTAATTTCCACCGTCGATCTAGGGAAGGAAGGGATCGGACGGTAGAATTTAACAGGCGAGGAAGCATGATGCATGGTTAGGCCTAGGCCTTGTTGATTTTTTCAGGTAACTGTAAACTTACGCGATTCTTATTGATTTTTTTTTATAAACCATAATTAGAAAAAAAAAATTATGAAACTAACGAGATTACTTTTTTTTTTACAAAAATTATAAAAATCGAAATGTCATTTTAGTTCTGAATTTTTTTTTTTTTTTAACCAAAATGGCCAGGTATTTTTACAGTTTTTCAACGTATTTTTTTCTTGAAATATGTGAAAACGGCTTGTTAAAGGATGTTTGAAAATATAATCTAATCTCGTCTTCTTACATAAATAATACAAATTTAGATTTCTTTTAAAGAAAATAGATTTTGGAATTGACCTGATTTAAATTTGTCTTTCATCGATATTTTTGTCAATTCATCTTATATAAAATATATATTTAATTATAATTATCTCATTTACATCAAACAAGTTGGATTAAAAAAGTAAGGTTTATTTTTTGAGTCGATAATAATAGTTCAGAATAAATCTTAGAAGTTATATTTCTTCGATTTTGATTCAAATTGTTATTTAAGACCCATTGGACTATATTTTTAATTATTGCTTATGTTAAGATTCTTGTAAATGAGAGAATAAAATTTAGTTGTCTCTTGATCATATCATCATGAGTTCCTAAAATTTGGTTGGTGACAAGTGAGCCCTTAAATTTTTATTTGTGACAATGATCCAGATAGTTAATTTATAATTCAATGCTTAATTTTTACTTTTTAGAATGAAATAATAGCAATGCTCTCGGATGTTTACGTATGATTAGAATACTTATCATTAACCTGTTGATGTGACTATAACACTCTTATATGGAGCTGCACAAGAAATTGTACAAAAAAGGTGAAATTCAGAAGGCAATGGATTTTCTACATGAAATGATTTCTAAAGGGCATCAACCTGATGCTGTTACTATAACACTTTTATATAGGGCTGTGCAAGAAGTTGTGCGAGAAGGGTGAAATTGAGAAGGCAGTAAATTTTCCACACGACATGATTTCTTGACGGCATCAACCTGATTTGTGACCATAGCAGTCTTATTAGACTCTGATTATACAAGAATGGTGAAATTGTGAAATTTTCTACACAACTATATAACTTATATATGGGCTGTGCAGGAAAGGTGAAACTGAGAAGGCAATAGATTTTCTACATGACATGATTTCTAAAAGGCATCAGCAGGTGAATAGAGAAAGCAATGCATTTTCTACATGACACAATTTCTAAAGTGCATCAGTGTGATTTTGTGACCATAGCACTTTTTTATTGCAAATTCTTTGATATCTACTACAAATTGAACCTGACATAACTTGATGGCAATCAGAAATTTGTTTCACATCAAATTTTGATTTCGTCATTTCTTTGAGTACCTTGAGTGCATCAGAATTTGTTGTTTTTAACAACTTACCAAAGACTATTGTTGTTATACCTATTTCTTGACAAAACAGACATTAAAGAAGCAACAATATGAAATTAAAGTATTAATTCATGAGAACTAGCCTTTGATCTAGTGGCAAAGACACATGATCTCTATATGAGAGGTTATGGATTCGAAACCCAGATGGGAAAAATCATTTGTTATAATAACAAATGTATTAAATAGTTGGGTGACTTGACCTCCAACTTTTACTAAAAAAAAAATATTAATTCATACTAACAAATCAATATATAAGAAATATAACTTGGGAGGAGAACTTACGTGCGATGATGGAGTTGTTGAGAGAAAAGGAAGCACTGCGCCAATAGAGAGGGAAAACGAAAGTGATTCATGCTCTGCGAGGGAAAATGAAATGAAAATTCGACAGAGGCGGGAAGGGTATTACTGGTAGATACACTGGTGGGGCCCCTTTTCTCTCCGCTACTCCCCGATTCGGGAGGGACGAAATTGGTGGGTCTAGAGTAATAGAGTTCCTCTGGCTTGTTACTTCCCCTTCGGTGTTTTTTTGTGGAGCGAGTAAGATACTGATATTTCCCCTGCTCTCCCGTTCCTTCTCCTCCATTCCCTTCTTCTGAAGTTGACCCTAAATTAACTAAATTTTTCAGTTTAGATACGAATGATCAAATCTATTTTGCCACGAATATTAAAAGAACACCTTGCATTCCATCTCAATTCAAATTGATCCCAATTTGAAACAATCCGAATGTAAATTCAAAATTTTGAGTAGCTGGCGAAAGATTGAGTAAAATTTTTATCAGAGCAGTTTTGACTCCATGCAGCTTTAAAATCTTTACTCAAAAATTAATCTGTTCAATTCAAAGCATTAAAAAGATTCCCTTGCAGAGAATACAGATTCGTATTCTTTGCATTAACTGAAAAAAAAAACAATCTTTTGAGTTAATAAATATCAACCATTTAATTTTAAATGGAGCTAATTCACCACCTGACTATAATATAAGAGGTTTTTCAATATTAGTACAGATTTATTCGTATTTTAAAACAGATTGAACGGTTCAGATTAATTAACTGAAGAAATTCCCTTTTGAGTTAATGCAGAGAATACGGATTCGTTAAAATCCTTATCCCTGCGCTGCATGAAGCAAAAATTAATCTGTTAAAATCTTTACCCGAAAGATCCGACTCAGATATCACTCCTACGAACCTTTTTCTTTTTTCTTTTCCATTCAAACCAACTGGCTCTTCAAAAGTGATCCACGCAGACGAGCCCAGAACGAACGAAGCCCGACTGTCCAAGAAAATTTTCTAACGTGGCAACAACGCGACCTTGCCACCCCCAATCCTCTCCTCAGCTAGTTTCTCTGCGCCTCTTTCTGACGATTTACAACAGTGCGAGTCACTGCATTCTGTGTCTTCGTACTTGTTCTATTCTGTACAGTTCGGCACACGAAGTTATACAGATTTTTGACCGCATCGTGTAACTCCTGCACTCTCCGTTGCTCCGAGTGAGTAAATAGTAAATACCCCACTCCACCCAAGTATACCAGCTGGAGAGAAACCTCTCTGGTTCTTTCCCTGCTAATGGCGAAGATACTTCTCTCCAAGCCATCTCCGCGCGTCTTCCATTCGCTACACCAACACGCACGCACAAACATCTCATCCTCCCTCCTCTCCTCGATTTCGAACCCATCCCACCTTTCCCGCTGCTTTCTCCATGCCCCTCCTCCTCCGACCAGACCCCTTCGCTTGCTTTTCACGGTGAGGGCCATCGAATCCTCCTCAAAGGAGATAGAAGAGGCGAAGGTTGAGGCTGGCGATGGCGCGCTTCGATCGGTCTATGCTAGCAAGGCTTCCGAGGAGTTTCCCAGCGGGGAGTTTGAGATGGAGGAGATCGGGTTATGGCGCCAATCTTTGGTCCAGCTGAGGATGCTTATCGCCCCTCCGTGGCAGCGTGTCAGAAAGGGAAGCGTTCTTTCAATGAAGCTCAGTGGGCAGGTTATTATATTTTAAACTCAATTGATTTAGTTGGAACTAGGGGATTTTGACTTGACGATAATAAATTAAGCCTAAATTAGCAGCACTGTGTAATATGCACCATAATGTGCCAAGAAAAAAATGTAGTTGATTGAAGGTAATCACATGATCAGTGAGGTAATTCATTTGTTGTTCTGTGATTTTTCTATCAATTTACCAAGTCACTCAAACTCTGTTTAATACATGTCACCTGTGGTTTTGCCTGCCTTACTAATAAAGATGTAAAGAATTGTCAATTTTATGTTATGTTATAATGAACTCTCTCTAATAATTTCAGATATCTGATCAATTAAAATCACGATTTGCATCGGGGCTCTCTCTACCTCAAATTTGTGAAAATTTTTACAAGGCAGCATATGATCCTCGTATATCTGGTATATATATCCATATAAATCCACTCTCATGTGGCTGGGCCAAAGTTGATGAAATACGGAGGCACATAATTGATTTCAAGAAATCAGGTACCATCTATAAAGATGATACAATACAACTCCTTTTGTTACATGTTATTGTAATCTATTGGTTCAGCCTGTATTAGAATATGGGAGGACAGCAGATGTGTACTGTTAGATCTTATAAATCTGACAGATTGAATTATTGGCCTGATCCAGACTTAACCAAACCCAAATCAACCCTCACCCAACTGATCCGCAATATGTTATACTCAAACACAAACAGACCTGAGTGCGAGCAATCTGTAGCCCAACTGACCAGTTATCTTGTTAACCTGTAACCCAATCAGAGTTGATCTTATTACATGGATTTTTTGGATTCTTAAGTTAACTGGTTTAGGTATGCATCAAAAGCTCAATTGGGCGTAAATCATTACTCTCATGCACTACCAAAGCCAGGCTCAGTAATGACTACTGTACTGCATCACAGGTCTTCTACTGGCTTGTGGTGCTGAAGTTTCAGCACTGTGATTTAGCAAAATCTTATATACATTTACATTTTGCATCTCTCATGTTATTAATAGCTTCTATTTTGTTCTATTGAAGGGAAGTTTGTTGTGGGTTACATGCCTATTTGTGGAGAGAAGGAATATTACCTGGCATGTGCATGTGGTGAGTTGTATGTCCCTCCAAGTGCTTATGTGTCACTACTTGGTTTGACAGTGCAGCAATCTTTTTTGAGAGGTAACGTTGTTCTTTTACTTTTTGTCAAGAATATACATGCCAAATGTTTCACAATCTACCCTCAATGACCACCTAGTTACACTCTGTAGAAAAGTGGCATAATATGCAGTAGCGTGCAGGGGCGGACCCAATAAGGCCGAGGTGGGGCAACTGCCCCCCCCCTGGATTTTGAAATTTTGTGAGAATTACGGGCCCGGACTTACTTTGCCCCTTCTGAAATTTGTTGCTCCCCTCTTAAAAGCCCAAAACTTTCAGCACTGTTAAAAAAAAAAATCAAAGCCCAAAACAGTTCGCACTCTGATTCTGTTATTTCGCTCTCTGACTCTGTTAATTCACGAAGCCCAAAACCATTGGTTAAATCTGTTAGTTGGCGAAGTTCTCTCTCTGTTAGTGATTGCCAAAACTATTGCCCAAACTGTTCAATTAGATTTAATAATAAAATAAAAACGTTCAATTAGAATTGATACTGGGTTATAATTTTAAAAAGGAAACCTCAGATGTCAATTGTTAACCAGTTATCTCTTTGAAAACCCCATCAACCTTTATGTTCATTTTTTTTTTATTCACCTTTTAAGAAATAAAAAATATATTGAAACTCAAGTTATCTGATAAAGAAAAATTCATCTTAATGCACAATATAATGATTGACTATTTTTGTTATTTTTTATTATGCAAGAGACTATTTTTTTTTTTCATCCAGTACCCTATTTGTTAATGGATTTAAACCCGATAAGCTAGTTGAACTTGAATATTTTAATGTGTAAGCTATTTGAATCCGATTCCTGCCCTACCCTGGCGGAAATCCTGGATCTACCTTTGGTAGAGTGTATCATATGCTGGAATGATATATTGTTCTACTTGGTAACCCAGGATGTTAGGTTCATCTGAGATGTGGATTATCTTTTTGCCTGTCTTTTCAATGTCAAAATTGAGAGAAATAGAATGAATTGTTAAAAAGAATATAGCACCACCTATTTTCACCAGGTTTATTTTGTTAGTACTGTATGAAGCTTCCTTGGAAGAAAATCAGGTTGGGCAAACTGTTGAGTTAAAAATATGCGATTAATCTGAGCCACCACACTTTCCTTACAGGTCTGTTAGAGAAAATAGGCGTGGAACCTGAAATTCAAAGAATCGGAAAATACAAAAGTGCTGGTGACCAATTAGCGAGAAAGACTATATCAGAAGAAGTCAAAGAAATGCTAACTGCTTTATTAGACAATATATATGAAAATTGGCTGGATGTTATTTCTTCTGCTCGAGGTACATGATTGCTGACAAATTTGCAAAAGACCCTTAACATGCCAGATTAAAAGGACCTCGCCTTTCTTTATGAAATCCAAATTGCAATTCATTAAAAGGGAGGGGTGCTTTTTTGCAATTTATATCATGGCCATTTGTTGTTTTGTTTGAATTTGTTTTGCATACTCTTTTTTCGGTTGTCTTATTGAATTCTGTGTTAAATTTACCTGTACTAGGAAAGAGTAGAGAGGATGTTGTGGAGTTTCTAAACTCAGGAGTTTATCAAGTCGAGAGACTTAAAGAAGAAGGTTGGATTACAAATATATTGTACGATGATGAGGTGCAAATTCTCTAAACACCCCCCCCTCTTTGATGTCATAAAAGTTGTTAATCATAAATGAGAATGGGAATGTATTCTCTGTAGCAGCACAACCAAAAGTTAATGCTCAACTTGTTTAAACAATGATCTAAAGTAAAGAGATACTAGATTATGTTACAATATTGTTCAGCATCAAGGGACTGTAAAGAATGTGATGGATGCAGATTATCCTTGCATGTAATTTTAATAGGGGAATATCTGTTTTATTTGATGCAGATCTCATCAATGCTGAAGGAAAGAATAGGACAGAAGGACAAGAAAAGTCTGCGTACTGTTGATTATAGGTAATGAAAATATTCCTGTGGTTTATAGCTTACAATTAATGTAGTTTGAAAAATCTACCCAGTTTACAATATGACACCTGACCTTCTTTGTCTGTGTGTGTGTGTGCGTGCATGCGTGGGTATCTTTTCCAATAGCAAGTACTCTAGAGTAAAGAAAGGGACACTTGGACTAGGAGGAGGTGGGGAACAAATTGCAGTGATAAGAGCATCAGGATCTATCAGTCGAACACCTGGGCCCCTGAGCTCACCTGGCTCTGGTATAGTAGCTGAACAATTGATAGAGAAGTTACGCACCGTAAGAGGTAAGTTCAGTGCAAGGAAGTACCATGTTTTTTGTCAGAATTATTTCTGCGAATTGATCTACTGATAATGCTGGTACAGATCGGTTTGATCACACATTTGTATAATATTTATTTATGTTTCCTCATGTTCTTGCCTTGTTTTGTGTCTGTTTCACAATTGGGTCTTTGTTGTACACCTAAGGTCTTACTGAGGCTTAATTGCAGAAAATCTTGCTTAATAGAAAGTTTGACTTAAGATGGAAGTATTAATTTCAAGCAGCTTGTTTTTCCAGAGTCAGACAAGTACAAGGCAGTAATATTACGAATTGATAGCCCAGGTGGAGATGCTCTTGCTTCTGATTTGTATGTTATTGCTTGAACCGTTTGTTTTCCTTTCTCTCCATGGATTTTGCTTTTATTATTCATTGAACTTGTGGTCTTCTTTATGAGATTTCTTATCATCTTACCTAATTATTTTCTTAGCTTTGTATTTGTAGAATGTGGAGAGAGATTCGACTTCTTGCTGAATCAAAGCCGGTGATAGCATCCATGTCTGATCTGGCAGCAAGTGGCGGTTACTACATGGCCATGGCTGCACCAGTGATTGTGGCAGAGAAGCTTACTCTAACTGGCTCTATTGGAGTAGTTACAGGTTATAATTTATGTCTTCTTCTTTAGTTTTCATGGATGTTTTCCTATGTGCACCATGTGCAAACCCGATACTCTAAATCAGTGTTGTAAAAAATGTCCATTTAGGCCAATTAGTCATTGGCGGTTATCTAACCGTCATGGATTTTCCCAAATAATCGGCCGATTATGCTTGATTATGCCCGATTATTCCCGAATAATCGCTTGGCAGTACCCTGTCCGTCCGACGAGCGCATACCGCTATTTATAACACTGCGCTAAATAGCCTCATAAAATGAGATATGACATGATATCAAGTTGTGATGTACTAGGATGGCCTCCAAGAGGTCCCAGTTTCAAAATCCATGTGGATGTGAGAATTCTGAGCTTCTCCATTTAAAAAAAAAAAAAAAAGATATCAAGAGAAAAGATCTCATCCCGAACTTTATAAATATTCCCATATATTCCTAAATCTTTTTCTTAAAGAGGTTGGGTCCAAAAGGAGGAATGGTCTCAATATTTAAATTAAAGTGGAGAGGGTATTTAAGGAGTAAATAAACTAGTTCTTGTTCAAGGAGACATTGCTATTCTTTTATGTAGGGGCGTGCAAGGAACTTTTCCTTATTGATCATTATAGAGGTTGAATTTTCCATTTGAGCTTTCTATTGATCATGATGCTTTTACTTCCAGGAAGATTTTCATTACAGAAGCTATATGAGAGAATTGGTTTTAACAAAGAAGTTCTCTCAAGGGGTAAATTTTCGGAGTTCAGAGCTGCTGATCAACGCCCCCTCAGGTAAAATTGAAAGAAATATTTCTTTTCTTTTATGATGTAATAACTTGCAGTATATGTGCCATAGTTGTGTTTTAGGATTAATTAACCCGTATGCCCTGCTTGGCTCTAGTCTTAAAAAACTTTGATATTTGGGTGTATTGGGTTCCTATTAATCTCACTAGTACCAAAGCTATATATTATTTATTTTATCTTCTTTTTCTTTTGCATTTTGTTTCCTTGATTGCTTCATTTTCTTTTCTGTTTGTTTGTTATGATTTTAGTTTGCTTACAAGTGAAAAACTTTTGTTGACAGACCAGATGAAGCAGAGCTATTTGCAAAATCTACGCAGCACACATACAGACAATTTCGTGATAAAGCAGCCTTTTCACGGTCAATGGATGTAAGCATTGGATAACAAAACCATGACACATAAGATATACAAACTATATTGTGATAAAGAAGCTTTCACATTCTACGGATGTAAACATTGAGAGTATAATGTAACAAAACTGTTTGCTCTGACCTGAAATTATTAGAAACTTGGTTTGTTAACATGGAACTAGAGTCCTGGATTTAATCTTGTCAGAGGATAATAATAACAATATAGTTCTACCTTAGTTAATTTATATGTGATTGCCCAGTGCTTTACACTCTCCAAAAAGTGAGTGCAAGTACTGACTATTAAGAGCTTAAAAATGAAGTTGCCTTTCTCTCGGTTGGTTAGCTCCAGATACAACCCTTTTTAGAACTCTATTTTTTGGTTGCAAGGATTTAATAGAGTTCTAACTGATAACTAGCTAGACGAAATGGAGAATGTGGCCCAAGGGCGGGTATGGAGTGGCAGGGATGCAGCTTCAAGAGGATTGGTTGATTCAATTGGTGGATTCTCTCGTGCTGTTGCCATTGCCAAGCTCAAGGCTAATATTCCACAGGATAGAAAGGTTCTATTACACTTTTGAGATTTAGATAACATAACCAAACATACCACAATAAATGGATGTGAACTACTGCATATTGGTTTCAGAAAGGCCTTTTCTTTTATTTTGTGTAATATTTGTTCTCTTTTTCCTGTTCTTTTTTGATAGTATAATTGAAAGAATTTCTAGGTAATTGATGAAAAGATGAATTACATTAGGTTTTATTTTATAAGTTAAGCTTATTCAGGGTTGTTGCTCAGTTGGATCGATTGCAAAATAAGGTATATGAGGTCAATTATTTATTTATCAACACTCAATTCCCAAGCGAAGCTTATAGCAGCTAAATTATAACATAAAAAATCTTAACTTGGGCTTAATAACAAAAATATGCTGCAACTTGCTGATTTTATTTTACTTTTCCAGGTTAGGTTAGTGGAGATGTCAAAACCAAGCCCATCTCTACAAGGCCTCCTGACCGGTATTGGCAGTTCGTTAATTGGCATTGACAGAGCAGCCAAACAAGTGTTGAATGACGTGTCGGCAATCTCTGGTGTTCAAGCAAGAATGGACAGCATCACTTTTGAAGGATTGGGAGAAGCAACAGATGTAGAGCAGATATTGGCACTCGTAAAGGATTATCTTAGCGCCCTCTAATTTTCGGTGATTTCCATAGTTAATAATGCAGTAATTTGTAATTAGACATGAAAGAAATTACTTACTGGGAATTGGCAATTCTAGTAAAATAAAGACGATGCAAGACTGCAAGTTATAGTTGGTTATTATTTGACGGCTGGTAGTTTAGCGTGTTCTTGCGGCAGTTATTCAAATTGATGCAAAAAAACATGCAAATTTAATATTTCGTTCAAGCGGAGTATGGTTTTCCTGTTTCTCTCTCAAAGATGGACTGAGTGAATTGCCAGACCTAATCGAAGAGCATTGTCACCATCAGTTTGATTTTGCACAAATTTGTCCCACAAAACCCATTGCAGTCCTACTTTGGTTAGATGGATGTAGTGAGCAGTGACCATCTGATTGCATCAAGATTTGTGTGCTCTTATTAAATTTCTTACGTATTTGTATCAATTTCCGTGCGCACAGATTTTAATGCTAATCGTACGGCGTTAGAGCTAATTGAACCTAAAAGTAGGTCCAACGCCCATCGGACCTACTCCTATCTCGTCTATCTCGTTTATCTTATGTGTGGCACACGCT
Source organism: Carex rostrata (assembly GCF_964058835.1). Lineage (NCBI taxonomy): Eukaryota > Viridiplantae > Streptophyta > Magnoliopsida > Poales > Cyperaceae > Carex > Carex rostrata. The sequence goes on from NC_135923.1 coordinate 13,775,935, forward strand.
TCACAGCAAGGCAAACGATACTTTCATAGGCTGGTTTGAGTTTCATTGCAACATGCAGGTGTGCTGGAATTGTACTCGATCAGATCTATGGTTCCTTATGAAATGCAATCTGGTTGTTAAGCTATTTAAAGGAAATTAACAAAGTAACCGGCTCTTTTAAAACTTTAAAAGTTGAAAGCAATTGCATGCGTATTTAAAATTTTTCTCATCATTTATGCGTAGGAAGCCAGTTTTATGTGTCTCGTGAGTCGTGACTAATATTTTACAATTAGATATTTTTCCAGAAAAAAAGTATATTAAGTTTGGATCTTTTCTAGGCAAAAGCTCGCCAAATTATAACAAAGTGAGCACTAGCTTCCCCAAGTTTTACTAATAAGAAGAATTGAAAATTTGAAATGATATTAAAATAAAACAATGTGAAAAATAAACTTGCACATTTCATAAAGATTTCGTCTTTTTCGAATTTAAAAGATCACAAAACCTTTGTTTTGTGAATTTGTCATTCCTACAATTGCTGCAAAGTACATGAGGAACACAGAGATATTCAACAATCGATGACATGCTAATCTTTTATATCCTTATTAATATGAATAGAGACGCATCAATATTTTATTATAAAAAAAAATTTGAAGCTGATGTTTTCTTTGTACACTTATGTATCGAAACTTGAAAACTAAAATGTTACACTGAAAAAAAAAAAATTCAGTCTGCGCATACCTAGTCCGCGTGACACTTCTGAAGTCTACGCATAATAGGTATGTTTTTATGTTAAGATTCGATAATTGGCCAGTAAGGTTCTAATTCTGATTTTTGTTTTTGTTTTTTTTTTTTTTTTTTTTTAAAGATGCTGACAAAAAAAGTTGGAGGAATTTCATGACTACCCCTTCAAAAAAAGAAAAATCAAAATTACATATCCCCCCCTGTAAACATCATAATATCATATAACCTTCTAAACTTCAAAAACTCTCAAATTTATTCCTTTTATAGTTTTTTCTAGTACTCATTTTAAATATATATATTTCACCTTTTATTAAAAACATAAAAAAAATATGTAACCTATTTATGAAAAATGTATGTCTTCTTAATTAGTCAGTTTTCCAGCGCAAATTCATTTCACTATTTCTGACGTATACACAATGTCATTTAGGTATACGCTTGTGTATGCGTTAGAAGTAGAGAAATGAATCGTTTGCATTACAAAAACCGACCAATTATAAAATTGACATTTTCTTAATGTGCTATATATATATTTTATTAAATAAAGGATTTTCTTAGGGCCCTCTAGATTTTTGGTGATTATCATAAGTTAATAATGCATTTGCAATTATGCATGAAAAGAAAATACTTGCTGGGGATTGGCAATGCCCATAAAAGAAAGACGGTGCAAGTTACGGTTGGTTAGGTATTTGGCAGCTGTTAGTTTAGCATGTTCTTTGGTGGTTATTCAAATCGATGCAATGAAATATATCGGGAACAAAAAATCAACCCTAATTGAAATGCATTTTTAACTGTTAGTTTGATTTTGCAAGAATGTCTGATAGCATTCTCATCCTCACAAATATATGGAGGGTTTTGACATAAATTCCAATTGAACCCGTTGTAGTCTTGTTTATCAGATATGTGATGCACGCATTACAGCGAGGCAAACAATACAATTCCTGATAGTATATCAAAATTCATAGGTTTGTTTTAGTTTCATTGGAACGTGCAGGGTGCTGGACTTGTACTTAATCAACACAGATCAGATTCTGCGATTCCTTGTGAACAGCAATTTGGCTGTAAAGCTATTTTAAAAAAAAAACAAAAGGTTAAAAAAGTAATCGGCTTTGTTGATAGCAGTTACATGCGTGTTTACAAGTTTTTCTCACCCTCTATTCTAGGAAATCAGTCTTATATAGCCCTCTGACACCCCTATAATTTTAAGGATCATGATAACAATTTTCGCATATTTATTTCCGCAATTAACTCTGCAGAAACTTTTAAAACAACCATGAGCGACTGATAGACCTAAATTATATACACATTCAATCTAATTTTTATCACAAAATAACACAAAATATCTTGTATTTTGAATATAAAGTGAATATAATACATCTAGAATCAAGTTACTGTGTTTGCTTGGTTTTAACTTGCAGGAAATGAAGAAAAATGCTCAGTGCGGACACACGGTTTGCGATATGACCACAATAAGTACTTAGATGGATTTCTGGACACGCGCCAATTTTAAAAAGGTATAATAAGTTATACATCAAAAATCCGTGCGGATACACGGATATCGATGCAGACGCACGGATATCGATACAGCCGCACTCTGTCGCACAGGAAAAGTCCGATCCTAGTGCGGATGCAGTTCCACCTGCAGTGCGGGTGAGACCATACGCAGTGCGGATGCCAGTGCGGACGCACTGTAGCAGTTAGCCAAAAATGGAGTCTGAACTTAAAACAGTCATAACTTTTGATTCGTAACTCCGATTAAGGCTTGTGACCACTTTTTGGAAAGCTAGCGAGAAGATCTACAACATGAGAAACTAAAAATTAAAATTTTTTCCAGTGCGGCCCGGAGCACCCGCACTAGACCCGCAGAAAGCCAAAATTGCACGTTTTTGACAGTTTTTCTATTTTTTGCGCACCAAGGACGCATTTTGACAGCCAAATGTGGACAAGACATCCTGGGAAACAATCCAAATATAGCACTCACTAACTCCACTTCCTAGACTCTTAATTGGGCATGATCCTTGGCTATAAAAGAGGAGGTTTATTACATCCACAAACGAATCCATCCAATCATTCTCATCTCTCTCTTCACACACACAATACTTAGCGATAAATTCTGAAGTAAGGAAAACTTTCAAGCAAGGAGAAGAAGGGTTTCCTGAGCAAGATTCGGCAAGATTGAGAATTTTGATCCAATAAAGGGTGTAATCATTTCTTCTTACTTTACTAACTTTTTGTAATGGATCTCTCTAAGAGAGAGTAGTTCTCTCTCTAAGAGTTTAGGTCAATGCATGAACTTGTTTAATTTTATTTTATTCGGTTATTTATTTTTATTATGATTGTTTTATGGGATTTAATTGTTAATTTCTGTGATTTAATAATTTGTGTTAATTACATAGTTAGTAATTGAATTGTAGTATTCCGTTTTGGATTCGAAAGAACCAAAATTGACTGTGATCAATAGGATAGTATCAAACTATGAATGCAAATACCCTAGGTTTAGGTTAAGATTGTAACCAATTTAATCTAAGCCGGAACTATAGAAATTAAGGTTAGGGACTTGGTGAAGAACCTAACCGTGAAGTCAAACCCTAATTAGGACATCTCAAATCGAGTCGGGTATTGGTATGATGGACTTAATTGTGAAGTACCAATATTTGAGGAGATGAGAGACTAACAAGAGCTCAATGGGTCTAGGTAGCTAGGGTGAGGGACCTAATCGAGAAGTCCGAATTACCTAGGCATGCTATTAATTTACGAAAGTAACCTTAATAACATATTAGGTTAGAAACCTCGTCAAATCATACATGAATTCAAACAAATACCGAATTTATAGAGTTAGCAAGGGATTGTAGACCAAAGACCCCTAGATCTCTAAATCTTGAAAGCAAATCAATTTTTTCTTTTACTTTTATTTACAATTATTGTTTCAAACTCCTTTCTTTTGGGTATTGAACCTAACCTTAGGAATCGTTAGAATAAACCCCCCAATTTACTTTTATTGCACTTTATTTTATTTTCTAAAATTTATTACTAAAGTTTAAGTATAGTAATTAAACATACTCCCTGTGGATCGATAAAAGGTACATCTAATTGTACTGAAGCTTTTTACCATACCCTTTGGACGTATCAGGGACCTCTCAATCATTAATAAAATGCTGGTGTTTAACTTAAAGCATCAAAGTATTTATGTTGAATTTGCAAGTATTAATCTCTATGCAATGGTCTCTATTTATGAAATAATAAATTGATCCATCGGTTATCCCCACACAAAATTTCATATTTTCTTTGTATCATTCCCGTACAACTAGGGACCATTAAAAACTAGACCCTCTGTATCACTAATTTTCTTTAATGAAACCCTTCCCTTCCCTTTTCGTCCTCTGACAAGCCACACCACAACTCCGTCTTCCTCTGGTTCTTCTAGTGCTGCTGTTCGAGAGAACTAGACTTTAAGGTAAATTTCACCGGATAAATTTTCGAGAGAACTAAACTTTGTCATTTGTCACGAATTTGTCACTCAAGTTTGATTTGTCACTCTGTAGCAATTGAATTTTTCATTTGTCCCAATCAAATAACTCTATAACTCTTTTCATCCAAAAAAACTAATAAAATATAAAGTGATTTGGACGGGATGAGCATACTCCATTAGTATTTTGGACGAAATGAGCATATTTCTTTAATATTTTGGATAAAAAAATTATAGAGTTACTTAATTGGACAAATGAAAAGTTCAGTAACTAGAAAGAATCGGAGAAATTTACCAAAAATAAAAAATAAGAGCAAAGAACTGGAACGATATTAAAATAAAGATAATGTGAAAAATAAACAGCTCATTTAATTTGGGAATTTGAACTAAGCAAGTACGATAGTCCACAACATAGAGACTTCCTCTTTTGCGAATCTGAATGAACAAAAAAACCCTTCTTGTGAATTTGTCACGCATACAATTGCTGCAAATTACATAAGAAACAGATATATCCAATGTGGGTATACTTTCATGGGCCTGTTTTAGTACTGGAACAAAGCTAAACAAAAAGCAACGAGGCCTGTTTCAATGAGAGAAAAACAGCAGAAAAAAATACTTTCTGACCGGCAGCCAAGCCTGGAATTATAAAGGTATTTCAACGCCGCACTTACAAGTTACAACCAAAAGAGTGTTTCAGGCCATTTGATTTTCATCTTACAGTTGAGATGGATTCTCAGTGAACAGCTCGGATTGAAGATCTCCTAATTTCCAACCAACAATGAAAGAACTGGACCGTCCATTTTATATTGGACGGTTTAGATTGGAATAGCAGGACCCTGTGCGATCCAGAGGCGAGAACAACAGCAGATACGGACCTGAAATTGGATATATATTTCTCCTTGATTAATCAAACTCCCGCCTTACGGGTGCTCAAAATTGAATTTCCGCACTCAGGGAGGAAGAGAAATCGTGTTTAGCAAAAACATAGGAGAGAAAATCGGAATTCATTGCGATCTGGTATGAAGTTTCGTGGCTGATTTATTTATTTTAAATTTGAGAAAAATTACGGTACGAATTTGTTTTAGCGCTCTTTTGACTGTGATATGTCTTTATTCTGTTGAGATTTTAGTGCATTGTCTGAAAGTTAAGCACATTTTGTCTTGTTTTGCTCTATTAAATGAGGATCGGAGCATTTTTTTGTTTCCGTGCTGTTTGATGACCACAAAGAGATTTCGATGATTTCAGATCGAGATGTTACCAAAATGTACGTAATGACTGTTATTTTTAAAGTCACATTTGGATAATTCCGCATCACAACCTCTGATCTAGAGTTCATTTACGTCAGGAAACACCATTGCTCCTGATTTTTTTTCTTTTACTGAGATTTTTATCCATCTCTAGACACCCCCCAAGCTAATAATTACTTAAAATCTTGTGAATCCTGTCAGATCTCAAAATGGAGGCATCACAACCAAATCTACACACTGAAATTGTTACTCTTAGCCAAGCTAGCATGTCCATCCTGCCAATCAGCCAAAAGGAAGAGGCCACACGAGATGCAATAACTCATTGGATTGCAAGAAGACTATAGCAGCTATCCAAAAGGAGTATAATCTGCACAAGAAGTAAGAAAACGTAATACATTTTTTTTTTCAATTTACAATTCGAGAATTGTTCCAAATGAGAAATGCCTCTTCATAGTCCGCCACAGTCTTTGTGCAGATTTACATTGAATACAATTGTGATAAACATATCCGGTTCACTAACATTGTATTAATATATATATACATGTACACACGATTGCAGTGCTGTACCAGTTTTACCTCTACAACATATCGCACCTCTTATCAGTGGTATCATCTGGTGGTAACATTGTATTACTATATACATGTACACATGATTGACAGTATATGCAAATGGTATGTATCTCCTGGTTCAGCTTGAGCTAAATGCAACATATATAATATAAGCCCACAAAAAGGTGGTTCGTATTCTCCAGATGTACATGTCTGACTTCCAATCACATATCTCCATGTATGGGAAACACCTGATTGTTACCTTGGACAGGCGCAGGCCCAGAAAGAGAGCTTGGAGATGCGTGCACGTCACCAGCCTGCAGCCTGTTGGCAGAGGGTATATTAATTAATTGGTTCAGCTTATAAAGAAAACAGAGCTACATAAATATAAGCTGTGTGCACTGCTTTGGGACCTGAAACACAAAGCCGAGGAATAACTGACCATTCAAGAGGAGCTTCATGATCTTGTCTTGTGTTTGCGATTTTGAGCACTAAAGGTTGAGGAGGAAAAATAGGTGTATCTCATCAGGGTTCTCTATCAATTCTGGTTAGGTAAAAAAAAGAGAGGCTGCATTAGCATGACAGACAGCTAGCCTATACTACTTAGAGGTGGCTAGTCAAGAAAAAAATATAATAGGTATTCTTTTTCACAAAAATTTTCATGCATAGACTGATTATCTTCATTGCTTTGTTTCTGTATTGTCTTGATGAATTGTCTCTTTTGTGGTACAAAAGAGATGCACGTCTAGATACTGAACTGGTTCAAAACTAAACTGTTAATTTTCTATTCGGGCACAATGATCCAAAATTTAAAATTATTTACCCCCCCCAGGTTTAGTGCTTTGTATTTTCAGAATCTGATGCGCTTGAAAATTTCCATTTTAATCTCAACTGTATGATTCATAAAATTCCATGCTAGATAAATAACAGAGAAGAGCTCATGCATTAGCTCCTGAAACAGTTCGTGGCTGTCAATGTTGAAGGTGCTTTTGCTTTTTTTATTCCAAATATAAGACGTCACTGATTGAACACTTATAGATCAATTGGAGGCCCCATAATACAGAACATTAATATATAAAGCAAAAGCTTAACACTAAAAGGTTCTCTAGAGGCTTTGTACTTGATCAAACCTAAATTCTCTTTACTTGATAATTTAATATATAAAGTAGAGATCTTATCCACTTCGACTTCTACATACCATATTTTGCAAATGAGACCCTACATTTCTTTCATATTTGAAAGTTGAAACCTACACCCTTTTTTTTTTAGAATGTACTGTAGTTGTTGTTATTGGATCATAAAAGGTGAATTGCATTAATTCCTGACTGACAGATTTACACACCCCTAGTTAGCCTAAAGGAATTGAACTGAAGCCATATATCGGATTGTACTTCTATCTGATTATCTGAACATGTACAGCATAAATGCATAATGGTATTTACTAGTAAGTTAGTGGTCTCAAATCAAGCTTTTTTCCTTCTTTCCAAAATGTGGCTATCAAGGGATTTTAAATGCATAAGATTTTTTCTTTATTGTGTGAGGTTGATCTACAAATTATTCCAAAAATTGCTGGATGTTAATAACAATAAGCATGATAAATGTGAACAATTAATTACTTTAAAATAAGATTTGATTGCTTTTGTATAATTCCTCAAAACGTAAATGGATCACTTTCTTATGTAAAGTAATTTATCCATTGTCTTTTCATGTTTTGTAGCACTATCATGTGCTTGTTTATGTTGAATGCTACCTCCATTTTGATACTTTTAGAATGAATAGTTGTATGATTTTTTTAGCTAATTAAGGAGATAAGCTCATTCTACTTTTTGAGAAATCCTCTGTTTCAAGAAAACAAAATTATTGGAAAAAGGTTTGAAGAGCGGAACTCATCTAATTTGAATAATATCCATCCCGACATGCATGAAGAAAAATAAAACAAAAAAAAAGAGCAAAATTAAAATTTGAAAAGGAGAATAATGAAAATGCTCTATAATTAATGCCTCGTTATTAGTTCATTTCTCAGTTACACAATTCTCTTTTAGATTTGCTTCACCTCCCTCAACCATCTCTTCATGCAACTCCATCTCCTTCAACTGCTTCTCGAGTTTGGCTTTCTCGTCTCTAAGTCTCTCATTTTCACGCATGGTTCGATCACAGTTACATAATACTCCATTCAACTCATCAAGCAATTGCCTGTTGGCTCCGCGGAGACTGACAACCTGGGACCACATCTCATGCAATTGCTTTTGTTTCCTCATGCGTGATCTCCTAGCCGACTCTCTATTAGATATCATTCTTCTCTTTCTCCTTTCCTCTGCTTGTCGAGATTGGTATTCATCCATGTCATCCGAGCTGCGTTTGCCATGATTAGTTGCAACTTCAATTTCAGGTAAGACGACAAGATCAGGCATGTATGGTATTGAGTGGAGGTGCATCTCAAAATGGAATGAGGAAGTGGCATCTCTTGACATGTAGTAATGGGGATTGAAAGAAGAAGGATTTATTATAGGCAAGTATGGTATACTGGCAACTCCTCCTGGATACATTGTTTAGAGAGAGAGAGAGAGAGCTAGAGGGATAAGAGACAGTGTGAGAGAGAAATGAAGAGAGGATTTGAGGGTCAAGCGGGATAGCTTGAGAGGTTGGTGGGGGTGATTTATAGTGTTAGAGGATTATATCCGAGAAATCTTATGCATCCCCAATTTTGTATCACAACACAAGCTTGCATGGCTCTCGTAGGCTTTGTTTTATCAGAGCAAAGCAACAAAGAATTTGCTTACGTAACTTGAAGTTAATTAAGTGGAGAGAAAGGCAAAACAAAGACCTGAGCTCATTGGCGGATCTACTGTAGCACTGGATATTGGAAATTATAAGTCAGATATTGAAAAATATAAGTTAAAATATTTTTTTTTTATTGAGTACTTAATTAGTTAATGGATTTAAATCCGATAAGCTATTTAAATCGGATTCAATATTCTCCCCTCCCCCGTACGAAAATACTGGATCCGTCCCTGCCTGAGCTAGGTACTGCTGTTATGAGAACCCAACCTGGATGATTTGGATGTGTGTGTGTTTGGGTTGGGGGTGGAGGGGTGTGAATCCGTATCAGGCCACCCAGATACAGTGCACGAACCTTGAGGGATTTCAAGCGTCAGAATGGATCCGAAAGATGCATGCATTCCCTTAATTTTTGTTGAAAGAGCTTAAAGTAGCTCTGTAGCTTAATTTACAGATGGCATTAATTAACATCAAATGTTTGATTGTAGTGTAAAAATAACAAGTGCATATATAGTAACCTTGCAGATGCAGTGATGGCCTGCCCTTTAAATTGATTTCGTACGTAGACGGGGTCAACTTTAAGGCCTAGCTAATTAATTGTAGAGCAAACATATATATATAAGGAAGCTAGTCACATCCGATCCGGTCATGAGTCAGTTCAACCCGTTAAAGAATACCAAAAAACATTTTAATACATATATAATATATTACATTTTATCTTTTAGACAACAAAATAAATAGAGATCTAGAGTAGTGATTTGGGTCTTGGGTTTTAATGCCTTAAGCACAAGCCGCCGCACATGCCTCCCATTCTACCAATCTATGCACTGAAGATCAAAATTCATTTCAGTTCAAAAAACATTTAAAATTAAGGAGATTATAAAAATTATCACATCGGGTTAATCGGTGATCCAGTACGACTATCATGTAGAATTTGTATCATTCTTTTTAACCCAACATAAATTTTAAAACAAATCCCTATAATTTAAATAGACATTTTAACTGGACTGAGGACTCATTCTACCCATGGCAGAACTAAGCACAAGCTAAAAAGGGTAACCACCTCTGTAAATTAAAAAAAAAAAAAAAAAAATCATTTTTGTCCTTTAATTTTTAAATTTTTTACAAAAAATATTGTCATCAGTCCTTCTCATAAAATAAAATTACATAGCATCCATCTATGATCTATCTCTCCTATATATTACAGTACATCAAAGAATATGCAACCTTACCTATGGGGACATTTGTGAGTCATATAGGGTCAGATATGAGTTGACCCGTTAATGACCCTCCTATGTCCTATCCTATTGTGATCCACGAAAAAAAAAAAAAAAACGATGTAACGACAAAATGTCAAATGAAATGCAGAAAGAAAAAGAGAAGATCAATATGCTATATCTTGTTTGTACTTTTGCGATGCATATCGCGGAAATGTAGCAACGCTAAATCTATTCAATAAAGTAACCAATCACTGTTTTACAATTAATTTTGGGTTAATTGATAATAAAGTCTGCTAATCCTGGAACGCTATTCCATTCCATAAACATAAAAAAGTAAAATTTGTCAATGTGTACAGTAAATTGCTGAATTATGAGGAAAAGGTTAAAACTTTTATGGGATGTCTCCAAATCAAGCAACAGTGGAAACAAGTGAAGGGACTTGAAGAGAAAAGTAGACAAGTCCCTTGAATAACATCACACACATTTAAGCACCCAAGCCAGGTGCAGGTGCAGGTGCTCTTCCCATTCAACTTTTTCTTGGTTCGTTAACAGTGACCTCCATTCTTTTCTTTTCTTTTCTTTTCTTTTGCCGATTACACATAAATTTTTGGATAAGACCGTTTTTTTTTTTTGGGATTGAAATCGGAGAATTGATAATTATAGTGGTGCTAAGCCAAATTAATTTTACTTATGACAGTCCGATTATGATCATCTGATGTTAAATGGATGTTCGAAAATGTAGCTCGCGGGTTCCATTATGAAGGGTTTGCCTATATTCAAGTTCAAATGAAATTTTAAAATAAGCACGACTCTGGCAGGGGCGGAACTAGAAAATTTAAATAGAGGGGCTAATCTATAAAATGTAATATAAAAAGACAAAATAATATGGTCTGTGTGAGAATTGAATTTATGACCTTACACATTCCAACTAGAACTCAAACTACTACACTACCAATACATATTTGTTATATTATAAGGGAGGCTAAACTATATAAAAGTTCTGAAAATTTGAAAGTTTAATTAAATTTTAATATACATAATTAAGAATTTTAAAATTATAGGGTGACGTAGCACCCCTGGTATATACGTAGATCCGCCCCTACCTAATAGTTTATTGTGTTAAATAATTTTCATGTAATGCCACAATGCGTTAAACTTGCATTTTACACCCTGTTGCCATAAATCGGACGAAGCCGATAAATATGACAAAAAAATCTGAAAAATTAAAAGTATAATATGGACCGTTTGATTTTTGATAAGACCACCTAAGGGTGCAAACGGGTCGAATAGTAGTAAAACCATAGCCATATCTGTTTTTATTTGTTGAATATATATGCAGATCAAATATTAAACGTATTATGCCATATTAAAGGATATTAAACGAATACAAAAATAATTCGAATACTAATTTAAATATTGTAATACAATTAACATATTATTCAATAAATTATTTTTTCATTAGAAAATGAAAATAACATAAAATATAGATATAATTTAGATATTAGATCATTATAGTAAATATTTATTTTCTCATATTATTGTTATGTAATTACATAATATATATCTAGTTAATAAAAAATTAACCACCAACATAACTACATTTTTAATTAAAAGAAACCAAAAAAAAATTGTCTCTAAACATAATATGAAAAAATAGATGAAAAATACAGACACATATAATTATCTATATTTGTATTCGCACAAAAAAGGATATTAAAAAATAATAAATTCAAATAATTATCTGTATTCGATCGTATGTATATCCACTTTTTAAAACACGAAACCGTTTCCGTATCTGAATATCAAAATCTGCAAAAATGCAAATACGGATTAGGATACAGATAATATCCGATTCTTTTCATTGAAAAATACTATGACAACAGTGTCATCCTTTTGATAGCACACAAATGCTGACTCATAGAATTTGCAATCGGAAATATTTTATCTGTAGAAATTAAGAAAAAGAAAGAGAGCGAAACAGAAAGAGTACATTATATTTTTGATTGGTAGAAAGATTAGTAGAATTTCTACCGATCCTAAAAATAAAAAAGTTTGAATTGGTTTAAATTATGCCGACCTAAATCAATGTGTATTTGTTTCCTTTAAAATATTTCTAGTAAAATATTAAAAGTTTTTATAAAAATAGATAGAGTATTTTATTATCTATATATAATAGAATCATCTATTTTTAAAAAAACTTTTTACATTTTACTAGAGATCTAATATAAGAATTCCCTCTATCATGCATCAGATTAAAAATAAAGAAAAATATTAAATTTGAATCGGTAGAATTCGATCCTATCAATCCAAACTTCTTGATTTTTAAAATCAGCAAAAATTATATCTATCTTGCTACCAATTAAAAATATGATGTACTCTTTCTTTATGTTTTTCTCTCTTTCTTTTTCTTAATTTCTACCGATAAAAAGTTTCCTTTGCAATCATATTATGTAGTAAATTAATTCCATAGACCTATTGAATGAATAGTATGGATCACGCCGCAAATCCAATGAACTATTCTCCTGCATGTCTCTTCTCTTTCATACCAACAATGAAAATGATTGCAAACACAAATACACAATCAATAAAATCACTAACAGGGGCCAGACCCTCATTTGTTACTAGTTATTGTAAAAGCAAAGAAACTCATAAAATAATTATAGTTTATTTAAAGACGATTTCATGTTCTCTCAATATTTTTCATGTTGTCTCTATCCCAGCAATTGATTTTTAATTTCAATTGTTTCCGTAATTTTGCAACTTCAAGCCTAATTACATTTTTGCAATTGTAAATTACATTAATTCTAGTTGCAAGATATGTTGTGCTACTTTTAACAATGTTAATTGCTAATTGCTAATTTATAAAGATTAAATTAGCAATATTTTTTACAAATGAGATGAGATGCTTTAGCCTATAATCTAAATGAACCAAATTCAATTACAGAATCAAATTTACAACAATAACAAAGAACACGCTTGGTTAGGTGAGGTTTTTTTTTTTTAAAGAAAAATAAGGGTCATGCCCATATTTGATTGAACTTGGGTTAATTAGGTGAGTTAAAATGCACCTCAATTATTATCCTCTACCAAAGAGACAATATATATGTATATAGTTCCATGTAGATATTGGGTTGTAATAATATATATGTCTCTTTCAAATTAAGTGATGTGAGCATATACATACATACAGGAAAAAAGATGTGGATGGCAGGCGTATATATAGTGCTTGTGGGGGAGTATATATCATGCATGATCATTAATTAATTCATCATGTGGGTTAAGCTGATGCAGGGTGCGGTTCCTTATATTTTCATAACCACCAACCTAGCTAGTAATTGTTTTAATTTATCGTATGATATTTACAGTAGGTTATCAAAGACCAAATTAATGATAAATGTTCCTGCCTTGCTGTTTAGTTTTTTCAAAGATAAGATGGACTCAAGTTTCTCAACTTTAAATATGCATAAAAAATTTAAAATCATGTTTCAAACTTGCAACATTCCTCACGGAGCATTGCCTTGTAATTAGTCACAAGACTTAGATAAAGTGTCTACCTTCCTATTTTTACAATGTACATCTGCTGCTGCTGCTTCTTCTTCTTCTTCTTCTTTTTTATAATACCGTAACAAATCCTCTTAATTCTATATGGTGTAAGAGTTAACATGCGTTCTGACTAAGAAAACAGTGAAATTTGACGAATAAAAAAAGTGATTAAAAATCTAGAGTTTTGACGGCGGTCACCAACCCCCCTCCTCTCCCTCCACCTAAATACACCCTTTTCATACCTTGTAGTTCTCATCTCCGACACAACATCTTTCTCCTCTCTCGGTTCTATATTCTCGAGAGGAGAGAATAATGAGGGAGAAGGGAGAAACTAGAGCCGAGAGTACGGTATCGTCGGAGTTTAGAGTATAGAGTTCCCATCTAGATTGGAGCGCGATGGTAAGTAGATCTGACCGTCATCGAAGCATGCACGACGGCGGTTGAAGAAGTAGATCTGGTCGTGGAGCGAGACAACAATTAATTATGGTGATCAACATCTCAATTGTAGTGCGACAGTGAGTATCTGGTTGCCATCAGAGCGAAATGGTGGTTAGAATACTATATTAGTTATGAATATTTTATGAGAATAAAAGAGTAAATTTAGGAATTATGGTCATTTGATCTATTATAAGTACGTTTTTTATCAATGAAAATATTAGTTGGTATTTAAAGTCGCTAACTTTCAATAAAAAAAGAGTTGTCATGCATTCTAGCAAAGAAAAAAAATGAGAGAAAGTCGATATATGAGAGTATTTCCTGAGGTACCAGATACTTGAGTTAATTCCAGTCAAGTGTTTTTTTTTTGCTTGTCTCCATCAATGCAATTGATTAGCAATTGCAAGACAATTGTCAAATTAAAAGTAGTCACTAATTGCAAAATAAATGCATTCATGAAAGAGTAGTTATTGATAAAATTTTACTTTTTAAACAATAGTAACTGTGAATTTTCTCAGATGAAGGTGCTTTTAGGAATTCTTTCAAAATTATGAAAGCTTTCAAATTTTGAAAGAGTTCAATATTTTTGAAAATAGAAATGAAACTGTCAACAAGAACTTTGCAATTGTATTTGCAAGTCATTGGAGATGCTAGATGCACAAATGGATGAATCCATAAAGACTTAGGAGTAGGCATTAGGTTTGAATTTTTTTTCTTTGACCCAATACTAATTGTATTCAATGTGCCTATTTCTAGTCTGATGTGGTGCCTGCCTCTGATCCATGCTAGTCTGATTCTTAAACCGATTCTTTTCAAACTTTGGTCAATTATGCATTTTTTTTTCGGATCTACAATTCTCTATTTCATAAATAGAATGAAGGAGACCAAGAGAACAAAAAATATTTAACGGTGGAATCTATCATTATAATTTTATGAAAATGTGCCGGTCGAACTTTTTAGACCTTTTATTATTCAATTATTATATTTCGGTTAAATTTTTATCTAAACTTTGACTTCAATTTGCTAATTGATTAAGAACAATCTCACTTTGAACTGTGCCGGACGAATTTTTGATTAGTTAAAAAAATATTTTAATATTGTGACAATTGATTATATGATAATAAATTTATAATAGATTTTATAATAAACATAGTTATAGAGACTGAGTTACAACTGTGTACTTAGTAAGTTAATAAGTTTGAACTCAATTAATTATTTGAATTCGACTAGTGTCATATCCTAACTGAAATTATAGATATGCGCCCCTGTACACATGTAGTCTTTGAGATTTATGTGAGATTTAATTAGACGATCTGGACCTCATTCTAGGTATCTAATTGGATCTGAATTCGATGTATATAGGATGGTCCATCAACTTGCATATATGCCTGATACTTCATGGCCGGTTTACTAGATTAGGTTGGTCAGATGCAGATGCAGATGCATTGCATTTTTTTTCATGCTTCAATTATTTAGTAAATTAAGGGGAATAATGTCTTAGATGAGTTTTTGAGAGCGAGACTGCCGGAGAGACCAACAGATCTAGAAAAGTGGCTACAGTTGAGAAAATTGTTAATGACTGCACATAAAAGACCGCATATATCATAACTATATCAAATTGTAATTTGTAAAGCAAGCGGAATTATACATGTATATTTTGCAAAATTTTCAAAGTGGGCCAAAAGATGTTTTGTCAGGGATTCATAATTTGGCGATTTTCTTTTTATTAGTGGTATATATATATATATATATATAGATATATATATAGATAGAGAGAGAGAGATGGGCTATGGTGCATTGCAATGTATAGGTATTTTTGTGCATTGGATCATAAATCACCGATTTAAAGTCCAAATAACCAATCCAAACCGTTCATCTTGTTCTACATATTAATATGTACTTGGAAACCAAATTTTATATTTTTTGGAATTTTTTTACTATTTATTAAGCCACTTTGAAAATCGCCAATTCGGTGATCCAGAAATTTTTACTGTTTTTACTGTTCATCCGGATTTTCAGATTTTCAAAGTGGCCTAATAAATAGTAAAAAAAATTTTAAAAATATAAAATTTGGTTCCCGTGTACATATTAATATGGAGAACAAGATGAATGGTTTGGATCGGTCATTTGAACATTGAATCGGTGATTTATGGTCCAATGCACCATAGCCCATCTCTCTCTCTCTCTCTCTGTATATATATATATATATATATATAGGCTAATATACAATCGATTGTTCCTAGCCTCCCGTGCAACCAAGTCGTTTTCTGATTTTTAAAGTCCAAATGATCAATCCAAACCGTTAGATGTGATCTCCATATTAAAATGTGCCAGAAGACCAAATTTTATAATTTTTGGAATTTGTTTACTATTTATCAAGCCACTTTGAAAATCGCTGATCCAACAGTAGTTTTTGATTATACTGTTTGGTTAAGTTACCGTTGGATCAGCGATTTTCAAAGTGGCTTAATAAATAGTAAAAAAAATTCCAAAAATTGTAAAATTTGGTCTCTTAGCACATTTTAATATGGAAATCACATCTAACGGTTTGGATCGATCATTTGAACTTTAAAAATCGAAAAATGACTTGGTTGCACGGGAGGCTAGGAACAATCGATTGTATATTAGCCTATCTCTCTCTCTCTCTCTCTCTCTCTATATATATATATAGAGGTTGGTTAAGATCAAAGTGGTAGTTCCTGAGCTTTGGTGCTACCAATTCGTTTTTTAATTTTCAAAGTTCAAAATGTCGATCTGAACCGTTCAAGTTGATCTCTATATTAAAATATGCTTGGAGACCAAATTTTATAATTTTCTGAATTTTTTTACTATTTATTAAACCACTTTGAAAATCGCTGATCCAACGGTGGCTTCTGATTTTACTGTTTTGTTAACCCATTGGATCAATAATTTTCAAAGTGGCTTAATAAATAGTAAAAAAATTCAAAAAAGATGTAAAATTTGGTCTCCAAGCACATTTTAATATAGAGATCAACTTGAACGGTTTAGATCGACATTTTGAACTTTGAAAATTAAAAAATAAATTAGTAGCACCAAAGCTCAAGAACTACCACTTTGATCTTAGCTAACCTCTATATGTATATATATATATATATATATATATATATATATATATATATATGAGTTAGGCTGGGGTGCTATGGATAGCATAGTGGCCTCCCGTGCTACGGCTCAATATTCAAGTTTTCAAAATCCAAACGGTCGATCCGAACCGTTCATCTTATTCTCCATATTAATATCTGCTTGGAGACCAAATTTTATAATTTTCTGAATTTTTTTACTATTTATTAAGCCACTTTGAAAATCGCTAATCCAACGGTTTTACTGTTTTGTGCAGCCACCGTTGGATCAACAATTTTGTAAAATACTTAATAAATAGTAAAAAAAATTCAGAAAAATGTAAAATTTGGTCTCCAAGCAGATATTAATATGGAGAATAAGATGAACGGTTCGGATCGACCGTTTGGATTTTGAAAACTCGAATATTGAGCCGTAGCATAGAGGCCTCTATGCTATCCATATCACCCCAGCCTAACTCTCTCTCTCTCTCTCTCTCTCTCTCTATATATATAGGGTCCGGCTAATTTGCTGCCGACAACATTTTAGCCGGAGGTGCTGCCGCCCCTTTTTTTTATTTTGTGATGTCCAAACAACAAATCCAAACCGTTAGATGTATAATCTATATTATAATCTACTTGGAGACCAAATTTTATATTTTTTGGAATTTTTTTACTATTTATTAAGCTAGTTTGAAAACCGCTGTTTTCAATGCTGCAGAAATTTACTAAAAACAGCGGTTTTCAAACTAGCTTAATAAATAGTAAAAAAATTCCAAAAAATGTAAAATTTGGTCTCCAAGTATATTATAATATAGATTAAACATCTAACGGTTTGGATTTGTTGTTTGGACATCACAAAATAAAAAGAGCGGCGGCAGCACCTCCGGCTAAAATGCTGCCGGCAGCATTTCAGCAGAGGTGCTACCGAGACTATATTTAGCCGTGTGATGTTCAACCAATAAATCCAAACCATTATATATTTAATCTATATTAAAATCTACTTGGAGACCAAATTTTACATTTTTTGGAATTTTTTTACTATTTACTAAGCTGGTTTGAAAACCGTTGTTTTCAGTAAATTTCTGCAACATTGAAAAACAATGGTTTTCAAACCATCTTAATAAATAGTAAACAAATTCCAAAAAATGTAAAATTTGGTCTCCAAGTAAATTATAATATAGATTATACATCTAACGGTTTGGATTTGTTGTTTGAACATCACACGGCTAAATATAGCCCCGGCAGCACCTCTGCTGAAATGCTGCCAGCAGCAATTTAGCCGGACCCTATATATATATATATATATATATATATATAGGTTCCTCAGCCCCTATTTTATATTATATTTATAATGGAAATATATAATAATTTGTTGAACAAGCCAAAACGCCACGTAGAAAAATTCAAATTGAGTTAATAAAACTTGAGGGAGGGTTCAAATGCCTCCATTTTTTGTGCCTTCACTATGCCTCCATTTTTTAAAACTTTAATAATTCAAAATTTAAAACTTAAAAATCAAAATAAAACCATTGGATATGATCTACATCATTTTATCTATGCACATGTAAAAAATTATGACATTTTAATTTTATTTTGATTGTCATCAAGAGCTTGTAAAAAATGTACTAATTTGGATGATTTCTAGACGTTGATTTTTGAACTTATTGATTCACATAAAAACAAAATTGAAATGTGATAATTTTTTATGAGCACATAAAGAAAATAACATAGATCACATCTAACGGTTTTATTTTGACTTTTAAGTTTTAAATCTTGAGTTATTAAAATTTTAAAAAATGGAGGCATGATGGAGGTACAAAAAATGGAGGCATTTGAACCCTCCTCATAAAACTTTTATATTGCAGAAAATCATAGTAGTACACAAGAAATATGTTCATTTATAGAGAAACAGACAAGTAATTTAGAACAGAATTAATAGACACTGTATCTAACCAATGATGGTATTCAAGATTATCAGAATTTTACACAACAGTTTTTAATCTATAAAGCGCGGATAAAGTAAAATTAGAACAAGACTATATATATGACTTGTACTCTGCATAAATCAAAACTGCTCTGTCAAAATGTCTACCCATCAACATCCATTTGTATTATAATTTATTTTTTAGTTAGTCGTTCACATATTTCACTTTGGCAATTCTTTTTTTTTTCTCCCCTTTTTTTTAAAAGTAACAAAGATGCGTGCATATGTAAATGTATTCCACTTCTTTTTTGTCTTTCTCATTCTTTTATTATTTCGGGAAAGGAGTGTATTTTTCCAGTATCATCCCTGACAATAAAACGGGAATTTGATATATGCCCCTTCAAATCTTCAAATTATAAAATTTCCTTATAAAAATAAAAATATCATTTCGTCCTTCCAAAGCTCAAAAGCTTTCAACATTCATACATAAAAAATAATAACTATATTCGCCTAAATCCAAATGTAATAATTAGTTCATTTTTATTTTTATTTTCTTTTGCCCAAAATTGTAAATTTTGATTGTCTATCCTACAAATTCGAGCATGCATCATCATTCATACATAAAAAATTGTACTCAATATAAAATATTAAGAAAATATATTCTAAACTTAACCAGTAATAAAACACAGATTCTCAAACTCAGTTACTACTTTGATAACGGGTTGCGATATCAGTGTTGAATCCAGTATGAGTTATTTTGTTGAAAAAGTTAGAGTGGTTACCTTGTTTTAGACAATCAAGCTGGAGTTGAAATCCTTATCCAAATCTGCTGCCCCTTCTCTCCGTATTTAAGTAGAAGAGACGAGATGAGGAGAGAGTGAAAATGGAAAATTACGTCTAAAAAGACGGGAGGGAAATCTGTGCACAAAAGAGGAAGGGGCAAAGGAAAAAAGACTAAATAACTTATTAATCACATTTTATATAATTTTTAACTTAATTAATCTCATTTTTTGATTAATTGGGTAAATATGTGAGTTATTAGATTTTTAGATGGTAAATATGTAATTATAGAAATTTAGATGATAAATATATAATTTCGCAGTTTTTGAGTGGTATATGTGAATTCTCCCTTTAGTTTATGATAAAATTTGAATTTTGTCAATAAATTATAATTTAACTTTAACAAAGTAGTTAAGAGATTGTAATATTTAATTATAGTTTTAAGGGATGGATACATGTGAGAGGTTATTTGAGTTTTGACAGAGAAAATATATTTTTTAATATTTAGAAGGGTATACATGGATTTAGCATTTTCTTTTATAAAATTTGCTGAGGGTGGCTTTTAATTTAGGTAGATCTGATCTGACGTTATGAAATTAAAAATAGCTTTTTGAAAGAAGAACAAAGTGGTACATTTTGTGGGGCCATCAGACTCTTGGAAGCTTGCTCTTTTTCCTATTTTTTTTCACCTTTCTTTTCTTTATGGATATGCGTTTAATTTTTGTCTGGATGGACAGTAGAAATTATACTGCTACTGTTATTAATACTTATCCAATATTACAGTTCGATATTTGGTTAGTTTGGTACATTACATTACATTTACTTCTGGATGGTTTTATTGCCTAGTATATTATAAATTATTTTTTAAATAAGAGGTTATGTCTGTAACAAGTTCATTTTTGTTTGATTTATTGATATTGTGGTATAAAAAAATTATGTTGGTAGTTTTTTTATATTTTAAAACCTAACCAACCTTCATAGAGAGTTGTGACTATCATCTCATGCTAACAGATAAATGGAATCTTGTGTCGGTGTTGAATCAAATAAAAGTAATACTTGTAAATGTAATAATTTAATTCATCATTAATATAATTTTCTCTAATTAAATTTTAAACCGTATGGAATTGATTTATTATGCAATTATGAATAGCCATAGATTATTTCTTCTTCTTCTAGAGAAATAAGAAACCTCCACCATCTCCAATTATTATTAAAATAAAATAAATATATATATATATATATATATATATATATATATATATACTTTGAATCTTTGATCCTTAAAAAATGAATAAAAGATGGCTTTTGAAGACTTGAATTTTTTTTGTCGAAAGTCATTTTCTTCTGTACATTTCTTTTATAATAAGACAATGAATCTTTGTCTTTATACCAAGGCTTATCCAGACAATACCTAATTTGTCCTTTTTGTGTGATTCATGTAATTAAAGAAAATTAGTTGAACCATAGCTTTGATTTTGTCGCAATTAATACTTTAGATCAGTTGATTGTCTTTAATTAAAGAAGCTTTTTCAAAATTCTAAACAAAATCAAGTCATCGATGACTACAAGTCGGTCTTCAAACAATTCAAAACCACACAAAAAGAGAACTATATTTTGAGTAAAGCTAGCGTGTGACATGCTCACCAAGAAAATTTGGTGAGCATAACTCCAAAAGTATATCGGATCGACGTCAAATGCCAAATCCAAACCGTTGAAATCCATATACTTCATGAGTGATGCATATACATGCAAAATTCTGAAAGTTTCGAGTTTATTTGCTACACGGTCAAGTGGTCAAATAAATAATAAAAATTGAATATATAAAATAACTTATAATAAAATGTTCATTTCTTTGACCACTTGACCGTGTAGCAAATAAACTCGAAACTTTCAAAATTTTGCATGTATATGCATCACTCATGAAGTACATGGATTTCAACTGTTTGGATTTGACATTTGACGTCGATCCGATATACTTTTGGAGTTATGCTCACCAAACTTTCTTAGTGAGCATGTCACACGTTAGCTTTACTCCTATATTTTTGTACTTTTAATTTTACTAAAGAAAACATCACTTGACAAATATTTATATTGCTCTTAAAAATCATAAAAATATTGCTGAAAAATACAAGATTGTATGGATTATATATTAGTACAATACCATATTAAAAATATAATGATATTTAGTGTATGTTTAACGTTCATAAGTGATATCATGAGCTTTTCAATGATTTTAAATTAATAGTTCGGGATGCACCACTAAAAAACACACAATACAAATTTCGTCGTCCACTTCAAGATAATGTGCACATTTGCATGACTCATGTTCTTACTAAATATACACACACACACACACACACACACACACATATATATATATACGAGTTAGGCTGGGGTGCTATGGATAGCATAGTGGCCTCTATGCTACGGCTCAATATTCGAGTTTTCAAAATCCAAACGGTCGATCCGAACCGTTCATCTTATTCTCCATATTAATATCTGCTTGGAGACCAAATTTTACATTTTTCTGATTTTTTTTTACTATTTATTAAGTATTTTACAAAATTGTTGATCCAACGGTGGCTGCACAAAACAGTAAAACCGTTGGATTAGTGATTTTCAAAGTGGCTTAATAAATAGTAAAAAAATTCAGAAAATTATAAAATTTGGTCTCCAAGCAGATATTAATATGGAGAATAAGATGAACGGTTCGGATCGACCGTTTGGATTTTGAAAACTCGAATATTGAGCCGTAGCATAGAGGCCACTATGCTATCCATAGCACCCCAGCCTAACTCTCTCTATATATATATATATGCACATATGTTTCAATATTCGTGTAGATCAAACGCACACCCCTCTTTAATCTTAAAGAGGATTGGACGGAGGTGTTGCTTATCGAACTCAAATGTAAGTCCGATACGTGTCCTTTTTCCCCTACCTCATAGCTAGGGTATTACTATGAAATAAGAGTGAGGCTATGGTAATTAATATACGTATTATGGATCGACTCGTGTTATAAACTCATCTCCATTTTTAAGGTCTAAATAGTCGACATGAACCATTCAATGTGATTTTCATATAAAAATATGCTTGAACATCAAATTTTAACTTTTTAAAAATTGTTTTACTATTTTTTTAAATAGGTAGAAAATCACTAAATTTGAAAATTTTGGACCATTCAAAAGCATTAATTTTCTACCTATTTAAAAAAATAGTAAATTTTTTTCTAAAAAAGAATATAAAATTAGATCTTTAAGTACATTTACATATGAATATCATGTTTAATAGTTTGAATTAACTGTTTTGAATGTTAAAAAAAGAAAATAAAGTTTATAGTACGAGTTGATCCTTAATATGCATATTAACATAGCCTCACTCATGAAATAAAGAGGAAACAAAATTTTCTTGGTTGTGTTTCTAATTTATAGTTATCGTTATTGGAGAAAATAATCGCATGTTATTATACATGGTCGTCAAATGTCAATGGATATATATGCACTTTAAAATTATTTACCAAAATAAAATAGGCACATGCAAGCGGAAATTAAATTTCATTATTTATCTTTTTAATGCATTGCAGTCTGTATTCTACATCATTTCACCTTTGAATGCGACATGACAAGTTGCAAACTTAAAACAAATTAATTGCAGACTCCTGCAATTACTTTTCTAAAATAAAGCCTCTGCAAGTTGGATACATTATTGTTTGGTGCTGAGCTCAATTTGGGACCAATCTACTAAAAAAATAGCTTCATTAATATATATACTTTCATGCCCAAAAAAATTTGGTGAACTCTGCTGTTAGTCACTTCCAGCAACTTGGTTTCTCAGGTAGCTGTCAATTTACCTACATTCATTGTATTTAGCACAATACAATGTATATCAGAGCAATCATATGAAAAAGGTATCTCACGCTTGTTATGTGGTATTCTATATGTGACGATATATGCAATGAAATTATGACAAGCTAAATTTCAGAGTTCGTAAGTTAAATTGTGGGCCCACTTATTGTCAATAGCTAACATTAACTTAATTAAAATGATTTATGTAATTTATAGAAGGATGTTCCCTACATAAACTCTCAGACGGTAGATTTTATAAGGTAGATTGCAAGGTAAATATTTTTTTCTTAGAAAACTTCGATTTACAGTGAAAGTATATTTTAGAATGGAGAATAAAGGATGAGTCTAATCTTAGATCTAGCTATCAGAACATAGAGACAAATCGTTTTTTTTTTTTCTTAAAATTTAGTAAATGCTACTAAAGTTGTATTAATAAACATAAATACAATATCCGACTCTAATGTATTACAAGATTCATTATGCTATAACATCAACATGATCCGCACTTGAACCCCCTCTCAAACCCCGATTCTTCATGCTGACAACTCTATTACCACAATACCTGCTCCACAGTACCGCATCCCCTCTTGTCCGATTCACCACTACCACTGTTGATAACTTAACTCCTCGAAATATAACCAATATCCCCTCCACAGTATCGCATCCCCGCTAGCTATCCGATGCAACTCTTTTATCCTGAAATTTTTATTAATATTAAAAAAATATATAAAATTCAAAATTCTGCACCTAAATTAAGAAAAATTTGAAATCTATCTAATCCGAAGAATAATTCTTTATATTTAGATTTTTTTTCAGAAATATTATTCTCCGAAAAGATATTTGGGTTTCTGGAAAATATTTTTTATTTAAAATAGAAAATGTTATGATTTATTTATTTTTTATTAAAATATTAGAAATATTTTTTATAATTCTTGAAAATAGATAGAATACTATATAATTTAATTTATTAGAAAGACTGCGAAAAACAATTCAGATCAACATTTTTTAGGCCAGACTTTTTACAGTTGTAAGAAAAATTAAAATATTTATTTGTGTATTATTGAAAAATTAAAATATTATAGATCTCAGTTATTGATCTCAGTTCAAGAGTTACTTCTGAGCAAACAAATAAAATATTGTGGTCCTTATAGTACATTTAAATTCTAAGATATTGTATCCATTTTAAAAAAAATTTGTTGATAAATAATTTTGTATGACTTTTGTCAGAGAAAATTGTTATTGCTTAGAAAATAGAAGAATTATAATATTTTTCATATTTAACTAGAAGTGACTTTTGAATTGAGATCAATAACTTAGATTTAAAAAAAAAAAAAAATTTCTAATAACACCCAAAGAAAAATATTTTAGTTTTTCTTACGGCCGTAAAAATTTGGCCTGAAAAATGTTGAAACGGATTATTTATCGCAGTGTTTCTAATAAATTCAAATATATAGTATTCTATCAAAGAAATATAAAAAAATATTTCTAATATTTTAATAAAGGGTTAATTTCTTATCTGCCCTTCAACTCTTGCTTATTTTCTTATTTACCCTTCAAGACTTCAATATTTTATTTACCTCTCAACTCTTCACATTCTTTCTTATTTATCCCTTACAATTTGTTCACAAATTTTAATTTTAATATTTTCTATTATACCCCCTCATTTATTTCATCTCCTTCAATTCAAGCAAATGAAGGCATGGGAGAGAGAAGGGAGACAATGGTGTTTAGTGCATTTTAGCACCCCACTCTAAATTCAGTTAGGGATGTTCAAATGGTTCGGTTTATTTGGTTTTAAACTGCATCGGAAAAGTTTGGATTAAATGGTTCGATTTTTTGGTTTAAATGATCCGGTTTGGTTTGGATCTAATTCCTGAATTGCGTTTTCCTTGGCTCCGCCCCTGTCTTTCACTTTGTCCTTTCTATTTTCTCTCTTCAAATCCTTGTCAGCCAAGATCAAATACACTATAGAACGATTTGTATTGATTCATCACTTATTGATCCATTTTCTCTCCTATACTAGCTCGGAGTTGAGCTTAAAACTAAGATTAGATACAAGAAAATTCCTCAGGAGTGTGCTGGAATCTAATTGGAAACATTACTGCGAAACATCAAATGAATTAAGAAACTATTCTTGAAGAAATTAAGAGCTAATATATGTACGACTTATGAGAAATTCATTTTCTGCATTGACTTCGGTTCTGGAAGAAATTCAATTTTTCTCATGCTTCTAAGTATTTAAAACCAGTACAGGGGGCCTGATACACGTAGCGATACCAGTTCGATCGGTTCTGGTATTATTCAACCTTTGGAGGGTTAAAATTGCAAAATTTCGGTTTAAACGAACAAACCAAAATTTATTTTGGTTTGTTCGGTTCGGTTATAGTTCAGTTGGAAAGTTTAATCGGAAATATTAAAATCAAAGTGTGTTGACTAAGTGTAAAGGATAAATAAGAAAAAATGAGAAGAGTTGAGAGATAAATAGAATATATTAAAGTCTTGAAGAGTAAATAAGAAAATAAGAAAGAGTTGAAGGGCACACAAGAAATTAACCCTTTAATAAAAATAAATAAATCATAATATTTTTTTATTTTAATTAAAAAACACAAATCTAGAGAATTATTCTTTAGAAATCTAAATCCATAAAATAATTCTTCGGATCCGCGTTAATTGAGGTATTTATGAATTTGGAAAATAATTTTCCAAAAAGAAATCTTGGACTCAAAAAATTATTTTCTGAATTAGACAGATTTCAAATTTTTCTAAATTTAGATGTAGAATGTTAAATTTTAAATATTTTTTAATATTAATAAAAATTTCAGTATTTTATCTCTAATATAAGCACACCACTTAAATATGCTTTTGAAATAATAATTGAACTAAAGACCATCATCAAATTGTCACGGTCCCGCCGTCGAACCGGGGATCATAACAAGAGGCGCACCCTCACATCCATTCTTCATTCCGACAATCTACGTCACAACAAAAATAGCAAACATAAACAATACAAAATCAGCTACAAAGCTAAGTAACTGGTATTTTAACGACATGCTTATCCATAATTGACTTAATTATACAACCATTCAAATATACTGAATTAATCCACATAATTTTCACATCAAATTATGTATGCACATTTAACCGGAGATAACAACTTAGTCTAAATTATTAATAACAGGTCAGACAATATTTACTCATTTCATTCACATAATCATATCATTTAACAAATTTTCAGAGCACACAATCATATCATTTCACAAATTTTCAGAGCTCACAATCATATCATTTCACAAATCAAATTCGAACCTCAGATTCGCTATCACGTTAAATATATTTTCATAATTCAATACCCAATTCAAACATTCAATTTAACCGCACAATCGAAAACGCATACTATAGAGAAATCTGATTACCTGATAGTGATTAATTCAGAAATTCAATTCGAGTTGCAATGACTGTTCAAAATCAACATAATGCAACGTAGTCGGAATTTCAATTAGACAAAATCAAAGATCAAAATATATCTTTTCATTTCTCTAATTTTTTTTCTTTCTTTCATTTTTTTTCCCTTTTTTTTTTCTTTTTCGGTTTGCTTTTGTTTTTTCTCTTCCGAGTTGAATTAGGAAGAGATGAGGGTTTTAATTGGAGGGGTTAATATGGTGGGGGCAGCATGCATGGCCGCGTGGCAAGTGTGCCACGTTGGTCTTTTTTTTTTTTCTCAAAGTTTGTATTTTAGCATTTCAAACCTTTAGATTTTACAATATTATAAATAAGTCGAAAATATATTTAAAAGAAATTATTAAAATTACCAGGTGTTATAAAAATCAATTGAGAAGGCCACCTATCAAAATCATGACCGATCTGGCCCACACTTGTTATGCACCGAGTCTTTTTAATATTTGCGTCAATACGGATCGAACGGTTTGGATTTGTTCTACAGTAACTCTTGAGTTAATGCCGATATATATATTAGTAAAGAAGAGATTGTATCCTCGGAATTTAATATCGGCATTGTAGTAATTTGTGAATTTTAACTCTCATCTCATATCATAGTAAAAATAATATGAACTTAATTGAGTATTGACTTTCTCAAATTCTTGCAACCACATAGAGCTGTGAATCAATGCTCATCTCATCTGATTCTTGCAACAACATATGCTACATGTTAGACGTTATAATATATCACTTTGATTTGGATTTTGGTCTATAATATAATTTTTTTATCAAAAATCCAATTAATTTAGATCTAATTACTTAATTATATATATTTAGTTCCATCGTTTAAATCTTCTTGGTATATTTTGATAATAATACAATGATAATTAGTGATTAATTTTTGGTTAATATATATTTTTGTACTTATTTTTATGAAAATATTATGCATTTAAATTTTACAACTGTACATACAATGTTTTTATCTTTTAATAGAATATGTGATAATTTTATTTAATATCCGAACTATATTCATATCTGTATATGTATTTATTTTTTAATTTGTATACATATTTATTGAATATATTATCCATATCTGAAAATTAGAAACGAATACAGATAGAATCTGACTATTATTTGTCTGTGTCATCTGATTCTTTTACATCCATATGTTATATATTATGTCCGGAAGCGGAGTCAGATTTTCAAACTATGAGGATCAACAACATAATCGAGATCAATTATGTTAAATTTTTATATTGTAAATAGAGATAAATTATATAGTACTCATAATATTTTATTCTAAATTATATAAAAAATCATACATTAATACAAAAATTCTAACAAAAAAAAAGACTCAATTGACCCCACTCACAAATTCAATCCGCCTTTGATAATGTCTTAAATTTTTTAT
This sequence comes from Carex rostrata, assembly GCF_964058835.1. Lineage (NCBI taxonomy): Eukaryota > Viridiplantae > Streptophyta > Magnoliopsida > Poales > Cyperaceae > Carex > Carex rostrata. Next base: position 13,804,365 of record NC_135923.1, read on the forward strand.
TCCGGAACAATCAACCCTCTCCTGAAATAATTAACTCTTGTGTTTCATTAGTCCAAATAAGATGTGTGCTCCTTGTTACAAAATCAACAGTTCCAACAAATTTGTGAAAATTACATGTTCAGAAAAGTAACAATATTTTCAAATGGTATGTTGAGAAGTGTCATGATAAGTTGTGCAAGAAACGTCTGATGCATCATTCGGTTGTACATTATTTCTTTCTTTATTTATTTTTTGAGTAAAAATTTGGAGATCAAATCACTTAACTATTTAATATTCATAAAGATATTTTATTTAGATTTCGAAGTTGCGACCTTCTACATAGTCACACGAAAAGTATTATCTTTGCTACTAGATCAAAAGTTGGTTCTCATTATTCTCTAAATTTAACTTCTACCTTAGTAGAAAATGATGAAAACAATAAGATAATTATAAGGGGAGAACCTCTATTTGATTGAATGGTAAAAATAATGTCTTCTGGGTAAAAGATTGGTGGGAGATCGCGTATTTGAAATTTGGATGAGAGATTTCAAGTAGATATTAAACAGTTGGATAGTTTGACCTCTAACTTTAACTGATTGATATGTTATTTTATAGGATATATTTGTTAATTTCATTGATTAGATATGTTATTTTACATGATTGTTTTGTCACTTACATAGAGCACATTAGTTAATTTTATTGGATATATCAATTAATTTTACATGATACATCAGTTATTTTGCTTAAATGATTTTGATTGTTTGATCTTGCAGATGGTTGAAATGGTTCTAAATATAATGCAATATGAGACTTTAGATTTTGAAATACTTGAGTAATATTTAATGTGTGTTATTTTGTCTAATACATAGTTGTATGCATGATTACACCGCAAAATCAGCCTTGAAGGCCCTTCCTCAATTGTTGGACAAATATATTTGTGTGGTGAATATTATGGTTGTATTGAACAAATGCTTTTGAACTGTTTTTTTTTTTTGTTGAACAATGATGTATTACAATTTGCAATTGTTATTTTTGTAATTAACATCTGTCAGTTTACAGTATTGAAGTGTTATAGTTTTTATTTTTTTCACTGTTTATTTTTTATGTTCTGGATGTTGTATACATTCAATTGATTTATAGTTTACATCTACCAGTTTTACAGTATTGGCATTTTGTAGTTTGTACGTTATGCTTTTATAGTTTAACTTGACAGTTTTATAGTATTGAAATTTTGTATTTTTTATATTTTATTTTATTGTTTTCATCTGCTAATTTTACATTATTGAAATTTTATAATTTGTACGTTTTGTTTTCACAGTTTAAGTTGACAATTTTACAGTATTGAAAATTGATGTTTTTTAAATTTTATTTAATCATTTTCATCTGCTAATTTTGCATTGTTAAAAATTTATAGTTTTTACGTGTTGTTTTTGCGGTTTAACTTGATATTTTTACAGTATTGGAAATTGATATTTTTTTAACATTATATTTTATCGTTTTCATCTGTGAATTTTGCATGTCTGTAATTTTATAGTTTGTACATTTTATTTTTATAGGTAAAGTGGTCAATTTTATAGTATTAAATATTTTGATGATTTATTTGTGTCTTCAATAAATCGAGAAAAAGAATAAAAAAAATTAATCGGAAAATTTAATTTTGTCTTTTTATCACTTTTTTGTCAAAATAACTAACATTAACTGCCAATAACTTCCTATAACTGCAATATCCGAAAGTACAGTTTGAAAGCACAATTTTTTTGTCCTGTAGTGCAAGTTGCAATCTGTTTTTAACTATCATGGAATCACTTCAAATAGTTGCTGAATATTTTGTGATTAACTGATATATTTTATGTGATATATTGTATAATTATACAGCATGTATAAGTAGTTTTACAATATTCGCGCAAGTCAAAGCTGTGGACAAATAATGGACAAAAGTCTTTAAACAATTAGACACTTCCTAAACCGAAAATGTTAATTCAAGTAAACAAGTTGCAGTAACTTCTACTATAATTCCACTAGGCTAATGTCACTAGATTCTATTTGCCTAGCAAAATGACTTGTCAGTACATGATAATTATGCACTCCTAATATTTTATATTAAAATGTGTTTGAAGAAAAAATTATATATTTTCTTGAAACTTTTTTACTATTATTTTAAATAGATAAAAAAATTATTGTTTTCAGAAGTTTGTAGACTATCAAAAATAACGATATTGTATCTATCTAAAAAAGTAGTAAAAAAATTTCAAAAGATAATACAATTTAGTGTCCAAAGTCCAAACACATTTTAATTTGAAGATCATGTTGAGCAGTTTGAATCTACTGTTCGTACTTTAAAAATAGAAAAGGGTATAAAATATAACTATAATACAAAACCAATAATACATTTTAACCCTACTCTATTTTAGATTATAATTTCTATATATAGTTGAACGATACGTAGAGATAAGAACTTAATTTTGGGTTCTTTTTTAAGTTACATTTTTCATGCATAGTGTAAACTTTGTTTCATTATGTTAATGAAACGGATGGTTTTATGACCACTTTTTTTATTATCAAAATACAGAATAATTAAGTTCTCCTAAAATTCCTCTATATTCATAGGCAATGCTGTCAAATCTTCCAATTCCGTGTTTTATTAATTATTATTTTATCTAGTGGGAATGTGGGATGAAGAAAAAATCTTGCTTGTAGACCAACCCATTTGTGATTAGACATTGAGGCGACCTAGCAACTAGCATGGAAATGGAATGGAGCATACAATTAAGTGAAAACAAAAATTCCATGATTATGGGAGAGAGAATTAAAATGAAATTATAGATTCCATAAACCATTTATATCTCGTCACACCTAATTATCCCATTGGTGTTGAATGTGGATCCTTGTGCTTCTATGGCACATGGTGATGCATTATTCTTTTCACATTTATGTATAATTGTTAATAGAATCTTAGCTTAGTGGAATTCTTCTTAAGTTGATGAGTTGTTGTTATCAATTTCAAAAGAAATTAGAAAAATTAATTACTTTCATGATTTTATAAATTTACTCCCTGATCAGAAATAAGCTAGAGTCATGCTTATAATTCATATAATTAAAATCGAGGGGGTGAATAAGTAAGTGTCGTTTAATTTCATTTTATATGGATGAGATTTGATTGATTAGGAAATTATTTCTAATTCTTCTTCCCCTATATATTCTGTTCACGAGGAAGGAGGTGGTGGTCCCTAGCTATGTCAAGACAACCAGCTGAGCCGACCCCTCATACATTATTAATTGTTCTGTTTGTCCTTAATTTTCTCATTTCCTTTCACTTGTTTCAATCACAATCTGCCTCTTAATTTCATTAATCTTATCAAACACTAGCTGAATCACAATCAACTAATTTAGAATAACAATAATATACTTGGTTAATGCTTTCACTTATTAGATTATACAATATGGTCACCAAAATAAATAAATAAATTCAACTCTAATTCACTTCCATTCAAAATCCTATTCTATTGAATCCTTTGAATTCTTAAAAAGTATATTTCAATATAATCCTTTGAATTCTTAAAAAGGAGTGAATTAAACAAATGATGGACCCGTTCTTCTTTTAGCAAATATAAAATTAGGTGTGACGAGATATTCACAATATATTACCTATATATTCACAATATTTTTCACCAGATGTTCACAATATTTTTTATATTACCTATAAGTGACTTTTAAATCGGGATCAATATCTCAGAATCAAGCATTTTTATTTTTTCCAATAATTCATAAAAAATATACATTGATTTTTCTTACAGCCGCAAAGAATTCGGCACTAAAAATGTTGATCCGGGTTAATTTCTAAAAAGTTGTATCTATTTTTCAAAAAAAAAAATTAAGTTATTTAATGATTGTTATTAAAAAGAATTATAAAAATAAATACAATTTTTTATAAATTAAATGTACTAGAAGGATCACAAAAAATATATTAATTTTTCTTACAGTCGCAAAAAATCTGGCACTAAAAACGTTGATCCGGGTTATTGTGGCAATCTTTCTAATAAATCAAATTATATAGTATTCCATCTATTTTCAAATATATATATGAAATATTTCTAATATTTCAAATATATATATGAAATATTTCTAATATTTCAAATAAAAAAATAAAAAATTATAAATATTTCTATTTAAATAAAAAAATCTGAAAAATGGAAAAAAAAAATTTGCGGCTTTTTTTTTTGGGTTTTGGAATTCTAAAAGCACAAAAAAAATTTGTGGTTTTAGACTGAATTACAGCAAAAAAAAATTGCACAACTTTAGTTAGTTTTTAAAATTTAATTATTTTATTTGGATATTTATAAAAAAAATCGGAACTTATAATATCTCCTTATTATGTTGCATGTAAAGGTAAAGGGTGAGGATAACGGCAATTATTATTCCTCTTTTCAACGTTGAAAAGTTATTTTTTTGTAAAAAAAAATGTAAAATAAAATTAGTACGAGTTTAAACTTACTAAGAAGTTCCTGAAATTAGTTAGATTTTGAATAAAACCCGAATCGGGTATACCCGACCATACCCGCCCGTACCCGCCGCCCGGGGTATCCGTGCCCGAGCCCGGGTATGGGTCGGGTACTCGGGTACGCGGGTACGGGCAAAAACCGGACCGGACCCGTTATTTTGGACCAATACCCGACCATACTCTACCCGAGTTTACCCATACCCGACTACCCGTACCCGTATACCAGACCACTGTTCATCCCATTTCAAAATTCAAAAAATCTGATTGCCGCCCCCCCCAAACCGGTGCCATTAAAAAAAAAAAAAAAACCAACAAAAAAACCAGCAAAAAAAACATCAAAAAAAAAAAAATACCCGTACCCGCCCTACCCGTACCCGTACCCGTCAAGGGTACACGGGTAAGGGTATAGGACGGGTAGGGTATGGTTTTTGAAAATTATACCCGACGTACCCGTACCCGTACCCGTATACCCTTGTACCCGAGTATACCCGTACCCGAGACGTACCTGTACCCGTCCCGGGTATACCCGAGGTACCCGTACCCGCCCGAGTATAAATACACTAAAATTAGTTCAAAAAAATTCATTTAATTTCATTAAAAATGAATTTTAATTGTTGAAAACTTGAAATAGTAGAATTTTGTCACACCCCGCGGCCACAGGTCGTGACAGTCCCCCGCCGTAAGCATACAACGCCGTGTATGCTTACAAGGCAATTAACAATTTAAACCAAACAACACGCAATTCAAAACAAGTTTCTAGTATATATAATCAGAGTACACATTCTGGACAGTAAATAATACAACATAAGTATCTCATCCGGATACCAACCATGAGGCCTACCCTAAAGCTATACTCCAAAACATATCTAGGGTCATGAGATGGTAAGCTACTATGGCCTACTACTCGCGTGCCTCTCCAGAATCCATCGCACCCGTACCTGTAAAAATAACCCGGAGGGGTGGGGGTGAGAATAAATTCTTAGTGCGAATTTGCCACAGTTCAGACTATTGGACTTGCAATCAGACTCTATATTCAAAAATGAAACCCAAACAATAACAGTTCAAACAGATACATATAATCATAAATAACAGAATGCCAATGCACGACAACAGTTAATTCAACCTGCAACACAGTTTACGGAATTTCCAAGATAAATTTCAAACACAACATATATTTTGGCTTAACTCGATTCATAACTCAGTTCATAAGGGCTTGTAGCAATTACAGATGTTCTTTCGAGCTAAACCTTTATCAAACCCACATCTGTAGGGTTACAGACGCCTACAGATGGCCAACCGCTGGACCCTTTATCTGACACCCATCTGCAATCGCTTGGCTTAACAGTTTATTACGGTCTGGTTCAAATCATATAAAGAAAATCCTCTTTGGAATCATTCCAATAGTCGTAATATTCAATTGACCTTCAAAATGCATTAACCCGTAGGAGAATGCTACTGAGTCACAGACGTTACACATGTCACCCACGAGTTCCATTCACATCTCATAACATAATCACCTTCCCTCGTCCCAACCGGTACTGGGAATATCGAGGGCCGTTCACCTAAGGCCATTTAGGATCCTGGGAATCCAAGTCAGCATACAGCCCGACTTGGCAAATTCATTGGATCCAAGTGCTTAACTTCGTAAATCCATTCACATACATATCAAATCAAATCGTGGTGACTTTCAATCAAATCAGATAATAATCGATCGACACAACCTACAACCATACCAGCATGCAAATCACTCAAGTCACAACAATTCGAGTTTAATTTGATTGGGCTATGCAAATGCTTTACACAATTCAGATGCAATCAATGATATTCAACATGACAAACGAATACACAGTTTAATTCCTGAAAATAAAGTATCAAACAAGTCCAAGAATCCCGCACCTTAGTATGACGAGCGTACCGCTTAATTTAAGGATCGGACGTCTCGTATTGTCTCGCAAGTTCTTGCTCGACCGAGCCTACACCTATATTATACGTATACTTGGTTTAACATTGGTTCAGGATCGAGAGGTTTACTCGAGTTACTTCTAGGGCTTATACCTTCCCTAATCAATTTCTATGTGTTTGGTATCAATTCGTTCGGTTCATTATTTCTTACCAAAATCCTCTAAAACCACACAAAATCTCATCTAGGTCCTCTGGACCATACAACTCTCCATTTGGTAACCATCAATCACCGTTTCACTACTTTGGTTCTCGGTTCATTTCAATTTACCGTTTGGTTAACCCTAATTTGGTCAAAACCTCAAATCAGCCGTTAAATGTTCTAAAAATTCATGATCAGGAGGCAACCCTACCGATTACAAGTTTAATTGGTCGGGTTAAGCAAATCAAATCATGATTATGCCAACTTTCAATTTTGGCACGAAACCCTAGAAATCAGATTTCACAAATCGGAAGAAATCGGGAAAAAGATTGACAATCAAACTAGTAAGGAGTGTAAATGAACTAGTTCTCGAGCAATTCGAACACAAATCTCGGGTTTAAAACGAGAATCTGAGAAATCGAGAAAATTCGAGGTTTCGAAAGAAATAGAGAGAGAAAGAAATACCAAATATGTGGGTTCGGAGAGATCCTCGGCTGCTTTCTCGGTTCCAAACTCGATTTCTCGCAACAATCGGGAGTCTGAAAGAAACGGAAACTCACGAGCTCTTTTTCTTCTCTCTTGGACGAAAATCACTTAAAAATGGGGAATGGTGGAAGAGAGAGAGAGAGAAGCTTTGATTTGGATTTTAGGGTTAAAATTACCCTGAATGCGGATGCACCCATCCGCACTGCGGGTGGCTTGACCCGCACTCAGGACTTAGAAAGTTTTCAGACCAAATTCAAGAAAATCCGAGCCTAGTGCGGATGAATCCCACCCGCACTGCGGGTCAACTTCATCCGCACTCACTACTTAGCCGATTTCAGGAACATTCAGTGCAATACAGAAATTCATGAGTGCGGCTGCACCCATCCGCACTGCGGGTCACTCACCCGCACTTAGTACTTAGTCAATTTTGGACCAACACAGAATTGCATGAGTGCGGATGCACCCACCCGCACTGCGGGTCAATCCCATCCGCACTGAGCCTATAAAATTCCAAAATCTTGAAATTTCGACGCGGTTTCGATTCACACTTAACCTACTTATTTAGGGGAACCTTAATTAAGGTTTAAACTTCCATTTTATTAGCACAATTAACTTGATTCTTGTTTTTAATTCATTTGAATTTAATTGTAAAAAGTTCGTAACGTAACAAATTTCATAGATTACGTATTACATATCAAATTTATAATTATTTTATAATTCATTATTCATTTTGAATCAAACTATTAAAAAAAAATAGTATAAATTCAAAACTATAAAAAAGAGTTCATGCTAAGTTGACTATTTTAGTCCCGCATTTGAAGAAATTTCTGTCCTTGCTTTCGAATATATGGAATATGGCTCTTTTATAGGAAGTTCATGCTAAGTTGCTAACAACCATTAATAGTATACAAACTCTCAAGCACCGCATATTGTACCACATGGACCCTCGCCGCATAATCTCCTTTGCAAACGGGAAAGACAAAACAAATCTGACATGAAACAACTTCGTTTCATATGAAAAACTTAAACCTACTCCTCCTACATGGCATTCTATAAGAAGTCGGCTTAAATACGCTGCCTACAAAATCGACAGCTAAAGGGAAAAGCAACTGTTAGAATATTCCGAAGGTACAAGATAACGATTGTTGTGTCGTGCCCTATAGAGGCCATTATCTCTGAGCATCGTTATCCTGCATTGAAAAATTCAAAGGCACCCACCGACCCGGGGTTGGCTATCCGGCACACAGGATCTGACAGCCGTTGGATCCTATATTTCTCCCATCCCATCACCCCATAACCGTCTAATTGATTTGTAGCCGCGGGGCCAGAACAAGACAAAAACTATTTGGATTTTGACGTAGCACCTGAGAACAAAGACCTTTCAAAATGTAAAATGATCTTCATGTTTGATTTAATCGGGTCCGCATCCGTTGTATTCATATCCGACCCATTACAATCTAACAAAGAAAACATATCTGGCGAAATTGAATTTAGTAGGTTCCTTTCAAATCCGTTTGGTGAAATATAGGCTGTACTGGGTACGGACAAAATGGTAGATTCAAATAAGAGAAACCGGGACAGACCGGGAAGCAGAGTTGCTGTAAAACAGTAAAAGTAGTCCCCTGCCAGTGCACTTACTCCCTGTGCAACAAGTACGTGCAAGGTTTTAATCATTGTCATGCCTGACTCACTGACACCTTCTTTATTCTTCTTCACTATTATACAAGTATTCCACATATAGGAGGTTGGAACTTGGAGGTGTGCTAAAAATATATTTTTTATGTTTGGAAATTTAAAGTTGATCAGATAGTTTGGATAATGTTTACTTGCAGACAAGAACGGCTTCGATTCAATTCTCCGAAAATTTTAAATATAACATTTTCTGAAAAATAATAATCCAAAAAAACCCTCGTTTCGGGAGAATCGCCGTATTATGGGAATACAGACTTTTTTATTGGGGACCGCATCATGGGGATGTGGCCTCAGATAGAGGTCTGCATTATGCGGATGCGGCCCCTGTAATATTTCTATATCAGTCGTCCAGAGAGATAATTTCATTTCTCACACTGATCAATTCTCTCTCCTGGACAAGAGCTTCTGAACTGTAAGTTATTTTTGTCTTTCTTTTTCAATTTTTTATTATTTTTCAGTAGCTTTTAAATTAATTTAGTTAATTTTTAATTTTAGATTTTTGTGTATATTAAGACCAAAATGACTCTTATGATATCCATTTACACTGGTGGTGATGTTTTAACATGCTCTAATGAGGTTTATTACAGTATCAGACTTGTTTTTGTGATTCCAGTAATATCAGGTACTGATTATGTAGGGATTAAATCGGTTATTTGTTAGAACATGGGATTGGATCAGGGTCGGTATGACCTTAATATTCAGGTCAAAATTAGCATGCCCCTAGTTTAGCGCAAACCTTGTTCCAACTCTTTCATGTTCAGAATGGAGTCTGACAAATACTATATATACAACCAGACCATGAGTTTTTCTGAGGGTGGGTACAAGGCAATTGAACTATATGCGGAGGTTACCCGAGTCCAGCGTACCAACCCACTTGCGAGGTTAATTCGGGGTGCTAGTCGTGTTAACTCATCATCCTCAAGTTCGGTCCCTTTCCAAATTAACCAACTGTCTGGTAGTCATGCCCCAGTTTAGAGGAATCGACCGTCTAGTAGTCCCCCCCCCCTACCCCGTCGGTCCCGACCCCAGATTGACTAACCTTCTACTAGTTGGACCGCTACTTGGGGTCAGTCTCACATGGTTTGCGCAAATGAGAGCCAAAGCGAAATTTGAAGCCAGTCAAAGTCAATAGTTTTCATGTCGTATACATAAGGTATTTTATTTTTAACTTCATATATTCTATTTTAAGAAAACTTTATTTAAAAATTTATTTCTTCATTTTTTTTCCTTAGCTTATTAACAAATGGTTCGGTAGTTCAAATTCTATGAAGACGTTTGGGGGATTTTGCAACTTCAACAAGTTTGAGGTAACATCCACACGAGAGAGTTCATGCTTTCATCCCTGACGCTTTTGGTCGGTTTACTAAGGCCAATTTCAAATACACGGTGGTCATCACGGATGATAACGCGATTACATACACATGCAAGAAGCCTCAATTAAACAGAATACCGTGTTCTCATGTTCTGTATGTGTGCCTTCTCCGAGGCCTCAACCATGACATGTTTGTAAGCCACTACTGCCACATCCAGACACTGATTAACACATGGAGGGGTGAATGACATGTCTATGAGAATCAGTCACAATGGCCGGAACACGAGAGCCTTGTCCTTGTTCCAGAATAAAAAAAAAATGTTGTAGAAGACAACACAATAGGATTAAAAAACCTCATCTGATTAAAAAAAATGGACCACATCTCTATAGTGCAGACTCCTATTTGGGGCCGCATCCCCATAGTGTGGTCTCCAGTAAAAGAGTCTGCATCTCCGTAGTGCAACCATAGTAGAATTATAATTTCTCAGAAATAAGGATTTGTTGGTTTATTATTTTTCAGGAAATGTTATATTTTAAAATTTCGGTTCAATTCAAGTCGGGTCAAAATAATTTGGTGTCTATCATAGATACAGATAATACACTTTAAAATTTGTGTTGACATTAAAGAATGTTCTAGATTTAGTAATTCTACCTTCAAATAATATGAGGATATCACTCTGCTGCTCTCTAATTAGGAGAGTATGACTCTATTATTTAAAATCTAACCGTTGATTTTTTTTATGCACGAATTGCAACACAGATAAACAGTCGGATTGAATCCTGCTCTCCTATTTGAAAAACAACGAAGTTGGAGGGGATACAGATTCTTGCAGACAAGAAAAGTAAATGTCGGATAACACTAGTTATTTCATGAAACAAAATTTAAATTCCTGGTACTAATATAAAATATAAATTGCAGCCCTAAATTATTTCAAGAAGGTCATCTTTGCATGAAGATATGGTTTACTAGATTTTAGACAACGCTTAAGAAATATGTGAATTTCTTTGCGGTACCGCAAGGATAGAATACTTCCAACCAAACCAAAATCAATTAGGAGTTTTTCTGCAGTCTGTTTGATCTCATTCTACACGGTTAGGTGTTGCATTGGATCAGAATTCAAACAATTCAAGGATAAGTAAGTATTCAATAGCCTTCCTAGCTAGCTAGCTAGGTTTCCTCAAAAATGTCACAAAAAACCAAATCAAAGACCCTAACTATCACTAATTGTCCATTTTTGGGTATCACAAAAATATATAGTCGCCTAGTTAATGAAGAAGCCATGCGCTCATGCAATAATTTGAAGACAAATCACAAACAAGCTCAAAATTGAGACCAAGCAAATAAACAATATGCAACTTTTTTGCCTGCCATGAAAACTTGACAAAGGCACCAATGCTAATGTGGTGGCACCCACAAAAGACCAGAGGCAATTGAAGGGCCGCTATATGCTTCGGCCTCCCCCCTTTGTCCCCCAAATGCCCCATTTAAGACCAGCCCCCACCCCCTCCTCCTTTCCAACAAAATAAATAAATAAATCAATAAATAATCCAACAACAACAAATGTGAAAGATTTAAAGTCCTTTTAATTGATATCATTAGTCAAAAACCATAATTAAACCAGTATCCAAACCACATATTACATCACAAAAAGTTTCATATCATTTTGAGAGATTTTAAATAAACTGAACAATCCTGCTTACATCATTTAACTCATTATATTCTTTAGATTTGGAAAATCTTTTTTTTTTCATTGAAAAATACTATCTATTCATTGTCATGTTTTGTCATATTATTTTAGCATATTTACTATGTAATTAACTAGTCTTCGAAATAGAATACTATTTTTCTTCCACACATAACGTGTTTTAACTGTGACAATCGAATAAACAAGTTATCAAAAACTAATAACAATAAAGAATCTGGTTAGTATGACATCGGTGTCATCATATGACACCAACTACAAAATTGATTGGATAGACTTTAAACGACTAATTCAAATCAATTTACTTTATGAGTGATGCGTTTATATACAATTTTTTTTTATATTTTCTAGTTATTTTAGTATCAAATCAAGTGGTTAAAAATGTTGAAAAATGGATACATTAAAATTAACTTAAAAACTCACACATTTGATCGCTTGACTTGATACTAAATAAATTCAAAAAATTATAGATTTTGCATGTAACACACAACTAATGAAATAGATGGATTTGAACAGTTTAGATTCATCGTTTGAAGTCGATTCGATAAGTTTTGGAGTTTGTGTTATATAGACTAAAGTGACACTGATGTCATACTAGCCAGAACTGTAGATACATTCCTCAAGCCAAATCTATAATTAGATTCTTTTATTTTAATAGTCATTCAGTTATCACAATCATGAAATAAATTTAATAATTGTGAAACTTCAATCCGGTGCAGATTTGATTTGCATTTTAAAACCTCTCTCTGGTTTTTGTTTATAGAAATCAGTCTAAACATAAATATAAGGAAATAAATATACATTGAAAATCATATTTAGTTGACAGCTGTGACAATCAATAAAACGTTAATAAATAAATTGAAATTTAAAATACATTCTCTCAAGTATAATAATTCTACTTCTTTTGTTTAAAAGCCATTTAATCATCACAATAATAAAATAATTTTATTATCAACATAATATCTGTGCTCGAACTTTCTGGGAGCGTTATTAGGGGATACGATTTCCCTCAAATGTATAAATTTCCGTGCACAAGTATTTTTTTTTTTATATTCTTTCTACGAATTTCTTCTGCCACAAGCGTGGCCACCACAAATCCACAAGTATTTTTTTTTATATATATATTATTTCTACGAATTTCTTGTACCACAAGCGTGGCCCCCACAAATCCACTAAGCTGACAGCCTGACATACCAATTCTGTTTCGCCACTTTTCCTTCATGTCTCCAATCAAACTATTTATACTCAAAGTTCCAAGTTTACACAATAAATTAATCTGTCATGAGTCTCATGACATGATTGGCTCAGAATAGATAAGCCTCTTCGCTGATGCAATTAATTAATGATCAAATAAGATCTTGTTCCACTAAACCACGTAGATAGGATTATCAATGTATACAAAGTCACTACGTAATTTTTTGAGCAAAATAAGACAAAAAAAAAGGAAGCCGCTTATTTGGGATTGTAATTTAGGGTATGTTTGGATGTGTTAAAAATAGAGGCTATTTTAGAATAACGGCTATTTAGAATGAATAATTATATAAATTTCTTCACTTCCATTCCCTCATCACTCCTATTTTTTAAACAGATTTTAAATGTGAGTTTTTTTTTTCAATGCCGTCCACATTTCTCACGATTTATGAGGAATTTTGCGAATCTAAAACCACGAACGTATTCTACGCAATTTTATATTTCAAATGAGATCCATGATGACATACTTTCGGACTCATCGTCACACAAGTATTTATACCTTATCGTGCTGATAAGCCGAAATTGTATCTATTGAAACCTAGGGTTTGTTATGTAAATTAAGCCAAGTTTTGTTGAAATTAGATTTAATTAGGTTAGAAATGTCCAAAAGTTCAAGTTACTTCCCTGGTTATGTTTATTTTGCAGGTAATCAAGTGCTTGGAGCTTAACGGAGCAAAACGAGTGATCTGTAGCAAGTCAACACGAAATTTGGAGCATCTTTCACATTTATTGCGGACCGAAATGAAGTTATTACGGGCCGCAACATTATCAGACAGAGCCAGCTTCCAGACAGCATTTCCCGAACTTTTATTGCGGCCCGAAAGGACCTTTATTGCGGCCCGCAAGGACTTTTATTGCGGCCCGCAATGACCTCTCCAGATTTTTCTGCGCAGTCTATTAACTGCCTCCATTCATTGCGGCCCGCAATAAGGCGGTTCAGAGCTCGAATTTGCTATTTTTAGTTAGTTATTTATAGGTTTTACAAGGGGTTATAAAAGGGGATCTGTAGAACAGATTAAGAACGTTTTTTTTTGGCAGAATTTCTAGTGTTGAACAAGGAAAACCAAGGAAGAGAGAAGAAGGAAGGAGAGAACATCATTGATCAACCGGTTTTATTAATTTCTTTCCTTTGGAACTCTTTTATTCTTTTGATTTCATTTGTGTCTTAGCCATGACTGGCTAAGGGCTTTTCTAGGGTTGTACTTGAAACTTTTGTTATGATTTAGTTGGTTTTATTTTATATATTCATGTTCTTTGTTATGATCTATTATTTATTTTAAATTGATTGTGAGGACTTAATCGAAATTGCATGAAACCCTAGGATTTGGTATTTACAATTGAGAAATTGAATATTAGGTCCAGACCATAAGAAATTGGGTATTTGATAGGCTAAGTACCGAGAGGTGACGCTTGTCTTATACGGGCTTTACCTAATAGTTTAGAAAATTGTGCCAAGTACCGAGAGGTGAAAGATAGTTTTCTAGATCAATTGGGACAGTAAGAACTTAATGACTTTAGATTAGAGTAGCCAAGTACCGAGATGTGACTTTTATTCTAATTTAAAGATGGTATTAATATAGAGATATCACTTTGTACCTATAACATCCAACTGTGCCTTCATAATTATAGAACAAATTTAATAAACCAATTAATCGTAACACTAGTGGATAGGAACCCTAAGAAACCCTAATTTCTCATTCTTGTTAAAAATCTAATTTTGCTTTAAAGACTTTAGTTTAATTTAGTTCGATCACTATCAAACAAACCACTTGAACAAACACAAAACCTTTTTATTTCGCTTTTACTAAATTAAATTGTTAGGTTAGAGTTAATATTCCAACTTGTCCCTGTGGAGACGATCTCTAAGTACTACTTGACAAGATTGTACAATTACAACCAAATTGAGTATCAACTAGGATTTATTACTTGTATTGTAATAATCACATCAAGTGCAAGTATTTATTTCTATACTTGTAAGTATTTATCTCTAATCGTGGACCCCGCATCTCTCCATCATCTCCCCATCTCTTAAATAGATTTTAACTTCCATAAACTAACTTAACTAACTAGTTTAATTAAATTTATTCAAAACAATGTGGTCTTCAAAGTTTAATTAAATTTATATGTATAAATACTTCAAAGATAATAAATTAATACTTGCAAACTAAGATATTAATACTTGAATGTCTAATTTGATATGACTATATGGGGGACCACTCAAACTACATGGGAAAAAGAATCATATACGTTTTTAGAGGTGAGATTTTTTTTTTTCAATGTCGTCCACATTTCTCACGATATATGAGGAATTATGTGAATCTAAAACCACAAACGTATTATACGTAATTTTATCTTTCAAATGAGATCTATAATGACATACTTTCGGGCTCATCATCACACAAGTATTTATATCTCATCGTGCAAGTATTTATACCTATACTTCTAAATATTTATCTCTAATTGTGGACCTCGCATCTCCGCATCAACCTTCTCCAATCATCCATGCGTCAACATTTATCTAACAAAAATAGTTGACAACATAGGTATAAATACTTCAATGCATAGGTATAAAAAGTTGTAATACTTGATATTAATAATTTAGGAAGTCAGCAGTGTCATATGTGGAAAATACTAGGTGTAAATACTTAGATGACGATGTATAAATACTTGTGTGACAACGAGCTCGAAAGTATGTTATCATGGATCTCATTTGAAAGATAAAATTGCGTAGAAGAAGTTCGTGGTTTTAGATTCGAAAATTTCTTGTAGATCATGAGAAATGTGGACGAGATTGAATTAATAAAATTGGGAGGACAATGGAGGGATGAGAGTAGGGGGACAATTATCATGGCCCATTTAGAATAGTAATGTGCACCCGAACACCATTTTTGCTATTCGGAATAGTCAAAATAGCTACTATTCTCTATTCCTTATAAATGTTGGAATAGCTACTATTTGAAAATGTGAAGAGAGAGGAAAAAATGATTCTTTCTTGGATTTTCGTCAACACACTCCCGAAATGACAAAATTGACATTACTTTATATCAGTGTTGTAAATAACGCCGTGCGGTCGTCGGACGAACGGAGTACCGCCGAGCGATTAATCGGTATGCGGCCGATTAATCAGAATTATGCGGACAATTTAACGTTTTTATTAAATTTATGTATATATATCATAATTTATTAAAAAAAACTTATTTAACTCATTAAACTTATCAAATAAACTTAATTTAACTTAATTTCATTATTATAACATGACACTACACTTTTTTTTTAACGTACAAGTACTTTACATGTGGGAATAACACATTTATTTAATGAAAATAAATTCAAGAGTTAAACTTTTTTCAAATGTTAATAACATATTATGTGAAAGAAATAAAACATTCCAACATAAAATCACTAAATTTAGTTTATAATAACAACTTAGTTTCATAAATGAATATGTTGTACTAATTGAAAAAATTATATCAGTAATTAGTAAGAAAAAATATGATAAATAAATAGAAGAAGAATTAATCAATTTTAAAGTAAGTAAGAATAAAAAAACATATATAAAAATATTGAATGTATGTCCAAGCACAAATAAAACTACAATACATGATTTATAAAACTTATTTCACACACTATCACATAAAAAAAATTCAATGTGAATTTTTTTTTTTGAATTTTTTTAGAAAAAACATGAATAAAATGGGAATAAACGGAAAAAATGGTCGATTAAACGGTAAAACGACCGATTAATCGGAAAAATCCTCAAAAAGTACTCCGTTAAGTATATTCGTGACGGTTTGGCTGCCATTTCCGATTAAACGGCCGATTAATGGGCCGTTAAGGCCGTTTTTTACAACACTGCTTTATATTATCTCTCCGTTATGACAATTCGTTTAAGACCCCACTTACCTATATTTTCTCTTAATTAGCACCATGTTAACACTATTATTTATTAGTTACAACTATTCACTATTTCAAATGTACAATCCAAATAACACTTTTACTAATCCGAATAACACCATTTTCACCCTAATCTAAAAATCACTATTTTTTCTCTATTCTTATTTACTATTTTCAAATTTCGCTATTCTAGCTATTTGCTAACTTGATGAATTAATTTATAGCTATTTGTATATTGATTTGTGTTAAGAAGGTTTAAATATCTTTATTTTTTTATATCATATTTTTGCTTTATTTAATAATAAAATTTTAAATTTATATGCTAAAATAAAATTGTTAGATGTTATTTACATTATATCTTTACATACACATACAAAAATTATTACTTTACTGTTTTGTTTTTATATGAATCAATAAGTTAAAAAGTAATCATTCCTAATTTATTATATTAATGTATTTTTGAAATTTCTTGATATCGATCAAAATAAAGTCGAAATGTTATAATATTTTATATGTGCGTAGAGAAAATGATGTGATGAAACATAATATTTTTTGAAATATTCGTAGAGGCTACAAAATCATGAGCGGAGCTTGAATTCTCGACCTTTGAGTAGCCACAGTCTTAGGACCATTTTTTCTAGCCAACTGTGCTACTTTTTCATCTATTTTAACTTTAAGTTATTAACATTTATAAAATAGAGTTACGATGATGACACAATAAATTAAGGTATTTGAATCCTCCTTTGTATGTTGAAAATAAAAATTTACGATCTCTTGATATGGACATTTTTTTTTTTTGCGCTCCTTTATTACGCAACAATCATATTAGATGTAAACCACTAAGTTATCCTGAGGCGGATTTATAATGGTTAAATGAGGATTATCAATTGATCTTATTTTTTTTCAAATTTTATTTTAATACGATTTTTGTATAATTTAAAATAAAATATTATGAATACTATAATAAATTTTTATATTCTATTAAATTTATATATGATTGACCCTATAATTTAAAGCTCCCTCCGCTTCTAAAACTATCTATATAAACTTAGATTACATTGGATGCATTAGATGAGACATGAAAAGTAATTAAAAAACTAATTTAGAGTCATATTCTCATTTTAGAATACTTCAAGAACACATTAGGTACTAGTGTTTTAAAATGTAGTTTTGTTCATGCATGCGGAAGGCCACTGCATACCACATATGCGGTATGCGGACGCATATGCGGATTTTCATGCGGATTTATATATGCGGATTTTAAAATAAAAATCCACGTATATATATAGAGAGAGAGAGTGTGTGTGACTAATGTGCATTCGTATGCATACGGTCCAAATTTAAAATTTCAAAATCCAAAACGCCGATCCGAACGTTCATCTTGTTCTCCATATTAATATGTGCTTGGAGACCAAATTTTACATTTTTCTGAATTTTTTTACTATTTATTAAGCCACTTTGAAAATTGCTGATCCAACGGTGGCTGCTGATCCGCATGGGAGGGCTGCATGGCCGCATATGCATTTTTTTTATTCCGCATGGCCGCATATTCGGACCGCATATGCGGCCGCATGCTCAAAACCGCATGGGATGACTGCATGGCCGTTCTGAGCGCGGCTGCCGACCGCATACGCATATGCGGCCCATGCGGCTGCATTTTAAAACACTGTTAGGTACTTTGGTGTTTCTTTTTTTTATAAAAAGTGGAGAAGTATTAATATTCTTTGGATGCGTACTAGATGTCGATTCATTTATAAATTATAAAGAACATGGAAACTTCGAGTTCCTAGCTAATGAAAAATTGTTCCCTTTTTATTATTGTATATATATTAGTTAAGGTTTTATAATGCTTGGTGAGTCGAAAGGTGAATGGCAAATTCGCACGCATGTTTTCTTGCTTACGTTGCTTGTTAAAAAATAGATAAAGCAAGAAAATTTGCCTCACCCAAATTTCATTTCGTTAGATTCTTGATGATTTACTGATAGGACTTTGTTCACAATTAGACATGGATTTTTAGTACGATAATATTTTTTTTTTCTTTTACTTGTTTAAAACGTAATTAAATTTTAAAATGTTTCATTCAAGATATACCACTCATGTTTGCATCCGTATTGTCATTTTTTCTTTCCTCGTTTTTATCTTGATCAGACGGCTCGTATAATTTAATGCTTCTCTCCTCATTTAAACGGGTGCTTTTGATGTATCTAAGGTATTCAAAAAAACCCTAATATGAACTAGAAATATCCTTGTATTCCTGATCTGCAGGAACTTCCACTGAACTTGTCATATTTTTTTTTATTATTATATATATATATCCATTTATTGTTTCTAAATTGAAGTTTATTTGTGTTCAAAATTTAAGGATGCCCGTTATTTATAGAAAAGTGATGTTATTTTTTTTTGTAATAAATATTTTTCTTTCAAAGAAATTAGAAAAACAACCCTATGATGGTTAAGTTTTAAGGCTTATCAGTTATCATCTATGCCACATCATTATTACACTCCGATTTTATTTAAAACTGAATTATTTATCCGTTTTCACTATACTTTAAAATGTGTAAGAATTAGAAGATTAATGTTCGGAATCCAAAATAGAAAACTATTTTTTTTATTAAATTATTTCATTATAAGGTTATATATACATACAATTACATTGGTAAATAGGGGTGTTATAATTAACTAGTACAAAACAGGTCAGGTTCGTCCAGGTGGAAGTATTTTCATATCCTTATCGTTATGTTGAAGAAAAAAAAAACTTTATCCCTTATCCGTATCCATCTTGTCAAATGCGGTGGATAATGCCAATTTATATAGCGAAAATCACTACTTTTTAGTATGGAAAATGGTGCAAAAGCGTATCCAAAGTACCCATTTTTCTGAATTATTCATCGCAAACGTGTTTTTAGGCTATTTTGGCATATTTTGGAGAAAGTTGCGAATTTAGGCCGAAAACAGAGCAAAAATGTCATATTTAGGTCGATTCTGAAAGAAGCGTCAAAATATGGCATCACATAGAGTATGCAAACACCTCACATGAAGTGAACAACATGCAACATGGCGAAATTCACTGAAATTCGGCTAAGTACAGTGTTGTACGGTATAAGCTATACCGCATGAGGTATAAACCCAGTACCGCACGGGCACACAGATTGGATTCGTGGACTGTCTAGTTTGGAGGAAATCTCAGCCATTGAACAGCAACCTTCTACAAGGACGAATCTACAGATGTGGCGGGCCTTGCTATGATTGGAAGTCTATATTTAGCACTCCAAAATATGGCATGGGAGGCTATATTTGGCACCCATGTTCTCCATGACTACACGCCTTTAGCAAGACAATATAAACCTCTCATGTAATAGGAATTAGTGTGCATGTTTTAGTTGTGTTTTAGAGCAGAATATTGTGTGTAATTTCTAGAGTTGAAGAAGAAGAGGCGCTCGAAGTCCAAGGCGGAAGAAGAAGACGTCATCTAAGGAAGAGGTGTTTTATGTTTTAGGTTATGTCTTTCTTTTATTACTTCTTTTATTTTGTCATGACTTTGAGTAGCTAAGCTCCTCCTCTCTAGGGTTTGAATGTAATGAATTCTATATTATCTCTTTATTATTATATTTATTTTTCCTTTATGTCTATTTGAGATTTCGTTATACTTTGAATGTTATTGAAATATGTCATTGCATACATAGTTATGTCTATTATATGCCAATGTCCTCCGCACACCAATAGGTGTTAAGTCATTGTACCTCGGTGCGAGAGGGGATACAAGTAAGTACTTTAAACACTTCGGCTAACGAGGCTTGACAATGGTTCAAAGACTAGGATTAGAACCCAGTGGGCTCCCTTGACAGGATATAGATTAGATAGCTCTCGAAGTATAATTAGGAATTTATTTGTTACTTGTAATGAATAGGGTTTAGGGTTATTACTTAGCGAGTAATATGAGAATGTGATTAATTAGGTTAGTGTGAGTGATTTAATTATATTATATCTAGTGATAATCTAAATTGTCCCCCACAAGCCGACCTTAGAGTCGGAGAATCTTTCAAATATGCATAGAACTGAACCCTGGCATCTGTAGGGAATAATAGTACCAGTATGCGGCTCTGTCTGCGGGGTGGTCTATATTGTATGCGGTAGTGACAGTACCGTATACGGGGCCATATGCAGCGGTGATAGAAGGTCGTATGTGGGTAGACATGAGTACCATAAATATGAATTGAGGTAATTAGAATGATTTTATCTAAAACCCTAGAGGCTCTCTAAACGTGGCTTGCAGCAATTAGCATCTCCACTTATACCTTCGCCAGAGTAAACTTTAAAATCACCATTTTATTATTATTATTATTATTATTATTATTATTATTATTATTATTATTATTATTATTATTATTATTATTAATTTATTTATTTATTTAGTATATACACACTATCAAACAAATCCGAAGAACCTAGATTAGTGCTAGCATTGTTAAACTACTTAAGATCTATCCCTGTGAATCGACATCCAACACTACTACATGGTAGGATTATGCGTTTGTAATAGCATTAGGGTAACTAAGTATATATTTATATATACTAAAAGTTAGTAGTCTCATTTAGAGTCATCAACAATATGGGTATGGGTCGAGAAACAAATAAACAAATGCCATTGAATAGGGATATATGATTCATGAATAAAACTATATTACATCATCTATCATTTCATATATATAAATATATATCTATCTATATAATTTTATATCTTATATTTTTAATTATTACTGTATATGATAACGCTTAAGAAACAGTATTTATTGGTACCTCTATCCATTAACATAACAAAAAATCTTACTCTTAACTATATCCAATAAGCTAAATGAAAATTTACCCGTACTATCAAATATGGTACAGGTCGGTTGAACAGGTAAAAAGGTGTGCATTGACACCTCTATTGGTAAATTAATGATGGCGATGATTAGCAAAAGTCATCATCTTCTAATTAGGTTGGTCCTCTGTCCTGGATGTTCTCCTTAATACCATATGATAACTATTATTTTATTAAACTAATAATAGTATTTAACGGTCATAGTTTCGTGCTTAGTTAAATTTGTAGCATGTGATCGATCATGAAGAACGGTACTGTCTTGGCATACAGCATCGGGGATCATGGATTTTTCACATTTGACTTCATAATTTCACCTCAAGCAATTTAAGTTTGTGGTAGAGCTAATTATATAATATTTATCTATTGATAATAGTTTCTATGTATTAAGTAAAATTCCGTACTTGTTCGCTATTATTTCTTAAAGTAAGTACTGCTTACTAACATCTTTATATCGTTAAAAAATATATATATATATTTATATTGAGATTTTAAAAGAAGTTTTAACAACATTTAACATAGTGGTGTTATTTAACAATTTAATCAATTAAAACACTTTTTAAAACTTCACGTTATAACAACGATGTGTCTATATATAGAGGATTTTAACATGATAGGAGCTCCATTAAGCGGTTCAACAATTAATAAGCTTAATTATGTTTTTTTTTTTTAAATTCATACCTGATTTTTTGCACTTAACAAATTGATAGCCATTTTAACAGATAGGATGTAAAAAGGATAGATATATGCATCTAGACCTTCATGCTATTGTACGTAGTACGTACTTCGCACTTAGGTTTTGTAAATAATAAAAAAGGCATTTTACATTAGCACAACAATTTTCCACTCTCATATTCAATTTATACAATTTGTTAAGTGAAATGGCTTAAATCTATACAATTAATTTATATTACTAAATATCTTAGTCGTGGTAAATAAAGTAAAAGGTATCACATATTTTGAACAGAAAAAATTGACTAAAAGCAATGTTTCAAAATAACAGTATGCATTCATTGGATAGGCGGATTACTTTCAAGTAATTAATCGGTATGTAATTGATAACCGATAATACATATCGGCTAATTCGACACTTGAGGTAACATTTTCTCCTCTGAAGTTTTTGAAATAATTGACTAAACGGACTAATTAGTCCAATAAATGATAGACTAAACGAACTAAATGGAAGTTTAAATAGAAATCTGATGATTAATCGAGACAAATCAATTAATTAATTTGATGTTGTCATACGCAAGCAACCTTAATTTGACTCCCTCTGTTCGTGACAATATAATTATAATTTAATCACTGCTATCGAGTAAATGAACAATTAATTAGTAGAGCGACCTGACCGTTGTTTACCACCCTGCAGGTTAAAAGTACTCTCACATAGTCATCGTACAAAATCAGTCACATTAATTAATGTTGGGTGTGAAGACAACTTGTTCACCAAGTAATGCGATAGGTTACTTGGTCACAAAGCAAGGTGATAGACTACTTAGCTGCCACTCTTCTTTGGTTTAGGAATGTTTGGTAGAGGAAATATCTTGTAATAAATATTTGCATTAATTAGATTTTTTTTACCTCCAAGTTGTTCTAGGCTATATAAAGAAGTCTAGACTCTCTCTTGTAATTATCACTTACATAATAGCTTTCTTAAGATTCTAATTTATTTCTCCTCTATAAACAATATTAGGCCAGCGAGGTTTGTGGTTTTTCACCACCCGTCTGATTTTTCACAATTCTAGTGTTCTATTATCTCTCTCTCTCTCTTGCTCATCTCGGTATCGTGTTGTGTTATTGTACGGCTACCTCAAGTTTACAATTAATTGTTGAATGACAAAAAAAATAATTGTTGCACTTTTATTGATTTATCGCATATGCATGTAAGAACGCAAGTTGGAGACTTGGAGTGGCATTACATGCCAAAGGTAAAAGGAAATGATCCACTAACTCAGAGTTATTGGGTAGGAGGGGGAAAGAAAAGAAAAAAAATATAAAAAAAGAAAATGCATTAGAGATATAAAAAGGAAACACTTGGGGAAAAATTAAAGGGAGAATGAATTAGAAAATGGACATGAAAGAAAGAACCAATGGAATTTGAAGAAAAGAGATGCGGTGGGTTTGTCGCACACGCGTCACCTTTCAGCTTTTAGGTGCACGGCCACCTTTCTTTTCTCTGCTAATGCGGTGTCGAGTCTGGGACAGACGACTCTTCTTCTTCTTTTTTATTAGACTTAATTTCTTTTCTTTTTAATTTGAGAGAATTTCATATATATACCGCTCAAAAACGGTAAAATTACATATTTACCATCTAAATTTCTGTAATTACATATCATCTAAAAATCTAATAACTCGCATATTTACTCAATTAATCAAAAAATAAGATTAATCAAGTTTAATATTATATAAAAAAAAGGTTTATTTAGTCTCTTCCCTTTCTCTACGCCTTCCTCTTTTGCACATATATTTGCCTCCCATTTTTTTTGGCGTTACTTTTCCTTTTCCGCTGAAATTCACTCATCATCTCGTTTCTCCCGCTCAAACTCAGAGAGAAGAGAGCAACAGACTCAAAGATTACGATTTTAGCTCTAGCTTAATCGTTTAAAAACAATATAATCGCTCCACCTTTTCCAACATAATTAACAACTCTAACTGAATTCGATGTTGATATTGCAACTCGTTATCAAAGTAGTAATTGAGTTTGAGAATCTATGTTTTGTTAGTGTCTCAGTTTAGATTATCTGTTTTTAATCTATTATATTGGGTATAAAGGAGAACAGATCTAAGAAAAAATATAGGCTGTTAAGTTAATCATTGATTAATTATAGTTTTAAGAATATTAAACATAATTAATCTGAGTTTTGAGTATATTTGATATATACTAAAGTTATATTTGTTAAATATGTGAGTTATTAGATTTTTAGATGGTAAATATGTAATTATAGAAATTTAGATGGTAAATACGTAATTTCACAGTTTTTGAGTGGTATATATGAACTTCTCTCCTTTGATTTGCATTCAATTTTGCTTGTGGTTTTCTGTGGTGGTTTACGATTACGTGCATGGTGTGGCGAATGTCTGGCATGTATTGTATGTGAGGCCTTAATTGTATACGATTTTCCAATCTTTTGGAGCGCTTTTGTGCCTTAGTTTCTGATATTATTTCGAATTTGAATCACATAATTATATATTTTAGTTCATATCATCTAATTGAGGCATACTTTCAAACTATGAGGGAGTCAAATACACATAGTGGACCAATCATATAATTTTTTTTAATCTAAATATAAATGTTAATTTTATAGTAACCATAACAGTTTAATCTAAACTGTATATAAAGTTATGTATAAATACAAACAATTTGAAATAAATAGAGGAAATTGAACCTTGTTCTCTTTTATTGAATCTGTACCTGCTAATATTGCCAAAAATATCATTTCAAATAACACACTGACATATAGATTTGTGCATACATTTTAGATCAGTCCGGTCTGATAAAACAGAATTAATCCTACAATTCGAGTTTGAAATAACTATAGACATGAATATTGCACGAGTGGTAATGGAATGCCTATAGCTACCACTTAATTATATGCAACATATATATGTACTTGGCGCACAATATTTTTTTTGTTTTAGTTTGTCAAGTTTTTGAAGGCTCTAGAGATGGTGGTACATGCAGTAGATCCATAATAGTTTTTGGGAAATCATGAATCTATGAGATTTTTATGACTACATATGTGTGTGCATTTGATATATACATATATAGTCTTGTGAAGTTTGTGGGCTAAGGATTGAACACCTGTCAAGACCATATATAATATATATAGCTTAATTAGTTTCAATTAACCATTATATATATAAGATAATAATTAAGAAGACGTGAAAATGATCATGGATTTGATATCTAATTGATTATTCTAGCTAGCTAGTATATATCTAGACTTAGGTTCAGTTGTAGCATATATAAATATACTACTAAATACTAATGAATGAGAGTACTTATTCTTAAAAAATTAGGGCATGGTGGATAGCCATTAGCGACCCTAGGAGGCACCTAGGGACACCCACTTTAATTAGTTTGTGATCCGTAGTCTAGTTGCACCAGTTTATTTTTATTTTTATTTTTATTTTTATTTTTATTTTTATGAGGTTTGAAGACAAATGCTAGATCCAGTATGGTACTAGTCAACTTGTTATAGTTCTTCATTGTCAAAAGGAAGGAGAATATATATGCTTTTGACAAACAAACAAAAGTGTGTGCAAACACAACGAGTTTATGCATATTGTCTCCGTCAAGAATATATATATTCAGACCAGTTAGATCCGGATTGTTTAACTTATTTTAAGTTTGTACGAAATTTTGAAGCATGTCTTCTTATATTTCAAATAGACTACAAAAGAACTTTGGTTCGGCTGAGAGTATTCTATTCTGTATATATAGTACTGTAGAAATACTCACTCCTCCGATCGACAAAAGAAGGATAAAATAATATTGACGAAAGTTCAAATGCTTGTATCCACTTTTTAATTTTCTAATAATAAATTTTAAAACTTATATGTCAAAATAAAATCATTAGATCTAATTTATATTATTTTTCTTTAAATGCATATAAAAAATTTATTCCTTTTTCATTTTATTTTTATATGAATTTAAAAAATTAATGTCCAGAATTTATCAATTTCAATGTATTTTTGCAAACACTTGATACCGATTAAAACAAAATTAAAATATCATACATTTTTATATATGAATAGAGAAAATGATATAGATCAAATTATTTAGTCTTATATTTGAGTTTTCAATTTAAGTTATTAATGTTTAAAAAATAAAAATCTTTGAACCCTCCTAAAAAAAATAAGGCGCAGTTTAAACAGAAATGGTACAATGCACTTGCCAAATGATAACTGTACCGGGGATGGAGCTTTTTCATGGGCCAAACTGGGCTATAACCTCTCCAATAAAAAAATATAAGAGGAAATAGTTTAAGCCCATTTATTAAAGAGAAAAGAGAAACCCAGTCCAAGTCTCTGCATCTCAAATTCTCAATACGTATACTGGTAAATACAAACCATGCCTGATCTAAGTCCATATCCACTGAGGTAACAGAATATTTCTGTTTAGATCCGGACCGTTAGATTAGAATTCAGGCCAATTCGGCATGTGGATTCTGATCGGAAGGTTCGGATCTTTAGAAAAAAATTATGTTCGCCTGATCTTATCTTATAGCTAGGTGTGAGATGGAGACAAGTCTGGTATGAAACGATGACATGTAAATTAAGCACATAGAATTAGCAAAGCTAATGGACTTTGCAAAGGAGCCGGAATTGATTTTTTTTTCTAAAAGTAATAGGTTTCTCCATGAAACATAGCAGTGAAGTAGAAAAACACAAAATATTATGAAACTTTTGCTTTTCATACTCCATGAGAAAACACAACGGCATTGCAACATGGTTAATGTTTTTTTTTTCATAATTTGTTGTTGTTGTTCTTATTATTATTATCTAATTGTACAAGGGCATATTATTTTTGGAGTGAGTTTGTCCTGTTCTATCAAATTCATTATCAGATTCTGCAAGTACTTTTGCAAAATAGTATTTTCAAATCTCATTTATATTATCATCTGATTTCTGCACCTTACTCTCTTAACTTATCAGTAATTGTAATATTGTCTCCTTCCCCTGGGAGTCTTGATCATATGAGATGAATGCATCAAGAAAAAAGAAAAACAAATCCACCTTATGAGCTGTGGATTCGGAAAGTGTGATTCTAAAAAGATAAAAAAATGTGATCACATGCAACAATATTGTGAAACATTTTTAATATTTAGATGTTGAAGATCTATGATTTTTACGAGTTATTTATAATTACATGACTTCTCAACAAAAAATACATTGCTAGAATCCTTTAGTATATTATTAATAAAATAAAGAAATTACCGTGTTTTTCTCATATATGATGTTGGAGAAAATAGAAAAATATTTTCATTGTAAGTCATATTATTATCCATTGTTTGTATATGTTTTTGGAAAATATTCCAATTTTATACAAAAAAAAGCGTTTACAAAAAGAAATTTGTAACCGTTTGAGATCGACTTACAAAACGCTCATAATTACTTAATTTGTTCGATTCAGATTTGAGCTGCTGACGAGTCTATTGTCCAACTTGTTTTGTTAATGTTCTCAGTTTGAGCTTGCCTTAGCTCGGCTCGTAATAGCCCAATTCATTAACGAGATGATCTGAACCATCAAAATAGTTATTTAATTAATCACAACCGTTGAACTTGACATGTTAATGATTGTAGTCCCTTCCTTCCTAGTCCATATCTCCCTCTTCTCTCTCGTCTTGTGTGATATTGTCACAATGACATTTTTACACAATTTTTAATGCGTAAACTAGACATCAATTTATCTTGAGACAAACTCTCTACTTTTGTTTAATTTTTCTAAGATGTTTTTTTATATGAAAATTCTACATTTATTCAATTTTTTTAGGATATTATTGATATGATTTTTCATATCTCAATAATTATACAAAAAGTATAGAATTTTAGCATCTAATTTTTAACATATTTGATTTTAATTTTTTTTCAGATGGGCAAATAAAAGACTTCAAGTCTGTAAGCAACTTTGTTTTTCATTAATTTGAGAATTTTTATTACCATTACAGTATTCAAATTTGACTTATTGTGTAGCATCTCAACAATTATTTATTGTCATTTTTGTGGTTTGCATGGGAAGCGTTGATATTATGAGCTGAATGACCGTTGATTTTATGAGCCAAATGTAATGACAAATAATATATATTTTTTTTAATTCTACTAGTTATTGTTTTGAAACTTATTAAAAAGGTAGATAATGTAGTATACAACAATCATGTAAAAATTTCCAATATTTAGAGTATAAACTTGGGGAATTATTTATAATTAATATTTTTTATGTTAAAAAAAGAAGTAATTATTATTATTTATTATGAATAAAAAAGTATGAGTAAATCGTATATATGATTATTGATATATTTAGTGCTTAATAAAATAAAGTAATATTTACATTTAAATCGTTAAGAACATCTGTACATATTTCCATTGTAAGTTCAAACGAGTCAAGTCGAAATGTGGTAACTTAGTCGTTTTCATTGCCCGGACTGTTATGTTAATCATAGACCATAATTAGACCTAATTAATATATATTAGGATAGCATTCATGTACTCAGTTTTAGGGATGGCAAAAAAGCCCATTACCCGGTCGGCCTGACATTGTAGCAGGTCAGGTAGGGCCGGGCCTACAACCAGGTCAGGTCAGGTGTGGGATTCAGCTAAAACCCACATGCTACCTGTTGGGCCTAACTTTTAGGTTATAATTTGGCCTGTCTCAGATTTTCGAAAATTCTCACTAGGTTTAACCAGCATCCAGATCCAGCCGCTCTCTTTCATTCTCTCCTTCTCCCTTTCTTGTTTGCGCCTCCACACAACTACACGAGATCTCCCATCTCTGAGTCTCTCTACTCTCTAGCCTCCACACGACTCAGAGATCCGCTTGAGGACTGACCGCCGGATCTTCCTAGTGGGCTCCTCCACGCCTCCACGCTAGCACGAGAGAGGAGAGACAGACGACACGCCGGATCTTCCTAGTATGGATATATATCCCTCTCTGCATCCTTATTTGGATAATTACATGTATAAAAAATAGTTGTACTCGTAATTATTAAATATATTATCCATTCTTTAAAAAATGCAGAAATCAAAATTATTTAATTATTATGCAAAGTTCATCATGCATGGTTGCTTAATAGAGCAATGTTTAACTCATAGTTTCCTTAACATAATGCAATTTGAGAACATATTTGCATTGAGTCTTCAACCTTCTTTTTTTATATGAATATTGACTATGAGGTGTTCGACAAAATGCAGGTAGAGAATAAGCTTGTTTGAAGAATTCTTTAAAGCTAAAGAATGGGGATCGAGCTGATTATGTTTGATGTTTTTTATTTGTTGTTAAGTATACTTTGATTGTCTTCTATATTTTAACCCAATTGTTTGTATTATTATTTTGCTGTAAGTATACTATGTGTGATGTTAAGTATACTATGTGTTGTTAAGTATATTATGTTTGCAAATTTTGTTTGTATTTGCTTAAGAGTTAAGATGTGATTATTGTTTGTGTTTGCCGTTAAAATGTTGTTTTGTACTGTTTGTATTTGCTGTTAAAATGCTGTTAAAATATGTGAAGAATGCTGTTAAAATGAGACCAGACATAGTTGGGCCAGGCCGGGTAAGGCAGCCCATGGGCTGTGGTAGGCAGGCACAGGTAGGCGCAGGTTTGTAGAAATTGCCCACAGGCAGGCCGGGTATCAATTTCTAGGCCCGTTATAATGGGCCAGGCAGGTCAGGCATAAATTTTCATCAGGCAGGCCGGGTATGGGATTGGTAAAATACCTGTGGGCTCGGCCCATTGCCATCCCTACTCAGTTTAGGAGTAGAACTTGTTATGTTAATCATAGACCATAATTAGACCTAATTAATATATATTAGGATAGCATTCATGTACTCAGTTTAGGAGTAGAACTTGTTATGTTAATCATAGACCATAATTAGACCTAATTAATATATATTAGGATAGCATTCATGTACTCAGTTTAGGAGTAGAACTAGGGTGTTCTTAAGCTCACCAAAGTTTTGGTGAGCTTAACTCTAAAACTCATAAAATCGATTTCAAATGACGAATCCGAACCGTTGAAATCCGCCTACCTTACGTGTGATGCATCTACATGTGAAATTTTTAAATATTCGAATTAATTTAGTATAAAGTCAAGCGGTCAAAATTAGAAGGTTAATAAATTAATTTTAGTGCATTCATTTTTGAATGTTTTTTGACCGCTTGACTTTATACTAAATTAATTTTTCGTCTACTTGTGAATTTTTCGTCTCCATCACACATAAAAATGAAAATAAATCCAATTGTAAAAACTAATGAGGAAGCCATGTAGTATTGAAGATAAAAGGCTTTATGTTCTGCAAAACGAGATAATTCCAGTTTTGAAATTGTTGAAACCTCTTGTCAATACGGTTTAAGCAAATTAGTCATAAGTGTCATGTTGATGAAAACATTAATGAAGAATTCCATGCTATGTTAGATTTAAATATATATTTTTATTTAAATGCAAGTCTGAGTATGTAGAATTAAATTATAAAAATACATGATTAAATTGATACTGGATTTTGTTACTTTATTTTTATTTGAGGATGTATCTATTCTTAATTTAGATGTTCATTAATTCTGTCCAAGAATTTTAAAGGATAATTCACATAATTCTTTGATTTTTATACGTTGTCGTCGGTTTAATGCTAATATATTAAACGGTAAAAATGGTATAAAATGCTAATATATATAGATTCCTCTGCACTAAATATAGAATTTTAAAACCTAAATATAGCACCCTCCAAATTTATACACGCGTAACTGCTTCAAACAAAAATAAAAGATATTTAACAACGGTAAAGTTAAAGTCTCATTTGCACTGAATATATCATTTTAAAACCTGAAAATAGCATCCTCGTTTTATTTATTATCATTGAGTAACCTGAACGTAAAATTTTATTTCTAAATTTTCTCAATGTTCAGCCAGAGCTAGATTTACATAGTTAGATAAAGGTTGACTTTGAAACAGGAATAAACATTTTTCACCAGATATTCACTACGCAGCAGCATCGACTAGACTAGACTTCCCGATGGGCTCTGGAAGACTGGAACTGCCTCCTGCGTCATAGACTGATAGGCAAGGCAGGCAACAATACAAGTGCACCCAGACAGCATTAACCATACCAAAAATTTATTCAGTGTAGCGTGTTGTGGAGGTACCAGCTAACCATGCCAACTGCCAAGGAAAAACAAGGTCCAATGTTGTGGACAAAACTGACTTTCCAAAGAACACACTTAATTTTTGTGTTTAGCACGACAAAACAAAATTTTAACCAAAATATTTGCTTTTATACCGATCCTTACTAATTTCCATAAAATCAACACACAACATTTGTTAAACAGCTTGTAGACCAAAATGCAAGATTGCAATCGACCATGTTTCTCTTGTTTCTTTAATTTCTTCTACTCTTTCTTTCTCCTTTATCTTTTGTTTTTAGTCATTTTTCCACGCTGCTTAAAATTTTGTATTTGCAAAGAAGAGTAAGGGAAAAAGAAAAATTCTTTTTGACAACCACAAGCCAGAAATTTTGATTTGATTGCAAAGAGGACTATTATGAAACTGGTCAAGTAATTCAAGTTCATACTAGCTTTAACTAATTAAGGTAATTATCAAATTATAATTCTTAGAACAAGGAAACCACTAGACAATAAACCATTTCTTTTTCGTTAGACATACAAGACAATCACTGATAACTGCAATCAATGTTGGCACAATTCAGCAATACAGAGGCCTAAATTTTTTCTAATCTTGAAAGAACAAACTGGTCCCAAATCAAGTTTGCTTAACTTCTTGATTGCTTGATAAAATAATTGTAATTTTCATTAATCACACCAAATACCATGCCTCTTTTGCTTTGTTTAAAAAACATAACAATCCTGCTTGGCCATTAAAATTGCTGGCACTAAATTGAACTTCAAACAACCATCTAAATCCTTAAAAAGAACCAAGATATTTGGATAAAGAGCAACAACCAAACCAACAAAAGATACTTCATTTATATTCACAAAGTCTACATAATTTCAGGCTAAAACTATAACCTTTTCATACATGAAAACAAACCAAAATCAAACCTGATTTTCCTGCCTAGTCCTCAAGCTCTCATAATTTGGGTCATCAGTTGGCAATTCAAATCGGCACAATGGGCATGTGTTTCTAATCCCTAGCCATGGCAATATACAATTTGCATGATAATCATGCGAACAAGGCAACCTTCTTACGGATTCACCGACCAAGACCAAATCTTTGCAGATAGCGCACTGTAAATCCACCATGCTATCATCTACTGTAATACTCAGGAGGCTCTCTACCACAGATTTCGAGGCACCTGGACCCCCTTTGACAGCACTGTCTTGCTCCATATACTGCCTGAAGAAAGCCATTTCAGGATCACCTTCATATATGTTGTTCATGGCTAGGAGCACTTCCCATTCCATATTTCTCACCGTTTCTTCTAGGTCAGGGATACTACTGTCAGTGGATACTGCCTCCCAATCTGGCTCAAGTTCTGTATTGAGGTGTTGGTTTAGATCCGGTATGGGTAAGCGATTAAAGGGTTCCCGGGGTAAATTGTCTAAAGTAAACTGGGTGTCAGGCGATAAGGGCCGTTGAACCTGACGTACATCCGTAACCATTTCTTGAAAGATGGGGAATTCCAGTGTGTCAACCCAAAACGGATCCGGGGCTCGACCCACTCCTATCTCATGCGGCGCCTCAAAGGCCATCCTGAGAAGTTCACCGGTGGTGACCGTCTCTGCCAAATCGGATTCTTCTTCAAAGCTTGAAATTCCAAACTCGTTTAAATCGGGTAACCCGTCAGAACCTGGAGGGTCCCTACCAGTATTCAGGTCATCTCCTTGCTCAGACACCACCTCCATAGAAAAACGAGTCTCCCTTTCAGTCTCAGTCCATTCACCCAAATCGGGGTTACAGTGCGACTCCAACTCGTCATGAGACACATCGGTCTCCATGGGGCACGAATCGAAGAAATCCTCGGAAGAATTGCACCGAAACGGATCGAATTGAAGCGGCGGAGATGCCATGGGAGATGGAGGGAGGGAGTGGTAGTCGTCCTCGTCTGAGACTGAGAGGATGGAGAGATTGGTGCCGGTTTCGGATTCGGGTTCGGAGTCGTAGAGAGGGCAGAAGAGAAATCGCAAGAGATCAAGTTCTTCGACGGTGAAAGGAGGGGTTTCAATTTCATCCATTAGAGGTACTGTAAGGAGAGGAGAGGAGAGGAGAGGAGAGGAGAGGAGAAGAGGGACGGTGCTGCGTCGGTTTCGTAAAATGCGAGGCTATGTCAGTGGGGAATATTTATAATTTCAACAGGTTCTAGTAGAGCAATTCTAATTGACAGCTGGCACATGGTATTTTCCCTATACAGTTATATACACCGCTCTCTGGTGTATGTGAACCTAGACTATGTTCGAAATTTTACATTACAAGAGGCCGCGGGAACCTAGACTATGTACCGCGACCAGTCATTTCACGTGTACCTGGGAGGATGTGAATTCCCATAAAAAGGAATCCATATCCTGCGAGGTAATAGAATATTTATGTCTAGATCTAGACCGTCCGATCGGCAGCCAGGAACAATCCGGCCCAAATGGAAGGCACGGGAACTCTTTAATATTCACGTGGAATCTAATCGAACGGTTAAGATCTAAAAATAAATATTGTGTTACCTCAGGTGATGTTAATTCCATAAAAAGGACCAGGTCGTGGGCCGCCACAGGGATCGCAAAATTGAAAACTGGACAAAAATAGTGCCTCAAAATCTCAAATGCGTCCGGTGTTTTGTGGAAGATTTTTATCACAGCCAGTTTTTGTTCGGTTCTTACATTTGTAAATTATAATGCAAATATGTTTATGACCCATGAGGTTCAACGTTATTTATCTTCATCAAAATTTAAAAAAAAAAAACTAAAATTCATCTTTCTCTTTATAAAAGATCACAATTACAGAAATAATTTTTAAATCAGAATTAAGTGAATAATTACATTTAAATGGTGCTGGAGATGAACCATAATTAAGTGAAGAATAACAGCTTTTATGAACGTGTTTTCCGTTTGACTGAGGGCCTGTTCGGATGTCAAGGAATTATACGGGATGGGATTTGATGGGGATGGGAATCCATTTTTGAAAAAGCGGGAACCCATGAGTGCGGGAACGCACAGGATTAATTATAGGAATGTGTTGAAATAGGTGTTCGGTTGTACCATAGAATTAATTGTGGGAAGTCTTATGTTATTTCTAAAATGCTTGATATTTTATAATTATTTTTGTTAATAGCATTATTAGTAATGTAATTAAATAATATAGATTAAAAATTAACATAACACTACTTATTACTTATTATTTTATAAAATATAAATATTTTTATAATTAAATAAAATAAGAATATAAGAAGACGGTACAAATAAATTATAAAATATTTATAAACAAATAAAAAATAAGATATTAATAATTTAAAAAAAAAATTCTTATATATATATATGAGGAGGGTTCAAATGCCTCCATGTTTTTGTGCCTCCATTATGCCTCCATCTTTCTCTATTATTTTCAAAGTTCAAACAGTCGATCCGAACCACTCAACCTAATCTCCATACTAAAATATGTTTGGAGACCAAATTTTATATTTTTAGGAATTTTTTTACTATTTTTTTAGATAGGTACAAAAATATTGTTTTTAGATGGTTCAGATTTACTGATTTTGTACCTATCTAAAAAAATAGTAAAAAAATTCCTAAAAATATAAAATTTGGTCTCCAAACATATTTTAGTATGGAGTTTAGGTTGAGCGGTTCGGATCGACTGTTTGAACTTTGAAAATGATGGAGGGAGATGGAGGCATGATGGAGGCACAAAAACATGGAGGCATTTGAACCCTCCTCTATATATATATATATATATATATATATTATGTGCTAAAATTTGAAACTATTAGTTAAATCTAGTTTAATATTATTAATAATTATAATAAAATAATATAATCACATTAAGCAACAGTTAAGCCAATTGAAAAAAAAATATGAACTCCAACTCAATTTGTTCTTTCCCATGAGAACAGTGCTATTAGAAGACAAAAAGCAAATCCATCGGAAACCCATACTGTACAATCCTAAGATGCCGAACACATATAGGAACAAATAAGAAAATATTGACTTTTCCTACCTAAACCCAAGCTAACGAACACGCCCTGATTGTGCATTTGTGCTGCTCTTCGTTCAAAATGGTGGGATGAACCTGCAGGATCACTTCTTGATTCCAGTGTACATTAGTTTTGCCTAAGTTCGTGTAGCGGGTCCAAATGTATGAAACAAAAAAGAAAGCACATTTTTGTTACAGAGTAATCGACCATAAACGTAAAAAAAAAAAAAAAAAAAAAAAGAAAAGGAGAGAGTGGGGTGTCACCGTGTCAGTATACGGTCGTTAGGGTTCCGCCCAAGCATTGATTCGATATTCAATCCTCTCTGGTTGCATATTGAAGAAATCCTCAAACAACTTATTTAAATCGAATGGTGGCAGTAGGAAATCATATTTATGCATACACCAAACATTGGAGAAGATCACGCCGGAATTGAGTTTCTGTAGTAATCCCTCGAGTGCGTATCCTCTGTGATATCTCATATTTTGCGTGACCGACGTGGCCGGTGCCTATTCGGGGGGTGACGTAGGGGGCCAGTATTATTTGAGCTTTGAGATTCGTGCAGAACGTATTGCAACGGTTGAGATTTTCCAAAAAGTCACGCAAAATATGAGATATCTCAGAGGACGCGAATTCAATTCCCTCTTTATTGTTAAATTGCAAAATATTTGTAATATTTATTGCGTATCTGCGTTTACAAATTTGAGGAGAATTAGAGTAGTCTTGAGCTCATCAAGTCTTTTCTGAGTTTAACTCTAAAAATTATCAGCATAATTTCAAACAATAAATTTAAATTATTGAAACTAATATTCTTTACGAATACTGAATTACATGTCAAATTATAAAATTTCGACTTAATTTAGTACAAAGTCAAACGGTCTAAAAAGTAAGACTTATAAATTAATTTTAATTATATTTTTAACTGCTTGATTTTCTACTAAATTAGTTTGAAACTTATAATTTGACATTAAACACATCACTCAAGAAACAAATCGATTTCATTCTTAGTGAACTGCTTTTAAGTGTTGTTCAGCTGTTTGAATAATATGGTCAAAAAGATAACATTGACAATAATGTTGTAAAACCAGAATTGAGAATAGAAATTCAGAATAGACGGCTAGAGAGTAGAGAAGGTGAAAATCCGTCAAACCGAGTAAAGCCTGACTGCAGGTGGGGCCTACATGCATTAGCTTTTGACTGATCCTGGTGCAAAGAAATTTTGTTTAGGAAACGGAAAAAATAAGTCCAGAGAAGAATTGATGTGATGTCTGATAACGACCTATTGGCTCTTTTCCAAACGTTCTTCATAATCATGGGTAACCAATTCATGTTATTTGCAAATTTTTAAAACCAAAGTAAATCACACGGACTTTTCAAATCAAGAAAAATATTAACTATATATTGTCATCATAAGTAAAATAACCATTAAATCGGAATATTTATGGGACATCACTTTTATAGTTTGTTTTCTATATGAATATATTATAATGCAAAAAAAAAAATATATAAATGAATATATTGACTGTATATATATTTTTGCCCACTCGTGGCCTCAGTCTACACCATCCCATAATATAATCATGCGAATAATAATTGAAAATAAAAATGTACGAATAGTCTATTGCTTGCTGGAGAATTTATTGGAATATACTTTTGTGCTGTTTGCCTCAAAATTAGGAGAACCATTCATCTTTTGTTTTCAAACAAGTAACATACTACGGATTCAAAGTACGTAGTTTAATTATCAAACCTATTTTTTTAGCATTTTATTTTTAGTTAGAAAATGCAGTCATCAGTCAAAACTATATATTTTTCGTGATCACATGTTCTTGATTAAAATAATAAAAACTTGATCAATAAATTTTATCTTTGCTGCCCTTCTTTTTTATTCCTAGTTTCTCATAAAAAATATATCTAAGCTAACATAAAACCCCAATTATACCAAATACAGAGAAAGATATAATTTATTTTTAATAATGTCATAAAAATTCAAATGAATAATAATGTACCCCAGGTCCTTACCCTTCAAAAACGTGACACTGTTTTTATATTTATTTTTAATTTATGGATAAAATGCACTATTTTTATTTTTATTTTTGCATATCATATGAGTATCCATGGTTGGGTCACCGCGTGGCACATAGCTAGCTAGGCTGTTCAACAACTTCAACGGTGACAGTAGACTATTCAAGTAGATGAGGTTCCATTATAAATGCTGCAACCTTTCTTGTTCTTAATTTCACAAGTTCCTCGGTAAACTCATGTCTAAAATCCGTCAAATGGATTTTAAATGACGAATTCGAACCGTTGAAACCTGCATACTTTACGAGTGATGCATCTGTTAGTTTTGTGTTCTAAAAGTTATTTTATGTTGATTACTTTTATACGTTATGTTTATGAATTGGATGTTATATGCATTTTGTTCCATGAAATTTATATTTATCTTTAGAAGTGTTCAAGAAGATGCTCTTGGTCTTGAACCATAGAACTCTATCTATATGTGAAAATTTTAAACATTCAAATTAATTTAGTATAAAATCAAGCAGTCAAAAAATATTCAAAAAATAAATGCATTAAAATTAATTTATTAACCTTCTAATTTTGACCGATTGACTTTATACTAAATTAATT
Organism: Carex rostrata; assembly: GCF_964058835.1. NCBI lineage: Eukaryota > Viridiplantae > Streptophyta > Magnoliopsida > Poales > Cyperaceae > Carex > Carex rostrata. The sequence goes on from NC_135923.1 coordinate 13,842,616, forward strand.
TGAATGTTTAAAATTTTCACAGGTAGACGCATCACTTGTAAGGTAGGCGGTTTTCAACAGTTCGGATTCGTCATTTGAAGCCTATTTGACCGATTTTAGAATTGAGTGAACTTAAGAACACCCTAGTTCTATTCCTTGTATAGAGTATATATATATAGTTCAAAATTTATAATTTAAATGTCAAATTGTAATCATTAGTCTGTTCTTTTACAGGAGAAGATACATTCACGTAAAATTTTAGAATTTATTTTAATTGTTTCAAACAAGATGAGAAATTTATAAGATCAACAACCAAAATTAATTACGGTGGATTAATTTTAATAGCAGGATTAAAATATACCATTAGTTTGTGCTCCAATCATGTTTCTCATTTTTTCTCCGTTTTCAAATTAAAATGTATTCAGAGACAAAATTTATATTTTTTTTGAACTTTTTTTACTATTTTTTAGATAGATACAAAATTATTGTTTTGACTGGTTCCCTTATATTTTAAGTTTTTATGGAGATTTATATGTTCGGACAAACTCCCTCCCCCCTTTCTGGAATTTTCTTTGCCCTTTTTTGTAGTTTTGATTTGTTATTCGGATTAAACTTAAGAGTTCAAATTAGAATATATTTTTTAAATTATGATTAGAAGTTAATTAAAGCATTGAAAATTAGAGATCATAGCAGTGCAAATTTATAAGTCAGAGCATTGTTTTTTATTTAGCACCCGATTAGCTATTTAAATCTGATCCTCTATTTTTTTGCCCCTCTCCTCCGAAAATCCCGGATCCGTCCGTCTCCAAGCACATTTTAATACAAAGGTCATGTTGAGGTGTTCAATTTGACTGTTCGGACTTTGAAAACGGAGATAAAAATGTAGAGCATGATTGGAGTTCAAAACTAATGGTGCATTTTAACTCTGAAATTATAAACTCTAAAAAGTTATAAAATTTTGCATATATATTCCTTATGAAGGAAAATAAAACCAATCGTTAACATTTAGTATTCAAATTCTAGATACTGAAGTACAATTTTAAATGAGATGTTGTGTGTTTTGTGCATAAAATTTTTGTGGCATCAAACCCCGCTGATAGATATTTAAGTTGAATTTACATCATGTTTGAATGGACACATTTCATAAAAAATTGATGCATACGATAGGTAAGAATTTAGTAGACCTTGAAATAAAAATAAAATAAAATGAAGGAAGCAGTCGTGTATAATAATCTAAGTAAATTAGTGGGGAAAATGCTACGATAGTTCCAATAATATCTCTTAGATTGATAGTAGAAAATTGGTTATAGAAGGCCAGCTGTAAACTTTTTTTTTTTTTTAATGTATGTTCCTAATTAACTCGTTGGCCTAATTATATGGTAGTTGAAATTTATTAAAAACTGGTTCAATGTCACAGGGATATTAAAGCATCCAGACAGTATACTCTGTACATTTGACAAAAGGACCATCTATTATTTTGTAATATTTGCAAAATGACAAAAAATTGATTTGAATATGTTGGATGTACAAAAACATAAATATACATAAACTTGCACCATTCACATTTTTGTTATCCATCTTATCTTGAAAGAAAGGAAAAAAAATTGATGGTAGGACATCACATTTTTGTTATCCATCTTATCTTGAAAGAAAGGAAAAAAAATTGATGGTAGGACATCACATTTTTCAATTTTACTTGCCATACCATTGATCCATGGGTCTCTCTTGTGGAAGCAAGGAGGCTTCTGACTCCGGACATAGGGCTGCTAATGAGTTGAGTGGTTCAATATTTTATAACGAATTAGACTCGAAATTGAAAAAAAATCCAAACTCAACTCGGTTCGCTTTTGAAAGAAAAAAGCTCGAGTCATTTTGTCTTTTATGTGTAATTAATTAATTTATTGCTATTGTTGACGTTATTGACCAACGTATATTTTAAAATTATAATCCAGTTAATTAACCCATGATCCATCTCAATTCCGCTTCCCTTCTCCACCTCATTTATATTTTATTTTATGAGTCAGTGTTTCTGTTTGATGGATATAGTTATCTTTTTAGTGTTTTCGTCTAGTGGATCTAGCCACTGCTTATTTCTCCATTGTCGTTCAACTATTTTTTTGTTCTTCCGCTTCATGAATTTGGTCATCGTCCTTCTAGATATTTTATTCTCCAATACCAGCGGTTTTTTTTTTTTTTTTTTTACCTCTTCTTAAGTTCTTATTCTCCTCTTTGACAATAGAAGAGTGGGTGGAACGAATGGTACATATAGTTACTTACTATGTAGTGAAATAAATGTTCAGTTAGATAATAAAATGTTCAATTTTTGTGTCACACCCCAAATCCACCGGGTCTGACAGCCTGCCGCGTGTATAAATCAAGCGTCACATATACACGCAAGGCAGTGGATCTTTTATATGCATTACCAGTATCCTCATTTGCTTCAAGATCCGAAATAAACCTGAAAATAATCGGGAGGGTGGGGGTGAGAATAAATTCTCAGTGCGAATTTGCCACAGTTGAATTATTGGACTTGCAATCAAACTCTATATTCAAAAATGAAACCCAAACCAATAACAGTTCAAACAGATATATATTCGTAAACATAAATAACATAATGCCAATGCACGACAACAGTTAAATCAACCTGCAACACAGTTTACGGAATTTCCAAGATGAATTTCAAACACAACATATATTTTGGCTTAACTCGATTCATAACTCAGTTCATTAGGGCTTGTAGCAATTACAGATGTTCTTTCGAGCTGAACCTTTATCAAACCCACATCTGTAGGGTTACTGACACCTACAGATGGCCAACCGCTGGACCCTTTATCTGACACCCATCTGCAATCGCTTGGCTTAACAGTTTATTAAGGTCTGGTTCGAATCATATAAAGAAAATCCACTTTGGAATCATTCCAATAGTCGTAACATTCAATTGACCTTTCCAAATGCATTAACACGTAGGAAAATGCCACCGAGCCATAGACGTTACACATGTCACCCACGATTTCCAATCACACATCTCATAACATAATCACCCTCCCTCGTCCCAACCGGTACTGGGAATATCGAGGGCCGTTCACCTAAGGCCATTTAGGATCCTGGGAATCCAAGTCAGCATACAGCCCGACTTGGCAAATTCATTGGATCCAAGTGCTTAACTTCGTAAATCCATTCACATACATTCACATATTCAATCCAATCGTGGTGACTTTCAATCAAGATCAGATCACAATAGATCAACATAACCTATAACCATACCAGCATGCAAATCATTCAATTCAGATCAATTCCAGTTAAATTTGATTGGGCTATGCAAATGCTTTACACAATTCAATGATGCAATCAATGATATTCAACATGACAAACGAATAACAGTTTAATTCCTGAAAATAAAGTATCAAACAAGTCCAAGAATCCCGCACCTTATTATGACGAGCGTACCGCTTAATTTAAAGATCAGGCGTCTCGAATTGCCTCGCGAAATCTGGCTCGACTGAGCCTACACCTATATTATACGATTTCTTGGTTTAGTTCGGTTACATTCTCAAAACTTAAATTCCAAAAGCCGTCTTTCAATTCGTCAATTCTTTTATACCTTTCGGCTCATTTATAATTATTTTAATTCAAGTCCAATTTAATAAGGCCCTTATATAAACTTTCACCTTATTACACTTTGGTCCATTGGACGTATCAATTATTTTATTCCAATTCAATTTAATTAAAGACCCATAATTTAGTAAAGGTTTAAGCCTCCTATTTAAAATTTACAATTCATTTCAGATTCATTATAACTATTTTCACTTTCAAGGCCCATGTATAAAATTCTTATGCATGTCATACATTTTAATACAATGGCTTACTTATTTAATTTAGTCCAATGCATACATAAACAAAGGCCCCCAATTCATTTAATCAATTCATCCACAAGCCAACAGTAACGGTCACGGCCTAATTTATCATATATACCAATTTGGTCTTAAATTACACAATTTCATTTCATTTATGCCGTATTCTTTTTTTTTTATCACTTAACCTCCACAAAAATTCACACACTTGCACCTTAGTCATATAAACCATACACCTTTCCGTATATAGACACAATTTGCAAAATTTACCAATTTAGTCCTTGTTCAACCCAAGGCCGAAAATATAAAAGAGATGAACAAGAGTTATCAAATATACACATCTAATCAATTTATTCTCATACTAATTTGGTGGTTGTACGTATAAAAGATTTAAGAGGCACCCAATAATTTTCCCCAATTACACAAACCATAAATCAATTAAAACCAAATAAATTTCAGATTTTACAATATAACCCCTTATACTTAATTTATTCGAACAAATCGATCGAGTCGGGAAAATCAACAACCCGTACTCGAAACTTAACCAATTCACATCCTACGACATTAATCAATTCATCAATACACACAATTCACGAATTTTAGAAATTAACCGCAAGAGAGGATGTCAAGAAAAGTGATCGGTTCCGAGGGTTTCGCCTCGCCTCGCGGTCGTCTAAAATCAGCGAGCACCACATGAAATGAGCACTTCCAAGTACCGGGACAGCACCAATCGAACCGAGGCACCACCAATCCTAAACCCTAGTTTCTAGGGTTTCAAGGAAGGGGAAGGGGGCAGAAACCGAGAGAGAGGATGGGGGCGGGCTGGGGTCTTCCGAACCGAGAAAGAGAGAGAGAGGAGAGCAGTGGGGCGGCAGCGGCGCTGCTGGCCGTGGCAGCGGCGGAATGGGAGGGGGCGGCCCTGTTTTTGGCGGAGAAAGGAGGAGAGGGGGCGGGTGGTGGTGGGGCTCACGGGTAGAGAAAGAGGAGAGAGCGGGGTGAGGGGCTGGTGGGCGGGTTCGCCGGCGACGGGAGGGGGCAGGGGCGGAACCCTCTTGGGTTTTGGCGTAGACAGAGGGAGGGAACGGGGCTGGGGTGGGGGTTCTGTTTTGTCACGTAGAGGGAGAGGAGAGAAAGAGAGAAGGAGAGGGATTAAAGGGACAGCATCAAGATTCGTGCTGGGTTGAAATCCAAAGGTTCAAACAAATCAGAATTTCATTATGGTCTCCTTTAATTGATTTCAACTCCGTTTCTTTTATAAATTCGAATCGAAAATTCATAATATTTTTGGAACTATATTTGTACATAAAATTCGTATATTTATTTCTCAATTTAATATTCGAATCATTTGATTTCCTTTTATATAATTATGTATATTCAATTAATTATCTAAAAGTTCTAAATGAACGAGCTTTATAAATTCTATATTTTATTTGCACGAATATTTTCGTATAATTATAATTTTATTCCTAGTGCTATATTTTATTTTATTTCTAAATCTCTAAATTTTATTATACATTATTTTATACATTATTTATATTACGAAATTTTTGTTTCGTTTTAGTCGGTCAGAAAGTTTCTGAACGATCGTTAAGTAAATTAAACTTTTCATTTAAGCAATTTGATCGATTTATCAATTTAATCAAGTTTTAAAAATTTCGGAATGTAACATTTTGTGATGCTGATGTTATGTGTTGTTTTCTGCTGCTTTCTGCCTCTTTTTCTTCTCTTTCTATTTCGAGGTGACTGTCCTAAACTGGTTGATTTAGTTCCCAGTCTGATTTTATTCAGTGCCTTTTCAGCTGATAGGTGACTGTCTTGGTCCGGTCGATTAAGTTCCCAGTCCGGTTTGAATTCAGTGCCTTCTCAGCTGATGGGTGACTCTCTAGTGATGCTTTGTATCTACTGAACTATTGTAATTATGTAAAATACCGGGTGCCTTTTCTGCAAAATCAAATTTTAAAGGCCGCAAAAATAAATCCTTGTGAAGCTGATGTCGGGCTTTGAGGCCCATATATATTCGGGCCTCCAATTTCCAGCTCTGATTTCTTCACTTAACGCAATGATTGATTTTTAATCTCCTCCTATCTCACAATGCCCCCCTCTCCCTCCGTCGCACGCCCGTTTGGAACTGGGGACTCGGGAGTGCTGCATCTCTAATTCTCGACTCTTCATCTAAATATTTTGTTGATTGGAGAATAGATCTTCCGAATCAGGTACTTGATCCATCGGAGGTTTCGATAGGGGTTTCTTGTAAAATAATGATCTATTCTTTGTTTGAGTTTGATGCGAGGCTTCAATTATGAAATTAGGGTTTTCTTGTTTTCTTTGTTCTCCCCGATCGGTAGTTTTTCATTACTTGCTAGCTATTTTTTAGTCCGAGGAATATTAATGAAAACCAAATCAAATATGTTGCTGCGAAATTTGAAGGTAATTTTGTTTTTGGGAAAGAGAAAAGGTAGTATTTTTTATGTTTGTTCAAGATTTCTGTATCATAATTGAGGTTGAATTGGGCCAGTATTTCCATTTCTGTAACATATTCCATTGTACTTGACCTGCATACTGGATTATCAGTGTTTCCGTTCAGGTATTTAACTGAATTAATCCTACTCATAGATCAATGAAGATCAATTGAAAACCTTAACCCAATTCATTATCAATTTTCGCCCAATTTCCTGGGCCTCAATTACAGAATTAGTCATTAATTTACGGACACTTTAGTAACAAAAGAGAGAAAAGTTATAGTATGGCAAACCAGTTGTATACTGGTAGGTATGTTGATTCTGATCTCAACCCCATTATCTTTAATTGTTGTGAGAAATTCCTTGATAGTACATGAATTGCTTATAGACTGTTTGTTTTTGGTATTTGGTGATATTAATTCGTCTCTTTTCCTTTTGTAGAGAAATGTCTTCTTACCAAAATGTAGTTGTGGGAAAGCTGAAGCTAAAGGGAAAAGCACTAGATGTAAAGTCTGGTGGGGTTAAAAAGAAAAAGAAACCAAAGCATCATAGTCGCATTGAAGAAGATGTACCAACTGGAAAGAATGATCTTGTAGAAGGTTTGTGCATAAATGCCATGTCTTTCTTTTCTCATGGCCTATTTCTGTGGTTTTTTTGTTGTCTAATTCTATGAATTGGACTAAGACATAATTGATTTTATCTGCTGTTTCTAGTTGACCTGGTATTCTGCGAGCAGTGAAGTCTGGACCTGTCACTAGTATGCATAGGAAACGATTGGGGCTTAATGAATTGATAATATAATTTCACTAAATTTAGGTTTAATTGTGCACTTGAGGGTAAACTGAACCTTGATTAGCTAAAGTAGGGTTTGTTTGATCAGAGTCAGAGGGGAAATTGGATGCCTTGATCTGTGCCTTTTTAGTCCTAATTTAATAGTGCAAATACTTGCCAACTTTTTTATTTGTTCGGTGATTAACTGGAAAATAAACTGTAAATTACGGCTTTGTTGAGGACTAATTGGGAAAGATATGAAGCTGCATGTGCATAGATCAAGTCCGAATTGATATTTTGGATGAAAGAGTACTCTGTAGTCATTAATGAATTCCTAATTCTGGTAGGATGTATCATGCTGAATACATAATGTGACACGTATGAAGATAAATTTACTGATTTGTTTCTACCCATAGGAGGGAGCTCTGACCTAGCAACTGAGTTGGAAAAGCAAGAGAGGGAGGGCGACCTGACAGAGTTGGAAAAGCAAGGAGACTTGTCAGAGTTGGAAAGGCAAGGAGACTTGACAGAGTTGGAAAAGCAAGAGAGGGAAGGGGAGGAAGGGGAGCAACGGCCAATCGACGACTTCCTAACACCGGCCGAGAGAAGGTATCTGGAGCAGAAGGAGAGGATTGAGTCACACCGCCTGGCAAAGACTGCTGACAAGTCGCACCGTGATAGGATTTCTAAATTTAACCAGTACCTCGCCAACCTTAGTGAGCACTATGACATCCCCAAAGTCGGCCCTGGCTAATCAATCATGCTTTTTGTGTGTGTAGCAGCGGGAAAGGGATTGGTGGGCTAAGTTAAGTTGTCTAGAAATGATGTTTGATGTCGTCATATTTGGGATTCCGATGTTTTTCTGCTGTATTAGAAATTTAGTATGTTTTGGGACATAATTATGATTCTAGTGGTTTTGTTGCTTTGTCATTGACGCATAATGTACCATGATTTGTCATTATCCCACCCAGTGTTATCAGAACCGGACCGGACCGGCGGTTTGACCGGAAAAAAACCGGACCCGGTCAGCTGTCCGGTCTGGTCCAGTGGATAGATCGCTAATGTTATTGGACCAGTCAGAACCGGTTTAACCGACCGAGTTTTATTAAAACCGCTGAACCATTTCAAGAAACGAACCCGGTTTAAAACATATTTTTTAAGCTTCAGATTTTCGAACTTTTCAAGCTTGGTGTCGCGAGGAGATGTCTGTGGGGATCAGCCATGGTAAGAGAATACACTTGATAAGTCATAACCACGACGAGGGGTTGTGCTCGGAGCCGAGGCCAGCAAAAGCACACAAGACAAGATCCTCTCCAGAACCCCACAGCCTATAGATCAAAGTTCACCAGCTATCGTCTTGATGAAAGAGTGTTAGATTGTGCTGCTCAGCGATCCTTTCTTCACGATTTGAAAGTTGCAACTTGATTTCGAGAACCCTCGCCTGAGGTTTGTTCAGTATGTGCGATGAAGTGTTTCTAATAAGGTGGCTGACGTCGTGCATGACACAGCTTGACTGAACAAAGATGGTGCGAGAGAAGAGAGGAGCCAAGCGCGTATGAGCTGGTGTTAACGGTGCCAGTGGTTTACATCCGAATTAGCCTCAAGGCAACAAGACAAACCATCAAGAAAGTAAAGAAGACCTTGACCTCGTAAAAACAGGAACAATTTGGGATTTCTATATGAAAATTGAGCTGATTTAATTATTTGAGAGGGGGATTGGTGACAATCAGGATAGGAATAATAGTCTATTATCAGTAAACATGAGGCTAATACAATTGATTGCTTGAATCAAAGTTCAATCAAAGGATCTGAGGTGTTGATTTGGATTTGGGGAGCTTTTGGAGCTGAATTCGAGGATGCCTCATTATTTCTGTTGTTGATAAAGAATCTGATTCGAGATCAAATTTGTCGATTCTTGTAGACACAAATTTGCCTGATCTTTTTAGGTTCAAGTTAAGTTTTTAAATTTTGCTGGATTCGTGATCTTTTTTTCCTGGTGATTTTCCTGTTCTTGAATTTAAGGCTGAAAATTAGAATCAGAGTCTAACGGTTTTGATATCAGATGAATTTGAAACAAAAATAGTCAACATGATTAACAATATCCCAAATCAGCATTCTTCTTCTGTTATGTATCTACACATAAAAATCTGTCCAATATTATATAGTTTATCTCTAAACAACAATATAATTACCTTGATTAAGTCAAATATACTAAACAACCCTATTTCCGGTGAAATTGGAGCAGTTAAGTTTAGGCTTTAGGTTGTTGGGTTTTGAAGCTATAATTGTTTTAAAAAATCAACAGTTGAACCGGTTGACCCACCGGTCCGACTAGTAAACCGTTGACCCGAAGGTTTTCCGAGTCGATGTCCAGTCCGGTTCTGATAACATTGATCCCACCCACTACGTCACCGCCAAGGAAATACCGATAAAAAGGGAAATTTATTAAAAAAAAATATTAACCTTTCTAAAAGAAACAATGAGACAAAAATAACCCTTCTAGATTTTCTGAAATTCCCAGAATTTAGTGGTCCTTTTTTTTTTTATGAGGGTATTTTATAATTTTCGGCTTTTGTCCAGTCCGTGCCTCTCTGCTGGTCAGTTCTTGCTGCTATTTTGACGCCTCTTAAACTTAGGCTTATTCAAAAGCAAACTTAAAATGTTAACTAAACTAATTGAAGTAAGAACGGAGCAGGAACCATATGGTCATGGAAAATTACAACTCATAAAATTACGGTTAAGCTCATTCACAATCTATAAAACATAAATAAAATTAAGCCTTCAAATTCTGTACTCCTGTTATATATATATATATACGCTCTTATCCGTTAGATTTTGGCCATCTTCTTATTTATCTTAATCTTATGCTCATAACTCATGCTTTTTACTCCTCATTTTATAAAAATATATGTGTTTGACGTAATGCAGCTCTTAAAAATAATACAACCATCCATGCTTTGTGATTAAATGTTATTCAAAAGATTTTGGCCATCTTCTTATCTTAATCTTATGCTCATAACATCTAATCGATCACAACCATCCAATTCTTTTACTTTTTTTGAAAACCATGCAGAAGCTACACAGTAATTACAGAAATATTAAAGCCCTATTTCCTTGCATTCTAGCAATATGATAGCCATAGGAGACCCTCATGTAGCACCTTCTCCGGCAGCTTCTCCGGCGGCAGAGCAAGCCCCCTGAAAATTTTCTCATTTCTTTGCTTCCAAATCCCCCAGCATACACTCAAAAAATACCAAGTCCATGAATGTTTAGACATGGTTCCATGTTGCCCTTGTGTGGTCCCATGTTGCCATCCAAGTATGAGTAACAGTCTCCTTTCAAATAAGCTTGAGCAACTTTAATCTCTGATGTACCATCTGCCATACCTGTATTGCAAATGGACATTCAAAAAGTAAGTGTCTAACTGTTTCAAAAGGGCATGAGCAGAGCACACAACTAAGATCACAATACATGTTTCTCTCCCACATGTTATCATGCGTTAAGATTTTATTAGTGAGCACAAAATATCCAAACATCTTGACTTTTAGTGGGGCTTTACACTTCCAGATCTCTAGATTGAGGTAAGAGATGTATTTGTTGGTCATGAAGACCAAGCTGCAACGCCTCCTGCACATAAGCTTTTGCATGTTTCGGTTTAGGAGGGGGGGTCTAGTTGACTCTTTAGTGGTAATACCATCCAGGAGTTGTACCAGTAAGATATCGTTGACCCGTCCCCTATGATTAAGAAACAGCTCCAAATGAAACCAGACCTGTATAGACAAAAGAAGGAACCTTGCTTCATCCAAATTTTGAGTTTGTTGTCCTGGCCTCTTAGTTTCGAAGCATACATAGTCCATAGTGAATTGGGGTTCTGATATAAGAGCCACCACCATCTCAGTAGAAGAAATAGGTTCTGTGTTTCCAAATCCCGGAGCCCCATACCTCGCTCCACTGTGCCTAGGCAATGTTACCGTTGGCCAATTAACCAAATGTACTCCACTTGAGTCTGAAGTTCGAAGCATGATCTTAAAGGATATATATGAGGGTCTCATTGCTACCTTGTATGATAAAGGCCGTATCGTCTGCATATTGAGGAGCTATGATCACATCTTTCAATTTGGTTCAGATTGGGTGCTGCAGGACCTCATTCAAACCCTTGACCATGATCTGTATTACATCTACGGCAAGGATAAAGAGCATTGGGGAGGACCCCTCTCTTATGTAAGAAAAATCCGAGATGTAGAAGATTTAAAAATTGTTGCAATCCACTCGCACCATATGTTTGAGAATCCTCTAGCTCCAATCACATGGTCCAGGAAGGTCCAGTCAGTCTAGGGAGTCAAACGCCTTAGAAAAATCCACCTTGACCAGAACTGTCGGTTTTTTTTTTACTCGGTTATAGACGACAATTTCTCTAGTTGCAATGAAATTTTCTGAGATGTATCGACCCTGTACAAATGTTGTTTGATGGGTTGAGATCAGTTCCGGCAGCCTACATCTTAGCTGATTTGCCAAGAGCTTGGAAATAATTTTTGGCATCAAATTAATGGCGCTTATCGGCCTATAGTCAGTCACCAATATTGGAGCTTCCTTTTTTGGTATGACTACTATGTTTTCCTTGTTGAAAGGTTGCATGTCAACCTGCTGGATATGAAATTTTTGTACCATGGTCCCAGTATCATGGATTATGAAATTTTTGTACCAAGGTTTCACAACCATCCATTTCTATAGTACTGTTTTTGCATTATCATGGATTCTAAGAATTGGATTATCTTATATATTTTATTGTTTCTACACCAATCAACGGACAACGGAGCATTCTAATCAGATTTCAAAATTCCAATCATTTGTTCCAATCGCTCATTTACAATTTTAAGTACTTTTGTCTTTGATTAATATATGTTAAATTTATCTCTCTAAGTACTGTTCGTTTCTTTCTTTCACTGTGCTAAACAAGAGAATTAAGAGAGAACTAACTTGAGCCCTCAAGAGATTATTCTTCGTTTTCCCTTTCTCTATGTTAGAAATGTTTGCTAATATGTTACAGGAGGAATTTACTGTGGCAGCAATCAAATGCACTGGCATTGTGCTTGGCAACTTTCATGTCAAGCAGGGACGAATGTATATGTTAGGTAGGGGGTCAATTGACCCGCATTAATTTTCAAAATTCATATACTAATACATAATTTTCTATATAGTTTAGAATAAAATATTATGGATAATGTAAAAATAACTCCCATTCATGACAAGAATATTTTATATAATTGATTTTCATTCACTTTTGACTCTCATAGCTTGAAAGTTTAACTCCGCCTCTGATATCAAGTATACTTCTTTGTTATTTTCTAGTTTCTCATATGCACTTTTAATTTCAAGAAGAACTTACGTACGTGTATGACAGCTTAAACAAAAGTAATTATACCAGAAAAATCATGCATTTTTCTTAAAGAAAAAGAACTTTCATACGCTCATCTAAAACATGGGGCATATTTCTGATAAAGTTTTATATCTATTAATATACCAGAAACAAGACTAAGATAATTGTGAGGGAGGTTCAGTGATATTTTGAAGGGTAGATGTGATATTTCTTATATTCTTTTGGGGATATGTATGACATTTCTTGTTTTGTAGGGATAAACACTACTAGAGAAAACACTTCACTATCGGTTGAAATCGTGTTCCGCTATCGGGTTCTGGACCGTTGCTTATCGCCCCGATAGAAAATGTACACATATGCTATCGACTCAAATCAATGGCGTTCAGCTCCAACACCATCGGTTGAAATTTTAGGGACCGATGAGAATAATAGTTTTTCGGTTGTTAAATAAGCCGTTAATGTAGAAACACCATCGGGTTTGCTTTGGTAATAAACCGATGACGATCCTACATACGGTGTTTGATATTTGACGCCGTTGATCCTTTAATGCCATCTCCTGCATTGTTCAACCAATGACAGATGTCACTTACACCATTTGTTTTACTGCATTTGGCATTTGGCATTTGGCATTTGGCAGGTCTCTTAATTATTTTAGCTATGCCATATGTTATAAACTAATTTTGAGCCGTTAGTAATTTATGTGAATATTTTTTTTAATTATGCTTTTATTAGGATCTAGCCCCCGTATGTGTGTATATATATTATATATCCATCCATTTATATTAAAAAACACTCAATAGTAGGTAATAACAAAAATATAAAACCATGCAAGCTAATATAAATAGAAAATTAACATAAACAAAAATAACTAATTGTATCATATATATAACTAATACATGCAAGTTGTATTCAACTCATACAAGAGTAGTTACAAAATTAAGGACCCCCTAGACACTGATAACAAAAATCCAAAACGGGGTTGTTGTTCCTAAACAGACACATATTAATCATCATCACTGATAACAAAATCCAAAACAATGTTGTTTTTCCTAGCTAAACAGATAGATTAATTAATCATCATCAGAAGGAGAATAATCTCTGCCCTGAGGTGCTGCAATGTTCAATTTTGTTAGTAGCATATATATGAGTGAAATAGATGTTACTATTTAAGTTATGTATTAATCGTAAGATTGTACCTAGCAAGTTGTAAAATTGGGTTGTACCATGCTAGTAAGCTTGCTCCTCTTGTACCTCTTGTGCCTTCTCCACATCTTGTGCCTTCTCCAGCTCTTGTGCTTGCTCCTCTCGTATCTCTTGAGTGTTTAAATCATCAATACATTTATCAAGAATTTAAATTATAAAATTGTAAACTTGGTTAAGTGTTTTTGATGTTGTTACAGGGAGAAACGTTGGTAACATTTGATTAAACATTATAACAATTATATCAGTAAAAAAGCACTGAGAAATCAATTGGTCAAAGTTAAAAGAAATTACAAACGTTGGTAAAGTTTGTGAAAAAAGTTGTAACGTTTTAAATAAATCCAAATCTCAGAAATTCATGTTTTTGATCAAGTGGTTCCAAGGACCAATCGTTGGTAACGTTTATCATAAGCTACACAGAAAAAAGAAAACTCTAATTTGTGATCTGAACTTACCGTTCAATGTTTATGACAAACGTTGTAACATTTTAATGCAAGTAGCTCATTTTGAAGCTGCCACTATAAATAAACATCTGGGCTTCTCCCCAAAATAATTTTTAGTCGCCCTTAACTTTCAAAAAGTTATTTTTTTGTGAGCTTGAGTTTCTCCATTGTTGTGAAAGCTTAGAACATCAAATCCCTCAAACAATCTCAAATTCACTTCACTAATTTTGAGTTAGATTTGATTAGAGTAGTCATTAGAGTGAGCTTTTGAGTGTTTCTCTTGCGAAATTGACTTAGAGACTTCATTCTCTTCTTGAATTGGCTGTGTGACTTCCCGTTGGTTATAAGGGCTCACCGGTTCACAAGTTGTAAACCTTTCTCACTGGGTAATAGAAAGCACATCTAGAAGAGGTTGCGACGCCCCGAAGACATAGGCCTTTTTGCCGAACTCCGTTAACACCCAGCGTATCAAATTTCTCCAAATTTATCTATTTACTTTTAATTGCAATTATTTTTTATTTTAAGTATTAATGGTGCATTAAGTATAACAAAAAGGAGATATACATTGGAGAAATGAAGCAATTCACGTTGAAGTTCTCCATTCTCCAGTCTCGGGTTTTTCATCCAATATCACGTTGAAGTTCTCCATATCAGACACTAAAGATCATTAATTAACAAGCATTACCATTATGTTATAATTTAGATAACCGTGAAAATGAGATATACATTGGAGCAATTAAGCAATTCACGTGTCAAGCTCTGACTCAAGGAGCTCGAGAAGGTAGCTTATGATGCCGAAGATGTGCTTAGCGAGTACTGATACGAGGTCCCACGTCTTCAAGTAGAGACAAGAAAGACTTCTCATGCTTCTAGTTCTCACAAGGCAAAACAGATGAAGGTTAGTGCCTTGTGTTGTGCATAAAGATGTAATTGTAAAAAAGTTATATAGTGACCGAATACGTCACAATACGTACACTGGTCACGTACCGTGACTCACGTGTCACGTTGATAGGGCCATGTTCCACGGCCCATATTGTCACACCCCGGAACAGGGGGTCGCGCAGTTTTCGCCAGTGTTTTAAAATGCGGTTTTGTTCATGTAGATTTATATATATATATATATTGTTATGTTTATGTATGTGGGCCCGCTTCTAGGAGTATGCGGGGGGTGGCAGGGGGGCGGCAACCCCCTGTGAGCGTTGTCTGAGGTTACGAAGCACCACTCAAAAGAGCCCGGAAAATTTTATTTCGGAGAACTCAAATTGCATTAAAATCCTTTAACCGACGGCCCAGATTAGTCAAATTACCGATCAAGATGGACGGTCCAGATTAGTCCTTTTTCACATAAATTTTAATTAAAATACAATCATACTATCATATGATTTGATTTAAAACAAGTTTGGTTCAAATCCGATTTAATTTGGCTAAGTTATACCCAAAACAGCATTTTTCAGAACCCCATTGCGGCCCGCAATAGGGCTGTTGCGGCCCGCAACAAATTCCAAAATTTCCAGCCTCTGCAAATTGCCTCTGCCTCCATTCATTGCGGCCCGCAATGAATTTATTGCGGCCCGCAATGAATTTATTGCGGCCCGCAATGAATTTATTGCGGCCCGCAATGACCTGGTTGGATTTTAATCTGCGAATTTCCCTCTGTCTACTCTCATTGCGGCCCGCAATAAGGGTACTGTTTTTCATTCCTTTGCCCATTTTCGTGAGATTTCACCCTGTTTTCAAACCCGATCAAATCCCCGTATAATTAAACAATTATTCCCCATTCACTAGAAATTTTAATGACATTTAACATGCAATTTCAACATTTAAGTCATAACAACAATTTAAAACATACCGTTAGGGTTTTATAACATAATACGTTTCGATAATAACCTATACATCAAAATAACCGACTACGGGTTCAACTACACATTCAAAATGGGCATAACAGGGTTTGGCATAACCTATTAGCTCGGCCTATACTCACGTGTCGAGCCCGAGTCCCACTTCACTCGCGTTTACCTGCACATATCAATTTCAAGGGAAAAATTCCCCGAGGGGAGGGGGTGAGAAAAATCTGTCATCCGTTTTCTCAGTGCGGAATTTAAAGGGCTATTGGATTTGTGAGAAATCCATCACCAGAACTAAATACACTAGCAAAAGGGTATCTATTTATTTATTCACCAATAATAATAAATGCACATGTACCGGGAATAGATTCAAACGGATTTCAATTCACATCTCATCAACATCAATCAACGAATTTCCAGAAAGGTTTGGTTTCACAGATATAATATATATATAAGTCTGGTTATGAGGTACAGATATCAACTATCGATCACCTCCGGCTTAACAGTTCTATTTTCTGGTTTCAAGTCATACAATCTCATCAATTCATCACTTAAAATATATACGGGCATATTCCACGAATATGCAACAGAATATCACTTTTCTCAAAAAGAAATCACTGACACTTTCACTGAATCACCGAACCACAGTTCTACCTAAAATTACATTGCACTTCCCTTACCCAACCGGTACTGGGTTCACTAGGGCCATTCTCCAGATGCGCATAAGGGTCCTGGATGAAAGTCTAGTAGCTAGCTAGACTTTCCACTATGATACACTGTTCACTTCACACAATCAATCCAAGTCATACTGTGGTTCCACTCACTTATTCAAAACGACAGATCAACAATCGATAAACCGTACCAACATGAGAATCATAACAGTTATACAATTCAATTACACTAATATCACAATTAATGCAATGCGGCAACAAATGCTTTCAATCAGAGATTCAACATGCTATGCACAGTTTATTTAAATCAAGCAATCAACATAAATATAATAATATGCACCGTTATTTAGTTCTACGAATAAACCCCAAAACAGATCCCGTGAACCCCCGCACCTGGTTACGTAGGGCACGTAGAGGGTCCGCGATCTCGCGACTCGGTAAGCTCGTCAATCCCGCTAGCCGTGCTCGTTAGGATCTATACATAGGTCAATTTATTAAATTCCGGTACTTTTACAATTTAAACCCTAATCAATTCTTTTGGGAAATCCGTAAATTGGAAATTTGGTTGCACTTTGGAACACGGAATCAATCAATTTACACTATAGAAACAACAAAGGCACGGAATAATCAGTTTGGTACGATTCTACGGGTTTTCACCGAAACCCTAAAAACACGGAATCAAGAAATGAGAGAGAAATAGAAATGGGAATTACCAATGGAACGGATGGATGTGTGAGGTTTGAGCTCCTCTTCCTAAATCTCCGTTTTCGGGCAATACGGTCACCGGGGGAGGGTTTAGGGTTGTCTCTCTCTCACTCTCTCGTTGTCTTTCTCTCTTGGCGGAAACAAAGGAAAAGAGAGAAGAGATTGGGGGCGCAGGAAAGGAAAGGGAGGAGGGAAAGAGGAAGGAATGACAAGGGCCCCCACTTGTAAGTGGTCTTTTTGCAAAATAAATCCTCCACTTGTTCGATATTGATTAAATGATTTATATAACACCTATTGCTCCTCTTTCTTAACACAATTAATCGTATAATTATTGTTCACCATCCACGTCACTAATTTCGTATATACGTATATATATATATTATTCGATTTAACCACTTATTATTTTAATTAAATCTGAATTTTAAAAGTTCACAGTGTTACACATATAGCTTCAATCTGGACCACAAATAAGGCCAGGATTAGGACCTCGTTTTACGGGGCCAACCCGGGATACAATGGATGGTCCATGATTGAAGCCCATGATAAGTTGGCCCAATTGCGACGAAACAGCCTACGCATGGGGCTGTAAGGCCCAAAGTCGATCCCGAGTCATTAACCGCTCGTAACCGGCAACCACGTCGATTACCGACTTCGTTCACACGATTGAACGAGACACGTGTTATATCCATTTGTGTGGTGTGATTTTTCTTTGAAAAAAATGACATGACATGATACGACATGCGATCTAGCATGATTACGATACGGCATCGGGGCATGACACATGATCACGTTTAATATTATATTTCTTTTAATTTTTTCACATTTTTCTGATTTTTTTTTTACCTTCCACAAAAGAACATAAAGTTAAAAAAAGTAGTTAAATGTAACTAAAGTGATTATGGTGGCCAGTCATAACATGTGTGGGGCATGCAGTGGTGGAATTACATTGAATCAGGGGTAAGTAAACTATCTACCTTTGAATTTTGAAAATTAAATATAGGTCTATATATAATTATTGGGTTGTTGCCTATCTTTGAAGAAAATTTTGTCTATTTTTGGACAATCCAATGTATGAATTAGTTAATTCATGGCAATTCGCAATCTGTTAGTCATACCAGTAATTTTTCTTTGCCTACACACGATAAAAATTCTAACTATGTCATAGGAACGTAACTAATGTGCCTTGATAATTTGTGTGCAGTGATCGTTCCTCACAATTAATCACGACATAATATGTGAAAAATTGACTTAATCACAATATGACACATGAATTCAGCAACAATCACTGGTCACGAATTTACATTTCTACTTGAATTTTTGTTTCTTTAGCTGGACTGGCATCCACTGGTGATCAATTGTTTTATAACCAACTTTCAAAATTTAACATCATAGTATTTTGATCGGAATAGGGAAAAGGTTCGAATCAGTTACGCACAGTGACAAATGAATTATTCGGGTTCGGTTTGGCAAGATTAAAAATTTGTGATTCAGAAATAATTCAAGTATAATTTGGAAATGATACATAATTATTTGGATCAGAGATCTCTGTCCTGCAAGAGAGAAAAAACAAAAAACAAAAATTATGGAAAAAATTTCAGGAAAAATTCGCGAATAATTTGTAAAATTCAGGAAAAATTCGTAAAATTCACAAATTATTCGAGTTTAATTCGGTCAAAGTTTGGTTAACTGAATAATTCAGCGTTCGGTTCGGCATCACAAAAAAATGAATTATTCGGATTTAATTCGCATATAATTTGCAAATAATTCGTGAATCTTGTGACTATGGTTGTATGTACCCAACGAAAACTATCGTTGTTGTCTGGACTGCGCGTATTGAGTATAAAAGCAAAAGTATTTTTAAATTAATATGTTCTTTGAGCATGAGAATATCAGTAAATTGATCTTTTAAAATATAAATATACTTTTAGAGTTTCTTCTTCGACTGTATTTGTTTAACGAAATTACAGGGGTGAGTTTAGAAATATTTGTATTTTGAGAACTAAAATACAAATATAACCATCCCATCCGAACTTCCTGGTCATTAGCAATTTTCATTTTAATCCATCATTAATATGAAAAATACATCTGAAGTTGAACACATTAATTGTTTACATTATATATGATACATTAATGATCAATATGTAGTCCAAACCTTAGTGATCACTTTTTTAATTGATCAACAAATTAATTAGGCAGTTAATGGACTTATTTGTATAATTGCAGCATAGCATGTATAATATTGAAACCACTATATGATGGTTATTCTATGTTTTTACATTTGTACGTGTAATATATACAAATAACAATACATTAAACTACAGCAATTATTTTTATTGAAAAAGAAAGGAACTAGATCGAGTAGCTTATCTTCGAACAAATTTGGTTTTTGTATGCATGAAACACATTAATGATTAAAAAGTGAAATTTGGGAGGTTAATTTGCCACATGACGATGTAGTTGCTCACAATTGTAGGCTTGATCCCTTAATTATAGATTTGCCATGCTTATGAAATACATTTCTTTGGTGGACAATGTATTGTTTTAATTCATGATGGCATGTTGGATCATTAACAAAATCAGAAGTCGATTTGATGAAATAATGAATTATCACAACGCTTTTCAATTAAGGGAGAATGATGGATGAGGCGTCCAAACAACAAAATTTGCCGACCTCTAACAGGTCCCATGGTGGATAAGAAGAGCATTTTCGAAAGAGATGTCGAAAAGTAGGAGGTCATCAGTTTTTTACTATCTAAAAAAAAAAGTCATTTTCGATCATTTCAATTGTTGGCAAAGTGGCCTCAGTGAAACCATTATTGCCCAACTCATCTTCAAAGATTGAAGGGTTTCACGGTGCTTTGATTTATTTGAGTGGATATGTGTCTCTGAAGAATTTGATGTCATGAGACTCATCAAAGCAACCATTGAATCAGTCTTTAAAATTAATTACGATGTGAGTGAGTTGAGCCCATTACAAGAGCTTGCAAAAATTGTGAAGGGAGAAACAATATTGCTTGTTTTAGATGACGAGTGGAACGAGAATCAAAGTCTTCGGGAGTTGTTTTGGGTTCCTTTTAAAGATGCAAGATAGCTAGAATTCTCGAAATAAAAAAAAGTTGTAGAGGTCATGAATGCAACGGTCTTTTTTAGGCCCACCAACTTACTTTAAGATTCGTGCTGACAATTGTTCCAACATTATGCATTTAGTGGTACAACTTACTTTAAGATTTGGAGCATGAGTATTGTCTAAACAATACAGAGGCAATGGACCTAAATTTGAAGCACTCATGGTATTAGAGTTGAAAGGGTATGTAACAAAGATCACTCGCTCCATTTTCAAGTTGAAACATGTTGCCTATCTTGCTATTACTTCTTCGCGTCTTAAATTGTTGACATCATCTATTGGCCTCCTTTACAACCAACCTAACCTACATACTTTAGTTCTTGATTGCTCTTTCCTTGAATATCTACCTAACCTAAAAGTATTGGTGGTCTTGCTAATTTACAATTTCATTTTGTTTCACATTTTTACATCCTATGAAATGAGGAATTTAATCAGAGAACTTTGAAGACACTTATAATGACGTCTTCCCCATCATGATTTTTCGGATTTTAAAATCTCATCATTTTGCATTCCTCTTAACAAATATATGAAAAATAAATCAGAGAGCAAACCAAGAAATAGCAAGTTCGTATTTTATTTGAAAAAATAAATATATACTGAAACTGAAGAGGGATCAGAGAACTTTGAAGACCATTTGGTAATTATCAACATCCATTTCAGATCGAAATAATTTCTCCTCATTTGCTTCTTCAGTAAAGAGAAAAACACAAACAAACCATATACTAAATCATATATACAAAAATAACAAAGCATACTATTGATAAATACACGATAACAAAAAATACAGATCGCACAAGAATTCCGCACCAAGTTTTGACAGGAGAAAATTAAGGGGCAAAAACGCTAAATTGCCACCTAAAAATGATCCATCTCCTGACAAATCATTCATATTGCACCTTTGTACCTCCTCGCTGTTTCCTTGGTTCGATACCACCACGATCCAAGGGGCTATTGGTGCTATCTTATATCTTATACAAAAAAAAAAAAAATACTCCGACAAGAAAATTGATTTCATAAAATAGATCCAAAGTTAACAAAATCAGCACAGAAAATTCAAGTAGAAACAAACAGTAAAAGAACAGCTCATCTCAATCGAGATTTTGTGCTTCATTTGTAAAGCGCAAGAGGATGAATTTGGGATTTTTGTACTGATGGAGGCTAGGGTTTTATTTTGGTCGTCTCAAATCTCAACTTATGATGAGGGTTTTATTCTGTTATTCTGCTCTATTGTCTGTGATATAAGAGGCCGATTTTTGGATTCTAAAATGAATGAATGATTTCGGCCCATATAAGCCTACACAGTGTACTTATTTGGGCCTTTTGAGCCCAAGTAATTAAAGGCCATATGTGGGCCTTTGTGAAAGTATTTCCTACATAAATGAAGCCGTATGCTTCAATTTTTTTTTTTTTTTTCTTAGGACAATTGTAATTTTTTTTAGGGGACTTAAAACCTTGAAATGTGTCATCGAAAAAAGGAGAAGAAAACGGTAGTATTTCTTTCTTTCTTTTCTTTTTTTTTTTGTCTAAAAGAAAACATTATTATGATTCGAAGCATGCAAAATTATATTTCAAGCTTATAAGCAATATTTATAAGTTACTAGTTATTAATATTTCAAGCATGCAATATTAAATTTTGCCATTTAAAGTTAATTGAACAAAATTAAAAGAAAATAGATCTTTAAAACCAAATAAATTTTATTTGCTTCAATCCACATCATATTGCATTTGGATGAATTAAGGAATAGCTCGGAATAGCAGCTATTCCTGAGTTCAGAAGAGCCGCTAACCCAACATTTCATAAAAATAGCAGCTAACCCGAACTATTCCTTTGTTAAAAATAGCGTTTTTTTTTCACCCAAACGTGTTGAGAATAGCTTGCTAGAAATAACAGCTATTCCTGAGTTAGCGCTATTCCTGTGTCACTTAAACGTACATGATTCGAAGATTTCATGTTTCAGGCCAACTTACAAACATTATCAATTTAATTGAAATTCCATATTATCAAATAAATTATTAAAAAATCTACCAAGGACTAGCTCTATAATTTTAGAATCAAACATTGTTCAATCTAGGTATTGAATTGTGTTGATGGTGTGTAATTAAGTTAGGAATGCAAATTTGTGTCTTGATCAGTTATGTCATGTCATGATTAAGTCAAATTTTCACACGCCGTGCAATAATCAAAATCACAGGGAGTGGCTACAGCGTTCCATGAGCACAAGTGATGTGAGCGATCACATTTTGTCCCATTAGTAACTTTTAAATACGTATAGTTACGTTTGATCATGTTTAACTATTTGTTCAAATTTTAAGTTTATTTAAAAAAGAAAAAGAAATGTCAAAAATATAAATTACTGTAAACAATTACAAAATAAATAAACAATATTTAAAAAATATATTTATTGTTTGTTATTTGGAATAAATGATGGCTTAAATATATATTGCTGTAGCCATGTATATAGTTAATTCACGTGACGTATTATTTCATCGTGAAACAGTATCGTGCCGTAATTTGTGTACATTCTTAATTAAATTAAGTGAGACCAACAGAGTAGTACCTAGGGGTGTCAAAAAAGCTCGTAGCTTATAGTTCGATTGTGATTCGCATCTGACTCGCTCACTAACAACTTGCTTGTTATTGGACCGAGCTGTTAACGAGTCAGCTCGCCACTAGCTCAACTAGATATCAATTTGTGAATTTGTATTAATTTGTGTCATCTAGCTCGGTCCAACTCGATATAAAAAGTTTGCATAATTTATTTTATTTTTTAAACAAGATTCAGTCAGACCCAGCGAGGCAGTTCGCGAGCTAGTTCGGACTGGTTTGTCACGAGTTCAAGCTTAGATTCAAGCTCAGATGCCCTAGCTAGATCCAGCTCGCTCGGCTGTAGTTCGGTTTAGAATTAACAAGCCGAGCTAGGACCTAGCTCGGATCGAGACAACTGGTTGCCACCCCTAGTAGCATAGTTTATATGTCCGATAGGTATTTTATGCCAAATGCAATGCATTGGAAATTTGCAATTGTGGGGTAGTTGCCTTGTCTTGCTCGGAACATAATTGCCCAGTCCCATCAAAATTATGAAAATTTAATCATTGCTTAGAGTTATGATCATTATTTCTCTCTTTGTTTTTGCACCAGCCACCAGGCATCCTTCATCCAGATCCAGATTGCACAAATAGAACTACAATTAAAAATGCAGGTAGCGCATTGAGTTTGGAAATAAAAGTTGCATAGAAGAAACAAAACTAGAAAAAAAAAATTTGCACTCGAGCTCCAATCTAGAGATTACTTTTACAAATAACACAAAGGTTCTTACGAATATTTTTTTTGTCTATCATAATATTTTAAATCTCTAACAACAATATTCAATATTCTTGATTTAAATTGACTCATGCTATGAATCTATATATTTATGTTTAAAGTTCAAACAGTCAATCTAAATTGTTAAACATAATATCCATATAAAAATTTACTTGCTGGCCAAATTTTATAATTTTTTTTATATTTATTTTACTATTTGTTTAGATAGATAGAAAATCACTAGACTGTTCATAATTTTCAAATCAAGTTTTTATTCTACTTATCTAAAAAATTAGTAGAAGTATTTAAAAAAATATAAAATTTGACTTGTGAGTAAATTTTCTATAGATCATGGCTAATGGTTCAAATAGACTATTCAAACTATTTATATGGGTATATGAGTCCATATATAGCGTGGTTATTCTATGTAATATGCATAGTTAACGTAGCCTTCCTCAACATTTAATGCATTAGGAGGTGATATACTAATTTCACTGTAGAATCTGGCTATTGTGATATCAGTGTTATTTTAATTGTAGTGGTACTAACTCTAAAATTCACCAAATAAGCTTTAAACAATGAATTCAGATCACTCAAACCAATTTACTTTGCAACTCGCAAGTGATGCATTTATATGCAAAATTTATAAATTTTCAAATTCATTTGATATGAAGTCAAGCAATCAAAAAAATAATGAAAAATGAATGCAATAAAATTAACTTGAAATCCTTTTTTTTTTTTTTACCGCTCAACTTTATAGAGAAATGAAATTAAAAATTTATAAATTTTACATGTAAATGCACCACTCTTAAGGTATATTGATTTGAACGGTTTAAATTCATTATTTAAAACTTATTTAATAGACTTTAAGTTAGTATTGTGGGAACCTTATATATATAATTATATATACTACTATAGATATCACATGACTGGCCAATCCGTTGTACTACAATCTTCTGTGTTCTAAATGCCAAGAACCCGAATAATAAAAGTGAATAATACATTAATGTGAAAAATAAACATTCCACATAAATTAGTATTCATTCTATGTGCTTTATTATTCGATTTAAATTATTGACTATTTAGTATGTGTCCTTCAGTTTGTTTTAGTATCAAGTCTTGTATATTTTATTATCGAGTTTAAATATTTTATTAGTTAGCTTAGCTTGTATATATATAAATACTTAAGAATTCCGCTTAGAAGTGCATCAAAGATTCAAAGCCCCATCGAATTTCAATTCAAATGCTTTATTAATTGTTCAGTTTAAATACTTACTTTATGTTCACTTTGTGTGGTTTATTATGCACATTGAATGCATTTGTCTTTCGTCAAACAAATTCAATGTATCTGTCGGTGGCCCATCGGACACTAAAGGTTGATTATTAAAAGCATCGATTAATCAAATAGAATTATTGATCAGTCAAAATATCAATTGATCAATTATTAACTTGAAACAAATTATGATATTTTGTGCCCCAATCATATCCATATTTTTATCTGTTTTGTCAAAGTTCAAACAGTCAATTCAAAATATTTATATTAAAATGTGCTTACAGGCCAAATTTTATATTTTTTTCAAAATCAATTTCCGGTGTTTTAGATATGTACAAAATCATTGCTTCTAGACCATCCAATTAAAACTAGTGATTTTGTACATGTCTATAGTACAAAATTTTCATAAAATATAAAATATAGTCTCTAAATACATTTTAATGTGAATATTATTTTGAGTTATTTAGATCAACTATTTGAACTTTAAAAATATAAATAAAGATATTAGAAACACAAAATTAATAGAGCATTAACTCTATTCGTGATATAATATACAGTATAACAGTAATATCAATAATATTATTATTGGCCCCTAGCATTTTTCTAATTCTTTTACACATCACTCAATAAAGTTATAGTTCAAGTAAAAAAATTGCAAGTTGCAAACCAATCAATGGTTAAGAATTTCGGTGGTATATAGAGAAAAGAAACCTGTCGGCCTTTAAATTGTAAAAAAAACAAAAAAAAAGGGTTATTAGAGCTAGAGAGAAAGAGGTTCAGGTGCGGACTTCTAAACCATCGGATCTGTTTTTTGATCCACTTGATGAGAGCGCTGATTAAACAAAGTTATAAAAACTTTCCGTTCCGTGAAACAAAAATAATTCTTCCGTTACTGAGTTGTAACCTTTATTTAAATTATAAATCTAACCATAAAGTATGTCACAAAAGGTAGACTTTGATTAACCTATAGCATGCCATTACACCTTCCAATGCCAACTAACGATGAGAGAGATATAGTTAAGCACCTCCGTTTAAGATTATGGTAGTAATTAAAAATAATGTTAAATTATTTCTTATCATTATTATATAACATGTTATCAATACACGCCTCCCTGTGAACATTGGAGCTTTCAATTCAACTTATTACTTCACCAGTAATAATTTCTTGATTTCATTGTAAGAAAGAAAATGAACACAAACTCTAATCCCTCCGATTTTTTTTAATATCCAATATTAAATATTAAAAAAAAAATTAGCTAATCCCTAATCCCTAATCCCTAATCCCTAATTAATAATTGCTCAAACGAATCTTTGACAATCGAATGCGAATATAAAACCTGAGACTACGTTACGCTGTTTCGCACACATTTCTAAATCTCTCAAACTGAAACCCATGCACAATCATATATTAACATAGTATATTGACTAATAAAATTTAATTCGAATTAAAACTGGAATTGACCGGCCAGCCGAAATAGTACAGAACAGCTAGCTGCGGGCTGCCTAGCTCTTATTTTTGCAGAATCCAGATTTCTTGTTGCAAGCAAAGATGCACCACGAAATGATACATCGAGCTTTTTTTTCTTCAAAATTCAAATAATGAGCTATTTGCAGTTTAATTTGCACTTTTGTAGGACTCGTTACATCACATGGTAGCATGTACCCAGAACAGAGGATCTGGACATCTTTCAATTTTAGATTGCAAACACTTCATTATCAAGTACTTCAAATCTGTTATCATTGTCGGTCTAAAATTCTAAATCTAGTATTTGATTTGAAACGAGTTTGAGCTACGTGTGAAACGAGTTTCGAATTGCTTGCTTCTACATTTGACTCGCCAAAAAAAAAAAAAAAAATGGACTTCGATTATTAATTAATAAAGATGCATTGAAAAAATAGAATTAAAAATGGCTTAACTTTTAATTATTATTAGATAAGAACTAGCATTTGATTTTTGATTTAGTAATTAGTGGTATTGTTCTCAAAATGATAACGCATGTTTAAAATCTGACTGAAGATTTTTTGTAGATATTATAAATTGAAACTTAATATTAATTTTTAACTCAGAAAAAATAATTATGTATTAATACGGCCTAAAAACTAGAGCTGTAGATGAGTTGGATTTGAGCAGGTTTTATCTTTTTAAGGCTCCGATATACTCGTGATATCTTTAATTAAATGTTATTTTAAAAATAGAATATGCATCTCTACAGAGAGATGAGAATTTGTACCACTACTATACTAAATCTGTATTTTTAACAGTTGATGGAACTTGCAATAAAATAAATTTGTCTATTTAAAAAAATGAGTAGTTTTCGTTATATAAATGACTGGATATTGTAAATTTTAAAAATAACGACATTTTGATTACCCAGGGGCGGATACTCCTCCACTGGATTTCGAGTTTTAGTGGTGAACTATTGGTACCGATCGATTTTGTCTCTCTCTGGAAATTTTTTGGCCCCCCTCTAGATATTTGATTTGTAATTCGGGTTAAATTTAGTGTTAAAATCAAAATAAATTTCTTGAATTATGATTGGTAATATTAATTATAAGTCAGGGTATTGAAAAATATAAATCAAAATATTGTTTTTTTTATCGAGTACTCAATTAGTTAATGGATTTAAACCTGATTCAATATTTCCCCAATACCCCCCCCCCCCCCCCCCCCTTCTCCTGACAAAAATTCTGGGTCCACTCCTGATGTTACCAATGAGGCGTTCAATTCCAATTGATACCGCAACAATTTATAGTGAAACATTTAATTCCACACAAGAATATATATATATATATATATATAGAGAGAGAGAGAGAGAGAGGCTACAGTGCTATGGGCTGCATAGAGGGCTTCTATGCAACGGCTCAATATTCGAGTTTTCAAAATTTTAACGGTCGATCCGAACCGTTCAACATAATCTTCATATGAATATGTACTTGCAAACTAAATTTTATATTTTTTAGAATTTTTTTACTATTTTTTTAGATTTTTAGAAAATCAAATATCTGAATGGTGCAGAATTTTTTAGATCAAGTGATTTTCTAAAAATCTAAAAAAATTCTAAAAAATTTGGTTTGCAAGTACATATTCATATGGAGATCATATTGAACGGTTCGGATCAACCGTTAAAATTTTGAAAACTCGAATATTGAGCCGTTGCATAGAGACCCTCTATGCAACCCATAACACCGTAGCCTTACTCCTATATATATATATATATATATATATAGTGTGGAGTTGGCAATGCCAGAGTTGCAGCCCATTGGAAGTTAATTAACAATGGCATGTTGAGTAAAAGTTACAAAGTTGAACAGCATAATTAAAGGCTTCCCAAAGCAAAGCCAAAGCGTACTTAATTAAAATATTAATCCTCGTAGTTAGTAAACAAATATCCCAGGTAGCTAAGATACAACCTCTATGTGTCCTTTCTTTTCTCCTTTAGTTCTTCATCTATGTACCTTTTTTTTTCATTTTCTATTCCCTTTGTTATTCCCTGGTTTCAAGCCTCTAGAATCCTTGCAAATTACTATAAATTAATCCAAAATTTGTTAGCTAAAAGTTGGCAATAAATGGTTATCAACTGTATTACTGCCCTTGTTGTTTTGAAGAAGATTCCAACTATTAAAATTATTTGATGCGAAATTAATACTTATAATGTTAAACCTGTTTTAATTTAATTGAGACGCTTCGCTTTTGTAATTATATTTTATAGGCAAGATTTCAGCCAAAATGAATTGTTATTTTATTCATGAGCTTCTTGGGCTTATACAGAGATTACATCTTATAATCAAGTCCCTAAATTTCTCTATAATCTCCTTTTACCAAAAACACTCTAACAAAGATACTAATATCAAAACATACAAATCTCAACGTATAGTTTCAACTTTCAACTGAAGTTTGCTCCCTTTACTCCAAAAGTCCAAATCCTCCTCCCTAGAACTTTGTTGAGTTTGACCAAGTTAAAACCAATTACAAATTGAGAGAGTTTCCGATTTTTTTTTTCTACAATAAAATCTGAATGCCAATAACGAGGAAACCGACATCAGTATTATTTTTTTAGTAGTTAAATTATTTAATTATTTAATATTTATAAAAATTTATTTTTTGAATATATTTGCTTTCTCATATAGAATTAATAGTGGAGTCAGATTTACAAATTATGAGGATCAAATGTGAATGAGAATTAATTATAAAAAAAAATCATACTATGAATGACGGTCAATTATATAATATCACTAACATTATACTCTAAACTATCTAAACTATATATAGAAAGTTACATATAAATATCAAAATTATGAAAATAAATAGAAGTCTATTCCTTGAACAGTTGAACTTCTCTTCATCACTACATAAAATGAAAAGGCTGATTTTTACATCGTCAATTTTGTAATTCATAATATTTATTATATATTTCAAAAAATAAAAATGAAAGTTGGATGCAGGTAAAGGATTCTGGAGTACACCATCTCTCGTATCAAAGAAAGCATGTGTATAATTATAAATACCACCAACCTCTCTCGTATGAAAGAAGGCGTTTTAGTTTAACTAGTTTCCAATAGGAAAGGCTGAAACAGGAAAAGGAATCTAAAGTTGGTATCTTTTTCTCGCCCCTTTTTCTCTCTCTCTCTCTCTCTCAGTTTTACCTGACGAGGTAGGTTCATGGTTGGAAGAAATTAAAGAGAGATCAAGAGAGAGTGGTTGGTTAGTTTCTGTTGGTTCCACTTCAATAATTTCTCCTTTTTGTACATAGCTTTACAGCTCTGTCTAAACGCAGAGGAGAGAGAGCGAAAGAATAGATCAGAGAAGAGATTGGATTTTTATTCCTGTAATCTCTGCGAGAGAATTGTTTCATTTATCAGACCTTTTTGAGATTCTCTCTTGGCTTATTCTTTTCACCTCAGCTGGTTACAGCTGTTTCCTCTGTCCCCTTTTGACCTCCTATTTTATTTCAATTCCCCGTGCTTCACCACTGGCAACTACATATTATACAAAGCAGAAAGAAAAACAACAAAAAATATTTGAATCTTTCCCTCTTCAATCAATCCTTTGCTTTCACTGAGTTCATCAGCAAGCTTGCTCTTTTGTATTCAAAGATAAGTCCCAAGTAAATGGAAATAAATGACAAGGATAAGTTTGAATTGGAGAAAAATGGGTACAGGCTAAACTACCAAAATGCTGGTTTTCTAGCTGGTACCAGTATGCCAGATCTCTCTTGGAATGCAATACCGGGTACTTCAGGTCCCAATTTGGGATGGGATCAAAACCCATTGGGTCAATTTCCAAAACTGGGTTCTTTTCTTCCACCTAGCATCTCTGACATACAAGCTGATTCGGGATTTATCGAACGAGCCGCAAAGTACTCGTGCTTCAATGGGGCCAATGTGAGTGCAATGTTGGGGTCCATTAACAATTCTGTGCTTGATCAGAGTAAGAGATCAGAGAATTTGGTTGAAGATGGTATTAACAGGAGAGGATTGGAGAGGAAAGAAACTGGAGAGGGTGCTTCCAGTGGAGGCTGTGGCCAGGAAGAGGGAACCAGTGTGGCTAATGCTAAGAAGAGAAAGAGATCCAATCAGGTAAATTCCTTTTCAATTGTATTACACGCTTATTTTGTAGAGAAATTCAATGAAGGGTCAATTTCAGTGCACCTAAAAATAAGGTAAAGAAGGCATTGAAAATGAAACTAAAAAAATTGAGATCCATTGACTATAGAGTGGTTTGACAATTTTGACAATTGTAAAAGTAACTTATAATTTTGAAATTTAAATTTAACATGTGATATATACTATATTTATATCATGCATATAAAAATTGATATTGATGCAATTTTACCATTTATCAAACGAACTAAAAATTAGAATGGTCTATATATAGCGGACTATGATAGAATGTGAAATGAAACACAAATTATATGAAAATTAATACATAGCCAACCTAATGATCTATAATACTAACAACATGTGTATAAACATTTTCTAACATTGAACATTTTATCAGTTAATTTGAAATTTGTTGTTTAAATTGTCAAGTCAATCCATTATAAATGAATCTGTAAACAATAACATAAGAACCATTATACCCAAGGCATTGTACATAAAAAGAGTATAGGACCCATAAGAAGACCAATAGTATGCTATATCGGTATATCCTGTTGTGCGCAACTTAAAATTTAACAAATCCAAAGATAAAAAAACTGAAGTGTACAAGCAATTTTGGAAAAATTAAGGGAAATGGAGTGAACCAAGGGGAGGAAGCCCAGAGATCTCCAGTTGCAAATTGTACAAGAGAGATTGCGGAGAAAGATAAAATAGAAAAAAAGAAACCTAGTGAAAATCAGATAAAGGATGAATCAGATATGGCTAACAAGGATGAATACGTTCATATCAGGGCTCGTCGGGGCCAAGCAACTAATAGTCACAGTCTTGCTGAAAGGGTAATTTTTTCTTTTCTGTACATAAATTGTATTTGCAACTCAGGATGTCATATTAGCTTGATAGTAATTTGTGACTGTTATTATATAGGTAAGGAGGGAAAAAATTAGCGAGAGGATGAAGTATCTCCAAGACCTAGTGCCTGGTTGTAGTAAAGTAAGGTTTCCTTTTCTTTCTTTTTTTTACTTTGATTCAGCTTTGTTGTACCTTGCCTGACTGATACAATGCTAGGAGTAGGACCATAACATAATTATTTAAATTTTAATATTAAATTTTGTTAAACTTGGATGAGACCGAATTTTTTGTTCTTGCTTAACAACTAGCTGACAGAAAAATAAGCAAAGAACACGAAATTCAATAACTTAATTTGAGTTTGCAGAATGATATGGTACCAAGACAGGTGTGATATAATTTTAATAGAATTTTCTGAACTTAAGGTGACAGGAAAGGCTGTCATGCTGGATGAAATAATCAATTATGTGCAATCTTTACAACGGCAGGTTGAGGTAAGAATTTAATTTTTTTTTCTTGTACGTACATTGTTTCCAAATTAGGTTATTTATATACTTTTCTTTCCTTATTTTTCTTTTGCAGTTTTTATCAATGAAACTTTCGGCCATAAACCCACGACTTGACTTTAACATAGAAGGCATTCTTTCCAAAAGTGTAAGTAAACTATTAATATAAGATTCTGGTATTTAAAGATACGTATTATATACCAGCTAATTTCGTACTATGCCAGCCAAATCTAGGTTTGTTTCGAATTTGCCTGCATTGTTGTGATATATACACAATGAAGGTTCAATAACTGCAGTACTGATTTAAAAAACAGTTTCTCATGCTTTGGCCTAATTACTCTAGTACCATCGGTATTACAATCTTGGTTAGGAATATAAAAATAAAATAATTACAAAATAATAATAATAATAATATTAATATTAATAAAAATAATAATAATAATAATAATAATAATAATAATAATAATAATAATAATAATAATAACAATAATAATAATAACAATTGATGAAAATTAAATAATATATTTATCTTATGAACCCTTATTGCAAGCAGTTATTTGACCCCCATGTGGGCCCATCATCCTCAATGGCCTACTTGTCAGATCAGAGTCAAACCCAATTGCATCGTTCTCAGCAGAATCTGCTACATGGTATGGCCGGTATTGTTGACTCAGCTGATGCACTTAGAAGAATAGCTAATGCTCAACTGATCTCTAACACTGGATTGAAGGAGCCTCTGACTCAGGTTCTTATAGAAAAATGCACACACAACACACTCACAAATCCAGAGAATATAACTACGTAAATGATTTTTTTTTTCTTTTTCTTTTGTGAGCAGATGTCCAATGCTTGGGATGGTGACTATCAAAATTTAATGCAAGTTGCTTTCCAAGATTTAAACAATTATGCCCGAGCTGAAATGCCAAATGCAAACAATATGTCTAGTTGAAGTTTTCACAAAAAGAGAACTCAATTAGTAATAAAGTATTGAGCCTCTTAGTGCTATCTCCTCAAAAGACCCGTGTATAACTTTTCTAGTACCTTCTTTTTTTTCTAAAAAAAGTTAGAGATGCAATTAAGGAGTACCTTCTAAATTCATGAAAGGGTACCAGTGTAGAGAGACAGAATTTCTATTTGCAATTACAAAAGGGTTTATCATGAAAAGACTGTCATGTGGATATTGTTGGAACCATTTTCTATACATAGCTTAGAATGAACAAAAATGATGTTAATCTTCTTTATCAAAATATATATTTACTGAATTAAGTATTCAATTCTTCATGATAGCATGTTGATGTTTATGTAACTTTTGCTTTTGTTTCTTCACAAGAAAATCTTTTGAGAGAATTTTATGCCCCTATATTATGTGAGTTTGATTATTTTGAAGATTCTAAAGAAAAAGCAAAAGGAAACAAGCAAAGCAAATCCATATTTACTTGTACAGGTTGCTGCCAAAACGGTAAATTCTCGATCAATTTCATCAACAATACACAATATATGGATTGCAAGGGTAGACAAAGGTATAACACAAACTGGTTTATGTGCAGAAAGAGAAACCCGATCTAGAAAAACCTTGAGAATGAACTAATTTCACCTAACTGTAGAGAATCATGGCATGCATGCCGCTTGACCACTAATTACTGGAAAATTCAGAGATCAATGAACTTTTACCAAAACATGTTATTTGTCCATGGAATTTTTTTGATCATGTAGTTATTCTCAAGGATGAGATCTAAATCTAAGCTCATTCACATCGAAAACATAAATGTATCTGTTAATAGTGGACGCTTTTTGGTCTCTTTCTTTGCCAAAATTAGTCGTTTTGAATGGTTACAAGGGTATGGTACCGATGCTGCTTTGTTTATTTAATTATTTGTCCTTTTGTTGTTTCATTCGATTGACAAGGACAACCGATGCTATATAAATTTATGATAGAAATAACAGAAATTCATGCACTTATGAAAGAATAATTCCATCAATTGAGCCAAATAATAAGACAGGATTTGGGATCACATGAACCAGAATTTTGCAGGTGGTATTATTTAGCAAATGACCCTTAACTTCAGAATAAGATGTGTCTGAATATCTCAATATTAAATAGAAACAAGGACTGGTATATATTCCAAAAGTAAATAATAATGAATTAGTAGAGGGCTTCAATTTCCTTGGTCTCTTTTGTGCATTGGAAAATAGGTTTCACTAAAGAGTAAAGAATTCTGTTTACTATCCTGGCTCCTTATTTTGCATTGTAAAGTTGTGAATAATCTTTTATGAATATGCATAAAAAATCTCTGAAAATAAGCAGAATAATACATAAACAAAAGCAAATCATCAATGTACAACAGAATCACAGCAGAAGTTGAGTTAAAAGTTAAAAAAGCGCTCCTTTCACAATGAATCTCCCTTCATTCACCAACCGTTCATCCTAAAACTACCACAAACTTGTAGTCCAACTGTACAATCAATTAAAAAGAAGAAGAAGAAAACATTCAAAAATGAACACATCACATCCTAAGATG
This sequence comes from Carex rostrata, assembly GCF_964058835.1. Lineage (NCBI taxonomy): Eukaryota > Viridiplantae > Streptophyta > Magnoliopsida > Poales > Cyperaceae > Carex > Carex rostrata. The sequence goes on from NC_135923.1 coordinate 13,877,083, forward strand.
GCAATTTGCAAGAGTACTCTCCCAATTCTTGAAAAAGGAGCAATAACAATTGCTCCTGGCATAGCTTGCTCTAGGCTCAGCCACCAATAGGCGTGCGCAGTAATGCCCACAAGCATCAACCTAGCTTGTGTTAGGTTTAAGCCATGTATAAGAATGATTGGCACATGTAGATGACATGGCGTATGCCCATTGATGGGTGAGCTTCCCTGAGTGAGCAAAATTATAACTTCTCTTGAAATTGCTTAAATTCCTCCATAGATGTTAAAAGTAGATGCTTTCAACTAGTTCATTATCAAAACCCCCAAACCTTCCCCCTCCCTCCTTTGAGAAATTCCCTGTTTTTTACTTTTCCTCTTTGCCTGTGCCCACATGCACTACTTTTTATTGCTATCCAAGTATGTTTCAGCATTGTTGAATGCCAAAATTTAAAAAATAGAATACAGAAAGGCAAAATTTACTGATAGCATTCCAAACCAAATTGCCAAACGTACCAAAAGAAAACAAAAACTATATACATATACCAGTGCTACAATACATACAACAAAAGCACAAACATTAAGTTCTATTGATTTTACATTTCCATGGATGCGAAGCTCCTCGAGTGATCGGGTATGTGGTGCAACCGCTGGAGTATGTTATCAGTCACTTTCCTCATGTCACCATCCCCACTGTGAAATGCAGTCACAAGCCGACCTGGCAGCATCCGATTGGTACTTATTACCTTGACCACCTCTTCACTGCCTCTCAACAAACACCTCTCAATAATCCAAAAGGCCTTGTAACAAATTGACTCATCTTTGTGCTCCCTCAAGACCCTCAACACACGGTGTACCCCGTCTCGCTCATGTATTATCTGTTAAGATTATAAAAAAAAACAGGAAGACTAACTTGCTCACTTTGTCCAATTTTTTTTTACAAGTTAAAACTTTGTAAAAGCTTTAATTTGAGCATATAATTGGCTAATCTGATATTGAATCAGGAAAATATCAGTCCAAAATGAGGCCTTATGCGAGAGTCTAAGGCATAATATTATGATATTCCATATGTAATATTCATGTTTTAATCCATAATTAATTCAAATAAAAAATTAATTGATTAATATTACCTGTATGCCCTTCTCAACGTCAACCTTATCCTCAAGTAATGTGCTAAGTGCACCCAAGGCTCCTACGACAACCTTCTCATTCTCGTTTTCAAGACAATAGAGAAGCCTCTCAACTGAACTGGCCTCTATGATGCAAAAGGTGCCGTTGACGCTGCATACACCACGGTGAACCGGGCACAGCACCATGACTTTCATGACGAGTTCTTTTTGTGAGGTTTTTGAGAGCACCTTGTTTAAAAATCCCTTCCTTTTGACAGGTTGCTTCTGTTCCTCCATAGGCTTGGAGAGGTTGATGGATAACGAAGCGAGGTTCATGATCCCACTGCATGCAAGCCCCTGGACCTCTTCACAGTATGTGTGGCGAACCATGAGTTCATTGAAGACATGCATCAGGTGGTTCTCCATGACAGCTGTCATTATCTCGGGGTCATACATCGTTGTCGTGAAACGAACTATGATGCCGACTAGGCCTTCCATGTAAAGCTTTGCAAATCTAGAAAGTTTGCAACTTCAGAGATGAAAAACTTTGAGTTATGAATTTTTGAATTCGTATTTATATCAAGATGATGCAAAGCATAAGGAGACTAGACTTATTTTATGCTAGATAATAGATTTTAGCATAGAAATGTGTAAAAATAAGTCAATTCAGAACTCAAATGATGAGAACCAAACCCTCCGAACTTTAAATATCCACAAGAGATCTCCAAATGGATTTTGAAACTATGATCACACAGAGAGCGTTGCCTTGACGTTACAAAGGCTGGTTCTTGCACTCATTTGGTTTTTATATTCTTAACGTAATGCCTTAAACAACCATGAAACAAAACAAAAGAAAATTTAAATCCAACAAAAATCAAGGTCAAATAGGACTGCAATCTTACCTGCCTGATGCTCCATGCAAAATCTCGTGAATTCGATTGACAACCACGGGGATGGCGCCTTGACGAAGCAGGTACAAATTAAATGTTATATTTTGATGCGGAAGCTTGGCCAAAAATTTAGACCATTCAGCATGCTTCTCCTTGATTCTACCAGGTCCCAACCTGTTAACCAAATTACGTTGTCGCCCCTGTGCATTGCACAGGTGATCTGCTATGGTATTACCAATGTGAGGGCACAACACGGCTAGTAGTTTCACTGCAGCCACAGAGAGATCTTCTGATGTCGCATCCAGGAGCTCGATAACTGTTTGGACCATCTCGGTTTCTCGTGCAACGGCCACAATTGAGGTTAGCGGTTTTGGTTTTGAACTTAGAGCAAGAAGGATACGGACAATGTTGATGTTGAGTTGTTCTGGCATTGAATTCTTGAGCATATGAGCAAAGTTATACATAGTGTACTGAGAGCTGAGCTTATGGCCATTCTTGTTAACCTGTTGTACAGGCACAGAGAGGTGAGATCAAACTTAGAAAGATTCAAGTACTATCCTCGTCAAATGCAGTTGAAAAGGACCATGTGAAATAAAGGGTTATTTTGGTGATATCTATAATGGGCGCTTTTTGACAAATCGTGAACTATTTTTAGCCAAAAGAGTATTTAATTACTAGCAAAGGAACATTTAGATATGAGAGTCAGGCATATATTTTAGTAAGTATGTCTCAAAAGTTAAAAATCAAATACATGAGTATTCAAGTATGATACCTGAATTATGTTTGGATCGATGTCTGGTTCAGACTCGAGCAAATTGGCAAGAACGCCAGAAGCAGAGATTTTAGGAGGGAAGGGGTTGCCATCTCCAGGAGTTCTCAAAAATAATTCCTCTACCATTACCGGTACAACCCCAGCATCTACAAGGGACGTCGCATTAGACTTGTGAGAGGAAATAGAAAGAAGCACGTCAAATGCCGCCTTGCGCACAGCTGACTTCTTGGTGTCTATAGTGGCAGCAGAGACTTCACTTTCGGTTGTGGCGGTACCTGTGGGGGTAGCCTTGGTACGTACCATGTGAATCAAGGTCTCACAAGCACGTCTTTCTTGTGCCACTGTGAAGCATATATCCTGCTTCTGCGCCAGCTCACTTAGGTAACCCACCATCTCCATTTGCATCTCCTCAGTACCTGATTTCAATATTTTATTTAATTGTCAAGGAACATTAATTCTTTTTCCTTTATCTTTGACCTTTTTCCGGCCATTTTTTGGTGTTCTTCTTACTTTCTGAAATTAGATCTCTACTGTCAATGTCAAAGAAAGAACAAGTATAACCGCAATAGCCTGTATTGGTTGGGTTGTTCTGCATCATAGATGTCTATGAAACAATTCGTCAAACACCTCACAAGCACTCTAAGAAAAAAATCATCAAGCACTTTGTAAGCGCCACCCACCATAAAATTCTGATTTTTTTTTTTTTTTTTTATTGCCGTCCTGCAATGTTTCAATAGAGAGGTCCCAGCACTCATATTTTTCAAGGTTCAAATCAAAATAAGCACTACAAATGGCAGAGCATGCGAGAAATAGAAATAGACAAGTCTTCCCGGTCTCAGTACCTCACAGTATTTTATCCATAGGTTTGTAGGCCTTGTTTGGGCCGAACCAATTTGGGCCTGATAAAACCCATCAGCATATATTATGTACCTCGTACTGCTAGCCCTGGCACGTACCGAGATAGCAATACCAGGTACAAATTGTACTTGTAATCAGCCTATATTACCGCCAACTTATTATATATTTTATTTGAAACTACAGGGGAATAGCCTAATATTTAAACTTGGTACCTCATTTAACCTGACCCACAACTGAAATCTAACAAGTAGATCTACCTTCCACAAAATTAGTCAAGAGGGGATCCAAGTAGCCGTTAAGCGCCATGTACTTCATATTTTTTGCTCGTTTCTCCATGTTTTTTAGTATCTCTGATGCTTTACTGGCAGCCTCGAGATCAGTGGATTCGTTGAATTTTGTGGTGACTAGCATCAAAATCGCACTGTTTGTGTGCCCGACCATTCTCCCGAGGAACTCCGACTTGGTGGCCTCTTGTAAGAAAGAGAGTGCCAAGCTCTTCTCTGTTGAGTTGCTGCTCGATATAAGCTTTGCTGCTGCTTGGATTGCTTTTGTTTTACCCATCATTTCCTAGAAACGGAATGACAGCCGTATGCTCGATTACTTGACATAGTAATTTGTGTCTGGTATAATTTGGTATGAACTAAGAAAAAAATCAGTTATTTTTTTTCTCTGTTTTATTACTTTTACAATTGCATTATCAAACCTTTCCTTCTTTATCTTGAATCAGCATAAATAGCAGCTCCAAGGTCTCACATCTTATAGTCACATCGATGCTCTCCAAGTACTTTGTTAGTATCTTTGTTACGCCGGTGCTGTGCATATGATCGATGTTCTTTTTTCTTATCATAGAAAGCGACTTCAGTTCTTGTATGGCATCATACACCCTGTCTCCTTTTATCAGCTCATTACCTTATGTCAAAATATAGTTCTGGCAATCAGAATGAATAGTAAAGACCAAAGAGGAGAAATTTTGAAATTTAGCACAACACGGATGTTAGCTAAATCCAGAACTTTAAATTAATGCTTGTTATATACATCACATTCTGAAAATATGACAAAACATTATATACTGTAGACAACAGAAACCGCACATATGCCAAGTTTTGGGAGTCACTGGCAACACTGTTAATTCGTTTCGATGGAACTTTTAGAAAACTAAAAAAGTTATTCACCTGCTACTTTTATCCTGGTGATCTCAGTTCTCAGAACCCACTCAGAAATCGTTGCCTTCAAGGCCACATTCGTGTTCAAGTTCTTGCTCTCCATCTTCATTCCAGTAACAGGACAAGTCAGCGGCTCAGATGCAGTCTCCTGCTTCTCGAATAGTTCCAAAATCGCAGATTTTTCATATGTTATGCCGCTTTCTATCGTCGCTGGGTCAATCATGATTTTCTTGGTAATTGGGCAGAAAAAGGAGTCGTACAAAGGCTCGACATGCTCCGCCCCCCTGTAGCTGCTTTCCCTGGGGATGAAGTCTCCCAATCGCGGGTCCCGCATCTGTACCGAGTCAGACATGGATTGAGCCTCTGAAATAAAACTGCTGTTCTTGTAGAGCTGTGTGCTCCTGTCATGATTAATTTAGGATATTTATTTATTTACTCATCATCAGTTGCTACAAATTGATTTTCTATATATTTTATACTGCATGAGCCAGTTTTATATAAAACTGAGCTGGTATGTTTCAGCAAGTGTAAATTGGTTAATAGATTAACAAAGGTTTAATTACCCTTTCAGGGAAAAGACACCATATATACCAGATAGATTCAGCACCTGCTATGCCGGTTTGCAATTGTAACTATGGTACTTTGCAAACTACTGAATTTTTATTTTGTAAAATACAATTCCTTGTCAGTTAACAAAAAAAAAAAAAAGCACTTACTGCATTTCTTGTGCGAGGGAATTGAGTGCTGTACTGGCATATTTGTTGTCCTCGAAAGCGGATGCGGGTATCTTACTCAGATCATCCCCAATTGCCAGGATTACCTTCTGCAGATTCTCGATAATGGACCTCATATATTCATCCGGGTCGAATTGTGCTACCCGGCTGCATTTCGCAACAAGGTCCTTGGCGTTGTTGACGTTAGTTGATAGGGATTGAAGAATCTGAGCAAGTACAGGAGGCGGGTTTGGGTTTGATTGGAGCTCTGTTATGGAAGGGGAAACCCGGTGCAGGTAGCTGCCTACTTCTAAGAGCTTCTCTTGTTCTGATTCGACCGTGGCAACCGAGTTCATCACTTCTGATATCGTGCTTCGAATCGATTCTGAGACTCCCACTCTTTGACGCCTGTCGCCATTCATCTGGAATAAATGAAAATAAAAGAAGAAATCATAATATGTTTGTACTTATAACATGATAAATGTCTCTTTTTGAACATTTTAAAATATAATCAAAATTTTAAGAAGATTGAACTCGTAAAAATAAAGAAAAGTGATCATAAATGTGACCTATTCAATGGCAGATTTTGCGTACCACTGACCGGAATAGCATAAACCCTTGCTTACAACCAAAGGGGGGGGGGGGGGGGGGGGGGGGGAGGAGGGAGGGAGGGGGAGGCAGAGAGAGAGACTAACACATACAAGGCAAGACAGAGAAGAAACAGGGAAATAAGTTCCACTTGAGTAGCTGATGAAGATTTAAAAGGATGTTATATCAATTTGCAACACACTTCTATCAGATTTGGTTAATGGGTAGTAGAAGTGATATGGAGGGAGAGGAAATAACAAAAATAAATTATGACTAATGGATAGAGCCCGTTAACCTCTTCTGAACTTCAACAACATAATATTTTCTAAATTAGGGTATATACAAAGAGAAAGATTAGAATATAACAATCAACAAAAAGTAGGTGGTAAGTTCAAAACCTCTATTTGATTTTTTTCTTAATTACCTCTCAATGTTAACCTCCCCTTCTAATTTGACCAAATAAGTTACAAGTCTTATTTTCTTTATAATTTTGTACCCTCCATCAATGTCTGCATTGACACAGTCAAAAAACTAGAACGAAAGAAATCAGGAACATTTTTTAATCTCCTTTTTTTAGTAAATGTATTGCTCTGGCCCGCTTTTTTTTTTTATTTTTACCCTTTAGTTCCTGATTGGTTGAACATCTTATGCAACTTCATCTTTTATTCCTATTGAACAGAATAGGTCTTGGTAATTAGACTTCTTCTACAAAATTGGATGGTGTAAGAACTCCTTTATGACATTTTTTTAATAAACCTAATTACAATGTCAGATTGTTGTATATTATGTGAAAACATTAATATAAATATAAATTTTGAGTGAGGCTATGATAATATGCATATCATGGCGATCCGTGCCAGGGCTTGACCACATCTTAATGTCAGATTGTTGTATATTAAGCAACAGTGCTTGACTACATCTTATATATGTAACTAACGGTTTATAAATTAAGCAGGTCCTCGATCGAGACAAAGCTCCATTACATCGGGAGACAAAGCTCCAAACACAAATAAGACGAATATTTAGGTACTAGGAAATTAGTGACCAAGCCTAGCTTGAACCATATTAAAAATCTTTGAAGCAATGTATTGGTTAGAAAAATACAGGTTCCAATTATTCCATTGGAATAACAGCAGATTTAATTATTTTCCGACATTGTGGTAGTTGATTCATGACTTTGTGGATTTGATTTACGAATATGTTCCATTGAGTTAATGATTCTTTGACCTGATGAGATATATATGGATTGGTTCCTGATCCGTTTAACCCCCGTTCGACCCATTAACTATGTTTCGCTTTCTGAAATATTGTTAAAAAATTTGGAGTAGGAAGGAAGGCAAAGTATTAAATCTATTTTAAATTATTTCTTAAATCCAAATTGACCGGATCAAATTAAATTTTTGACTCGATCAATCATGATCACACGCGAGTCAGAATTATCTCTAAATGAATTTAGACCAAGTCTGGTTTGATCCTACACAATTTTTTAGCATACTCTTGCAAGTTGCACATATGGGCCTCCACAATGAAGTGTCACATATGGGCCTCCACAAGTATGAGTTGTAAATGGGACGATACGGGCTTTTTGGGGCTATAACAATTTTAGAATGAATTTCTCAGATCTTATTTTAGAACAGTTAACCATATTTCATACGCCACATCAATCATTGTCTACGACGATACCTGACCTGACATTGACAAGGAAGGTCTGAAACTTCAAAAAATGACAAACGCGAAAAAGGGTTGATAGCTGAACCCACAGGATTGTGATGCATCCGACTGGACTGGGCCCACAGGAATCTCTAATGACAAATGAGCGGTTCAAAATCATAGTCAGGGATAGCAAATAGCAAAGATCAATTCTAGTTTATGATTCGTTTTCGTATTAAATTTGTCTACGTAAGATGGCCCACCTGGCAACTCATTTTATTTTTTCTCAAAACTAATTACAGAGAACTAATAATTTAATAAAGAGATATGCGCCCAAATTTTTATTTGTAATTTTAAAATAAATTAAATTACATAACATATCACTAGTTTTTGAAAAATCTCAAATATAACATTTCCGTTGGATTGTCATGAAATAATTGCAGAGAACTAATAATTTAATAAAGAAAAATTGACCGAATGTTTTATTTATAACATTAAAATAAATTAAATTGCATAACATAACATTAGTTTCTGAAAAGAAAAAAAAAATCAAATATGACATTTCTATTGGATAATTCAACGGAATGCATGGCCAATTCCGCTGAATTATTCAATAAAGCATCATGGATGTAATTCCTATGGATACGTTTCTATGTTAATCAAAAATTGTTTTGATAATAAGATAGGGATCAAGTCCGTTCTCCACAACAAAAATTACAAGGTTATCTGTGTTCTCATTTTTCAACTAGCATTGAAATTTATAGTAAATCAAAATTGAGAGAGATCATCTCCAAGAATGAAGAAACCAAACAACATTTTTTTTTTATTGCTGTTATGGCGTGTTTTTCGAGTAAAGAAAAGGTTCCTGTTTTTCGAGTAAAAATGTTCTGCATTATTAAAAAAAAAAAGAAAAGATAATTTAACAATGAGTGTAATCTAGAAACTGTTATGACTAGAGTGAAAAAAAACGTGTCGTGTCGTGACTAACATGATGTGATTTTGATCTTGTACCGTGCTATACTGTATGTGATTAAGTTAGTTTTTTATGTGTTGTGCCGTGCTGTGATTAAAATATCAAGAAATGATCATATCGCGCGAATGATCACGCCACATGAGTCATGCTGTGTCTGATCGTAACGTGATCAAACATGACTCGCGTGACCATTTAATCATAATTTATATTAGTTTATTTAAAATTCACCATTTAGTCAAGATCTAACAGTCCTAATTACACGTGACTCGCGTGACCACGTGCCATGCTATGCCGTGACTAGATCTCGCATGATGTACCGAGTTTTTAAAAGATGGTCACAGCACACGCATATTGTACCGCTCCGTGTCGTTCCCTCTCAGTTTGAGTTATTTTAAATAGATAAATTCATATTTCAAATTGAAACAATAGGGAAGCAGATCACCTTCGAAACAATTTTGGAACTTTTATATTGCTACTCCTACTCATGACGTGACGTCAATCCACAATCCACAATCCACAATCCACAGAACCGCAAAATAAATCGGGGGGCAAAAGAAAAGATGATGTGAGAGAGACGTTTTGGAACGAGTCAGAATAAGACAGAAATGGAGAGGCCCCAGGACTCAGAGAATCAGGAGCAAGTGGATCGGATGCACATCGGACAGCGGTAAAACTTTTTCCTATCTCTTTTTCAAAGATTTCGCACCACTTCATTGCACATAATCAGAATACTGCTGTATGTATAGTTGTATACTGTGCACATGTCCAGTTCGCACCACTTCACTTCACTGCATGTGCACATGTTCAATTCACACCACTTCATTGCTAATCACAAAACCTTATTCTAATCTGATTTGATCTGATCTGATCATGAGAGCAGAAATTCAGGTCCAACCCAATAAGACTTGATCCATATTATAACATTATAATTAATTATTAGTATGGTCCAAAATATTCTGTCATGTTAATACATTTCTAACATTTTCATTTTCGGATGCATATACATATGTAATATAAATATTAGACTGATATGAATACATATATATGAGATAGGCTGTCATGCTTTGCAAATTAAAGTGGGTGTTTTAATTTGCGCTCATATCTCTAGTTTTAAAATTCAAATAGTCATTCTGAAAAACACTTATTTTAAAAAATTCTTAAAAAAAATAGTAAAAAAAATTTCAAAAAAAATGTAAAATTTGGTCTCCAAGCACATTTAAATATGAAGAACATGTTGAGAAGTTCGGATTGACTATTTGAACTTTGAAACTAAAGATATGAGTATATACTAGTATCGTGCTCGTGTGTTGCAACGAGAATATATTATAAGAGAAAGAAATCTCATATAAAATGACATATTTTCATAAAAAATAGATCGATAAAAAAATAATTACTCAACAATAAAAGAATAGACCAACGTAATCTCATACAAATAAAAGATGCAAGAGATGCATATAGATATATGAAGAGGAGAAACAAGGAAACAAAGAAAAAAATCGCTAAAAGCCAAACAACTTCTTATCAAATATCATGATCTGTATAGAGACAAAATTGATAATATTTCTAGATGTCTCACGGCAATAGCTATAAAAACATAGAAGAGAAATAAGAAATGAAAGAAATAAGCAAACATAATTATATCGCTAAATTGGAGAGGAAGAAATAAGGAAACATGTTATATTGCTAAATTTCAAAGTTTATTTAATTTTAGTTGTAATGCATCGTGTAGCGGTACGTGTGGCGAGTATGTTTTTAGTTAAATTTAGACTTCTACACATTATTAAAATGCATTTAATAAAAAAAGACAGATTATGTAATTGGAGGGTTGAGATTAAATCTGAAATTTCAACTTTCAATCGTAGCCGTTGGCGGATCGGACACCCAACATGCTTAATAATGGAATGGAGATATAGAGATAGATTACCAAGTTTTGCAAATTAAAGTATGTGTTTTAATTTGTGCTCATATCTCTAACTTCAAAGTTTAAATAGTCAATCCGAACTTCTCAACATGTTCTTCATATTGAAATGTGCTTGGAGACCAAATTTTACATTTTTATTTTTGTAATTTTTTACTATTTTTTTAGAAATTTTCAAAATCAGTGTTTTTTCTGAATTTTCCAAAATCAGTATTTTATTTAATGAAAAAAAAACACTGATTTTGAAAAAATCTAAAAAAATAGTAAAAAATTTTCAAAAAAAAAAAATGTAAAATTTGGTCTCCAAGCACATTTCAATATGAAGAACATGTTGAGAAGTTCGAATTGACTATTTAAACTCTGAAACTAGAGATATGAGTGCAAATTAAAACACCCACTTTAATTTACAAAGCACGATAGCCTCCCCCCCTCTATACACACACACACACTTTCTATAATAATGAGGTACATGATTTTTTTTATAATATATATTGAACTATATAGTATATATCTGCTATTTAGATATAAATAATTAAAATTTAAAATCATATTATGTTCGAAAATTTCTATATCAAACTTTCAGAATTATTCGTATACGGACGGATGATGTGTTTGCACCCTCTAGCTAAGGCCAGGTGACCGAAATTTTTATTAATATCCAAAAAAATTAAGAATTTCAAAAATTATCAAGGTTTTTGAGTTATTCAAAATCTGTCCAAACTGCAATTTTTTTTGCGGTTTCGGAATTTCAAATCGCAAATTTTTTTTTGTAGTTTAGACCTACTTTTCGCAAAAAAAAAATACAACTTTTTTTTTCAAAACTCCCTTTCCGCAAATAATTTTTGCTGTTTGTCCTTTTTTTTAACAGAAAAATTTATAATTTATTTATTTTTTATATTGAAATATTAGAAATATTTACTATATTTCTTTGAAATTAGATGAAATTTATATAATTTGATTTATTAAAAAGACTATGACAAATAATCCGGATCAACATTTTTTAGGCCAGATTTTTCACGGCTGTAAGAAAAATTAATATATTTCTTTGTGTGTTATTGAAAAAAAAATGCTTGAATTCCGAGTTATTGATCTCAGTTCAAAAGTCACTTCTAGGTAAATACAAAGAATATTGTGATCCATCTAGTATATTTAATTTCAAAAATATTGTATCTATTTTTGAAAAAAAAAACTTTATTTAATGATTGTTATTAAAAAAAGAATTCTCAAAATAAATACAACTTTTAAAAAAAATAAATGTACTAAAAGGATCACAATATTTTTTGTATTATCTAGAAGTGACTTTTGAACCGCGATCAATAACTCATAATCCAAGCATTTTTTTTTCCAATAGCTCACAAAGAAATATATTAATTTTTCTTACAACCGTGAAAAATTCGGCCAAAAAAATGTTGAACCGGATTATTTGTTGTAATTTTTCTAATAAATCAAATTATATAATATTCCATCTCTCTTGCTGCGTAGGAAACTAGGAATCATTGGATGGTCCAAACAAATATCGGACCGTCCTGGTTGAATTGAACTTTGGGATACCATATGATTTTTTTGTAGTGCTGATATCGAACATATTAGGGATGCACCGATCAGATATGTATGTGTTATTGATCTTCCAATTTAAAAATTGAGTGCTATTATGGTAATATGTATATTATAGATTTATCTATGTTATGGATTTATATTTATATTTTTAAAATTTAAATTATCGAACTAAATTATTAAACATAATATTTATATTAGATTGTACTTGCCGACCAAATTTTATATTTTAAGTATATTTTACTATTTGTTTAGATAGGAAGAAAGTTGTCAGTCTTTTAATTGTTCATGATTTTTTTATTAAGTGAATTTTAATCTATTTAAAAAATTAGTAAAAAAATTCTAAAAAATATAAAGTTTGATATGCAAGTACATTTTCATATGAAAATTATGTTGAAAGGTTCAAATCAACTGTTTGAACTTTAAAAATATAAATATAAGTTCATAGCATTGACCGCTGTGGAAAGTCCTAAACAGCCATAGTCCCTCTAAGAAGCTAGCTACGGAGGGATTCCTCCGCATAGCTAGTTAGCATGATAAGGTCTCGTTCGTTAATAGAATTAACCAGACAAATCGCTCCATCAACTAAGAACGGCCATGCACCACCACCCATAGAAACAAGAAATAGCTCTCAGTCTGTCAATCCTTGCTATGTCTGGACCTGATAAATTTTCCCGTATTGAGTCAAATTAAGCCGCAAACTCCACGCCTCGGTATAACAAAATCCGACCCTATGCTGTTGTTGTCATAGCTGGTACTATAAATAATTATAGTAACGCAAATAACCAGTTCATAAATTGAAGTTCTGTCAGAATTTCAAAAATACAAACGAAGACTATAATGTGCATATCTACATAATATGCGATATGCATCTTGAAATTTGAAAATTATTGTACACTAACAAAATCTGTGCATTCCACATGTGTCATGTGTGTGAGTTGTATTTTTTTTTTTTTTTGAACTGTTATATCTTCCAGTGACAGACTATTTATTATACGCATGCAAAATATATATATATATATTATTTTTCTTTTACAACGCACTTTTCTCACTACAGAGTACAGAACACATGCTATTTATTCTTCATGTTCATGCCCGCCCTTTAAAACAACGAAATAGGTACCTTCCCATGATTTCTCACCATCCTCACCGACATGAGCAAATTGGCAAATTGGGGGATCTGATTTTTTTTTTTTTTTTTTCAGAAATCACATGACCTTAATATGCACAAAATAACCTGGCCAAAGTTCGTTTAGAATGTTCGGAGATAGTGTATTGCACATTTTTTCTTATTTGTAAATTAATTAATCAAAATTATAATTTTACCAAGTCTATTTTCTTGCGGGGGGGGGGGGGGGGGGGGGGGGGGGGGGGGGGGGTAAGGTAATGGGATTTTTATGATAAACCATAATTAAGAAAATATTTTTTACTGATCCAGCATGATTGCTTTTTTTTTTTTTCAAAAACCAGAAGGACCGGAGGAGCCCTCCGGTCTCCCAAAATTTTAATCGGTTTGGTCCATTACAATTGCATTACAATTCAGGTGTCACAAAAGATTCAAAAGTTTTAAACAAATCAAGACTGGATGGCCGGTTCGGTCTTAACTAATTTTTTTTTTTTTTTTTGAAAATTATAGATTTTCTCAAATAACAAGATGGGGTGTATATCAAAATAGATTAATTTGAAAGCCGATCAGTCTTCCATCAAATAATTTAAATTTTTAACAGTGGACCTTAATAATTTTATGATGAATAATCATTCAAATTTCAAATTGACTCCAATTTGATATACATCATATCTAAATAAATGAGATGACATATACATTTTTTTTTTATTTTGAGCAATATTTCTAAATATACTTACCATAAAAGCTGAATGTATCTAAATATTATTTTTGTTTAATGAAACATATGAGCAACTTGAAAACTTAGTATATTTATAAAATAAATTATTATCTTGTTGTCCAGTTAATTTTGATGATTATTATATCTGCTGGAAATTCGTGATTGCAGTTTAGAGTTAATAAACTTCTCTTTTTGAAGGCCAAGACTTATGATTAGATTAAAAATAGAAAAATATACTTATGATTATATTAAAAATAGAAAAATATTATTGCTCAAACAATGGTATATATAGAAAATCAATTACTAGCTATATAGTTGAAGTTTCATTTTATTCAATTCCAATGATAATAATTTTACTTCATATAGAAACTTTCATTAATTGATTTCAAATTTCTTTTTAAAAAGGGCAAAAATACCCTTTTGATTTATTGAAACATTAATTACAAAATCGTCACAAAACCAATAGATTTCAACTTAGCCATGCTAATTTATGTGCATATTTAATTTACATGCCATTTCGCCTAAACAGTTAATAACTTAGCATAAAATAAAAAATCTACCTCTGTCAAGAATTTTACAAAATTGGTGAGAATGGAACCTCCCGGTCTTGAAAAGAAAAAAAAGTGAAAAAAAGAAAAAAAAAATGAGTCGCTACACAATCCGCCGCACCACATCAATCAAAAATGTGAGAAATTGTTAAGACCGGAGGGCTTCTCCGGTCTTGAGGAAAAGCAAAATTTGAGACCGGAGGAGCCCTCTGGTCCTTCTGGTTTTTGAAAAAAAAAAAACAATCATGCTGGATCAGTAAAAATCATTTTCTTAATTATGGTCTATCAAAAAAATTCAAGGTAATGTGCACAACCTGTATTCAATTCCGAGTCAGTTACTAAATATTTTATTTATTTTTCTTTCTTTAAAAAATGTGTAGCCGGTTCAATTGGACAGTGTAGCTCAGTAGTGGTTTGCTGAAACCCGTTTAAACCCGGTCCGATATGTCCGTGCCCGTGCCCCGGGTATGCATGGGTACGGATTTGAAACGGGCCGGTCACGGAATTTAGGGATCAAACCCGTGGAAACCCAGATCGAATTATGCCCGTGCCCGCCCGGACCGGTCCACGTACCCGTGAGCCCGTGAACCAGTGACCGTGAACACGTGCCCGGGTACCTGTCCTACCCGTGACCCTTTTTTTTTAAATTCAAATTTCATACCCCATTTGCACCCCCCCCCCCCCCCCCCCCAAAACAAAAGCTATCCGGATTTGACCCTTTTTTCTTAATTCAAATTTCAATCCCTCCAAACAAAACCCTTTTTTTTGAAATAATAAGTACTTTTGATTTATATTTTATTATAACAAAAATTATTGAGTTCAAATATGTAACCATGTCAAATGAATTTGGATTTATAATTTATTGGTTTACAAAGAAAAAAAAAATAGAAAAAAAGAAACAAACAAAAAACCAGAAAAAAAAACTCGGTCTACCCGTGAATCCGGACCGGACTACCCCCTACCCAGACCGTCCTGCCTCCCTACCCAGACCGCTCTGCCGTCGAACCCGATGTTCGCACATAATATATGCTACAAAGTTTCGGTATAGCAAGCTATACCTTTTAAACCTTTGTTATACTCTGTCAAATCAGATAACAAGTGTACTATCCTATCGATGAGTATGCTCAGGTATCGATCCACAGGGACGGAAGAAAACGACCGGACTTATCCTAAAATCACTTAAGATTCTAGAAGTGAGAGAAATTGGTTTGGTTTAGTTCTAACAATTCTACTGATTTATGACAAGTTTAAAAGACAATAAAAGAGAATTAAAGTTGTTTTCAATTGATAAAAAGGCGTTTCCAGGGTTCAGATTTCATTTCTGTTCAGCCCGGAGGCATACGGCCCGTACAGATTCCCGTACGGTCCGTATGGGACCCCGAGTTGATGTTGCAGCTACTATTTTCTGCGTTGATACTAATGTTTAGGGTTTCTATCGACCAGATCTAGATATCTAACCTCAACTTTCGCATTTTGGCCTAGTACCCGATTACCGGACTCAAATACTTCCCTCTTAGATGCGTTAAACCTCAACTTTCGCATTTTGGCCTAATTTATCTAAGTTACTTGTCGGTTTACTAAAAGTATCCAAGGACTTTCGCCTCAAGGAAAGTTTCACCTTTCGGGTACTCCTTAGTTTCACCCTACTTCATATACTTTATTCGGTTGGATTAAATGTCATAGACTTGGCTCCTAACACTTAGATGTGCGCATTCATCTAACGTGATGACTAATCAATTCAAGTAAGCACAAATAAAGCAATCAAAATACTACACAACAAGGTAAAAACAAAGCATTCAACACAAAACCCAAGTAGCATGCAAACAAAGCCAAACTAGAAACTACATCTTAGCCCTAGAAACTACATCTTAGCCCTAGAAACAAAGTAAATTAGCTACCCATGTTCACAAGATAACACAAATAACAAGAAATGAAAGAGTTCATGACAAAACAGTGGAAAATCCGAAGATCCGTTGCAAACTCGCGTTTTTCACCTCTCTTCCACTTTTCCTCGTCTTGTTTTTGCTCTAGGAAAGATTGTCCAGATTTAATGACCTAATCCCCCTTTTTCTGCTGTGGAATATCTCCTTTAATGCCTTAGATCACACCCCCAGAGACTTCCTTTTCGGCCTCCTTAAATTATGCTCATTTCAGATTCCAGCTGGATTTTCCGAATTAGCGTCGTACGGTTCGTACGGGATCCGGTACGGACCGTATGCTTGTGCTTTGACTTGGAGACTTTGTGCCTCTGTTGTGAAACCTTCTGTGTGGTTGGGCATATCTTGTACGGTCCGTACAAAATGTCATACGGACCGTATGAAAAGTAGTCAGATCCAGTTTTTCGTCCTTTTTCCTGCAAAATATCAAACAAAGCATAACAGTACCACATTTCATCGAAATACAAGTAAAAAGTCCACATTCATAGGCTTTAAAGCACAGGTTTCAGTGTAAATCAGGGCCGTAATTTAGATATAATATGAAGATATCACCCGAGATGGGCACGGATTTGAAACGAGCAGGGTAGGGTTTTTGAAAAAAAAGCCGTTCTACCTGGCCCGTTGTACCCGTGTGTCCGTGCCCGGGTTTAACCCGGACCGCCCGGCCCGACCCGTTTGCAAACCACTATAGCTCAGTACTGAATGACAAAAACAAAAAACAAAAATGGAAAGTCTGAGCTCCCATATTCTACATTTCCCTCTTTCCAATACTCTAGGAAATAAATATGTTATGATTCTTCGGAGTAGCAGAAACCGTGTTATTTCAAATCCATTCTTTTATTTTTTTGAAATGTACAAATTTTAAAAGGAATTGTTATTTATGTACAAATCTTAAAACATATGAAGAAGTGGATTTCGAATGTGGTCCGTAATTAAAATCCATCCATTCCAACTCTCTACTGTTCCTATCAAATAAATTTATTTTTAAAATGTGGTCCGTATATACTTATCTAATAGAATGTCCAATTTTTTTTTGTAACATGAAAACAAAACTAATAAAAAATAGAATTCAAAATGGCATGTATTTAAAAGTAGTGCTAGTTCACATTTATTATCTGTAAACATGCTTTATAAATATGCAAATTCGCTATACGTAAAATAGAACACAGAGATGTTTGCAAACAAAATCCTGCAACAAAAGAATTAGTTCACGTACACGGATGTACATGTATTCAATGGAGTCAACTGTTCTCTATTTTTTTGACGTACTTTAGAGTAAAATGTGAATATGCGATGAAAAATATAAAATCAACTCTCAGACTCAACATGAAAAATTAATATGATTGATTTTTATTCATGTTTGACCCAATAACTATTTCGTTTTGTAACTACAAACTTTATTTTTTATAAAATATTTCCAGTTGAGTTTTCGTGACTTTCCAATTTCATTTCTAAATTCAGAGTGTAGAAAATCATATGCATAAAAAATATGTACTTATATTCAATAATAAATTCCTTTTTGAATAAATTTTATTTGATAGGTATACAAATAAATTTTGATTTGTCCAATAATTAAATTTTTGTTAAGAAATACTGATATATTTTTTAGTTTCGACTGATTTTTTTAAATATTCAAAATAGTTTGTAAGTTTCGAATTTGTTTCAAAATACGTATTTTCATATGCTACATTTCACATTTGCCATGCCTCCCCCCTCTTCTTCTTACATTGTCTTTTTTGTCGTTAGTCTAAGCGTCTGTTCAACTCATTTATTTATTTACTCAATTGCTGATGAAACTGGAACCAGAACATGTACTCATAAAAAGAAATGAACCGGACAAACATGTCGCTATTAGTACACCGTATAAAACCCCTCCATTTCAGTCGGACAAAAGGTCTCACAAATGCTGTCATAGAAACTGGTGATATGCACCGAGTCCAGACGCCTGAAGCATGTGCACGAGGTTTCTTTCGTTAGCCGTTTACTATTCCTACCCTCCCGGCTACGAGTGCGTATCCTCTGCATTAACTCAAAAAGGAATCTTACTAAATATTAACCGTCTGATTTTAAACAGAGCCAATCCGGCCCCTGCTTATGATATAGGGGGTCCTTTAATATTAGTGCGGATCTAGTCTGCACGAATTTTATAACAAATTGAATGGTCAGAATTTATTAACTCAAAAGATTCCCTTTTGAGTTAATGCAGAGGATACGAATTCCCCGGCTAGGGGCTCACAATCAAGAAAAAGAAAAAATAAAAGTCTCTCCTTCAATATCAACAAGGCACCACTTGATTGGCCACCTAATAGTCTATAGCCACGTCATCCGTAGTTAACTTAACCGTAAGATATCCGGGTGAAGTTTTATGAGCACGACACTCGGGTCCCACGGTTGGTAACGTATAGTTCTTGTAGAACGGGTCCACCTAATAGTGTTTTATGGAGGCCGAATTTACATCTTCACCCCTCGACCTCTTCTTTTCTGATGGAAACACCATTTCTGACCCTTTGAGGGGAGAGGAGCTGGAAAAAGGAGGAGAGAGAATATTTTAATCGTAGAACAGACGTCCCGTATTCTCTTTTCTCCTTGACAACCCTCCAAAATTCCTCAATTTATCGCAAATTATCTGATTGGTTGTCTAATCAGCCTATCTCAATCAAAATCAAGTATCATTTGACCTCCATATACCTTGTACGGTACGGGAGGCAATCGATTAGGCTATTAGTATAATCTATACACCAAAGCTCGAGTCCTTTCAAATTATTTTTCCCCCCTGATTCCCAAAACAGCAATTTAGAAATTAAGAATGACCATGGGGAGCACAAATCCAGTTGAGAAGAGGGGGAATCGCAAGAACAAACAGATAGTAGAAGAAAGGACACCTCTTTTACCAACAAAGCATGAAGATGGAGAAGGTGGGTATGACGAATTCGATGGCGCCTCATTTGCCGGCGCCGTGTTCAATCTGTCGACTACAATCGTTGGTGCAGGAATCATGGCGCTTCCGGCCACCATGAAGGTTCTGGGTCTCGTGCCGGGGCTGCTTATGATAGTTTTCGGGGCAATTCTGACGGAGTCGTCGATCGATTTGCTTATCAAGTTTAGTCGGGTTTGTAAGGCAGTGTCTTATGGGGAGGTTATGGGAGACACCTTTGGAAAGGTGGGGAAAAGTCTGCTTCAAGTCTGTGTGGTGATCAATAATGTGGGGGTCATGATTGTCTACATGATTATTATTGGTATAATTTTCTCTTGCCGTTAAATATCTACTTCAAATATTTGCCGTTTTTCTAGTTAACTCAGCTGGACAATTTCTTGGTCAAGTTTTATTACTATCATTTAGCATAAGCTGTCTTCTTCACTCAAGTTTTTCCTAATACATGACCATGTGAAATTTCAAATTTGGAACTGTAAACTGTGTTCAAATTCTCAGCCGAGTAGCATTAAAATTTAGACAATTATTCAAAATTCAAAGAACCATTGTTTATCTAAGCTGGGCCTGTATCTTTTCTCTAGCTATATATCAAAGTTGATGCATTTGCATATAAATTTTCTTGTTGCTTCGCACTATAAAAAATTAACTGAGTGAGGTTGCTTTCAGGGGATGTGCTATCGGGAACTTCTGCCAGTGGGGTCCACCATTTCGGGGTGCTAGAGGGCTGGTTCGGGTCCCAGTGGTGGAACAGCCGTTTTCTCATCCTCCTTGTTACCACTCTGTGTGTATTTACTCCTCTTGCCTGCTTCAAGCGTGTCGGTAAGTGCAGCTTGAGAGTAATTAATTGTACAAAATGCGAACTGTGTTTTATGCGGTTGTAAAGTATGTCTATTGATGTCCCAAAATTACAGTGTGAGCTCTAAAGTTGGATTTATTTTACAAATTGCACATGTGCTGTTTTTTTTTACCCAGTGAAAAAAGATCGCCTCGTGAATTGAAATAAGGCCCCTAATGTTTGACACTTTGGTTGCTTTGCAGATTCACTGAGATACACTTCAGCTATCTCAGTAGCGCTTGCGGTTGTTTTCGTTGTGATCACAGCTGGCATTGCTATTGTCAAGTTGATAGGCGGTGGCATTTCCATGCCCAAGCTGTTTCCTGAGGTAACTGATCTGAATTCTGTGTGGAATCTCTTCACTGCCGTGCCAGTTCTAGTTACTGCTTATATCTGCCACTATAATGGTAATTAGCTGTGCTATTCTGTGCAATGATATTTCAGTCAACTGATACCCTGTTTTTGAATCAATAAGCTGTTAATTTCAACTAGATGCCATGCTAGTTAACCAGAACCATAAACTTTTTGTAATGTTAGTAGGATATGACTTACTGATAGCATTACCAATTTGCTCTTGAAAATGTCATCATCATCTCGATCTTATGCCTTGGTGGTGATCTCTGTAACCAGTACAGGCTGGCAAGTACCAGTACAAGATATTTTCCTACCTGCTAAATTTTCTTTTGTTTGAGTTTTACTTTACAGATGAAACCTGGTGTTTATTGATTAAAGTTCCCATATTTTATTAAAAAAAAAAACAACAACAACAATGGTTTCAGTATTCATAATGCCCCCTTCTTGTTTCATACGAGTATATGACTAACAATGTTGTGTACCACTCAGTTCACACCATTGATAACGAACTGGATGACTCATCCCAAATAAAACCAATTGTGCGCACATCCCTCCTGCTCTGTTCGACAGTTTACATCACCACAAGCTTCTTCGGCTTCCTCCTCTTTGGTGAGAATACCCTAGATGATGTGCTTGCAAACTTTGATTCCAACCTAGGAATCCCATACAGCTCTATCTTAGATGATGCTGTCAGAGTCAGCTATGCAATCCACCTCATGCTGGTTTTCCCCATTATTTTTCATGCACTGAGGCTCAATTTGGATGGGCTCGTGTTCCCTTCTGGCCGGCCATTGTCAGGGGATAATAGACGGTTTGCGGGTATCACTGCAGCCTTGTTGTTGGTCATTTTCTTGGCCGCAAATTTTATACCCAGTATCTGGGATGCTTTCCAGTTCACCGGTGCAACTGCTGCTGTTTGTATTGCTTTCATTTTCCCTGCTGCCATTACTTTAAAGTGAGTTGTCCTGTTCTTGTTCTTCTGCTCGCCCCCTCCCTCCCTCTCTCTCTCTCTCTCTCTCTATCTGTGCTTTTCTATTTCAGATTTTTATTATCTAGGTTTTAATTTAATATTGATATCTTGTTTGTCCAAGGTTATATCAGTCTTCTGGATAGGGAAAAAAAATTTAATTCTTTAAACTATATTATTATTCATCTCATGTAATTCTGTAATTACGAACTTATATTTTATGATGATAATTTGCTGATTGTTGTTTTTCTACATCCTTTTAGGGATCGCCATGGCATAGCAAGCAAGAAGGATAAAATCCTGTCTGTTTTCATGATTGTTCTTGCTGTACTTTCAAATGCAATAGCTGTGTACAGCGATGCACGATCCCTGTTCACCAAGAGCGACGACTCTAAAAATTGATCCGTCTTCTCCATTTAGTGGAACAATAAAAATTAAAATTCTGTTAGTTCATGTGCATATTTATATCTTGTAAAGTGTATTATGAAACACAACACTGTTGTTGTGTTTTGCGCATGTTATAGTTGAATATCGAGAATTCTTTTTACTCAATTTATTAGTTGAGTTGCATTTTATATTATGTTCATGTATGCTTTTTGGAGTATAACGAGCTTTGGCCTTGATACAGAATTTGACCTTATGGATGAGTAGAAATTATTGAAATTATGAATGGCTTATTAAAAATACTTTTCTGGAAGCTGATGTCATCCTGAAATGAGTTCTTGTTATGATTTTGTTATTACTTTTTTTTTCGAGTTTTGGGATAGATTTACTGTTTCTATTTCAGGCATTGTCAAGTACTCTGTACTTGCTCCCCTTGAACTTTTCCATTCTGTATCAGGTGAATCACCTGTTTGCTTTGATTTGGATCTACATAGGCATGTATCATACTGTGCTAGCATGAACTGAGCACATGCGGCAGCTCTTCCGCCATACAAGCATGTGAAAATGGTTTGGAGTTTGGTGGACTTGTTTATTAGTTTTATGTCATATTAGAAATCCCTCTTCTGGTACCAGGAACTTGTTGAGAAATCAGAACCGTTACCTTCACAAATACACTCTCATAAAATATGCAAATTAATGATTATTTTGAATGAAAAAGTGTTGGTAATAATAACTGATCAGTGACCCCTTTAACCCTGTTGTATTATCATCTAAGAAAGAACAGGCAGGATATTATAGAGGTTTAGGCCCATTAGGAGAGGCCTCTACCTCTAGGCCGGGCCCGGGGGCACAAATTTGGACCCGAAGCCTCTTAGCGGGTAGCGCAGTCCGAATCAGATTTTGGGCAGCGTACCATGTCGGATTCTTTTACAATTTGTAACCCGACCCGCACCTTAAGCTCTTCTCCGAGTTCGCTCCGCTTCTCCGGCTCACTTCCCCTCTTCTAAAAGAATCCGCCCACATGGGACCTCCGCCCACACCGAACCCTAACCCTAACCCTAACCCTAGCTCTAGTTCCAGTTCAGAACCAGAGCCTCCACCTCCTGCGCCTACTTCGGATGAACCTCTTCCGGAGGAACCGAGCAGCTCCGACGAACCTGCCGCTCCCTTGCCGGATTCCGACAAGGATAAACTTGAAAACCCTAATGCGGCACCTAAATTTAATGACAAACCCAGCATGGTGCGTTTGAGTTCGCAAAGTGCTAGGTCACAAGTACCATACACTATCCCTGAATGGAGCGAGGCCCCCGATCAGCCGTTCTTCTTTGAAGTGCTCAAAGAAGGATTGATAGTAGAGAATTTAGATGTGTAATTATTCTCTTGATTTTAATTTTTTTTTTTTAACGTAACCTTTATTCATAATGAGTGCTGTACACATAATTATACAATGGTCTCAAAACTACCGGTAAGATGTTAGTGCTATAACTTACTGTTATTGGTACTGCTGACCAAAATTGCAATTTTTTATCCTAATAAAAGGCATTGGTGCAGGTCTAAGAAAGGAGCTTACTTGTTTGGAAGAACAGAACTTTGTGATTTTATGTTGGAACATCCCACCATTTCCCGATTTCATGCTGGTATGCCATATTTTAATTAGTACTTGATATCCTCTAGAAAATTCTATAAACTTAAATACATTTTGGTGCAACTTCTTTTATCTGGGTGTGAGGGTCGGTAGATTAGTCGGATTGGTACATTTTGGTAATGGCTGTGTAGGACTGGTATTGATTGGTTACCTAGCTCGGTAAGGGGGTTTGGTTACAGAGTGGTACGAGCTCAGTACAAGGTTAGTACCAAGTGAAGTGACGTAGGATCCATGTCAGATCCAAGGTATGTTAGAAATTTAATTTATGACCTAGGGTTTAGGGATGATCAGAGAGTTGGAAATGATGGCATGGGGCATCTATTTGTTGTAACATAGGAGGGTGACCTTGGCAATTTTGTCTGTAGCTGTTTATTGTCTGGGTTTTGGGGGCATATTGCATGAGATGGGTCCCCACCGAAGGGTTTTGTCAGTGCCAAAGTGGGCCTTTGCACTCCGAAGTGGGTTTTTGGGTTGAAGATTTAGGCCTAGATTGATGCCCCTAATAGATGAATAATTAGATAACTGAATTGCCCCCGTCTCTTAAGATTACTTATTGCGGTGCTTTCTCTGCAACCATCAAAGCTTTCTACTTTGAATATTTAGAAATGTGTGACTTAAAATGTTTCCTTACTGTGCCTCTTTCAATTGCGCAACAGTTCTTCAGTTCAAAGGACATGGTGAAGTGTTTCTCTTTGATCTTGGTAGTACCCATGGTACATTTATTAACAAGAATCAGGTAAACAGCTTTTGCTGCCTTGCTAATATAGTTTTTTGCTATTGTATACTATTGGTATGAGCAAAAATATGTCCACCTTATATTTAATTCATCACATATTAATATACCTTAGCTAATATAGTTAATAACTTAAAACATTTGGCTATTGTTTCATTCCACTGATTTGAATATTTGGCTAGAAATCCTTTTTCAATTAAGACACAATAGCAGTGATTTTGACTCCAATAATTCCTTACTTCTAAATTCTCATGTTTGAAATTCAGGTTACAAAGAAGGAATACACAGAAATTCATGTTGGTGATGTGATCAAATTTGGCATGTAAGTAAACTACTTGCCAGCTCTTCCTTTTGTTTTTTCTGAATCTGACTTCTACTTGGGCAAATACACTTGTGCAGTTCTTTTCTTAATTGATTTCTGTCAGGTCAACTCGTCTTTACGTATTTCAAGGTCCGTCTGACTTGATGCCTCCAGTAAGTTTGAAACTACACACTTTGCTCTTTCTGTTTCTCTTGACATTTCCTCAATAAATATGAAATTTCAGATCCATTTCTTTCTTGATCTAGAGTCCGCTTCCAAGACTAAAACTAACTTTTTAATTTTAAACTGAAGATGGCCTATTAGTTAGTTTATTTAATGTTGTTTATTTTTCTTACCTTTTTTTTTTTTTTTAAAATTAAGGAGGGGGATTTGAACAAAATAAGGGAGGCAAAGGCAGCTAGGGATGAGAGGCGGGACCGTGAAGAGTCACTTGCCCGTGCCAAAAGGGAAGCTTCTCTTGCTGAGGGTATATCATGGGGCATGGGTGAGGATGCCATTGAGGAAGACCCCGAGGTAATATTCTTTCCATATGTACAGTTATTCTATTTAACTTGTTATTACTTGTATCCTCGGTGCTAATATTATCTCTTCGTGTCGTATTCTTCTAGGTTGATGTTGATGAAATAACATGGCAAACCTATAAGGGACAGCTCACTGAACGGCAGGAAAAAACCAAGAGCAAAATAGTAAAGAGAATTGAAAAGGTATGGATCTAAAGCAATTTATGATTGATAAAAAACGATTATTGTTTGCAGTTTAAATTTGCAATTCGAGATCTCTAAGCTCTATCATAATTCTCCATGTTAGGTTGCGCACATGAAGAAAGAGATAGATGCCATCAGAGCAAAGGATATAAACCAAGGTGGGCTAACTCAAGGTCAACAAACTCAAATTGCAAGAAACGAACTAAGGATCACTGAGGTGAGTTCTCGCTTGTATTGTTTCCAAGATATGTCAGTTGAGTAAACCATTGGAGCCTTTTTGTTGCTTTACCCTTTGTTTGTTAATTATCCTGATTGCAGCCATTTCCAGACAACTACTTTTTACAATCTAAATTTTATTAGGGATCTGTTCAAAGGCAAATCAGCCAATTCAAAGTGAAGCTTGAAGTTAATTAATAATCGTTGTTGAATACAGTTAATGGAGGAGCTAGATAACCTGGAGGAAACATTGAATGAGAGTATAAGGGAAAGTGTAGGTGCTCGTTCTGGGAAAGGAGCTCATGGCAAGAAGAAAGGGGCTTTTGAGGAAGAAGAAGAAAGTGTCACTAGGTATGGTGTTTTTTAAATTGCCTTTATGATATGTTGATTCAAGTCAGGGTACATTGTACGACATATTTACTTTTAAACCAAAATTGTACGAGCTCAAGTTTTGCAGTACTCTTTTTAACTATGGTTTAAACTTTAAACCATCCACAGCTTTTTTGGTCTAAATTCAACATTTATTTTTTGATCTTTAGGTTTATGAGCAGCTCATTTAATACTTAAACAGAAACATATTATCTTGTTTGTTAATTGCCTCTTAAACTGCCAAAAAAACTTCTTTTTGAGGAAAGAAGCCAGTTAGTTTTGTATTAAACTTCATACTCCAAGAGCAAAAAGTAAGATGACATAAACAAAATGGTTTTGAAGTAAAACTTAAAAATTTGTAGTTCTGTTGAGGTATGTTTTATTCCCTTAAAATTGAGTTACTGACAAAATATAAATCTGAATTTAACAGTGACGAGGATGACTTTTATGACCGAACTAAGAAAAAGAAGAAATCATCTAGTGGGGAACAACACACTGTGGAGACAGCCGATTCACTGCTTGACAAAAGGGATTTAATAATTAATGAGATGGAAATGATAAGAAAATCACTTGAAGACGAGAAAAATCAATTGGGATCAACCGGAGGTGGCAAAAATGAAGATGGAGATGATCTTGATGCTTATATGACTGGGCTTTCTTCTCAATTAGGTTTGCTTCACATTTTCTACTTCTGAATATTTCCCCCGTTGTCCCTTAGTGCACTTCATGCTTTATTTAGCTTTTCATTTTCATTACCTAGCCCATGCCATGAAGTTATGGCAATTTCCAAAAGGTAACTCAAATATTCTAAAGTTGCAAATGCACTCAAGTATTTTTCTTAAATCTTGGTTTTGTAATTTTTGGCCTTGTTGTTCTCTTTTTATCATCAGAACTTCTCGAGTATAACCTTCTTGGTAATTTACTTATATTTTTCCCCCTTTCTGTAACCCTAATTTTACAGTGCATGAGAAGGTTGCAAAAGTTGAGAAAGATCTTGCTGATCTCCAAACCGAGTTAGAGAAAGTTACATATCTTCTCAAAATAGCAGACCCGATGGGAGACGCTGCTAAAAAAAGAGAACTTGCTAAAGCGTCCCAGCAATTGCCATCTGAAAAAGGTCCATTTAAAGAGCCCCAAAAACATACTGATTCAAAAACATTTAAGGTGCCTAAGAAACCTGCTAGTACAACACAATTTAAAGAGCCCAAAAGACCTGACGTAACACCAGTTAAAGAACCCAAAGAACCTTCCGACATATTAAAACAAGAACCCATTAACCCTCCCCAAAAAATAGAACAGGAAGAAAAAGAGAAACCAGCTTCTAAATTTACCTTACCAAAACCCCAGTGGCTCGGTGCTACCAGGGTTAGCACAGAAAGCCAGGCGAATGAGGTACAAATGGAAAGTACAGAGACAGAAGAAAGTGATAGTTTTGTGGATTACAAGGATAGAAAAGCGGTGCTTCTACCCCAATCAGGTCATGTAAATGAAATTGAGGCAGCTAGGTCCGGTCTCATAATGAGAAAGAGAAAAGAACCTGTTAGAAGTGAGGATTCCAGTAGTGGTAATAAGGATATGAAAGCAACTAAAACTGAGCCGGAAAGCTCGGTAGCCGACGTGGTTGCTCTTTTGCTAAAGCATGAGAGAGGGTATCAAGCCTTGGATGAATTAGAAGATGGTGATAAAATGGAGAAGAAAAGTAAAAGAGAAAAAAGGGTTTTGGGGCCTTCTAGACCTGATTTTCTTGAAAGCTCGGACCATGAAGCTTGGGTGCCTCCCGAAGGTAATTTCTGTACATGTAATACAGTAATTTTGTGAAGGAAGCCCTGGTTTTTGGTCATTTTTTCATTGCAGATTGTCCGGTAATGGAGTTGACTAGACATGCATTGTTAATTTCCCAGCATGTTAGTTCAATAGTTTTTTTTTTCTTATTATTAATTATATTATTGTGATAGCATAAGCATTTTGGGGGTCTATATAGGTACTAGATAGTGCACAAAAAAGTTGGTAAGAGTCGCAAATAAAGTTTGGTACTGTTTGAAAAAACATGAAACCACTCTTCTCAAGACCAACACTCATGTAGTCATGTTAAAAATTATTGTGGCAGGTCAAACGGGTGATGGGCGCACAAAATTGAATGACCGTTTCGGTTATTGAGACAGCTCCAAGATTTTAAATAGCTGACAGCCAGTACAAGGTGGATCGCTTGTAGCAAGTGCAATGGCGGTCATAGCGAGATTGTAAATGATAATTTATTTTGTTAGCACAGCTTGCGTGCAATTTTTTTTTTTTTTATGTGAATGGAACTTTAGGGCCAGTTTTACTCTTGTAGCTTTCCCAGTGGTATGCGGTTGAAGGATTTTTTTTTTTAAATAGAATTTGTATCAAATAATTAAACAGAACCAGCCCAGCGAAACAAAATTTTCGTAAAATAGCCTCCACCGATCCCTAGGATCGGTGTAGCTAAAAATTTCCATCCCACACCGGTCCTAGGGACCGGTGGAGCATTTTTTTACTCTGTTTTGCACCCGTAAACACCCGGTAGAGCCAACGCCACAGAAGATCCAAAATAGGGCTGCACGGATCCTGGGGACCGGTGGAGACCTTTTCTGCTATTTTCACCCCGACGCAGCCCATCTTCCTTCCTCTTCTTCCTTCCAGCAACCATTAGAACTCTTTCTTTTTTTTTTTTTTTTTTTTTTTTTTATTTATCCTCTCAATATATTCCACTATTTCTCAATCCAATTGTTTCAAAATTTTGAAATTGTTTAAGAGATTGGAAAACTCTTCAGATCTACAATTTTAATAAGGTAAATATTGTTTTTTTTTTATTTTTTATTTTAGCCGAATTTAAATAAATAACTAAATTAATTTAGTTTGTTTATTATATTTAGATTGTTTTTGTGAAATGTCATGTTAAATTGTAGTGTTTAGTATATTTAGCCTTATTTTAGCCAAATTTAATGAATAACTAATTGAATTTAATTAAGTTTCTCTTTTGTGAAATGTAGTATATTTGATGTAATTTAGTGTTGATTTGGAGTATATTTAGTAATTTGTTGGTAATGTAGAGTTAATTTAAAGTTGATTTGTTGATAATTTAGTGTAATGTAGTGGTAATGTAGTGTTAATTTAGAGTTTATTTGATGTTAATTTAGTGTAATTTAGTGTATGTATTATAAATTTGTGTAATTAAGTGTTCATGTAGTATAATGTAACTTTTTAGTAATATGTATTATAATTTGTGTAAAATTAGATAAATGTGTGAGTCATCATGAAGTTTAAAATTAGATAAAATTATAAATGTGTAAAATTAGTAATATTCATGAAGTTTATTATTAAAATCAAAATTAGATGATATGTTGTTTACATAAATTTTGATTATTGTAGCCATATGCTTGAAAAAATGTCTGTTTATATAATTATGTGTGATGACTCTCATTAGTTGCAAAAATATTGTTTATCAAATTTTCTAACAGAGTCAATGGATAATGTGAATTATCCGGAGCTGTTGAAATTAGCACCACAGAACCACAGAGCATGGAAAGTTCGTGATATGGTAATTTTGATTATATCTATTAATTATTTGTTGCAAATAAATATTATATGAAGTATTTGAAGGGTTTATAATGTTTTATTTCTTTTTGGTAGCCTTCCTCTTCATTGAACCAGGTAAATTCACATCAGACTAATATTGCTTACAACAGTCTGATGGATGATGCTCTGAAGAGATTAGGGTTGTATCAAATTGCTCGTCTTAATGATTGCAAGATTGATCCGCATTTGATTAGTTCTTTGGTTGAGAGGTGGAGGCCGGAGACCAATACATTTCATCTACCTGTCGGTGAGATGACAGTGACGTTGGAAGATGTTGCATGTCTATGGGGCTTACCGATTAAGGGTAATTAACTAATTAAAGTTGTTTATCGGTTAATTTAAATAACTATTTTTTTAAGGTGAATTGTTGATTATATAATTTTTTTAATTTGTAGGTGACCCGATTACTGGCAGTCTGGCACCAGCGATACTGATTGGAACCCATATTTAGAGTATGATCTAGGGGCTGATCCGGCTCTTTTTTACGATAACCTCATTGAGACAATGCCATATAAATATAGGATTTATAATCCTAACACATCGAAAGAACGATTGTCCGTCTCTGCTTATTCGATTAGACTGAAATGGGTGCGGGCCAAATTTAGTGAACCCTTACAAGAGTGGCACAGTCATGAGAGAGTTGCACAATACACACGAGGTTTTTGTATGGATTTATTCGGGTCAGTTATGTTTCCGGATTCTAGTACGGATGGAGTCCCTGCGATGTACTTGCAATTCATTAATGATCTAGAGACTCCACGAGAATACAATTGGGGAGGTGCCGTACTCGCACATCTCTATCGAGAGTTGTCGCGTGCTTGCCTCGCAGGAGTAGACACGATAGCGGGTCCGATGTTGTTGTTGCAGATTTGGTCATGGACTCGATTTACTATTGGTCGGCCTAATCCCCGGGACGAGCCACCTCCCTTCGGTGGTGCAGATGAGGATACGAGAAATGCTTTCGGTGTGAAGTGGACCACTCGACATTTGTGGAAACGCAACCCTCACTTAGGTATAAAGATTTATAATTCGAGATGAATCCGATAGATTTATAATTGTTTTTTAAAATTTATATTTTTTTTGACAGGTGGTACAGCCACATATAGAGATAGCTTCGACAAACTAGCTGATGAGACAGTTAACTGGCGACCATACGTTGATTACTATGATCAGTTACCTAGACATGTTCGAGGACAAAAGAGGTATTGGATGAGCTGCGGTTACGTGATCCATTTCTGGATGGTAGAGTATCAGCATGCGGATAGGGTCATGCGCCAGTTTGGTAGGTACCAAGAGATCCCGCCTCCTCTTCCTCTACCATTTGATGAGATCAGTTATTTAAGAGAGGCGTGGCATCACGATGGCAACGCAGCAAGGGATGGTTGTTGGAAGATTACTCATAGTGAGTTCATCGAGAAGCCTGCAATAATAATTAGAGAGCGGAGACCATATGACATGGGGAGGCATCATATGTACATGCATTGGTTCAACGCGCGTGGTATGAGATCGGTGTATCTATCAGATAACAATCCGGAAGCTCTACGACGTCAGCCTCCCCCGCGAACAGAAGATGTTGCAACAATGGCGTACGTTCCTCATGTCATAGGCATTCTCGTGTGGTTCGTACATTATTTATTTTTTCAATCAAATTAGATTTTTCAATAATAATGTGCAATATGTCACAGTTCAAAATGTGTTATGCAGATTTCTCGAGAGATACAATTCACTATGCAGGCAATAGATATGGTGAAGATCCCGGGACAAATGGCATATGGCAAGCTGATGCTCGAGCATGCCCGTGCCATTATGGAGGACATTGATCAGATTCACATATTCCGAGGCATACTCGAAAGTGCTGGGATCCCTACGGACCTGGACATGATCAATTTGAATGATGATATCCCTGATCAGCATTACCATATCCCTTCAGCTACAGAGCCTCCCCCGACGTGGGACAACTTCATGAGCGGCACACAGCATGGACAGATTTCTCAGTTCATGATTGATGAACTAGCGGGAGGCTTTAGTATGATGGGACCATCCACTTCAGGTTATGCTCCATCCTACTGGGATCCACCTGTTGGAGACCGTACAAGGCAGCCTACTGACCCGTACACTCCCGGGACTGGTGCCCTTGGACCACCGCGTGTGCGCAGACGAAGGAATTAACATGTTTTGACTGAGTAAGTATCTCTATTAAACATGATACATTTTAATTTTTGGATTGGATCCATCATTTATTGCATAATGCATGATACATTTTAAATTTTTTTTGCAGAGGTACCAGAAGAGTAATTAGATTGGATCCATTAATGTAAGGTTAATGTTAGATTGGCTTTAAATTTATGTTTAATGGACTATTGTAACTTTAATTAGACTTACTTTAATTATCCTTTAAATTATGCTTATTTGAATGTTTGTAGCATGACTAAATATGTTGCTCAAATTATGCTTGTTTGTTGCTGCTGCCTCAATACCAGCAGATTCTCCTGTACAAAAACACATATTTCACATAGCTCTGGACCGAGTTTTACAAAACTGTTTTACATGCATATAGATCATGACTTAAGGAAAATTTTCATATAAAGAACACAAAATTTGGTGTAGCCAATTGGCGGGAATTAATCTTTAAAATTCAGGTGTGCAGAAAAATGCTGCTGCCTCAATACCAGCAGATTCTCCTGTACAAAAACACATATTTCACATAGCTCTGGACCGATTTTTACCAAACTGTTTTACATGCATATAGATCATGACTTAAGGGAAATTTTCATATAAAGAACACAAAATTTGGTGTAGCCAATTGGCAGGAATACATGCATAAAGTTCAGGTGTGCAGAAAAATGCTGCTGCCTCAATACCAGCAGATACAAGTAATAAAAATGTGATACAACTTAATAAGATACATTAATGCATGTCATAACTTGATACAATAAAAATGTCTAAATAAGATACAATAAAATGAGTACAACTTAGTTCCAATAAAATGAGTACAACTTAGTTCCAATAAAATGAGTACAACTTAGTTCAAATACAATAAAACGAGTTTATCGAATCGATGCACCTGTTACAAGATGAGTACAACTTAGTTCAAATAAAATGGTAATTAATGCATACGAATTGTCTTTGAATTTTTAAATTGTTATACCTGAATGTCTTGCTGTATTTGACCCTTGATTATGTTGTCGAGCATTTCGTCTCGTGGCAGGGGCCTCCATTTTGTCCATAGTCATTATTCTTCGCTTGTGTTTTCTCCTACCCTTATTTACTTTATCTGGATCTGGCCTTATAATAGGCCCGTTCCACATTGGCCAATCTTGTTTATTTCCAAATCCATTGAAATGACCAGACCAAGTTTTTATATAATTTTGTAAGCTGTAATATGGGCTAATATAGTCGTTTGGATTTAGCCTCCTCACGAAACAAACTGCAAGAATATGGTTACATGGGATTCCTGTTAATTGAGGTCTCCGACACACACATGTAGGCATACCTTCTGGAGGGAAGGTAACATCATACTTCACTTCGCCCCGAATACCCTTCAATTTAAAAATAAAATTTTACATCAAATGCATTACATGAAAATAAATATTTAGATTTATCAAATTTTTGACTTACTGTCTCGAGAAGTCCATTTGTATCAACTTCATAGTTGTTATGGCCATAATACATCGGTCTTACATTATGTTTCCCTGCTTTCTCATTACGACGATGTAAAAGCAGTGTAATGTTCAACGAAAAATCTAATCCATTTGCCTCCCATCCAATTGCGGCCTCCCGCCTATTTACAAACCAGTCGACGCACTTGTAAAATGTCTTGTCAACAATTGCACACACAGGTAGTTGTCTGGCAATCCTAAATACACTGTTTAGTACCTCAGAGCCATTACTTGTCATTATACCCCATCGGTTGAGGAATCCGTCATGCACTTGTGCCCACTTATGCAGAGCCAAAGGCTCTGCATCAGAGTTGCGGAGCCGTTTACCAAATTTCATAATATAGTCATGTACGGCTGCATCTCTTTGCAAAATCCTATCCATCCCCTCTTCAAATCTCCAGATTTTTTTCTTCGCAACATATTTCTTGAATGCCGTTTTGATCCACTTTTTAGGGTATCTTTTCCAAATATTTTCACAAATATGCTGTGAGCACAATCGGTGGACAGCTTCACCTTTTTCCTCACACCATCCCAGATTAGGAGTCTCAAACACCCCTCGTATACCAAGGTGCTGGTCCGAAATAACACATATTTTTCCTGGCCCAACAACATTGGTACGCAACCAATTCATAAACCAATCCCAATTTTCTATAGACTTTTTTTCACAAATTGCAAATGCAAGTGGCAAGAGTTGCTGCTCTGCATCGTAAGCACAAGCCATAAAAAGTTTACCCTTGTATCTTCCGGATAAGAACCCGGCATCAACACTAATAACGGGTCGAAGATGAGGCCATGCTTCAATGCATGGCCCAAATGCCCAGGCAACCCGGTTGAAAATATTGATATCAAACTTGGTTGATGGTTCATGCTCTATTAGGTACTGTGTACCTGGATTAGACGCTTTGATGGCACCCAAAAACGATGGCAGCACCTCGTAAGACTTCTCCCAACTCCCAAACAAGTCTGCAATTGCAAGTTCCCTACCTCTCCACAACTTGTTATACGAGGGCACTACTGTCCCAAATTTAACTTTAACCAGATGCTTGACCATTTTAATGCTTAACTCCAAATCATCTTTCAAAGCCGGTTTAATAATATCAGCAATTACTCTAGCAGTCATTTGATGACTATCCAACCTTTCAGCACTTCCAAAACATGTGTGAATAAACGGGTTGGTCGAAATTGTCCATGCACCTGTTGGTACTTCAATTGCATACAATTTCCATTTGCATTTAGAAGATTTACATTTAACTCTATACTTAGTTCTGTTGCTGTTTAGCACATCTAACTCTGTGTTTCTTGGTAGGTGAAAATCAGCAAGTTCTGATATTAGTTTGGCTTTGGATTCAAACATTTGACCTTCAGCAAATTTTTCATCTAACCTGGGGGTTTTCGCAAAAAATGCACGATCCGCGTATGGCATTGGCAATTCATCGTTGAATGAAGAACATGGATGCTTAGGTCCTCGGTTGAGAAATGGGATCGACTTGTGCCAATCCTTCAATATTTCTCGGTCGTTCATTTCAGCCTCCGCTTCGTCCATATCTGCGTTCCATTCTTCATCCGAATCATCATCATCAAAAGAACTTCTATCAGATTCTGTGTCTTGATCTGATTGCTCACAAAGGTCGTCACCGGCCTGAACCGGAGGTGTGTAGGTGGGTACAGGTACACTGCCCGAGTTAGGATCAAAGCCGGTTTGAACCGACGGTGTGTTACTACCTCCAGGCAAACTATCTGGACACGGATCATAACTGGTTTGGTTTCTAGCCTGGTGCGCCTCAGCTACCAATTCTATAACCTTAAATCCAGCCACTTGAGCTGCAGTTTGTTTAATGACATCCCAAGTTTCCTCATTTTCTATCCGAAATAGTGAGAAATGGTACGATCCGGGCGGTGCTGTGTTCATACGTACCCTGATTGTCAATTTGACTCGACTCGGAAGCAATTCAAGTCCAACGTATATTTGCCGTCTCATAATAGCAAAACTGGTAGAATCAGATACGGTAAAGGTAAATGCAGCCCCTATGTCATAACCAATACCTGTTGAAGTGTTTTGGAGATTTCCACCATAATACACATTGATCAATAGCAATGACATTTTGCTGTAAAAAAAATCAAACACTAAATTAACTTCAAATATTTTTTTTCAATTTTACAACACTAAATATAAATATATGAGTAAAAAAAACTCACAATAATAATCAGAAGATGATACTGAGTACAATGGTGGTGGCGATCTGTTCATATGACAACTACAAAAATCAAACACTAAATTAACTTCAAATATTTTTTTTTCAATTTTACAACACTAAATATAAATATATGAGTAAAAAAAAACTCACAATAATAATCAGAAGATGATACTGAGTACAATGGTGGTCGCGATCTGTTCATATGACCACTACAAAAATCAAACACTAAATTAACTTCAAATATATTTTTTTTCAATTTTACAACACTAAATATAAACATATGAGTAAAAAAAAACTCACAACACTAATAAGAAGATGATACTGAGTACAATGGTGGTGGTGATCTGTTCATATGAGCACTTCTCAATTGAATTTGAAAAAAACGAAATAAAGAAAAAAAAAGAAGAAGAACAATGGCGTCTGGGAAGTGAAGAAGAGAGAAGACAGAAGAGAAAGGTTCGGTGTGAATAAAACATAAATCCTACACCGATGCATGGAAACGGTGCATAAATGAGCTACACGGGTCCTAGGGACCGGTGTAGAGATAGCATTTTTGTAGCCGATCGTGTGGCATGGTGATTAGGCAGTGGCATACTCCACCGGTCCTAGGGACCGGTGTGGAACTTGTTTTTTTTGCTCCACCGATCCCTAGGATCGGTGGGGATCGGTGGAGGCTACTTTTCTAATTTTAGCCCGCGCAAGGCTTGTTTGGTTAAAGGAATTATCATGAATTCTATTTAAAAAAAAAAATCCGGTTGAAGCAATGAATTGCTATACGGCCAAAAAGCTTAAGTACAAATTTCCAAATTGACTTGTCCAATGACATTTTTTTTTTTATCACAGAAGAGTTTTGGGTATAACTCCATTTTTTTTTTAGCCTATTAATTATTTTATTAAAAGAAGATGAAGAAAATACCAGGGAAAGGTATCAATGAAATTCTGCAATTTAAAACGATATTTTACATAGTGACGTACCAATGAAATTTTGCTGTTAGATTGCCGATTCGGTTGCTATATCTGTTGGTCCAGATGCTCTGAATATTTGCTGTTAGATTGCCGATTCAGTTGCTGTATATGTTGGTTCAGATGCTCTGATTATTTTGTTGTTTTAATCCTTCAAAATGTTCCAAATTGTTACTGTTGAGAGTGATCCTGCTCTGTTGTGCGGTTGATGGGAGCATGTCTTGTCGTACACGAGCACGAACTAAAGCCTATTTTCTCAAAAGACTATTTTTTTCTTAGTGAAAGAAAACTCCTACGCGTTCATATTCATATTATTTCTAGCTTTTGAGTAAGTGGCTGGTTGGTTGTTTTGGGGTCTCGAGTGCATTTTTCACTAGGGTTATTCTCTTGTTCATATTGATATGATTTCTGGCTTTGAGTATAGTGGCTGGTTGGTTGTTTTGGGGTCTCGAGTGCATTTTTCACTAGGGTTATTCTCTTGTAATATCGATCATTCCAGTTGCTAGCATTGCAATTTTAGCAAGATCACATATGCAGATTCATAATTTTGCAAATTATGTTTCTCCTACCAAAACAACTTTCAGTATCTTGTGCCACTATCAAGTAGATTGTTTTTTCCTTCTAATTTTAAAGCTAATCGGTGGGTTGAAATTTTAATACTAAAGAGTTGTTGATTTGTCATTAAAAAATGCACTGAATGTTGCATTTCTGATCGAAAAATAGACGAACTTCAGCGACAATGTGCATTCTAAGGCTGCCTGCTACTTGAGAATACAAAAATAAGCACGTACATTATATATATTGACAACTTATTATCAATTCTTTGAAAGAAAAATTATTTTGCAAGATCTATTCCATTCCAGTGTATTGATAGATAGCAAGTTCACATTATCTTTCTAACCTATAAACGATGAAAGTCCTGGCTCCATTGCCTATAAAAAAATGAACTTTGAACTCATGAAATACCCAAAAAAAAAAAAAAAAGGGAATTTTAAAAAAGAATAAAGCAATTTTCTTCACCATATTACTTGGAAAGGGGATCGTCTGTCCTTTAATTCTCCAGCGAACTCGTAACCAACTTCACATATGAGCTAATAGAATTAGCAGAGGGGCTCACACTAATTGATCTGCAAGGATTTTATCAAATTTGGCAGTTATACGTTGGCTTTTCTTTGGGCGGCCTAGATGCTTTGCATTCTTACTCTGAAGGATCTTCACTCCCTTGGCAAGCGTCATCTCCTTTAGGTCATAATTCTGTTAAACATTTTTGCAACCATTATGCTTTTGCTAATGCTAACTGGTAAAAAGACCATTTTTAGAAGCTGCCTGTAAGACAATATTGCATAAGAGGGTCATCTTAACCCCATTTAGCCCTCATTACAATTGGTCTCAAAAAAACTCAATTAAGGTGTATTGCTTAGCAAAATAAATTTGCATTATGATTTAAAAGATCCCCACAATGCTTAGATTTGCTACTACCATCTAACATTTTGTGAGCTACTTGGACATAACACCTGATTAGTGCTATTGTAAAGGCACTATGCTAAAAATTCGCAGCCTTGCCCTCAAACCAACCAGCTGTTCTTGTTTGGTAAGATCAAGGTAACACTGAAACCAAGCTAAAAATTGGGTTCCTGATACCAATCAAATATTTTTAATTGAGTTCCTTTTAGTAAAAAGGAACATGTGTGCCAAGTCAGCTGATAAATTTTGCTTCTGCAAGTGACTTGTAATGGTCAAGAAGTATTTACTAATCACAATAAATTGGGTGCCAATGGCCGTGGCGTTATTTGTGATGTAATACGGTACTGTGCTAATTTGCAAAAAACCCATAAATATAAATCAATACGAAAATTATATAGCAAATCATGCTTACCCTAGGTACTGGTGAAATAGTATTCCTATGTTTTATATGAAAGCCAACTTTTGAAAGCGTTATGAAAACATTTTGGCCATCATCAGGATGCTCTCCCTGAAATTGTTTCAAACACAAAGTCATACAAGACACAGCAAAAACTGGAGAAAAATGAAAAAAAAATACTGGAACAACTAAGAACCCACATACTATTTTTCGTGAAGCAATACTTACCAACATTTTAGGATACTTCAGCAGCTCTACAGCATCCTCAAGAGTGAGTTGGTCAATATTCTTGTTCTGTACAAAATATAATCCATGAGATTTTGAGTTTGCATCTTTGAAGTTTGGTTAAAATTACTCTAACCATGTTTATGCACAGTACTTTCTCAATTGCATACCCAAACCGTAATTAAGAAGTACAACGATCAAACACACCACATTCCTATAGACTAGTAAAGCAAAACTTGGTGCTAAAGCTACTACTGTCTGGGTCAATATTGTATTAACCTTTTCTGAAAAACTAGGAATACATAATAGCTTCGTTATTGTCCCAGAAACTTACAGGAAGAGGGGTTCTTTTTGGGGTGCATCCCTTGTTGTCCTCTCCTAATTGGACATAGTATCCATAAGGGCCATTTTTTATAAGCACCTGTCAAGTTTAAAAAAAAGGTAACTAACAGGAAAGACATGATTTTAAAAAATAAAATAAAATAAACCCCTAAAAAATAAAGATACATTTTTTTTAAAATTTTGATAGCGGCTGAAGGTACATGTTCCTTTGATCATTTCAGCAAAGTGATGCTTTATTTGCTTCATTTACTTTTATAATTTTTATTTTAGATTTTCCTAGCTGCTTAGGGTTGAGTGAGCCT
The DNA here is from genome assembly GCF_964058835.1 of Carex rostrata. NCBI lineage: Eukaryota > Viridiplantae > Streptophyta > Magnoliopsida > Poales > Cyperaceae > Carex > Carex rostrata. The sequence continues at coordinate 13,916,180 of NC_135923.1, forward strand.
TTTTTGGCTCATAATAGCGTTTGCTGCATCAGGAAAATCAAGAAAATCCTTCACTGGCTAAAAACATGAACAGGGCAAGTCCAAGTTTTACCCTACTAGCAACTGACTGTCAAGAATATAAAAACCAAATGACCACCTAGAGTAAAATCTTATGCTTTAGAGCAAATGATTAATAAATCCCTAAATCGGCAACACCCTATAATGTGATCTTGAAGAAATTCTTGCAAAATGATATTCCACTGATTTTATTTTGAAAACAAATACAAGAAAATTTAAAAAAAGATGATGCAACAATTAGTTCTTAGTCCCAACTCCTAACCTTTTGGTCAGTACCAGGAAAATTTCCAATACACTTTGCAGGATAAGATGAATTCTGATTTTTATCTGGGTCATGAGCGTCATCATCCTCTTGAAATAATGTACTGGATATGTACCTATTATACATAGAACCAACAATTTGTATTAAATGATCAGTAAAGGAAAAGAAAAAAGCCTTTTTCAGACAAACAACATAAGATGGAATTTGGCCATTCCACACCGCAAACATAAAGTATTACTTTTCAGTGTCGTATTGGTACCAGCTTGATCACAAAATTTCAGTTCTTTGTTAATTCTAGCCTATATATTTTAAATGCCATTCTAGGCAGGTCATGTGCCTTGCTGACACATTTCACTGCAAACAGCTTCAATCATCTTTAATTGAAGAAAACTTGGTTATCATTGCATTTATGTTATTTTATTTTATTTCTTTAGAGAGTAAGGAGGAGAGGACGGGCCCGGGGGGGGGGGGGGGGGGGGGGGGGGGGTCGGGATTCACATACTTGCATCTAGGGTGTTGATCACAGCCTATGAAATAGCCCATACCGAACCTACTAACTTTCAATCTCAAAGTACCGGTACCACAGCTGCATATACAAAAGGAAGAACTTGTAAGATTATACTTAGCATTAATCAAATTTTGAACATTTAAAAAAACTAGTTGATTTTGACAAAAATAATTTGAATTTACAATATCTATACATTTCACATAAAGGTGGAACAGTTTTGCCTGATTATTAAGAAAAGTGCTGCATGCCATTACCTAGGGCATATCCTGCTCTCACCAGGGAGTTGTGCAAACAATATGTGGCCAAATTTAGATTCCAACATGCTCTCTACCTATGAAAAAAAAAAAAAAATCTACTTTCAAAATTAACCATTCAGCCTCCCAGCACTTTTCTTGAAATCATTAAAAAAATAATATTGTTATTTCTAGTTTGTAAAGGAACAGAAGAACTAAATGTAAGTACCTCCCTTGGATTGAGTTGGACAGCTAGTTCACAGCACTTGCTAAAGCGTGACCAGTAATCATTCAAAAGGGTTTTCCATTGTGAGGTCCCAGCAGAGACGTTATCCAACTAACCAGGAAACAAGATGAGAAGATGACAAAAGGAATATGAAAAATTAAATAAGAGGAAACATAACAGCTTCAACATCCTCTAATCAATGTTGCTCTCATAGCCAGAATGCAACCGGTACAGTCTGGTATGTGCTAGATAAAACTACTCAGTATAGGCACTATCATAATTAATGTCGTTACATATGAATATGTACACAAATATTATCATGGAAGCATACCTCAGTCTCCATACCAGCAGTAAAGCTATAATCAGTAACCTCGGAGAAATGCTTAGCAAGAAATTCTGTAACCTAAAAAAAGATATTCAACAAGAAAATTGTAGGACTTAAACAGAAAGTGCACCATAGATTGGAAATAAAAAAATAAAAAAAATGAGCACATTTTCCTTACCATGCGGCCACGGAATTCAGGATGAAACGCCCGGCTTTTCATTACAACATAGTTTCTATCCTAATTATTACAACCATAGAAAACTAGATTTATAAGATTGTCAACCCAAATGATCCTTTATCGAATTAAAAACAACAAGATATGTAAAAGAAAGAAGTTACTTGGAAAGGAACTAGGGGAAAAAAATATAAAGTACCTGCAGCACTTTCATTGTAACTGCATAAGTAGATGGCCTTCCAATTCCAAGCTCCTCCAGCTTTTTAACCTTTTTAAATGTTTTAAGGATCAATTATGAGTAAGATGATTTAACTACACAAACATATTAAGCATATCATATTTGTTTTGTGCTAATCACTAACCAGCGCACCCTCCGAATAACGTGGTGGTGGTTTGGTGAAATGCTGGCTGAGATTCACCTCTCCCAATTTTACAGATTCATTGACCTTGAAAAGATGAATAAGTTATTAGCATATTCACATTTACTTGGTCATAACATCCAGAATTTAACACAAGACACACATACACATCCATATCCACAGAAAATATTTACCTCCAGTCCTGGTAGAACCTCAGAATGCTTATCATGAGTCTCATCTTCATCACTGTTAGTACCGATTGCTCCCGCTTCTTTGTCCTGATATTTAGAAAGGATATCTTTAATATTTTTTGGCTTCTCTGCAACTGAAAATCAAACATATAGTACCAACAAAATCTCTACTCTCCAATCACTAACAATATTTAACAAATATATTGTCCGTTCTAGTACCAGCTGCTATGAGAATGAATGGCCTAAAGACTGCTACACGCTACAGCATCTCACATGGAGTAATGCAATGAAATAAATATCAGCCATCTAGTAGGTATGATGAATATTTTACATAAAACTAAGGACGGACCTCATAAACAGCCCGATATCCAAGAAAATCAACTCTTGAGGCCGAGGAGCGAAAAATCATACCCTTGTCAGCTGTACCAATGTCAACTTGAATCTGGAAAGAAATATCAATTTAGCTTATTGATCACCTTTACTTGCAGTACAGACCCCTTTACAATTGTCAGAAGTTATGCTGTTGGAGTTATTTGTTCTTGAATTTCAAATTTTCAAAAGTTTTTAAAAAGTTGCCCATTGAAAATTAAATGACACAAAAATCAAGTAAAATTGATAATCATTATACTAATAACGAGAATAATACTTTTCAACGATTAAAGCTAATTAGACGACACAAACATGACAGAAATAGTTACAGATGTGCACCAAGTAATAAGAAATTAATATACAAAATGCAAATCAACAAACATACTATGTTGTTCCTTGCAGGGTCCATTTGGCAAGCCATTGTTCGGGCCCAAATAAGTGAGTATAGCTTGAAAGCATCTTCATCAAGAACCCCTCTTAAAGTGGCTGAATATATGTAGTAGAAGTTAGCAAAGAACCACAGAATTATACCAAAGATTCATGTAGTCCAGTACAGCAGAAATATTTCAGATTAGGCAGAGAAGATATTTCTCCACCATTTCAGAAGTAAAAGACAAACACTTCATGAATCTGCAGCATTGCATAAAACCAGTACCAAATAGTGATACAATGCTTGTTGTTTGGTACTCTCTAAAACTAATAGAGAAAAATAGAAGAAACCCTCACATGGCAACCTCCTTATGTCAGTGGGCCTGATAGCTTCATGCGCCTCTTGTGCATTTTTTACTTTCTTGGAATATTTGCGTACCCCCGATGAACTAAATTCATCTCCGTATCTGCAACAAAGCAATCATACTTCCATCAAATCCAATTTTTTTTCTAAAATAAATACATAAAATCAAAGAAAAGAAAGATCAAGACAGATCCAGTATAATGCAGGTAATTTGTGCCTCCTAAATTTCATTGAGGAGACAAATTTAATGAACTCCATCATAAAGCTTCCGGACCAACTGTATTTAGCGAGGCATACTAACTGCAGTCCAGGCTGCAAATTTAGCTGATTGCTTGTGCCTCTGTCGTGTTCCATCCGAATTTAACCCAAGCTTAACTCGTTTAATTAGACTTTTGGCTAGCTCAAGCACAAGTTCAAAATCATTTGGATCGACTCGCTTGAGCTCGATTCAAAATAACTCAGTACATAATTTTATTCAATTTGGAGTATCTAGCTTTAATATGACATGTGAGATGCTTAATTTTTAGATATAATTTGTAAACTTTGTCCAAATTTTATCTAGAAAAGAACAACTATTAGTTATTTTACAATTTAATTTCTTATAATAATATGGAAATTAATACAACAAAAGCGCATAATGGAGCTTGCATAGTGGTCTAGCTTGATTTGAATTTGATTTCCAATCAAGCTCGACTCAATTCGACTTATAATCAAATCAAGCTTGAGCTAAGGCTGGCTCAATCGAGCTTGATTCATTTGCAATTCTGCCTGGTACAAATAACTACCAGCAAAAGAGAAAATACGTACAGTACCAGAGAAGTGTGTTATAGTTTCATTTTTAGTCGAAGCACATTATAAATAAAAACATTTGAAGTAATGTATAAATTGAGTCCAAACATGTTGTTTTTCATGTCAAGATGTAGAAAAAACAGAATTCTGCCATGTCACAATTCAATGCAAGTGGTAGCAAGTTTTAGCTTGCAGTCGTCGGACAATTATGGACTTCCACCCCTATTTTGGTGTGAGAAAAGTGCCAACCTTTCTTGAACAAACGATACTATGTCCTTTGCGGCTCCTTCAGAAATCTTCAATAGAAAAAGAAAAAAATACATTATTACACAACAAATGCAAAATTTTCAAATTAAGTTCCCTCGTACAGAAAAGAAAAAACAATTAAAGCAGGGTTCATACATGAAAGCCATCTGTACGCATGTAGGTTATGAGTCCTGTAGCTTCTCCATCTGATAATTTAACCCCTTCATAGAGCCGCTGAGCCAACTGTAATTAGAATAACACCATAATTAGGCCACCTGATGAAAATGAACTTAAGACTTTCAGCTTGCAGCTGAGAAAGAAACACAGAGGACAGGTCAAATCATAAACCTTCGTCCAAGCTAATAAAATGTCTGGCAATTTGTCCAAGCTAAGAAAAGGTTATAGTGAAAGAATTTATTCTGTACTTAATGAGCAATTGAAAAGTACATTGTACAAAAACTTACCTTCATGGTGGAAGAGGCACTAAATTGCAGCTTATTCGCAGAGTCTTGTTGTAAAGTCGATGTTATATATGGCATAGGTGGGTTCCTAGAAACCTTGCTAGTTTTCTTACTCAATACCTTAAATTTCGAACTTGAAACACGTGTCTCAACCTCCCTTGCTTTCTCCTCAGAGCAAACTGAGAGCTGGTTCAATTTCTTTCTACCATAATGTGTCAAATGCGCATCGAATCCGCTCTCCTTAGCCAAAAACAGACACTTGACATTCCAGTATTCTGCTGGCTTAAACTGCTCTATCTCATTCTCTCTATCACATATCAGAGCAAGTGCAGCTGATTGGACACGTCCAGCTGACTGACAGCCTGGCAATTTCCGCCAGAGCACGGGAGAGATGTTAAAACCAATGAGGTAATCGAGGGCCCGCCTAGCCAGGTAAGCATTGACCAAGTCCATGTCAATGTCCCTTGGTGACTGCAGTGCTGCCTTGATAGAACTCTCAGTAATTTCATGGAAAACAACTCTTGATATGGCGATGTCTTTGGTCAGAGCATCTTGCTGGTGGAGCATCTCAACTATGTGCCATGCAATTGCCTCACCTTCCCGGTCAGGATCCGATGCTAGAATTAGGTTTTCAGCTCTAAAATAGAAAATAGGGAAAACCTTTTTTCAGTTTTTTATCATACGATTTAGGTGTTTAATAGGCAGAGTTCAGTACACTTGAAAAGTTTACTAATCCTAGCAGTACACATATGAATCACATCAATTCATGCATTCACATCAGAGGAAACAAATAAAAGCAGAATAAAGCATCCTAGCACCAATTTTCCCTACCAATAATTTAAATATCACAATGCCAGTTCCGGCATTGATTGAGACAAACAAGACGAAAGACAATACAATATCAGTAGTTTACATACCTATTAACCCCAACCACCCCCCCCCCCCCCCCCCCCAACCCAAGGGGTGTTCATCGGTTCGATTTGGTTTCAACTGAACCGAAATAGGCAAACCAAAGTTATAATTCTGTTTCAAACAGTGTTATCAGAACCGGACCGGTCGGTTCGACCGAAAAAAACCGGAACCAGTCACCTGTCCGGTTCGGTTCTTTTCAAGTATCTTTTATGTTATTGGATCGTTGTTGGGCTGGTAAAAAACTATTTAACCGGCCGGTTTTATTAAAAAACAGATGAACCGACCACTAAACAAAACCGGTTCAAGAGTCTTGAGTTCATATGTTTCTCGTTCCTCTTTCAACCATCTTACGATTCTTGCTTTTCTTCACTCGTCAAGAAAAACAACGAGATTCCTGCTGCTAGATTATGTAACCGAATCAGTTTGATTTCTAACCCTTTTATTCGATTCTTTAATATTCTCTGCACAAGACTATTACACGGCTCAATCAAAACACCTCAAGGCTTAGATTGAAACGAAATCACAAAAGAAACTGTCGAGATAAAAAACTGTAAGTAATCTCATGCAATCAAATTGTTAGAACACTTGAAAAGTTAATATTTTAGTTGATTTTATTGAATAGATCAATGCATTTGAGGTGTTTGATGAAATGCTCAAACCAAAGAACAATTCTTTTGTAGAAGGATTCATCAGCCAAGACACATGTCTATGAAGTCTATGATCTGATCCAGTTCAAACATGTCAATTGGTTGGGTCACTACCTTAGGTTTAGGTGTAGTTAAAGTATTAGCACAAGCGGTTGTGTTACAACCAACTGACTTGAAGCTGCTGCTTCGGTTGTTATTCTTTACCTCTTGTAGCAATTGGGTTGGATTTCTCATTGTTGTCAGTGCTATTTATTGGTGTTTGCGGAGAATTGAGAAATGAGATTTGTTTTTCTGATATTCAGCTCAGAACTATTTGTAACATGATGTCCCTAATCACAGTTCAAGACTATTTGGTATAATTCTTCTTATTTCTGAATGATTTGGGTTGTGATTAAAATGTTGTTTTATGCTTGAAAATATTTTTGAATAGTGAACCAGATGTGTTAATTTTAGTAGGGTTAAGATTTTGGAGGTAGAATTGTGTGTTTAGATTACTGCCTATGATGCTAATCTTAGTTTAGATTGAGTGTGGTTGTTGAGGCATGAAGTAATCTATGGGTTTTTAGAAGATATTAGGTTTATACTTAGTTTTTAGATGTAATCGTAGCTTTTTAGTTTCTACTCAGCTTTTCAGTAATGACAAGGGGCCTATCTGGCCTTTTTTATAATGAATTAAAGATATTTTGGCACTATTTCAAACAATACTATTTGATTATTAATTCAGATCGTTTTGTGCAATCTACCAGCTACTGTTACCCAACCCTGAAATGTCAAATGCCTTGGAAGAATTCATGAAGAACACACAGACCTCATGCACACACACTCACACGTGCAACCCTCCTGGCCCGACTGCAACTTCACATACCCACACATGCCACCACACACACACCCAAGTATTTGCCTCTATAGATGAAACAGACCAAGCTGATGACCCAATTCTAGCCCGAAAAATACACATCAGCCGTTAGGCAACCGTGAAGCTGTTAGCAAGTACTGGGAGAAGAAGAAGAAAGCTCATACCGCCTTCTTAGAAGAGGAGGTAGAAAAACTTAGGTTGATGTCAATTGTTAAGTATATCAGATAAGTCAGATTTTGAACTTCTATTATGTTGTTGCTTTTCTATTTTCTTAATGATTTTTGACATGTACTCTTTATTAGAGTTTGTTAGAATTGCATTTTCTATTGAACCAGATACATACTCTCATTTTATATAACCAATTTGGCTTTTAGATAATAAGTTATATGTAATTTAAAAACACCGGCAATTGAACCGGCTTAACCACCGATCCAACCAGTGAACCGAAGCTTTAGCGGTTCGATGTCCGGTCCGATTTTTGATAACATTGGTTTCAAAAATAGAATAGAACCGAACCGAACCAAAGTTTTATTTCGGTTTGTTCGGTTCAAACCAAAATATATTAATTTTTTATTTAAAGCAATTGATTTATAATAAACCGAAGTATATTAAGAAATAAACCGGAGTATTACGAAATAAACTAGGATATTAAGAAATAAACCGAAGGATTTAAAGCAATTGATTAAGAAATAAACCGGTCCGGACAAAATTCATAATATATAAAAGTTCGGTCAATTCAGTTATTTGGTTTTGAAAATTTCTAAACCGAAGCGAACCGAAGTTATAATTCAGTTTTAACTGAACCGTTTGGTCCAAACTAATTTGGTTAGGTTCAAAACCGACTAAACCGGACCCAATGAACACCCCACCCCCCCCCCCCCCCCCCCCCCCCCCCCCCCCAAACCAAGCTGCACTGATGACTTAAGGATTGGAGCACTTTAGTTACGCATAGGGTTTTGTAAGCCCTCAGGTAAATCCATTTGACAATTAGCAAACAAATAAAATAAATATATACCCGTTTAGTGCATCACGAATACTCTTCAAGTGGGTCCATGCAGCATGTGGAACCTCCCAAACCATGCTAAAATCCTCATCTGGCCGTACCGACCTTGACCTCCCAGCCAGGTCTCTCACATGGCCATAACTTGGCACCACCTCATACATACTTCCAAGATATTTTTGAATCACTTTTGATTTCGTAACTGATTCCACAACCACCACCGATTTCCCAACTGGGGGGTATAGTGGCTTGAAATCGTGGGACCTCCCTCTTTTCACTGCCCCGTTTACTGACTCTGCAACACTATTAGATCTTTTAGTCCTAGAAGAGGCTCTAGAAGAGCCCTTTTTTGAGTTAGATGTATTAGCAACATTTTCCTTTTTAACTGTCCTCGAATTTTTGGCCTTCGAAGGAGCTTTTACTGAGCTTGTTTTGACCAAATTTTCAGGTGGAGATGCACTGGTGGTAGATTTCTTAGCCTTTGATGATGTTTTTGAACTTTGGGGCACAGCCACCCCTTTTGTTGAACTAGCAGAGGTTGACTCCTTTTTCTTTTTAGCTGTGCTGGAATTCTTGGCCTTCGACAAAGTTTTCTTGGGGATTTCAGCTTCAGCACCTTTTTTTGTTTGAGTACTAGTCCCAGAGGCCTTTTTCTTTTCTTTAGATGCTTTGTTGGATTTCTCGGCCTTTGACAAAGTTCTGTTGGAGATTTCAGCCTCAGCAACTTTCTTCGTTTGAGAAGTACTAGTCCGGGAGGCCTTTTTCTTTTCTTTAGATAGTATTTCAGTATTTATACTGGCTTCTTTTTCTTCCTTTGAAACAGGTTTATCAGCTTTAGTAGTTTTTATGGTTTTTTTCATGGGTTTACTAGCTGATGTGGTACTAGATCTTCCATTTAGACTAGTGTAGAGGGAAAATGAGCCGCCTTTTCTCTTCGGTGCGTTTGTGGATATTTTATCAGCAAGCTCCTTCAATTTTCCTAAAATTACACAAATCACTATTAGTCTCCTGAACTCATTTAAAAAAAAAAAAATCAATTTTACCAAGAAATACAAGCTTTCAGGTGGTATATACAAGAACTTGACCAGATATTCTTGGTACGCATGAGTATGAGTAGGTTGTCTAAACAACTGATAATCAACTTAGCCCAATTCAAATTCAATTTAAGGGGAAAAAGGAAACAATTGAACTGGGACAAGTTAACTCATCGTCCATAACCTTCAATTTGGATGCTTAAATTAACCAAAAGTAGCTATTACACACAAAAAAAAGTGCAAAAAACAAATAGTTCAAAGGTCCTGATTGGATATAGGAGGTAACCATAATGGTACCAAGATGAGCATGCTAGGCATTGTTAAACAATAGAAAACAATGATACCTGAATGACCAGAAGAATAAGTGGCCCACCCTTTGAATTGCAAGGGGAATCTAGACCTTGAATTGGCACGGGTTAATGCACTACAATTAATTATTGGATGCTGTAAAGGCTTTATCCATCTTACACCAATGGCGAGGGGTGTGTAAGGTAAGCTGGTAAAACAAGAGCTCATGAATGGTTGGTATTGTATCTGCACAATGCCAGTTGAGATAACATAAACAACTGTGGATCTTAAATAAAAGATTAGATTATTTATAAAACAGTAGTTTGATAGGTTATAACAAACAGATTAATGGCATGGAAGAATTATGAAATTTCAACTGGTAGACATTTTTAGTGTAAAAATAAGTATGTACTAGTCAGGTTCAGTACCGGTATGCACTGAAATTGAGACAGATTGAACCTTTAATCCCTTTTCATAATTTTTCTTAGATAGTTGGGTACAATTAATTGCATATCTGAGGTTGTCTGCGATTAAAATCCAACATTAGGCAGGGCTTAGACATCCTTGTTTCTACTACTACCTATCAAAGACGCTGCATTCTTACTGTTCATTTAGTAAAGGGAATAAATGCAAGGTTTGCAGTTAATACCAACAAATGAAGAAAATAATAGAAGATGAAACAGTTATTGGGGGAAAAAAAGGAAAAATAAAATAATACCATGGCCGGAGGAAACCTGTACGGACTAGATAAACTTCTCTGTACGCAGCTCGAAGAAAACATGTTTCGAAGCTGGAGCGCCATTGGAGAAACCTTCTACAAACTAGAAAAGAAGGCTATTTAAGCATTACTGACAAGAAATAGAAATGGAAATGGAGAACTCATAGGAAATGAAATATGAATTGGGGGGCCACCATCGGTTATCGCCTTACTTGATGTGTCTAGGTTAGGGTTTCGCAAGCTATCTGCTGCATCGTTTTTGTCTTCTTAACTTTGTTTATTTTACACGTGGGAGTAGAGGACTGAGGAGAGAGCTCGGACTACCAAGTAATGGAGGCGGGCGCGTGGGAGCGTCGGCTGTGAGAGGTGATTAGCGAAGAGATATCATGTCGGGTCGGGGTTTAGGGGTTTTGTTCTTCTCCATTTATCCAACCTGGAAAAATCCATTTTATCAAATTGCAATCAAATGGATCTTCATAGGCGATTAAGTGGATTATTCAGAGCCGTTCAATATGCATCAAATCTGCAAATTTTACATTCATACGAAAATCCATTGGATAAAATGAATCTGCAAAATTTTGCTGTGCATTTATATCTTTGTATAAAAATATATCTGAAGATCAATTTTCTTATTCTTTTTAGATTTTTTTTTATAATATTTTTTTGATAGGTGGCTCAAAATCTTTAAATAAGATGATTTTCTATTTATTTTAAATATATATATGAGAAATGTTCTAGTACCCCGAGCCATCAAACCTGAGCTTGTCCCCGAACTGGTTTAACTGGGTTTAACCGTCCGCTAATAACAGAAATTTGTTAATTTGTCATTAATTAACGAATCGCTGTTTTACATTGATTGTTTTAAATGTTAGCTTTGCACGGTTTTGTTCTACGTTTTAATTTCGTGGACAGTCTGTTAGGAGGAGTTGTAATCACTAATCCCCGAGGTAATCCCCCAGCTTGTTAACAGTTATAAATACTTGAACGTACTTTAACTAGTTAAACTAGTTATAAATACTTGAACGCACTTTAAAGTACAATTTAAACCCAGTTAGCTCGGGGACGCGGTGAGGAATTTGCTCTAATTTTAATTATGCAAATTAACAGTTTTTGATATTTAATAACTAAAAAAATAGTCTTCATTTTGAACAATTAATCTATTAAATGAAGATTTTTCAATGTTTGTAAACACATGTTTATATGCTTTAAAATGTGTTTGAAGAATAAGCTTTAAAATGTGTTTGTAAATATGTGTTTAGAAAGAATAAATGTTTAGAATTTTATTGGACAAATACGTGAGTTATTGTAATTTTGGAGGATAAATATGTAATTATTGATTTTAGAGGGGGAAATACGTAATATTGAAGTTTTTGAGGGATACATGAAATTCCCCCTTGGGCGCAGCTTTTACATTCAAATCTCAAATCTGTCCCTAGTTTACCTTTTAATTCTCCTAGCCTGATTATTGGAGTAAACGAGCAATGGCAATGGCATTGAGGAGAGTACCATTTAAGTACTTCAACCTGATGTTATCCCGACAGTACACTTCTTCCACTCGAGTTGTTTCAGGCATTTCTGACGAACTGCGCAGTAAGTGAATTAAAAGTGGATATGAGGAGAATTTTCTTCTTGTTTATATTTTTTAATTTTTTGTGTAGAACCCCTTCAACAAATTATTGTCCGGTGATATAGAATATCTGTGTGCTGTTGATTGATTTATCTCTGCTGTTGGTCTTTCTCTTGCATGATTTTTTTTTAATTGAAAGTATAGCGGCTGTCCCTTCGGGCAATAGTTGTACTTAGGTTTATGGAATCATAGGCTTTTGTGCATACTTAACCCACATATTTTACCAGTCTCTCTTTGAAACTCAGTATATATTTAATTTATCTGTGAAAATCAGGTTATCATGGGAAATATTTAGAGCAGTCAGAGTATATAAGATGGGATAATGGAGGTGGTATTTTTCACAATTCAGCATGCATTGATCACACTGCACTCATAGAGAATGGTGCAATTGTGCATTCAGATTGTATGATTGCCAAAGATGTACAAATTGGTTCTGGTACAGTAGTGGGTCCTTCAACTTCAATCGGAGAATCAACAAAACTAGGGTTCTGTTTTATTCAAAAACCTTTTAAAATTTAAAGTTTTACCCATCCCTTTTTGAAATTTGAAATTGTTTTATTTATCATAGGGTTAAGTTTGTTGAATTTTTCCCTTAGGAACCAGTTAGATACTTGATTGAGGATATATATGGAACCAGTATCTGCAATAAACTACTCTTTGTGATATCTAATAAAGAAAGGTGCTTATGACAATCAAGAATTAAATTTTTCTCTTGGTAAACTAAACTTAGGTACAATGTTGTACTGAGCAATTGCTCTGTTGGTCAATTCTGTGTAATCCATCATGGCGTGTGCATTGGTCAAGATGGTATGATTAATTTAATTTACTTGGACATTTAATCAAATAAAGTTTACTTGAACATCATTTCTTTTAGTACCGTGGTATATACCATGGTGATTGACCATGTTTCTTCTTGTAAAAAAAATATACATGGTCATAAATATTACATGTAGGCACTAAAAATCTAGTGCCTTTTCTTTTCTTACATCTTTTTTTCTTCTAATTAATAGTTTTTCTTATCTGACAATTCTATATCTTTATGTACCAAAATAATAATTTATGCAGGTTTTGGATTTTTTATAGATGATAAGGGGCAAGTGGTAAAAAAACCTCAGGTAAATTTATAATATTTCCATGTAGACCCCTTAAATTTACAACAATTTGTAAAAGAGGCTCAACCCTGTTTTGCTTTCTGTAACAGATGCTAAATGTTAGAATTGGTGACCATGTGGAGATCGGTGCTAATACATGCATCGACAGAGGCAGGTTTGGTGTACTCGTACAACCCTTTTTAACTGAACTATAGAATAATTGTTAACATAATATAGCTGCGTTTCCTGGTATTGTATGAGTAAGTCAGGATCAAAGCTGCACAGAAGATATTAATTTTTGCTGGTGGCTAACTGATACCGAGGCATATCTGTACCATGCCTGTCAGTTCTGATCCATTTTGGAAAGTTGCAGCTGCATTTCTTTTTTAGTCTCTGATGTTCTTATTTGGGGTGCTCTATTAATAAACTACGGAATGGTTGAAAATCCCAACAATAGATTGTTATAAGCAATTACAGAAAGCATGACTGATAGTTTTACTGGAAAAAAAACTCTAATGGTTCTACTTCATTCATGTTTTCCCGGTATCTGTCAAAAGAATTACTGGTAGTGAAACTTTGTAATAGTTGAGAAATTTTAAACTCATGTTCGTGCATTCATATCAATATCTTTTCTAAGTGCAGTTGGAGAGACACGGTCATTGGAAACTTTACAAAACTGGATAACCTTGTCCAGGTGTGATTTTATATCCTTCATTTGTTGTCTTTTATCCTTTTCTGTACTTATTAGGTGTTTAATTCATCAATTATTCAATTTAGGATAAATCAGGGTGATATTAGGTTTGAGTTAGAGGCTCGTTGCATAAGATACGATCTATCGGGGAATAATTGGACATTGTAGTATAGTGGTACCATTCTGCAGCAATAATACTAGTCAGTCTTGGTACCAGCACCTACAAGCTGAAGTTATGGTGGTTGGTACATTATTTTTTTAACCTTGTTTATATGTTTTCATCTTTCAGATAGGTCATAATGTGATTATTGGAAAATGTTGCATTATTTGTGGCCAATCTGGCATCGCTGGTTCTGCTACGTACTTCCCAATTCTTTTTTTCTCTTTATTTATTTTTGTTTGCACACCTGTTTAAAAATAATGGATCTGGACTGGTCACTATGGCATGGTAGTGGGCAGTATTTCTCAGAAATTATTTTTGCAACTGAAATTTGGTGAAAACAATCTAACAGTCTCAATTAATTCTTGGTACGGCCGTAAAACTTCAACACACACATAATTAGAAAATAAAAAAATTAATCAAACAAAAAAGAAGCTGATAAATACCTTCTTCTATATTATACAAAATAAAGAACTAATTTTTTTTAGTGCTATCCTGGATGCATTTATTTGTGTAATAATTTTTATTTTCCTACTTTTGTTAATTGTTGATATCTTTGGTGATGTAGATTAGGTGACTATGTAGTTATTGGGGGTCGAGGTGCAATAAAGGACCATGTTGAAATTGCTTCAAAGGTAAGAACAAAAAAATTATGGTTAACTGTTATGGTACTTGGACATGAAGAAACTCTTAGTAATGTTGTGCACAAATTCAGAAAGAAATGAGAGCTCTATGACAAAATCAGATTTTCAAAAAGGATATGAACTGATAGGTAACCAGCTTCATGAAGTCTGCCGGTGGTGGTGGTGTGTGTGTGGGGGGGGGGGGGGGGGGAGGGGAGTTCACGATTTTTTGTCATAAATTATTCTATGTTTTCAGGTTCGACTTGCGGCAAACAGCTGTGTCACAAAGAATATTACTGCACCCGGTGACTATGCTGGTTTTCCTGCGGTCTTAACCTCTCTTTTTCTTAATTTCTCAAATTGTTTTCTTCTTGTGGTTTATATCAAGTACTAGCATATGAAATGTTTTCTTAGTCAGATATATGCGAAACCAAATTGATGCTAGAACAATCTGATACATTATCTTTGGTACTTGAAATATTCATACATTTTAATCTTATGCTTTTCAACTGTTTGACAGATACCAGCTGAGGAATGGCGTAGACAAACTGTCAATATGCGGCTTTTTTCGAAGAAAGGCAGGAGCTTGCAATAGGTACACATTTTGTGATTATGGAATTAATTTCTGGAACGATTCATACTCTTAACAGAACAATTCCCAGTTGAATACATATAATTGTCCATTTTAGATCCCAGCCGTAACAGTTTTTTTCCTGTGGGAGGAATGTTGTTTTCTTATATTAATGGTTTTCTTTGTTAACTTAATTTGCATTAATTGAGATAACAATGAAGAGAGAATAGAATGGTAAAATAGGTATTTGGTGAGAAAAAATTATCTCACCACTCAATATTGTAATAGCTTAGCTAAAAATAGCACTTCCCAAAACAAAATATGTACCACTAATAGTGATTGTTGCCTTGTTGTCGCAGTTTTAGCATAGTAGTAGCTCACAGTACCACTATTCACATTCTTCTTATTCTTTCTTTATATTAGTGTCTTTGCAACAATATTATAGAATTCAACATCTATTGTGATAAACGTAACGCCAACAGTAACATAATTGTAAGTTAGAAATAAAAAGAAATGATCTGATTTTGATCATATTTAGTAATGAACCCACTTTACTTCCTGGAATTCAATTCATGTGCATCGATCCAAAGGTGCTACTGAGAATAGAAGAATGAAATAGCGACTAACAGAGAAAAAAGAAAAGAAAAAAAAAATGAACAATACATGCGGCGGTTGATATAAGGAAACTGAAACAAAAAGTAGCACGACATTACTAATTAGAAAGCAAATTTACGATGCTTTGGTTTACTCCAATATCTTATACAAAATAATAACTTTCTAAATTTTGAGTATACCAATGACATTGCTAAATATCATGTGGACAACAACAACAACAACAAAAGATATCACAGAAATAGTATCCAACCCATAACCTCTAAATAAAATGGAACACTTTGTTTGTAGTCATATATAATAGTTGGTAGTTTACTCAATTTTTCATTAATAGTCATGCATATATTGTGTAATTATAATTTTTTTTATATATAATTAATTTGTTGAAATTTGTAATACATATTCTGGTCGGACGAAGTGTCAAATTTGTTCAGTGGTCATTCCAATTTGATCAATGAAATAACATCATCCGTTTTCCAAATTCGTAGTTTGTTGCACTCCTCAAAGAAAGAATATGTGGAAAAAAAAATTGAGCATATTTTTTAAGAGGCTCCATGAAATAAAACAAGAATTGCATGAACAGAAGAGACCTAAACAGTTCCTACACCAAATTTTAGAATTATTTAATTAAATTGTATTTCTTTGGTCTCACTTCTCTCCACCCTTTTGTTTTGTTTTTTTTTTTTTTTTAAATGATGGCAGTAGCTGCCATACAATTGTATTTAAAATAAGTGCTACAATTACATTTCTCTCCATTCATCACATCTATTCTACACTTAACCTACAGAACTAATTCTGTCATCCATCTACCTCATAGTCTGTTACAACAAATTAAAGAAAAACAAAATAAAATAGAAATAGAAGGACATAAAAACCACTAGAACAAAACCAGCCCAGAACTACACTAATCAGGGTCTTGTAACAGGTTTGTACCCATCATTCTGCGCACTCCTCTGTTGCAAAACTTTAACTACAGCCTTGCATCCATCATGATTCTATCTGCTAGCCTCCTTGATGTCGTTTCATGATCAGAAAAAATCTTTTTATTTCTTCTCTTCCATATAGACCAGCATGTACATGCAAAGAAAGATCCTCATTCCTTTGCTATTCGCCCCCCTCTCCTTTTTGCCTGTCCTTTAGAAACCTCCCAGATTTCCTTCAAGGTTGATTGTGGCACCATCAATCTATATCCCAAGCGTGCCAACATTTCAAACCATACTTTAGTTGCCACGGGGCATAGGAATATAAGGTGCAGAGCCGATTCAACAGGGCAGTTAGAGCACATCATACACCCTGAGTCAATTCCCATTTTTCTATACTGCATCACATCCTGTGTGAGGATCTTGCCCTTGAACAGAAAATGGATAAAGATACGTACGGTTGGTGGTACGCATAATTTCCAAGTCCTTATTGGAGCTCTTATCCTACCCAACCCAATCATGATCTTATAAATGGAACATGCCGTGTATACCCCTTCATTTGTCCACTTCCATTGCATTGTATCTCTCTGTGCCGTAAAGGTGACCACTTGCATGCTCGGTAATTCATTATGGAGGCTCTCTCTTATTGCCATTGCATCTCTTAATGAAATCCTAGGTTGCCTGGGCCTCTGCCCTTCTTCAAGCTCATTTACCAGTATAAACCCTTGCCACGGATCATACCGGTATGAGGTGATTGCGCCATCTCCTACTAACCATCTTAAACATTATTTAAACAGTGGTAAAATCTTTAGCAAGTTTTTCCAGAAAAGGTGCCTGCCTCAGTCCAGAAATTCGGTCCAGTTTCATATATCCCTATCCATCTTATTTTGGTGATGATAACAGTCCAGAGGCAGTTTGAAACACAGTACACTCGCCACCACCATCGAATTAGAAGAGCCGTCCATTCAATCGGTACCCAAACCTCATCCCAGTTTATCAAAGACACCCATCTTCGTTTTGTATCATTCCTGCCCCATAGGAAGAATCTTCTTATGATGTCGATTCTTTGCAAAACCCATTTTGGCAACTTGAAACACGACATGAAGTATATAGGCATAGCCGAGAGGACAGCCTTCACTAATTGCAATCTACCTCCCCTCGATATTAACTTCCTTTTCCAACCCTCCATTCTGCTTTCGATCTTTTCAATTAATGGCAAAAAATCTCGTCCATTCGGAGCTGCCACAGTCAATGGCATTCCTAAATAAACGACTGGAAAATTTGTTTTGGTGAAGCCCAGTATTATTCGTGTCTCCTCCGTCTCTTGCTGTCCCAAGTTTAACCCCACAAAACTACTTTTTTTGAAATTGATAGTTAATCCTGAGATCTTTGCAAATATCCTCAATATTAGCTTTAGGGTTATTAGGGTTTCTTGGTTAGTATTCGCTATTATCGCCATATCATCAGCATACTGGAGTGCTAATATTCCTTCATCAAAATTCCTTGACAGTGAGTGAGTCAGAATTGAATTTGCGGCTGCCACCAGTTTTTGAAACACATCCATTGCTATTATAAATAACATAATGAGATTGGGTCTCCCTGACGAAGACCCTATCTATGCTGAATGTATCTTGTTTCCTCTCCATTCACAAGTATCCTAGATTTGGAGGTACTCAACAACCTTTGTATCTATGTTATCCACCTCTCCGGGAAGCCCCTCGCCTTCAATACCACAATAAGAAACTCCCAATTTATTGAGTCAAAGGCCTTACTAAAATCAATCTTTGCAAAAACCGCTTCTCTCCCCGAATTTGTGACATGGTGCAAAATTTCTCGAGTGGCTATAAAGTTTTCCGCAATGTGTCAGTTCTTTATGAAGGCTGTTTGCTCACTTGAAATGAGTTCAGGAAGATACCCTCTCAAGTCTCTCTCTCTCTTAAGAACACTACTACAAAAAAAAACATATTTACCATCGGATAAGCTTCCTCACAGAAAGTGTACGTCACGAGTGGCAGCGTTGTAATTACTTTAAATTTTTTACCATTAGTTGGTGTTTAACCAACCGACGGTGTTGATGGACCCCCTCTTTGTCATCAGTTTTTTTTATATCCAACCGTTGGTTTTGATTGACTCGGCGACATCGATTCGGCTGTTGCACCGATCATGTAGATGTGGTGATCTTTACCATCCGTAATGTAGATGAGCCATCAACATTAGTTTGATCAATACCAACTGTGGCCTTTTATTGAATCGAAGGGGATGTTCTAACACGGCCCGAACTCAAAGAAAGACAATCCGATTTGCGAGGATTCAAGGATTGTAAGGTAAGCACAAGGCTTGAAGTAGTAATTGATTTGATCACGCAGGATCACTCTAGGAGTTGTTGAATTGATTGAATAAGTTTGAGATTGATTGTGAGCATTGAAGTTTAAGTGCACAAGCAACAACGGCTTTCTCTAGATCTGTAAATACAAAATATTAAAGTTGGGGGCGGCTAGAGTGATACTCCAAACCTTGGTATAGCTTTTATTTATAGAGAGATAAGAAAAATGAAGTAAGTGGTGCTGATCGTTGCAACAGTACAGGGGACCGTTACAACGGTAGGGTAATCTGAATGGTTTGGAGTGCAACGGTGGATAAGCTGAGGATTTATTTATTCTGTTGCAACGGTCACTGGACCATTGCAACGGTAGGCCTCACTTAGGTCAGTCTCAAGCTTATTTTACCAATTTTACAGATTAATTATCCTTAATCTCGAGTTAATATTTTTGTTATCCAATATCTTGTGCTTCATGACTACATCCTCGATGTTATATTGCAGTTTATTAATTCATCCTTGATGTGTATTTATTGAATCTTCAGTTGTCATCAACCTGCACAAATTCTCAAGAAGAAAAACTGTAAAATGCAATTTATGTATGTTTTGCAAATCTAGTCAAACAAACAAGTCAAGGGCTCCAAAGCCAACATGGCAAACTAGGACATGCAAATGCCAACTCAAATACAACAGATGGTGTAACACACTTTTGCCAACGACTAATAACACCCAGAGACATGGTGTTTCTATATTAACGGCATATTTAACAACCGAAAAACTATTATTCTCATCTGTCCCTAATTTCCAACCGATCGCATTGGAGCTTAACGCTATTGGTTCAAACCGATAACATATATGTATACATTTTCTATCGGAGCGATATGCAATGATTCAGAACTCGATGACGGATAGTAATTTTAACCGATAGCAAAGTGTTTTTCTCTAGTAGTGGAAACTCAACAAATTTTTCTAAGAATATTCTTTTGCATCAATATATTAGATAGTTATTCTCTTTCAGATGCCTTTATTAGTTTCTCCAATCACTGATAATTTCCACCTATAAATGTCATACATATACTTAGTAAGAAAGAATATATGATTTCATGTTTTATAATTCATTCTTGTATTATATAAACCAAGACATAGAAGGAAAAAAAAAAAAACAAGAAGATGAAAACAAAGAAATGAACGAACGAATGAAAATTTACTCAATAGTTGATGTATCAATATTATAGTTGTCGCCTTTATTACTATCATCTTAAGTGTTCGGCTCACGTGAATTATGATTTAGTTTTACATAATTAATTATTATGGTAATCTAAATAACTTTTGGAACATTTACTGTAAGAAGAGTTTTGAACCAGTTTTAACCGAATGAAACAATACAAAATTCTCTAGTAGTTTTCTCATATTAGTCATAATTCAGTTTACCTACTCTAGTAGGGTTAAAATATCACAATGATTTTGTGTCCTATTTATACTTTTACATTCTTATTTTCGTTTTTAAAATTTAAATTAGTTTAACTTAAAAAAATGAGATTAAATTGACTCACGTTATCATCTTCGAGTACTTTCGCGCATGAGTAAAATCTTAATAAAATATTAAAAATTTAGAACTGCACCTAAATTTTAAACATGCGTTGATTTTTTTTTTTTTTTTTTTGGCAAATTACCGGTAGGCCTTCACATTTAAACACAACTGTTTAAACATCACAGCAGTTGGTTACATCTTATCAAATAAGGGAAAGGTAAATCCTATGTAATTGAAATTATAGATCCTAGCCAAATTTGCTAATTCATTTGCCTGTTCATTCCTTTCCCTCATATGAATGCACTTAGTAGTAATTTTACTATTCGTTAACAAATGCAATATTAGTAATTACTGGTATATATAAAAAAATCTGAAAAAAGAGTTCCTATCAGTATTTGCAAAAATATTATAGTACTAAAATTAATACTGACTGGTATAAATAGAAAATCTGAAAAAAGAGTTCATATCAGTATTTGCAAAAATATTATAGTACTAAAATTACTATTAAACCGATAGTACTGTCGATCTCGCTCGCTCTCGCGCGCGCGGGGCCCCTCACCTCTCCTCGAAAATCTCCAATTGTAAACTCGTGCTACTCATAACTCACACGTCCCAAGGCAACAATGGAGCGCGAGTCTCACGAACTGGATGCCTCCGTTCCTCTTCCTTCGACCAAGCGACTCAAAGTTCTACCTCCGCCTCCTTCCAAGGGCAAGGAGAAATCGGAGGTGGATCCTCAAACTTGCTCGAACCCGACACCTGAAGAAGAGGAAGAGAGGTGCGGGATCTGCCTCACCGGGTCGACCCAGTCGATCCGCGGCCAGATCGACAGTTGCAACCACCATTTCTGCTTTGTGTGCGTGATGGAGTGGGCCAAGATCGAGACACGCTGCCCCCTATGCAAACAGCGGTTTGGGTCGATCCGGCGACCCGCTGTACCCGGCTTATTCCCCTCTGAGCGTGTTGTGAAAATTTCTGAGCGTAATCAGGTGAGTAATCTGTCTTATAGCGGTAGCATTAGTAATGCATGTTCGATCCATGACTAATTTTTTCAATTAGCTGATGTTTCAGTTTTACTTGTTTTAATCAAGATTTTTTACGTGCTGTAGTATTTTACAAAGAGCGAGTTTGTTTGTTTTTTTTTTATTTATTTATTTAACAAAACAAAGAGCGAGTTGTTCACTTGTTTGAGTGGTAGGAGGATATATGGGAGGAAGTATAATTATACATATACAAGGCCTTTTGCCTACAATTTTATTTTTGCTGCTTATTTGAGTAGTCATGGGACATTTAATTATTGGTTGGTCTTGAGAGTAAACTTTGATTTTATATATAGTTAGACTACAGAGGTTGATTAAGTACTTACCAAATTTCAGCTATATATCAAATCCTTTCAGGCATGGACGATTTTGCTATTGTCTCTGCCACTTTGCTAGCTGCATGTCTCAACCATTGTTAACAAAAAGTATACATCTTCATACACAACATGTGAAGTTCTATGCAAGAATACACATACCAAAACCGCACGGATCCATTTTCAAAGTTGAACCATTATAAATTGGTCGGTTCAGTTTAATCGGTTTTGAGAAATCTAAACTGAATGATCCATTTAAACAGAAATAATTCAAAATTCAACCGAACCGTTTGAACACCCATTTTTGTGCCTACTTCAAAAAGATAATTTTCTTTTTATGCAGGAGTATAGTTGATATATAATTATTACAGGGTTATGATTCTGTTGTTAATATACATTCTTTATTTCATTACCATATTAGTTCCCTCACTTGTGATTGTATCTATTAATGTTTAAGCAGGTGTACCATCCTCTCGGAATTGAAAGCTCAACTGTGAATAATCTGCATCTGGATCCAAACTGCATTGTGTGTCACTCGTCTGAGAAGGATGCATATCTTTTGTTGTGTGAGTTATGCAGTATCAATTGCCATACTCATTGTGTCGGTCTTGGAGCTGATATACCAGAAGGTGAATGGTATTGCCCCGACTGCACCATTGCCAAAAATGAGTACTTGAAAACCCAACCTGATGACGAGTCTCCATTTCCTGATCAAGAAACCAAGGAAAAAATAAGGAAGATTCGGCAAGGTGGGTCATCTATATCAATAAGTGACTTCGTAGCTTACCCAAATGAAGACAATACCATGAACTCAACTCTGAGTTGCAGTCACCATAGAATGGAGCGCATACGACGGCTACGTGAGAATTGGGACCAGCTACGGTCTGGTGAGTTGCAATTTTCGTCAGAAGTTCTGAAACCTAACTATAGATCAGGACATAATAGAAGAGGCAATCCAAGTTCAGCAAGTAGTTCAGAAGTGATGATAGAGCAGAGTTGTAGGGAAGCAGATGCTAGTAGAGCCTGGAAAATGATGGACATAGCTAAATCTGCTTGTGCAGATAGAGCACCTAAAACCCCTAGCCAATCATTGTCTCGGTCTTCTAAAAGTGGGAAGGCTGTATGCCACAAATTGCATGCCTCAAAACGGAACCGGAAAGAAACAAAAGGAAAAGAAGTAAGTGCAAGCACTTATCAAACATATCCTGCTACAGCACTTTGTAAAAATGGCCCCTATAAACTCTCAATGGAAGAGACAGCTCAAGGTAGGTGCAACCAACTGGTGCCACAGTTGGGGCCCATGTGTGATGGGCTTGATTTTCAAGTTAAACCAGAAAGTAACTGGGGAAGTCAGACTGTAAGTGTTGATAGAGTTTCTGGATGTGATTTTTCTGATCTGGGTAATAGAAGAGAGATTGAAACATCAGACAGAAGAGATGGTAAAGATATGGTTCAGAGCCTGGTTAAGCTCAGTCTGAAGGCCTTAGACAAAGATAAGAAACTAGGTATTGCCTTTTTTTGTTTTTTTATCTTTTTTCATAGCTTTTAGGGTGTTCAAAAATCTGGTTTAAACTTGGTTCGGTAATCACAATTGGCATTCTCTGTGTTTCACAGTTTCTAGGTTTTTCAGTTGATAAATTGGTTTTTACTAGTATCTGAATTACTGCTATATTACCAACCTAATTTTTATTTCTTATTATTTGAGTTTATGTATGCATTCTTTTTGTTGGTTTGTGGAAAGGGATGCGAGGTTTTGACTTGTTGAGTTTGATGAGCTGAATATACATAAAAAAAATAGTACTGCTACTGAGATTGAGCTGGTTTTTATTGGTATATGTATCATTTACTGTTTATTGATAGAAATTACCAGCTTTAGTCTGCTCCTCAGTCTGATTATCTTATTGATTCTTTGGTTACCAGAACACATAATACTTATTTGCGAGCTTCTAATTTCTTTTGCAAAACTTTTGGGCCTGTGAATTAAAATTATGGTCTATTCTTTAACAGGCACCAATAGATTTAAGGAAATTGCTAGAATTTCAACCCAGCCAAAATAATTAAAATTATGGTCTATTCTTTTAGAGGCACCAATAGATTTAACGAAATTGCTAGAATTTCAACCCAGCCAAAATAATTAAAATTATGGTCTATTCTTTTACAGGCACCAATAAATTTAAGGAAATTGCTAGAATTTCAACCCATACCATTTTGGCCGCATGTGGCATGGAACACTCTAAATCAGTTGCCCGGCCTTTCTCTAAAGTGTCATGCAACCACCACGGCGAAATTGAATCACATTTATTGCCTGGATCTTGTCAGCAATGCTTCAGCATCTTCTTGCAAGAAATTGTTGAATCTGTATTTTCAGAAAACTCTGGCTGCATTGGTGCTGGTTGATGATTGTAATATTGCATAATTTTTTTCTTCCTGTATAGGTGTATATCTTTGCTTTAGCAATGAGAAGCCCCTTTGCTATATGCTGGGAAACAATAAATTAGAACTTAGACGTGTTAGAAGAATTCCCTGTATGTAAAAAATTTAATAAAAAATCTTAATTTTTTTCAGTAATGAGCTAGCAAGTAGCAACGATAGTGCAAAAGTGCTGCCATGACAAGAATTGCGTTTCTCCATAATGGATGTCAAACATTTAAATCTTAAACTCATCCTTGTATTCTTCTATTATGGGAAAACATTATGAGATGTAGCCATGTGGGGAGGAATTACAGGTCCTGAAATTTCAATATCAACCATCAATTTAATTTTTTCAGTGCACATCACATCACATGAGGTGCCTGAGGTGCAAACGAAACATCTGGACCGTTCTTTTAGCTTGGGTTAAATATCAAACCAGATCCCCTACAGTCCAAATAAAAACCGAATTGAGTTGGTTCTGAATGGAATTAATCTGAACCGTAGTATATAATATTCAAATTAGGTACATGGG
Source organism: Carex rostrata (assembly GCF_964058835.1). Taxonomy (NCBI): domain Eukaryota; kingdom Viridiplantae; phylum Streptophyta; class Magnoliopsida; order Poales; family Cyperaceae; genus Carex; species Carex rostrata. The sequence goes on from NC_135923.1 coordinate 13,941,010, forward strand.
AACATAGACAGAGACAGACTAATGCATGCCATTTTGTTCTTGATGATCGAGATCCCAAATGCATAATTGGACGATTCAAGAAAAAGTCAAAAAGTATGATTACCCTATTTAGAGATGTCAGATTAGGAAAGCATGAATTAGTCTACTAAATACTGGAACTTTATTAGTGCCATAGGGAAGCATCTATGTCTATGTTACTCGGATACTTCGTAATAGATCCCGTACCATCGGAAGAATTGAGCAATTGACAGATTTATTATTTGCATTTACCCTTGTATTGACGGATTGAGCAATCGACAAATATATTAAAGCTACAACCCATAGGGAGCCCGGGAGGGCCATACCGTTGACCAAAGTCAAAAAAGTTGCCATTTGCCATTTAGAGGCATAAACGTACAGAGCTCCATGACTCCATTCCATTATTACCACAACTGGATATATTATTTTATTGCCGCGTTAAGACTTAAAAAATAATCATGGAGGTATCAAAGGAAAAGGAGATTCCTTTTCGCATAAACTCAATGGACATTATTATATTATATTAGGTACTCGAAGGAGCTAATGCAACAGGGAGAGCATTTAGTTTTGGGCAAGTACTGTAGCAATAACTACTCCTCAAACTCAAAGCAAATCCATTAAACCTCTCTAAAATTAATCTTCATCGGTAGTCGATCCAACTAAAGCACAAAGCCGCCATAAAAAATAATATCCACTTTTAAGAGCAAATTGTGCTGGAATTGCGAATCGGCGCGATAAAGGTATATTTAGTTTAGGGGGAATTTCATATATCCCCTCAAAAACTTCAATATTACGTATTTCCCCCTCAAAAAACTATAATAACATATTTACCCTTCAAAAGATGAGAAACTCACATATTTACCCAAAATCACTAAACTAGTCAAATTTAATACTTAAAATTAAATAAACAATAGTAATTAATGAAATAGGATCATTTTACCCCTCTTCTTTCTATCTTCTCTCTACCCATATGCTCCAATTTCTAGCGCCAAAACAGATGCTCCCAAAATTTATGCCGCCAAATCCTTTCCCCTCTCTCTCGCTATAAATTTCTCTTCTCCTCTCACAGAAACTTCTTCTCCAAAGAAAATCTGGAGCCTCGCCCCTCTCGCATATGGCATCGTCGCCCCAATCTTCGCTTGTTCCGAGCCTCTATGATATAGCATCAGACTTGAACGGCCAATCTTTATTTGCTCCGTACAATACCGATTATGTAGACTTGGTTGCGAGCGATCCCTCGAGACCTAGATGAGAGAACATGCCTAATTCGCCTACTATCGAGTAAGTACTAATTTAGGTTTTCATTTCTCTGATAAGCGCCCTGTCCCTCTCTGATATCAGCATTTTTTTTGTTATTTGAGTAATTTCATCAATTTCCCTTGTAGCCGTTGAAACTTAGTAAGTAATTTCATCTATTTTCTTTGTATCCCTTGTATCCGTTGAAACTTGACATGCATGAAATTTGGGGTTGAATTCAAACTGCAAGCAATTCTATGGGAGTATAATTGACTAGTACTTCTTCGTAACTAAAAATAAAAACTGAGAAAAAAATATGGAATTTGAGTCGCACATAAGGTGTTTGTGAAAATGTCCAATAGAAATTGTAATAAGAAGGGGTTAGCATTACAGTGGAAAATTAAATCCATACACTTGCAAATGAGTACTTTTGGAGCACATGGGAATACCGCACCAGTCTGTGCTTCAGCGGGTTGGTATATAGAGAATGTACATAATGTACTTCCAGTTTTATGAAGGTTTGTGTTAAAAAAAGTATAAGATAGAAAAAAAACTTAGTTTTTCTTTGATTAAGCCTCAAACTCTGCAATTTGTTTTTAGTTTTTTCAACTAATTTTAGTCGTGTGCTTGATTGGAATTAAATTTGTAAAAAATCAGTTTCAGTTTGGCCAACTTGGGCTCCAAATCATCTAGGCAAATCACTTTGAAGTTTGGTATATGGGTCTATAATTACTGAATTTGTTTGCAGCTATATACGAGTTAATACACACTAAATCTGTAGTTTGAGATGGTGCAGTTATTCTTTCAAACTTCAAAGTGAATAACTTTGTCTTTTATACCAATTAACTCCATACACTTGCAAATTATCAAGTTTCTGGTTTTTATCAACGTAGATACCTATATATACAGGTTTATTGTCTTCTTTGAAATTTAGTTGTTGGTTCAAGTTTATTAAATCCATATACTCTGATGTTTATTGTTTTTGGTTATTTTTAGGCAAATTTCATCGAAGTATAAACTAAAATTGAAATATGGAGGTTTCTTTCGATCAATCAAGAACTCTTGTAGGAAAAAATATTGTTTTGACTCTCAGAAAAGCATATATATGGAGAGTTGTTCGTACAATTTGAATGACCTAACGAGACACATGGAGATGATGATTCAGACTATTGCCCCTCTGAAGAAAGCTATCATAGCCGTTATAGTACTGATAGTGAAAATGAGTTGCCTAATTACGAAGGTGAAACTTGTGAAGATAGCAAGAAAAATTCAACAATAGAAGTAAACTCAAAGTTTCCAAATGTGGTTGCATTTAGAAGGGATCTAAATCATCATGCATTGATGAATGAGTTCCAGTACTTTATTGAGAAAAGTGAGCCAACACGATTTATAGCAAGATGTGCAAGTAGAGAGTGTGAATGGCGGATTCATGCCTCTATCCTACAAGATGGTGTTACTTTTGAAGTAAGTACTTAATGTATCAAGTTTTCGTAGTTTTTGTATTGTGGATGTTTTTTTTTTTGACTAATATTATTTTTCAATCTCTTGTTTTTTTCATTTGCATAGGTTAGAAGATTGATTGATAAACATTCATGTACACAAAGTAACAAATGTGGTAATAAGTTTGCCACTCAAGGATGGATTACTAGTGTAGTTGTTGATAAGTTAAATATGATGGGTTGTCTCTGTTGCCGAGCTCAAAAGATGGCTAATGAAGAATTACAATGTTGACGTGCCTTACATGAGAGTTTTTAGAGGAAAATAGCAAGCTTATACCGATATGTATGGTAAGTGGGAGGACTCTTTTATGAAGATGGATGATTTCAAAGAGGAATTGCAACGAAGAAATCCAGAAAGTGTCGTGGACATTGACTTTGAGACAAAAGATGGAAAGAAGCATTTTCAATGATTTTTTATTTCACTAGCAGCTTGCTCCAAGGGATTTCTATTGGGTTGTCGACCTTACCTTGGCCTTGATGCTTGTCATCTAAAAGGAAAGTTTAATGGTGTCTTAGCGGCAGCCACGGGCATTGATGGTAACAATTGCATGTATCCAATAGCTTACGGCGTGCTTGAATCGGAGAATACAGAATCATGGGCATGGTTTCTTAGGGAACTACAAAGAGCTATTGGAACACCAAATGGTCTTGTTATCTCATCTGACACGCAAAAAGAGTTAGAAGCAGCTATCGGATTAGTTTATCCTAGTGTCGAGCACAGAGAATGCATGAGGCACTTGTACAGCAATTTCAAGAAACAATTTCGTGGTGATTTTTTCAGAAATAACATGTGGGATGCAGCAAAAACCTATTGTCTGAGTGAGCATGACAGATTACTAGATGAAATCGCTAAAAAGCGGTCAGATGCAATTACATTTCTTAATGAGAACCACAAGAAGATATGGAGTCGAAGCAAGTTTGGTACAACAGCGAAGTGATGATGTTTGATTGTTTAATAGTTGTGATGTCTACTAATTTTGATTGTGATTATAATTGTCAATACTTGCATTTTGTATGTTTAAAACTTGCTGGTATTGCAATGATGCTTTTGGAACATACATAGTAGTAGATATTTTTAGGTTATTTTACTTTTTGCTACTTTGAAATAGCTTATGGTTGGTTATATGAAATGTTATATGAAATCTACTAAAATATAGTTTATAAGAAATTGGTTGTTTTGACTTATATATGTTGAAAAGAAATGTGTTGTATTGTATTTTATATGTATATTGTTTACTGGTATAACTTGAAAAAAAAATAGCCATTTTCAGATTTATTTCCTAAGCATATTCAGTTTACAAGCCATTGAGTTGACTCGGACTCAACTATTTGTATAGGCATTTATTTCCTAAGCATTTTCAGATTCTATTTGTATAGGCAGAGTTGACTTGGAGTCAACTCCACTGAGTTTACAAGCCATGCATATTCAGTCATCGTCATCTAGTTTTTTTTATTAAAATTCATTTTGGCGCATCTGTTTTGGCACATCTGTTTTGGCATTAGAAATTGGAGCATTGTTTTGGCGCTAGAAATTGGAGCAGATAGGTAAAGAGAAGATAGAAAGAAGAGAGGGGTAAAATGGTCCTATTTCATTAATTACTATTGTTTATTTAATTTTAAGTATTAAATTTGACTGGTTTAGTGATTTTGGATAAATATGTGAGTTTTTCATCTTTTGAAGGGTAAATATGTTATTATAGTTTTTTGAGGGGAAATACGTAATATTGAAGTTTTTGAGGGGGATATATGAAATTTCCCCTTTAGTTTATTTCTAGTTTCCAAGTTTAAAGTTGAACCCTTCAATAAACAAAAACCTCTTTTTTTGAAAAGTAAGACCAGCGTCCATCTCTTTCAGCCAAGTCTACGCGACGTACTTTACAAGGAGGAATGACGAGTTCAACCCGGATAACAGCGCTTCTCTCTTTCCATCTGAGAAAACTGTTTGCTTGAGGAGAATTTCAGGGAGCAATTGTTTAGATTTTTTACTTGAGGTAGGTTTGTTGTTTCTAACGATGAGTCTTTTAGTTTCAGGTTTTCGAGTTGAGTATTTTTTTTTTGGTCTGGGATTTGGATCCATGAGTGTAATTGTAGCCTTTTGTTTTCTGACTCTTGGGGTTTCTGGTTAAAATAACTCTCATGGGTTTAATTAGAATTTACTCAATTTTCAGGTTTAATGGGATTTTGTGGAGTTATGTTTCTTCACCTCAATTTCTTCCTCCCACCCAACAAATAAATAAAAGGAAACAAAAGGGTAAATGCTCTTCTTAATTTTGAAAGAATGAAAAAAGCTTTTTTTTGTCAGAATTTTTTGCATTAGAAAATTTCACCCAATAAACATTTTATTCTTCCAAATTTCCACAGAATTCTAACAATTATGAATGCTTTACCTTCGCAGAACATAATAAACTCTCTGAAAACTCAGAAGAAGTGATTGAATTGAAGAATGCCAAGCCGAGTTCTCGTAACAATTATTGGAGTAAGTGGAGGTGTTGTAGTCGGGATTTCTATAGCCATTGGTGTGTTCTACCTCATAAGATACTACAAAAAGAGGCCCAATTTGAAGAGACGAATCAGTATTACGTCTACAACTCCCATCCGTGTGAACGGAGAGAATTCTGTGAGTGTGGATTCTAGTGTGGCGATGTCAGATGATTTGGAATTTGGGGATGAGAATCAGAGCCAGAACCGGAAACAGTTTTGGGGTGGGAGAGGGAAGCGGAGTAGAGATGTGGGGAAGCCTCTCTCTGTTTCAGGAATCCCAAGATATCATTATAAGTAAGCTTAGCAATATTTCTTAATTAATATTTTAGATAATAATGCAGGACATGTTGGTTGATCCAAATGCAAACACAAGCCAATAAACAATTAATGAAATAACTTTGTAAATCACACTACAAATTTCCAATTTGTTTATCAAAACACAAGTCAGTTTTGCAATGAACTAAGTAGTTTTGTTGGGAAATATGTGGACTATGATGAAAGAGTACAAAAGCACAAAGAACATAATCACAATAAAGAAATAAAATTTTGGGTGTTTGTTGTTCCCTTTGAAATGTTTTTTTGAAACCCCATTCTCTTTGAAATGTTAATGATGATGATTGGTCAAGTTAGGCTTATTTATTTGGACTTAGACTAGAATGCTTTATAAAGCACGGATTGTCCCGTGATTTACATCGAATCTCGATTTTTAAAGTTCAAACGATCAATTCTGTTTAGCATGATCTCTATATGAAAATCTCTTTGGAGACCAAATTTTACATTTTTTTTAACTATTTTGTTTAATTCTGCATTTTATTGTAATATAAATGAAATGCTGGGATTGGAGTTTGGGGGGGTGGGGTTGGTTGGGGGTGTTGATATACAATAATACCTAACAAATTTAAGAAGAATGGTTTGAAAGTTCAAAAGTAGTACTGTATTTAACGGATAGCCACACTGACGTGTGCCTGGTGGAATTGCAAGTCTTGGCTTATATGTGAAATTACAAAATTATATCAGCATAAATGACTATGTTTATCTACATAGGGATATCCAGAAAGCCACACAGAACTTCACAACCGTTTTGGGACAGGGGTCTTTTGGCCCAGTTTATAAAGCAGTGATGCTGACAGGAGAAGTAGTTGCCGTAAAAGTACTTGCAAGTGACTCGAAACAAGGCGAGAGAGAGTTCCAAACAGAGGTATGCTCCTACTTTTTCTGAGGGGTGAAGTCCAGCACTTGTATAAACCAACTACATCCTGTTTTTATTGTTCTTCTTTTGACTGTGGTATTCTCTCAATTTGGGGGTGAACTGAATCTAGCTTTAGTTAAATTGCTCAATTGTGAGTTAGTCAATTTACAAACTTAGAATAAGCTAGCTTTAGTTAAATTGCTCAATTGTGAGTTTGTCAATTTACAAACTTAGAATAAGCTCTACCTGAGGCTTAATTGCCCTATGAGAGTCCTAATTGTTTTGATTGAGCATTTGTAAGAACTGGTACATGGCGTACCACACCGATAATGGATGCTTAGTAGTGTAACAGTGTATTTCATCCATGATTAACTTGTTGAACTAACAAATAAGTTGAATATTTTTAATGTTCCAAATGCATCAAATGCTATAAAAAGCTTTAGTAATAAGAGGTCCTTCACTACTGATTATTTCTTTATATGACATCCTGCTGACATGTTTCTTTTATTAAAATGGTTGCTTTCTTTTTATTTTACAGGTAGCATTGCTGAGTAGATTGCATCATAGGAATCTTGTGAATTTAGTGGGATATTGTGTAGATAAAGGCCAGCGGATACTTATTTATGAGTTCATGAGCAATGGCAGTTTGGCAAGCCGCTTATACAGTAAGTTAATCATCCCATACCAGTCATTTCCTGTATTAGTGGTACTTTCTTCTTGTCTACTGGGCAACTGGTTCTGGCCAAACATTCCAAAACAACGACAAGAATTAGCAATTTAGCATAATACCAGCTAGATACCATTTTTAATAAATTGTTGGTTTTGCTTTTCAGGTGAAAATAATCAGAAATTTTTGAGCTGGGAACAAAGGCTGCAAATAGCCAATGATATTTCTCATGGTATCGAATACCTTCATGAAGGGGTATGGCATACCAGTTTTGGTTTCATTAAAAATAATTATAAGTTTATCGAATTATAAGGCTGCCTTTAAATATTTTGGAAAAGCTACTCAAATTATTGTTTCATTTGAGTAGAATAGACGTGCACCCTCTTTTCAAAGGGTTTTTTTTTTTTTTACAATTTTTGAAACCTAAAGGTGCTTTTCATGATGTTGATAACATCATTGGTGTGTGTATGTGTGTTTATTTATATCAGATCTGTTAGCTATCCTTAGTTATAAACCTTAGCTTAATTTTGTAGGCAGTGCCACCCGTCATTCACAGAGATTTAAAATCAGCTAATATCCTCTTGGACAGATCTATGAGGGCTAAGGTATTACAGCTTGATATTAAATCAACATTTATTTGAACATAAATGGGAAAATTTAAGACTGAATTTTAATAGATACATTGCCCCTTGCCAGTAAATATTAATGTACCAAGACAAATTAACCAAAGAGTGTCCTTTTTTGTTTCTCTTTTATTGCTGAACTAAAGTTTAATTTGGTCAAACACCTCAAAACCAAAGTAGAGAAAGAAAAGCCTGGCAAGAATAATTTTTTAACTGTTCTCATTGAAGGTTGCTGATTTTGGGCTATCCAAGGAAGAAGTATTCGACGGGCGAAAATCAGGCTTGAAAGGCACATATGGTTACATGGATCCAGATTATATGTCTACAAATAAGTTCACTAAAAAGAGCGATATATATAGTTTTGGGATTATATTGTTTGAGCTTATAACTGTGATTAATCCTCAGCAGGGTCTACTGGACTATATTAATGTTGTAAGTTCCCTTATTGTTGTTCAGTATTTCCGTAAGATTTTTTAAGTGGATTACATCAAAATTAATTCACAAGATACCAAAAGGACTGTCATGCAATCCAATGTAATTCTGGGAGTAATAATATACCATTAACTTCACAATCCAAAAGGACAAAATGATGAGAAATAGTATTGAAACCGCTAAGAAACAATATTTTGGTACCACGATTGAAAAATAATTACGGTATTGGTTTTCGACTTTATTCTGATTATGAAGTCATCTTATAATTGTTATCATTATCATTATCATTATCATTATCTAAATTAGTTACGAGGTAGGAGGAAAAAGAAAAGATCAGAAATGCAGGCACTCAATTAAAATAAATAAAACATTATGTTTAAATTGAGAAGAAAAGAAAAAATCTAGTTGCATACTGACTATGGTTCAACTAGGATAGGTATTAGGATGAGGCATAATTGTACGATTAATTTGAATATTAAGTATATTTAAAAAAAATATCTGAGAAAAGTATAGAAAAAGAAACATATTTTGGGAAAATTCTCAGGGTGAGGCATAATTTTGTATTTTGGATCTTAAGTATATTTGCATAATTATATTGTCTCTCTTAAATCAGATGTTTTCTAAAATGTTTCTGTACAAGGCTTCTTTAGGTGGAGACGGGAAACCCGACTGGAGCGAAATACTTGACCAAAATCTCTTAGGTGAAAGCAATCCCGAAGAGGTACGGCAGCTTGCTGATGTGGCACATCGATGCTTGCACAAGCTGCCAAAAAGGCGCCCCTCCATTTCTGACATCACCCAGGCTATTTCCAGAATAAGACAAAGGCGGTTAAGAAAAGATGCAAGTATTTTTTCGAGAACTGATACTTCAGGGGTTTTGCGGGCAATTGAGTTGCAGCAAGTGGAGCTCTCAAATATCACAAGCATGAAGGAGATGCATGGAACTGCATTAGGAGCTTAAATGAATTGTAAATAAGATCGTCCTCCTTTTCTTATTTTTTATTTTTGTAGATGGTCTGGTGTAAGCATGGATCATGAATATATGATGTATATTTCGAGCTCAAAATCTATTTAATCTGAGTTAGCCTGATGTATTTGTCGGATTGGATGCTCCACGTGGAAAATTGATTATGTTTCAGATATACTGGTGTTGGCTTTACAAACTTTTGATTTTGTGTTATGTGATAACATTATATTTGTAATTGTCATTGGTTCTTTATTATTCTGACACAAACCTGATTTTCAGTTTTTCTTTCTGATATTGAACTCATTGCTCGGGGGATCCGTGAAGAGTTGAAAACCTCAATCGGACCGTTTAATCTAAATCAGGTGGCTGTTTAAGACTTGATCTAAGTGTCTGCTTGTAATATGAAGGATCGGATAGAATTGTGTCATTATTCAAAGTAACAGTAGCAGCATATATATATGTCTAGGGATTCGGTTTCAACAGTAGGAAACTTACAAATTTTTGACAGATAAAGATAGTTATATAGTCTAATTTCTATTTAGATTGTTTGATCTGAAATAAATAACGCAAATTTACAAGCATCAATGGACCAGCCAATGAGATTCATGGGCCTTGGTTTCTACTTTCTACCCGGTATTCACGGGAGCACTGACCTAAATTTTGTTTTATTTATTTTTGTAATTACTCTTCTCTTCTGTTATCTTTCGGAAAGTAAAACTGCAGTAATAGTAAAATTTCTTGGGAAACCGTCAAATTTGTCAGTTTGACCGCAAGTAAAAAAATTGTTATTTTTTTTATTTAAATAACATTCAATCATTTAGATCCTGTTCGGCCTCTAATTGAGAATGGACATGGTGCGGTTCGGTCTCTAATTGAGAATGGACATGGTGCGGCTGAACAGAGCCTTAGCTTGCATAATGCATGTAGTCTTGTAACAAGATTATAATAAAAGATTAATTCAGAAAGATTTGAAATATATAATTCGATATAACAATGATAAAAATATGAAAATAGTATCCTTATTATTATAAAATAATCAATATACTATAATATTTATATTTTTACGAAATAAACAAAGATTCATAATGTCCATGAATAATTTGAAATAAATAGCATGTTGTTCGTACAATTTGTCAAATTTTTCGAAAAAAATCAGAGACCTGTTTGAAAAAAATAATGATTATATGACATACGTATTATTCAACAACTTCATTACTATGTTTTCATGGTAGATCAGTTCTAGAGGCCATAGCATAGTAATTAGACCATAGTGATTCAAAATTCAAATCTCAATATACAAATTAACTGATTAATTACGATTGGAGAACTGGATCCAAATCTCAATATATACTAACTGAATTAAGATTGGAGAACTGAAGGATGAAACAAAGCAGTGCATATAGACTAGCTAGTAATAAAATAAAGGTTTTTAGTCACATACTTGTCAAAACTTTGAATTTTCTATTTTATTCATAAAAAAATTGAAATATTTCATTTTCCTCGTTAAAACTAGAGTAAATTGCCGAATACCATCCCAGCTTTCAAAACTTTCAATATATATATGCCCATCAAAACAACTTATTTTTCCATTAAACTCAATATTATTTCTAATATCCATTTTCTTCATATAATATATATAACAGGTTTCAAAACTTTTAGTGCCACAACGTGTTTTACAATTAGAATACAAGCAATTCAGAATCCGTAAATTCAAAATAAAATAGTAAAGAAATTTAAATCTTACACAGTTATGAAGTGCAAGCATCTTTAGGCGAAGCATTAATATTGATCTTTAATGGTTTTTCTCATATCTGGTGATGGAGACCTTCAACGTTTTCTTTACTTCTCTCTTTCAATAAAATAATGGACGAAACGTTTTCAGAATGAGATCCCTCAAAATCAGTAACACATAAAACGCTTCCAAATGCGATCCCTTAAAATAAGTGGGTGAAAAAATGTTTTTGGAATGGGATCTGTCCAAATAGAGAAGAGGTCTTTTATATATTCTGAGAGAACCTTTGGGACCAGTATATTTATTAATAGTAATCTGAATTTTTCCATCAAAAATTTAGATGTCTTTTCATTAATTCTTTAAATAAAATTGGTGCACAATAATAACATAGATCACATAATAAAATAAAGCTAACAGCTAGATCATGGTTGATAATGCAATAAAATAAAGAGATAAAATGTGAACTCTTATATCATAAAAGAGTGATAATATATCTTATCTTTTTTACTTTATTTATCTGACTTTCTACGGAGATAACTTGATCATGTTTGGTAATGCAATAATAAAATGGGGAGAAAATTAATAGATATAACTCCTAATCATAAAAAAGCGATGATATTTCTTATCTTTTTCCTCTAATTTTGTGACTTTCTGGAAAAATAACTAAATCATGTTTGGCATGCAAGTGATAACAAAAATGAAGAGATAAAGAGATAACTCTTCTCTCATTAAAGAATGATGATATTGTTTGTTCTTGTACATTGTTTTTTTTTTCAAACATGGAGTCTTTGTATGATCCTTAATAATATTTCTTATGGTGTTTCTCTCACCATAATAGTCATTGATTTTTTCATGTCTGAAATTTGAACAATTGATCTGATAAATGACAAAATGGTTAAAAATACATTAATATATGAAATACATCTCCATTTATATATTAAGCACTTAGATGTCTTGATCCGCCAACGACTGTGAATAAAAGATGAAATTTCATATTGAATCTAAATTTATTTAGACACATATCACACATAATTGATTGTCAAATACTTAATTTTTCAGATTGGTCATGATTTATTTCTGTTTTTTAAATGTCATTTAATTTTCTTTTGGATTAATTGATAATTGATTGGTTATTTATAGGAACTTAGTAGGTTCTACACAAAGTAATAAAATCTATTTTAAACAACCTTTCAATAAAATGTACTAATTCATTGATAATTTTTGGATTGCAGAATTTAAACAACCGATCAATTTTAATCTGACGCTAAGTAATAAATACCTTTAGACACATTTTATTATGTATCATTTATATATCACAGAAGGATACTATCGATTTTAAAAAAATATTATTGTATCTTCATACGTATAGAATTTACCTTGGAAACATATAATTCTTTACATATTTAAAACTACAAAAAAGACGATGCGTGATTTTTTTTTAATATCAAATTTATATGAATGAATGATGTCTAAAAGATACTTTTTTAAAACGTTTGGTAGATCTATAATAATTTCACAAGTTATTTCTCTTATATTCGTCTAAAATAACAAATTAACAAATTAAGTTTATTGGATGTTCATTTTTATGTCAGAATATCAAAGTAAAATATTTTCATGAATCTACATACTTAATATAAGAGAGATGTTAGTTTGTATGAGAATTTTTTTTGTTATCTTATAATATGTTTATAAAATATTTTCATTTTTATAATATGTCTCCGTTGTAATATTGCATTAGTTCGATACCAGTAACAAATTATATATCTCTAAGTTGCAATTAATGTTATTGCCAGATTAATTTACAAAATTAAAAATAACTAATTTAATTTTAAATTCGCAATAGTAAATATTGGATTTAATGCTCATTAATTAGTTTCTATATAGTGAAAAAAGCATCATAACATTACCGTTATATATATTTAAATAATGCATATTTTCTAAATAATGCATATTTTCACCTCCTCAGAGTCACTATAGCTCATAAAATTAGTACAATCTACACAAGGACGCACGATCGAGTCTTCGCCATTGTTCTCCTTATATTTCTCAGCAAATTTTAAAAATTCTTCAGCACCTCACCAATATTCAATAGTGGTGCGTGGTATTCCATACATCCAATGTTGCCGATCCATCTGTAATTGTCACAATTAATGAATTGCAAGATGTTAGAGTTAAAAATTGATGAGTTTAGGGCTTACATAGGGCTGGTGCACAATCCTAACCCACTCTTTGAATACTTTGTCTCAGTGGTGAACACAAATCAACAGATTTAACATTTAAGAAAAATTCGACATCATTTCCCCCCTGTTCCCCAAGTACGCGTAAGAATCAATCATATCCGTTTGGACATGAAATTCAATACGTACTCGTGGGAACAATAAGGAGAAATGATATCGAATTTTTTTTAAATACCAAATCCGTTGATTTGTGATCACATCCTAAATGAGACAAAGCATTCAAAAAGCAGTCCCAAAATGGGAACTATTCAAAATTAATCCCTATCGGATTAATTTTGAATGGGCATATGACCTAAAGGCATACTAATATATGTTCGGTATTATTTGGTTGATACAATACTACTCACCAAATGTATATATAGATTTATTCAATCTATATATACATATATAATAAACTACTCACCGAATGGCTAATATAACATTAGTGTCATTTTAGTCTATATAACACCAACTCCAAAACCTATCAAATTGAGTTCAAATGGTGAATCCAAACCATTCAAACCGATCTACTTCATTAGTTGTGTGTTTACATGTAAAATTTACAAGTTTTTGAGTTTATTTGGTATCAAGTCAAGTGGTCAAATGTGCAAATTTTTAAGTTAATTTTAATACATTCATTTTTCAATTTTTTTTACCGCTTGATTTAATACTAAAATAACTCGAAAATATAAAAAGTTTGCATGTAAACGCATCACTCATAAAGTAAATTAATTTGAACGGTTTGGATTCACCATTTGAACTTGATTTGATAGGTTTTGGAGTTGGTGTTATATAAACTGAAATGACACTGATGTTATATTAGCCATACTCACTATCTATATAACAAAGTAATAATTTAAATTAATATTTAACATGCATGTAATTAAATTATTTAAATTGAGAATAATATTTACTAACCATATCAAGTGGAGGGAGCGTAAAAATCCAAAATAGCAGAGAAACACTAAAGGAAGAGTGGAAATTCACGTGAAGAGATGATGGAGAGAGTGAAGCGGATCGATATTTTGAAAAAAACAAAATGCACTACAAGTTTCATAAATTTAGATCAATTTCAACAATTTACGAAACATTTCACAAATAAGAATCAAAGAACAAGTTGTTACCCGAGTTTACACCAGATGGAGTGGAGAAACAATGGAGAGAGTTGAAACAGTGAAATTTCGCGTAGCTTTCTGAACAGATCAATTGAGAGAGAGAGAAAGAGGCAGCTAGGGTTTTAACATTGTACCTGTTACATACAACACCGGTTAATAATAATAAATCGGTGCTAAATGTCTAACAGACAACACCGGTTTATTTGCACAAACTGGTGCTAAATATACAACACCGGTTATTTAAAAAACAGGTGCTAAATGTCTAACATACAACACCGGTTAATAATAATAAATCGGTGCTGGATATTTAGCACCGGTTTTTAGAAATAAACCGGTGTTGTATGTCAGACATTTAGCACCGGTTGTAAGTTTAACCGCTGCTAAGATACATACAGAACCGGTTTTGTCAAATCCGGTGTTGTTTGACCGGTGCAGATTTGAAACTCTGTAGTAGTGGCCATACCAACAGATTTTTTCAGATAACTATTCCTTGAATTACCTGCATGCACCAGCTGTTAAAAGAAATAAAAAGAAAATGAAGGAAATCATCACTGACAGATTAAACCCAACCAACAAGCAGTGAAGTCATTTTGTTCATTAGCAATTACTTCAACACATAATTAAGAACACAAAATAGAGAACAACACACACAACTGATACATGAGACCTCGACATGTACGAACGACGCCTCCTAAGACAACCATACTGATAGACACCCCCAAACTTCATCCCTGTAAAATCCCCCTCTCCCTTTAATTTCTCTTACCGCCGATCCAAAAACATCAAACCCTAAAATCTACTTGCCCAGAATTTAGACTAAGTACCACACAACTCTAACACATAGCATAAGAGCATGCATGCATTTGCAATTTGCATGCTTGCAGTTTGTCCCTGATTAATTACTTGAAATTATCATAGTTAGAACTATCATGATGATTATCAAGGTTGCTCATAAGTGGCAGGGTATGTGGAGTGCTTGGACCATCGGTCCCACAATCGCCGTCTTCATGCGCTCCTTGCCCTCTGTAGTACCCATCAGGCATCCCGTTTTCTCCAAAAAACACATACTGATGATGTGGCGGTGGCACCTGAGTTGCCCCTGGGTACGCATGCTGCGGCATGACATGTGCCATCATTGGACCAGTAGCCATCTGATGCCTGTGTTTCAGGAGAGTGAGTGGTTCGCCACGGATAGACCCGCGTTGGTCCCCTTCAAATTCACGGTACCTCGACAAGTACACAGACAGCGGCTCAAGGTAATCATCGAAGCCAAGCTTGCTCATGGCCCAGAGCACGTCCTCAGCCGTGATGGTTTTGCGTTGCTCCCTTTGGCACCTGTCGTTGGCCTCACCGGTGACAAAGCTGATGTACTCTGATACACACTCCTGAATGGTCTCCTTTGCATCGTCAGATATCTTGGCGTGAGGAGGGAGCACACGTCGCATGATCCGAATCACATTGGCTATCGGCATGAACCGGTCTTGCTCCCGGATCCCCCCCTGGGCTTGGCCTTGGCCTTCAGTCGGCATGGCCTGGTCACGCTCTGACGGGTTTGAGCAGTTCATACCAGCTTGATGTGACTTTGGTCGAAACGGTGGTAATGGTATATGGAGCCTGTAATGTGTTATATATGGTGGTTTAAAAAGAATTGTTCTTTTAGTGGAAAATAAATGCAAATTTATGTTGACGCACTGAGGAAGAGAGGAGAGAGTGGAGAGGCGTTGTATATAGAGAGAACAAAACCAGTTAAATGCACCGTCGTGTTTTCGCGTCCATGAGGGACACGTGGCACAATATCCTGGAGGCCACCTACTGGCTTGAAACTTGGCACCAAGTAATTGACGGTCAAACCATGACGAGGGATTATTTGTGGCGGTTGGTAGGTAAACAAGCGTGTACCTCTAAACTCTTTTTTTTTTTTGTACATATTTAAACCACTTCCTTATATTATAAGAAAATTAAAAATACTAGACAGATTTTCTTTCAAAAAATCAAGCATATAATTGAATCTAATACCGAACGATTTTAATTTTCGATTTGTTGCTTACACATTGACAGGATATATACATGCTGCTATAACATTGCCAATATATTATACATATATTTAAATTAAAAATAAAAGAATTTAGGAATTTTAAAATATATACGGAAAGATGAAATGCATTTAGAAATATGGAACCTACAGAAAATGAAGACTATATATATGTAGAGAAGTCACATGTATGCGCAACTATAATTAGAAAAGTCTCTTTTTCTTTTGACCGAAATGATATTTCGGTCCCAACCATTTTTATAGATTTCGAGAAAAAATACATTGAAAAATTGTAAAAATATATGAGACCAAATACCATTTCAGTCCAAAAAAAAAAAAATTCGGATCCAAAACTTATGGTTTTTATAAAAAATAAAAGTATGGTTTCATAAAAATATTTTTTCTAATTATGGTTTATAAAAAAAAATTCTTGGAAATTTGCTCTGTTTATCTTAGATTTATAAAATGGATAGTTGAGTTCACATCAACCGCCACAGTTACGATAATCAATGTATTATGCTTTATAATCATCTGATTCAAATGGCTGTGATATCAAAAGGGAAAATATGCTCATAAAATATAACCGCGTTTGATTTAAATCGAACAATTCAAATTACATGTCGTAAATTCCTTCTATGAGAACTACGGCAGCGATAAGCAGGAACATAATATAAAGGGAACTAAGATCAGAGATGCTTACAAGAAAGCTCGAGGTTACTGAATTCAACTATATTCTATTTTCCAAAAAAAAAAAAAAATTTAGGAATTTAGAACCGAGAATTATGGTTTTTTAGCAAGCTTAGAAATAACTGTTTAGAACAGAGAGGTTCTAATTTGGAGGGAATGATGTTGGCGCATATTTACAAAAAAAAAAAAAGCAAACCGCTTTCAGCACTCACTAGTATTCTAAATAGCGCACTATAATGCTTTTGGATCCTAAACGCTAAGATATGGTATCAAAACACACTATTTGAGCTACAGACGCTATAGCAGTAATAGCAGTCTGCTATAGCGCATAGCGTGTAGTGCAAATAGCGCGCGCTATGCAACATTAGCTGTTTTTTTTTTTTTTTTTTTCAATTTATATGGACTTTAAATAAAGTCTCAGATTGAATTTTAACTGTGATTTTTTTTTTGCTATTGACGTAGTAAGCTTTATATTAAACTATTAATTATTAAATGAGAGATTCATCAAACGAAATCAAATAAGGAAGCTTTAGCGCGCTATACAACATGAGCTTTTTTTTTTCTTTTCAATTTATATGGGTTTTAAATAAAGGCTCAGATTGAATATATTAAGATATTTCTTGAAGTAACAAAATGATAATTACTATATGGTAGTTTGAATATTGTGAATAGATTAAGATAGTTAATTATTCCATGATGTCTAAGTTATTTTAAAATTTAAATTAAAAAAAGATAGATTATGTCACGATGCTGGATATATTTTGAATAGAAAAATATTTATGATAATATTTACTATGGATATTTTGAGTCACAATTTGAACTTTGTATTGGTTCAATATAAATATTATAATTTTTTAATTAATTTGATGTTATTTATTGTTCTATGAGACTTAGATAATGTTGATATTTAGTACAAATATATGATATAATTTTTATAAAAATACAAAAACGTTATGTAGCATAGCTTTCGCTATAACGACGCTATTCGCTATAGCTTTTTTTGTAGGTTTTCCGTTATGACACGATAAACGTTATTTAGAACCTTAGTACTCAGACAAAAAATTGTACAAAAATCTAGAAACTGATTCCTACAACACACAAGTACAACAACAACTACAACCACCTTAAAAGTTTCTTTAAAACTTCTTTTCCATTTTGTTTTTCACTTTACTTTCTTTACAAACTCTTTAAAACTTTATATTCTGCATTTATTTATGTAATAATTGGACCTTGTACTAAAGGCACATTTGATGTCAATTATTAATGAGTGCGTTTCAATCAGTGAGAATAGAGTTAATTTTGAGTTAGCTCCATTATTTTTAAATCTTGGTGATTCAAACAAAAATTAGCAAATTGAGTTAACTCAAAAATAGCTCTATTCTACTAATTATAGAAATGATGAGTTACAGAGCTAGTGAAGTTTGTAATATTAATAAAATATTTGATTCCTCTCAATTAGAGTTAGTCTAAGTATTAAACTAGTATTAAATAAAAAATTATTAGTATTAAATATAATATAATATTATATTAGATTAGTTTTGAATAAAATATTAGTTTAAATATTAATTGTAATATAATATTAATTTAAAAATAGATTAGTATTAAATAAATATAATATTAAATTAGGTTAATATTAAATAAAATGTTAGATTAAATATTATATTGTAGTCATTTTAATATTTAATATAATATGATATAAGTTGAAATATTAGATTAATATTAAATAAATATAATATTAGGATAGATTAGTATTAAATAAAATATTAGATTAAATATAATATAATATAATATTAGTTTAAATGTTAAATTTAATATAATATTAGTTTAAATATTAAATGTAATATTATGTTAATTTAAATATTATATTAGTATTAAATAACTATAATATCAAATTAGATTAATATTTAATAAAATATTAATTTAAATATTTATTGTAATATAATGTTAGTGTAAATGTTAAGTGTTGAATGTAATATAATATTAGTTTTAATATTAAATTAGTATTAAATAAATATAAACTAGCACTTATCAAAATTATTCAGAGAGGCATTAAACTATCTTTATTTACTTTATTTAAAAATATTTTAGTACAATATTAAACTATCTCAAATCTATATCTAAGTTAATATTTTTACTAATGCAAATCCAAATTTATTTAATTTTGACCGTTTCAAGATCTAGTTAATATCTTTTATCATTTTGGCAGAATTTTTATTCAGAACTTATATTTTTATTTAATTGATAAATATTATGTATATATATAGTTTTAATTCAATGTTGATTCCATTTTTTTCTTAATCAGAGTAGTCTTTAAAATTAGAAATAAAAAAAATACTCCTTTACATAAAAATTAAGTCAATGTTGATTGGTTGAATTTCTTTTTTTTTTAAATACCTAATAAATATCCATCTAATGTCCAATAAATATATATTTTCTCCATATATACTTTTTCTTATTTAAATAGGTGAATAATTAAATAAAAATACATGTTTTATAATAAATCAAGATTTTTCACAACTAATCCCACGGTACAACTGAAGACTCATTTTAGCACATTTCCGTAATCAATCCGTATTCGTAGGTTTTCGCTTTTTTAAAAGTGAATTTCCATACCATCAAATCTCATCTCACATACTCTAAAAAAAAAAAAAGTTTACCAGGTTTCATTCCGTAGATTCCTTGCATTTCTTTTGGGCTCATCTGACACCGGGCTGATTCGATCTCTCTTTTTTTTTTGAACAAAGCCGGGCAGAGGCTGCCAGGTTTAATTTATTAAAAAGAAGAACAGGTTACACCATGCAGGGCCTCTGAGGCCCATAAATCAAACAATGCCATGTAAGGCCATGCACGTCGCTATCTAAGTTACCATACTACCTGTGCCATCAACCAGTTTCCTGTAACCTAAAGAAAAGAAAATAAAATTAAGGAGGTAGATCAGCCATTGTTCTTGGTGATCTCTTCACTTTACACCACAGTTGTCTCTCCAGAGGGTTGCTTCACATATAATCCATTGTGCGACCAGATCAGATGAATAGTGTTTTCCTTCAAAAACCTTTCTATTTCTCAGTCTCCAAATGAACCAGCAGATAGCTGAAAAAAGGACCTGCCACTTATTTTTCAAGTTCACCGTTTGTTTGAAATGACTATATGAATTCCTCCATATGTCTTGAGTTGAATTCCCCTGAACCATGAGACTGCAGCCAGTTGCATTGCACACCTTGTTCCAAATATCCACGGAATAAGGGCATTGGAAGAGGAGGTGCACCCCAGATTCTAAGACACCAGAGTCGCACATGGGGCAATCATAAGTTTCACAATTGAAGTTCCTTCTTAACATGACGTCTCTAGTTAACAGCCTGTCCTTCAAAAGCAGGTAGATGAATATCTTCACCGATGGAGGGATGCAGAATCTCCAAGTATCCTGGAATTCCCAACCGAGTAGGCCTCCACCGATGATTGTTTTGTATGCCGAAGCCGCACTGTATCGGGCATTGGCAGCAAACCGCCAATGTAACTCATCAGGTAGCTCTGTTAGGACTGGAAAAGGGGTGGATTCATGGTGGGCTGTCATTCCAATGACTCTCGCCTGGTGTAAGGATAATGCCTGACTTACTTGTCTGGAACCCGTGGCAGCAAGTTGTTCTGAGCCCCATCTATCAAACCAGTAGGAGATGTGTTTACCATCTCCAACTGACCACTCAGTTGCCCAATCGAAAAAGTGCTTTAATGCCAGTAGCTGTCCCCAAAAGAAAGATCCCGTACCCGACCACAGCATAGGGCCTGCATTGAAGTTTCCTCTCCAACGAATGCGCCTAATAACCATGGTCCACATGGAGTCCTGTTCTTTATATCCTTTCCACCACCATCGTAGAAGCAACGATGTGTTCCTTAGTTGCAAATCTGCCAACCCCATGCCCCCCGCTGACTTTGGGAGGCAAACAAGACCCCAATTGCATAGGGAAATGCCCTTCTTCGTGTTTGTGGACTTTCCCCACAGGAAATCTCTCCTTGCTCTATCGATTCGCTTAATAACCCATACCGGGAGCTTGAAACAGATCATGTAGTAAGTTGGGATAGAGGATAGTACCGTGTGTACCAATTCAAGTCGTCCCCCCCTACTTAATAGCTTAGATTGCCATCCCTCCAACCTCTTTTCCACCCTTTCAATCATTGGCAAAAAATCTCTCTTTACCGGGGCTTTGACCGTAAGTGGCATCCCTAGGTAGGTGATAGGAAAATCGGTTTGGGTAAAGCCTATGATAGCTTTTACCCAGTCCATATTTACCTCTGGAATGTTCAATGGAATGAAAGTGCTTTTCCTGTAATTCACCTGTAAACCAGAAGCCTTGGTAAATAAGCGCAATATGATCTTGAACGAGATCAGTGAAGTAATGTTAGCATTTGCAATCAAAGCCGTGTCATCAGCATATTGAAGTGCCATAAGCGAATCATGAATTTTATCAGAGAGGGGGAAATGTGTTAGTTGGCTTGTGATATGCACCAATCTCTGAAAAACATCTGCAGCCACATTGAAAAGCATTGGCGAGAGCGGGTCTCCTTGACGGAGACCCCTCTTGTGAGGGAAAGGTTCAGAGGAGTCTCCATTTATTAGAATCCTGGAAGATGAAGTGGTCCAGATGCATTGTATCCAAGAGATCCATCTCTCAGGGAAACCACGAGCCCTCATTACCCTAACCAAAAATTCCCATTCGATCGAGTCGAAGGCTTTCTTGAAGTCTATTTTCGCGAAGACTGCCGGTTGTCCCTCATGAACAATATGGTGCAACAACTCGCGTGTTGTGACAAAGTTTTCAGAGATCTGTCTCCCTTGAATGAAAGCCGTTTGATTGGCGGAAATCAATCCCGGCAATTCAGCACGAAGCCTATTGGATAACACTTTCGTGATAAGTTTTGGTATAAGGTTGACAATGCTTATAGGCCGGAAATCGGCAGTGGTAGTTGGCATGTCAGTTTTCGGAATGAGTATTATGTTTGCTTCATTGAAAGGATCAAGGTTGAGGTTATGGGCATAGAACTGTTGCATTAAGTGCCAGATGGAATGTTGTAACTCATTCCAATATGTTTTTAGGAATTCGTTAGGTAATCCGTCCGGACCGGATGCTTTATTGTTTGCTAGTTGTGTCACAGCCGTGGTTAATTCCTCCATTGTAAACGGGCTCTGTAAACCTTCCAGATTCGGGTTTGTCGGGTACAATGTGCTGATATCAAATTGAAGTGTTGGCTGAGACTCTCCCATTATTTGTTTCATGGATTGCACAAACACCTCCTTTATTTGATCCTTGTCAGTTATTAGGATGCCCCCATGCTGAACCTCATGGACTAAGTTCCTTCTAAGCCTTGAGGAAGCAAAGGCATGGAAGAACCTAGTGTTGCTATCTCCCTGTGCTAGCCAGTTGCATCTGGACCTTTGTTTCCACTTTAATTCTATGTTGTTGGCCAACATGAATGCCCTCTCCCTTATTTTAAGCCTCAGTGCGAACTCATGTGGCAACAGGTCCCTTCTTTCCTCTATGCGGTCAAAGAACAAAATAGATTTTTTACAAAATTCCAACTGCTCTTCCATGTGACCAAAGGCTTCTCTTTGCCATAACTGAAGTGCCTTGTGTAGTATGGTTGTTCTCTGGTGAAAAGTTTGTAATGGGTCCTGTGAAAGGCTAGGCTGAGACCATAAGCTATGCACCATCATCTTGGGTTGGTGGTATTTCAACCAGAATAGCTCCAATCTACTCTTCCTTGGTCTTTGCGGCAATCCTTTACAAGTTAGTACCATGGGGATGTGATCAGATACAATGTTCTCCAATGCTTCTAGGGTTATGACGGGATAAGCCTGTGACCAATCTGGTGTAAGAAAAACCCTATCCAGTTTGGAAAAAGATGGTGCCGGGCGCCTACTGGACCATGTGTAAAGCCGGTTCTGCAGGGGGATGTCCAATACCCCGGCGTGAGCAATGAAATGATTGAATCTCTCCATTAGTGCAAATACCGGTTGCATTGACGACCGGTCTGTAAGCCATCGCACCAGATTAAAGTCTCCGGCAAGGATCCACGGTGTATGGGTTAGAGCCGAGGTGTAGTATAGTTGTTGTATAAACCCCGGCTTTAGAGAATCCAATGTCGGGCCATAAGCATTTGTGACAAGAAATTCTTCCCCTGAACCGACATGCCTGAGCAGCACTGTAACCGTGTGGCGTGTTGACCATGAGTTCAAAGGTACATAAGACCTTCTCCATGCAATAAGGATGCCCCCGGCAGAGTTTATTGCTGAATTAAAAACGACCTCATAACTGAAAAAGGAAGGAAGAAAACGCAAAATGTAAGCAAGATTAAATTGATTGCACTTGGTTTCTTGAAATAAAACGACATCACATCTAGCATTCTTGATCACATTGCGAACCACTCTACATTTCTCATCACTTCCTAAACCCCTGACATTCCACGAAAGAAATTTAAATTTTTTGTCTAACATGATTAAACTGAGAACACTACGACTTGATGATTAGCAAAAAGCTAGATCATCTCTTCATCTGATTCCAGGTCTTCCCCAGAATTGAAATCTATATCAGGTCCTTCATGGGAAGGCCCGGCCTCATCTTCAAACTGATGTTCTAACTCCATCTCTCTGTCCTGAATTAGCAACTGAGCTCCTTCAGATTCACGCTGAAGATTGTCCTCATGTAGGGCCTGCTCGACATCCCCAATCTGAAACCCGCAGCCCTTCGCTATGTCCTCGCATAGCCCGTATTCCACGCTGACCTCAAAGAGGCCTCCTTTGTTGAAGGATACCTCAGCCCGCCGGGTTGCTTCCTTCATTTGAACCCTGGACTTTGCGCAGGCCTTTTGGGATGATTTCTTGAAAGCCACGTGTTTTGGAGTGAAGGTAATTCCTTTTTTGGGCTTTTGGGCTTTTGGGCCTGTTTTGTCTTAGCAGGATCCTCCAGTGTGTTATGGCCCGATTTGGGTGCACGTGCTCTCCTTTTAGAAGCTTCCTGATTGTCCTTTTGTGTGAGTTGTCTCCTGGGCACTGTTTTCTGTTGTCCTTCTCCTGACTTCTGGGCGAGGGAATCAAATCGCACGGACTGACAGGCCCCAGCGATAGGCGGTGCTTCTATTACGTCTTTTCTGGGGGAAGACCGTTTGAGGATTGTGATTGGCTGATTGATTTCCTGCGGCTTTATCCGTTTGGTTTTCTGTGGCACCGGGTCAGCCCTGAGAGTAACTGGACCCGCCTTAGCATAGGTTGTGACCGGGATCTCCGGTGTTGGGTTTGTCTGTTGCGTAGTGGTTTCTTGTGGCAGCCCCTGTGTAAGCTGATGTGGGAAGGCACCTGAAGATTGACCCGATCCCCGTCTCCTTTCTTCATGGAGATCAGCAAGGAGGCTTACCTGAGAGAGAGTGATCACCGGTTTGTTAGCCGATGTCAGTACTTCCCTTACTTCTTCCGGAATATCATCCGGGCTGAGATCCTTACACAGTAGCTCGAGCACCTTCCTTGAGACCGGAATTAGACCCTCTGTCACCTCTTTTTCTTTTCCCTTTGGCTGCAGGGGTTTGGAGAATTTTGGCTGGTGTTTGGGGAGGTCCGCCGGGGAGTATAAGGGGGATCTGATCCAGTTCTTGGTTTGGATGTAGACAGGAAATTCTAGCCCTCCTGCATACATGTCAACCGTCTCCGGTATGCGCTCAAGCCTGTCTATTGCTACAGCCACCGTCCAGTTGGAAAGGTTCGGGGGTTCCTCCTGTGGAACTGTACCTAGGTAGATACCAAATGTACTAACGAGGCCCGCAATGTCTTTTTCTCGGCGAAGGAGAGGAGGAACATTGGTCAGGAATAGGAGGGCTTTGTATTCCGGCAACACCAGCCGAGCCCCATCCAGAGGTGACCACGGCTGGAATGAGAACCCAGCATCCCAAAGTTCTGGTGTAGTCTGGTTGATGAAGGTCTCCGGGGCTATGCCAGCCGGTAAAACAATGAGAAAACGTCCTTCTCCTAGCACCCCAATGGAGATATCGCACTCCTGGACGAGCTGAGTTCTCTTAGCAAAGCTTGCAACATCCTTCAGCTTGAAACCCAACTCGTGGCCATGGGTGTCAAAGACAACCGCATTGTTGAGCCTTGCAATCTCCTAGACGAATGCCGGGTCCCGGTCAGCGTAGTAGGCTAGCTTCTTAGGGCGGTTGGCCGGCATTGTTGGACCACTGAGAGGACATGGCTTAAGTAGGAGGTCCTCCATTGGGTTGTTGGGGTTCATCTTGGGAGGTTGCTGACCTGCCTTGTCTGACCAGTAAGGTAGGGCCGCCGGGTTTAGCATTTTGGTGTTGCACCTGAAGCCGGTATGCCCCTCGCCCCAGCATTTACCGCAGCGCATGGGGTTTCTACACACCGCTGAACTATGACCGTTTCGACAGCACCTGAAGCACCTTCCACGCCATTCGGTGTATTGTGCCGATGGTGGAAAACGCAGCCGGGTCGGGCTGTGAGGAGAGATGTAGAAGGTAGGCTGTTGATGGCGAGGGGAGAGAGGAGGGGAAGGGGTAGTCATTGCTTGGTGGTTAGGTTTTGGTTGCCGTGGTTGAGGAAGAGAGTTTTTCTGTAGAGGTTTTGGTTGCCGTGGTTGAGGGGGTTGGGATCTGGTAATGTGGCTATATAGAGGTTTGGTGTGGTATGGGATGTAGGTTGAAATCGTCGGTAAGGGTAGGGAGGTTGTGGCGCCGCTTGAAGGAGAACCTTTTTTTCTTCTCTGGACAAGCTGCCATTCGCTCTCCATCTCTCTTTTTCGTTATTGCCAGGCCTTGATTCGATCTCTCTTAAAAGTTAAAACCCCCCTCTAAAATCGACTTTTAATTGACCGATATAAAGATTCGAGATGAAGATTGAAGAAGAAATGGTTTTATTGCTTTTACTCAAACTTTATGTGTACAGTTTGGAGTCTATTTAATTATAAGAGAATGTATATGTAGGAGTGTGTCAGTGTCTGATCTAAGTAACAGTAACTGACTACGACTTAATCATTCTGCATTCAATTACAATTCAGTTACACTTACAACACAATTAACCAGTGACAACAACTGGAGATGTCCAGTTATTCCTTGACATGACCATTTTTTATGTTCCAGAAAATTAGCTTGATCTAGTCCCTGACTATTTTCCTTAATGGATGTAAGTCCTTGATTTTTTATATAAGGTCCATCAATAGTATAATGATTATTCAACTAGCTCACTAAACTTTTTGTATTCATTGAATAAAATTAGCTAATAGCAACTCTGTTGTAGGAGCATTGTGCAACTTGCTCTTTATTTCTATATAAATTTCATTATTATTCGCTACATTACATAAATTGTTGAATTCGTATTAAAAATTTCAGCGACCTATTGAACTGCCAAAAGTCCATAAGTTTGATTAGATAATATGCAATGTGAGGTATTTTGATTCAATAAAAAAGTTTGGGATCGATTTCATCGAATTAAATGGAATATGTAGTTGAAGGACTAATATCAAACTTCTTTTTTATTTTAATTTTTATGGGGTTGTAGATGTGTAGTCATGAACAAATTGATGGTCTTCCTGTAAAACGGAGTTCCAAGTGAAAAAAAAAAAATTATTGTCTTGGTTTGAATGAAAGTGTCAAATATTTCTTATATAAAAGTAAAACGCATCTCTGCAATGTACCGTATTAAAACTATTTGGTATTACCATTCTGGCCAAACTCTACTACATATATATGTTTAATTGTAGACTAATTAACGTGTGAGATTAAGAATATAATATATATAAAGATAATAAGCTATTATCAATCTATCTTAAAATAATATAAATCTTTTTTTTTTATCAAGACTCTTATTATTAGATATAAAAATTATCTTCTTATCGTTCCAATTTATTCTACAAGCACAATCTATATATTTTTATTTTGTTATTATATTGTTTATTATTTTATGTTTCAGCAAGCTCTCATACTTAATAGTGAACAACACATTCATCATTATTAAACATGACTGCTATTTTCATTAGTATCTTTAAGATTGTTTTTTTTATAAAATATTTTTTTTTCCAATCCAAACTCTCTCAAACAAAAAAAAAATTCTTAAAATAATATCATTCTGAGTCTCCTAATTTCATCCGACATTTGTATTTCAACTTCTCCAAAAACTATATTGTTTCAAATTTTGGAAATATAACAATTCGGATAATTTGATTTGCAAAAGCAAACTACAAAAATCAAGTTTGGAAAACGTGAATAGCAATAATTTTGATTACAAAATTATAAATAAATTAAGGCTTACTATTTGGTTTTGAAAACTTCACACTATTATATTTTTTATTTTGACTATATTATAATTTTGCCATATTGTTTATGGAAATGTGAAAATTTCTATAATCTTTATTATGAAAATTTGAAATCTGGACTAGGAAACTGTAAAAAAAGTTGGATGTAAAATTTTGAAATTGTCTGAATAATGCATATGGATTTAAAAAATTGCAAAGGGTGATATTTGAGCAGCTATCTCTTAAACATTGTCAATCCATTTTAATTTCAATTCGCGAGCCCCATTCAATTTTTGTGTATATTTATCGGTGAAATTTCACGTATACCCCTCAAAAACTTCAAAAGTACTTATTTTCCCCTTCAAAATTTGAAATTTCGTCCCTCTAAACTTCAAAAACTCACAAATTTATTCATTTTATTGTCTTTTATAGTAAAGCACATTCTAAATTTACAAAATATCCATTTTATCCTTTCATTAAAAGCATAAAACGCCCATCTGACTAAAATTTAATTCTGAAGGGTTCTTCTACTGTCTGAATTACTTTAAGATCCGTGCACGTTAGATCATCACGAATCTTGAAGCGAACAAGCACATATAATTATGCAATATGCATAGATCTTAATGCAATGCGCACGGATCATAATTGCTTTAAGATCCGTGCACGCTAGATCAACATGAATCTTGAAGTGACACATACTGATATTGAAGCGACGCACACATATGCTCGCGGATCGGACGATAGAGGAACATTCAGATTCAAATTTAAGTCCAATAAAGGATAAGATTGGTATTTTTTTTTAAGTTTAGATGATTTTAATATAAAAGACAATAAAATGGATAAATTTGTAAGTTTTTGAAGTTTAGAGGGTGATATATATAATTTCAAAGTTTTAGAGGGGGGGATATGTAATTTCGAAGTTTTTGAGGGGTATATGTGAAATTCCCCTCTAATTTATCTTAAACATGCAAAACTTTCAAATTTAAAAATATATTTTTTCAATTCGTAGACCATTTCTTTTACCTATTTCTTCCCCCAACCGATGGCCTATAGACTATAATGGTACATCACAACTATTTATTCATTTGAGGACGTGAACACAGAGAAAAATCACATGGATACTCGGAGACGCCTGGTGTCGGATCGAAAGTGAGAATTAATAGGCCGTCTGGGTTTGATTGCAACTTTTGTCTAGGGGCGTTAATGCGTTATGGATCTATTAAATTGGGCTAAAGCCTTTTTAAGTCGTCATTCCTTAATCTCTCCTTCGACTCATTGAACTCACAATCTGACGGTTATTTCGAACCCAACCTAAATGAAGTGCCTACTTCATCACTGACAAATTGATGCTTCAAATTCTGCCCTTGCAAAAAGGAAGGTTGGTGTTTCTACTAATTAATTAATTAATTAATAGATCTCTCTTTTGATGACAAGGTAACCTCTAACATTATTTTTAACATGTGCCTTTCAAACAGTTACATGTTCTACAAAAAGTGTAGCTGATTCGGTGGTTGAGGAACTAGAAAAATAAATATATCAATTATAATAGATTAATTAAGGAGTTCAAATTTAGCCATCACTTTTCTGTAGTTTCACTTTCATGTAGTACAACTTACTACAACAACCAACAACAACATATTTAATTGCATATTTATATGTTGGATTCAGTTATTCCTTATGAAAATACTTCAGATATTGTAGAATACTATAATTTATTAGAGGTATAGTACTTTGGATTACTAGAAATAACCATCCGTGCTGTTGTTGGTTTACATTGTGTAAGAAGATTGCAGATTATATCCCCTCATGTGTGGTGTGGAGAGCAACTAGTTATCGCTGCTATCCATATTTAATTTTAGGTCCTAGTTTTTTTTTTTTCTTAAAAAATATCTTGTAATATATATCTAAATGTTGGTACTATACCACACATAAAAATATCTTGGTAGGTTATGTTGGACTGAAAAGGTGACTTGGAGGGGGTTAAATATGTCAACTAGTTCAAATTTGATTTCCTTTGTTTTGTTTTTTAAGGGACCCACCTTTAATTTTTTTTTTTTTTTTTTTTTTAGAAGAAGAAGAAACGTGGCGATCTAGCCTCCAGATTCCATTAAACATGACATAAAAGATGTCAAATATACAAAATTTAGAAAGAAAAAAAAAATATGACCAAACTTTAAGTTTAAATTTGCTTTCTTTTATTTTGTTTTTTAAGGAACCAACCTTAAAGTTTAAATTTGCTTTCTTTTGTTTTGTTTTGTTTTTTAATTAAAAAAATTATTGATTTTTCATTTTTTTTCCTTAATTCAAAGAGATTGTATATTTTTTTTCCTGTCTTGCAGGAATATATATATAACAATTTCACTTCAGTTAATGATGAAGAATGTACTTTTAAGGTTAAAAACATTTTTAAAATTAATAATCTCTTTAAAAAAAATTCAATTTGAAGGAGGAAAATCACCAGTTCCATTAGCTTGTATTATTTAATTTGCAAAATTTATTATTTAATATCTTCTTATTGATTTATAATTTGGTTGGTCAAAAGAGATCGTTAACTTGACACTTATTTAAACTTCTTAGCTAGTTTTTTAAGGTACTGAACGGTCAATCATTGACCTTTGTATATGATGGGTTTGGTTGAAAACCTAAAAAAGCATGCGTAGGCGTAGGGTACAACATTCTACCCACCCTGATGCTGATATATAAAGTTTTCAAAGGCTGATGATATGTTTTACGTGACTTTTTGACTTTTGACATCCTACCGGTTAATTTGACTTTATCATACAACTTTCCCTTTTAAAAAAAATTTCAATTTTCTGTTCTATTTTATTTAAACTAATTATGATAATTTATTAAATTAAATGAATTATGACAATTTATTAAATTATGTTACTCATAATTCGTGACTCGCTCATTTATTATCTCACTTAAACTCGCTCATTAACAACTTGCGCATTTGCTTAATGAGCCGAGCATGAGCATACCCAAACTCGCTCATTAATTACTCTAGTGCAAACTATTTCTTACTGACTTCACATTTATACAGGTGTCAATCTACATCACTGTCCGAACCACAGTGACAAATGAAATATTCGGGTTCGGTTCAGCGAGGTCAAAAATTCGTGATTCGAGAATGATTTGAAATTATTCAAATCAGAAATCTCAGTTCTGCAAGGGAGCAAACAAAATATTTTTTTGCAAAAATTCACGAATTATTTGGGTTTAATTCGGTCAAAGTTTGGTCAACCGAATAATTCGGCGTTTGGTTCGGCATCACCCAAAAAACAAATTATTCGGGTATAATTCGCAAATCTATGACTATGGTCCGAACCAGTGTTGTCAAAAACATCTGATTAAAGAGATTAACAGTTGGCGGTGACTAAACTCTTACAAATTTTTCCGACTAATCAGCTGATTATTTCTGATTATTCTTGATTATTCTTGATTAGTTACTTAGCGGTAACCTGTCTGTCCGACAACCTCATATCGTTATTTATAATGCTAGTTCGAACTGGTAGACAGTCAGCCACTCAGCATATACAAAAGTCGGTTGTTTTATTAATAGAAAATAAATAAATATAATATTGAAATAAAGTAGAATTTGGTGAAATTTTGAAATATAGAAAGAACAAAATAGTTTATGAACGGGACAAACCATCACCTTCAGCTAATCATGTCTCTAACCACGCAAACTCGCTCAATAAAAAAAAATTCCTAGACAGGATAATTCATCTTGTCCAGCATTGTTCATTATTATTTTTTGTAATATTTTGGACTAAAAGAACAATAAAAGAAAAACAAATTATGAACTAACGGGACAGAATGGACTATCTCGTCGGGGACAAAATTAGCTAGATAAGATGAACGGCCTTTTTTTTAATACCAAAAAAAAAGAAAATTATAAAAATAACCTCCGATTTTTTTTTTATATATATGCCCCGACCGCTAGGCTGTGGGGCGGGCAAAAATTCAAGCGAGCCGCCTCATGCCTGGGCGGTCCAACCCTATACCAACCCGCCCCACCTTTGGGCGGTCCACCCCTGCGTGTTTTTTTTAAAAAAAACGCCCCACCTCTGGGCAGTCTGTGGTTTTTATTTTTTTTATTTTTTTAGAGATCTTAGTATTTTGATTTAGATAATTTTGTGAAGAAAAAGTTGTTTAGAGTGTATGTCAAAAAATAAAATATTTGATATATTTATAAAGTGATGTCGTAATTCTTTATATTTAAAAAAAAAGGCCGCAAGATGAAACACCATTTTCTCCTTATATTTCAAAATTTCATAAAAACCTACTCTTAATCTCTTATTACTGTAAGATATTTATTTATTTATTTTTCTATTAATGAAAAAAATCGATATATAAAGATCTCAATGGTTTGGAATCATAGCAGGACCATGCAATAATGAGAAATTGATAATTAAACCGATAACATTTTCCTACTGGCTATCTATCGTACGATTGAATTAATTCCTATTCGACCCGTTTCACAAGAAAAACCATCACTGGTGGCTCATACTCTCATCGGAGCAACCACTTGCTGCCCCTTTTCAACGGAAGGTGCCTTGGGAAACCATAATAGTAGCTCGGGTGTCGTCTTCTTTCACTTTTTTTTTTCTTTTTTTAATAGTACATTAAACTTTACCACTTGGGGGAACCAATGGCAATGTAGCGAACTTTGAAACCGGATCGTGACAAGAAGTCTAGAGCTATTGGGCACATTTTTTTTTTTTTTTTTTTTGTGGGATCCCGATCTCCCAAAGTATTCCAATTTTTTTAGTTTGCATCCGGATCGTCCGATCATAATCCGGACTAATCTGCTCTGAAGTAGCATGCACAGTCTTAATATTCCTGCCAAAACAGATCCTACGGTTCAGATTCAAACTCAAACTTTGGATTACTTTAATTAGGAGATTTCAAATTCCGCTTGCCACTCGGCAAGGGTAAAGTCAGGCTTTTTGGCTATGACAGACCTGGGAAATAAATCTGCTGCGATCATGCAGGATCGCAGGTCCTGCAATTTTAATCTCAACTGTTCATATATTTTGAGATCTGTGCACAAAAACTTTTTTTTTAAGATTCGTACACTGTAATAAATGAAGGGTTGAAATTGGAATCGCAGGACCTTGCGATATTGTAGGATCACAGCAGATTTGCTTCCGATAGACCTGTATTTACGTTTGAATTTCTATTATATAAAATTTTCATGGTGTAAATGGGATCAATTATACCGTAAGTAATTTTTTACTCTACAATATATAGAAAATTGTATAAAAGTACAAAATTTTGAAAAAAAAATTGTAGTTAATTAATCCTATTTTCTCTTATTATCTCTGCCTCTGAGACTCGGTGACTGTTATCTTCAATAATTGAATTTCAAAATTTTGATTAATTAATTTTAAAAAGCAAAACCTTTTTTTGTAAAAAAATAAACGGAAGTTTTCTTAATTCATACAATTTTCCTATAAAATCCTAAAATTTATATTTATTTTTATAATTTTTTAAATAAGAAATGAAAATAATTAAACTAATATATGCTCGAAAAACATTATTGTATTCCAGGCCTTTGAAAAATGCCGTACCATTGTACTAGCATAGAATAAGGACAATAACATGGTTGATGACTTGATGGCTGATGTTGCCGTGCGTAATGACATTATTAGGACCAGTTAGGTTTCGCAAGATCCCAATTCACGTGCCTAAATAAGCGTTGGAATGCGCGTTAACACCTTGCTGTGAAGAAGTACAATCTATGGAAAGTGCAACAATAAGAAAAATATTAATCGGAAATTTGATTTCAAAGTGTTAAATAAATTTCCAAACACTGCTTCCATGTGGGTGTTCTTCTAACAACTACTTTGATAAATAAGGTGACACTAGGATTTGACAGATCTTGTCATCATTCATAAATAAGAACAAATTTTAATTGAAATAATTATTTTAGTACCATACTACAAGTCTACAATACTCACATTCCGAGAAATAATGGATTATGGTTCCACTGATTATTATTTTAAAATTCCAACAATATCATTTCTCTGTGGTCTCCACTAATTATATAGTTTCTCTTTTACAAACTTCGCACTCGTTCTCGCGCCAATCTTTCTCTAACAAAAATAGTTGACTTCATAGGAATAAATTTTTCAATGCATAAATATAAATACTTTCGGACTTATATATTAATACTTTCAATGTCATATGTGAAAAATACTTAGATATATATACCTTTGTAGTTATAAATACTTAGAAGATAATATATTAATACTTAAAAAAAATAATACTTTGATGTGTGACTTGTTATGATTATCTCTTTTCGAGTTCCCCAATCATATCCGCGTCAGCCTTCCTCTAACAAAAATAGTTGACATCATACGTATAAATATTTCAATGTATACATATAAATACTTTTAATACTTAGATATTAATACTTTCAGTGTCATGTATAAAAAATACTTGCAAGCATAGGTATAAATACTTGTACGGGAGGTATAAATACTTGTGCGACGACGAGTCTAAAAGTACGTCATCATGGATCTCATTTGAAAGAAAAAATTACGTAGGTATTAATAATATGAAAAAAAAATTGTGCAGATTTTGCAGTCTATGCAGGAAGTTATCTTTCTGCATTTAATTTTCGGTAGTCCCTCCACGGGTACAGTGCTGCGGGTACTATTATATTCACGCTACAGTACTCGCACAATAAATAATTGTTCACCTTATAACTATAAATACTTTTGTACATAGGTATAAATTCTTCAGTGTATAGAGATTAATACTTTAGGAAAAAAAATTCGAATTGTGGAATTTTTGCGATCTACACAAAAAGTTATTTTTTCATATTTAATTTTTAATGATCCACCTGCGGATACAGTGGCGCGAGTACTGTAATTAGCTTCCTTTAAATTATACTGGGTTAAAAAATTTGCGCCAACTTAATCCATAAAACCATCAAACCCATCAGTAATTTTTATTTGTAGAAATATTATAAATTAATAGAGAAAAAGAGAAAAGATATCTTGAAAATTTAATTCATAGAAGAATCGGTTAAATTTTACCAATACAATTTATTTTAAAGTTTGTGTAGAATCTTCTGTAGTACTAGCAACTGATGAGCGTAAATGTGTTACGCGCTTTTAAATTTATAAACCCGTTTGTACTTTTGATCAGATCACAAGTGTATGATCCTATCAAGTAGTATAATCGAGTGCCGATCCGTAGTGAATAAGGTCATCCGTCTTGAGCAATCAAATTACGACCCGTTGAAGGGCTAGCCAAACCAGATCTTGAGAGTTGTTGTTGAATCAGAGATGCACTTTGTATTTCTAGATCAAAAGATAAAATAGAATAGTCAAAAGGAGATGTGAATTCGTAGGGTTTCGACACACCGTTGTTACTTCAATCCACTTTGATTCTTACTTTGGTTTGATTGAGTTGGTTTTCAATTGTTGTAAGAGGGTTAATTCTATCGCAATGACTGGTGCTTTCGTGGTTCAGCCACACTACTAATCTAGCCTTTCCCATTAAGGCTTGACTTGAGAAGTGTAAGTAGATCTGTGATTAGCCCAAAGTTTTAACCTTCACTTGACTAGGTCCCCCGACTGATCCTATAGGGTGTCCCTATGGTAAGGCAAGACAATGCGACATTCGTCTGAGAATGCCGAGACTCCCATGTATACTTTTGTGGATCCGACTATTGGCTTCTTCAGTTAAGATCTCCCCCAATAGTCTAGTATTTTTATTACCCTTTTTCGATCTAGTTAATATAATATGACTAACTTCCTGTGTGGCCATCACAGTGGCGGTCTAGAATAACAAGCAAAACCAAGAGAGATTGAACATAAAACACAAAAAGATATCAAACCACGAAAGACTAAACAATGATGAAGCACAACATATATATCAAAACATCATGAGTAACAAGGTTTATAGCCTAGCCTTAAGAAATGATGTTTAGCCGCAAAACAGCATGTTTTCACTCCTCATAACTAAATTATACAAGAAGAATACAAAGTAGATCTAAGATTATATTGTTCTTCAGTCTAGAGGATATATATATGAGTGAGAGGGCATCTGGAGATGAGTTGGAATTCAATGGATCTGATCTGGATACAGCTGGAGCAGTTATTGACAAAGGGGAGCCTGCTGTTGTGGATTGTAAGAAGTGGTACGGTCCATAACCATACAGTGCTTCATTGGATTTTGGCTATCTCTTGGTCCGTAATGAGCATCACCTCGCATAAGTTGATGCGGTCTATAACAGAACTATAGAACTGATGCTGCACTTTTTCGATCGACCTGATTCCTGCTCCATGTGATGTAAAATAGCCAGAAAATATGGTTTCTACACAAGGTTCTAAATAGCGATTATAGCGGCATAGCGGGGAGACCAAAAAAAAAAGCTATTGCGAATAGCGTAGCTATAGCGGAAGCTATCACACATAGCGATTTTTCCTTTTAAAACTTTATATTCTATATTTCTACTAATTATCAACATAATCAATATTAGAAAATTGATGTAACAACTAAATGACAACTAATCTAAGTCTATACTTTTTATCAATTACGCAAATAAGAATGAAAAAAATCTAAAAAGTAACATTATTTAATAGTTTATACTTCATGGTATTACATATTATAATAGACAAAGAGCAATTAATTTTATAAGGTAAATGAAGTCAATATACATATTTAAATATTTTATAATTATAATAATAATCAAAATCAGCCTTCAATTGAAACGAACGATAATAATTTTACAAACGAATACTATAAAAAGAGTAATCAAAATGAATAATTAGTATTTGAATATTTCTCGATATAGAATGATAGAATAAATCACAAATAAAAATAGAAGCATATAGTTTGGTTTAGTATACTTATCGTAGAAGACCATGTAGCATTAGAAATAAGAATAGAAGTACAGAAGTCCATATAAATTACAAAAAAAAAATCATGTAGCATAGCGGTAGCTATAGCGGGTCTCATATAGCGGTAATAGCGGTCAGCTATTATAGCTATAGCGGTCGTAGCTGAGTTAGCGCAATTTTATCTCATAGCTTAGCGTTTATGGTCCGGAAAAGCTATAGCGTAGCTATAGCGCCGTTATAGCTAGCTATTTAGAAGCCTGTTTCTACATCAAAACATAAGTTTGGGCAATAATAAGTGAATACAATGATAAATTAAACAAAAAGTGAGAAAACAAAGCAAAACTCTACGTAATTTCGTCACAATGATCAGCAACTAGGAGTGACAAAAAAAATTCATAGTTCATGATTCGATTTGAGTTTGATTTGAGTTTAATTTGATTCGAAATTAGTTCATTATGAAACAAATCAAACCAGTTCGGTTCGAATCTTATTCAAATCAAATTCAAACTGAGTATAATTCATTCGAATTTGATTCGCGAACTATTTAGGTTCGAATTTCAAATAATACAACTAATGGATTCAACAATTAATCTTTAATAATGCTGAAACCAAACTTATATCACAACTAAGGCTGAACAAAAAATTCGGAGTTCGTGATTCGATTCGAGTTTGATTCGAAAAAGTTCATAAAGAGTTTGATTCGAAATAGGTCAAAATTAATTCAAACCAAATTCAAACTAGGCCTGATTCCTTCGAAATGGGTTCCTGAACTATTCTATTTCGAATCTCAAAGTAACATGAAACGTTGATTTTCTCTTATGAATTATGTTCGCTGAAAACTTAAAAGTTAAAAAATAAGGCATGTTGGATTTTGGAGCCCTCGACTTGTCCGTCTGACTAGATTTGCAAATTATACATAAATTGCATTTTACAGTTTTCCTTCTTGAGAATTTGTGCAGGTTTATGACAATTGAAGATTTAATAAATACACATCAAGGATGAATTAATAAACTGCAATATAACATCGAGGATGTAGTCATGAAACACAAGATATTGGATAGCAAAAGAATTAACTCAAGATTAAGGACAATCAATCTGTAAAATTAGGAAAATAAACTTGAGTCTGACCTAAGTGAGGCCTACCGTTGCAACAATCCAGGAACTGTTGCAATGGAATAAATAAATTCCCAGATGTGCTGTGTCGGTTTAAATCAATCAGAACCGGCGCCCAACGAGGACCGTTACAATGGTTCTCTACCATTGCACTCTAAACCAGTTCAAATTACCCTACCGTTGTAACGGTCCCTGTACCGTTACAATGGTCAACACCACTTACTTCATTTTTCTTTGCTCTCTATAAATAGAAGCTATACCAAGGTTTGGAGTATCACTCTAGCCGCCTCCAACTTTAATATTTTGTATTTTCATATCTAGAGAAAGTCGTTGTTGCTTGCACTTAAACTTCAATACTCTGGTAACGGTCAGCACCACTTACTTCTTTTTTCTTAGCTCTCTATAAATAGAAGCTATACCAAAGTTTGAAGTATCACTCTAGCCGCCTCCAAGTTTAATATTTTGTATTTTCATATCTAGAGAAAGTCGTTGTTGCTTGTGCACTTAAACTTCAATACTCACAATCAATCTCAAGTTTATTAAATCAATTCAACAACTCCCAGAGTGATCTTGCGTGATCAAATCAATTACTACTTCGAGCCTTGTGCTCACCTTGTAATCCTTGAATTCTCACGAATCAGATTGTCTTCTTTGAGCCTTTAGTGCTCGTGTTTGGACCGTGTGACTTCCCAGAAGATTGTAAGGGCTCACCGGTTCCACCTTGTATTCCTTTATCTTTGGGTAAAGAAAGGCGTACCATCTCGAAGGTTGCAGGCCCCAAAGACGTAGGAGTTAGTGCTGAACTCCGTAAACAACTCTCGTGTCAAGTGTCTCTAAACTCTACTATTTACTTTATTTATTTTATATTTTAGTTTAAGACAAAATTATTCTAGTTTCCAGCAAGAATAATTATACGACACACTGGACCTTTATAACTTAGATTAAAAATTTAAAAATGCTCTATTCACCCCCCCTTTAAGTGCCTTTGGGACCAACAAGACCGCCCAACCATAAGTCATAACTCGTAAGTCGTAACCCTCTATCTCAGTTTTAAAATCTTAGACAACTTTCACCTCTCGCTTTCGACGACTACGATCACTCTTCATTTCGTAAAATATTCGAAATTGAGTTCGTAAAAAATTTGATTTGAAATTAATTCAAACCAAACTTAGTTCGAAATTAATTCAAACCAAACTCAAATTGAGGTAAGTTCGATTTGTTTGCAGCCCTAATCACAGCTATAAATTGTTAATATAGTAGTAACTTATAATATGAAAATGTTTGAGCAGCGTAACAAATTAACAATGAAATAAGTTTCATTTGACTAGGTCTATGCCGTGATTTTAATCAATCCAGCAATGTAAAAGATAAGGAGATCTTGAATTGTCCCATAATTCATTAGTGTGAATTCGTGAAAGGTAAAAGAAAACCGTGTGAATTTTGATCTGCGAGAAGAAAACTAATGCATAAACTACCGGGATAATTAGATCTGCCAAAAAAATTTGTAGTTCGTAATTCGATTGACTTCGATTAGAAAAATTTGTAGTTCACAATTAATTCGATTCGAAATTAGTTTGATTTGAAACAAATCAAATTAGTTCGATTCGAATCTTATTCAAACTCAAACTCAAACTGGAGCAAGTTCGATTTGGTTTGATTCGTTTATAGCTACTAGCAAGCATGGTAAAAAATTTGAAAGCAACTATTTTTATAGGATCAAAATTTATCCAATGCAAAGAGGATTCAAGACAATTAGATAAAAAAATCTTTTAGTGTCTCTTCGGCTTCCAATTGAGAATGGACATGAACATAGAAATTGAACTGAAAAGTATTGTTTTAGTAGAAAAAAAAAATTCAGTTCAATTGCCGAATAGATCCTTAGATTGCAAATTTTTTATCAATTTAAATTTTACATTGGTAAAAATTCTATCATTCCTTCGTACAATACTCTTTTTCTTCCCTATATTATTTTATAATATTTTTTATGAATAAAAAATTCTCAAACCCATTTACCTTTTTTATTACTACAAAAGTACAAATGTGTTCCGATACAATTTTCGAATTGCAGAGATGATTTGCTACCCCTCCCCCTCTCCATCTCTCCCTTTCGCTGTCACTCACTTTGTCTCTTTCCTGGCTGTTGCAACCAAGTTGCTAGTCTAGTTCTAATCTTCCTCTCAACAATAAATTAACAATATTTGCTCCATAGCTCTGGTGCAGTCCAGATCCACTGTCACCTCTCTTCTCGTGCAAATACAAGGTGAGATGAAATCCAGTGTAAAGTTTCCAGTAATCAATTGAATCAAAATGATGGGTCCAGAAGTTAGTTTCCTCAAGAGAGTTCGCCGGATCGAGCCGAGAAATTTCACCGTCGGCTTATTGCTCGGATGTTTTGTCGTGGCGTTTGCGTATTTCTTCACGACAAAGTTTGATAGCTTCCATTTCTATGTAGGTTAGTTGACAATTTCTACTGTGATTTGCTCCAATTTTGCCACTTTGGTTTGTTAAAAGTTTCTTTGTTTTTTCCTGTTCTTGTTTTTGTTCGTTTGTTTTTCTTGTGCTTGTGATTGATGTTTCTCTCTTCAATTGGTACAATTGTGAGTAATTTCTTTTAATTTGGATTTGGTACACCACACTCTAAATAGTTTTTGTTTCTCTTTCAAACTCTATCTTTATTGTTTTTCTCAGTACACTCTGCGTCAACGAAGATTGTAGCTACTCCAAGCGGAGACATGTTGCCAACAATGGTGAGCTCAGATCAAGTAGGTATGTATAAGACACCAAAAAAATATCTATTATTACCAGAATAAGGGTACGTAGTCCTATTTGCAACATTGGAAATAGTTCTGGTATGTAGTTAATTTCTACTCATGCAATGGCATAATACGAAATTGTCTTTGTGATCCCCTGAAACAAGACCTGTTAGCTCATCAATTTTCAATTTTGATATGAATTACGTAAACTTTTCTAATTGAAATACACGGTGACATGGTTAAAGTAAAAATAGATTAAAACATTGTGGTATTAGTGATATATCAGGAAAGTTGAATGTCCAACAAACAAATGAACCGGTAATGATTTTGTCACATGACACATGGGTCCCAATAGTGACTGAGACACATCATATGATTTATGCTGTCATCTAAGTAATTTCATAATTGCAACTTATTTTTCATTACTGAAAGTTTCCTTTTTATTCCTTTTTTTTTTTTTTTTTATAATTTGCAAGGTATAATTACAAAACCTAAACCAAAGAAAGAAAACAGGAAGCAAGTGCCATTATGCGACCTCTCCCAAAAAAGAATTGACAAGTGCGAAATTGAGGGAGACGTGAGGATCATAGGAAGAAACGGCACTATAGTGTGGGTCCCATCACCAGACTCAGATGATGGTCCAGATTACGAGAGGAAAGTATGGCATATCAAGCCATACCCTAGGAAAGAGGATAAAGCGGCAATGGACCAGGTGCGTATGGTCACAGTGAAACCAATGGATATAGATGAAGCCCCAGCTTGCACAAATTACAGTGACGTGCCGGTTATTGTGTTCTCTGATAGCGGGTATACAATATTATTTGATTAACATTATGGTTTTGAAATCCCATATATTGGTTGCAATCCTAACCTTGTCATGTCATTTCAGGTACAGTGGGAACTACTTCCATGACTACACTGACGTGCTGGTCCCATTATTTACAACCGCTCGAAGGTTCCAAGGGGAAGTTCTATTTCATGTGACGGATCTTAAGATCTATTGGATTGGCAAGTTCCTTCCAGTATTCAAGAATCTTACAAAATATGACCTTATTAACTTCGATTGTGACGAAGAAGTCCGGTGCTATAAAAAGGTTTATATTGGCCTCACGACTCATGATGCTTTCGATATCGATCCTGAAAGAATTCCCGAAAAATACACATTGGAGGATTTTACAAGATTTATGCGCACGGCTTATGATCTCAAGAGAGACACAGCCGAAATCCCTATACAGAAAACATTGCGAAGGAAGCCAAGGTTGTTGATTTTTGCTAGAGCAAAAACAAGGAGGTTTCTGAACCTAGATGATATTGTTCATGAAGCCGAGAGATTAGGGTTCGAAGTGGTGGCCACTGAGGCAACTTATAGATTGGACCGAGTTTCTCTTGATGTGAATTCATGTGATGCGATAATGGGCGTGCATGGTGCCGGGTTGAGTAATATGGTGTTCTTACCTGTTAATGCGGTATTCATTCAAATCCTCCCTTGGGGTGACCTCGAGTGGGTTGGTAAGTTATTATATGTTTTGTACCAACAAATGTTGTACCCAATAAGCTATTAATTCGTGATCCATGTCTAATAAGTTAGAAGTCCAGTATCCAACAGGTCTTTGCCAAATACAAATCCATTTCAAGCCCAAAATGTAGAAAGATAATTTACTGAAAACTTATTGTATCAGTCCATTAGCCCAAACCCCAAAGTATCATTTTCTGTATCTATGGGGAAAAGAAGAATTGTGAATTACGAATGAGATAATAAATTGTCCATAAAAATAAAATGCAGGGAACTATTTCAGGAGGCCAGTTGAGAAAATGAAGCTGAAGTACCTGCAGTATTTTGTCTCACCAGAAGAGAGCTCTTTAATAGATGAGTATCCAAGAAATCACACGATTTTTACCGACCCACAATCTGTACACCGTAAAGGGTGGGATGCAATCAATGAGATTTTTCTTCAGAAGCAAAGTGTGAGGTTGAACATATCTAGGTTTAGACCTACTCTGCAGGAAGCTTTAAAGCATCTCAATTCAGAGGATCCATAAATTTAATTGGTACATTATAGCCCCAGTTTTTTTTTTTTTTTTTTATGTTCTTTTATTCTTGTCGAAAGTGAATATTTAAAATGTTCTACTTAAGAAAGGTATATACTATATGAATCCGTATCCTCTCCGGTATTGCAGTGGATCACCCTCACTTTACGGTTTGAGATTAAATCTCAACCGGTTTGGGATTCGGGTCGCAATAGGGGCAGTATTTTTGAGCTTTGAGATTCATGCCAAGTTAAAAAGAATGGTTCAGATCTAGTAATTGTAAAAGATTCCCTTATCAGGTATTGGAGAGGATGTGAATTCATACTATATACTGTGTTTTTGTTTCAGAGAGAGAGATCCAAGATGTTAACATGATTTGTTTATAATTCGACCTTGAGCATCCAATTTTTCTATCAGAGAGGTGGTGTCTCGTCTTGCACTTTTCAGACTTAATCATTTGTACACGTAGAATAAGAGACTGTATTGACATTCAAAATTTCATTTCGTCAACAATAAGAGACTGTGTATTGATTTTTTCTTTTCTTTTTTTGTTAATCTGCACATTACTTGCATGTAATAGGAAAATGAGCCAAATCGTTAACTCTTAATCTTAATCATACTAATGGCATTCGTATACAGGAATTATTTGGATATCTCTTTTCCATTTAAACTTTCTTTTAAAAGAAAAAAATATCTACATTGGTTTTTGGATTTCTCTTTTCCATTTAAACTTTAAAAAAAATTAGACACTTGAATAATTTGCACAGCAGATTCAGTTTTTTTTCCATTAATTTTGGTTGGCCATGATAATCTTATACGAACGATTAATCGAGCGTTCATTCGCACTGCTGATTCAATTGTATGATTCTTCGAGTAAATCTAACTCTTACCTTCTAATATTGTTCCTGCTAAGACTAGGAGCCGCAAACATGGACCCGAGTACCTGATTCGATGTAGTACCATAGTGGATCGGGTTTGGATTCAGATTTTTTCTGATCCGTGGAAAAATACGTTGGATCGGATAAAGTCAGTTGGTATTGTTGGTTGTATGGTGCTGCTTGTATCATGATTTTGTGGTATTGGGTAATCACTTTGTAACGCAGTTGGCATGGCAGCTGCGCTGCCAATGTTTTTTCGAGAAGACATCATCAGAGATTGGTTGGTGCTCCTGCAGAGGAACTGATTTGTTGCTAAACGGGCCATTTAATTTCTGAAGGCCGATTGAACAGTTTAGCATTCATATTTTCAAATTTAATTGATCCATTGAAACACTGACAACTATTGCTCAAAAGGCCCAAAGTTAATGCTTCTCAGAACTGACTACTGAGCCTATATCCAATACTTTTGTTCAATTGTAAGTCCAATTTGGATTGTTATCATTTTCATTTCATTCAGAAAGCGGATCATAGAGTTGAGGGAACAAAATCTATT
Source organism: Carex rostrata (assembly GCF_964058835.1). Taxonomy (NCBI): domain Eukaryota; kingdom Viridiplantae; phylum Streptophyta; class Magnoliopsida; order Poales; family Cyperaceae; genus Carex; species Carex rostrata. The sequence continues at coordinate 13,984,376 of NC_135923.1, forward strand.
GTATTTGAAAACAAAGACTTTTTTTTTATTTAACAAGCATTTTTGTTATTTTATTCGCAAGGACCAAGTCTACAAAAATATCTTTCTTGACCAAAACTTTGGTCATCAGAGCATGCTTTATTCTCGAGGACCACAGAAAACTAATTAATAAACAAAAATTAATTTTATGTTTTTTCTGGATGTAAAGATAAAATCTGACTGGAGGTTCTGTAAATCTTGCAAAAGAATTAACGACTAATGACAAGCTCTCAAAATACATGATATAACAATGCTGCTATGTATCAAAAAATAAGCTGCTCATCTTTAATCCAAATAAATATGCATATAAATAATAATAAATAAAAAGTGATCATCAATCTCCTATATAAAGACTTCTATAATTTATATATATCATAACTTTTGGTCTTTCAATAGATAATATATAACTTTTAGCTGACCAAAATCTCCAGTGCTAATTACATTTTGGTCCTTAAAACCCAAATTTATCTTAGTAATTCCAATGCTCTTGTCAGAGTAGGTTTGAATCTTGTTATATTGAGTTTTACATTTTGTTGGCGCAGATAAATCTCGCTCATCGCTGCCCATCCCTGTCTTCTGATCGATTCTGGATCTGTAAACACTGCATGATCTCTCGGATATAGATCAATCAATGTGCTCTCTTCTTTGCTTATACTGTACTGCAGGTAACCCAGCATCATATTCCTTGCCGCCTCCCCAAAATCATGCTCTGATATCTTCTCGAGATTCCCGAAAGGAACTATTTGAATTACCACTGCATTTGTCGGGAGAAAAACTTCATTGGTTAGCCCTGCACCATGCACCCCCATCATCACATCAAATGAATTCACCATTCTTGCAAACTCACCAACATTAGTACGAAAAGAGGAATCTTTGACAACAACCTCAAATCCTAACTCTTCTGCTACGGTCACAATTTCGCCAACATTTGTCATTTTTCGAGTGTGATTCCTTGCTATTATCAATAGCCTTGGCTTATTCTTACTACCCCCTGCCAGATTTATTGCGAAATTTCTTTCGAGCAAATAGGCCCTTCTAATTAGCCTAGCAAAATCTACCATTGAGTAATTATGCGGTGTTCTAGAAGGGTCCATTGTAAGTTCACTGTGGCTATAAAGCCCGACAATGACACGAGGGTAGCAGTGCACATTGTTTTCTTTGTTGAAATCTATGATTTCATAATTCGATAGTTTGTCCAGGACCTCTTTGTATTTCCGAATCCACCAAAGGTTCATGTCGGCTACGAGCATTTGAACTTCACCTTCAAATTGTCGGGCAGTTATAAACAGCGGGATCAGCACATCACTGAAGTCATGAAAGAAGTTCCCTGTGTAACCCGCCGATGCAAATACAATTGCAGTGATATTGTGATCTACGTTGCATTTAAGGGCCTCTGTGGAAGCATAGAGGGGCCTTATGGTCACCTCTCGCACATTTTTCATTACGAAAACATCAAATTTGCGAGTGTATGGTCGAATTTGCCATGTTTTGTTTGCTTCCAAGTGCATGGTCTCGTCAGAAGCGAAAAATATGGAAGATGAATTCCCATGAATTCTTACATTGCTGTAGATTTCGCATACTGCTGATCTAAAGTTTTTAAGGTCACATGACAGAATCGGTGTGGTTTTTGAATTCTTTCCCTCGTTACCTTTTTGACATAAATTGAAACAATCTAATATTAAAAAACAAAGAAGCTTCAAATTCCACAATTTCTAATATACTATTTCATTTATATATAATTGATTTAGTGCATTAAAACCGATTGAACCGAATAGGAAAATTAATAGTCAACAATATGGTGATATTTCAATGTGCAATATGGCTGTTATTAACTGATTTTTCTGAGCAAGAAAGAAAACTTCCAGTTAGTGATCTTATGAGTCATGACTCATGACATATCTCCTGACTCTAGATTCGCCTGGTGATGAGATTATCTAATTTGACCAACCCGACCTGACTCTAGATTCGAATGTCTAAATAGTGGTAATTTGAGACCGATTATCTAATATATATGCAATTATATAGATGCTGCAAAAACTCAAAGAAATCCAGTGTATCCCTATTTAATTGCAAAATCACGAATTAATCTTTCTCATTACCCTTTTACAGTTTTACTGCTATGGAATCCAATATTGTTGCTTTTGTGAAAAACGCATGATTATAGTAAACACTGGTGGACATATATATGCATGCTAGTTTATAAACTTGGAGATTGATGAATAGTTTACTTTAGTAATTAAAGTATTGCTCCTGTGGAGAACACTTAATTAAATCGAGTTTCCTTGTTAGATACCTGCAGTTTCTGAAATTATGTAATCATTTCCTAGCGCACTCGAATTTTGCACATCCAGTCCCACTGTCAGGAGAAAAGAAAACAAACAAAAATCATGACACTAAGCCAAAATATAAAAGTACGTAGAAGAAGAAATAAATTAATAAAGAATACAAAAATCATGACACTAAACCAGAATATAAACATATAGAAATAATTAATATTAATAAAGAGATAAAAAATAAAAAGAAGCAGACAATATGAATAATTTCTATCAATGATATCGATGTGGTCATTAATTACCAACGCCACAGCAATAAAGAATTTTCGCAAATAGAATTGAAAATTATAAATATTAAGAAGATTTGGACACTGAAACTATACCCTTTTTTCACTGGAAATGGGATTTAACTGCAAAAAAATAATAGGAATGCAACTTTTCACAAGCCACATATATATAGCAAGTGTACTGTTTCAAAGAATGTAAATTATATAGTCTAGACATTATCAGTACGCCAATTACCAGATCTGACAGGGGCAGTTAATGGAAATGAGATAGGAGAATGATGGAAATACACCAAAGAGACAAGAAAACAAGCAACAAAGAGACTACTGATCACCTCCCCTACACTCCTAGCCCACTTCATCTGGTACCCTATTTTCCAAATATATTCTTCTTTAATTTAGTTTGAGATAGAGAGACAACAAGCGGAGGAGCTGACAAGGTTTAGCTAGAGAGATAAGAGATTGGATGAGAAGGGGGAGGTGGTCTATATATTGTGAAAGAGCTAGCTAGTGACGATGTATATATGGATACTCAGATATATGAAATATGCTAACTATGCAGAAAACATGTGTCCAAATATGCTCAAGTTTTATCCCAGACAGTTATGGATCGAGGCCTGATAGAAGTTTGTATTACTTTACTTCGTTTTGAAATGAAACGGATCTAGCAGACTTTTATCAAAAATATATATATATATATAAATAGAGTATAGCTAAATTGCTGTCAGTAGCACTTTGACCTAAGTATTTACGGAGTCAAATTTTAATATTTGATGTTCAAACAATAAATCCAAACCGTTAGATGTTCAATATATAATAAAATGTGCTTGGAGACCAAATGTTATATTTTTTGGAAAACAACGGTTTTCAAACCAGTTTAATAAATAGTAAAAAAATTTGGTTTCCAAGCACATTTTAATATAGATTTAACATGTAACGGTTTGGATTTGTTATTTGAACATTAAATATTAAAATTTGACCACGTAAGCACTTAGATCGAAGTGCTACCAGTAGTAATTTAGCCATACTCTCTCTCTCTATATATATAGGCTGAAGTAAAATAAAATTATGATTCTGAAATTTGAAATCTGAATCGGCATTTTTTATTTTTTGTAGAATTGGAATATATAAGAGACTCGGATCGAGAACTCGATCTTGCTTGGATAGTTACTCTTGCAATAAAAAAATAGATAAAATCAGATAAAAGAAGATTTGTTAGAAATTATTTTAGGACAAAATATTCTACTCATAATCCATTAATATAATATATAATAAAGCATTCGAAAATAAACAAAAAGTCAGATATAATTGATATATTGTAAATGGGAACATATATATATTCTTAATGGCAGATGCTATGCCATGCTGTTTGGGTTTATACGTATATTAAGTTTAGTTAGTCAGGATTCCTTTGTAATATGTTGGCTCAGTATATATGTTATTGAAAATACCAATAGTGTAATCTTTTTCTGGTAATATTTACCGAATTTTTTTTGGTTACCACCCTAATAAATTGAAATTAAATGATTACCACTCCATTGGCCGTATCTCGTTTCCTACCATCCACGCATACTGAATCTGCACACGAATTCCAATTCAGTGTGCGGACTGGGTCTGCGCACTGATCAATGCGTAGACTAGGGACGTGCACCTATTGTTTTTCTTCTCTATTTTGTTTCTGTTTTGAGTTTTTTGAGTTCAAATTTTGTTTTGAAATTCTGAATTTCTATTTTCTTATAAAGATAGAAAAATTAACAATTAGCTAGTTTTTAACTAAAAAATATAGTTCAAATAAAATCACAACATAAAATTCTACTACATTCAAACTAATAAATTCGACTTGAACAAAACATAAATTGTACTATAATCAAAATTAATAAATCCTACTATAACACAACATAAAATCCTACTAAAACATTACATAGAAATTTTCATCTCAAATAACCACCTCTTGAACGATGAAACTGCAATGAGAAAATATATATGTTAAAACAATTGTTCATTCTTTGACATGTAATTTAAAAAAAAAAAATACATAGGTTAAAAAAAATTATCTTATGAGTACGGTTTCTTGCATTCCTTCTTCTTCTTGCATTCTTCTCGAGGATTGCTCTGTTTGTCTGGTGACCCCTTTGTTGTCTTTCTAATATATTCATCCACATTTGAATTCAGTTGTGTTGTCTCCTACCCAACTTCACTAACCGATGCTCTGAAACTAAGATCGCTCCTTCGTGCACCGACCAATCACTTTGATTTTCATACACGTGAAATTCACCACTCCATATGTCGAGGAGTGTTTGAATGTTGTAGTAGTAATTTATGAAGACGTTTGGATCCAAGTTCCTATATTGTTCACACATTTGTAAGTAACGTCATTCCTAATATCAAGATATTAGTTATGAAATTAATAGTACATAATTGTACCTTAGACGACACACCGCTATCACATGAACACATGGTATTCCGATGAGGTGAGGCTTCTGGTACATGTACCCTGTTAGTGTAGTCTTGAGACGTGTACCCTGTTAGTGTAATAATCTAGAAGTCAATAATACGATAAATTATCATAAAACTTTGTTCATGAATTAAATGTTTAAAATATCATTTTGTTGCCTTGAGTATTATTGCATTTATGAATCATTCCGAGTTCATGACTAGAATTGTGAAACTTCATAATACAGATGATATATACTCTTAAAAAGTCTCTGACCGAGGTAATTAGCAGGAACACTAATTACCGCTACAAGGTTAGTGTGTGGATTAAAAGATGGTCAAGATTTACAGATCATTGACAAGATATGTCATTTTAATCACACAGATATATGTTCTAGGAACATGATATTAGACAGACCCCAAATGAAATATTAAATAGAATTGTGTTCGTGTCATTAATGTTTTCATTCAGTGTCAAGTTCTGCAGTATGAGGTATTCATTGTCCCTACTAAGAGATGTGTATGTGTAAGTGTTATTCAACGCTGTTTGTAAAAAGCAGTCATAACGGTAGCACTTCCGTATGTATAGCTTAGCTAAGTGATGGTTTACCAAAAGTACTATTGTCACTCGTATTTTGTACGAGCTATAGCATCACTGGGCCCCTTGGTAGAGTTAGATTATCTGCATGCGGTATAATTACAAGAGTAATTATATTTGATAATCTGCTCAAGATCAAGAAAAGATTAAGTTAGCAAGGATGACACACATCTACCTTGAAACTGATCTGATAGGTATGTGACAAAAGAATTGACACAAGTAAATTGTTTACTGAATCGTGATATTGTACAGTACAGCATCATCTATGTAATTGGATGGTCATAGTGTATACTGCCAGATGCCTCATATGATTATAGAAGTTAAAACAGTTTTAATTCTATTTACCAACATAACACAGATCTTATTGGGTCATACCATATAGGAGCTATTCGGAGAATCTTACTGATTAATTATAAATTGATTATAATTAATATTAAGATGGTTATAATTAATTATACGTGATATAATTAAATTATAAATGTCATATAAAAATGACAAGTAGAAACAATAGTTAATTTATAAACGTACACGTTACGTTGTATAAAAGTTACCGAAACAACAACCGCAAGAAATATAATTGTTCAGAATAATTATACGGATATTAATTGTATTCGGGCCAAGGGCATTCGGGTCTTTTCAGATTCGTCCTTATCCGCATGACATGTCATCGATCCTATCCAGATGACACGTCATCAATCCTATCTACATAACACCTCACCCCCTAGGTGGCATGCCTTGTCATAGGGGTATTTTGGTCTTTTCACACCATTTTAGAGGCTATAAATAGAGGGGTGCATGAAGACATTAAAATACTAATTCACTCGTATCGTTTCGTGTTGAAACGAATCGGTATTTTCTCTCTTTCTCGGTTTCTCTCCCAAATAGTGTTTCGGTTGAGAAAAGAAAGTTATACGTAGTTGACGTATAATCTTGCGGGTTGTTGTGAAGTATATTTACGGGATCGATGAATAGTGTTTTTCTGAATTTCATGGTATTTTAGTTTGCTCATTGATGAAACTGAGTAATCGAAAATTCGTGTTTACGGGTTTTCGTCTTTTTCTCCGTGAATAGTGTTTTTGCATAATTCCATGATTTATAGTATTTCTGGCAAAAGAAATAAACCGCTCTCCGGTTAGTCCTGGTGGATAACTGATAGAGGTATCAGACGTCTGATACTCCGAGACGAGTCATTCCCAGATGTCGCTCTTCTCGCTCTACTACATTCCAATTAGAATTTGGAATCAAGGTATAAATATGTTATATTAATCTATTTAATTGGTAAGTAGATTAAAGTTTTAGAAATTAATCATGGAGTAGATATGTAAAATGATTAAATTGGGTTTTGATGCCAAAGGAATACTGAAGGTGGACCGCCTTGGAAAGTTTCCTGACATACCCCGTATAATCCTTGGCTTAAGTTAGAAGTAAAATTTTGTTTTACGTTCTTTCCGCACCTTAAGCAAATAAATGGGTTTGAACAGTCAAAACCCCAATAGACTTAATCAATGGGTTTGAACCGTCAAAACCCAACATACCCATCTGCCATTCTCTATATCAAATGAGATCTTTTCGTCATGTGAGGTCACCATAAATTCTCCATGATGACCGAATGCAAGCGGTATCATTTTTTTTACCATCCCAATGTGCTTCGCCAGCTTTTCATGTACACGAGTGGAAAAAAACTGACTTTCTGCTTGACATTGCACAACCTTCTCTCTTCTTTCAACAAACTAGTTGACACACTTGTAGAACGTCTCCTCAATTATTGCAACAATTGGTAACCTACAAGAATTAAAAATGACAATTAAATAAAGAAAACAACAATAAAAATAACATACGAGGATTACAAATTACAAACATGCAAGAAGTTCTGAAGAAATTGTTAAGCGATTCAAAACCGTTGCTAGTTATTATTTTCCAATAAGACCCGTCGTTCATAGCTTGATACACCTTCCAAGGCTCAGACGGTGATATGATACCCCACCGTCTAAGCAGTATCCTCATCACTGTGATTTGATACCCCACCATCTTCACTAACATCCCAATTTTCCTCTGCCTCCCTTTCTTTAAGATTATCATCCATATTATTAGCATAATAAAGCGGTTCTAGGGTTTCATATCGGTTCCGTTCAGATTGGGCTTGGCTAGAGGATGATGATGGAATTCGGGATCGACCCCGGTTATAATTTCCGTTGTTATAGCTGCAACCAATTTGTGCACGTTCTCAGTTTGTGCACCAATCGGTGCGCGTCTCCAAATCCGCGCACCGAATTAGAATTTGTGTGCGAATCCAATATGCGTGGATGGTACGAAACAAGATACGGCCAATGAGGTGGTAATCATTTAATTTTGATTTATTGGTGGTAACAAAAAAAAAATTTCGGTAATATTTATTGTCAATGTGGAAAATATTCAAGTAAATTTCTAAACACCAAAAAGAGGATCATAAGAATAAAGGTTCCACAAAATCTTGATTATTTATTATATGTAATTTGTTACAGCGACTAGGGTAACGAGTCAAGAATATATATTAAATTGACCCGCCATATGAAACAAAATAGATATGCAAGATTCAAATCTGACCCGCCATATGTGTGACAGCCTGACATGCAGGCTTTCCTTCACAAACAAAAAACTTAAAAAGCCTCCGATAAAATTATGATGCACAGTATCCACTATCCACCTTCAAGTCTCACTTGAAAGAACATTAGGTGAGAGAGATTATTGCAAGGTGCTACGTACCTCTCCTCTAGGAGAAATGCTTCCAAAAATTAGAACAATAAACAAAGACAAACTGACGTAGAAAGTTTTGGACGCTACTAACCTCCAATTAATGTCACGGTGCTACTCGCCAAGGCCTAACTCTTTTGTTGTGACATGGAAACAATCCAGCAGTAAGGTGACTAGATTCAAGAAAAGAAATCAAAGGCGAAATTTACGGGAGTCAGATACTTGTGTATCTTTTGTTTTAATTAATTTTATAAATTTAAATGACAAAATAAATTTATAAGATATAATCTATCATTATTTTTGGATGCATGCATGTAAGACATATATAATAACATTTCAAACTTTTTTTGATAAAAAAAAAATCAATAACTTTATAAGTTAACGTCCAAAAAAATTATACACAACTAGGGATGCACAAAAAATTCGTAGTTAGTGATTCAATTTGAATTTGATTCGGAAAAAGTTCGTAATTAATTTGATTTGAAATTAGTTCGTTCTGAAACAAATCAAACTAGTTCGGTTCGAATATTATTCAAACTCAAATTCAAATTGGGTATAGTTCGTTTGAAATTGGTTCGTGAACTATTTAGATTGAAATCTCAAATAATACAACTAATGGCTTCAATCATCAATCTTTAATAATGCAGGAATTAAACTTATGTGAGAGCTCAAAATTGTTAATATAATGGTAATTTATAATAGAAAAATGCTTCAGCAGCGTAACAAATTAACAATAGAAATAAGTTTCATTTGACTAGGTGCATGCCGTAATTTTAATCAATCCAACAGCATAAAAGGTAAGAGAATTTTGGACTGGCTCATAATTCATCAGTGTGAATTCGTGAAAGGTAAAAGGTAAAAGGAAACTAATGCATAAAAGGTAAAAGGTAAAAGGAAATCGCGTGAAGAAAACTAATAAATAAACTACCGGTGGCTGCTAAAAAAAATCTATAGTCCGTGATTCGATTGACTTCGATTCGATTGGGAAAAAATCGCAATTAATTCGTTCGATTGAAGTTCGTTCTGAAACAAATCAAGCCGGTTTAGTTTGAATCTTATTCAAACTAAGTTTGATTTGGTTTGATTCATTTGCAGCCCTATCCACAACTAGTGTAATAAAATGCAGTTTTATGCGATGTATATGCGTAAGCGGTGCTCGGCTGCATAAAATATGACTATGCGGATTTAGTGAATTTAGTTTCAGAATTAACAAAAACCGCAGCACATTTAAAATATCTATTTTTTTAACAAAAAGATCTGGATTGAGACTAGGATTGAAAACGGAGTGGATATAGAGCGGATAATGCTGATACTATATCCGCATCTGTCAGATAATTAGCGGATATGAATACAAATATGGATAGCAAATGGATATCAAAATTCAAAATAAATCCGCCTTAAACGGATATGGATACGGATACGGAACGGATAGTCCACGGATACGAATTCGAATACCGATATAAAACGAATAATGGTCGAATAACTAAGATGTATGAACTTCTAAGATACAAATATTAATTAAAAATTAAATATAAATATTAATGATAACTATAAGTTGATGGAGAGATGAGAGATGATCTATTGATATATTATATATACAAAATAAAGGAATGGTAACAAAAGATAAAATGGTGTAGTGGTTTGATGCTTCATCACAAAGCCTTGATACTAGAGGACAGGGGTTTGAATCCCCAGCAGAAGCAATTTATTTTAGCGCTGAGGGTGGCAAATGGGTTTCAAACTTTCAATTCTGCTTAGCGGGTTGCAAAACTGATGGATTTAAATGGGTTTCAATCCTGCTTAGCGGGTCCGATCACATTCCGGATGGTTCGGATATTATGTGGATATTTGATAATTATTCGGATCAGTATTTGCTTAATTCGGATTCGAATTATAAGCGAATTCGGAGCGGATATCCGTCGAATAATCCGGCTCTGTTTACACCCCTAATTCAGACCCATTATTATTTGTACAAATTTAAATTAAAACTCATGTTCATGAATCGAAACCCATTATTGGAGTTCGGGTCGAAAAATATTCAAATCCATGCTGAGTCCAAATTCATTAGCTGAGTTCGGATTTGTTCAGATGACTCTTACAACGTCTTCACGGCTTGTTTTATAGACTGGGGAGCGGTTTAATTGTTCTCTGTTGAAATTGTGGAAATTGTGGGACTAAGGTTATTCATGTTCCGACACAATGCATTGACTGGCAATTATTTAAATTGGGTCCTCCGAATAAATTTGAACTGATGTGTTAGTTCTTTTAATGTATATAGCCGTAGTATATGCTTTTGCTTTGACTGATTTGAGAAGCAACCATAGTTTTTTTTATTCTTTTGCTTTAGCTGATGCGTTAGTTCTTTTAATATTATGGACCATGACTGCTATTATTGTCCAAATTTATTCACATAAATAATAAAAACATAGTAAATATTTAATTGAATTAAAGGTGTTATATTAATATTTTATAAAAGAATCCGTATATACAAGTCCGCATAAAAATCCGCATATGCAGCCGTATACCGTATATGGTATGACGACCTTCCACATACCACATGAAAACCGCATTTTAGAAGACTGTCCACAACAATGTCTCTGTGGAAGGTCATGATGTCATTCTAAATAACATTAAATGTTGCAGGTTTTTTAAAGTTTAAACCTTCAATCTGAACTGCTCAACATGATACGCATTTTAAAATGTCCTTGAAGACCAAATTAATTTTTTTTTTTTTGGGAAATTGTTCATTTAAAAATATAGTTTTTTTCAGAAAAAATATAAAATTTGGCTTCGGAGCATATTTTAATATGAATATCATGTTAAGCAATTCTAATCAATTATTTAAATTTTAGAAATGAAAATAAAAGAAGTGAGACATAATAAAGTATGAAGGACGTGCCATTTGAGCCCTCCTCCTCTTCCTCTTCCTCTTCCTCCTCATCATCATCATAAATAATTACGACAACCGTGAATTAGAAAAAAATACACATAAAAATTAAGCAATGTCCTTTCAGAGCATGTGAACTCTAATCTATGCAGCTAACTCTTTGTTGAGTTTCAAACTAAGCAATGTAATTTTAGAGCATTATGCATACCATTGTGGCAATATAGACGCTAACCTAATAACACTATGTCATGATTAAAAGAAAACCAGAATCATTACAATTTACAAGAACAATTGGAAGAGGTACACGGTGTGAAACTGACATCTCTGCCAAGACGAAACGCATTGTGAATTTAGTGAGATGGGCTTTCTGGGCCTATTAATAGGCTTCTGTTAGAGGAACAAGTGAGGATCAGTCCAGCTATCTTTGCCTGATTTAACGGAATTTTTTTTTTTTTTTTTTTAAAGCTAGTAACTTTAAATGTACACTAACAATTTCATTGATAAAAAACAGACTTTACAATGAATCAAATGATCCACCTTCCTAAATCTAAACTCATTGATTTAACGGAATCTAATGCGCACATGGCTCATTTCACTTTTAGTGTAATGGGTAACCGGTGAGATGTTTAATTAGGCCTTCTAGGGTGACCGTGTGGGAGGACCCCAGCCTTTTTTTTTTTTTTTTCTTGTGTAATCTTTGGTCAACACTTCACAATTATTTATAAAATGAACTGATATAATCGAATCGACTTATACTACTTGGAAGGGATTTCAAAAGTTAATCTGATATGATTTGTTAAATATAAATCGGATTATTCTTTTTTTTTCAGCCGAAAGCCCGTAGGCAATTATATTTATTCAAAAAATTACAAACAAGCTATTATATAATATGAAACAATGTGTGTCTTTGAAAGCAATCAGCTGTAAACAAAACTAAAATGCACAGGAGGTATGTATATCCTGTCGACACGGATTTTGATCATCCTTGTTTGATTGTAATGAGAGCAGCCTAGTGATTGTTTCTTCTGTGCGCATATGTTGTCTTGTTCCTCTAGCAGATGACACTAAATCAAACCAGATCGGGAACTAAATCAACCGAACCAGGATAGTCACCACTCAGAGGAGTATGCAACCGAGAAGGCACTTAATCAAACCAGACCAGGAACTGAATCAATCGGATCAGAACAATCACCACTCGAAATTTACGAGAAGAGAAAAAAATAGCAGACGGCCAACACAGACAACAACAACGACACAAACATATAATATAACTATAAGTACAACTCGTTCCATCTACTTTCTCAACCGCACTTGATATTCAAAATATTACCTGCCCTACACTGGTACATATTGGTATGCCGCTTCCATTGGCAGGCTTCCAGCTCACTTAGTTTTCCATGCCCTTTTAGTGCAGCATTTTAGGCCTCTCCATGAAAAAGGCATTGGACTATTGGAGATTAGAAAATCCAGCTCTTGTACACCATAAAAGCCCAATTGCGGCCCAAGAATTGCAAACACTCGGATGGGTTTAAAGACAGAGACACGTGTCCATACACCGATACACGTAGCATGCTCCCCTTATAACACGTGTTTGTGTGAAGTCCAATCATCTCCAGTTGCAACAGAATTGCAGACTCCGGTGCGTCAGACTTCGGTGCATCTTCTCCGTTGAAGATTTGTCTTATGGTGGCTATGCTCACCAAGTTCGGCAGCCCATAAGGAAAGCATGCAGCAAGGCCAGCTGGTTGAGATATATGAATGAACAACAAGTTGGGGCAGCAGTCTATGGACGCTCCTATGTGACCGTGCAGCCCATGGAGAAGGCTAGCTAGCTGAAGAACAAACAGGAGATACAGAGAAAGAGATGAGAATTGGGAGAGAGAGAGAGAGAGAGGTGAAAAGTCCAAAGAGTTAGGAGAGAGGAGAGGATGAAGAAGTAGAGAAGTAGCAAGCTAGCGGACTAGCAGCAGGAGGAAGCGTGAGAGAGAGAGGATAAGAGGAATACAAAATCCATGAAGAACAACACTAAATATTACACCAAATCGGATGATCCTGACAAAACAAAAGATGAAATATTTTTCTAGCCAAATCTAATCTTATGAGCACTTGAAAAGTGTTTAGAAGCTGCAATCATTGCACTTGGCCCGTCTGAGCCGGATGATTTAGAATTAGTTGTTGCCGTACTGCCCGCACCACGACTGATCACATAGTGCATACAACGGAACATGGATGAAAAAACCGACCTCGATCCTTTCTTCCTTCCCATCATTAATTGAGTTAGCTAGCTCGATCGATCAACCTAGCTCTTAATAATTCCCACTACTTTGCTAAGATATCTAGGTGTACAATATATCTCGATCTCCCGGCTTATATATATAGGTCATGGCAGAGAGGTTTAGTGGTTGATTGAGTAATTCAAAGAAATTAGTTTAATTAACCCTGTTTTCATGGAATTTTTCTAGAGTTTGCCTAGTCAAATTAAGAAGGTTCAAAGAAAAAGAGTTGTGCTGATGATATGATATAGTATAGAATTTTGAACCTTCAGCCTTCGGTGCGAAGTAATGTGGAGCTCCAGTCAATAGCAATCATCACAATTTGGTGCCCAACCACAGCCCTTATTTTCTAAATTTTAAAATTCAAATGTTCAATGATTAATACAAATTGTTGCTATTTTTTGTATTTTATAAGTAATGTATTTACATCAACAATCATGCATAAGATTAATTTTAAGTTCATTTTCTATATTGTGTGGAAAATTGAACAAGATGAACAATCATATTTGTTATTTGAAATTCAAAATACGAACTATATATTAAAAAAATATTGATAATATTTATTTTGGTGTCCCGTCATGATATATTGTTGGAATTTTTTTTACAACCATCAAGTCAAGATAACTTGTAAATTTCAATTATGGCAGTTAGAATATAATTTACAGTATATATACACATCATACATATAAAGTTTATAAATTTTGATGCAAGTTTTACCGTTCAATTGAATCGATTGAAATTTTCAATAATCCATATTTTATCCAATGTCAAATGATATTGAAATTGTATTAAAATTAACTTGAGAGAACACAAATCTATAAATTAAACTAATAAACATTTATAACCTTTTTTTTATTTTTAAAATGTTATTGACTCTATCAACAAATGTGCTGTTAAAATCGTTAAGCTATTGTAAAAGGCATGGATTACAATCCATGTTACACTATTTTTAATAAGAAACTTTCGCTGAATATTCAAGCTACAAAGCTAAACAAATAACTAAACAATTGAAACTATAAGATTTCTGATTTCATATTAAACATCTATAACAGTGTTCATTTCGGTTGTTGCCTATTGTTTGACTTGAAATTGAAATGTATTTTATTTAATTTTGACTGGAACGAGATGCATAAATAAACTTCAAAACCACATGATTTATTTCATTAGCACGTACATCAGTTCACTGGCTTAGGTCCCACTGCCACCATAGCCTCTACCTTCTTTGAATCCTTTTCCATCTCTCACAAATTGAAAAGAGTACAATGACACTATGTTAAATATAATAAGAAAATTATAATAATCGCCTTTAATCGAATTAAAATATTAAAAAAAACTTAATAAAAGGATATGGACTTGACCCTTAATAGTTATATGTACTGAAAAAAAGAACTATTTTTAAAAATTTTATTGTGTGTTACTCGAAGGCCCAAACATTATTATAAAAGCTAGTCCCAAAATGGAGCCCAATTTTACTTTATTATAACTGGAGCTTAAAATTAGTTGACCAAGCCAAGTTTCCCATGACTTGGCAAACAAGGTTCTCAATTTCGTCACATGCTTAAATTATATGTGACAGCAGAATATATAATACTATAGTAACGACTCACTAAGAATTACAGAGTTTACAACAGCACCGCTCCCTATCATTGAATTTTTCTTTTTAGTAGTAGCTACTATTTATACCAAAACTAATCATGGAAGTTCCAAGAAATTAGCAGAGGTACGTGAACCAAAATTTCCTTTACCCAATCACCAAGAAACCTCCCCAACATGTACAAAAAAATTTACAGAGTTGAAGAGTCGCAGACCGCGTTACTTTAAATATGGGAAGCCGCGTTAATTTAAATAGAAAACTAATTAAAGTTAAATAAATAAGAGAAATTGAGTTGGATAAATTATATATAGTTATATAGGAAGCTAGCCGCCTAAACATGACCCGGCAATGCAACTTAAAATATGGGAACAACATATATAGAAGTCAGAGAAAACACCAGTAGATAGATGGTGACTAGTCAAATCCAATGAAGTGTTACTCTTGACTGAAATAATTAAGAATTCTAAATTAATATAAGCAGCTTGGTTGACAAGTTTCAAATAACTCGTGCTAAAATTGCATATAATAATCATTTTCAGTTTTAGTGTATTCCACAATTAAATAAGGTCACTTTCATGGCCCCTCTGCTCTGCTCTGCTCTTTCCTCCAACCTTCGATCGGTACCTTATCAGGTACGTACCTTGACTTTTGCCAGATAACCAGCCTAGAAATAATTCAACAAACAGCTAGCTGATGCTATAAAAGCAAGCCAATCACACAGTTTCATGGCAAGAATCAGAAGCATATATAGTGATCTCAATCTATAACCTTTGCCTTTCCAAGAGATAGAAAACAGATTTGTTGATTGAACGAAGTTGATCTAGCAATGGGGAAAAAGAAAGGATCTAATCGGCTTGCTTCATGGTTCTCTTGGTTAAGTTCTGGAGATACTCACAGTGATGGTAATAAGAATATGCGAAATCTGAAGCCATTGTCAGGCCCCGATGCGATAGTTGCAGCTGCTAAACATTTCTCGAGTGCTCATAAGATAAAATTTGGTTAAATTGTTGAAATTAATTAATTGTCATATTCAAAGAATACTTTCATTCTTTTGACACTACATTAAAGTCATGTATAGCTTTCCTCTTTAGTGTGTAAATATCAGACAGCAAAGGCCATCTCTAATGTTGGTAATTAATTATATATTTGTAGTTTTGGACTGATGATCGTATTTGATAATCATTAATTTGTACATTCCCATCTCTCATCATCTCATGAGCTTCCAATCCGTTGCATTTGGAATTTCCTCTTTGTCCCCACTTAATTACTATGTCTGCTTTAATAGAATTTACAGTACCTATGAACACTGCCACAATTGTTGAAATCAAAATTCTTTGCAAATTAATTTTGGAATATGCATCATGCTTCGACTTTTCTTTCAAAAGGTTAAATAGACAGGCTATTTATTAAATGATTTTACATGTAGCTCCGCTGCCAGATTGCCCGAACAGAATCTTTAAAGCTGTTGTTTCATCTGCCAATAAATATATTTCATGTTGTATATCGTTAATTAATTTAAAGTCCTGTTTCAAATTCTAAATTTATCAAGATTGAAATATTGTCCGCAAATGACATCAAAATTGACAAATTAGTCTATTATGGCTAATTCAAGAAAATTAATAAACTGCTGTACGTCAAAATCTATTATAATAAAGCATAGAACAATGTATTTACAAATAAACTTCGTTAGAATTAATGTACTTGATGACATATGATCCAAATTTTTTTATTTATGTTTTACAATGGTTCTTTTATTACATATGCTCCAAATTTTATTTTCACCACAAACTAGATGTGCAATATTGCCAACTTAAAATTATTTTATTAAAAGGTTGGAAGCATAAACTCCAACATATATATTTATAAGAAAACGTTATTTACAAAATATAAAATTACTTTAGGGGCTAATTCTTTGGTAATAACTTATTTTTTTCTAGTAAAATTACTCAACGATAACGGAACGTATACAAACAAACAGCCGATATTTTTATTTTTACCCCATTAAAAAATTATTTTAATAATAATAACTAAAGTTTAGCAACAATTTTAAAAATACCCCACTCGTGGAAATTTTCCACGGGCTGGAATTTTAATTCCAATTTTTTTTTTTTTTTTTATAAAACAGAAATTTGTTTTTATTTTTTATTTTTTGTATTGAAATATTAGAAATGTTGGATATATTTCTTTCAAAATAGATGGAATACAATATAATTTGATTTATTAGAAAGACTGTAACAAATAACCCGGATCAATATTTTTCAGGTCGGATTTTTCGCGACTGTAAGAAAAATTAATATATTTATGTATGGTTATTGGAAAAAAAACAAAATGCTTAGATTCTGAGTTATTTATCCCGGTTCAAAAGTCACTTCTATGTAATCTAGAAAATATTGTGATCCTTCTAGGACATTTAATTTAGGGAAATTTTTTTTTATACCACTCCAAAACATTGAAATTAGGTTTTTGCCACCCCAAAACTTAAAATTAGGTTTTTGCCACCCCAAAACTTTGAAATTTATGGAATTGCCATTTTTATACAACTGTTATACAGATTTGATTAAAAATATTTTGAAAAATATTTTACAAAAAATATATTTTTGTATTTCCAATTTTATCCTTCCCTTCAATTGAACAGAGAAATTAAAATGGACGCTCCAGTCCCTCTCTCACTCTCCCTCCCGTAACCTAGCACAGATCCTCTCACTGGCGATCTCCCTCACTCGCGATCTCTCTCTCTTACTGGCGATCTCTCTCTCTCACTCGCGATCTCTCCAGCCTTCCTCTGGCGAAGTGGCGATCTCACTTGCAATCTATCTCTCTCACTCACTAAGCACCAACAAGAGGTACAACTCATTTTAGTCTATGTTGAATTTTAGTATAACTCTCTGTTAACTGTTACGTTGCATATTTGCATGATAAGTGAACTCTGCCTTAGTACCAGTTGGATACTGATCAAAATTTATATGGCTAAATGCAATATTAATGTATCCATAATTCAATATAAATGCAATATTAATGTATTCTGGTAAAATTTTCACATAAAAGCAGGAGACACTACTTCACTTTCTCAGTACAATCTTCTCTTGATTCTAGAGCTTTGTGGAGTTTAAAGGGACAACACGGGAAGATCAGAAAGCAAGAAATATGAGTTGGAAAGAGAGGCAAATGCACTTATGTGGGGGATAAGATGAGACTTATTAGTATTTTCTTATTTAAATCATGTAATTGTAAAATCTTAGCAAGTTTTTTTTTTTTTTTCAATGAGTAACCTCTATCAATATGTGCATAGAAAACTCATACTTTGTTGCTGGTGTGCAAGAGGTTCCTATTTTTGCGTTTATATTAGATCAGGATGATGCTTAATTTTGAAAGCTTTTGCATATGGTGAACTCTCAAAACACCCCCAGTTGTAAGTTAACTTTGTTTCGTAATGAAACTGAATTTCGGCAGTTTAAGACTATGGGTAAGTTGGTCAAATTCATGCATGCATTGATGTGCAAATTTTAATGATATATAATTGATGGATTAGGGGCGGCATACCATCTAAGATCCAGCTATTTCATGCTGCTCATCACTTACCCGGCTCGATTTAATAAATAGAAAAGAGATCAACAAGCTCATTAGACATTTAGGCTCGCTTTTTCTAGTTTTTGAACCACCATAATTTGTGCTTTTTCGTGTTTTTAAAACATAAAACATAAAAGGTAGCTAAAACTAAAAAAATTACTTGCTTTGCCATGTTAGGCACCATAATTACTCGCGTTTTCTTGCTTTTTCCTGATTTTTGAATATGATCATGTATTTTTATTACATAATTACTTGCTTAGCCATGTTAGGCACTTCTGGGTCAAATTTCACATTTTTAGGAATTTTATTTATATTTTTAACGCATTATTTAGTGACAGAAGGGCATCAGCAGTCCTTTTCTCAGTCATTTACTTATGAATTTATTCTGAGCAATTGGCTACATGAAATTTGGATTTCTTTTTATGAAAATGTCCATATTAGTCCATATTACTTGTGTGTTTTATTTCATATTTTTCTGGTCTTCCTACATCGTGTTGGTAAGGGGTTTAGTACCATTTTTCCAGTGTACCAGCAACAGAAATTAAAAAAAAAAAATTCAGATATTTGGAAAGTTGAACTTCAAAAATTCATTAAAAATAGTATAAAAATCACTTTTGATCAAAATTTGGGCCTAAACAATATGGAATGAAGTCCTCTATCTGCCTGTCATATTTATTTTGACAGAATCAGAGTTTTTGCCCTCTGATTTGCCAGTTTTCAGCAGAAGGGCATTTTGAGCCTTTTTTATGACAATAGAGGTTTGCAAAGGCTCAACTACTGATCCCATGCAGTCAATGCACTGCACATCATGCTAGCAAGTGTATTAAACTTGATTTTAATGATTCTTCTTGAATATTTTCATGGTTTTATGCAAGGAGACCCTTAAAAGTTGCTTAATTTCTTTTCTTTGCTTTATTTTCATGATTTACTGATTTTTTTTATCAGACTTTAGCTTTGATCAAGCCTAGATGTCAATGGATTAAGACAGTAAGACAGTAAGCCTCAATTTAGTATTAATTATCACATAAAAAACAATGATAATGTTTCCAATATAAAAAACAATCAAAACAAACTTCAACTAATTATAATTATGCAATAACAATCACACAATTGTAAGTACATGAAATTTCCAGCAAAGTACTACCACCAGCATATATCGAAAGATGTATTGAAAGTTATATACAAAAAAAGAGTGCTTTATGCCTCTATCTATCAAAGATTCAAAATACACAAAAAAGAGCTCTATATATGCCTATATCTATCAAAATATACAAAAGAGAGCTCTATCAAAGTATCAATCTCTTTCTTGAATTCCCAAACTGTGGTCTCTGTCTCTAGTTTGTTTTGCTCGACCTCATCCATTAGCTCTGATATCTTTTGCGCATCTTCTTCTTCTTTCTGTTTGATATCTTTTGCTCGACCGATCATTACTCTTGATCAACGTTACAGAGCACATTCCCTGTTTAACTTCAATTCTGGATATGCAGGAATCTAGTAGTATGTCCCTTTTTCTAGCCAAGTGTTAAAATTAAGGATGGGTTGGAATGTTTGTTGTGTTTGCATCTCTCAAGTTTTACTGCTGTTGTATTAGATTACCTAAATATTAAATCCGATTTATAATTTATATAGGTTTCTAATAGTCATTGGGCATCCTGAAATTTGAATTTGGCTTTGGTAGAATTTGACCGGGTTTAATTGTAGGATTTGGGTTTGACATGTTTGGCTCACAATTTGGGGATTAAAATTTTCAGATAATTGGTTTGATGGGTTTTATTATAGTATTAAATTTGAAAAAAAATAAAATGTTTTGCTAAATTCTTCAATGGTTATCCCATTTCCATTAGAATTGTACTGGTATATGGCACTAGAAGCCTATTTGTAACAAATTAATAATATTTAAAGAAAAAGAGAAGTGGGTGACTTTATTAAAGAAATAGCTTACTTGTTAGCAGCCAACACTCTAAAACTTTCTTGGCAACAGAAACAAGTTGGTTTCCAGCGTGTACCAGTCGCTTTGGAAATTTCTTGACAGGAAGAACCCAAATCATGAATTCACTATGATATAAAAGAATTAAGCATATAAGATGTCAATTTGGAGTTTTCAGTTAATTTGGTCTGGTAAATGAACTGAACTAATGATTTGGTGTGATTGTAGCATGTGTAAATGGAAATTAGCCTGAAATGAATGGTGTTACCCAGTGAGGCCGCAGAGAGTGGCAAGGAGTAGTAGCATACATATGAGAGAGAGAGATTGCCAGTAAGAGAGAGAGATCGCGAGTGAGGGAGAGAGATCGCCAGTGAGAGGATCTGTGCTAGGTTACGGGAGGGAGAGTGAGGGAGGGACTGGAGCGTCCATTTTAATTCCTCTGTTTAATTGAAGGGAAGGAAGGGTAAAATTGGAAATACAAAAATACGTTTTTTGTAAAATATTTTTCAGAATATTTTTAATCAAATCTGTATAACAGTTGTATAAAAATGACAATTTCATAAATTTCAAAGTTTTGGGGTGGCAAAAACCTAATTTCAAGTTTTGGGGTGGCAAAAACCTAATTTCAATGTTTTGGAGTGGCATAAAAAAAATTTTCCCTTTAATTTATGAAAAGTTGTATCTATATTTGAAAAAAAAATAAAAACTTAAGTTATTTAATAATTATCATTCAAAAAGAATTATCAAAATAGATACAACTTTTTATAAATTAAATGTCCTAGAAGGATCACAATATTTTTTAGATTACATAGAAGTGACTTTTGAACCGGGATCAATAACTCAGAATCTAAGCATTTTTATTTTTTTTTCCAACAACACATACAGAAATATATTAATTTTTCTTACAGCCGCGAAAAATTCGACCTGAAAAATATTGATCCGGGTTATTTGTTATAGTCTTTCTAATAAATCAAATTATATTGTATTCCATCTATTTTCAAAGAAATATATCCAACATTTCTAATATTTCAATACAAAAATAAAAAATAAAAACAAATTTCTGTTTTATAAAAAAAAAAAAAGTGGAATTAAAATTCCAGCCCGGTAAAAAATTTTCACGGGTGGGGTATTTTTAAAATTGTTGCTAAATTTTAGTTATTATTATTAAAATAATTTTTAATGGGGTAAAAATAAAAATGTCGGAACAAACATATCTGTTCGGCGGTCGATAAAACAGTAAATGTGATTAGGTAAACTCTTTACTTTATAAATAAAAATGAATTTATTTATTCGGATCTCATTATTTTTTCACATATTGCAGAGAAGATCGACGTGATCATCCACATTATCTTCTATTTTAATTGAATATTACATCTTTACATTTTATTTATTTACTACACTTTCTTTTTTCTTTACAATTTATCTTACAATGCAATGTTGAGTATTGTAAATTATTTTTTTACCATCTCTTGCAACTTTATTTTTTATTTCCTAAATTTTATTATATGATAATTATTAGACTTTATATTATTATATGATAATTATTAGACTTTATATTATTATAAATGATAAAAAAAAACATTAATAATTGTAATCGATACAACTAAACATTTATTTCAACACATTCCCATTATCATTTCATGAGTACTCATCGATCATGAATATGAGTTTTCATAAATTAATTTATAATTAAGTTAATTCTCATATCAGTAAAATTTCATTTCACGTAATCTCATGATAACCGAATATATCCTTAATTTGAACATGTTCCAAACATGTTTCTGTATTCGTAAAAATCCATCCCGCGCAACATATATATATTCCTCCCGGTCCTCTATATAATGGCAAAATAACAAAGAGCACAACATAAATTAAAACAGATCAGAGATGAGATGAGGAAATTAAAGAGGAAGGCGATGAGAGAGAGAATGGCAGCATTATCACATTATGCTGTCTAAGTGTAAATTAATTGTTCCTAATTCTAGTGCCACTGTCTTCTCCTCTTGATTTTACGGTATTGGACGGACACTAACAATTGTTGTCGTCACATAGAATCAAAATACCATGCAAATTCTTTTGATTCAGGCATATACTCAAGATTTTTGCTTTTCGTATGTAACTTATAAAGGCTCCAGTTACCGGATTGCCTCAACAAAAATTGACATGCAAGAGACAAAAAATAATATAAATTGATTGGCCATGTGAATTGTGAGCTACATGCCTCAAGTTTCGTTCCATTACATTACTGCACTCTGAATTTTGTGCTGTCATAAATACAGCACCGAGCTTTTTGTTTGGAATTAAAGACCTACATGTTACAACCCAACCGATCACTAAATAAAATTATTAAAAAAAAAAAAAAAACTTTTCTTGTATTAAAAATGGTTTCTTTCAAAATCAACCCCGGGTAGGTAGGGGTGCAAACTGATCCAATACGGATCGGATAGTGGTAAAACCATATCCATATCATCTTTTATTTTTCGTATCTAGATACGGATACATACCAGATATTAAACATGGTTACTTCCGATACGTTTGCACCCTTAAGGGTAAGGATATTAAACATGGTTACTTGAGAAAGAGAATAGATATTGCAAGATCTTTCGTTTTTCAAAGTACCGGGCTAACATCTGACAAAATTGTCGAGTCAGATCAGTCCAATTCCTGGTGCAGGAATTTATGATTGTTCTGGATTAATCTTAAACCGTAAATTTAAGATGAATGATCCAGACAGACAGTCATCCTTTTTAATGGCCCTTCAACCCTAACATTGGACACCATGGCTAGCAATTTTGCAAAGAGTCATTTCGACCATTGATCAGAAATGGAGAGGAGTCCCTCCAACTCCAAGATACCTGGGTAGTCATAGCCATGGCTATCTGTTTAATGGGTACACTATATATCATTCAAACTTATGGTTCGGCCAGCTTTTGTTTAGTTGATTCTGAGGTCAATATCTAACATTCCTTTTTTTTCCCTTTTTGCACCCCACTAGAAAATTAACAAACTACAGTTAGTTTAGCTGGCCAAAATTATGTCAGTTTAACAGCTTCTTAGTTTGTCAAATTTTCAATCTATTAACTAAATAGCTGATTGACAAGAATGATATTGTGCATTTTTAATCTCACTGTGATATTTTAATTTGTGTTGAAGATTACAACAAACCATCTGAATTTCCCTATATGACAATTCAAAGTTCTATATCTAAAAAGACTAATTTCTTAATCAGAAGAGAAAAACAAATAACAAGCTCCCAAGTATTACAACAGACAGCTCAATTGCAGCCTGAGGCCAGCCATAACCTACCACAATTGAAATCTGAATTCCCCAATCACAGTTAATGGAGAAATGCAAAACCACTAACAAAACCTGACAAAAAAATATCCACTCACATGACCTGCCGATCAGCTGCATCAGCCACGAAAGGCAACCTCGGGACCTGGCCAAGGAGGCAAGCCGTTGACCCATACACCAGCGAGATAAGCAGAAAGAAAAACACAGTGCTATCGAGGCTCTGCACGATCCCCATCCCCACCCCATCCTTCGGCACAAAGGACCGATCGAGCAAATCGGGGAAGATCAGAAGCACGTCAAGTGCAATGGCCTGCATGGTGTTGAACCTGACGTAGCGGCTGAAGGAAGAGGGGTTGCGAACTACAGCAAAGTAGAGAGTGAGGAAGATGAGGATGGGGGTGATAGGGGAGGCGCGAAAGAGGTGGAGGAGTGGCGTAATGGGGCGAAGGGGGACTTGGAGGATGGGGAATTGGGAGAGCACGAAGCGGCCGTATTGGACCCCATCGAGGAACGGGTACAAGTAGCATGCGGCCGAGAGGATGCGGTCGGGAGGCTCGATGGAAGGGGTGGAGTTTTTGTCGTTTGAGTGTGGGATGAATGAGCAGTAAGAGGAGGAGGAGGAGGAGGGGAAGAAGGTGAGGTATTGTCTGGCCTGGAAGGGGAGGGGAGAGAGGAGGTGAGATTTGAATGGGAGTAGGGAAAGGGGACGAGGGGTGAAGGAGAGAAGAGAGGCGGCCGCCATTTTGGGGAGAGGGATTGTTGGTTTTTGACTGTGTTGAACTGATCCAATCCCCACGGCACCTCCACCTCTGTTGGTTAATCGGTGAGCGAGTGGAGAGCTGAGCCTGATGAGAGGTATGGAGATGGATCGGTACACGGAGAGGAAGAGGGAAGCGGATAATTAGTTAATTAGCGGAGTCGGAGGAAGGAAATATCTTCCGACTAAATGGGCCGTAGTTTATGGCCCAATTTTGTTAAGGTCACATCTCACATGGACCGATTACAGATAGAATCATATTTCCTTAGTTGCCAAGGAAAGCTGACTTTTTCAAATTGCAAGCTCAAGGTCATTTATAATTTTTAACCTAAGATGCACAGATTAATATGGTCTTATCTTGAAAAAAAAAATATTTGAGAGATCAGAGGAACAGATCAAAAAAATTTAAGATGGAACCAGAGTTGTATTAAAATAATTAACTCATAGCCCCCCTCCTATTCTCTCAATCTCCTCTCTATACAAGTATACCAACCTAGTTCTCTTAAAAAGAAAAGTCCTACCTTAAATTGAAGAAAAAAAATTCTACTGATACTATACATTCATTCTAATCATCAAGTATAAAGATCAATTTATAAAAAAAAAAAAAAAAAAAAAAAAGTATCAAGCGTACTGATAAAATCACAATGTCTATAGCGCATCAACTTGAGGCAAACACTCATGTGGATTGGAATAGAAATAGTCTTCTTCCTTGGGTCTATCGGGGATCACAGTTCTCACTGCTGGCGTTCCCATTCGATTTCTATGGGCTGCCTTAATTTCAGCGGCAAACTCATCCCAGTTCAAGGTGCCATTATTGTACTGATCTACTAATGAGACGATATTCTTTCGGTCGGGTATGATTGTTCTCTTGAACCCCAAATATCTGTACATGCAAAATAGTTTAGAAAAGGTGCATAGATAACTTATTTCATGAAATTAAAAATCACGCCTCTTAAGTCAAGAAATATATGATGTTGAAATTCTTTAAAAATGATCAGCATTTCCATGCAAAATTAAGTGAGTCTTTGAGATTGCAAGTACTACCTTCGATGGCCTTCAACAACTCTGGCCATGTTGCCATCATAGGTCGGGACAAAGATGTCACTCTCCAATGACACAAAATAATCCAAAGCTGCCATTTGATTTGAGTGGTTCTGGAAATACCTCAGGTCATCAGGTCTCAACAGAGTCTCCTTCTTAACCTGCTCATAATATTCTAGATTCTGTCAGGGAATCCAAAAAAAAGAACCAACTCTGCTTGGGCCAAAATTATATTTATTTCCTTTTACTTTCCTTTCATTATTATTTTGGACGTTGTTAACAAGTTACATTACTTCGGGAGTTCTGGTTACCATTTTCACAATGATTTCCACCAGCATATAGTTGTTACTACTGTTTGTTTCATTCCACTTAATAATTTGAAGCATAAAACTTAATTTAAAAGCCAGTCAATGATCAATCAAGGCTTCAACACTGAGTTAACACACTTGTACAATTTTGAATTACAACCAATATATAAATTACGAACCATGTTGGGAAAAGACGAGATAAGAGAAACCAATCTCCTAGAGCCACCATATATATCTCCAGCTGCTATGTATATTTGCATGTTTCTATCAATTTCTAGTGCTCTTAAGACAAGTGTTGTTTCTTCTGGCGTCAAAGGACAAAGCCCATCTTGTCTTTTCTGATCCGAATCAATTTCCTTCTCTTTCCACCATGGATACGCATATCTGAAATTAATACAACAATATTTATCACCTGAAGCATTCAGTAATTCCATCTAAAATTAAATGCTTCTGTTAGCATTTCCATTGCGTGTTTCTCCCCTTCTCCATTTTGCATTTGACAAGGAATAAGATGGGTGATTCAAACTCCAAATGGGTGAGAACCAGCCTTTGATCTAGTGGCAAAGGCAATGCTCTCCGAAAAAAAAAAAGCTCCAAAATGAGACTGATACCTAAATTCATAGCTTTGTTAGAACACTTAATGATGACAGATGACATTCTAGAAATTATGGAAATTTTGGTGTCCCTCAATTGTCCTTTTTATAATTCCTAATTTAGGAGGATCAGAAAATAGCCTTATTCATCTTCTAAAACCAACTTAAAGAACTCCCTCGGTTCATAAGCAACATACAAAAGCAAGCTTGAATGCTTTTACAATTATTCTTTAAATCTTGGAAAATCAACTCTCAAGCATGATAAGTCAAATGTACCTCATTTTTGTAAGCTCGTCAGCTTCTTTCTGGGTACAACCCTGGTTGCAACCAGAAAATGCAAGCATGTCCATTTCATATCTCAAGTGAAGAACCAAATAAGGGCCCTTTTCACGAAGAAATTTAATCACCCGTTTCCCTAACTCTTCAATTTGAGGGGTGAATTTTAGACAGCCATAGTTTACTTTACATCTTAGGTTTTGGATTTCAGGAGGAAGTCCATTGTTTGCCAGCCTGGAATCAGTTTTATTAAAATGTACAACTTTGTTCTCCTTGATCAAAGGAAGAATCTGTGTTATGAAATGGAAAAATTAGAGAATAAATCATCATCCTCATTCATAGTGAATGTAAAGTACAAGAAGTTATTCTTGCACCATTGGTTAACCAAGAATTGGCAGAGGACCAGTTTGGTACCAACTCAAAGGGCTTATTTTTGTTTTTAAAATAAACTTTTTAGGATAGCGGATAGCAACATGACACAACTTGTAATTATTGCCTAAATCAAGCGCCAAGATCTAGAATGTATTGAAATGCTAGGGACCAATAGCAGAAAAGACTGGTGCATACAATCCAGAAGGATAATTCATGTTAAAGGCTTGTGCATTTAACAAGACATGACTAGAGCATATCAATTATCAAATGTACAATCTTTCTAATAGCCAAAAAGTTTCAACAAACCTTGTCTTGGTAATAAGAGATGTTAGACCAACTAATAGGAGGCATCGATGGCACCAATCCAAGCTTGAACCGCTTTTTCAACCTTGATGGTAGTTTCTTTACTATTTTGACCTCATCTCTCAATGAATTTATGAAATGGTCCACATCAAAAATGTCTTGGAAATCACTACAATTTTGAATTGTTACATATGTTAAGTGTCCTTACAACTTCAGTGGCCCAAAATCATGTATAAAAAATAAAGCACACCTGGAATCCTGCCAAAATGAGGTCTTGTCTAACTCTGGTACAACCAGAGTAACATTTAAACTTCTTGCTATCGCTACCATATCACATATCTGAGAAAAACAGAGATTGTTTGAATTGAGAATGTGAGAGTTAAAAGAAATCACAATTCAAGGGGATAGTTATTCAAATAAAAAAGTCAATTAGGGGACATAAATAACACATCAGCTGAAAAAAACACTTGACTTACAGCTGATCTCATCTGATTAAGTCCACCATTGCATGAAACCATGAGGTAACCATTGCTATTGTATATTCCTAAATAAATAGGGGAGAAAGATGACATCAAATCAGCAATACAAACAACATATAAAATTTAAATTAAGGACACCTAATATTGTGTTCTATATGGTTATGTCAACAAAATTTTCCAAAAAATAAATGTTCAGAATGGAAAATTCATTAACAAGGAACATATAATATTTTTAGGAGCATAAGCCTATCAAATTTAAAATAAGGAAAATAATTTTAGATTAATTAATACTGTTGGATTAAAATAAAGAAGAACTTGAACTTCCTCATAGTTTTAAGCACAACGATACCAACTCAGCATACAAAACATAGAATATAGTAATATACTAAAGAATAATAATTCATCTAAAAGAGAAGCTCACTTTTAGGTGGAAATCTCCTTTCTACAACCTGAGCGGGCAGCCAAATTACCGAAGAGGACGAGTGGGGAGAGGCAATTATGCAAGAAGGCCATCCCTTGAGCAAGCGTGGGCCCCATGAGTCAGCCATGGTAGAGAACTGCACGGCACACAACCACAGGAAGAGCACTATGACCACTCGCGACATCCACAGCTTGACACGTGGCCTTGACAAAGGAGAAGCCTTTAGCTTATCATACCCGGATTTCAGACCCATCTTCCTCTCTCTGTACTCCGACCCGATTACCTTCTCGGATCGGCACATTACTGGAGATGGAAGAGAGCTGCTCAATGCCACATTACAAGGAAAAAAGAAAAAGAAAAAGAAAAAATAGAAGCGCGAACTATAAATCCCTTCCTCTTCGACAAAATTGGGATCTATTTATTTCCTTCGTAAAAGAATCCATTTCAAAAATTGCGTGCTATTTTTGGTGTTAGGCGCAGAGATACACCGAATGCCGAAATTTCATAAAACGATTTTGAGCTACTCCGAAGATTTATTTCTTCAAAAGGCGAGAACATTCGGTTCTTCCCTTTTTTGTTTGATTTTTGGGAGAAATGAGCTCCGCTCTATGTACATGGAAATAGAGAGAAAAATTAAGGAGGGTATCAATGATCATTGTTTCTCTCTCTTCCGCTCGCGCCTTATTATTCGGCGTCGGTGCTTTGTCTGTTCGCAAAAGAATTCATATCATCTAAGGTAACTGAAATTTTGAGCGTATATCCAGACCGTCCGATTTACCTTCGAACGAATGTTAAAGCGATCGCGTGCATTTAATCGCTGGACGAATGGTCCATATCCAAACTCAACAATTAAGTTACCTTAGAGGATCCTTATTCTCCTCAAAACCGTACTATAAAAAGCTTTGTATTATACTATTTAGTTTTTACAGTTAAGAATTGTTCCCGGAGGTGTTAATAGATTCTATGTGAAACGGAATGAGAATATGAGATGCTTTTATTTATTAAATTTATGTTAACGAAATATTTTTCTTATCTATATCTTCACCTGTTAAACTAACGAAAATAATTCTTACTTGTATCCATCTTGTCAAGTATCCTCTTTTCAAATTTTTTGTCAAAATGATCCCGTGGGATCGATCAATATATTAAAAAAAAAAAAAAAAATTCTCTCCTTATTTCACTCATATTTTTTAGAAAGAAGGTTAACTTGTAAAAAAAAAAAATTGATCTGGTAAAATCAGAGGTTTACATTGGGAAACTTTTTTTAAAACACGTGGTTATGGCAGCATGTATTTGAAACATGTATAAGAAGATTTTTGTCTCGTGGTACGCTGTACCGGTCGGTGTTGACATACAAAACAACACAATTATAATTGCGGTTGTCTTTTATAGATTGCTTCGTTAGATTATTAATTAAATTAAATTAAATTAATGTCAAGGTGTTTAATAAAATGTTGATTTACAGTTTCATGCATGTCCAAAAATATTGGAAAAACAAAAATTAAATAATGTTCGTTATAATTATGTTTCTCGTTGTATAATGTTTAATTTAAATGTTGATTTTTCATGAAGTAATTTCATTACAAAAATTAAATACAATGCAAAAGAAGAGCACATAAATGAGTTAGGCTAATATGACATTGGTGTTATTTCAAACTAAATAACACCACATCGTAAACCGTTAGATCTGCTTTAATATTCGTACAATCTGCTTTTACTGTTCAAGCACTTTATTTTGTACGAATATTAAAGCAAATCTAACGGTTTACGATGTGGTGTTATTTAATTTGAAATAACACCAATGTCATATTAGCCTAACTCCACATAAATTGTATAGATAGAGTAAATACTAAATACTGTAAACGTCAATGTTGTGTTTTCAATTGTTTTTCACATATATAAAACCCAAAAATATTAGTAAATTATATAATTACTATATAGACAAAACAGAAAAAAGTACAAAAATAAATAAAATATAGCTAAAAAATATAAATCATAAATGTAAACTACTTTTGTAACCTTTTATGCTTATATTAAACTTTCTAAATATCTGTAATAAAAAATATACATTAAAAACTCATATAAAGTGAACATTCAGCAAAGAATTTTAGCACATATATGCACAATTTAAATTGAGCAATACAAGAATTAAATTGTAGTTGATACATGCATACAAAAATTAAATTAAACATTAAGTAAGTTCTAATCCATACACGAATTAAATTGAACTTACAAATGTAGCCACAGTCAAGTGTTAAAAAAAATTCCAAATATATATTTTTCAATTTTATAAGATCAGATTTTTTTTTTTCTACAAATTAATCTCTTCCTAAAAAGATGGGAGTAAAATGAGTGGAGGAAAAACTTTTACATTAGTGGGTTCTACATGGTCATTTTGACAAAAATAAAAAATAAAAAATAAAAAATAAAAAATAAAAAATATTGAAGAAAAGGTATTGTTTGAACTTTTGGAAAGAAGATTATTTTATAAATTTCCCCGTAAATGAGAGAGCCTGTTTTTGGCATCTATTTTTAATGTATTATTTTTGCTACACTGAGATCCGGACACTCAATCAATTCTTTGTTCATCTTTACACAATTAAGGCAAAGTCTATTTTATTAATTTCTTATATAGTATTAGATATTTTATTGTTACCAACATCCAAACATACTTCATTTTAGCTCTCTAATTTAGTAATTAGAAATAATATATATGAACTCGATCCGATTCGATTATAGCTTCCTAATGTTAACATTATCTAAATGTTGTTCTTCTTCTATAAAAGATTAATTGATGACAAAAGAAAACATGATATAATTATTTCTAATTCTAATATAAGATTATTACATGATGACCCAAACTCTTTTATTTTATTTTTTTTCTATTAGCGATGAATTGTTAATTTAGAATAGCTATTCCTTGCAATGTTTGTTTTCGAAGGAAAATTTTATAAAGTGCCATTTTTTAAAAAATATTGAACAAAATATCCTCCTTTCAAAATTCTTAACAAAATGTTCTTGTGAACACCATATATCGTAATTTACAAAAGTTTGCCAATTGACAACGGAAAGTTACATAAAAGTAAGCAAATTTTTATCATTTTAAGGTTGTCGTTCTAGTACGAAATCCAAATATAACTTTGTAATGTTAGCAATATCCAAATGCTTCCTTTATTTATTAAATTTAATAGTTGGGTTTAGAATACTTATTACAAAGCATTGCTATTAAAATAGATTTAAAAGGTTTTCCTAATATATTACAGTTTACTAAACATTGCTATTATTTTATTTTAAGTAGAAAGGATCAAGCCTCTAACTTATTTTTATTTTTATAAAAGTGAAAACAAAGTTTCTTACACTGAAAAGCTTAAAATAAGAAAAAAAAAATGATAATTTTAGTGAAAAGAAACATCAGAGTTCAACTTGAATATGTTGGAGCAATTTGTCAAGATGAGAAAAACAATTTGTAAAAATACAATTACATCTTTCTCGTCATAGA
Organism: Carex rostrata; assembly: GCF_964058835.1. Classification (NCBI taxonomy): domain Eukaryota; kingdom Viridiplantae; phylum Streptophyta; class Magnoliopsida; order Poales; family Cyperaceae; genus Carex; species Carex rostrata. The sequence continues at coordinate 14,016,303 of NC_135923.1, forward strand.
ACAAAACACGTGATAAGATCATAAGATAGATTATTCTTTCCGTTGAAATCAAAATGGTACAATTAATAACTATGTTTCTTTTGGTTGTTTGCTTAAACCGATTGTCGAAAATCTTGATTTATTTTAAAAATATGTATTTTATTTTATTTTATTTTCATCCATTTAAGTATTTTTTTTTCATAGTTTAAATTTTTAATAAATTGTAAAAAAAAAAATTGATGTAATTTGTTAAAAAAAGGATGACCGGATTCAATTAGCGCGAGGAAGATTTCAAAAAAGAAAAGGGAAGAGATAAAAGAAAGATAATTGAGTTGGACTCAATTATTTATTTCTCATGATTTTGAATTGTGTGGGTAGGAGTTGGAAAGAAAGAATTGGATCATTTTAACACTCACAGAATTATAATCCTACTTAGTCTCTTTTCAATTTCTCATTCAATTCTCACTGGAAAAAATGGTACGCTGAACATGGCCTAAAAGTGTATATATGTTTCATTAATTAGTACACTTTTTGTTATATTTTTACGGATTTTTTTTTGCAAAAATTAATATTTAGTTCATAATTTTTGAAAGATTTTTCAGAACGTTTATATGCAGTATAGCAGTGAACCGTCAAAATATTAATTGCATGTCGCATCTCAAAATATTCGGCCATTTTTATTAATATCCCTAAAAAAAATAAATTTTTTAAAAATGTCCCGGTTCCTCATTTTTTATTAAAAATGCCCTAAACGCCTGGGCCTGGGGCGGCCCAAAACAGCCAGTGAGGCGCCCCCCCTAGTGGCGCTCCATATCCCCAGTGAGGCGCCACTCCCTGGGGCGCCTCACTGGTATTTGGTTTTTTTTTTTTTTTTTTTTTTTTGAGAAATAGGATTTTGATTTGAATAATTTTGTTTAAAATAGTGTTTAGTTTATGTATATGTGTATGTGTATGTCAAAAAATAAAATCCAGATACTATTTTAGAACTGTAGTTATTTCTATCATATTCAAAAATAATGCAGCCCATGTTCAACCTAAATAGCAGGAATTTAAAATTCATAAAATCCAGATACATTACTAAATAATACAGTACCGTCGAGTCCATAGAATAAGGTAACATAAAATTCATACAGCAACAACCAGTTCAAATAGCAATTATACAAACCGTTACATTTAAAACATAAAATACTACAACAACATACAGTTCGGGTCTAAGCCTTACGAGATGAGGAGCTTGCTCCCTTTTTTTCCTCAGCCCGACGGACGCACGCAGGACACTCCCACGTAGTGAGACGAGCGTCATTCAGCAGATCTGCATGCGGGTCCATGCAATTGGGATGAACAGCTTTGCCACATTTATAACAGAAGAACATATCCACCATATCTCCGTTCAGCTCACATAAGCAGCACTGTCCCCATCCAGGTGGAGGGACCCTGTCCACCCAGCCTTCCATCAGCATTTTTCTAATTGATGGATCAAGAGTGCTCAGAAATTCTTCATTATTTTTGGGTGAAAATAATCTTTCCAAATTCCTCATCGCGTAGGCTTCAGCCGTCCAAAAATTATTAATGAGTGCTCTTTTTGCTTCGCGTTCGGTTTCAGTTCTTCCTCTATTTTTTCCAACTTTGGGTGCCATTATAACTAGGGTTTCAAGTGACAGCAATTGATTAGGAAGGCTAATTATGTGCGTAATTAAATACTAACTGTACAGTAATCAACGGCTAATTAGAAAATAATTAGAAAATATATAAAAAATAATTGAAATAAATATTTTAAAAATAATTAAAAGAAATATTTAAAAAATAATTACAAAAAATATTTAAAAAATTATTAAAAAATTATTTAAATTACCTGTAGCTGTAGTCGCCCAGAAAATCGCCCGAAATCGCCTTGAGCGCTTTCTCCCTTCTTTCTGCCTTTGAGGTGGAAGGTAGACTGATGTTGGAGTGAGAAGAGAGAGAGAGAAAAAACGAATAAATAGGCATCCCTAGTGGACCGCCCGTGGCCCAGGCGGTCAGGACCCTAGCAAACCGCCCCTGTCACAGGCGGTCTGCTGGGAGTGTGGGTCGCAAATAGTGAAGAAATTGTAATTACTTGAATATAATTTCTTAGTTTGAATGTAATTACTTGAAGTATACATGTGCTGCTTTTAATTATATTGTTGAACTTTAATTGTATTGTTGAACTGTGTTATAATAATGAAATGTAAAGTGCAAACAACATAATACCAACATGAACATAAAATAAAAAAACGTAATGTCAACATAATACAGCAGTCCCATAGTCAAAATACTACAGTCAGAAATATATCACAATAAACAAAAACTCTACAATCATCATCTTCGTCTCCTTCCGGATAGAGACAACCTAGGAGCCGCTACGCCCTTGCCATGCCTGTGCGGCTGCACGCGCCTCTGCGGACTCACATCTCGGAGTGCATCCTCTCCCAAATCCTCCTCATCGTCCCCCATATCCTCATCCTCGTCCCCCGTATACATGTGCTGCGTACCTGTCCTGGCTGCCCGTGGATCAAATCCAGCAGCTGACTCTGCATTGGCGGGCTGTGTACGCAGCTCCCATGGATCTTGCTCCCAGCTTGCAGAATACGTGGAAGGAGGCGGTGCGCCAAATAATGCAGAGACAAAGCCATCTGCAGTCTGAGATGAACTCCCACCAGCCTCAAAGTCATGCTCCATCTCCACTCCATATCGTGGTCTGTGGGAGCCATACGCCTCTGCATCTGTATCTGCCGGGTCCAGCTCATTTATGCTAAATATGGGATCGGCATTCCAACGAGGTGCTCCATCCTAGATTAAAATAATGTTAGTTTTGCTACATACAAAGAACTCTGCAACAAATAATGGTATAATTGGCGACTGACCGTGCCAAGCTCTACTGCAACTCCGTATTTATTTTTATAAGCATCCCATCCTTGGGTATTCAGCACCCAGTCGTGGAACGCCCAACCTGAGTCATCAGCTGCATAATTGGAAGTTAACCTGAGTCATCTGGCTGGCTCAGGGCCTCCCCAATCGGGATGCGGCAATGGTATGACTGGCCGATTTATGGGCAGATGTGACCACGACCAATGCTGAAGCAGTAGAAGTGGTCCAAAAAGCTGTTTATTCTTGACCTGAAAATTTACTTACAATAAAAACTGGGTGCTTCTTATCCAACCTTCAATAACAACGTATAATAATACAGACTTACCAGACAAGCATGACAGAGGCCTCTGTATAAGTGGGCGAGGACAGCTCCACCCCAGTTCCATCTCGATTCTTTCTCCAAGTCCCTCAGCAGGGAGAGATACATGATCGGAACCGCGTCACCGCTGGAATCCTCGAACATGACAGCACCGCACAAATCCAGCACATATGCTCTAGTATACCTGCAATATAAAATAATCAATGTAATTAATTGAGACTGTTGAGCAACTACTAAGTTAATTTAAAGAGTGTAATAGTACCTCCTGACCGCCTCAATGTCATCAGTATCAATTTCTAACTGCCTCCCATAGAAGTGATTCCGGAGTGCCTTTAGAGAAATGCAGTACCCGGAATAACGAAACTCCTCCTCCTCCCCCTTCTTCTTCTTGTATTTCTTCTGCAGAGTCTTCGGATCACACCCTAACAACTCTGGTATCATCCTCTGCAGATCTGGATGGTCTGAGATGCCACCTATGGGGTCGCCATCGATACGTAAACCCCATAAGGCGCTCACATCACCAAGGGTGACTGTCATCTCCCCGACCGGGAGATGAAATGTATGAGTCTCGGGTCGCCATCTCTCCGCTAGACCATGCATCAGAGACACATCGATCTTACTCTGCGGCATGGTGGCAAGCTGGTACAACCCGAGGTTCGAGATGTATCGCTGCATTTCTCTGTGTGGAATGAATGGAATCTCAGACCTGCGGTGCCTCACCGTAAGCATGACATCATCCTGTATTTATTATCAATTTGCCATTTTTTAGTAACTCAAAATAATGTCATTTTTTTTTAAGTATAAAAATCACGTACCTCAAGAGATGCCAATGAGACGCGGTGCTTAACATGATGGGTCCATAGAAGAGGACTAAATGTGTCAGGATCATGCACACCATCTGGAAAATCGGCCTGAGACGACGGATCCGCTCCAGTCGGATCCTCAAAACCCCTGCCAGTCGTATCATCATACGACGACGGGCCCTCTCCAGTCGGATCCACGGAGAAAGTGCCAGCTCCTCTCGGATCCACCGAGGACGTGCCAGGTCCACTCGGATCCACAGCCTCTGCACCCTCTGCAGGCTCAGCTCGTACTCCCCACCGTCTAACTCTAGGCATACTACATTTGCCAAAAAATATTAATCAAAACGTACAATTTATATAAATTTTTTTAATAAGAATTGCATGTATATTTTCCCAAAATAATTGTAGGTAAATAAATTGCATGTATATACAATTAATTTACACTTTGCATGTAAGTAAATTGCATGTATATGCATTTTTTTTTTACAAAAATTAATTTTGTTGAAAATAAATAAACTTTACAAAAAAGAAAAGAAAATGCATATACATTTTTTTTGGGTGTATATGCAATTTGTTTACAAAAGTAATTTTGCATGTACATGCATATACATTTTTTTTTTGGGTGTATATGCAATTTGTTTACAAAATTAATTTTGCATGTACATGCATATACATTTTTGGTAAACAAATTAATTTTACAAAAAAAAACAAAATTGATTGTTAAATAAAAAAATGCGTATACATGCAATTTACATACAATTATGGGTTATTTTTTGTAGATTTATTGAAAATCATATACATGCATATACAATTAATTTTGTTGCATGCATATGCATTTGCATGTATATACAATTAATTTACACTTTGCATGTAAGTAAATTGCATGCATATGCATTTTTTTTTTTTACAAAAATTTATTTTTTTAGTGTATATGCAATTTGTTTACAAAATTAATTTTGCATGTACATGAATTTTTTTTAAAACATTTCAACCAATTGAACCATAAATTATAATCCTAAATTGAACCGTAAATTATAATCCTAAATTGAACCATAAATTATAAGTAATTCACAACCATAAATCCTAAATTTAAGTATACAAATCTAAATATAAGCAATTCACATTTGACATCCATAAACCCTACATTCAACCATATCACATTCAACCAATTTTTCACATCCATAAACCCTGAATCGAATCGAATCGAATCAAATTACAATCAACAATCAATTTAATCACATTTAACAATCAATTTAATCTAATCGAATCAAATCGAATCGAATTGAATCACATTCACAATTCTAACCCTAAATTAAACTAATCGAATCGCAATGAAAAAACATACCTTCAACCGAGGAGGGAGCGGGGGAGATGACAATGTTGCGGTCGGGAGCGGGTGGTGAGGCGTCGACCGGCAGGGCAGGGCAGGGGCGTTTCCTTCTCTCTTTTTCTCTTTTTTCTGGTCTGGAGGCGGGGCAGAATGGGGGAGAGGGGGGAGAGGCGCTTCTGTGCTGGGTTTGTATATGGGGCATGGGGCGCCCGGGCGCATGGCGCCTCACTTGGCTCATGGAGCGCCCCAGCCTATGGCGCCTCATTAGCGTTTTGGGCCGCCTGGCGGGCTGGCGCCTCCCTGGGTCTTTTTGGGCCGCCCGAAATCCAGGCGGTCAGGGCAGTTATAAAAAAAAAAATTTGACAGGGGCATTTTTAAAAATTTTATTATTTTTAGGGATATTAATAAAAATGGCCGCAAAATATTGGTCCACGAAGTATTTATTGAACTATAGCATTTACAAAATCAGACATAAATTTATATCTATTTTATAAACAGGAAGATAGTTGTTGTAAATAATTATTATTATAAAAAGTCGGGAGGTGAACATGAAAATTTTTCCAAGGTACATATTTTTTTTCTTGAAAATATCAGGGTACGTATGTACTTATTTGGTGTGCTCGTTAGGAATTTTTTTTTCGAGTGATCCTGAGAAAAAAAAATAGTTCTTGAAAAGACCGTTAGATATTTTATATTAAACAAATTTTAGACACTTGTAAAATTTTTGTTCAGAATGCTAAAACTGTATAATATAATAAACAACACGATTAGTTGTACAGTAATTTATGCCAAAAAAAAATGAAAAATTATATTGTTTAAGTATTACATTACATATTAAATACATCACGCATACTTTTTAAATGGAGAAGAAGCATATTATATGAATCATCTGATCAGAATAGATAGATGAGAAAAACAAATACGGATAGATCTCTAAATTTCATGTTATTGGTATTACAATAAATAATTTTTTTCATATGATTTTCGAACTCATAATTTTTCATATCCGAAATTATGTATCTTTACTACTAAATCAAAGACTAATTCTTATTATTAAAGTTATTTGAAAAATAATATTTGAAACACCATTCGATATACATTTTTTTTCGTACCATTCAAGTAATCTTTCGCAAATTTTCATCAAACCATAATGCTATTCACAAATTTTCATACGTACCCGTGAGTTGTTGTAATTTACATCAGTTCATTCCGTATGTGCCTAAATTCCATGTGACGGACACGGGACACGGGACACGTGACACGTAGCATTGGACTAACGGCGATTGTTTGTTCGTTTTAGAATAACGGGTAGATGTTTTTGAGTTGATAAATGATTTTGACAATTGTGCTGACCAACTGCAGGGGATCCGGTTTAGACGGTTTAGATTCAAATTCAATTGTGCTCGCCTGATGGCTGATGGCTGATGGCTGATGCCACCGTTTCGTTCACTGTAATCCCGTGAATTTAATTTGTTACTTCTCCCGACACCGCACATCGTCCGGTGACCACCAATTATTTAATTTAGTCTGATATCTAATTCACATGACAATGTTTTACAAGTTCATTTCGACCAATTAAACTAAATATGATCAAGAGGATGATGTTTACGGGAATGGCACTCTAATACGAAATATAAAAAGCAATGCTTCAGTACTCCTCCATTTATTTCAGAGAAAAATAATAATTAAGTTTTACCATCAAATTAAACAAGACTACAAGAGTGAGTAAAGAATGTTTATTTTATTTTTAAGACTTTTTGGAAATTTTAGAAAACAATATTTAGCTATAAATATGAATTAAGTATATAAATTAGTTTTAAATATTTTTGTATTTGATTAATTAAGAAACATCAATTATCTGATCAAATGAATATTATAAATCATCCAACAAAATTATAATATTTGAGTGTTATTTTCAAAATGTAAACATTGAGAAACTCTCTCCTAAAGTCCTAATCCTAAGTCCCCGTCGCTCTTGATAGCTTTTGTTGAATGATATAAAATATTGCTTTGAATATCAGATTGTTGGAAAGTAAAAAATTGTTTAGTACATTTAAATATGCACCAAATTGTGCTGTTTTATTATCTAAAGTGTTTTTCTTTAAAAAAAAAAAAATGGGAATCTGGCCCCAAATTTCATTAATTTAATACTAGAGGTGTAATATCCTTGGACCTTGGTAGTGGACTAAAAATTGGGTCCGCTGAGGGAGAAAAAGAAAAAGAAAAAACATTAATTTGATTTTATACGTGGGAATCTAGCACCAATTCGCTGTTTAGTTATATAAAATATGACAAAATGCCCGAAAAAAGTGGAGAGAAAAAAATAAAGCGCGTTACTGCATATTACTGTACAGCATATGAGTAGTATATATAAATATATAATACAGGACAAAATGATTGATATTATCATACTAAACTATATGACTATATGATTTTGCTGGTAAGCTTGCTGCTTGCGGGGATTTATATACCGTAATGTAATGGTAGTTGTCGTATTCTACCAGTTTTGCTCCACCAGAAAATACTTATAATGTTTAATTAATCAATTATTTGATTTTACATGTTCATATGTAAAATGTTGGTAGGAGGGTCTCATCGTCACATGTCACATGTCACAAGGAATTTCCATGCGAAACCTTTGGAGTTTAGCTTTAGCTCACCAAAAAATTAAGTAATTAGAATTAGCTACAAAACATGATCTCTAGTCATCATAAAGAAAAACTTAATATATATTAGCCTTATATTTCAATATCAATGTTGGTTGTGGAAAATAACATCATACCAGCTTTTTTTTTTTTTTTTTAGGAGGCGAGTCCAATAGAATGGATCCACCGCATGGACAATATTCTCTTGTCTTGCTAATTACTTTAATTAGTATTAATTAAATGGTAGGCGAAAGGAACATTCGGATTCAAGTACGGAAAGAGCATCAAATCTCCAACCATGTGCCCCATTTGCAGCACAAATGACATATAAATGTATAATACTTGGGTACCTTTTAAAAGTTATAATTGTTATGAATATAATATTTTGGATGGTACATTTACTAATTCACAATATTAATTCTCAATTCATTTGTCACTACCCACTACTATTGGAAATCATACCCCACTATTACTAAAATTCATTTCTCCATTAATTATTTTAGATGGCTTATTATTTACAATTTATTACCTATAAATAAAGACTTTGTAATCTTGTACTGTACATATGAGAAATATATAAGTAAAAAGAATGACATCTTTTATGTGTTTAATTAATGATTGAACAAAAAATTAAATGAATAAAGTAATTATGAAGTTAATTGACATATAATTAAGTAGGTAGTTGGGAAAGGAGATAACTGATCCAAGGATTAAACATGCTTGATTACTTGTTATGTTTTAGAGGTCTTGAATTTGATCACTTAATTTTATGATTTATCTATTAAAATGGATCCCATGTTTCACTGCCAGTTTTTCTAACGTCGACGGCCATGCATCTAATCCGTAATTTATAAATTTCAGAATATAAAAAATTCGTGCTAAAAACTCTTTCATATTTTCAAAATGTACGTCTTGTTGAAAACTCATTAATTGCACACGGAGAAAACAATACAAAACATATTTTTCTTGATCAGCGTATGAACATCCATCAAATCATCATAAGTGGACTTAACTAGAGAAAAACCTTGTCTGAGTAGACAAAAGTGATTTTTTTTTTCTTTTCTTTTAGGATTTTGAGTTCGGGTGCCTGCTAATGATAAAATTGAGCGAGCCTTGAAATCTTGCCATGAGATTGGGTGTGTGACGGAGGCGAATAAGACACCTATAGGATTCTTCTTAGAATGTTTTAGATTGTTAAACATAGTAAAAGGTTGTAACAGCTTGTAGCTTGATATGATTCATATAGCTCTAAAGCTACTAGACAGCCACTTGTAAAAAAAAAATATATATATATATATAACCAGACATTTAAAGAGCCAAGTTTAGAGAAAATATATATCAGTATTCAGTAGTGTAGCATACAATTTTTTGTATCATACAAATAGTTAGGCACCCATGATTTTTTATCTTCAATGGAACGCAGGAGGAAAATATTTTTTGAAAGAAGTTTCTCAGATCATCCTATTGAAATCGGACGGCTAAGAGGTAATATGAGAAAATTGAATTTATACAAGAACACACATGGAAGTATTATTTTTTACCCAACTCGACATGTTAGAGCAGGATTAGGCGCTTTCCCAATGGCGGGTCCTACGTATGCGAAAACTGAAAACGCCTTCCTCATCATATTTTCGTGAGTGCCTCAACGAAACAGTCATCAGTGATCCACCTTCAACCTGGAAAAAGGTTGTGCTAGATGGTACGCTACAAGATTTGTGCAACAGAAACACCCTCAGAGAAAAGAAAAGGTAATAGGATCTCTACAGTAATTCAAATTTGGAGTTTGGATCTGGACCATCCGATCTGCTTTGGCACGAATATTAAAGGAGTCCCGTGCATTCAATCTCCAATCGGATTGGTCCATATTCTAAACAGACAGTCCAAATCTAAACTCAAACCTAGAGGGGAGCCTCGCTCTGCTTCAGCAGTGGCTGTTTATATCCATTTATCCCATGATATTCCAGGGTTCTTATCTACAAAGAACAGTAGAACATAATATATTCAGTAAGAGATTTGGCCCCTTTCTTGTGTTATGTAATGCAACATGTTCGGTAGTTGGTTCAACGAAATTATTGTAATTTTGTTGGCTTTTCGAGCAATTGCCGACCAAAAACCCAAATATTATATTGACAGTATATAGTTCTCAGCAATTATAATAGAAAAAAAAATTAAAAAAATGAGATAGTTAAAGACCAATCTGCAAATAGTTTACATAATTACATAAAGAATATTTGGAGGCCTATAGAAGCGCAGAGATATTTATTTGTACAAACCTCAAGAGTAAAATTGGAAATCGTAGCCACTTGCTTCAATGGCAACAGAGACGGGTTGGTTCCCCACGGCCTTTAGTAAATCATTTTTATGGTTTGTTGGTGCATCCAGGTACCCATCAGTTGTCATCACCGGAGATTTCTCCCGAGGAAAAAATAGAAGATTTCCTTTAATTAATTATGACATTTCATTTTAATGACAAAAGTTTACCATTCTAATAATGAGTTTCATATATAATATGTATGAATTGTGCCTAACCAGCTCCTCAACACTGAAATCACAATTTCATACTAAAATACATTGTACCAGTACCAGTACCAAGAAGGTATTTTTTTCTTTCTCCCAAAAATTAATCCTTAATAGCAATCAATATACTAAGCGTCATTTAAAGTGATGAAAGCCAATAAAACAATGTAAAAATCTTGATCAACGATGAACATGTAACTACACCTGTAACACTGACTGGTTTAATTTGAGTATAAATATTATTTTTAAAAATAAAGAATTTGGTACATAATTACATACCAGAGAATTGTTGCATGATCATTGCTATAGTTCTCTATGGTAATGCCACCATTCTTCTTGATATATTCAAATTGCATAATCCATGAGACCTCCATTGCATCCACAATTTTTACTGGTCTCTCTGAGAGAAAAATCAGCCCCTTGTTTTTTATTTGATTTATCCCCTCAACTGCTACCACTGTTGAGAAGGCCCAACAGCTGCCTGAATTTAACAAAAAAATAAAAAACAATTAGGTATTTACGTATCCATACCAATATTTCGTTGTGTATACGAAACGTGATTTTTGCAATTAGTTAAATTTATCAGCTTGCATAAAGATAAAAGATTCAACAGCAAAGAGAAAAGATTAACCACTTGTGGAAAGAAAGTAATGAATGTTCGCATAGTTGGTCACTAAGCTATACAATGCTAGTACAGAAGCAACCACTACTGAAAGAAAGTAATGGATGAATACATAGTTGTCCACTATTCATCAATTAGATTAAAAAAGAAAAAAAAACTATCCATAAGTATTTAGCTATTTGCAGAAGAAGAAGAAGAAGAAAAAAAAACAAGATTTCTGAAATTCCAGATAGTATTCATTCAGATGGCAAACAGAATATACCTTCGAAAGTGGCTTCTGTAAGTATCTTTTACTTGGCAAATACAAAATTATGCATTATAAAGATAAAAGATGAGAATAGAAAAAATGTAGCTAATTGAACTAAGTAGAAACTTACATAATTCCAGCTGAAAAGTTGCATCACTTATGTATGTGCCACCCTGTCAATAGATGACGGTCTTCACTCAGCCCCACAGTAATATTCACGCTGGTCATTTAAATCAGTAAATTATAAGATAAAGTGAAAACTTGTTTTCAGGGAAAGGCAAGGACAAATGCGAAATTGAGGTGGAAAATAAAGACTTCTATTGATCAATACTCTGCCACCCTTCCCAGCACCGCAACACACTATTGTTACAAATCTCTTCGTTCCAACAAAATCTTCCCCTGTAAGTATCATACTCAGAATGAATTGAATGGCGCATGTATCAGATTTAAGTGAATAGCAAATCGATTTCATCCCCTGGAAAGACCATCACTCCTCAAACCTCAAATTTGACGCCAAATCCGTTACAAAAGAACGCTAACGCTAATAATTAAAAATATAATTGATCTTGAAAGAACTCACACACAGCTAATAAGGTAGGCGGGGCCGTATTTCCCACTGCAGCTCTTGGAGAGTATCGCATCATGCGAAGCAGAATCGACCTTGCAACACCGACAATTGAACACCTTCGGTCCGCGAAGCGATTGGGGGGGTTTGTTGGAGATGCGGCTTGACAGTGAAGTAGGGGAGATGGAAGATTGGGACTGGGATTCGATGGAGGATTCGTCGAAGGGAGGGGAGCGAAAGGGGAAGGGGAAGGGGAAGGGGAAGAGGAAGCGGAGGAGTGGGAGAAGTGGGAAAGGTGAATTTTTGGAACTGCAGAAAAAGTTGAAGAAAAATCGCGACGGACGGAGGGAGGGAGGCGAAGCGTAGAAATGTCGAGACTCGAGGCCTAAACTGTAGCCCGGTTCGGAAAATTTAACAGGTGAAGCGCGTCTCAATAGTCCCACAATAGGAAGAAAAAAAAAGGTCTGCAAACCGGGCGGCTATAAAATAGACGTAACCCCCTAATTTTTAAAATTAAAAAGGGTCGGTTGGCTATGTATGCCACATCCATCCTCGACAGATGGGTGCTGTATGGCTATCAAGACATATGGCCGACATAATTTGTTGAACATTATAGGGTTGGCTCGCTCGGCCGACCCTCCGTAACTATTTATATCCTAACGATTTTTCATGTACTCATGCAGTGCCATGAGGCCTTTTATGAGGCCTTTTGGGTTCTATTTTGTGGGCTTCATTGGGTATCATGGAATATGTTAAATTTTCGAATTCAAAGGGGAACTAAATAGCAACGCTTACCAAACAACCAGTCCTAGGTTGTAAATTGAATAACCTAAGAAAATGGACAAATCTTGTGGACTCATGCAGCAAGTAGCCTAGTAGGAAAGATTTGGTGATGTCATTGTGATTAAATTGAAGGAATATTGGCCGACTAAAATTGGGCTGATCGTGGCAAACTTTGATGTTTTCGTTATATTAATTATATACCTAGTTTAATTAGCTTGCCCAATAAAGTATAAACACAAAGGTCTTAATAGCTCACATAATATATGCCCTCCATTAATTTGCAACTATTTAATGTTTTCTTGTCCATTCTTATTAGAAAAAAAAAAAAAAATTAGTTGCACATAATATATCCTCTCCATTGCATTCCGTATCTCTCTAATTTTGCCATTTTTTTGTGCACAATAGCAAGCGCATGCCTAGGTTCGAGACTCGGGCCATGACCATGCCTGTTTCCTATGAATTGTCACACAAATTGTGCACAACAAATCGATAGTTAACCCATTACTACCACTACCTAGTGATTGGTAAACGGGCCGGGCCGGGCGGTCCGGGCAAAACCCGGGCACGGATAGCCACGGTCACGGGCGTCACGGGCACACGGGTACAACGGGCCGGGCGTCACGGGTTTTTTTTTCAAAAATTCTGCCCTGCCCGTTTAATACCCGTGCCCGTCACGGGTTCGGGGGCAGGACGGTCCGGGTACCGGGGGCCGGGCGGTCCGGTCCGGTCCGGGTCTGGACCGGTTTTTTTTTTTTTTTTTTTTCTGTTTTTTGTTTCTGTTTTTCTGTTCTGGTTTTTTTCTTTTGGTTTTTTTTTCGGTTTTTTTGTTCTGTTTTTTTGGTTCTGTTTTTTTGGTTCTGTTTTTTTTTTTTCTGTTTTTTGTTTCTGTTTTTTTTCAGTTTTTCTGTTCGGTTTTTCGGTTCTATTTTTTATTGTTCTGTTTTTTTTTTTCGTTCTGTTTTTTTGTTCTGTTTTTTCGTTTTTTTTTTTTTTTTGTTCTGTTTTTTCTGTTTTATTTTGCTGTTTTTTTTGCTTTTTTTTCTGTTTTATTTTGCTGTTTTATTTTGCTGTTTTTTTTTTCTGTTTTTTTTTTTTTTGAAAACCAATAAATTATAAATATAAATTCATACCAATTTAAACTCATTTGACATGGTTGTATATTTGAACTCAATAATTTTTGTTATAATAAAATATAAATCAAAAATTTCTTAAATCAATTATTTTAAAAATAATTAAGTTCTTATTTTAAAATAATAGATTAAAAAATGAAAGTTACCCTCCTCTTTTATTTCGGGCTTGGGACCGGCTATGTAAAATAACATAGGCAGAGTTCTAACTTTTTTTTTGTTAGTAATTTTTCGTAAAAATGAATAATTTAAAAACTAATTGAAATATTTAGAAATTTATAATTTAAAAAATAACCATAAAAATTAAATCTAACATCTTTATTTAACCTATTAAAAATAAATCCGAATTTCAAAATATAAAATATAACCTATTCAAAACAAGTCTAATTACTTCACATATTAAAAAAAAATAATCTAACATCTTTATTTAACCTATTAAAAATAAATCCGAATTTCAAAAATAAAATCTAACCTATTCAAAACAAATCAAATTACTTCACATATTCAAAAAAATAAATCTAACATCTTTATTTAACCTATTAAAAATAAATCCGAATTTCAAAATATAAAATATAACCTATTCAAAACAAGTGTAATTACTTCACATATTCAAAAAAACAAATCTAACATCTTTATTTAACCTATTAAAAATAAATCCGAATTTCAAAATATAAAATATAACCTATTCAAAACAAGTGTAATTACTTCACATATTCAAAAAAACAAATCTAACATCTTTATTTAACCTATTAAAAATAAATCCGAATTTCAAAAATAAAATCTAACCTATTCAAAACAAATCTAATTACTTCACATATTCAACAAAATAAATCTAACATCTTTTATTAACCTATTAAAAATAAATCCGAATTTCAAAAATAAAATCTAACCTATTCAAAACAAATCAAATTACTTCATATATTCAAAAAAATAAATCTAACATCTTTATTTAACCTATTAAAAATAAATTCGAATTTCAAAATATAAAACATAACCTATTCAAAACAAGTGTAATTACTTCACATATTCAAAAAAACAAATCTAACATCTTTATTTAACCTATTAAAAATAAATTCGAATTTCAAAAATAAAATCTAACCTATTCAAAACAAATCTAATTACTTCACATATTCAACAAAATAAATCTAACATCTTTTATTAACCTATTAAAAATAAATCCGAATTTCAAAAATAAAATCTAACATCACATATTCAAAACAAATATAATTACTACACATCTAACAAATCTAATATAAACTAAATAAATCTAACAAATCTAACATAAAATAAATCTTATAAATCTAATTACTTAACAAATTTAATAAATCTAACATTCAATAAATATAACAAATCTAATTACTTAACATTCAATAAATCTAACATAAACTAAATCTAACATTCAATTTAAATTCTAAATTTTTTCTACAAAAATAAATCTAACATTCAATATTTCAATCTAACAAAATTTAATCTAGCAAAATTTAATCTAACAAAATGTAATCTAACAAAAGTTAATGTTACCTTTTTAATTTCGTGGGAAAATCTTCGAGAATACCTTCGTAATTCCCTTTCCGTTTGCGTGTTTGTGTTTGCGTATTTGTTAAATTAACAACTATTTTTTTTAACAATAAAATTAAAATTGGAGAATAATAAAAATATTGAGATTGAGATTGAGAGAATGAGAGATGAAAATATTGAGAGAGATGTGAAAATTTGTAAGGAATGAGCGTATATTTATAGAATTTTGTTTGGAGGGATTAAAATTTGAATTTAAAAAAAAAAAAAAAAAAAAAAAAACTGAAAAAAAAAATGGGTAGGGGTCCGGGTAGAAAGTGGGGATGTGGGGCATGGGAGGAATGGGGGGAGAATTTGAGTTCAAATTTCGAAATTTAGACCCAAAAAAAAAAAAAAAAAAAAAAAATTCTGCCACGGGCTCACGGGCACGGGCGCACGGTCTCACGGGCACGGGCGTCACGGGTACGGGTTACGGGTACGGGGGTCCGGGTTCTCACGGGCATTTTTCGAAAAAACCGGGTCCGGCCCGTTTAATACCCGTGCCCGTGTGCCCGTGTACCCGTGCATACCCGTGGCACGGGCACGGTCCGGTCCGGGCACGGGCACGGGCGGACCGGTCCGGGTTGGGTCCCCGGGGGTATTTACCAAACTCTACCACTACCAAGAGAGGTTAGTTTCTCATTTCATAGACGAAAACATGACGGACAAAAAACATAATATGTAAGGAAAAATATTAAGAGTATGACTGTGATATGCAGGGGCGGAGCTACAGTAGAAAAAGGATAGGTAGTTGCCTACTCCTGAAAAAAGAAGTGTGGATCAGATTCTTTAACGGGTCTTGTCTACCCTTGAATTTGATTTTGCCTTCTCCTGAACTAAGTTCTTCATAAAGATTCAAGATTTGAATTAGAAAATAATTGAATCATTTGGAGATTTCTATTTCCTTATTGAAAAAGCTTGTATTTTATTTTTGGAATATTTCAAGATTTTTGTTTTATGTTAATTTAGTTAAATAAATTTCGTTAGTGAGGTATGGTAGTAATATATTTTGCTTCTAAGTTCTAATTTGAGCTACCTAGTTTGGTCAATCGGGATTTGAAGAGTGCCATAATAGAGGGACTGCTACTTGGTAAGGAGGCAACGCCTCTTTGCTTGTTAAATATGCAACTTATCTTTGCTTCTTGAGAATTTTCGAAGGCTTGAGTATCAATTTTTTAATTCCTTTCTAATTAATGCTTAAATACCTAGTCAATTTGTCAAGTCTTTCTAATCATATGTTAGTTTTTTTTTATATGCAAAATGGTTTCACAAAGTTTGATTTAGTATTTTAGTAATTTGGAATAAAAAAAATTAGGCATTTTACTTTATATTGATAATTTTGAGCTCTTTTGTTTCTTTTGTATTAGATACAGCATAGCTGTGCAGTTAACATAACTTAATGGATTGTATAGGTTAGGTTAATGGATCCTGATCCGATAGTGTTAGATACAGCACAGAGTCAGTCAGTTAGTTAAAGCTACTGCTCCATTTGTCTATAAAAGACCTGATGTTGTAAATGATCAGATTAATGAAAATAACAATTCAATCAATCTTACT
This sequence comes from Carex rostrata, assembly GCF_964058835.1. Taxonomy (NCBI): domain Eukaryota; kingdom Viridiplantae; phylum Streptophyta; class Magnoliopsida; order Poales; family Cyperaceae; genus Carex; species Carex rostrata. The sequence continues at coordinate 14,033,237 of NC_135923.1, forward strand.
CTCTGTTTCTCTGTTTCTTATATTTTGTAGATGGAAATGATTTCTAAATCTGATTCGGAGACCACAAACAATTCTCAGCAACTTATTCTGGCTCATTAATTAGTCTTGATCAAAGAATTTCACCACTTCTGTGTTTGCCTCCTTACCAAGTACCAGTCCCTTTTAGAGACTGTTTCAGTCATACATATATGTAATACTTACACTTGTTCTAGTATTAAGCTATTTTGGTAATTCATGATTTATTTATGCATTTAAAGAGTGCAAATGGATCCCTACAATTCATGAATAAAAGCAACCGAGATCAGTGATGACTGGTGGCGATTGTGCAAAGGAATAAAAAAAATATCAGATTTATCTGATGTTTCAGTGTTATTTTCAAACACAGCAAGAACATTAGATACTATATCTCTATCTTATGTATTAGCTGCAAAACATTAGGTTTGGCTTGCAAAGAACTAATGTCAACTTGAAAAATTAAATTTAATGAACTTATGAAGACGATTTGAATTCGGACCGTTTAGAAAAAAGATCTCAAATTTGATTTTTGCCTACCCCTGCTTCAGTGATGGTGTGTGTGATCCTCCAGTTCCATGTTTTTGCGACTCGTGCGGCATCACTGTGCAATGAACAATTATGCTTATTTCTTTACCTCCCACTATCTTGTCAATTACCTGCTGCAGAGAAAATTCGCATCATGCACAGATATGCACTGTTGGGAAATTTCAACCAGAAAAAGGTAAAAGACAGTATGTCGGATGAAAATGGCACACAAATCGCACAAAAATCAGTGAAAACAAATGTTGAAGTCCAACGACAATGATTAATCCTTTGGAGAGAACCCCTTGCGTTCCTCAAAGAAAATATATGGTAAAACTATATATATGTACAAGTTGAGCATACGCATACAATGATACAAAATCTTCAATAGTTTATGTAGGAACATTCATACACTATTTTGAAAGCATACATTTACAATTTTAAATATAATTTGTTATTTCTCAAAATTAGAATGCTCCTACTCTTTCTTTCTTTTTTTGAATAAAACAATATTCGGTCTAGACGAACAATTCCAGATAAAAGTCTTAAAACTAGGGATGAAAACGGTTTGGATAATATTCAATCCTGTTGAGAAATAAAAGGCCTCAGACCCGTGAGGGTATTTTCGTCATAGGCACTTTCTAGGAAAAATAAAGAGCTCACATTTAAGGAGCTTCAATTTATTTATTCCTGTTTTAGGGACTGTACTGTTACCTTTTTAGGGACTGTACCGTTAGGATTTTTTACTGTTACAACTCTGGCTATATAAGCCATGTACACAGATAAAGCATATATGATATATACAATATTTTTCATCATAAAAAAGCTCTCTGATCTCAACTGTTAAATTCAACATGGTATCAGAGCATTTCTGATCCAAACTAAGGCTTCCGCAAAATCTCTTCAAGATCCCTCAACCAAGTAAAATTCAAAAAAAGGGCACTGTCAAAATGGCAGAAATCCTTCCAGATCCAAGGGAAACCACCACAATAATCAGGCATCAAGCCGATTTCAATTCATCTCAAAAATTAACCAATATCCCTTTGGATGGAAAAAACTATATACAGTGGGCCAAAGCAGCCAGAGTTACTCTCAAAGCAAAAAGATTGCTCGGGTATGTCAATGGCAGCAAAATAAGACCCACTCAGGGGGAGGATGATCAAGAAGAATGGGATGTGATAGATAGTCAAGCAATGACATTAATCACCAATTCGATTGATTCACGACTAACCACTTCCTTCTGGGCTTGCGAGACAGCAGCAGAGCTATGGCAAGCCATTGAGAAGCAGTTTAGTGATCAAACAAGCCATTCTCAAATCTATCAACTAAAAACCGAAATCGTCAAAATTACTCAAGAATCAAGAGACATAACAGAATTAATCGGACTTGTAACAGCCAAATACGAAGAGCTCAAATTGTACAGACCACCAACCACTGACCTTAATGTGCTCCGAGAACGGGAAGAAATGGATAAAATTTATACATTTCTGGCAGCTCTTGATTCAAGTTATGAAGCTGTTAGAGCTCAGATCCTCCTCTCCAAAGAGAAACTGACATTTGATGATGTCACCGCCCGTATTCGGCAAGAGGCAACAAGGCGAGTTGCAATGAAGACCTCCGACTTGAACCCAAAGCCGGAGGCTCATGCCTTCTCAGCCCAGTACCTCAGCGCCAAAGGAAGGGGTAAGGGGGAGAGTGAGAAATGCTCGCACTGTAAACGGGACGGGCATACTCAAGAGAAATGCTGGGTGCTTCATCCTCACCTCCGACCTAAGAGGAATGATCGGAATCCAGAGGCGGCGAAGAAGAAGTTCAAAACCCTAGATCCGAAAGAGGGGGAGAGGAGAGGTCTGATCTCAACGAAGGGAGGAAATGGAGACGAGGGGTCTAAAAGCCTGGGCGAAGCGACTGGACCAAGTCGGAACGAGAATGATCGGGATGACCGACTCGACCGACTGGAGTCGATGTTGGCTTCGCTGCTGGGCCAGAAAATGGGCCAAGGTCCAATTCAAATTCTTTTAAACTCTAAACTTAAAACCAGCCCAGGAAATGTAACCAGCCCAGAAAATGTAAAATTTAATTTCGGTATAGAAAAGCCTATACACAGTGAACAGATTCATAAGGATAGTTTTAAAAACAAATGCTTAGCTATAGGTTTTTCAACCAAAAATGCACCTCAAGAATGTACCAAATGGGTCCTTGATTCCGGTGCTACCGATCATATGACCGGGAACCAAAGTTTGTTAAAGAATTATCGTCCAATCAATGGTGAACAATTCTTTACTGTTGCCAACAATGAGAAAATCAAAATTAAAGGGTGGGGCATGGTTAGCATTTTTCCAAAAAGAATTTTTCAAGATGCTTTTTTTGTTGAAAATTGCTCCGTCAATTTATTATCTATTAGTAAGCTAACTAAAGAATTGAATTGTGAGATTATTTTTAAAGAAAAAAATGTTATTTTTCAGGATCTTTTCACCAAGGAGAAGATTGGTGAAGGTTTCCTAGAAAATGGACTATATTTTTTGAATAGCAACAAGTTTATTTTCAACACTAGGAAAAATGAAGATTTAAGTGAACTTTGGCACAAGCGGGTGGGGCATCCTTCCGACAAGATACTTAAACATATGTTTAATTTTACTAATATTGATTGTAGCAAGTGTGAAGTTTGTAAGCTTGCCAAGCATACAAAACTTCCTTTTTGTAATTCAAATTCTAAGAGTAATGAAATTTTTGAGCTAGTTCACTCCGATGTGTGGGGACCCGCTCCCGTAAATTCTTATAATGACTTTAGATATTACGTTATATTTATTGATGATTTTTCAAGAACAACTTGGATATATTTGATGAAAAATAAAAGTGAAGTTTTCTTTCACTTTCAAACATTTGTAAGTTTTGTAGAAACTCAATTTAATAAAAAAATCAAAACTTTTAGAACGGACAATGGAACGGAATTTGTAAATCAAAATTTCTTAAATTTTATAAAACAAAAAGGTATTATTCATCAAACTTCTTGCGTTTATACCCCCCAATAAAATGGTATTTCCGAGAGAAAAAACCGTCATCTACTTGAGATGACAAGAACACTTTTATTTCAAAATAATGTTCCAAAGATTTTTTGGTCGGAAGCCGTCCTCACCGCAACCTATTTGATAAATAGGTTACCTAGTGCCATTCTAGATTTTAAATGTCCTATTGAAATACTTTATAATAAAAAACCGAATATTGATCATTTGAAAGTTTTTGGTTGCACTTGTTTTGTTCATAAAAATAAAATAGATAAATTGGATTTCACCTCAATAAAAACTTTTTTTGTTGGTTACTCTCTTGAAAAAAAGGGGTTTAAGTGTTATGATCCGAAAACAAGAAAACTCTACATCTCAAGAGATGTAACTTTTTTTGAGAACGAATCATTTTATAATAAAAATGAAGAAAACCACTCTAATAAATCATTTTCAAATGAGTTTGTTATACCTTGTGTTACTAATCTCGAAAGAAGAGAAAATCTTTTTGAAAATGTTGAGATAGGTAATCAAGAATCCGAAGGAGATGAGCAATTATTGGAAGAAACCGAAGAAAGTGAGGATTATGAAGAAGTCCAAGTAAAAGAAATACCATTGAGAAGATCTAGCCGACAAATTCAACCTTCAACAAGATTGAGGGATTTTGTCACATATTCGGTACAATATCCTATACAATATTATATTTCCTACAATAATATTTCTCATGATCATTATGCATTCTTAAACTCTTTGTCAAAAATAGAAGAACCAACCAATTATGAAATAGCAAAATTGGATCCAAATTGGTGTAAAGCAATGGAAGAAGAACTACATGCCTTAATAAAAAACCAAACTTGGGAATTGTGTGAATTACCAAAAAATAAGAAACCGGTTGGGTGTAAATGGGTGTACAAAATTAAATACAATTGTGATGGCACCATTGAACGGTACAAGGCTAGACTAGTAGCCAAAGGTTATACCCAAACATACGGTATCGATTATCATGAAACTTTTGCACCCGTAGCCAAAATGAATACGGTGAGAATTATTTTTTCCATTGCGGTTAATAAAAATTGGAGTTTACACCAAATGGATGTAAAAAATGCATTCCTCCAAGGGACGCTTGATACCTCGCATATTTAGCCTATATTTGACTTGATTTCATACCAAATTCATGTTCCAAATTGTCAAAACCATGTGCATTTCATTGATATATTCTTAGAATTTGGTACTGCTGAGAGTTTGTTTGTTTTCTGCAGGATTGGAGCAAAATACACGAAGAAACGGCATTTTTGGACACCTTGGTACGGCCCTTACCAAACTTGGTACGGCCTGTACCAAACTTAGCCGTTTCAGCCTTCTTCCCACCTTGTACGGCCTGGCCGTACCAAATTGGTACGGGCCGTACATAGGTGCCGCCTGACAGAATTCAAATCTTGGCAGAGGCTATATATAGCGGGGGATCTCTCCATTTTCGAGGATTCCACTTCATTCCAGATTGAGAGCTCAGTGAAAGAGAGAAAGAGAGCAAAGGAGCAAGAAGAGAAGATCAAGGAAGAGGAAGAGGCGAGAATCGACGGATCTACACCTTCTCCATTCCCGATCTTCAATCTAGTTCTTTCATGACTTTCTCTATCTCTTTTCTTGTATATCTGGACAGATCCATGACTTGTGAGTAGTAGACTTTCGTTTCTAGGGTTTGTAGATGGATTTTCTTGATTTGTGTTGCTTTTCTTGATTTGGATCTTGTATGAACTCTTGTGATTGATTTGATTGTGAATTTGCTTGTCTTGATTGCTTTGTGTTGCTGTGATTGCATGTGGTGTGCCTATAGTGGTAGATCAACCCTAACAAGGTCATGTGACCATTGCCTTCTCTCAACCAAACCAATCCCTTTAGGTAGACTTGATCGAATTGAAGCCGAAAGGTTGAATTCTCCTCTAATCGACAGATTAGAGGTTACCTTAGATCTCCAATCAATCAACTAGAGGATCTGGACCAAAACACGAGAGTTGAGGTTTAGAAACCCTAGAAGGTGAAGAATTGAATCCAAAACTTAGATCTTGAACCAACAAACGAGAGTTGAGGTTTAGGAACCTTAGGTATGGTCAATTGAACCTTTATCAAGAGTTTAATACGAGGTACCAGCAAGAAATGCATCAACTCGAACTTGTAAGCTCTGTTCTGGTAAACCAGTACGGCCCTTACAAGAGTGGTGCGGCCTACCCGTACCAAGCCCCATACGGCTTGGTCATACCAGGTTGGTGCGGCCTGGCCGTACCAACTTGGTAAGGGCCGTACCACTAGAGGCAAATCAGAGATGAAGTCTGAAACTCTTGAAACACCTTTTATCCCAAATCAAAACACAGTTTATACCTTTTCTTGCACATTTACTATTCTATATCATTGTGTGATTGCTTGAGTTGATTCCTTAGGAAAATTAAACACCAAAACCCATTTTTCTCACTTCTAGTCTTTAGCTAAGCTAAGTAAAATTCTAGATAAAGAAACCGTCCCTGTGGATCGATACCCGATTATACTCCTCGATAGGGTTGTGCACTTGCAACCCTAATCGGAAGGTGTAACCGAGGTTTAAAAGGTACGCTCCCAAGCGTACCGAAACTTGTGTTGCGCTTTACGCCGATCAAGTTTTTGGCGCCGTTGCCGGGGACGGCTACCATTTTCTGGATTTTTGCTTATCTTAGCTAATCTAGATTTTAATTTGTATCTTTTTCTTTTATTTTTCTCTTACCACAGGAACACAGCTCTTCCTGCACAACCACCTCTCGACACGCCCCGCATCACGACCGACGCGACTCGTGTGGAAGAGACAGAGAAGCTCAAGACGCTATGGCAACATACCAACAGTGGTCCGGCCACGACAATTCTCGAGGAGGAGGAGGCGGTCGATACAGGGTTGATCAGATCGCAGCTCTATCTGCTAGAGCTGCCGAGCTGGAGGAAGCTTTAATCAAAATGAGCATGAAGGCAGTCGGTAACCATCAACCACAGCCATGTGTCATATGTGGGGATAGGAGGCACTCTTACGAGTATTGCCCACTGGCGGAATGGGATGAGGAACCCGAACAGGTCAACCATCTCAGCAACTACAGTCGCAACTTCTACAACAATGCACCATTCGACAACTCAAACAACTGCTCATTCCAATCCGATCCACCCGAGCCGTACATTGATCCCGCTGTGAGTGACTTCATGCACCAGCAAAGGAAGATGAATCAGATGATGCTCGAGCAGATGCAAGCGATCAATGCCCAATTAGCTTCTCGAAGCAAGATTATAAATACGCTAATGGATCAATTGGCTAAGGGACAACTCCGCAAGGGATATGAGAGTTCAGTTAAAGATGACCCTGATGAGTTGCAAGTTGAAACAAACGAGTTAAAACCAGTGTATGGAGCAGAGGTGACAACTGTTGACCTGGGGGAACCTGGACGCGAGCCGCATGAATCTCACGCGAGTCGCGTGTCACGACCTGAAGACCTGGAGACCAGAGGAAGCGGGTTGGATGAAACCCACGCGGGGTCCGCACGCGAGCCGATTGCACCAGACGCGGGTTGCGTCAAAGCCCAACCAGAGGCGCCGACTTCTGAACTCAAGACTCTCCAAGCTGACTTTAACTTCAGGTATGAGTTCCTAGTCCCAGATAAATCTTGTCTTGTGATCATAAGTGCAGATCTCAAACCCGATCGGACTGCCACGCACTTGGAGAAATTGAAAGCTAACACAGGCGCGATCAGGTGCTCTATCATGACCTTGAAAGAAATCTTGTGGATTCTCCTGATGCAAGGGTTTGATCGCATGGTCCGTGTACCACAGAAGTGGGTGCTTCCCCCAGTGCCGCCTGATCCACCTTCCACCAACCTGTGAGACGCCCCCGCCTCACCCTTCACTTCATGTCTGGTTAGTTTCCATATTTTCTTCTATTTACTTTTTCTTGTGTGAATTCAAGCATTGAGGACAATGCTTCATTCAAGCTTGGGGGGTGAATAGAAGAAAACTGTATCTGCATTTAGGTCATGTTTATTTTTCCAAAATTTGCATTTTTAGGTGATAAATTTGTGTGATTGCTTGGGTTAAGGACTTGTTTGAACAATTTTGGTTGTGATTTGGATGACTTTGAAAAATTAGAACTAACCCCATAATTGATCAAAAAACTGATTAGGAAGGGATGTTTTGAGAACTTGAAATGATGAAAACTTGAATTGTATCAAAAATCAATTTTTGAAACTGAACTGTGCCTTTTAAATAGGGAAATGGGGATTTGGATATTCATTGGTATGAATGAATACCAATGGATGTGTGTATTCATGGTATATGTGCAAAAGCAAAAGAATTAAAAAAAAAAAAAAAAAAGATGGAGAAAATAAGAGTACTGGCAATAAGTCCTATTGGGCGCCTTTGAGCTCGTCTCCCAAATAAAAAAAGAAAGAAAAAAAGAAAAAAAAGGATGGAGAAAATAAGAGTACTGGCAATAAGTCCTATTGGGCGCCTTTGAGCTCGTCTCCCAAATTTAGAAAAGAAAAATAACTTTTGCATATATCAACACACGAAGTCCGTGACTTGCTAACCTAAGCTTGTTCCAAGCTTGGGGGAGAAAAAGGGAAAATCTCCACAAATGAGAGCTTGATTTTAGTAAAAGAATGATAGATTGATCAATTCGAGTATTCAGCTTTGCAAGTATTAAAACATTCTAGAACTTGAAGTTTGATTAGTCAATTTGTGGGGTGAATCAAAATTGATCAAGGAAAGTCCAAATCATACCATAAAGATTCTCGAGGTTCTTGATTTAAGCAATTCATGTAAATTTTCACATTTAGGAACTTAACTTGCATTTAGAGTTCAACCCGGTAACAAAGAACAGATCTTTGCTTGAGGACAAGCAAGAGTTTAGCTTGGGGGAATTTGATACCTCGCATATTTAGCCTATATTTGACTTGATTTCATACCAAATTCATGTTCCAAATTGTCAAAACCATGTGCATTTCATTGATATATTCTTAGAATTTGGTACTGCTGAGAGTTTGTTTGTTTTCTGCAGGATTGGAGCAAAATACACGAAGAAACGGCGTTTTTGGACACCTTGGTACGGCCCTTACCAAACTTGGTACGGCCTGTACCAAACTTAGCCGTTTCAGCCTTCTTCCCACCTTGTACGGCCTGGCCGTACCAAATTGGTACGGGCCGTACATAGGTGCCGCCTGACAGAATTCAAATCTTGGCAGAGGCTATATATAGCGGGGGATCTCTCCATTTTCGAGGATTCCACTTCATTCCAGATTGAGAGCTCAGTGAAAGAGAGAAAGAGAGCAAAGGAGCAAGAAGAGAAGATCAAGGAAGAGGAAGAGGCGAGAATCGACGGATCTACACCTTCTCCATTCCCGATCTTCAATCTAGTTCTTTCATGACTTTCTCTATCTCTTTTCTTGTATATCTGGACAGATCCATGACTTGTGAGTAGTAGACTTTCGTTTCTAGGGTTTGTAGATGGATTTTCTTGATTTGTGTTGCTTTTCTTGATTTGGATCTTGTATGAACTCTTGTGATTGATTTGATTGTGAATTTGCTTGTCTTGATTGCTTTGTGTTGCTGTGATTGCATGTGGTGTGCCTATAGTGGTAGATCAACCCTAACAAGGTCATGTGACCATTGCCTTCTCTCAACCAAACCAATCCCTTTAGGTAGACTTGATCGAATTGAAGCCGAAAGGTTGAATTCTCCTCTAATCGACAGATTAGAGGTTACCTTAGATCTCCAATCAATCAACTAGAGGATCTGGACCAAAACACGAGAGTTGAGGTTTAGAAACCCTAGAAGGTGAAGAATTGAATCCAAAACTTAGATCTTGAACCAACAAACGAGAGTTGAGGTTTAGGAACCTTAGGTATGGTCAATTGAACCTTTATCAAGAGTTTAATACGAGGTACCAGCAAGAAATGCATCAACTCGAACTTGTAAGCTCTGTTCTGGTAAACCAGTACGGCCCTTACAAGAGTGGTGCGGCCTACCCGTACCAAGCCCCATACGGCTTGGTCATACCAGGTTGGTGCGGCCTGGCCGTACCAACTTGGTAAGGGCCGTACCACTAGAGGCAAATCAGAGATGAAGTCTGAAACCCTTGAAACACCTTTTATCCCAAATCAAAACACAGTTTATACCTTTTCTTGCACATTTACTATTCTATATCATTGTGTGATTGCTTGAGTTGATTCCTTAGGAAAATTAAACACCAAAACCCCTTTTTCTCACTTCTAGTCTTTAGCTAAGCTAAGTAAAATTCTAGATAAAGAAACCGTCCCTGTGGATCGATACCCGATTATACTCCTCGATAGGGTTGTGCACTTGCAACCCTAATCGGAAGGTGTAACCGAGGTTTAAAAGGTACGCTCCCAAGCGTACCGAAACTTGTGTTGCGCTTTACGCCGATCAACGCTCGAGGAAGAAGTTTATATGTCATTACCTCCCGGTCACAAAAAGGAAGGAATTTCTAACCTTGTTTGTAGGTTAAAAAAATCAATCTATGGACTAAAACAATCTCCAAGGGCATGGTACGGTAAACTTAACCATTTCTTATTATCTTGTAATTTCAAAATGAGTCTAGCCGATTCATCCTTGTTTACCAAGCATAATTCTAACGGTACCACTGTGGTTTTGGTTTATGTCGATGACATAATTATAACCGGAGATAACCAAAATAAAATTGAAGATGTTAAAAGAAACTTAAAACAAAAATTTGAAATAAAGGATTTGGGCAAATTAAAATATTTTCTTGGGATAGAAATTGCCCACTCCACAAAGGGGCTATTTTTATCACAAAGAAAATATGTTATTGATTTGCTCAAAGAAACCGGAAAAATAGGGTGTAAACCGGCTATCACACCAATTGACACCAATATAAAGCTCAATACCGAAGATGGTGAACCATTAAGTGATATCAACCAATTTCAAAGACTCGTAGGAAAATTAATTTATTTAACCGTAACTAGACCGGATCTTGCTTTTGCCGTGAGTCAAATTAGCAAGTTTATGCATGCACCAAGAACACCTCACTTAGATGCCATTAATAGAATATTAAGGTATCTAAAAAGTTCTCCCGGAAAGGGAATTTGGATGAGGAAAAATGGTACTAATGCAATATGTGGCTATTCCGATGCAGATTGGGCCGGTAGCTTCGATAGAAAATCGACCACCGGTTTTTGCACATTTGTAGGTGGAAATTTAGTCACATGGAAGAGCAAGAAGCAATATGTCGTGGCGCGATCAAGTGCAGAAGCAGAATATCGAGCCATGGCATCAACCGCAAGTGAATTGACATGGATTAAGCAAGTGTTGACCGACTTGAATGTGAAGGCTAATGAACCAATGCAAATGTTTTGTGACAATCAAGCGGCAAGACACATTGCGGCCAATCCAATCTTTCACGAGCGTACCAAACACATTGAAGTGGATTGCCACTACATTCGAGAAAAAATTCAAACTCAAGAAATCGAAACTCCATTTGTCAAGAGTGAAGATCAATTAGCGGATATATTTACGAAAGGATTAAGCTCTAAGGTTTTCGAGAATATTTCATGCAAGCTAGGATTATATGATCTCTATAATCCTAGCTTGAGGGGGAGTGTTGAGAAATAAAAGGCCTCAGACCCGTGAGGGTATTTTCGTCATAGGCACTTTCTAGGAAAAATAAAGAGCTCACATTTAAGGAGCTTCAATTTATTTATTCTTGTTTTAGGGACTGTACTGTTACCTTTTTAGGGACTGTACCGTTAGGATTTTTTACCGTTACAACTCTGGCTATATAAGCCATGTACATAGATAAAGCATATATGATATATACAATATTTTTCATCATAAAAAAGCTCTCTGATCTCAACTGTTAAATTCAACAAATCCGTATTCGAAAAAATAGATGTGAATATCTGATATCTAAATATCCGTGTGGATATAGATACTGATATGGTTTTACGTTTTTATATCCAGATAATAGATATATAACATGAGGAGGGATCAAGTTACAACAATTTTTGAGTTACAACAAATTACAACAACCATTTTCTACATTTTCAAAGTCCAAATAGTCGATCCAAACCCTTAGATGTGATCTCCACAATAAAATGTGCTTCCATACCAAATTTTACATTTTTTGGAATTTTTTTACTATTTATTAAGATGGGTACAAAAACTAGTCAAATTCAGACCATTGAATTTTGTACCCATCTTAATAAATAGTAAAAAAATTCCAAAAAATGTAAAATTTGGTATGAAAGTACATTTTATTGTGGATATCACATCTAACGGTTTGGATCGACGATTTGGACTTTCAAAATGTAGAAAATGCTTGTTGTAACTTGTTGTAACTCAAAAATTGTTGTAACTTGATCCCTCCTCATATAACATATATTTTAATATATATTATTAAAATATTGTCTTATTCACCATTATAATATGATAATATTATTAATTTTATATTTTTTAATATTTTTTAATAAATATCTTATATACTCCGTATCTGTCTAATATTTACTTTGTATCCGTATCTAGAAAAAAAAAAACATATATATGCCTATAGTTTACCACAGTCTGCTCCTTATGGACCGTATCCGCTCCTTTTTTATTTTCTTTTTGAGAAAAAACCCTTAGGTGTATTTTATTGAATGCCAAAACTCAGAAACCTTACATTGTAGAAAGTAAAAACAGAAAGAGTAAAAGAGCTTGAAAATAAACTAACTAGCTATCTAACTTGAAATGTCAAAAAAATCCTAAACTACCCGCCATTTTTCTTTATGTGAAAAGTTAAAAGGCTGAGGGACTGTTTGTAAGATAACCATTCCCATCTTCTGAGATCCTGGTATCCGATTACCGGTATTGTTTTTTCCGTTCCGTTTTCACCCCTGCTTAAAACTCGTATTGTATTGCATAAAGCCCAAGCCAACTGCCCAACGATAGGCTTTGCTGGGCTAGAAAATGTGTCAACCGTGCTAATAAGATGGGAAATTTTTATTCCCTTGCTAGCGTTAACAGCGAACCCACTACGAAAACTACAAAAAGAGAGACATTGTTCTGCGTATTGATCTGGATTTAAAAATGTTTACACTTATAATAAAAATTATTTATATCTGAACCCTAAAGAGTTAATATCTAATCAACAAAATATTTATTATAGTTTTCTAAATAAGCATAAAAAACTATCTGAAGTGCAGAAAAAAGTGCACATAACAAAGGCACTTATCACTCCGTCAAAAAAAAAAAGGAAAAAAAAAACTGGTGTTTTCTGGCTAAAGAGAAGATTCAACCAACAATGCCATCCATAATCCATTACAAACCGGAGAGTAAATAGGTTCTAAATATTGTACAATATAGAAACTCAACCACTTTTCAACTATGAGAAAAAGGAGGAAAGAATGAACTGCAAAATTTTCCTGTTCCAGAATAGCAACTTTTTAGAATAGAAGCTTTGTTATAATAAGAACCAAAAAGTTGCTAAACACAGGACCACAAAATAATCTATAAACAAGAAGAAGAAGAAGAAAAAATCTAGAGATCCCTTAGAAGGAGAATGCAAAATATTTATTATTTGATCATCAGATGAAACAACCCCCTTTTTTACGACAAAGCAGCAACTTGTACACCACAATATACAAAGAACAGATGAATTTAGATTTAGAGCAGTGTAATAGGATCTAATTGACAATGCCATCAGCTTTTATTTAATCTTTTGCTTTTTTCTCATCATCACTCTCCAGACCCTGTAACACAGAAATGTTTAATTGATGAAACATTTGATACTCCAAAATGCATATAACATAGTGTAGTTTTAGTCCAAGATCTCTTAGCGGTATCTTCATCCAATACTATTTTGAACAGACATGATCCTTTGGTACAAAAGTATTTAGAAACAAACTAATTTGGTCCTTTTAGCCAAATTTTTCTGATCAAACCAATTCCATTATCAAAATGCCCTCTTCACCTTGTCATTTTTTCTTAATAGAGCTGAAGTTACTCTATTTCAACAATATCGTCTCAATTAGGCAACTAACAACAGAATATTTATTTAACTATCTTGAAGGAAATACGTACCGAGGTGCTATCAATCTTGTCAAAATCATCATCATCTAAATCATCATCTCCAGCAGCTTCATCTACATATGCAACAGTGTTACTAAGATAAAATGCTAGAATTTTAAGAAAAATCAAAATATTTCTCATATATTAAATTATATGTTAAAATTTTGCTTTTCAGCTCTCTAGTTAGGAGTCTCTTATGTTTGCTTTATTGTTTCTATCAAATAAGATGCTATAAAAAAAAGACTACAAACCAGGGGCCTCGTCCTCAAAATCACCCAAGAGAAATGTATCCAAATCGATCTCCTTGTTTGATGAGACAGAGCCTTTGCTTTCCAATTTTGTTTCACTGTTGGTCCCACCTTGAGGTGACATAGCAACTTCTTTTAACTTTTCTTCCTTTGTATGTTCCTCTTTAGCCTTCAACTCATCCATGTATCTCCTTTCATAACTGATTGAAAGAAAAAACAATAGCAAACATAATAAAAAGTAAACCTTAAGTGACCTACTGGACGTAGTGAAATTTTCTTTTCCGCCTACTACAAAATCAACTTCACCAATTCAGAGAGGGCTATGCGATTAATGTTTTGTAGGCATTTAAATTTACAAGAACACAGAAAATTTTGTTGTTTTTGGGGCAACATATGAAAATATCCCTTTTAAGGAATGGATAATAGGAGAACCTACGGTGAGACATATGTATTGACAAGTAGGAAGTATATACGCCAGAACTTCCTCTCTTTCATGTATCGAGGACACAAATCATATCTGAATTTTGAAATTTCCTGAAAAAAAACCAAAATAAAACAAGATCTTAAAATGACAATGTCATACGTATTGCAAGATATAACCGGTATTCACCAACCCAGATTAGTCCACAACTCCACATGATAACACTGCAAATATTTTCTGTTTACCCCTCTCTGGCCCTCTGGTGCACTATACTTGAAGCAATAAGCACACAAAATGAGAAAAGGGAATGAAAAGATTTCAAACTCTTTATACAAATGCAGTAATTGTTCAGATGAAAAAACCAGTGAAAATAAGAATAATTGTTCATTTGTTGGAACTAGAGAATGACACTGAAGGGGAATAAAGTACCTTGACAGCAGAGAGAACAATAGTTGCATGTTTGGCTTGCCATTCATTAAGGTCCTGCCTGACATTTGAAACCGTAGGCACTTCTGTCACTTCAGGTTCATCTACGCATATATTTTGAACTTTTAGAACAAATTTGTGCATGGCTCACCCATAATAAATTTTACAACCAGATTGCACATCATCAAAATAGAGATCAATAGACAAGGGTGCTTGTCTGAATTGCGAGTCCTCTTGTCTGTCATTTTTTTCCAATTAGAGTTTAATGCAAATCTGATCTACTAGACTAGAAAATGTAAAATGCAATCTATTATTTATGAGCCTTTCCCATCTTTTTACATATTTTTGTTTTACCGAAAATAGCTATCAATTGGAAAAATAATACTTTTAACTTGCTAAAGGACAATGGATTATAGTTCATTAAAGGAAACATTCAGTGATCAAGTTGAAACTATTCTAGTGATGGCATTTAAGTTCAGTAAATAGTAATACATCTAAGTTGAAAGATTAGCTCATTACATAAAACGATCTCACTAAAGTTTACAAAGCATTCTAACCTTGTAAAGGAAAATCTCTGAAAGTATTCAGGGTCAACCCTCTGACAAATTCTCTGAGATCCTCTGTAACCCCAAAGACTTCCAGATCCGTCTCAGGCTCCGGAGAAATCGCCGCCGTCGGACCTGCCACCACCGATGACAACTGAGACGGTATCGCCGGCATAGCCGGGACCGGAATATCGGCAGCAAGCGTCTTGATCTGTCCTGCAAGCAAGTCCGCCTTCTTTGTCGCCTCCGCCGCAAGTTCCTTCGACTTCTTCGTTGCCTCCGCCGCGAGCTCCCTTGATTTCTTTGTCGCCTCAACGGCGAACTCCGACGAGAGGAGGCGCGAGGCGCCTTGCGTCAGCTCCTGAGAGCGCTTCGCGGCCTCCTTGGAGAACTCTTGAGATTTCTTCGCGGCTTCCTCCGCGAAGGAGCGAGCTCTCTGCCATAGATCCATGGCGTTCGAAGTAATGTCTTGTGCGTGATTCTGATCTTATTTTGCTAATCTGAGATGAAGGGAGGGGTTTACTTCCTTTTGCTGATGTGCCCCTGTTGTAAACTGTAATTAACTTGGATGTTAAGGCCGAAATGATTCTGTTTGTTCGATATGGAAAGAACAAAATCTGAAGCCTCAAACGGGTCTAGTCAATATCAAACCCGTGTGGGATCGGATCAGTACTTGTCATTAAATACTTCGTTTATTCTTGAGTTGTGACGGATCTAGTCAATAATTCAACATCAAACCCGTGTGGATCAGATCAGATCAGAATTTCCCATTAAATACTAGTAGGGGGAAATGAAATCATGACATTAAGATATAAATCATAGTCAAATATTTGATTAAGCTAATTCGGTTGACGGCATAATGGGTAGGCATATTGACACCACACACATTTATTTTAGGGTTAATATCTCACATACCCTTCAAAAGTTCTTTAATATCTTATTTACCCCTCTACTCTTTATTATATCCAATTTGCCACTTAACTTTTACAACTCTTTCCTTTTTACCCATTACAAAATAACTCTGGAAACAACCATGGTTAAATCTCTGGTCGAAATCATAAAAGACAATAATATCCTTCTTACACAGAAGATTCACAGAAGTTGATCCATCTTCTCATTTTATCGAGCTCTCTTATTTTCCATCTTTTTCTCCATAATTTGCGCTCTCCTGATTTTGCTCTATGCCCTCATTTTTCTCCTCTGCTCTCTTGTACTCTTTAACGGTCTCCCTGCTCTCTTCTCCTCTACGCCCTTGTCTTGTTTTCAGGTAAGCTTCCTTGTTGTTCTCTACAACAATCTCTCTTATTCTTGCATCTTTGTACTCTCTTTTTTTTACCTTTGCAGTATTGTTGTTTCTACACCTTTCTACATTTTTTTTTTTGTGGGGAATACAATTTCTCTACAACAAAAAGGGAAATCAATATTGTGGGTATGCTTCAAAGGATTTGATCTGAATTTAAAAGACTTTTTTGGGGATTCTGAATTCTTTGCCTCCAAATCGAAAGATTTCTAACACTTCTTTTCCTCTCAATTATGATAGATTCTACAAGTTGCTTCTATTACTGTCTATGATTCCCGAAGCACACATGAAATTTATGCTCGTTGGACAGGCTGGAAAAGTTCTATATTGGTAAGAATTGCGAGTGGTTTTTCAATTTATTTGGGAATTTGTTTATGTAATTTTCTGACTTATAGGAATAAAAGAGTAAAAGTAAAAATTTGAGAATAGAAGATGATCATGATGAGTACTTACTGGAACTTTTTGTAATTTGGTGTTACAGTGTTAGGTTATCCTTTTGTAATTTTATTTTGGTGTTATGTTATGCTTTAGTAATTTTGTAAAAGAAGATGATATGCGGTATTATACTGTGATTTTATTTTGGTATGTAATTTTAGTGTGATTTTAGTGTGATTTCATTCTGACCAGTCACTGCTCCAAATGGTCGAATGCCTCGTATGCTAGGAGGAAGATAATGTCAGTACCTTAAGATGCCATATGATTTTATTTGTTTAAAACAAACATCATTTATTCACTTTAACAGAAAAAATAAATACGTTGCTATCATATAGTACATTGAACCTTCCAATTTTAAAATATATAGGCCTAAGTATATATGAAAGTTCGGGTTCATATAATACCAGTAAAAGCCATTATAAGTCGTAATACTGGAAGTGAAGGATATTCGCTATAATTTAACCTTCCAATGTTATGAATGTTCACTATTATTTATTCATGCTCCAGAAAGTCATAATAAGCACTGCCTTCTTTAAAAGTAAATAACCGGTGAAAGATTTCTATAACTAGAACAAGGGTAAAATAGGAAAATATATACTCTGACAATGGATAATTAACTCCATGGGTAAATAGAAAAGAGTTAACAAAGTTAAAGGATATATTAGATATAATAAAGACTTGAAGGGTAAATAGAAAACTGAACAAGTTTTCAGGGGTAAATAAGAAATTAACCCTTTATTTTAATACAACATTTTTACAAAAGTTTAATGTATGGACAATTTTAACCCTCATTAAACTACTATATTTTTTTTCATAATGTAATTAATATAGTGATCATTAAGTTATTTGGTTTCTATAATTGCTAGCTCTAGTTTCTTTCCTTTTTTTATATTTTGCATTGGAAGCGTCTAATTGTCCACAGAATTTTGTCCACCATTTGTCCACAGACTTGACTTGCGCGAATACTGTAAAACTACTTCTACATGCTGTATAATTATACAATATATCACATAAAATATATCACTTAATCACAAAACATCCAGTAACTATTTGAAGTGGTCCCATGAAAGTTAAAAACAGATTGCAACTTGCACAACAGGACAAACAAATTGTACTTTCAAACTGTACTTTCGGAAATTGCAATTATAGGAAGTTATTGGCAGTTAGTGTTAGTTATTACCAGTTATTTTGACAAAAAAATGTGATAAAAAAGGAAAAATTAAATTTTTCAAATATTTTTTTTTTCTTTTTTCTTTATATAATGAATACACAAATAAATCATCAAAATAATGAATACTGTAAAATAGACCACTTCAACTGTAAAAATAAAATGTACAAACTATAAAATTGCAGACATACAAAATTCACATATGAAAACGATAAAATAAAATGTTAAAAAATATTAATTTTGAATAATGTAAAATTATCAAGTTAAACTGTGAAACCAAAAGGTAAAAACTATAAATTTACGAAATTCTAAAATTAGCAGATGAATACATTTTAACAAAATTTAAAAAATATGAATTTTCAATACTGTAAAATAGTCAACTAAAACTGTGAAAATAAAATGTAAAAACTATAAATTTACAATATTGTAAAATTAGTAGATGAAAATGATTAAATACTTTTTAAAAAATATAAATTTTCAATATTGTAAAATTATGAACTTAACTGTGAAAACAAAACATAAAAACTATAAAATTTCAATAATGTAAAATAAGCAGATGAAAATGATAAAAAAATGTAAAAAATACAAAATTTCAATACTATAAAACTGTCAACTTAAACTATAAAAACAAAACATACAACCTACAAAAAACCAATACTGTAAAATTGTTATATCTAAACTATAAATCAATTGCATGTATACAATATCCATAACATCAAAAATAAAAACTATAACACTTCAATACTGTAAACTAACATATGTTAACTACAAAGATAAAAATTGCAAACTATAATACATCATTGTTCAACAAAAAATAACAGTTTAAAAGCATATGTTTAACACAAACATAATATTCAGCACACAAATATATCTATCGAATCGCAAATGATGTTCGCCATCCTCTTCAATCCAAATCGCAAATGATGAAGATCATAAATGATTCATCGTGTTCTTCTTTCAAAAGTGATATCGAATACTGTAAAACAAAATATCGAATTATGTAAGTTCTTAAATCAGAAAATTCAAATCGACGACATTACGAATTCAACCTCCCTGTTTGACAAATTTTGTAAAATATTGTATAGCCATAAGATGAATACTGTAAAGTCACAAGATAAATATTGTAAAATAACAAGGTCAATATTGTAAAACAACAAGATGAACAATTGATCCATCAAAAATTAGAAAACCAGACCAGATCGATACCTAACATATTATATCAAATTAGATCAGACTCAAAATATTACCAAATCTGATCAAGATCAACCAAAAACAACGAATCGGTAGCGATATAGCTTGCCGTCTCAACACCGTTAGAAAACTAGATCAGATCGTGACAAACCAATATATGTCTACAAAATTGTTCATGACAAAAATAAAATCCAACTAATGCTCCACAACAGGAAAAATTTGACCCATTCCAATCTGGACTATGCAAATTGATACATCAGTTAAAAAGTACTCTACGTAAATACTATCCTCATTTAATTGGAAAGAGAACTTTTTACCATAGAAGATTATAAATAGATCTTCAATCCCATCGAACTTGAAAATTCGTGAAGAGCAAAGATAAAAACAAACAATGAATTGATGAAGGAAAATCAACGATTGAGGCTGCTACTCCTCTTCGTTTGTCACCTATGCATTAATTAGGAAAATTAAAATTTAAGATCGGTTTGATCAAAAGATAAAGAACTAGATTTAATTATCTTAAGAGGTGATGAGGCAACGAAAGAAGCTAGAACGATTCCCTTCTCCAATAAAACTTACTCACCTAAATCAGTATAAATAGCTTTGGAAATCTAAATAATCTCCTCGCTTCGATCTTCTTTTAAATCAACCCAACAAAAGGAGCGAAGATAAGAGAGAAACCATATCTCATATTTCTAGAGCTCAGGTTTGATTGGGGAATCTAGATGGTAAAGATCGATAAGGTCTTCACGATGTGCTGAGCGGCCGCGATCTCTTTCTCTTATCTATCTGCCGGAGCCGCCGACATCGGTGCCGTATAGGGTTTCGACAAGCTCGAGTTTGTGCAGCGATAGGGTTAATCAGATAGGAAAATAAAACGGAGACGAAAGAAGAGATTGAGGAAATAAAAGCTGATTGGGAAGGTTCGAACCGTTAAAATTACTTTGAAAAGTCGTTAGTGTGGAGAATTTTCTTATCCAGTTAAGTTTCTGTGGACAAACCGTGCACAAAACATCGTGGATAGAAACCTTTTCTCTTTGCACAATGGAACATTCAATTCAATTAAAGTTTTAAGCATGCAAGTCCAAGTACATATTTAACTCTCTCTTTTTTGTAATTTTTTTTACATTAAGATACACTCGCTTTAATACGTGATTTTTTTTTTTACTTTTATATATTTTTTCTCTTAGTTTTGATACTTATAATCTATTAGTCTATTTTAATTAAAATTGTTAGAAATTTTTTATCGATGTTTTGTAATTAATTTATATTTGTTAATTGAATAGATGGATCAATCTCGTAACCTGTCAGAAGAAAACCTTCAAAATTAAGTTTTGAATTATGCAAATTAAAGCAATCAACTTCTTAATTTGAAGTTTGAAAATCGCGATGATATATTTCTTGTTGTTCGTGATTTGTATGGTGCTAAAGGCTATGTATGCTAACAACTGCTTGCGATCAAATAAATTTGTTATTTTATACTTATTGCCTTATTGGTACTAACCGCTAGAGAATGACAGCTCATTGAAGGATACTAGGGAAACAGGAAACTCACAAGGAATATCGGGCCGGAATAATTAGGTAAATGGGCCGGGCCAAACTACTGTTCTTCAAGTTCCGAGAAGAGAATTAATATTGTTTGGACAAATATGCCTGTGAGTGTCACATCACACCGGGCTAAATGTAGGCCCGTAAATGTGTACACTTTGGGCAGAAAGAAGTAAACAATTTACAAACAGCTTAACTTTTGAATTTGACTTTTTTTTTTTTTTTTTTAAAATAAAAAAAACAAACAACAGAATTGGCCATTTTCTACTAAAAAGGGATTTAAAAAGTAAGGACTAAGGAGCGGCCATTTGATGCCTTGTATTCTTTCCTTAACTTCAAGCTAATATTAAAGTTGGCTATGAGATGTGGACAGAATATACAACAGGCATTAGACCAAAAAAATATATTAAGTAACAGCATCATCTACGAATGAATATATACAATCCCTTGCTTTATTACTCCAAGCTAATATTAAATAATGCTTTTTAGATGTTTGGTTTAGACCAACGTGTCTCTTTCTTAGTATGAGTCTATGAGACAATGATTGTAACCTGCATAAGACATGGAAGGCTTTCTTTATTTATATTTTATAGTATTTGATCTTGGATTCTCTGTTATTAAAAGAGAAAAGTGATGATATCAATTTTGATAGTAGTTGGATATGATATGAGATCATTTGTTATCGAGAGGGTGTAGGTTAGGTTGTTATCTCCTTCATTAATTTGTTTATACATTATGACTAAATATTAAAATATATATATTTGGACCATGGGACAAAACATCTAATTTATTCACGAGTGTATTTTGTCATACAAATTTAAATTGGTACATATTTAAATTATACACAATTCACACTTGAATTTACGCTTGTTAGAATATAATAGAATTATATTTATAGCACGATATAATTAAGCTGCATTAATTTGGATTTGCACCTTTATATTGCGGTACCAACTTGCTAGGTCCGCATTTTAAAATTACGGACCTGTTAAATATGGAATTTTTCAAAGACAATGGTTATTTCGTTTCGTTTCGTTTTTTTTTTTTTTTTGGTAAGTTTAAAATTTCGGAATTTGCCTTGATTGATCTCTGTAAATTAAATCCTCTAGCTATTGAAGTCTCATTGGCTTATAATGTGATATGGTGTTAAGTTTGTTTGCTTAAACATCACAGTTATAACAATTTTAATCAGTTACACGGTGTATTTTCAAAACGTTTTATTTGATATGTAGTAATTGTCGCCAAAAAAAAATTACATGGTATGTTTTAATTCAAAAAAATTTAGGTGTAATTATAGTCATTTACTCTATGATATTTTTGATAAATTATCCAATAACATAATTACAATACAAATAATGTTCATCAATATTTAAGTGTATTGTGTATGAAATTTCAGCCGATTATAATGTAGTTTAGCCATCGATTGAACAATTTGAAACATCCAACGGCTCATTTTTTTTAAGGAATAATCAAACAAATTTTAAATTGGAAAGCAACTGAGATTTAACATATTGGCATAATGTACAACACATCTCTACGTCTTAAATATTTAAACAACACTTTGGTACTTCCATTTAGAGTATATACATCAACCGAATATATAAATGTCTACTGCATCAATAATAGAAATTAAGCTGAAAAATTATGGTTTCTTGATTATATATGTTGATACTGTATTAAAGCCAGATGTCGGCATTTAAACAGTGTGTTTGCTTATTTTGCTAGGATTAACAAAACGCGCATGTACATATGACTTGATAGTTCATACGCAACATATAACAATTCCATCCATCTATTCTAAAATAAATGGGACGTAATCATTGGGCAATATTTTAACAGAGTAGTTTTGGCTTTATACAGCCCACGAACTCTATACTTGTTGATATAGTATTTGCGCTGCATGAAGTCGGAATTGGTCTGTTAAAATCTTTACCCGTAATCATTTTATTGATGTCATCATGTAACTTGTTATTGGGGCAAATAAAATTCAAATCAGACGGCCCAAAAGTGGCCCAAATCTGAGTTATCTGAAATCCCAATTAATGCGAGTTATGTTGTCCTGGTTCAATTAATGCGGCGGGGCCCACAGAGATCCCAGAGGCGACAGCGCCTTTATGTCCCGATTGAAACATTGGAGAAAACAGTTAAATCCGGATAAGGACGCATCGGTTTACAGTAGTTGATCACTCCGATGGCCGATGGGTCAACTGGGCCTGATGCTTCCTTCGCTTCGCTGAGAGGTCGCTCTGAATCTGATCTAACCGTGCCATTCCATATCGGATCATCTGTGGCAATAACGATGCATAAATTCGTGTATCCTTTTGCTGCCATCGAGACCTCCCTGCGTATGGTGGTACCGGTACCTATCAATAGTGCCA
Source organism: Carex rostrata (assembly GCF_964058835.1). Lineage (NCBI taxonomy): Eukaryota > Viridiplantae > Streptophyta > Magnoliopsida > Poales > Cyperaceae > Carex > Carex rostrata. The sequence goes on from NC_135923.1 coordinate 14,056,516, forward strand.
CAATAGACTAGTCAATTGCATATTAAATTAGAACCAACACGCGTCAAATCCCCAATGCGTGCCTCCTAATTTCAAAGAAAATCCTGGTTTTTTTATCACATTAAAAAACCTTTGGCCCAAAGACCGTTGAATCAGATTTTAAGACCATTTTTCAAGATAACACTTGGTTTGATTCGCTTAAACATCTGTGCGCTATGTGTTAATAACTTAATATTTATGTACGTTCACTTTAATCTTTGTATGCACGGATTACAAAGCGGACCAGACAATTTTCGACTTCATCAAACTCAAAATTTTATCGGACCTACTCCGCTCCATTAATTCTTTTTCACTTCGAGTTTATCCCAATCTCAACTATTCATCCAAGAACAAAGGGCTAGAATTCACCGGCTTGAGTTGTTTATGAATGCACAGTGTGTGTATATACAGTGGCGAAGTTAGGAATTCAATCAAGGATAAGCAAGTATAACTATATAAATAGTTGTAAAAAAAAAAATTAACATAAATGAACATCGAAATTTTCTGCTAAGTCAAAGGTTTATAACAAATGTTCTTTTACATATCAAAAAACAAGAAATATATTAATGCTACAAAATCAAGTCAATGGAGGGAGCGTTCCTCTACGGTTACTCATATATTTTGCCATTGTTACATAATTCGTTCATCATCTAATACTAAATGGACTTTAAATCAAGACAGGACTCTAAGCAATTCTAATGGTAAATGATAACCAAGAGTCTAAGCAATTCTAATGCTAATCAAGGATAAACAGTAATAAATCCAAGAGTCTAAGCAATTCTACATGTAATAAATCCAATTTGTTACATTGTTTATTGTATTTGTATGTAGGATGATATTTCGAAAGAACGTGTGATTCTTGTGATGAGGCTTCTTACTCGTTCCAACAATAAATACATGAGATTTTTAATGTAGAATTTTATCTTTCCATATTTTTTTTTATGATATTCTGGATGTTGAATGGTATAATTAGGTTTGCTATTTTGTGATGAATATTATAGTTTGTGTTGAACAGATATTGTGTGTGGTGAATATTATTGTTTTGTTGAAGAGATGATGTATGTATATTTAGATTCAGAAATTTTACAGTATACATGAAATTGATTTATAGTTTAGATTTAGAAATTTTACAGTATTGATTGTTTGAAGGTTGTATGTTTTGTGTTTTGAAATTTTGTATTTTTTACATTTTATTTTATTCTTTTCATATGCTTATTTTACATTATTGAAAATTTATAGTTTTTACGTTTTATTTTCACAGTTTAAATTAACAATTTTACAGTATTGAAAATTTATATTTTTTAAATTGTATTTTAGTCGTTTTCATTTGCTAATTTTACATTATAGTTTTTACTTTTTATTTTTACAGTTTAAGTTTACAATTTTACAGTATTGAAAATTGGTATTTTTTAAATTTTATTTGATCTGCTAATTTTATAGTTTTTAGCTTTTGATTTCACAGTTTAATTTGATAATTTTACACTATTAAAAATTAATTTTTTTTAACATTATATTTTATCGTTTTCATATGTGAATTTTGCATGTCTGTAATTTTATAGTTTGTACATTTTATTTTTATAGGTAAAGTGGTCAATTTTACAGTATTCAATATTTTGATGATTTATTTGTGTTCATTAAATCGAGAAAAAAGAATTAAAAAAATAATCAGAAAATTGAATTTTGCCTTTTTATCACATTTTTTGTCAAAATAACTACTAATAACTAACATTAACTGCCAATAACTTCCTATAACTGCAATTTCTTAAAGTACAGTTTGAAAGTACAATTTTTTTTTATGTTGTGCAAGTTGCAATCTGTTTTTAACTATTATGGGACCACTTCAAATAGTTACTGGATATTTTGTGATTAAATGTTATATTTTATGTGATATATTGTATAATTGTATAGCATGTATAAGTAGTTTTACAGTATTTATGCAAGTCAAAGCTGTGGAAAAATGGTAGATAAAAGTCTGTGCACAATTAGACGCTTCCAACAAATTTACTATGGATGTCCTTTTTTTGTATTTTTTTAGGTGAAACATCGTTTAAATAATAACAATATTGACATAGAAGAGGGACCGTTTTTTTTTATGTACCACCCTAATAAATAAGAATTAAATCAATACCATCCGTTAATTCCGAATTAAGATTCCGCCACGCTCGCACAGTAGATCTGCGAACGGCTCGCTACCCGTTCGTGTAATAGCTAAGCGGACTAACCCGTTCCCGACGACCCGTTCCCGACGACCCGTGCGCGCAACAGATCTGCGGACGGATGACCCGTGCGCGTGATAGATCGGGGGACTGACTCGTTCGCATTATTGATCTGCACACGTGGCAGATTCTCCCTATATAGAAGATCAGTTCTGCAGAGCATTCTACACCCTCATTTTCACCGAAGCTGCTGCATAGGTAGGTTTTTTTTCCTTTTCATCCTTTTTTTTTTAAAATTTATTTTTTGTAGTTGTTTTAATTTAGTTATTTTTTATTATTAGGTTTATTCAACAAATTATGATTGGAATTGCTTGTTATTTTGATGGTGAAGTATTACAAGGACCAAATGGCGCTTATTATAGCCACCAAGTGCCGAAAATGTTTAATATTCGGCCTGATTTGGATTTTAGAGGTTTAAATAGGGAAGTGTACCAACAACTCGGTATTGACCACCGTAATTATGAACTGATAATTACCGCAAGAATTAATATTGGCCAAGGCAATCAAACCTGGTTCCAACAGCTACCGGTACAAAACGATAGCAGTTGGCAGTTATATGTCCAAATGACAATGAATATGACTTTCAAGTTCCTGGAGTTATATGTTGTAGCCAACCCCAGACAAAACTCTAGACATAACTCCAGACAGAATACTAGGCAATTGTTGCAGTTGACTCAGGGTTTGGGGCTCGAGCAATCTGTAACGGGTCCTAGTCGGGCCCCATGTGTAGCGGGCCCTAGTAGGGTCCAATCTGACAGGGGTCGATCTCAGATTCCATCCTCGTCCTCTAGCCGGGTCCAATCTGAAAGGGAGCGATCTGAAACCCCTGAACGACTTTATTATGCTGACAATACGGACGATGATCCTGAAGAAATGGAGGCAGAGGCTAATTGGGATGATAATGGGGACGGTGGGGTATCAGATCACAGTGATGAGGATACTGGTATTCCTGTGCTTGGTAGACGGAAGTGACCTATAGTGGATCGTGGGGAAAGACATCCGTTTGAGCAATTTCATGACACATCAGGGTTTGGAGAGGCCGATAGCTCTTTTTTTGCGACTTGTGAGGTATATTTGTTAAATTATATTTAATTTTAATTTAATTATTAAAATGTTGTTATTAAATTGATGTTGTTTATTTTTTGTTGTTTCTTTTGTACAATAAAAGGGAGAAAGACATGAATTGTCAGAGGGGATGACATATGACAACAAGGATAAGATGAAAGATACAATTAACCACTGGCACATCAAACAAAATAGGGAGATTAAAAATACACACAGCGATACCACTAGGTTGAGGTACAAGTGTGTTAGCGCCCGGTGCAGGTGGGCGTTGGTTGCGAGGGCTACAGGCTTTGGTAATACTTGGGCCATCACGAAGAATGTGGCTAAGCACACATGTCACGCATCGGCATCCAGGTTAGATCATGCACAGTTGACGTCCGCTATGGTCGCCAACTGTATAAAATTGTCATTGGAAAAAAATGCTGATATTTCTATCCGGGCAGTCGCTGACTTATGCGCTGAAAGGTACGAGGGTATTGTTCCAAAGTACAACAAATTATGGCGTGGTAGAGAGTTAGCAATTGCTCGGGCCTTTGGTAGTTGGGAGGGGTCTTACGGGCTGATTGTCCCTTTGTTGGAGGCAATAAAAAGGTCAAATCCGGGAACCCAATATAAAATTGTTTCAAAGCCAACCACTAAGCCAGGGTATCGTTTTTTCATGAGAGCAGCATGGGCATGGGGACCATGTATTGCCGCAGTCGGTCACCTCAGACCCGTCATCAGTATCGATGCTTGTTTCTTGTCTGGCAGATACAAGGGTAAGCTGTTAATTGTAACCGGATATGATGCAGAGAATCAGTTAATCCCGTTAGCATTTGGACTGGTAGAGAACGAGGATTTTGAGAATTGGGGATGGTTCATGAAGTGGGTGCGGGAGTTTGTAATTGGGCGAAATAGATACATGTGTGTGGACACCGTAATCTCTCCGACAGGCATGTGAAATGTGTGTGTCTCCGGCCGCCACCTCTCGACCAACGCAGATAGAAGAGCGACATCTGCGACAATGGGGGTCAGCTGTGAGACATGCCACAGACCCAAACTCTTCAACACGGGAGCGTATCGGTCGTCGTAGAGGATACTCATCTGATTGTTCCGCGTATTCGTCAAGGTATGAGTCTGCATTCAATTTCAAAACAAACAAACATATAACTTACCTATTTTTATCTAAATGAAAATGAAAATTATTTGCATTTCTCAAAACCAAAACTTACATATGCGTTTTTCATCTTGTGCTCCTCGAATTTATACCAGCAAAGAGGACTGATACTCTCTTCCGTCATATTTGGAAATACGTGACGGGCCAGTGATAAATCTAACTGTAAATCATCTTGCGTCCGATTTTGATTGGTACCGCTGGTTGACGCCATACTAACAACAAATTAAACAATTTTATCAATTTTAACCTCTATTGATAATTTCAAATAGTACAAATCTAACAATAATACAAATATCTATGGTAATTCAATAATATATCACCATTCTTGAATGAATCGGTAAAAAATCTTACAATCTACACTAATTCAGAAAAAAATAAATTCTGAATTGGTGCATTTATACTCTATTTTGGTCTAAATACAACATTTCTAAATTTGTCAATTTGTAAATTGGTACATTTCTAAATAGGTACATTTCTAAATTCTAAATATAATTTCTAAATTCTACATACAATCACAATTCTAAATTGGTTTAAATACACAAATATTTTGGTACCCAACTAAACTACTATTTTACTGTAATTTACAATATACTACTATTTAATAAAAATTATACACAAATAATTGTATATTATAAATTACACATGAGAAACCATAGACAATTTTAATTAATGTCTATTTTGGTACCATAATACTACTATAATACTACTATTTAATCAGATTGCTTACTATGTTGTTCATTGGAAAAAAAATGTCTATTTTGGTACCATAATACTACTATAATATCAACATATTGTAATTACACATGAGAAACCATAGACAATATATTATTTTGATCTAATTAACACAAATATTTACAAAACTACAAAAAAAAATTTGATCTAATTTACAATATACAACTATTTTGGTACCTAACAAAAATAAACTGCCTAAAACTAGAAAAAAAAATTAATCTAATTTACAATATACAATTATTTTGGTACCTAACTAAAATTAAACTAATAAAAATACTCCGGATCTGCCTCGTTTACAAGTCATTCACTGTCAGATCTACCTAAAAGAAGTCATTATTATTTTACCTAACTAAAACTAAACTAATTAAATTATTTAACAAAATTAAACTAATAAAAAAAAAAATTACCTGTTTACTGTGCTGGGCGGTGCGGAGACAGGGACAGCGACAGGGCCTCTGTAAAAACCACTGCGCAGCGGTATTTATCCGGATTCGCCACGTACGCATAACTGATATGCGAACGGGTCGTCGGGAGCGGGTCACATCGGGAGCGGGTCGTCGGGAACGGGTCAAGTCGGGAACGGGTCATCCGTCCGCAGATCTATTACGCGCACGGGTCGTCGTGAACGGGTCGTCGGGAAAGGGTCGTCGGGAACGGGTCAGGCCGCTTATCTATTACGCGAACGGGTAGCGACCCGTTCGCAGATCTACTGTGCGAACGTGGCGGAATCTTAATTCGGAATTAACGGATGGTATTGATTTAATTCTTATTTATTAGGGTGGTACATAAAAAAAAACGGGAAGAGGGATAACATGATCCTTTTATTCCGATTTCAACTGTTGATCTTTGTCAAGATTCGGGTACAAAAAACTTTGCTTGTTGAGATTCGCACATAAAAAAGTTTTGAACGGTTGGGATAGAAATAACAGGTCCTGTCCTGTGATCCCTTTGAAATAACATAAGATTTATATCCTTAATAACCAGATGCCTAAACCTGTATATTCTGAGTGGGGTTCCACCCCACCATCCGATTTGCGTCAAATATCGTGCAGATCGGAACACTGATCAACACAAAAATTCCTTCTCTAAACAGCTTCTTATAATGCGCAACGTACATGCAAAATTAATTTAGTATCAAACAATTTCAAGCTTACAAAATTTTTCGATGCTAATATTTTGAATTAATTTAGTATATAAGTCAAATTGTCCATTTTTAATTTTTTTTTTGCCGGTTGAATACACTAAATGAAATTGAAAATTTTACAAATTAATTAAACCAGTACACACATCACGATCGGTTTTAACGGTTTGATTTTTTCTTTGAAATCAATATGATAGATTATAAAGTTAAATTCACTGAGAATTTTAGTGAGCTTTAAGAATACATTAACTTCAATTATATGCACACACTAGGCAACTTAGTGATATAGACAAACTTTTTGCTTCCTTATTTGATTTATAAATCCTCATGTGATTTTCCAAAAGAAAATCTGTAGTAAATTATCACAAATTAAAAAAGTCACAGGAAACAGTCACAATGTCACACTGTACAGTTTCATATGTAATCCAAATTAACTTGTCAAGGGAAGGGACCATACATACTGTGATGGAATTCAAGTAGACAAAACCTATGGTTAGGGGACACATGGTTTTCAACCATTCATGACTTGAAGGAATTTGAGGAAATTAATCCCTGTTATCTATCTATCATGTCAATTTCAAGAAAGGTAAGTGCAATAAATTGGGTTCAAGACTTTCCTGTTAGGGGTGCAAACGGGTTGGATATTATACGACTGTATCTGAAAATTTAATACGGATATCCGATATTCGAATATTCGTGCAAATACAGATACCGATATAGTTTTGAATTTTAATTATCCGTATTCAAATAGTAGATATATATTATATAATTTAATATGAATTATGAAAAAAATTATGTTATTCACTATTATAAAAAGCGGATATCCGTATCCGTATCCGGTTAATATCCGATCCGTATCCGTCTAATATCCGATCTGTATCCGGAAAATAAAAACGGATACGGATATGGTTTTACCACTATCCGATCTGTATCTGATCCGTTTGCACCCCTACTTCCTGTAGTATTTTGTTTTGTTGTAACGATTTTGTCCGAAATTTTTATTAACATTCAAACAATATTAAATTTCAAAATCTACACCTCATACAAACTTTCTGCAAAAAAAAAATTCTTGTTCTAGATAGTCCCAAACTGGAGATTAAATTTCCGGTTCAAGATTTTTTTTTTTTTTTTAAATCTCCCCTTCTTTTTTCTAAGTTTTTTTTTTCAGATATTGACAGATATTTTTGGAAATTAGAAGGAGATTAAAAAAGAACTTTTGTCAGATATTGTCAGATTAAAAAAAAATGCGCGTGTCCCATCTCTTCCTTACTTTAGTTGATTGCATATGTTTGAGCTAATTGAAATTCATTTCAGTTAACTACGTCAACGCTCCATTAATAAGGAGGTAATAATCAGGGGCATTTATGTCATAAATTGGAGGTTTTATAGATAATCTGCCACCTACAGAAACAAAATAGCAAAATAAGTTAACACAAATCAAATTTTTCAGTGGAAGAAAAATAAGGATCAAATTATAATTAAAAGGGGAGGATTTTCTGAAGCATGAATACTCCTGGAAAACTTAAAAAGAGGTAATAAGTGATGTATACAATGATCGGTGGATAAATCCACTTTTCTCAAACAAAAAAAATGTGATATATACAACGAATATCATTATATTTTAATTTTTAGGATGCCTGAATAGTGAAGTCAAGGAACATTATTTAAATTAGCTAATCAAGGAACACTTTGCACAAGGCACATCATATTTTCAGCTTTCCCTAAAATTTCAATTATCAGAACTCCAAAATAATAAAAATAAGTAAAAATTAAATTATCCTATTCAGGAAAGGAAGAAGTATAACCTTTTAACTTATAACGTACGGACATACTGTTTATTCACATTGAAAATTTCTGACAATATCTGACAAAAGCTTAGAAGGGGCGAATAAACTTCTAGATTATTCGGTGAATAATAATCAATTTAATTTATAATATGGCCGCATTGTTTGTATTCTTTGAGAATAAAATAATCAATCAATTTAATTTGTATACTTCGGAGAATCTCAAACTTTGAAGTTAGAAAAAAAAAATGGGGGCCGCATTTAGTGGGATGCGGACTCTATTAATGGTCCGCATCTCAGATGCGGTTCTAATAAATGGGGCGTATTTTAGGGATGCGGCCGTGTTAAAAATAAAATTTTTCAGAAATGGTAGTTTTTTTGGTTTATTTATTTTTGTATTGTGGTATTTTTAAAATTTTCTGTTCCACATGTAAAGTAATTGTAAATATTAATGTGACAACTATAATTTAAATTGTAAGAATTTGAAGCCATTTACTATTAGCAATATGCCTATGTGTCTACAAAGATCAAATCACTCTGCAATTAACAATGCGAGAAATATAAAACATGAACTTGCAAAATTACTAAACATAATAGAAATATCAGGAATTAAGTTGACACGAAATAATTGATTAATAATTACTAAAAGTATATACTTGACTTTTGTATTTATATATTTAATTATCCATTTTTACGATCATATATAGTATAAACCTGAAATGAAGATTTGACTTTAAGGAAATTTCATGTATACCCCTTAAAAATTTGAAATTACGTAGTTCCCCCTCTAAAGTTTATAATATCATATTTAGCCTTCTAAATTTAAAAAACCTAGACATTTACCCATTTTAATGTATTTCCTATTAAAACTCATTATATATTTATTTTATCATTTATAGAAAAGGAAAATAAAAAATAATACAAAAGCTTGTTTCAGAAAAATGTTAGTATTCTAATTGGTTAGTTTCCGATGTCAAATGAGTAATTTCTCTACTTCTGATGCTTACAGAAGCATATATCTAAATGTCACTCTTTAAGCATCAAAAATAGAAAAAATACCCATTTGATCTCGGAAACCGATTAATTAGAAAACTGACATTTCTTTGAAACAGGTTACGTACTTTTAATAAAGGGTAAAATGGATATTTTATGAATTTAAAATGAGTTTTAATAAAAAAAAGACAATAAAATAAGTAAATTTCTAACCTTTTGAAATTTAGAAGGATAAATATGATATTATGAACTTTAGAAGGGGAAATACATAATAGAAAGCTTTTGAGGATTTGTATTAATTTATGTAATTAATACACATGGCAAGTCAAACTAGGAGTTATATATATTGGAGGCTGAGACTGAGAGCAAGACTAGAGAAAACATGCATATTGCCCCAAACGGATACTCTATTGGTATCTTTGGAGAGTATCTCAGTATCATATACCGAACAAAATGCAAGATATTTGGTATCTGACCGTACAGGTAGGATATTGACATAAGGTATATACATATATATATATGAGGAGGGTTCAAATGCCTCCATGTTTTTGTGCCTCCACCATGCCTCCATCTCTCTCCATCATTTTCAAAGTTCAAACAGTCGATCCGAACCGCTCAACCTAACCTCCATACTAAAATATATTTGGAGACCAAATTTTATATTTTTAGGAATTTTTTTACTATTTTTCTAGATAGGTACAAAATCAGTAAATCTGAACCATCTAAAAACAGTATTTTTGTACCTATCTAAAAAAATAGTAAAAAAATTCCTAAAAATATAAAATTTGGTCTCCAAACATATTTTAGTATGGAGGTTAAGTTGAGCGGTTCGGATCGACTGTTTGAACTTTGAAAATGATGGAGAGAGATGGAGGCATGATGGAGGCACAAAAACATGGAGGCATTTGAACCCTCCTCTATATATATATATGCAGCCTGAAAGCAAGCAATAATACTTGTTTTATGAACAAAAAATATCTACCAAGGACATATATATCCACACTCTAGGTCTAGGCCTAGAATCTATGATAACAACACTGTTCCATTATAATTAAAGCCCCTCTTGTTAGTTGTAGCCTTGTAGGGGTTAGGTGCTAAATTTTTGTTGCTTGGTAGTTGGTACCTATATATACGATAATATGAATATGATGCCGTATCCCGTATCCTATATTAGCATCTAGAATAAAGGCTCTTAATTTCACGCATTATGTTATGATTTTTTTTTTTTTTGGTACTGATTTTAGAACTCAGTTATTAATTAAATCATGAAGTCGAGTTTAGGGTTTCAAAAGCTGAGTTAACATTCTTGAGATAATTTAATGCTTAATTTGTTCATGAAGCTATCTGCTGCTGCTCTCTATTAATCAATCCGCCCCATAAAATTTCAAATTAATCCGATTTCGGACAAACTCAAATGTTTGAGAAATTACTGCATACGGTATTCACTAAAAAATTAAACATCATCATCAGTTCATATGCAATCAATAGTTTGAATCATCTTCTATCTCAAAAAAATAGTTTGAATTAATCATCTTAATTATGACAGAAGGCGTCTTTAATTTTATGTAATTAAATTGTCTGATTATGAGCAGATCAGTAGTTCGTCAAGAATAGCGACTTAGTCCAATCATTTTAACAATGGACCGTAATGGGATGTTTAAGTGGGTGTGCATGTGTGTGTCGTCCCGTTTTGAGGAGACGGTTTGAAATGTAAAAGTTGGGATTGAGAACCCGATAGTAATTGTGAGACACTATAACTCTATCCTATCTCGTGTCTTGGTAGGTCAAAAATATCAACCCCGATTCAATGAAACTGTTCACCTTAAATAACTTCCTTCAGTTTCGACACCTTGCGTTGTCAGAACTATCAAAGGAGTTCGCATAAGAGCGATTACGCTTTCATGGAGCGTGACGAAGCCTGCATATTTCGAATGCGGGGTCCACATAATAAGCAGTGACGTCTGCATAGAAGGCGGTGATTAAGTCGCACCCGCCTTCGTACAGATGATCAATGGAGGTGACCCTAAGTCGATTTCGGATCGGGCTATCACAGGGCAAGGCTTGCCAATGCTGCCCTTAGGGCACGCGACCCATCTAATTAAAATTTCAAGCCGAGACGCCGTGACTTTGGATTGGGCCTTGGATCGAGACGCTGAAGTCTTGAGTTGGGCCATGTGATCGGGCTGCCTTTGTTATTCTATCTCGGGCCTTTTGTTTGATTGATTTCATCAAGGTAGTTTTCAATTCAAGCTATTCTTTGTGATCTAAGATTTGTTTTATAAGGATCTTGGGCACGTAGCCCTATTAGAAGCTATTAACGGTAAAATTAACATAAACATGGATTATTGAATCTGGCAATATATATCTTTATTAGGAGCACCGATTAATCTCTAAAAAATGCTTTCATGTTCTCATTTTATATCATACAACTGAATATCAAACTTCATATTGCTTCCGCTCATTTTTATTAACCATTTTGTATCAATATATAACGAGTTTTAAAATATTTTCTAATATTCTATTTACTAAAGACGTATTCCTAGTTTAACATGCACTATTCTCTTTAAATCTTTTATTTAAAATTATAAAAAAGTTCCTAAGCACTAAAACATATAAAGGTAATACAACACCTAATATTTATTCATCACGATTTACAGAAATAATATCCCTCTATCTTTCACCTTGTTTGGATGGAGAGTAGAGGAAGGGAGGGAATGGAAAGGAACAAAAAAATTTCATTGAACCGTGTTTGGTTGATAAAATTATGTCGGAGATGAAGAGTACAGGAGGTAAAAGGTTTAACCTTATATCATTATAATTAATAGAATCGGTTTTTTTTTTTTCCAAATTGGAGTGTAACAGATGAAAATAAATTTTGTTACAAATATTTTTAGAAAAAAAGAATACAAATATCTAACCCTATATCTTACATATATAATTCTCATACAATAATTTTTTCACAAACCTACAACAGTCACCGAATTTCTCATTAACCTCCTAAATATTAATCAACCAAACAAGAAATAAGACGAAAAGATAAATTAAATTTATTTTCTCTCATTAATCATCCAAATACGGAGAGGTTAAATATGTTAATCTTCATTTCTATTCTTTACCTTTCATTCCTTCCTCTACTCTCCATCCAAACAGGTTGGAGGGTGTTAAAAGAGGAGGATTAATTAACTGAAACGGCCTAAAAGTCGTACCAAAGAACGAATTAATTTCGAACCCGTTTTACTTTAAACTGAACCCTTACATAGTAAGCTGCAGAGATATGATCACGGAATATCCCCAAGTACCTTAATATAAATTCCGAGAAAATCCCGTAAAATGCGGAGGCGGTGGTGGGGTTTGACCGTTTGAGGAATGGCTGTAATTTATAATGCTCGTCTCATCTCATGTACACAGATGTAGAAAAGTGGATGACATATTATATATGTTTTACGTATGAAATAATTTGAGTCGTACTGATGATCGATAAACATAGGAAACAAAACCTTAATTAACCTAACCTAACCTAACCTAACTAAGCGACTAATGTAGCTACAAATTTTATGATCTTTTGCCGTGCAAAGTGGGTTCGGAATAATTAATTGTTGAATTAATGTCAAGTGTGGGGTTCCGAAATAAATGAACCAATTATCGCTTCCTTCGAACAATTATTGGAGAATTGGTTGGTTGGTTCAAAAACCTTTGTTTTCTAGTGCACATTATCATGGACCCTGCCCCTGCCTATGCATATGATCATATCATAATAGTACAAATTAAAAGAGGAAATCTGATTGATTATATATTCAATTTATTATCAAGCTAGGCCTTGTCTTGTCAATGGATCCATATCCTGTGTCTTATTCCATTGTGTTATTATTCTGTTTCTACCCAATTTTTAGTTCAGACGTTGCATTGTTCATGTTTGCCTGAAACTTTAGGTGACCATCACCATTTCAATTATCTTTTTCATTTTTTTTTTTTGGTTCAGTTCAGTACAGTACAGTTCTTTTCTGTTTTATAAGAATTTAAACACATAAAACAAAGACACAAGACAACAAGATAGAAATGACACCTTTATTTTATTTTTTTTCAGTTTTTATATTATTGTAGATTCTTAACTAAACAAAATAGCTTTTGATCATTATAGAGGCAGGGAACAAATATCAAACTTCTTTGAATCCACCCATCATATATTAGGGGTGTATAGTCTGGATTTTTATGCGGAGCGAGCAAATTTTTGTTTACAGATACAATTGACATGTATTAATTAATTTAGACTGTGAGATATTTAGAGATGGGTAAATTATTCTATAAAGATAAGCAACAATCCATTTATACATAGATCTATCCGTAAATTCAATGAGGCTCTGCCACTGCTCATCATGTTTTATTTTTTGGAGCTAATAATAAAATGGAAGCAGCTAACAGTCCCCGGCCCTCAGTCTTCTGAAAATTCCTGGACTTTTAACACTAATCTTATAAACAAGTTCATTATATCCGATAATACTATGAAAACAATCCTATAAACAAGTTCAATGGATGTTCTGCAGATGAACCATGTGGTCCTAGATGAAAACGCATGGTCAACAAACAAAGTACAATTGAAGTACAATCGGCAGTTAAACTGGGACCACCTTTTGTGAACATACATGATGTCTCCATATTATGTCTAATTTACAGCCCTAATTTATACTTAAACCTGTGTTTTAAAGCCTATAAATGTGGACTTTTTACTTATATTTCGAAGAAATGTGGTACTGCTATGTTTTGTTTGGTATTTTGCAGGAAAAATGGCGAAAAACTGGATCTGACAATTTTTCATACGGCCTGTATGACATACCCTACGGGCCGTACAGGATCTGCCCAACCACGCAGAAGGTTCCACAACAGAGGCACATAGTCTCCAAGACAAAACACAGCCCTACGGGCCGTATGGGGTCCCCTACGGGCCGTAGGGTGCTAAATCGGAAAAATCCAGCAGGATCTGAAATCAGCTGAAATCAAGGAGGCCGAAAAGGAAGCCTCTGCACACGCGATCCAGGGCATTAAATGAGATATTTCCTCACCAAAAAAAGGGAGATTCACCACTGGAACTTGGACAACTTTTCTTGGAGCAAAAAAGACAAGAGAGGAGAAGAAGAAGAGAAGTGAAAAACGCGAGTTTGCAACGGATCTTCAGATTTTCCACTGTTTTGTCATGAACTCTTTTATTTTCTGTTATTTGTGTTATCTTACGAACATGAGTAGCTAATTTACTTTGTTTCTAGGGCTAAGATGTAGTTTTTAGTTTGGTTTTGTTTGCATGCTACTTGGATTTTGTGTTGAATGCTTGTTTTTACTTTGTTGAGTAGTATTTTGATTGCTTTATTTGTGCTTGCTTGAATCGATTAGTCATCCCGTTAGATGAATGCGCACATCTAAGTGTTAGGAGCCAAGTCTATGACATTTAATCCAACCGAATAAAGTATATGAAGTAGGGTTAAACCAAGGAGTACCCGAAAGGTGAAACTTTCCTTGAGGCGAAAGTCCTTGAATACTTTTAGTAAACCAACAAGTAACTTAGATAAATTAGGCCAAAATGCGAAAGTTGAGGTTTAACGCATCTAAGAGGGAAGTATTTGAGTCCGGTAATCGGGTACTAGGCCAAAATGCCAAAGTTGAGGTTAGGTATCTAGATCTGGTCGATAGAAACCCTAAACATTAGTATCAACACAGAAAACAGTAGCTGCAGCATTAACTCGGGGTCCCCTACGGGCCGTATGCCTCGGGGCTGAACAGAAATGAAATCTGAACCCTGGAAACGCCTTTTTATTAATTGAAAACAACTTTAATTCTTTTTATTGCTTTTTAAACTTGTCATAAATCATTAGAATTGTTAGAACTGAACCAAATCAATTTCTCTCACTTCTAGAATTTTAAGTAATTTTAGGATAAGTCCGGTTATTTTCTTCCGTCCCTGTGGATCGATACCTGAGCATACTCATCGATAGGATAGTACACTTGCTATCTGATTTGACAGAGTGTAACAAAGGTTTAAAAGGTATAGCTTGCTATACTGAAACTTTGTAGCATATATTTTGTGCGAACAATACACATATTATCCTGTGAACATACACATATTATTCCGTGAACATACAAATATTATTCTGTGAACATACATATTGTACTTGAAATTATGACAGTTGAAAGCGCGTCGTTGCCGGTTATGGCAGTTGAAAGCGCGTGGCCGAAAAAAATCAGATCAGAAAAGGAAAGAAGGTTCAAAAAACGATTCAATTTAAAAAAAAAGGAAAGCGGTAAAAAAAGGAAGGGCTTAAATAGGAAAAATGGCGGCTGTAATAGTGGGGACCGCGTCGTTGCCGATTATGGCAGTTGAAAGCACGTCGGAACTATGCTAAAAAGGGAAGGTTTTTATACGCGGGAATTTTCGGGGAATTATAGCCCGGGGGACATTACCTTTTCTCTAATAAAATAGAGCGAAGGTACTATGTATTTAAACTTATTCGGATAACTGATCAATTTTAACTTTAAAATTTAATGGGTCGATCTCAAACGATAAATCTAAAATTTTTAAATCAATATATCTTACGAATAATGTATGTTTTAAATTAAAATTTTCAATCTTTTTAGTACAAAGTCGAGTTGTAAAACGTAAGAATTATAAGTTATTTAATGTATTTTTTTTAATAATTTTTGACTGCTTATTGATAAAATAAAAATGAGTATACATAAGATAATAAATACATCGCTAACTCGTCAAGTAAATCAATTTCAACTGATTAAATTTATTGTTTGAAATTGAAATAACAAATAGTTCAGATATCCAATATGATCAGCGTCAATTATTAAAATTTAAAAGACAACTGTGATAGTATTATTGTACTCTTTATTTTATTTGTTTTGTTTTGTTTTGTTTTTAAAGTAGACCAAGCTTAGTTAATATATCCGGCGCTATATATATGAACTCTTTCAAGTTTTAAAAGGTTTTAAATTTAAAACACATTGATTTCTGGCTTTGATTTTCTCTCTCTTCAGTGTATATATTTTTGACATGTCTATAACTTGAATATAATTATTATAAAAATATAATTTTCCTTTTGTGTTCTGTTGCTAATTGTGTTCTTAATTATTTGACAAAGTTTTAATTTTTGAAAAATAATTATCTATACCTAAAAAATTTCTGAATGCTAACTTCTCCTGAATAAAAGTTTATCTTATTTTAATATATTTTTTCTTCAATAGCTATTTTTTTTTCTAGACAAGGAAACAACTCTAGTAATAAAATAAATGGTTCATATTAAATACCCGAAACTTAAATTTGCCTTATTATGTGAAAAAAAAAAGGCATCGAGAATTTTTTTCCTCCATAAAGAATCTTTTAATAAATTTCAAGAAAAGGTCTCCTTATTGGGAAACGACCTTCAATTAATATTAAATAAGCTATGTTGTGACCAGATTATTTTCTTTTTTACATTTCATCGGCTACTTCATAAAACAATAAAAAGATAAAAATACCGCTTTAGATCGTTCAGGAAGCACGGTGCCTTGACAAAATAAAATATACATGACATCAACTAACATCATTTACGTCAAATATATATATATATATATATAAAGAGGAGGGATCGGATGACATCCTTTTTTGGTGACATCGGATGACACCGTGCATTTTCAAAGTCCAAATAGTTGATTCAAACCGTTCAACTTGATGGATATGTTAAAATGTGCTTGCATATCAAATTTTACATTTTCCTGAATTTTTTTACTATTTATTAAGATGGGTACAAAAATTCAACGGTCTGAATATAGCAATTTTGTTAAATACTTAATAAATAGTAAAAAAATTCCAAAAAATGTAAAATTTGATATGCAAGCACATTTTAACATATTCATTATGTTGAACGGTTTGGATCAATTATTTGGACTTTGAAAACTTTAAAAATGCACGATATTATTCGATGTCACCAAAAAAAGATGTCATCCGATCCCTCCTCATATAAAAATGAACTTTATGGTCGTCAAAGAGCCCAACTCATGCCTCAAAATAAAATATATATGACATCAACTAACATTATCTTGAATATCCAAAAAATGAAAATTACATTATCTTGTGCAATAAAATAATACTCAAGATAATTGATTGAAACTCTTGGGCATGACACAAAACATATAGCTGCTTTACACATTTAATTGACAGAGAGAGCCTCGATCAAATCCTGCTATCTATTTTGAAGATTTTTCAAAATTTGTTTTTGTTGTATACTTTCTAAAGTCGGGGCCACGACTTAATTAAGACAATCAAAATACCGACAATTTACGGAAAAAAAAGAAGTCATATAACATAAGGATTAAATAGATAAAAAAAAATTATGGATGTCATGGAGCTGCCTCATGCATAGAGATAATATAAATTTTAGATTTTGAGATATGTAGATCTAAAATTTTAAAGAATAATTACAATTGTATCATATCTTCATTCTTATATTAAGCACGTAAATGTTTCGATCCACCAGAGACTTTGATCAAAAGATAAAGTTTCATATTGAATATCAACACTTCGATCAAATATTTTGATTTTATGTATCTTTTTTTAATGTTTTTTATGTGTAGAATACTAAATTTATTTAGACACATACTCGTCGCACGTAATTTTTACATGCAAATTGTATCATCTTTCTGTCTTATCACGATTTCTTTCTATTTTTAAAATGATATTTAAGAAAATTTTGAATTGATTAATAATTGATTAGTCATGTTCTCATGTCTTCATTTCTTTTTCTTTTTATATCTAAGAAATGTAATTTGTCATTTATTATGACATTTTGTTTGAGATATTTTTATGAAAATATGTTAAAAAGATAAAAAAAATTATTATATTATTTAAGGAAAGCTATTTATATGTAGATCTCATTTATTAGTTTAATTTTTTTATGAAAATATATTATTTTGTATAAAATTTTATTATTCTCTTATAATATATTTTCATTGCAATGCACGTGCACAACACAATACTAATAGTTCATTATCAAGCTGTTGATCTCATGCAAAGTAAATATAATTTATTTTTTGAAATGTACATCAAATATCTTTGATTAGTCAAGTAGACCAGAATTAATAGTTGGAATTTATTTTTTGATATCATACATTAGCTTTATTCAAACTTTTACATACAGTTTTGTAGACTAATGAAAACTTATTATATGATATATAATATTGATATAAGACGGATTGGATTAGTTAAGAGATGCCAAATCCTCGAATGAAAATGGCCTCTTTAATTTATTATACATGACCATTAAATCAATACATGCATGTATTTGGATTATTCACGGCTACGTTGGGCACCATAGAGTCAATGATAAATTATTGATAATAAACAACCAAAAAAAGAAGTGGCACGAGCGAGAGAAAGATGGAATAGTTTTTGTCGTTATTAAAATGGAAATACAGCAAACTTGTGGTTGACATTGATGGCTTTGCACTTTGCACTTATTCCAAAAACAAAAGACACGGACAATATTCAAACAATAAGATAATATAGAATAAACATCAACAACTTTTATTTGCTAGTGATGGATTTGTCTACGCCTCTTCGTCAAGAAAGGTTTTGTGATTCAAAATAAATGTTGTTTGATTTTTTTTTTTTTTTTTTGCTTTGAAATGCCCGTAGGCTGTATTGTTTGAATTGATATATTATATTATTTTATATATAGAGAGAGATAGGCTAATGTGCTTTCGGTAGCATATGGGCCGAAATACACGTGGTCAAAATTTGAAATTTTAAAATCCAAAAAGTCGATCTGAACCGTTCATCTTGTTCTCCATATTAATATGTGCTTGGAGATCAAATTTTACATTTTTCTGAATTTTTTTACTATTTATTATGCCACTTTGAAAATCATTCATCCAACGGTTTTGTTAAGCCACCATTGGATCAGCAATTTTCAAAGTGACTTAATAAATAATAAAAAAAATTCAGAAAAATATAAAATTTGGTCTCCAATCACATATTAATATGGAGAACAAGATGAATGGTTTAGATCGACTTTTTGAGTTTTGAAATTTTAAATTTGGACCGTGTGTATTTCGGCCCATATGCTACCGAAAGCATATTAGCCTCTCTCCCTCTCTCTCTCTCTCTCTCTCTCTCTCTCTATATATATATATAGTGTGGCTAAATTGTTGCCGGCAGCATTTCAGCCAAGTGCTGCCGGGGCTATATTTTATTATGTGATGTTCAAACTACAAATCCAAACCGTTAGATGTTCAATCTATATTAAAATCTACTTGGAGACCAAATTTTACATTTTTTGAAATTTTTTTTACTATTTATTAAGCTGGTTTGAAAACCGTTGTTTTCAATGCTGCAGAAATTTACTGAAAACAGTGGTTTTCAAACCAGCTTAATAAATAGTAAAAAAAATTCCAAAAAAATGTAAAATTTGGTCTCCAAGTAGATTTTAATATATATTGAACATCTAACGGTTTGGATTTGTTGTTTGAACATCACATAATAAAATATAGCCCCGGCAGCACTTGGCTGAAATGCTGCCGGCAACAATTTAGCCACACTATATATATATATATATATATATATAGAGGAGAGAGAGAGAGAGAGAGAGATGGGCTATGGTGCATTGCAATGCGTGAACCCCCTTATGCATTGCACTATAATCACGGATTTAAAGTCCAAACGACCGATCCGAACCGTTAGATGTTTAATCCATATTGAAATGTGCTTGGAGACCAAATTTTACATTTTTTTGAATTTTTTTACTATTTATTAAGCATTTTTGAAAATTGCTGTTTTGCTGTAAACAGTAAAAAACAGTAAAATTTTCTGGACCATCAGATCAGCGACTTTCAAAATTGCTTAATAAATAGTAAAAAATTTCAAAAAAATGTAAAATTTGGTCCCCAAGCACATATTAATACGAAGAACAAGATGAACGGTTCAGATTGGTCGTTTGAACTTTAAATCCATGATTTATAGTGCAATGCATGAGGGTTCATGCATTGCAATGCACCATAGCTCATCTCTCTCTCTCTCTCTCTCTATATATATATATATATATATATGAGTACGGCTAACGCGCTTCCTCTAGCATATGGGCCGAAATGCTTCCGGTAGAAATTTGAAATTTCAAAATCCAAAAAGTCGATCTGAACCGTTCATCTCTTTCTCCATATTAATATCTTCTTGGAGACCAAATTTTACATTTTTCTGAAATTTTTTACTATTTATTAAGCCACTTTGAAAATCGCTGATCCAACGGTGGCTTAACAAAACAGTAAAACCATTGGATCAGCGATTTTCAAAGTGGCTTAATAAATAGTAAAAAATTTCAGAAAAATGTAAAATTTGGTCTCCAAGCAGATATTAATATGGAGAAGAAGATGAACGGTTCAGATCGACTTTTTGGATTGTGAAATTTCAAATTTCCACCGGAAGCATTTCGGCCCATATGCTAGAGGAAGCGCGTTAGCCGTACTCATATATATATATATATATATATATATATATATATTTAAATTGGAAAGTTAAACAAATTATTTGAAAATGATAATTCAAAATTTTCCGTCGTAGTTTTAATATTAAATAATAGTTTAGAAAATAGGACCGTTTGGGTACTTGAATGTTTTAGAAAAAATGATATTTTTCAAAAGAATAAGTTTGAGTTCTGAAATTTTAGATTCCTGTTCATCCAATTTTCTAGTTTGTCAATGCATACATGTTGATTCTTTAATTTTTTTTATATGTAATAAATTTATTTGATAGTTATGACAATAATCATATTATAAAATAAAAATAAATTTGCAATACATATTATTTAATATTTATTGCCAAACAAATTGTATATCAAATTTAGGTACAACTTGAAAACTAATTTCATGAAGCACTTAAAAATTTACAAAAAGAAATGATTGGATTAGCTAATGCCTAATTGCATCCGCGGTCTATCTAATAAATCGTTTTAATTAAAAGAAAAGTTATCTAAATCATAATAAATACATTTACGACTTGAATTCTATTTTGAAACATTTTCATATCATTCGTCAAAGTATCCCTTTCAATATAAAAATACACGGAAGTCTAGTGATCTCTCTTAAGTCTAATCTAACTAGTAAGGTCGTTTTCTTGCCAGTGAACAGTGACAAGGCTACGTGGCGCAACCTCCTCCGTGTAACATGCCACTAGCCAATGCATTAGGTCATAGAGGCCGAGACCCAGACCCAGCACAATACAAGCCCATAGGCCCACTAGAGCTTTTCCATCTCTGACCGTCCACGTGTCTCCATCCCGCTCAAATTACTGCCGACCCTCATCCCTCTTATGATCTTTCTGAGGTAGTCGTGGTGTAGTCAAATATGTAGCCAACTTGCAATTATAAATTATATGAAAATTTGATGCAGTAGGAATTGGAACTAGTGGAGCTGTGGAGGGCTACATTATATGAAAATTTTCTGAATAAAGAAAATAAAAATGATTTTATATGAATACATTTTTTACATGAATTGCTACACGGAAATTAACACATCGTTCCAGAGTGAAATCTGTTGTCCAAATTCTTAGCCTCCACTCATGGTTTTCTTTTCTTTTTTTTTTTCTTTTTTTTTTCATTCCCCACTCTGAATTCCACTCCTGCAAATTAATTTTGATAATAATAATATAATATAATATAATATGTGACAAAATAGGGTTTTGAAGCTCAATTTATGCTCCTATATGTTTGTAAACGTTTATATTATCCTACAAAGCATGAGTATTAGGCATACTCTCAGTTCAAGAGTACGTATTTGATGCTATTTCGAAATTACTCTAATTGAAATTACTTTAATACATAAGAAATGGATTGGAGACGGAACTTGAAAATTTTAATAGTGGACGCTGAAATTTAAACTCAAGTCTTCATGCTTACAAAATAGAGATTGGACGACTGAATTATAAATAAATATTTAATGAATTATATTGATGGATTGGACTTTATAAAAATAAAAAGAAAATTAAATTTAATTAAATTTTAATATATATAATTAAAATTTTAAAATAATAGCTAGGTAGCTAACTTTTAGGTCCGTCCCAAATTGGCAACGAAACTTTTTTTTTGCACTGGAGCAGTTTTTCCAGCAATTGTGATCAATCTGATTTTAATAATTAATTAACTGAAACAGAAAGAATGGCCGAATTTTTGAAGACCCATTTATATATTTTGTTGCGGAAATATTTGAGTTGCTTATTAATTAAAGTATAATTATTTTGAAGGACATATTAGTGAAACTAGTTTTTCTTGAGGGACAATTCAGTAAATTGCCATGCACCAAATGAAGCGATCATAAGATATTTGTGATTCTGAGATATGGCTTATGTGAAGCACAAACACCTAGCTCTGTTTCCGCTAGCTTGGACCTCCCTCCAATCTCCCTCCATTGCACAGCACACGTACAGCGCCACTGCCTCATCAGTCATCACCTCCTTCCAAAGAAGCAAATGTGAGTAAAAGTAAAACCATCAGAAAGTACAACACATACAGGTCCTTCTAGAAGCTTCTAGATGCAGGAGCTCCACTCCCTCGCAGGCCTAGCCGGCGCCTTCAGGCGGCCTAGAGGCTACCCTATTGCATTAGCACCTCAGGCACCTGTCAAGTGCCCCCGGTGTGAGTCGACAAACACTAAATTCTGCTACTACAACAACTATAACCTATCTCAGCCGCGCCACTTCTGTAAGTCATGCCGCCGCTACTGGACTCGTGGCGGCTTGCTACGCAACGTACCCGTAGGTGGCGGTACCCGCAAAACCAAATCCAAGTCCAAATCCAAATCCAAATCCAAACCATCTGCAAAATCACCGCCGACTCATGATGCCTCCTCAACATCATCTTCAGTTGAGCATAATCCTAACCCTGGCCTGGACTCCAATCCTGCACTGCTCATCAACCCGACTGCACCTCTTACTTCGACCGAAGAGATTTTATCAGAGACGGATGCGAGCCAGATTCCCATGCCGGACCCTACTGTTGGATTCGGCTTCTTGGATCCAGGGCAGCAGATGGTGGTAGCTGATAATTTGCCGTCTATACACGGAAATTTGTGCAATGAAGACGGGCTTAACCTTAATGGATCCGGGTTGTTGTTTGATGTAACTGGACCCGTCGATCCAACCGTACAACAATACTGGAACAACTGCGGCTGGGGCGATGCCGATCCATCATCCTTATATCTACCTTGATATAGTTAATACCTTCTTAATTTACAGTTAATTGAGTATTTTCTTCTTTAATTTTCTTTTCTTTTTGTTTGTTAACGTTATATATATATGTATGACTGACTCCTGTGTATTAATCACCTGCTTTTGGTTCTGTTCCCAAATATTTACATGGGAAAGGATTAAGAAACAAGAAAAATGAGATGGTTTGGGTGTATCAATCTCAATTTAATCTAAGTTTTCAATATATATGCCATTTTATTTTGTTGATGGATCATTAAATACATTGCTAAGCAGTGATTAATCTCGGAAGGGATACAGAATTATGGTACAAGTGTTTGGTGGATGCCGTACCGTCCCATGAGCAGTAGGTAACTGTTATTTATTTGGATATATATATATATATATATATTTTACTGTACTGACTGTTCCGGAGAACGGTTGGTGTAGAAAATAAATTGCCAAAGCACGCCTGGTCAGTTTGTTTGTTTGAACAATATTGTTTTGGTTTTCTGACAACATTCTGTTGGGCTGGTATGGATTTTGTTGGTACCAGAAGAGTATCTTCTTTTCTGAACCACCATTTTTTTTTTTTTTTATTCTTGAAATTAATACTAATTTTATGCATTGTACATTTGTACTACTCTTTTTTTTTAGCTATTTTTTTAGCTACCATTAAAAAAAAAACAATATACAGGCTACAAAGTTATATCTTTTTTTTTTTTTTTTTTTTTCCAAATTTTCATTTTTATCCGGTATGCAGATATTATCTGTGCATTCGACAGAAGTAGTGGCATGCAGGTATTATCTGCACTGCACAATCATTTTGGTAAAATTTGGTACAGTTTGGAGGTCCTGGTGCGCATATATATAATACATTTGTGCCACCTCAAGGGTGTGCAAACAATAGTTTCTAAAGATAATTTCTAAAGATTTTTACGGCAAAGATCTTTGTCAGGTAGATCTCATTTGACCTGGATTGATTTTTGACAATCTCCGCACACTAGCAGCCACCGCTATGGCGCTATTCTGTCAGAAGCCGTTCGATTGCGATTGATTTGGCCATAGTGGAAAACTCTTGTCAGGCTTCACTCAGTCATTCAGATCCGATCTGATTTACACCATGTGATTGAGATCAGATCGTTCCTGGTAGCTTTGGTTTTTTTTTTTTTTTTTTATATCCAGTAAAAATATTTAAATTTACTAAAGAACTCGTTACTTCTCCTTGATTGGGTGATTGGGTCTTTCAAAAACAATATAATTTTTCTGATAGTCAAGCATAATTATTTTCCAAAGAATGCTAAATATAATATATGTAATGAATCATCTGTTTTTGCTAACAACATAATATTCCAGTTCTTGCCAATCGGAATAAATTCGTTTTTCCTTTGAAGAGGATTTTAGTCTTACTGGATTGAACATCTGAGCATTAGCTTAGATTGGATAATAATTTGCAGTTTTCGGCCCCTTCACAAATTAGGAGAAGCAAAAGTTAGATAAAAGATCATACAAATAGGGCCCCTTCACAGATTATACTGCCCCCCTGCGCTAGTCCGAATCCTAAAGCAGTGAGATTTAATCTCAAACCGTAAAGTGAGGCCCATCCACTACGGGATTGGAGAGGAGTTGAATCCTAATTTGCCTGTGCACACGTCTTATTTGTGTTTGTGTGCGCACACGCATGTCTCAAGCTCTACAAGTACAACTTCAACAGTTCAACTGTTGAATTTAATCACAGAAGCTTAATTAACCTGAAGTTTGTAATTCCCAAAATCCTAAGCGGGTTTGTTACCAGGTTCCCAAATAGTCATTTTAAGTTCGTATCAAAATTGATGCAATCTGCAGCTAAAATCAGCAATCCGAGCCAATTTAATTAAGGATCATAAAAGCTCATAGAAAAAGAAAAAAAAGAAGAAGACATATTTGATCCACATTCACGTTCCTTTTGATACACAAACATTGGAAACTGACGGAGCTTAAGCTACTGGGTTTAATCTCTTTTTGAGTGTCTGAATTCATCTGTTTGTGTTTCCCATAAATAAACAAATAAATAAACTATGAATTTACAAAATGATAATCACAACAGAAGTCACCAAAAAAGTTGCTAAGGCTCTTACTTACATGGCACAATTCAAGGTCTCAATTTAAACAACCTTATAATCCTAGCCTGCCATTAATTAGACAGATGAGAGCAAAACTTTTTTTTTCTGCACTGGGGCAGGGGCAGTGTTGGGGGTTTATCGGGAAGGGGGGAGTTTGTTGAGAAGTGATAGTTAACGTCAGTTGCAGCAGAAGAGTGCCGAACAACTTCTGCATTTAGAACGCCTCTTACCAGTATTTTCCATTTTCACAGGGCTGCTGGTCCATTCCCTAGGTAGCCTGTGCCCCAAAAATAAAATTGAATTTAATACAGATCCTGTTAATTTGTTAGGCAGCAAGAGAAAAAAAACTGAATCGAGAGTAAAACTTACACAGGAAATGCAAAGGAGCGGTTACTGGTGCTTGTACTATCAGAGAGGTTCGAAATGCAGTCAGAATTTGGTATTGGGGAAGTAGGTGTAGATGGTATAGAGGCAGCAGTTGGGCCAGAAAGGCGTGAACTGTTTGTAGGTGAAACCACTTCGTTCTGTCCTTTTTCCTTGCTAGGGCTCACGGGCTTTCCTCCTGTGCTCGTATCGGTACCAAAACCAATATCTGTATCAGCACCAACCTCACCAGGGTTTTTGCTTTCGCTGTTGCTGTCATTATCAGCTGATTTTATTTCCTTTGGGAAAGTATTGGGGGTGTTGGATGGCTTGTCAATAGCATTGTCAACTGTGGCTAAATCGGTTTGATTGGCTGTTGTAGTTTCATTTGTTAGAGTTGTTTCGGTGGGAATTTGGACAGCTGAATCCTAAAATTTGCATAACTATTAAGTTGTTACTAAAATGGCAAAAATGGGGGCGGTTCCAAGCACTATATAGCTCACAAAGTACATACCAGTACAAAACTGAAAGGAACTAGGTATGCTGGCTATTATACCTAATCTTGTTCAGAACCAATCAAAATAAAACCGCAATATACCAGTACAGAACAAAAACATTATGTGCAACTGCTGCTTTGGAATAGTGACTGATACAGGGACAAGCCGGTTTACTGCAAAGAAGCATTCCCAGCCTGGGACAATGGCATTAACAATAAATAAACCACAACATGGCATACTCAAACTCACAAAACTCCAGCCAAAAATCTCAATTTAGCTCAGCAAGCCATTCAGCCTAAATTTCAGAAATTACATGAGAGTGAAAGACTCCACTTGTACTTGTATAGATTGTACAGGTACCCCTACTTTTGCAATAACCCCCAACATTTCAGGCAATACCAGTACCAAATCCTAGAGAAACAGTATGAACATGACACAAAGCACATACCTCGTTCATCGATTTCTGAGGAATCCCAACAGAATCACTATCAACTCCCAATTTCTTTATTTTGATGGGCCCGCTTACATCCTTCTCGGATGCAATGGGCCCAGTAAGATTTTTCAGCGCAGGCTCCCTAGCAAGCTCCATGGCTAGCACACCACCCACAACAGAATGGTCAAAGTTCAGGGACATATTCCTTTCCATTAGAGGCTGTGTGCTCTCATCTACGCAGATATCTTTCACTGCCTTAGTGAACGCCTTCTCTGACGAGACCTCCTCTTTTACAATGATGCCGCCTTTGTTCGAGTAGATCGAGAATTGCTGCTGGGATCCTCGGATAGAGCGGTCTTTCTCCATTGGAGGGTTTTATACACACACGCCTGGATGGCTGAGATTTGTTAGAATTATGCCCTGATCATCACATTTGGGAAAGAAATAATTGCTCAGATTGTGGTATCGACCTATAAATGACAGCAAAAAAATAATGGATGAATTCCATTTAATAGTTGCCTAAAAAGAACGAAAAGGTTGATTTTTCTTGTGAAACAGACACACTTAAGATTATGAGCATATCACATTTTTCTGAACAACACAAAATATCTAGATAGCCCATGAATCATGACAAAATATCAGTTTTATTTAAAAGTACAAAAATATTAATGACTAAAATAAAATCTGCATAACAGATGATAGGAGATCAATCTTTTCACAGGGGATCAATAACTAACTAAAAGAAAAGAATCAACATTACCCATGATAACATGGTCATATGAATGAATTATAATTTCCTCTGGGTTTCGGTAAAAAGCAAGAACCACAAGAATCTACATCGCCCGCTTTAGGAAGATCAATTTAGTTAATGCAATTTGTCTTTCTTCAAAAAGAAAATTGAACCAATATAGTAGAATGTAGCCTAACTTGGGAAAAGGTAACTTCAATTATAGCCAAAAAATTCTGGTTATGTTGTTGGTATGGTCTTGAATATTTGAGAGGCCAGATAGAATTCACAATAGCATCACAATTACAGAAGTAGCTCGATCTCTCTACTTGTTTAAAACAACCAAATATCTAATTCCTTAGTTAAAGTTTCATAAAATTGACATGTGATCAAAGTCGTACCAAGTCTTTTTAGGCTTAACAAGGTCAGTGACAGGGATAAATCCCCTTCAATAAAAACAAAAGAAAACAAAAACCAAATCATCTAGAAAAAAGAGGGAATATAGGATACCTGGGATCCACTAATAGAGAAGGAAGCGCAGAGAGAGAGAGAGAGAGAGAGAGAGAGAGAGAGAAAGGAGAAAACAGGAGAGAGAAACTATTTGGGGTTTGGAATAAAGTAATTAGAGAAGAGGTATGTCATGTGTCTGTTGCTTTCATTCGCAAGCAAAGTCAAACAAAAGGCGATGTAATTCGTCAGGATAAAACCACAGAGAAATGAGTAAAAGAGAATATTTTCTCCGTGAGACGGTGAGACTGAGAACTGAGAAGAGAGCCGAGCCGAGCCAGGAGCTCGTGAGTTATTCTTTCTCTGTAACGATAATTACAAGATTTATCTGTAGCGGGTGACTTCACCAAATTAAATATGAAAATACGTTTTTTATACAATACTTTTCAGAATATTTTTAATTCAATATGTATATTAGTTGTATAGATGTGGCAATTTCATAAATTTCTGAGTTTTGGAGTGGCAAAAAACTAATTTTAAGTTTTGAGGTGGCAAATTCATAATTTCAATGTTTTGGAGTGGCATAAAACTAATTTTCCCAATTAATTAAGATACTATATTCGCTACACGAATATTACATAAAATGATTGTACAGAAGATGAGAAATTCTTGCCGGCCGTTTCACACGCGACAGCACACTACAACGAATTCACATCACCTGACACCTGAGATATCTCAAACTTTGACTGTTTTCTGGAAAATCGCAACCGTTCATATACGTTCTGCACGAATCGCAAAACATAAATAATACCCCACTATCCCGAATAGACATCGTACACGTCGGTCACGCAAAAATTGAGATATCTCGGAGGATCACACTACAACACTATTGTATGGGCATGAGCGGAACTATAAAATTTTAGAATAATTATATGAATCCCTCCACTTTCATCTCTCATTATCTCCCATCTTTTAAATTCTTCATACACGTTTTTAAAGATTTTTTTTTTTCAATGTCGTTCACATTTCTCACAATCTATGAGGAATTTTGCGAATCTAAAACCACGAACGTATTCTACGCAATTTTATATTTCAAATGAGATCCATAATGACATACTTTCGGGCTCATCGTCACACAAGTATTTATACCTATACTTGTAAGCATTTATCTTCCCCAATCGTATTTAACATCCATAAACTAACTTAACTAACTAGTTTAATTAAATTTATTCAAAACAATGTGGTCTTCCAAGTTTAATTAAATTCATAGGTATAAATACTTGGAAGATAATAAATTAATACTTGCAAACTAAGATATTAATACTTACATGTCTAACTTGATATGACTATATGAGGGGACCACTCAAACTACATGGGAAGAAAAATAATACACGTTTTTAGAGGTGAGTTTTTTTTTCTTTTTTCAATGTCGTCCACATTTTTCACGATCTATGAGAAATTTTGCTAATCTAAAACCACGAACGTATTCTACGCAATTTTATCTTTTAAATGAGATCCATGATGACATACTTTCGGGCTCACCGTCACACAAGTATTTATACCTCATCGTGCAATTATTTATCTTCCCAAATCGTGGACCCCGCATCTCCGCATAAACCTTCCCCAATCGTCCCTGCGTCAACCTTTCTTTAACAAAAATAGTTGATCACATTGGTATATATACTTCAGTGCATAGGTATAAATACTTGTAATACTTGATATTAATACTTGTGTGACGACGAGCTCGAAAATATGTCATTATAGATCTCATTTGAAAGATAAAATTGCGTAGAAGACGTTTGTGGCTTTAGATTCGCAAAATTTCTTATAGATCGTGAGAAATGTGGACGAGATTGAACAAATAAAATTGAGGGATAATGGGAGGATGAGAGTGTGGGGACAATTATCATGGCCCTTTAGAAATAGAGTTCATTGAATAGTAGTTAATACCAATGGTAAATACTTTTATTCTTCATAATAAATATTTAACAATTATTATTTTATTTACTGGCCCCCCCATGATTATTTTTGACAGTATGTGCGGGGATATTGCGGGGATGAGCATGCGGAGATAATTATCAGCTCCCAAAATTTTAATAGGAGTGATTGATAATTAAAAATATAATTGTTGTGAGTGGAATTGAAACTCAAGTCTTCTCAACCACAAAATAAAGTTTACTACTAGACTATAACTAAATATTTACTATTTATTGAGGATGGCTAAGCTATATATAAAGTTTAAGAAAGATAAAGTTCAATTAAATTTCTATATGCATAACTAAAATTTTAAAATTATAGGAACAGCTTAGCTAGCTTTAGCTAAGTCTTAGATCAGTATGGATTTATACTTTATAATACTGCAAGGTCAAATCCTGTCAATTTTTAAATAAATTTGAGATTACTGCTCTACATTTTACAAAATAGTCATGGGGAGAACTTAGTATCTGAATTTATTATTGTAATAATTAAGTCGCAGAAAGTTAATGAATTATTATTTTCTATGGAGAGACAAAAGTTGGATTTTTTACAAGATACATTTAGAAGAATATAATCATTGATGGGCTTAACATTAGAACATTCTCTATATTATTGGTTTATTGATTTGAATATATAGTATAATTTTAAATATAGATGTTCACTTATTTAAAAAAAATATAAAATAATATAGAATAATATTTTATTGTTCATCGTAATTAGAGAAGAGCCATAAAATTGTCATGTTAAAGAGGAACATATTTGGATTAACTTTAATCTGGGTGATATACAAAGGAAAAAAAATGAATATTAGAAAAGGACAAGTTTCTTGATATCTATACAGAGGTGTTTATTTATTTATTTTTTTTAAGCTAAAAAATTCACAAACATTATATATGATTCTCGCAAAGATTTTAAATAGCAGTTATCGCGTCATAGCAGAACGGATAAAAAACAATGCTTTGTCCATCTAGCGCTGCTCTAGCATGCTACAGCGTGTTGATAGCATCGTAATTTTTATAGTTTGAAAATATTAGAGCGACACTATAACGCGCTATTCAGAATCTTGGATTCTCGTATTTATTTTTAAATAAAGTATGCAATTTAAAATGTAATGGAGTTCACACATGTTTTTGTGAGTCAAAATGAAAATCAAACATCAACAGATAATATCAGCGATATTTCTAATCTAATAAAATACAAATTTTAATTTTGTTCTTATTATTTGCAGTATAAAATAAAAAAAAAATATCCTTCTCTAACTCTAATCTCCCGTTCCCTTTTATAAAACTGTCCCTTTTTTTTCTTTGTCATAGTCAACAATCTTGAATTATTCTCAAAAATTGAAATATAATTCAGCTACTAACAAAAATTTAGCAAAAATATTTTGTCCAAGTCAAATGTGCAACTGCATGATATACTAAAACAGTAAATAAGATCAATGGATATGTCCATTATCTAGAAAAAAGAGGTGATATGGGGGTGAAGAGGAAAGGATGGCCTCAGTACAGAAATATAGCATTTCGTTCTTTTTTTTTGCTGTGGTTGTATGACACTCCGGCTATGCTGAGAGTTGGAGAGAGAAGAAAAGAATATTTATAAGAAAACTCTAACAAATTATAAATTTATTTTTAACCAAAAAAAAATCCCTCTATGACGAATTCCATATTCAGCACAGAAAAAAAATTTAAAACAAAAAAAACCTATGTGCCGATTTCTCATCTTGGCACGTAAAAAATATATATATATATATACGGTTATACATTTTGGTTGAAAAATTGTGACACAACCGAGATACTATTTTAGCACAACCAAAAGAAAAAACTGGACTGAAATCATCAAATTGGTTTATTAATTAATTTATTTTAATTTATAGTTTATAAAAAAAAATCCTCGTATTACGGATTACGGTTAAGACTTAAGAGGCTGCTAGTGGTAGATCCCAGAAATGTCGTACGCTAAATATTTAATTATTTTTTATTTTTCTAACATTTTTTTTCAAAATAATACCGTCGGCCAGCAAATAAAAACAATCCAACTTACAATAATAAATGGTTGGAAATTAAAGATTAGCCTGCAGTCATGTCCAAGGAAAGGAAAATCGCTCTGTAATTTGGCGCACGTTTGCAAGTGTTTACAATATCTTAATGTTTTATATTGTTATATATTTACGTCTCAGATGTAAGTAGAACACAAATAAGTTTGCAAACTATTCTAGTTCAAATTTTAAAGTAACGTGAACCGCTGATTTCTGCTGATGATTTATGTTCGCTGATGACTTAAAAGTTAAAACATAAGACCGTTCAGCTATAAGTCATAACTCGTAAGTTGTAACTCTTGTTCTCAGTTCTAAAATCATATACGACTTTCACCTCTCGCTTTCGGCGACTACGGTTACTTTCTTGTCGTAAAAAAATTTGTAAAACATTCGAAATTGAGTTCGTAAAAACTGCGATTCGAAATTAATTCAAACTAAACTTAAACTGGAGTAAGTTCGATTCAATTTGATTCGTTTGCAGCTACTTGTAAGTAACTGTAGAAAGAAAACATTATTCACTGGTGTGCTTTACGGTTTCACAATATTAACTACGCCTGCCTAAAGGCCGATTTTTTTTATAAATATCTAAAATTAAAATTTAAAAAGTATCCATGTCAGTTGGTTTTTTCCAAAAATATCAATTTCCGGAATAAAAATCCTCTAAATTCCTACAATATTCCAACTTCACTGTGTTGGATTGATCATAATATTAATATTCATCAGTGTTGTGAATAACGGTATGCGGTCGTCGGACGGACGGG
The DNA here is from genome assembly GCF_964058835.1 of Carex rostrata. Lineage (NCBI taxonomy): Eukaryota > Viridiplantae > Streptophyta > Magnoliopsida > Poales > Cyperaceae > Carex > Carex rostrata. The sequence continues at coordinate 14,089,157 of NC_135923.1, forward strand.
GTACCGCCAAGCGATTAATCGGTATGCTGTCAATTAATCGGAATTATGCAGACAATTTAACGTTTTTATAAATTTATTAAAAATAATTTATTTAACTCATTAAACTTATCAAATAAACTTAATTTCATTATTATAACATAACAATACACTTATTTTTTTTTTAACACATAAACACTTTACATGTGTCAGTAACACATTTATTTAATGAAAAAATAAATTCAAAAGTTGAACTTTTTTCAAATACTAATAACATATTATGTGAAAGAAATGAAACAATCCAACATAAAATCACTAAATTTAGTTTATAATAACAACTTAGTTTCATAAATAAATATGTCGTACTAATTAAAAAAATATTGAAGTATAACAACTTAGTTTATAATCACTAAATTTCGTTAAGGCCGTTTTTTACAACACATCAATTCATAGCATTTATAGGACGAAAGGTCATAATTAATTCCGGGGCAAAAATATTGAAGAATTGAAAAGTGGTAAAAACCCTGATTATAAGTGCTGTAGCCTGTTCATCCAGCATTAAAGGCATATGAGAACCTCTTCCTAACAGAACCTTAGTATCAAAAGAAAGCATAAACTGTAAGTTAGAATTTGCATGATCATACCTCTGATGTTGACACCAAAATTAAGCTATATATAGCAACAATTTGTACTCCTAAACTCTGAACAGATCTGAAAGAGCCCCCCTTGAATAGATCCCGGGCAATGAACAACATCTATTAGTCTATAATTATAAACAGAACAGAACAGAACAGTTTAAGAATACACCCCATCTACAAGTCTATAACAGAACGGTCAAATTATATTTTGCAAATATTCTCCTAACATTGAAATAACTCAATTTTACCTCTGCCATTATGAAATTAAATGTATATACATATCAAGATGTGTGTGACACATTCATTAATTTGTATTGACCGCAAATAATGGTGTCATGTCCGACATCGATATGAAGTTACGAACACTAGAGATGAGTGACAAATATATCCGTACTTCATACATCACCTCACCAAATACCAATTATTTTAAAAGAATTAAATTCATAAAGTACACTGTGGTTAATGAACAATGATTAATTGATGATTATGTACCTAATATTCTCAACCGGATATTGAGAATTTGAGATTGTCTCTATCGATCACAGGTACTTGTAAGAATTAATACAAATAATTAATTCCAATATGGATTGTTCCTTCATTGTGCACAACTCTAGCTTGGGGTTGTCTTCCACGATTTCCAGTCTTTTATATTTTTAAATTCCCAGTTGACAATTTTTTGGGCTGTTAATGGAGCAATAATTGGAAACAGACAACAAAGCAGGAATGGCGCCAGAGAACATGGAGCGGTTATTTGCTGGGTTTCTTTTGACACTTGTTTAATTCAATGTTATCAGAACCGGACCGGACGTCGATCCGGTTAAGCTTCGGGTTAAAAGTTCACTGGTCAGACTGGTGAGTCAATCAATTCAACCACTGATTTTTTAAAACATATATTGCTTATTATCTGAGAGCTCAAATAGCTATTTACTTTTATCTCTATGTACATATTTGATTAAACAAAACATATATATATATAACTCTAACAAAGAATAACATCTCTAAAACAATAGATAAAAATCTTAAAATAGAAATTTTTTTTTTTAGAAAATAATAGAAATTTAATATTTTGATAGCACTGACTTGAAATGTTGACACATTTCATATTATAAAGTAGCCTCCCGATCACACATTTTAAATAACTTAATACAACAAAATAAATGTTTAATATTTCTAAAAGCTTAAGAAAATTAATGAGCAACAAATTAAAATGCCTAAAAATTAGAATTCTAAGACTGGCTAGTCAAAATGCTATGCAGTAACTGAAACATCTTGATATATATCATTGTTAGGAGTTGCAGATCCTACTTCTCCTACGGTTTCTCTAGCCTCAACACTTTGATTTCCTTGCTCTTGGACTCCTGTGTTATCTGTGCATGGATCTTCAATCTCATCACCAGAATCAAACTCATCCAAATTTAAAACTTGAGTAAAACTAGGGTGTGACATGCTCACCAAGAAAGTTTGGTGAGCATAACTCCAAAAGTATATCAGATTGACGTCAAATGCCGAATCCAAACTGTTGAAATCCATGTGCTTCATGAGTGATGCATATACATGCAAAATTTTGAAAGTTTCGAGTTTATTTGCTACACGGTCAAGTGGTAAAAAAAACGAACATTTTATTATAAGTTATTTTATATATTCAATTTTTATTATTTCTTTGACCACTTGACCGTGTAGTAAATAAACTCAAAACTTTCAAAATTTTGCATATATATGCATCACTCATGAAGCACATGGATTTCAACGGTTTGGATTCGGCATTTGACGTCAATCCGATATACTTTTGGAGTTATGCTCACCAAATTTTCTTGGTGAGCATGTCACACCCTAGCTTTACTCTTAAAACTTCATCTACAAATTAATTTGATAAGTACTAATGTAATTAGAATTCTAAAATATCTTATATTGAAGTTCATAATTCAAAATGGTTATGAAAAACTCACCATTGTCTTCATTAGTTTGTATCTTAAGCCCAGTCATTTGTTTGGGAAATTCCTCAATTTCATCGACCGTCAAAAATGGTGGATCATCCTCTAAAACCCAATTGCCATTATCAACAAAATCTTGAAAATTAATAGGATCATAATTTCTACCACGGGATGATATCCTGTAATTCACAATAAATATATATTTTTTATTTTTTTTGTTGGAAAATATAATTTCAGTTTACATATAACATATAAAGATTCATCCCCTTTTTCTCAAAGCCATCCAGACAATATAAAGATAAGATAATATCTTGATATTTTTTTATACCTTTCATAGAGATGTTTTTCTTTTTGGATTTGATCTGAGTAGTATATTTAGGTCAATAATCAAATCATGAAAGTGAGAATTGAAAATCGAGGGAATAATGAATGGCAAATTAAGGAGACTCATATTTTTCATACACTTGATGCAATATCAAATTATATCGAACATAAACAAGATCATTCAACCTTTGGTGCTCCACCCTATTTCTTTTTTTTGAGTGAATGAACTCAAACACACTCCAATTTCTCTCACAACCAGATGAACTACAAGTTTGACCCAAGATGCGAACAGCTAATTTTTGTAGATTTGGTGCACTGATGCCAAAAGTTATCCATCATTCATCTACAAAAGTGTTGACAAATGTAAATTTGCTAAACAATACTATGATTATCAACATAAAATAAATTAATGTATTAACTAAAAGCTAATAATATAGAGTGAGTCTATGGTACTATGCATATTACGATTTGACCCGTAATACGGCTCAATATTTGAGTTTTCAAAATCCTAACGGTCGATCCGAACCATTCATCTTGTTCTCCATATTAATATGTGTTTGGAGATCAAATTTTACATTTTTTGAAACTTTTTTACTATTTTTTTAGATATTTAGAAAATCACTGTTTTTGGATGGTCTAGAATTTTCAGATCAAGTGAGAACGATTACGAACCATTTCAAAACAACTTGTTCATCTTGTTCTCCATATATATATTACCTGGAGGCATCTGAGAACGATTACGAATGATAGTAGTTCTCCTGAAATCTCCTTCTGTATTTCAAAACAACTTCATCTCACCAGTTAGTTTGATTTGTAATCCTACTTTTCCATGAGCAAACCTTTCTATCACATCATGCACACCAGAGATGGTTTTTCGATGTTTGGAAAATTCAGTACTATTATACTGATTGGATGGATTGAATCAATACCCCGCTGCGTGGAGATCCTTGCTGAGTTGTTTATCCCAACGTGCTTCAATTATTTCTAGAAATGGTTGCACTACATCTCCTCTTACACCGGCTAGGTGCTTCTTAAACCGGTTAATACCACCGCCTTGAAATGTTTTCTCGCAATGGAGACATGCAATAGCCTTCACATTTTTATTCTTCACAACAACAATGCGTTCAACGCAATGTCGAAAGCCGGATCTATTTTCCCTCTTGTGGCAGTTTTAGGAGAAGTTGGGGGTACAGATTCATTTTCCTCAAGGTTAATTGCCGACATGGTCCCTTTAAAACAAGAATAATTAGATTCTTCAAAAATCAGCTTAAAACATAAGAGAATAAACATATTTTCATGAGAGCACTAGCCTCAACTATAAAAAGAAATTCATATTCATGATTCTGTTGATGAGTAAAAATAATTCACAATTCAACTTTAGCCATGTCAATATATATAGAAAAAATAAAAAGAAATTCATATTCATTGGTGAGCACTTGTGCCTTTTTCACATCCCCAAAGCCCAAAGGATAGTAGATAGTAGATAGTAGATACGATGGGATTGGGCTCTACTCTTTGACAAATGTAACCTAAGAGCGAGGCCCAAAAGATATATAAACTGAAGCGGAAATGGAACCGGCCTATCAGCTGCTATTCACAGTTGAGTTAACATCTGCAACGCGTCCGATTTATAATATAATAGACGGTTCAACTTGAACAGATATGTTATGTTATTTGACTATTTCAGGAGCAGATTTTCATCCGAACCTTTCACCAAACGTAATCTAGATAGTCCGATCAATATCGGACGGTTCATAGTACTCGAGAACACTATCAGTAATCAGTACTCTCGCAAGAGTATCGCCGACAAAACTAAAGGAAAAGGAAAAGAGAAGAAAGGAAAAGAGTAGAAAGCAAAAGAGTGGCATCGGTACTATACTAGGAGTAACTCTCCATCTCCCAAAACCTCTCCTCTCCTCTCCTCGGCCCCACCAAATGCTCCAGAGATCGCCGGACCTGGCGCCGCCTCCACAGAACCCGCTTCCCTCCACTGGAGTTGATGGATCAAACGTCGATCGGCAACTATACAAAAACCTAGTCGAGATGCTTCCTCTAGTCGAGTCTCTCGTGGTCTCTCCCTCTTCTCGTTCTCTCTATTTGATAGTTTTATTCTCAATTCCATCTTTCTTTTGTGTAATTTGTTTATTTCTTACTGCCATTAGGATCGAAGAGCAAATTCGGCTTATTCAAGGCGGGCGTCAATGGTGTATACACCTGCCCCACCTAAATCGAAGAAGGTAATTCAATATTTTATTTTAAAGGACTTAAGCTCGGTATTGAGGCTTTTTTATTTGTTTGTTTGAGAATTGGTATTGAGATAATTTAAGTGCTTACGATTTGAAGAAGCAAGATGTACACTTAATTTTACTTTGGCGCCTTTACCTCTGTAGGAGGTTTCTGTTTATCAGCTGAATTGTACTGACCAAATCCAACCATCTCTATTTGAATCCTGTTGTTGAATGAAATATTTTACTAACAAAAAAAGAAGGGGGATATCACGAATACCCCTCAAAAATCGTGATATTATGTATTCCCCCATCTAAAATTGATAATATCATATTTACCCTTCTAATTTCTAAATTTTAAAAACTCACTAATTTACCCAATTTATGGACTTTTCTATTAAAACTCATTTAAATTTATAAAATACCCATTTACCATTATAAAAAAAATGATAGCATGTTTAAGAGAAATAGTCAGTCTTCTAATTGGTCAAATGCCATCATGTATGTGTCACAAGGAGAGAATGAATTATGTCCTCGGAAACCAACCATTTAGAAGACTAAACATTTTTCTTACACAAACTACATATTTTTATTTTTTAATAAAGGGTAAAATGGGTACTATATAAATTAAAAATGAGCTTTAATAGAAGAGTGAATAAATTGGGTAACTTTGTGAGTTTTTGAAATTTAGAAGGGTAAATATGATATTATAAAATTTAGAGGGGGATACACGTAATTTTGAGGTTTTTGAGGGTTATACATGGAAGCTCCCCAAAAAAGAAATTATCACATAAACCTGTTAGTATTCAGTGACTATGATCAGTCTGACTCAGCTAGGACGCATATAGTAAGCAGTTCTGCAATGTACAGTTCTATGATCATAGTGATAAAATATCCTTTATCAAGGACAAAATGTTCATTGTCAACTTGCCATCCTTAAAATGTTTGCATTATCCTTAATTTTCATTTAATTGAGATTTTATGTAATTATTGATATGGGTCTGCATCTCACTTAATATACTTTATCTTTCAATCATATGGAGAAATGCATTTGGCAATATTAATAATTATTTTTCTTCATTAACATTCTGAATTGTACAGCTTTCCTCTCTTAAAAGATATTGGCTCGTCTGATTGAATACAGGCAGACTCAAAAGGCGAAAAGGCACCACCAAGTGATTCTTCAAAAAAGCAAAGAGACCTCACAGAAAGCACCCAAAAGGTTGAGCCAGATTCAACTTCGGATGATAATGAAAATGCAAAGAAGTACGGGGAGGAGATTGTAAAGTTACGTGAGCAGATAGATAATCTACAACAAATTATTCTTGAAAAGGACGAGGCTTTGAGAATAGCGCAGAATACAGTTGATGAAATGAGCTCCATTTATGTGACATTAAACGAATTGCGGCACCAAGTTGATGAGAAGGAGGCCCTGATCCAATCCACGAGTTCCCAACTAAACAGCACAAAGGTAAGATATTCTTTGTGAAATCCTGATATTAAATGAGCTGTGCTAAACCACTCAAATTTTTATTTTGCCCCAACCTCCACTTTTTTCCACTCAGCCAAGGAGATATGATAATCATCATGTATTTCAAGAAATGTTTGAAGTAGATATAATAATCATCAACTATTTTAAGAAATACTTTCCAGGTTTTGATGTAGCATGCTTTTGTTGGGAACATCACCAAACTGAAATAGGTTGTAAAAAATAATTTTGAACTAATGGCAAGAAGTTTATGAGATTTGGTAATAGTTTGTATTGATTGTGCATTATGCCTTGATCGGTTCTATATAACTAGAGAAGCTAGTTTATGAGAAAAAAATAGTTGCATGACTTCACATGTAACCCTTTTAAATTGAAAAATTGCCCGTCTTTGCGAAAAAATGAGAAGATTTCAAATGCTTTGTTGACAGGAGGTGCATTCTGGGGATCATTTGACAAACTCAACATGGTCAAATGTCTCTTTATGTGTCTTCTTTTTATTTTATTGTTGTGACTCCACTTCTTTTGGCTAGGGGTGTGTGGAAAGGAGTGTTTTCCCTTTGTATTGATTCTCAAAAGCTCTTGCAAGCTTTCTCTGATTGACATGCCCTCTTCATTTTAGATGTTACTGGCAGAGAAACAGGCAACTCTGGAGAAATTACAATGGGAAGTCAGCGCTTCTAATAGCAAAATAGAAGAACTTGAAGAGTCTGTGGGCTTGATGGAATTTGAGATCAGCTCTGTTATGAAATTATTCGAGAAACTTTGTGGGGACTCTTTGGCTGGGAATGAAGATTTTTCCATCCCTTCTCTTCGGGTTGATCCTGTTCTAACTGGGGTAGATTATATCTTACATTGTCGAATTTTTGTGATTTTCTGTCAGCGCATAATTTTTTTTTTTTTAAACTTGGCATGCATAGAAAGCTTTTGCAGATAACATCCCAGTATTGCTATACATGAATGTGACACAGCAACCTTTATAAAATTTGTGGTTATTTGCAAAAGAAATATATATACAAAAACCCTAGAGTGTGATTATTTTTGGAATTTTCCACCCTTGTGGTAGTTTTCAATTGTGCACTGGGTTTGGGGTGTTGGTGGTTGGTTTTGATGATTATTACAGATGTTTGCTCCTTTGGAAATGTTTTTAAAAAAATAATTTCATGTGCTCAGTGCAAATGGTGAACTGTTGGATACTTGGATGTGTATCAATAGGCTATATCTAATCTGCATTAGATCCTTATAGAAGTGAAGAATTTGCGTACTAAGCATGTATCTGTGCTAAATAAATTATATGTTTCTGTGGCATACCAGACGGGGAATGAAGATGAGATGAACACTGACAGGATGGATCAGGAAATGGAAGCATATGCAGCAGCTCTGGCTGCGGCAAGAGATAACCCGAGTGATGAATTTCTTGTTGCAGCTGCTGAGGCGAGAACAAAGTTTCATGATCTTGTATGCTGAGTTTGTGACTTGTGTAAATCTCGTGTTAGTGTGCTGAATATGATGTTTGTATTTCAATTTATGTATCTAAGTGTTGTTTTATTAGGATTTGTACTTGGATTTAGTTGATTGTTAGAGTCATGTAGATGGAGTAATTGTTAAAGAAAATAGCTCGTCTTTTTTTCTAATGGTTTTGGTTTGGCATAGCTGTTTAAAAGCAAGTAAAATAAACTTTTAGGGGGTACTCTGATCAAATGAAGGCTTTATTTTTAGGCTTTTAGCTCAACTTGTTCCTTAATTGGTGTCATCCCAGGCTTAGCCCAAATTGTCATTTTGAAATGCCAACTAATCTTTCCAAGAATACAACAAAGGTCACCCCAAAATAGGCTTCTACTATCTCACCATAGCTGTACAACAAACAAACCAACAAATTAAATCAAATTTTCAAATCTTTACCTAACAAAGGCAACAATAGAACCGTTCTAAGAGCGCCACCACCAGCTCCTCCAGCCATATCTCCTTGCCCTCTCCTATATATCCACTCTCCAAATCCCCCCTCCAACTCACCCCACCAAAAGACATCAAATCTATATTTATCTTGTTGAACTACATCCCTTTGGTTTCACCACCTTCCTTTCATAGAATTAAACATGGCCCGCATGGTTGCATTTGCTGTTCTCTTTCTTGCTGTTGTTGCTGTGATCGGCGAAGCCCAATCTCCATCAGCAGCTCCTCAGGCAGCACCTACCACCCCTGCCCCAGCAGCACCTGTTGAGGAATCCCCTGCACCAGCTTCATCTGGCACCGCTACTGCCCCATCACCAGGTTCATCATCTGCTGAGGCTCCAACAGTTGCTTCTGAGGGTCCCACTTCTGAGGGCCCCTCCTCATCTTCCGATGGACCAGTTGCCAGTGGACCGGCTAGCGACAGCCCTGCTAAGTCTGAGTCTGTGTCTGATGCTCCCTCACCTGGCCCATCCAGTGACAAGGTTGCTGACTCTGGTGCTGCTACCATTGGTAGCGGCATTGCTCTTGCCTCTGCCATGGTGGCAGTTCTTGCTGCAGCTACCTTTTAGATGTTGAAGGGAAGGTTATAACACAAATTTTTGTGATTGATTGAATTTTTTTGCTTTTATTTAAAAAAAAAACGTTTAATTATGAGCTTGATTCTTTGTGGAAAGCATGAAATTGTAATGATGGATGGGGTCATTTATTTTTTCTAATTGATGATTTAAATTTGATAATTGTTATTTTGTTACAATTGGATTAATGGTGCTGCTCAGTTAACTTTATTCTCCATTTGAACATATTTGTGAGAGAAAATCTTGGAACTCTTTTGTTCATTTCTTAATGGATCTGTGATGATGTTATGTAATATAAATTGTAGCCTAGGTATACTGATTAGTGATTACTGAGTGAGGAGCCAGAGCCATGCAGAGCAGAGATATCCCATTCCCAATCGGGTCTCAAACAGGCTCAATGTGTTTCCCAAGAAGGCCGTAATATCGGCCCAGATAATGTGTCATCACTTATCAGGTCCTTTTCATAGTCCATCTGTCGTTGAACCAGTTCAACCGCTATTTTCTAAACATTTATGTTTATCATATATCAAGGGCGCCATAAATCAAAATTAATTATATATATACATGATCAGATGGGGATCAGGTGGGTAGTGTGGGCATGACACGATACATTTTTGCCACTCTACAGGTGGGCATGGTTTGTATCTTTAGCCTCTCACCATTTGCACTCATAATAAACCCATTATCTCATAAATCAGAAAAAAGAATTTGGTTTGAGCATTCACTATTAAATAAAAATGTATGAAATATTTGCTTTTCTAATTATCAATTCCAAACACAAATTCACCAAGTACATGTAGATACATCTAGAGCATTTGGTTAAACACTCATACGCACTAATATCAAACTACTCGAGCAAACTCACCTTTGAACTTGTTGATGGTGACATGGCTTATACTTAGGTAGCAATGCTAGCTAGCATGTATAATTAGATGCAATTTGTACTTATAGAAGACTATATTATATATAAAACAACTTGGTAGCACTGAATTTTACATTAAATATAAAACAAATATCAGTAATTCATCATAAATTTCCAAATTAGATGAGATGCTTATTATGGCCTGAGCCTTTATTTGAGAATGTAGACTAGCTAAGTTTTATTAACTTATCGTGGTTGTTTTTCTTTAAATTTGAATTTTGAGATCTTGAGCTAGTCACTGCATGCACTTTGGATATTGCAAAACAGCTAGAAATTAAATTTGTCATAACTTAATTTGTAAACCTATTAAATTTGTATGTTATAGTTAACTTCTAATCTTATGAAAGAAGAGAAATATAATTTAAAGAAAAACCATTTAAGAGAAAGGTCAGATAATTAAGGAAAAAGTTACAACAAATCGATCGGAAAGATCGAACTAGTTTTTTTGTTAGCCGGTTCACTAATAACCAGTTGTGCTGCATGTTTGATTTTTCTAGTGGTCCAAACCGGAAAAGTTTCTAATTCAGACTGTCAAATAAGTATTAGCACAAATATTAAATGAAACCGTGCATTATATCTCGAAATGAATTGATATGAATTTAATTAGACGGTCTAGATCTAAACTCAAAATTTGAGTTGTCTCATAGAATCCGGACTACTCTAAACAGCCGAGTAATCGAAAATATATTAATTTGATCATTTCGAATCTCACAAGTAGTTTTAAGATTGAGAGCCTCATAAATGCATAATTTGTAAATCATATTATGAAAAAGGATAATATTTTATTTGTTGGTCCAATGACCAAATTAAAATATGCAATCATTGCAATGATCATATATAACTGTCTTTAATTAAATATAGAATAGTATTTAGTTAAAATATTTTTCTCACACTATCAATCAACAGAGTTAACATCATACGTATTAAAAACTTTTATCTCGAGAAATAGAATTGATGAAAAACCCAACCCTTACAAACAAAACAACTGAAATCCAATGCTCCGTTATCTGCTACTGTACGCACGGGCAGATTCAAAATTTTGATCATAATAGGTACAAAATATTAACAAGAGTATATTTTTTTCTTTTCTGGATGAATCAGAACAAAGTAGTATATAGGGATCTAAAAAAGTCACGGCACGATACGGTTCCGTCAAGGCACATGTGCCGGTTACGTGCTATGCTCGCGTATGCTGTGTCATGATCACCTTTCGAAAATTTGACATGACAAGGCACATAACGAAAAAGATTTAGTCACACCACAACAAGTGTAGTCACGTATTAGGATCGTTAGATCTTAATCGAATGGTGAATCCTGAATAAACTAACCTCAATTATGAAAAAAAATAATTAAACATGACCAAATCTGACAGGTCACGTTTGGACACGTCACATCATGGCATGATTAACGTGCTTTGACCATTCACGTGCCATGTCCATCATTCCAAATTTAGTCACAGTACGACACGACACATGATCCAATTCACGGTACATATTTATATACTTAGTAGTTGATTTTTTTTTTCTCCTAACAAATCAACGATTCTTCTAAGTGGAGTAGCGAATCAGACTATGTCTTTTTTTTATTATTTATTTCTTTTACGCAAATTAGTCTAGACTAACTTTCTTTTCAGTGGTAGACACTATATTTATTCAGGAGCAGGCACAAGTATAAAATACCACTGCATCTAATTTTTTTTTCAAATCCAGGGGTAGGCAAGTGTCTACCCCTGAATCCATTTGGATCTGCCAGTGACTGTACGAGTATTTAGGAGTGTTCATTGGATATGGTTTAATTAATTTTAAATTTAATTGAGAGTTCATATTAAACATTTCAGTTTTTTCAGTATCCTGCTCAAAAAATATCATTTTAGTTCGTCAGTATTTTTGCATCTAGGGTGGGATTTTTTTTTTTTTTTTTTAATACGAGACTGCTATTTCAGTCTGGAGATGTTTATGAATTTTATGTGGCCGCTGGTGTGAAAAACTGTGAAATCAATACGGACCGAATTGTCATTTTAATTTAAAAAAAAAATACTACAAATCAAAATAATATTTCAGTTGTTATAATTTTTGTAAAAATAAAAAAAAAGTAATGACGTTAGTTTCCTAAAATTATTATTTTTAATCATGGTTTATAAAAAAAAATTGTACATCGACCGTCCATTATATTTATATCCGACGCCCATGCAAGATTAAATGCCCTCCTGGCTCCTGCTCCTGGCCTTGGCTGGCCCACATAGTATCACTTCTGTTCTGGGGTCCTGTCGGTGCCGTTTCTTACTCTGTCGTCTTCTTCTTTACTCTCTAGTGCTCGTTACTTGTACACGTGGAAAACCGACTTACAAGTTACAATCCGTATCACCCCAGCCCCAGGTATCTGAGGTTCAAATTATAAATCTGAACTGTTCTTTTCATGTGACACGAATCTCAAAGCATACCTCTAAGTCTTAACTCTTAACTGGTTCCGGATTGAGTTTGGTCTAGGTGGAATTAAGCTGGACCGTCCATTTTTACAAATTTTTACCTCAGGTACCTTGGGGCTTGGGGCACGGACTGTCTGCAGTACTCTCGTGGGTCCCATCGGATTCGAACCATTATTTAACCCAGTTCACTGCGTACTTTCTTTTGGGGTTGCCAGTATGATTTGACACCGTAGGATCTCTGATCAACCGATGTGAACGGTTTCTTCCAAAAAGAAAAGGTGGCGAGAACTTCCCTCAGAAGACTGGCTTTCAGTTTCTGAGCAGACCACGCCAGGGCCACGTGCACCGACACTTCCTATTCTCGTTTCGTTCTCAATAAAATAGATCTTCTGTTTATCTCCATATATAGCTTCAATGTGCCAAGGCTTTACTAAATGGACTTTTCTTTCCGAGGCGCATTCATATTTCTTATAGCCAGTTAATAATATAATGGGCCTTTTATTTTATTTATTTGTCTGAGCAATTTTAAATGATTTGAATTTACTTGTTTTTAATACTTCATTTAATCAAATTATGAAGTACTTGAAATTTAAAAGTTCTGTGACATCATGGAATCGTACGATAATAATAGATATTATTTCTACAATCTATATTAAATATAAACAAGTCTACAATTTACATAGCAGTTATAAATAAAAAATATTTTGTTCATACAATATGAGTGAGAATCTATTTTTTTATTGAAAAGTTCGAGGCCCGGTTTCATTTAACTGAAATGATAGATTAAAATTGTATATTTTTTTATAATTTATCATATATGTGATATGTATATATATGTGATATGTATAGAATAAAATTCTAACTGAAATTTATAAATATTTAACATAAGGGAAAATTGTGTTCATGCCACTTCAAAACTTCTAATTTTGAAAAATGTCACTCCAAAGTTTGAGTTCATGCCAATGCCATTACAAACTTCATATATTCCTAATTTTGCCCCAAATACTGTATTAGTCTATTAAATAAAATAAAATAATAATGATGACAAAAATGCCCTTGTCAGAAGTCACGAACCCATCCCGTGCTTCTCAGAAATCACGAACCTCTCTCCGGTGCTTCTCTCTCAACCCATCGTGAGGAAAAATCACGAATCCAACCTCTCCCGTGCTTGTCTCAACCCATCGTGATCCCTCCATGGAGGAGGCGATTCAGCCATGGAGGAGGCGATTCAGCCATGGAGGAGGAGGAGGCGATTCAGCCACGGAGAATGAGCCGATTACAACTGGAGAAGGAGGCGCGATTCTGCATGGAGAAGGAGGCGCGATTCATGGAGAAGGAAGGGCTGGAGAAGGAGGCTCGATTCATGCAGAAGGAGGCGCTGGAGGAGGCGTTAAATGGTGTGATTTTTAGCAAAGAAGAAACAGATGCAGGAAAGGGACAAAACATTTGTATCAAGGGTATAATTGGAAATACGTAAATACGTATATAAAAACAAAATTTTTCATTTGATTTTTAATAAATTTAATAGACTAATACAGTATTTGGGGCAAAATTATGAATATATGAAGTTTGTAATGGCATTAGCATGAACTCAAACTTTGGAGTGGCATTTTTCAAAATTAGAGGTTTTGGAGTGGCATGGGCACAATTTTCCCTTAACATAAATGATATTACTTGCATGAAAATCGATACACAAATTATTTATTTTTTAAATAACATATCTGTAATTTTTATTTTTTCTAAATTACTTTTACATGATTTATGAAAATAATGTTAAGATTATCCAGACAAACTATAGTCAAATAATCTTCATCCGTGGTTGTACATGCACTCACTATAGGAACGACCACAAACTAATTAAAGCAGAAGAACTTGATTTGGTGGCTGCCGTTTTAAAGCTCCTGAACCGCAGGCCGTGGAAGTAGGGCTGCCTACAGTTCGAAACTACCAAAAAAAAAAAAAACACTCCAATTTTTTACATCTGGATAAATCTCCACAACTAACTGAAAATGGGGTCCACTTAAACAGAATTACTAACAGTGGCAATAAATGTAAATAAAACCGAATATCAAGGGCTCAAAATTTCAGCCCCAGAACAAGCATTCCAACTTCTTTACTTGACACTTCACACCTCACACCTCACACCTCACAGAATCACTCCCCTGCTCCGCCATTTGCGCATTGCACTTCCCAATTCTCTCTCTCTCTGGGCTGCGCAAAATGAGGCTGCTCTCCATCACTTTCCTCTTCCTTCTGGCCTCATGCGTTCCGTTGTGCCGTGGGTTCAACGTAACGAAGATCCTTGCCAAGCACCCGGAGTTCTCCACCTTCAACCACTACCTGAGCGTCACGCACCTCGCTGACGAGATCAACCGCCGGCTCACGATAACGGTGCTGGCCGTGAACAATGGAGGCATGGCATCCTTGCTGTCGCGAGGCCTCTCGTCGCCGACGATGCGCCACGTTCTCTCCCTCCATTGTTTAGTTGACTACTATGGGGCCCGCAAGCTTCACCAGCTCCCCACTGAATCTACTCAAGCCTCCACCTTCTTTCAGGTACACCGTTTCTTTATTGTTTCCTGTTTCGATGTATTTTGTTAATTTATTTCCAGAAGAGCCTAGATGTAGAAGCAGGGCAGGGTTTATAGGGTTTTAGTCCTTTGAATCCTATTAATTATCCCTGCACCTGCACTCAGGCTTGATCAATTCTTGAATTTGAGTTTAAGAGCAAATTCTTCGCCTTATCTCTTTATTTTTCTTTTGTCAAACTGAAAGGGTGTATAGTCAAATATACGAGTTGATATCACTTGTCTACTGCTCCTCTCTTATTTGGCATGCAGTTAAAGTTAGATGGATGTTTTGCTGTTTTAATTTTATGGTTCAAATATCTTCTATTTTGTTATTAGGGTGATTAATAATGAAATTGCACCTACATTATAGCATTAACCAAAAAACATACATCTTGGAGCATTTTTTTTGGTAAAATTCTCTAAAATTTCGGTCTACATCTGGAATTTTAACTCTGATATTCTCAATGGAATGCTAACTAAAACAACTATCCCTTTGTGAATCAGGCATCTGGCGATGCCCCAGGAACCTCGGGTTTCGTCAATATATCAATGCACAAAGCTGGCGTCGTGACATTCGCTCCATCTGACTCTGATCCGGACACGTTCACACCTGCCACCTTCGTCAAATCCATCTTTGAGCAACCCTACAACATCTCTGTCATACAGATTAGCTCTATTCTCAACTCCCCTGTTGCGGAAGCACCTGCCGAGGCCCCAGCAGCAGTAAACCTCACTGAACTCATGTCTGCCAAAGGATGCAAAACCTTTGCTGATCTGCTGCTCTCAACTGGAGATGCGGCCACGACTTTTCAAAATGATATTGAGGGAGGCTTGACAGTGTTCTGCCCTCTTGACCAGGCGATGGATGTGTTTCTTCCGAAATTCAAGAACCTGACTGACAGTGGAAAGCTCAACCTGCTATTGTACCATGCAATCCCGGTGTATTACTCTGTGCAGATGCTTCGGTCAAACAACGGTGTCATGAACACCCTGGCAACAGAGAAGAAGAATTATAATCTCACTGTTCAGAACGACGGCGAGGTGGTGACGATAAAGACACCTGCTGGGGTTGTTGCTAAGATTGTGGGGACCATAAAGGATGAGGATCCATTGGCTCTTTATACAATTGATAAGGTGCTTGAGCCGAGGGAATTGTTTAAGAAGAATGTTTCATCACCGGCCTCGGCTCCAGCACCCGTTGTGGCTGAGGCACCTAAGAAGGCTGGGAAAGGAAAGAAGAATGTGCCCACAGAGGCGCCTGAGCCAGCACCGGGGCCCGACCAAGATGCGGCTGATCAGAAGGCAGCCGATGAGAATCGTGCAGGACTGATGGGAGCCGGGTCCTTGGCAGGCGTAGTGACCGCTGTGATGGCAATATTGGTAAATTTTATGTTTTGATTTTGGAGAGATTATTGGCTGTATCTGGAGACTGGAGTATAGACATATAAATTTGGTGGATCTTATATAAAAGAAACCTATGATTTCTATTTGAAATTTGGGTTTAATTTTGGTTAATTTTCAGTTTGTGGGTTTTGATGCAAAAGCTTGGTGGTGTATTTGGTTTATTTAATTTTTTTTCCTTTAATTTTGTCATTTTATTAATTTCTGTCCTACATAGAGAAGTTTGGTTTATTTTTTTATTGTTTATTATGATCATGGATTTTGAGGGGTGTTCATGCGGCCATTTTTTTTAATACCCCAAAAAAAAAGAAAAATATTAAAAATAACCTCTGTTTTGAATTTTTTTCATATATGCCCTGACCGCCTGGAAACGGGGCGGGCCAAAATTTTAGCAAACCGCCCATTAAATGGGCGCTTCATGCCATTACCAAACCGCCCATATAATGGGCGGTCCACTTTTTCTTTTTGTTTTTTTTTTTTTTTTTAAGTTTTGTTTTTTTTTAAACAGAAATTTTTTTATTTTTTTTATTTTTTGTAGAAATATTAGAAATATTGAATATATTTCTTTAAAAATAGATGAAATACAATATAATTTAATTTATTAGAAAGACTACAACAAATAACCCGGATCAATATTTTTCAGGCTGGATTTTTCGCGGCTGTAAGAAAAATTAATATATTTCTTTATGTGTTATTGGACAAAAATAAAAATGCTTAGATTCCGAGTAATTGATCCCGGTTCAAAAGTTACTTCTATGTAATCTAGAAAATATTATAATCCTTCTAGGATATTTAATTTATAAAAAGTTGTATCTATTTTTGAAAAAAAATAAAAACTTTAAGTTATTTAATAATTGTTATTCAAAAAGAATTCTCAAAATAGATACAACTTTTTATAAATTAAATGTAATAGAAGGATTATAATATTTTTTAGATTACATAGAAGTGACTTTTGAACCGGGATCAATAACTCGGAATCTAAGCATTTTTATTTTTGTCCAATAACACATAAAGAAATATATTAATTTTTCTTACAGCCGCGAAAAATCCGCCCTGAAAAATATTGATTCGGGTTATTTGTTGCAGTCTTTCTAATAAATCAAATTATATTGTATTTCATCTATTTTTAAAAAAATATATTCAACATTTCTAATATTTCAATACAAAAAATAAAAAAAATAAAAAAATTTCTGTTTAAAAAAAAACTTTCAAAAAAAAAAAAAATGAACCGCCCCAGGTTTGGGCGGTTTGGGTTTCTAATTTTTTTTTTTTTTTTTTTTTAAACAGAAATTTCTTTATTTTTTTATTTTTGGTATTGAAATATTAGAAATGTTGAATATATTTATTTAAAAATAGATAAAATACAATATAATTTGATTTATTAGAAAGACTGCAACAAATAACCCGGATCAATATTTTTCAGGCCGGATTTTTCGCAGCTGTAAGAAAAATTAATATATTTCTTTATGTGTTATTGGACAAAAATAAAAATGCTTAGATTCCGAGTTATTGATCCCGGTTCAAAAGTCACTTCTATGTAATCTAAAAAATATTATAATCCTTCTAGTACATTTAATTTATAAAAAGTTGTATCTATTTTGAGAATTCTTTTTGAATAACAATTATTAAATAACTTAAAGTTTTTATTTTTTTTCAAAAATAGATACAACTTTTTATAAATTAAATGTCCTAGAAGGATTATAATATTTTCTAGATTACATAGAAGTAACTTTTGAACCGGGATCAATTACTCGGAATCTAAGCACTTTTATTTTTGTCCAATAACACATAAAGAAATATATTAATTTTTCTTACAGCCGCGAAAAGTCCGGCCTGAAAAATATTGTTCTGGGTTATTTGTTGTAGTCTTTCTAGTAAATTAAATTATATTGTATTTCATCTATTTTTAAAGAAATATATTCAATATTTCTAATATTTTAATACAAAAAAAAAAAAAATTTCTGTTTAAAAAAAAAACAAAACTTAAAAAAAAGAAAAAAAAAAGAAAAGATAAAGTGGACCGCCCATTATATGGGCGGTTTGGTAATGGCATGAAGCGCCCATACAATGGGCGGTTTGCTAAAATTTTGGCCCGCCCCGTTTTCAGGCGGTCAGGGCATATATGAAAAAAATCCAAAACAGAGGTTATTTTTAATATTTTTCTTTTTTTTTGGGGTATTAAAAAAAATGGCCGGTGTTCATGTGTTGATTATATATGTTGTGAATTTTATTATTTTTACATGTAAAAGTTGGACTTTTGAAGTTGGCCTCAAGTTATTCCATCTTCACTGTTAGGAGTTAGGACAAAAAATAATTTGAATATCATAGTTTATATCGTATGGTTGAAAAAGTTTGACTACAAGAGCAGATTTTGAACGCTTGTTCCAGATCCAATAAGCTCCGAAATCTAGGAAAAAAAAGTCAATCTAAAATGGTGTGCCTTTATTTAATTTAATTATGTCATTAATGCTCTTGTTGCTGAATTATATATTGTGTGCATCACATTCACATGGTCAGAACTCAGAAGAATACATATTGTAAATTTTAAATTTAACTAGTACATTTATGAATTGGACTGGCAGCGTGTGCATCAGCATCACATTGTTTTCCCCTTCTTTATGGAATTCATTATTGTCTATTCTTTTAATTATGTCCTTTTGAATTCAAAGGATAATTTTGTCCGTTGGAGACGGTCAACTTCAGTGAAAATTAATTATCCGCCAACAAAAAGCAACAATAGTTTAAAGAAAAATGCCAACAAATTGAACTTGATCTATAGAATTTTAAATGTTACAGCACAAATCACATTCTGTGCTTACAATTTTTTTTTTTTTTTTTTAAAATATTGCTTATCCGCCTTTTTTTAATTAGCCCAACACAAAACGTAACTAAATATCTAACCACATCAAATCGGCCAACTAAACAAAAGAATTATATATACTATGGAATATTTTTTGAGATGTCAGCAACAAAGATATCACTTCATCTGATCAAACCCTTAATTTTTATTCCTTGCCCAAGAGCAATTAATATTTAATACCTCCCCTTATATATTCAGCCTTCTCTACCTGCACGGATAAGCTACCGACGTCAAAAGATAGCATGTACAAGCTGTAATTTGAAGAAATTAAACATGCCTCTAGATCTAACTCTAATGTTTTGCCAAACTAATGAAAGCACCATATCTCAAGAAAAAAAAAAAGAACAGTACCTTCCAAGCATTCTCACACTTTTACATTAACATACTGCTTTCATTCTATATTATCCATAAAAATGAGCTTGCAAACTGTTCTAAATTAAAATCAAAACTGACATATTAATCCTTTAACCAAAAAGAAAAGAACTTGTATATTTCCCTTTTCTTTAAGGTTTCAACTTCTATTACTCTTCCAGTACAATCTATTTTTACCTCACAATTAAATTCTGTGTGGTTAAAACTCAAAACTGACATATATATTATATTAATTAATCCTCTGGAAGTACAGTTTGTAATCCCTGGAAACTTCCAAAGAACTATTAATGAATCCAGCACCGGCGGGGGGTTGATTGGGGTCCAGATCGATTAATTAAAGATCAGAGGGAGGCACGTGAGAAAGAGATGGATAACCATCCTTTGTTTATTCCTGAAAGAAAACATCTCTTTGATTTATGGTGGCAGAAGAGCATGCTTCTGGCTTTTGCTGATGCAATTCAAAGGCAATAGCCAGATCTGTTTGTCTTTCTTTGACACAAATCCAGAATCGCACCTCTTAGTTTGCTTCCTTAGTAGGTCTTGAATATATATATATATATATATATATATAGCAACTTTAATTTCACTTTTCCAATTCAGTTAGTTGGCCTATTCACGCTTACCTTACTGCAGATAGAACTTGCAAAAAAAAGGATGCAACATTATAAAGGCAAGCTATGGCAGCATTTTAAAATGAAGTTTGGATTGTTTGAGACATGTTGGAAGGTTTGGTTCATCACAAATCGTATGATTCCATTAGATAATTTCAGGATTTCAATTTTGATTCTAACTGAATTGAGTAGATGATGTTCAATTTTATTAACAGAAAAATCAGAACTTTCAAATTCAATTTAGATTGTACAATATAAAATTGAACATCATAAATCTAGTCGATAGTTGACACCTCCTGGCTGTCTGTTTCAAGAGTATTTCCGACTGTACAAATTGCTATGTGCATGCAGTATTAAATTATAGAGATGGCAGGAATTGGAATATCGGATGAATGTAAAATTGAAAATGAAACAATAGTTTTTTTTAAAAAGAGGAAAATGAAAAAATAGTTGGGGCTTACATTAAGGCCTAGTGTTATCATGAACATCTTTTAGGCTAGAAGAGATGATGAGCTCTAATGGGCTGCTCAATGGTTGATGGGCCTAATCAGAACTAGCCTCCGCATTAACAATTTTTTTCAAAGGACTGTACTTCAACTATTAACAATTTTTTGAAAGGACTGCTCAATGGCCGTTGGCAGTTTTATTTAGCCTGTAATTGCTTAATCATTTTATTGCTGTGATGTATTGACAGTATTGTGCGTGGGTGTAAAGTATAGCTTGTACAGAGTTTCTCTTTTTAATGAAAATTTGTTGGTTTGCTTGCTGACCATAAAAAAAAAAAACATTAACTTAGTAATTGATCGCTTATAGAGGCCTAAAGGCAAAGATTATGTTCAAGAAGCATCTTAAAAATCTTAGATGACAGAGCATGCATAAAACAACATAAATATTCACTCATTTTGACCAGATGCATCTAGACTAAACACAATCAATGAAATGGAAGTATGACGATCTTCATGACTTGTTCAGTACAAGAGATCCTAGTTGTGATACCCCAAAAACCAAATACAAATACTAGAATGATTGAATCTGCCGGTATCCAAGCTTCATTTTGGCTATCACCATTGTTTTGTTCAGGAGTATCATGTTGACAGGTGCAGCGTTCTCAATTCACAGCCAAACAATCACAGAAATCAGCAAACAAACAGCTCAATTTTACTGGTAAAAGCGAAATAATTCGCTGAAGATACAATGGAAAATAAGCAAAACTCATTCAAATTTGTTCAGATATTCGATACCTGGATTCACAGATCCATCTGCCTTATATAGGCGATACAGAAAGCAAAGGAATTAAGCAAAAAGAACCCTTATTTTACTTCTAATCGCTATATGGATGATAATTCAGAAAAGCGCGCCTTCAGAAAGCGAAACGAACTTCTCTAACGGCCTGACACTATTGTCAAGAACATTTCCTCCAGTCCTGCGATCCTTTCCCCTCAATTTCTACCTTCCTGGGTCCCATAGTCAGTCATAGGTATAACTAAGCTGCTATTTAGTTCACAGGGACCACTGTCAGCTACTTTTCTTAAAATAACGGTCTGACCTCCTTTGCTGACCGCTACCCCTTCTTCTCCCCTTTTCAATTGCGAATTTCCAGCAATAATTTCCAATTCAATTGGGCCTCGCTGCATTCCCTCCCCCTTAAAAAAATTCGTGTCCTCACGAATAAAATTAGGGAACTTCTCTGCAATTCTACTATAATCTTCCCATGTCGCCTCTTCTTCGGCTTGCCCTTGCCATTGTACTAGCACCTGCGCCACTGCGGCATTCCTACGCTTAACCATCCTTCTGGCTAGTATCAAGTGTGGGAGAACCTCTGGATTAGCCACTGGACCAATGATTGGAAGTGTTGGAGAGCTCACTGGAATATCACCTATCTTCTTCTTCAACTGTGATATGTGAAATACAGGATGAATCTGTGAATTTGGAGGTAAATTCAACTTGTAAGCAACTTCCCCAATCCGTTCAATAACTTCAAATGGACCATAGTACTTGGGACTGAGCTTCTGGTTACGCATGCCAGCAACAGAAATTTGTCGATAAGGTTGTAGTTTGAGAAACACCCAATCACCAACTGCAAGTTTTCTGTCCGTGCGATGCTTATCCTCATTTTGCTTCATCCGAGCTTGAGCCTTTATCAAATTAGACCTCAACTTAGCCAATGTTGTCTGACGATCACTGAGAATTGCATTGACCGACTCCACTGGTCCCTTTGGCACACTTCCCAAAGCTAACTGTGGAGGGGGGTACCCATATAAAGCCTCAAAAGGTGAAGTCTTTATCGAGCTGTGCCAATTGGAGTTGTACCACCACTCAGCTAGAGACAAATACTGAGCCCATCTATTTTGCTTCTCAAACACCATGCTTCTTAGGTAATGTTCAACACACTGATTTACCTTTTTCGTCTGACCATCTGATTGCGGGTGATAGGAGGTGCTCATCCTGAGTTGTACACCCAACTTACTCATCAATTCCTTCCAAAACCGACTGGTAAAAATCGGATCCCTATCCGATATGATATTCCTAGGTAACCCGTGTAGCTTATAAACATGGTCCATAAACGCCTGTGCCACATCAGATGCCTTGAACGGGTGTTTTAACGCCACAAAATGAGCATACTTCGTCAGTCTATCAACTACTACAAAGATCACCTCAAACCCTTTAGAATTTGGAAGACCCGTTATAAAATCCATACCCACACTCTCCCATGCTTCCTCAGGAATAGGTAATGGCTGCAATAGTCCAGCTGGTGACACAAATTCTGCCTTGTTAATTTGACAATTCACACAATTTTTTATATGGTGATATACCTCTTCTTTCATCTTGGGCCAATAAAACATTCTTTTCACTCTATGATAAGTAGCTGTAATGCCACTATGTCCACCTAAACTCGAATCATGTAACTCCTTCAAAATAGCCCTCCTCAATTCACCATAACTGCCCACACAAATTCTATTTTTGTATCGAATTACTCCTTGGTATTCACTCAAATTAGATTGCTCTCCAATTTCTCCTTGCAGTTTCGTCCTCAAATTTTCAATCCATACATCCTTCTCATAACTGCCAATCACATCTTGCACCCAATGAGGAATTAATTCACTCAACATACTCAACTCGGCATTTAATTCATCAGTTTGACAGTTTTGCCCTTCCCTCCTAGACAAAGCATCTGCCACCTTGTTTTCTACCCCTTTTTTGTACTCAATGGTATATTTTAAACCCAATAGCTTGCTCAAACCTTTATGTTGCATGGGTGTATTTACCCTTTGCTCAAGAAGGTACTTCAAACTTATCTGATCAGTTCTTATGACAAACTCACCTCCTAAAAGGTAATGCTTCCATTTGGACACAGCTGAAAATAATGCTAACAATTCTTTTTCATAAGTTGATAGAGACTGATTCTTTACCCCTAGCTTCTTACTCATAAATGCCACAGGCCTTCTCCCTTGCATCAATACAGCCCCAATTCCCCTTTGACATGCATCAGTTTCAAGAATAAAAAGGTTGTTGAAAATCGGGAAGTTTTAATACAGGAGCAGTTACCATGGCCTGTTTCAGTTGGTCAAAGGCAGTTTGTGCCTCTTCACTCCACCCAAATGAGTTCTTCTTAAGGAGGTCGGTTAGCGGTTGAGCAATGAATCCATACCCTTTAACGAACTTTCTGTAGTAGCCCGTCAGGCCTAAAAATCCTCTCAACTCCTTGATGGTTTTGGGTACAGGCCACTGTGTCATAGCCTCAACTTTGGCCGGGTCTGTTGCAACACCTTCTCTCGAGATGATGTGTCCCAGGTACTCTAATTGATTGACCCCAAATTCGCATTTTGACATTTTCACAAATAGCTGATGCTGCTTCAATGTTTCTAGAGCCAGCTTGAGATGTTTTGCATGAGATTCAATGTTCATGCTATAAACAAGAATATCATAAAAAAAAACTAATATGAATTTCCTTAAAAAAGGTTTAAAAATCAGATTCATCAAGGCCTGAAATGTTGCCGGCGCATTAGTTAGCCCGAAGGGCATAACTTTGAATTCATACAAGCCTTCATGAGTACTAAAGGCTGTCTTGTGAATATCACCCTCGGCCATCCTAATCTGATGATAACCGGATCTCAAATCCAACTTGGAAAAAACATGAGCCCCATCCAATTCATCCAATAGATCGTCTATAATCGGTATTGGAAACTTATTCTTCACTGTGTCATCATTAAGTCTCCTATAGTCTATGCACATACGCCAAGATCCATCCTTCTTTTTAACCAACAAAACTGGTGAAGAATAGGAACTAGTGCTATGCTGGATAAGGTTGTTTTTGAGGAGTTCTTGTATGATCTTTTCAATTTCTAATTTTTGGAAGTAGGAGAATCGATAAGGTCTTTGGCTAATGGGTTTGGAGTCAGGTTTTAGCACAATTTGATGGTCAATGGGTCTTTTAGGAGGAAGGCTAGTTGGTTCTTCAAATAGGTCTTTGAATTCTTGCAACACTGGTAAAAGGGTGGAATTGATTTCAGGTTTCGGTTTGGGTTCACCTTCTTCTATTTGGAAGAGCTGTGCATATATGACTTGATTTCCTTTTTTTCTTTCATGAACTACATCCAACTCACCATCACAGATTCTCACTTCCGCCTTTACCTCTTCTAATTTTAACCTCCACTTCTTCTCATCTCCCTTTACCACCATCATACCTTCCTTCCAATTCACCTCCATGGTTCCAAAAGTAGATAACCAATCCATGCCCAATATGATATCATAACCCTTCATTTCTAATGTTCTCAAATTAGCCTCAAATGGTTGCCCTTGCAACTGAAATTTGATCTTTCTGCACAAAATTGCTGATTTCATTTTTTCACCATTTGCTATTCTCACATACAGCGGTTTAGTGTCACATGTGGGTAAATTTAGATCTTGCACAAGAGAGGGTTGAATAAAGGAATGTGTACTCCCTGAGTCTATGAGCGCGCATATAGGTATAGTGTTAAGTACCCCTTTGTACTTTAGGGTTCTATTGTTCTCAGCACAATCAGGATCTTCTAAGGTGACAACCTCATTCTCCTCAACTTCAGTTTCACCTTCCCTATTCTCATTATTCTCTATTTCACCTTCTACCTCCTGCTTCTCAATTTCATTTTCCCTTTCTTCTTCCTCTTCAGCATTAATGGCATGTAAACCCTTGTGACATTTATGCCCTTGAAACCATTTTTCATTGCATCTAAAACACAATCCCATACTTCTCTTTTGTTCAAGGGTGAGGTTTTGTTGCTGTTTAGGTGGAGTTTTAAGATCCCCTTCAATCCATCTCTTTACTCCTTGGTCAACAGGTTTGTAAGGCTTATAAGTAGGATTGAGGTTAGGCTTTATGAAAGCTGGTTTCTTATTATTTGACCCTACTGCCATTTCAATCTCTTGAGCCACTCCAAATGCTTCAGTCAAGGTTTGTGGTTTAAACAAATTAATGGTATGCTGCAACTCTTCCTTAAGCCCACTTATGAAACTCCACAAATAGAAGTAATCATTTTTTATACCCGTTTCAGCTAGCATCCTGGCTTTAGCCCGTTCAAACTCCTCAATATATTCATCCACTGTGTTCATTTGACATACCCTTCGGAATATCACCACAGCATTGCCCCCTCTTTTACTCTTAAACCTCTCAAAAATTGCATCCACCAATATAGGCCATGGAGGATTTGGATTCTCAATCCTAAAACAGCTATACCACTCTTTAGCCTTACCATGGAAATTCATTGAGGCTAATCTCGTTTTATACATCTCCCCCGTTTGATAACATTCAAAATAAAACTCACAAGATTCCAACCATTCAACAGGACTACTCCCATCGAATGAAGGAAAGTCAAATCTAGGCATTTGTACCTTCTGATTCTGAACTGGAGGATCGGTGAATCTGTTAACCCGAGCACCTTGACCCAGTGTCTCATCCGAGTTAAAATGACCTCCTCTATTCTGGTTGTCTAGGTGAGACCTACCAGCTGAGTTGCTCCCATTGGCCTCTTCAGATCGCTTACCATCGATATATGCTTTGAACATCATCGTTAGTTCATCAATCTTACTCTCTACTTTATCGATTCGAGCATCCCGTGCTTGCAATGAGGCCTGAATAGAAGATTCAGTATCTAAGGCAAATCGGGCAAGTTTGTCACTCAGCGCTGCTAGATCCAGAGGTATCGTCTCATCCATCTGAGCTTGAGACCTCAACTGCGGAGCCATTCTTCTATTCAATTGCTTTTTGTGCTTAGTTTTCCCCAGCTGATGATCGCTGGCTCTGATACCACTTGCAGCGTTCTCAATTCACAGCCAAACAATCACAGAAATCAGCAAACAAACAGCTCAATTTTACTGGTAAAAGCGAAATAATTCGCTGAAGATACAATGGAAAATAAGCAAAACTCATTCAAATTTGTTCAGATATTCGATACCTGGATTCACAGATCCATCTGCCTTATATAGGCGATACAGAAAGCAAAGGAATTAAGCAAAAAGAACCCTTATTTTACTTCTAATCGCTATATGGATGATAATTCAGAAAAGCGCGCCTTCAGAAAGCGAAACGAACTTCTCTAACGGCCTGACACTATTGTCAAGAACATTTCCTCCAGTCCTGCGATCCTTTCCCCTCAATTTCTACCTTCCTGGGTCCCATAGTCAGTCATAGGTATAACTAAGCTGCTATTTAGTTCACAGGGACCACTGTCAGCTACTTTTCTTAAAATAACGGTCTGACCTCCTTTGCTGACCGCTACCCCTTCTTCTCCCCTTTTCAATTGCGAATTTCCAGCAATAATTTCCAATTCAATTGGGCCTCGCTGCAACAGGAATTAGAGAAAGAGAGAAAGAATGAATCTGTGATTTCATTCACTTCTGAAATGTTACAGAGGGCTTGTATATATAATTATATAGCCAATGCTATTACAACTCAGTCAACAATCAAAGAGTAACTAACTAAACATTTCTGTTATATCATTCCTGTTACAACACTACTAACTACACCTAATACATGTGTATCTGGAACAGTGGGGCATTTTCGGTCGATAGCATCCACATATAGCCCCAAACTTCCTATGTATATTTGATGGGTCATTAAGGGTTTGCAATTGAGCCCATCGGGATGGGTCCCGACATATTGTTTTATGATACATTCAACCACGAAAAAAAATTCAAAGAAGCCAGGCTTGGAGGAATGGAGCTAGCTAGTGAGTCGCTTCATCGATTAGTCGAGGGATTCTAATTGCTTCATTTTTCAATTGTAGTTGGATTATTTCAAGGTTGTTGTTAGCTAGCTAGCTAAATTCAAGGCTAGCCGGGGATTCGGCCAGAGATGGCAATTGGGCCTCACGCATTCTATCGATCTCAATTCTTGACATTGGATATTTTCCATTTTTCTTGGAAAGGCTGCTGCCATCGATGATCGCATAGTTCTACATTTTTTTGGCACACAGCAACCATCGAGGAGTGCACCTTTTGAACATCTCACACGGCAGTCAACCAGAGAAAAAGAAGGGCATTCATCGATAACAAGTAAATTACCTTTTGGGCATCTCAATCACTCAATTCTCCCACGGGAGTCAATAGATAAAAGAAGAGCATCATCCAAATTCGAGAGCAACTTCCATGCACACTTGGGTATCAGTTATTAATTAGTTCACCTTTAGGGGGTCTCACACGGCAGTCAACTAGAGAAAAAGAAGGATATATATAGAGGAAAGAGTTCAATCATCCTTTTAATTCCTTTTTATAAATTTCTCTTATTTTGTTTGAAATTAGAAACCATGTCTTGTGTGTTAATTCATAAAAACCTAAACATTTAGTCTAGAGACTATAAGTGTTACGTACGTAACCTAATACTTTTTGTTATATCAGTTTTGTTATTTAAATTCTATTTCTGTTTTTAAAATTTAATTATTATACGTATTTAAATAAATAATTGGTAGATGCATTTCTAGTTTTTGTTATGGATCTTAAAAACCAAACAATTACATCTTATTTAGATATCAAACAACTACATTTATCTGGAGATCAAACACTTACATTCCAAGAAAAGAAAAACAATTCTCCATTTTAATCTATTAACCGTCCTAAAGCTGACTCATAAAACATAATCATAAGTGTGGAATACAATACCTTATTCCACAATGTTTGCCATAAAATTCTCAATTGCGAATAACCGTCTCTGTGTGCATGAGACAAGTGTTCACTAGCAAGAAACCCATTCTCACTACTACGTCGTATGGTCGTGGATTAGGCCTTTCAAGACAGCAAGATGCACCTTTGAGAAATCCTTTCCAATTTCCTTACGGATCTTTCATTTTCTTTTTTTTGATGGTGGAAGAAGAAGAAAATACACTCAAATTCTGTTTAAAATAATTGTTGTTTAGAAAACTGACTTTTGTGTTATATCTCGTGTTTTGGGGACCTATCTTTATATAGGGTAACACATCTAACACCATGCGTGCGACCACACAAAATGCCAGACGTGTCTACATAATCGTTTTCCTGAATTAATAGTGTTCTGTGCGGTCCGCACAAACCTCTGGTTATCAGCCAACTCAATATGTATTTCAAAGATTTACTCGAGGTATTTTATGTGACCACATCAAAATCCGTGCGACCTGCACAAACCTCTGGACAATGATTCTTCTTACTTAAAAATCTCAGAATGAGTTCATCAATAATTTAATCTTCACCTAAAATTTTCTACACATTTATAAACCACACCATATTAAATATAAAAATTGTTAAATACCTTAATTTCATATTAACTCACTTAATTTAGAACAATCATATATGATAATATACAATTCATAATTATATTACAAGTAGCTCAACGTTTGATTATAATCCTACAGATTCTCCATTTTTAAAGGACCAGTTAACAATAATGCATGGTGCATTTAAGGAATCGTCCTTATCACCATGCATTTACATATTTTAGCCTGCATTGTTAGGATTAAATGTGTGCTTTTGAACTAACCGACGTCCGGATATTTTGAACACAACTTTCTTATTTATTTTTTACAAATTACTTAAATGATTCATTTTCTTCATATTTAAATCTTATTAATTAATATTTTTAACTTACAAATTTATATAACTCAATTATTCGATAATTATTCGTTACGTATCTGTATTCAAATTTGTATTCATAAATTATCCACTCTATGTGTATTCAAATTTTGTTAATTAATATTTTTAACTTACAAATTTATATAACTCAATTATTCGATAATTATTCGTTACGTATCTGTATTTAAATTTGTATTCATAAACTATCCACTCTGTGTGTATCCGCTTAAGGCGAAATTAGTATTATATTTTGACATTTATTTACTATTTATATTCATATCCGCTCATTAAAAAGGGATACAAATTTTGATATTAACATTATCGATTTGCTCTAAATTTGCTCCTTTTCACCCCTGGCCCTAGCTAATTCCATACAATGGAAAATTTCATGAATTTAAAAGAAGCATAATTCGAACAATATAATTCTACAACTATATATATATACAATTCGTTCAACAAACGTTTAACTTCCACATTAATTAATCAACTTTTAGTAATATATAACTCTGTCAATATAATAGAGAATTATGGGCAGAGAAGTTGACAAGTCGACTAGCTAGAAGACGAATGTAAGAGTTGGACCCCTCCCAAGTCCCAATCCAGTGCCTAATACGATACCAAAACAAAATCCGAGCAAGTGAAGGATCACATTGAGCATATCGGCCTCGTTTTCCCAACAAATGGATCACTATTTCGATGTTTAGTGTATCCATCTTTGCACTATCATTTTTGCAAGCGTTATACTCGATGCTCGGTTATTATGCTCCAACAAATGGTCATTAGGTTATCTTCTATTTGTTTTTGGAAAAAAATAAACACACATGAAATCAGTTTGCTGTTGTCTAGTGCATTATATTTCCTGCTTTTTTTTTTTCAAGTATTATCAATTTTTGCCTAATTCTATTGTGTTTGCATTTTACAATCTTTTTTGTGTTGTTCTAAGCAATAATTTTTTTTCGTTTGTTTGCAAAACATACAATTATTAAATTTTACGATTTCTTTTATTTTTATAGTTATGCAGGATCAAGCAAATTGGAATTGCAATATGGATTGCTTGAACTGAAGAAATAATGAAGACATTTATCAAGAATTTTATTTGTAATATTTTAATCTTGGTAAAGTGTGTTTGGTGTTGTTTCAACATGATATAAACCTTGGTAACATTTGTAAAACATTATAACGATTTAACCTGTAAGAAAATGCTGAGAAACAGCTTGATCAAAACTCAGAAATGACCTAAAACGTTAGTAATGTTTGTTGAAAACATTGTAACGTTTTAATTAAATTCAAACTTCAAAAATCTTGTTTTTGATCAAGTTTCCATAGAGTATAATCGTTGGTAATGTTTTGATCAATTTCGTAAAAAAAAACTAAATTCAAATTGGACTAAAACGTTATAACATTTTATAAAACGTCTGTAACGTTTTAAGTCAAAAAGTTCATTTTGGAGCTGTCTCTATAAATAGGGCTTTAGACTTCTTCCCAAGCTGATCACAGCCGACCCTAACTTTCTAAAAAGCGATTTTCTATAAGCTTGAGTTCCTCCATTGTTGATTGAGCTTAAAACTTCAATATCTCTCAAACAATCTCAAATCCACTTCACTAATCTCGAGTTAGATTAAGTTAGAGTGAGATTTAGAGTGTTTCTCTTGAGGATATAAACTTTGAGACTTCGTTCTTTACTCGAGTTGGCTGTGTGACTTCCCATTGATTTGTAAGGGCTCACCGATTCACAAGTTGTAATCCTTTCTCGTTGGATATAGAAAGGCGCACCTAGAAGAGGTTGCGACGCCCCGGAGACGTAGACCTTTGTTTTGCCGAACTCCGTTAACATCTCGCGTGTCAAATTTCTCTAAACTCATATATTTACTTTTAATCGCAATTATTTTTCTATTTTAAGAGATTAGCGGTGCATTTAGTATAACATCATGTTATGTTAGTGGGTTCTTAAACTGATCAAGTTTGTTGATGAATTTAATTCCAAATTTATTAGATTGATTTCAAATAACAAATTTAAATGGTGGAAATCAA
This sequence comes from Carex rostrata, assembly GCF_964058835.1. Classification (NCBI taxonomy): domain Eukaryota; kingdom Viridiplantae; phylum Streptophyta; class Magnoliopsida; order Poales; family Cyperaceae; genus Carex; species Carex rostrata. Next base: position 14,120,532 of record NC_135923.1, read on the forward strand.
TCCGATTCACCATTAATTGTTGACATATTGCCTTCTATTGTGTTTGCATTATACAATGTTTCTTGTTACGCTACTGTGTTCTTAAAGTGATTAAGTTTGTTGATGAATTTAATTTCAAATTTATTAGATGGATTTCAAACAAAAGTTTTTAATTGTTAAAATCGATATAATTCACTGTTGAATTGTTGACTTTCAAAATTTATAAATTTTTGATATCATTTTTTGATATCAAAAGGGAATCTTTTGACTTAGTTCATCTCAACCGTCCGATCTGCAAAATGCTTGATATTGAAGATGACAAGTAGTCCTAGTTGACCGCATCACCGCAACTCCGCACAGAAACAGAAGAGCTGAAAAATAAATTTGTTTTCGGGAACTTGAAAAAGATAACTGGACCGACTTGTTCCATAGACAAAGGAAGCCCATATAGAGTCGACTTGGGCCTAGGTTTACAAAGTAAGCCCAATGGCATTCTTTCATTCCAGTTGGGCGATAGATAACTCAGTACTCATTAGTTTAAGTCTGAGGTTGCGACGGAGAAAAGCGAGAGCGGTGGCGATCTCCTGGCTCCTGCTGCTACGGCGGATCTGGAGAATTACCCCGTCTCCTGTCCAACAATTTCTCTTTGCTTGCGCCGATGATTACTTAAACAGGGTAAGAAACCCTTTCTCTGTAACGCTGAGGCTGGGACGAGATCTGATCTCCGATCTCCGAGCCAATGATGTGCTGTCATTTTGTTTAACTCTCCTTCTGAATTGATGGATCATAGTTCTTCAGAATCAACTCTCGATCTTAAATTTTTTTAATTTTTTTTTAATAAGTTTTTTGAAAGAGGTGGCTGCTAGTCTTGTAGCGAGTTTGACGGACTATTTCCGACAGTCATGTGCTATTTTGGATAAATTGATGGGTCTCTTATTTGCTCTAGTTGCAATTGAAATAGGATGTCGATGGCAATCATGAATTGGTTTTCTCTCTGCCTCTTACTAAAAAAGAAGAGAAAAAACAATGAAGGGCTTGTGGTTGCCAAGAAAGGGACACCTGTATTACTTCAATTGAGGTATAGTTGACAAATTAAGACTGGAATTTTGGGACATGTCTAGTCACACTTGTGAACGGGTACAATCTTTAAAGATAATTCCATGTATGTGATTGTTATATTTGGATCACAGAGATTAGTATTAATTAGATAGTGCTTTAGAGCTTTCTCACGATGCTACCACTATTTTCCTATCCATGTTGTCTCGGCTTTTACTTTGATATCGGTGATGTTCCCTTAAATAATCAAGCCATAGTTACAAAAATGGCAATATATTGTATATTGAATCTGTCAATCCTTATTTGTTTAATTGAGTTTAAAATGTATACTGAATTGATTACAATTGGCCATATCCTTGGACCAGTACCATTAAACTGATGCATACTGGTTAGTCTTTCTCAAGTTATTTTAGAAAAAAAAAGAAAAAAAAGAATATTTGGAATACTGATTTAGGAATAGAATATTTTTAATCTCTAGGAAAAAGTGAGAAGAGTAATGATGTGCATTTATAGATGCATTCTATAAATGCATTCGTAGAAATGGTGATTTTGCTATCTTCATTTGTTTGGGATGAGGGATTGAAATTTGCCTACCCTAAATTTCCCCGAAATTAATCATTCTATGTCATGGAAGAACCTTTGCAATAGTTCCTTGTGCATTAGAGAGCATGTTGCATGTTTTACTACAAAAAGCAACAACAATATGACACCTAGAGGGGTTTTCAATTTTTACAGAACACTTTTTTTAGACGGACCATTTTACCTTTCATTTAATAACTAAAAGCTCTACTTTTCTCACCTAACCTGCCTCTTCCTAATTCCGTAAAACAGAAACAAATGGGGGGTCTTCCTGTAATACACTAATCTTAGTACAAGGAGTATGTCAGGGTATTATTGCAACAAGTAATTAAGAATAGAACGTGTTTTTAGTAATAATTGCAAATTTTACTACACTTAGTCAAATACAAGGCAGTTTCAATCCAATTGCCGCATAAACAAACTCAACATATGAAATTTGATAGAGTTCCTGGACAATAAAAGCACATGTTCAAATGCCTCCATTTTTTGTGCTTACACCATGTCTCTATTTTTTAAAACTTTAATAAATCAAAATTTAAAACTTAAAAGTCAAAATAAAACCGTTGGATATGATCTACGTCATTTTATTTATGCACGTGTAAAAAATTATGACATTTCAATTTTATTTTGATTGTCATCAACAGCTTGTAAAAAATGTATTAATATGGATAATTTCTAGACGTTGATTGTTGAACTTATTGATTCACATAAAAACAACATTAAAATATGATAATTTTTTATGAGCACATAGAGAAAATAACATAGATCACATCTAACGGTTTTATTTTGACTTTTAAAGTTTTAAAAAATGGAAACATGGTGGAGGCATAAAAAATAGAGGCATTTGAACCTCCTCTTGTATTTATAATCATTTTCTATTACCAATACCTGTGAAATTTTACCGAGTTCCATGAGATAGGCCTCAGCGGCAGAGAAATCCATGAGCTGGCGCTGGGATTCTTCCAGCTTGAAAGTTACAATTTAGTAAGAACTTTGAAATGTTCAAAGGCTATTAACTAGTTTCATTGATATTCCTATACCATGATATTAAAGTGCATTCATATGCCTGCAAAACTAAAAATATCTCAATTTTTTTAAGACCGAGATTTTGACCAGCAAACTTGCACACTTAATTGCAACGGAAACAACAATAACACACCATAAGAATATTTTTATCTAGGATAAATTTAAAACTTACCATTGCCAGAATTCTCTTAGTTTGAAATATGTAAAATATAACTCTCCAGGGGTTACAACAAATCACAATATTGTACAAGAATGATTCAAACCACAATAGTGCTATTATAACATGAAAAAAGTAATAGTAGAGTCAAACAAGCTCAACAAAAAGACACTAATAGCAAAGTCTAAGGCCAGTTTAAATAATACACATAATCATAAAATTCATTGAAATCATTTGTTGACGGACAAGGGACTTCTCTTCCATGTACCATGATTGCTGCCTTAACGACGACTCAACATATTCGAATTGAGAAGGGTCTCATCTGGTAGAACATGCTGCTCTCTTATTTTTTTTTTCGTTGAAGCCCACCTTTTGAGCGTGAAACTTCTGGTTCGACGAGCATCTCATAATGATCTAGAAGCTTAGCAATAGTTCTTATAGCAGCCTCTTTTTTTTAAAGAGGCCATACGTAACATTTGGACTGCAACTCACTAATTAAGCTCGTAAGTCTGTCGTCAGTGACATTAGTCGAGTCGGTTGCTGAGATTTGTAGAAGTGTTATATCGATCCGCCACTGTCAATATATTTAATCCAACGGTATATACGTATCTATCCAGCAAAACATTCTATGGGCGCATGGAAGACCCATAGAAGCCTCAAAATTACTAGTGCATACAGGATCCATTGTTCCAAGAATGATCTTTTCGTACTAGTTAGACAACTATATCAAAGTGTACTTAGAGACACGTGATAACAGTTCTTTGAACAATGGAACATCTCTGCACTTATGCAAAACACTGATCTTTTCACTTGCAAGTAGTACTGTAGTCTCGTTGTAGTCCTTTTCAATTGCAAGGCATATCAAATTTTTGACTTGTGGATTCATGTAATAACTTAATGAGTTCATCTAATAGCTTCAATTTTTAATGAGGTTATTTTGTACCTTTTGAAAATCGCCCAGGTATTGTTTCAGTTTCGCATGTGCCCCTTTGACTCTAGAAGATGCATGTCCTAGGTGCAGCAACAATTTTTTCTTTCACCGGCATCAATTCCTATAAAATAATACTTCATTATTGCACTTATGTAAAATATATCATTTTTTAAAGGTGTGTAAAATACTTCATTATTACCTTCGATATGTACTCTAACGTAGTTTTCTTTATCAAATAATGGAGCTGAAGTTCCAACTATTTTTTTTGAAATTATGTTTCGGTTGAAGAATAAATTGTTGGGTTTTTACGGTGCTTGTAACCAAAACCCGTTTAGGCTTAAGCTGCGGAAAGAACGTAAAACAAAATTTTTACTTCTAACTTAAGTCAAGGATTAAACGGGGCATGTCAAGAAACTTTCCAAGGCGGTCCACCTTCAGTATTCCTTTGGCATCAAAACCCAATTTAATCATTTTACAGATCTACTTCATGATTGATTTCTAAAACTTTAATCTACTTACCAATTAAATAGATTAATATAACATATTTATACCTTGTTTCCAAATCACAGTTGGAATGCAGACCGAGCGAGTAGAGCCTCACCAGGGAAGGAATCGACTCGGAGTATCACACGTGTGATACCTCTATTGGTTATCCACCAGGACTAACCAGAGAGCGGTTTATTTCTTTTGCCAGAAATACTATAAATCGCGGAATTATGCAAAAACACTATTCACAGGAAAAAGACAAAAACCCGTAAACACGAATTTTCGGTTACTCAGTTTCATCAATAAGCAAAACTGACATACCGCGAAATTCGATAAAACACTATTCATCAATCCCGTAAATATACTCCACAACAACCCGCAAGATTATAGTCAACTACGTATAACTTTCTTTTCTCAATCGAAACACTATTTGGGAGAGAAACCGAGAAAGAGAGAAAATACCGATTCGATTCTGCACGAAACGATACAAGTGAATTAGCGGTTTTTCTCTCTACATGCACCCCTCTATTTATAAGCTTTTGAGGAGGTTCGCAAAAGACCGAAATACCCCTCAACATATGCCTATTTACAAGATATGCCATTGAATGGATAAGGATGACATGTCATGTGGATAAGATCGATGACGTGTCATCTGGATAGGATCGATGACATGTCATGCGGATAAGAACGAATCTGAAAAGACCCGAATGCCCTCGGCCCGAATACAAATAATATTCGTATAATTATTCTGAAAAATTATATATATTTTTCTTGCGGTTGTTGTTTCGGTAATTTATACAACGTGTCCTGCACATTTATAAATTAACCGGTTAACTTTTATACAACGTAACGTGTACGTTTATAAATTAACCAATGTTTTTGCTTGTTATTTTCACATAACATTTATAATTTAATTATAACACGTATAATTAATTATAACCATCTTACTATTGATCATAACCAATTTATAATCAATCACAATAAGATTCTCTGATTAACTCCTATATGGCATGACCCAATAGGATCTGTGTTATCTTGGTAAATAGAGTTAAAACTGTTTTAACTTCTATAATCATGAGCGGCATCTGGCAACACATAATGACCATCCAATTACACAGATGATGCTGTACAGTACAATATCATGATCCAGTAAACAATTTACTCGTGTTAATTCTTTTGTCACATAGCTATCAGATTAGTTTCAAGGTAGGTGTGTGTCATCCTTGTAAACTTAATCTTTTCTTGATCTTGAGCATATTATCAAATATGATTACTCTTGTAATCTTACCGCGCGCTGATAATCTTACTCTATCAAGGGGCCCAGTGATGCTATAGCTCGTATAGAGATACGAGGGACAATAGTACTTTTGGTAAACCATCACTACCTCAGCTAAGCCATGTATATCGAAGAGCTACCGTTATAACTGCATTTTACCGACAGCGTTTGATAACAATCACACATATACATTTCTTAGTAGGAAAGATGAATACCTCATACTTTAGAACTTAACACTGAATGAAAGCATTAATGACACGAACACAATTCCGTATAATGTTTCATTCGGGGTCTGTCAGATATCATGTTCCTGGAACATATATCTATGTGATTAAAATAACAACTCCTTGTCTATGGTCTGTAAAACTTGACCATCATTTAATCCACATACTAACCTTACATCGGTAATTAGTGTTCCTGCTAATTACCTTGGTCAGTGACCTTTTAAGAGTATATATCATCTATATTATGGAGTTTCACAATTTCAGTCATGAACTCGAAATGATCCATAAATGCAATAATACTCAAGGCAACAAAATGATATTAATCATCCAATTCATGAACAAAGCTTTATATATAATCAATTATCGTTTTATTGACTTCTAGATTATTACACTAACATAAATCATCGTGCTCATCCACATAGATAAAAAGGTATCGAATGCTTCTTTGGTATCAAAATCCTTTCGGCAATTCGTTAGTATGTTTTTTTTCCATATGCCACACACAAAGAAGATGGACGGTAGTCGAAAAGATAACATTTACCGCATTATGAATGCTTGACACCTATCTGAGATAATAACAGAATGTTGGTTCTCTTCGTCAAGCACTTTTTTGAACTTGCTTAGTGCCCACAAGAAATCGTCCTCCTTTTCATTCTTTAGAAATGCAAACCTAGCATAAAATGTCTTGTTAAAGCATGATACACCAATGATGTTGAAAAGTGGCATCTTATACTTGTTTGTTTTATGCGTACAATCCATAATAAAAATGCTCGAGAAGTTTTTAACCATAGTAATTGATATTGGATGTATGAGGAAAAGGTGTGTAATAGTACTGCTTGTATCATGCTCCACATCGTATATGAAACCGCCTTGACCCAATTCTTGAATTAAAACTTCAATCATTGTTCGACCTCCCAATTTTTCTTTGTGGATCTTTGCCTTCGCATTGTATACCGTGTATGAGACAGCTCTCAGTCCTGGGTTTTCTAATTGTAAAGAAGAGATGATTTGTCTCGGTTGTATACCAGATTGGGACATCTCTCCAATTCCTTTGCAAATAATCACTGACAAGAAGGGTGGCCAGCGATATCGATAGATGCTTCATGATTGTGTGATAAATTTTTAATTTCAACTACCCACAATCCTTCGCCGGTCTTTTTACCCTTAATTTCAAAAGAACAATTAATCTTTCGAGAACCTGTTGTTTTTTGTCTTTTGCTTAATTGTACACCTTGATAAAAAAATTTAAGGCTATTTCCAGATTCGTAATGCGACGTTTTTTTTTTTTGAAATAGAAATTTGTGGGTCACGCCCCTCAGATTCCATTAAAAAAAGACACCAGTGGTGTCAATGTTACAAAGTAGAAAATTGAAAGAAAATAAAAGAAAATGAATGATTAAATAAAAAAAAACAGAAAACAGAAAACAAAAAGCTGTGGTTCTTTTGATAAGAACATTTTGCTTGACTTGTCTATTAATGTTTGGTCGTAATGGAATGTTATTGCAATTGTCCTACAATACCGTGTACCGTTGTCATAGTTTGAGTAGAAAAAACGTATCGTATCGTGTTGTGACCACGTGCTGTATCTTTCTGTGATTAAATCTTTTACGTAACGTGACGTGCAAAAATTTTAAAAGATAATCACAATACACAAATAATCATGGCACGAGACACACAAAGTCAATGCACGTAATTGACAAACATATTGTACCGTTCTGTGTTGTTTTGTAACAGAATTGGCCGTGCCATACCATTTTTTTACTCTAGCCATAGTTGCATTAACTTAGCCACGTGCGGTCCCACAACCATGACATGAAACATGTCATCATAAAGTCTTTTGTACAAGCATATATTTAATTTCGTTAAAAATGATGGCTAGTTGCCAAGAGAAATGTCATTGTTTCTGTCCGTCCTATGGCCAGAATTAATAGTTTCATATTAATTAAAAAAATAAATAAAGTATTACAGTGTATTATGAACTGTTTGATTTTGATTTATATTGACGATATTTTGCAATTTTTTTTTTTTAACTTTATAGCAATTTGCATCGAATATAAAGATCACATAAATTAAATAATATTATTTTATTTGAGTTTTTCAGAACCATAGCTAAGCCTAATACAATATTTTATTGGAAAAATTTGTAGTGTACTAATACAAACTTTTGAAATAGCGAATAGTTAAATAAAGATATATAGTTTCCTCACAATTTAACTTCATTTAATCATCATCCAGAGTCCAGAGAATTCATATCACCTAAGATAACGTAAAATATTTATGTTTAGATCCGATCCAAACAGAAATATTCTGTTGCCACATGGATATGGACTCGGGTCCAGAATCCAGATCCACCCCGAACATTTCCGACCGTTACAAGCGAGATCGCATTTAAAATGGTCCACACTCCACACACACCTGATGCGATTAAATTCCGACCGTTGCAAGCGCTAAACTCCGAGTCAGACTTTTGGCTCCTTTCCCTTTCCCTAGATTAAAAAAATGCAAAGCATATCGCTCTCTTCCCGTTGTTCAAATCAAAATTTACCACATGCTGACTTCCTGTCCCCTGTCTAAGCTTTATCCCCTCTCTTCCCGTTGTTCAAATCAAAATTTAATTAAAAGCAGCCAAATGATACGCAATATCGCTCCTCTTTCTCAATCTCATGGCATCCTCTCTACTCTTCCTTCTTCTCCTATCCCTCTTTACCCCAACCTTAACCAAAAATGTCAGTTTTGATTCTGCATCCTTCTCTTTCTCTAACCTGACCTTGTTGGGTGATTCCTACCTCAGAAATGGCGTGATTGGTTTGACAAAAGAGACTGGTGTTCCTTCCTCGAGTGCCGGGTCAGTTATTCTCAACCTCCCAATCCAATTCTTTGATCCGGTAACCAACACCTCAGCTTCCTTCTCCACCAAATTCTCTTTCTCTATCACTAACCAAAACCCTGGGTCCTTTGGAGATGGCCTCACCTTCTTCATTTCCCCCAGTAATAGCTCTCTTGGTGCTACCGGTGGCTTTCTCGGTGTATTCAACTCAACCAGTTCAACAGATAATGGGACACTAATCGCAGTTGAGTTTGATACCCTGTTGAATGAAGAGTTCAATGATACAACTGATAACCATGTTGGATTAGACATCGGTGACCCACTGTCAATAAAAGCAGTAGATCTTGGATCATATGGGATTGATCTGAAAAGCGGCAATTCGACAACAGCTTGGATAGATTACAGCAGTAAGGATAACCAACTCAGTATTTGGTTGGCTTACACAAATGTCAAGCCTGACAAACCCATTTTTTCAATTAATATTGATCTCTCGAAAAACTTTGCCGAGTTCATGTATGTGGGGTTTTCGGCCTCCACTGAAGGAAGCACAGAATTGCATATGATCAGAGATTGGACCTTTCAAACTTTTGGATTCCCTTCTATAAACCTTTCCTCTAGTGCTACTCCAAATTCAACCAATGGGTCAGTTGGCACTATCCCAAATATCACCATTAATAGCAGTAATGTTACCTCTCGCAAGAGGCTTACTTTGGCACTGGGCATATTAGGCCCTTTAGCTCTTTGTTTGGGATTTGTTCTATTCATGTGGGTCACAATCAAAAAGATTATAGAGTTAACCACAAAGAAAGAGGGTTTTGCATCTGAGTCATTAAAGGGGCCTCGAAAGTTCACTTACAAGGAACTGAGTGCTGCCACAAGGGGATTTCACATGACTCGAATAATTGGGAAAGGAGCATTTGGCACAGTTTTCAAAGCAGTCATGCCTGGTACAGGGGATACTTATGCTGTTAAAAGAGCCAAACAAGAGCACCAATGTAAGAGTGAGTTTGTTTCGGAGCTCTCAATCATTGCCTGTCTCAGGCACAAAAATTTAGTCCAACTAGAAGGATGGTGTGAGGAGAAAGGGGAATTGTTACTGGTATACGAGTTCATGCCTCATGGGAGTCTTGACAAGGTATTGTACCGAGAACCGAACCAAGATCTCAGCTTGGTATTTAACTGGCCTCAACGGTACAACGTGGCTATCGGGCTGGCATCAGCGCTCTCTTATTTACACCAAGAATGTGAACAGAGAGTAATACACCGAGACATAAAAACCAGCAATATCTTATTAGATGTTAACTTCAACCCAAGGCTAGGCGATTTCGGTCTCGCACGGCTCATGGACCACAACAAAAGCCCGGTCTCAACACTAACAGCCGGCACCATGGGTTACCTCGCGCCAGAGTACTTACAATGTGGAAAAGCAACCGATCAAACTGATGTTTTTAGCTACGGCGTTGTAGTATTGGAGGTTTGTTGCGGGAGGAGACCCATCGATAAAGAAGAGGGCTCGAAAAAAACAGTCAATTTGGTTGATTGGGTTTGGAAATTGTACAGTGAGGATAGGCTGATTGAGGCAGCCGATAGCAGATTGCATGATGAGTTTGACGAAGAGGGAATGGTGAGGTTGTTGTTAGTCGGGTTGAGTTGTGCAAACCCGAACTGTGTTGAGAGGCCGAACATGAGGAAGGTTTTCCAGATCCTGAGCGGTGAGGCTGAGCCCATCCCGGTGCCGAAAAAGAAGCCGCTGCTTGTTTTTTGCTCAAGTGCTTCGCTTAGCATGAGGGAGATTGTTTCAGATGGGGAGGACACGGACACACCACCGGGATTAAACCCATTGACGCAAATTAAGATAGATTAATTAGAGTTGTTTTTTTGTGATACGAGAGTAAGTGAAATAATATTGCTGGAGCAATGGATGTGTGACTTTGATTTATTTGATTTTTCTTTTCTTTTCCACATCTAGGTAGATTCATATTTATTTTTTAGTTTGTTTGGGACTTTGGGCTGAAGCTGTTATGTACAAGGGATTGCAACATAATGACATGTAATGCGTTTTCTTGTATCGAGTCCATTTTATTTACAAGAAACATATGAATATATGATTGAATAAATATAAATAATAGAATAACATATAATCCTTGAATAAATATAAATAATAGAATAACATATAATCCTTGAATAATTTAAAGAATAAAATTTAAATATAATCGTTGAATAATTTCTTCTTCTGTTTGTTACTACTATTATCGTTCATCTCACTTCTACACTTTCCTTGAATAAATTCTACACTAACTATTCCTACCCCCAGAGTCACTGTCGGTTGGCCTAGTTCCAAAATTAACAGTGACCGGCTCCACCTGGCAGTGACTAAGGGGGCAGGTGATCTCCTATTCTCCTTCCTAAAAAATAATCTTTGAATAATTTTTCCATTAATACTGTAACACACAAAATTGACAGAATAACCTTTGTAAGTACATGTTCAACACATACACCTGAAATAAACCTCACTTACAATCTCACAAGACAGTGTGTGTTAGCATCCAGACCAACTCAAAACATTGACAACTTGAAACAAACCATTCTTTCATAACAACCCCTTGCTACCATTATCATTTACTAAGGAATTGTCTTCAGTGGTGTTATTATCTTCTGATGCCATATGTTCTCCATCTTTAGTTTCTCTAATGCACTGCTTTTTGCTCACAGAGCCTTCCTCAATCACTCCTTCCAAATCCTCTCTCTCGTCTTCTTTAGTTACTGCTACTACATCTGCTGCATCTTGAGTTGCAACTTTTTCGTCACCTAAGGTTTCTCCTTCAGCATTATCTCTTTTTCTCTGTGGTATCACCTTAAAAAATGCACTCTTCCAGTCTCTTGTTTCAATAAAATTCAACATTATTTCAAATACTTGGTTTACTGTAAGCACCTGAAGAAAAATAAAAAAGCTTCAATTCAAACAACCAAGTGAGAAAGAAGATGATTAAACCATTTCTTATTGATATCCTATGCATATCCAATGCAACCTATAGGTCAAACAAACTTCCCAAATGCAACCTTCCTATATGACTTTAGAGACTACAGAACTATGCTAGGCTGTTAGCTATGTTGTTCAAAATCAAAAGTATAAATACAAAATAAAATTTGTTAAATGATTTTGCATTGACCTATCAAGTTCATATTGCCGTCAAAAAAACCCCAGTTAGGCAGTTGGTGTTCAATTAACCATAAATTGTGCAAGCAATCCTGCTCGGTGACTCCAAATTGTGAAATGGAATTTTCTTCATTTTACTCCTAACTGGATGTATTATAATTTATACCTGAGAACTTGACATTTTCAAATAATTCCCAATTGGCAATTTTGCAGATTTAATGCCTTGTTGCTTCGCCTTGTCCAGAGTTATCCCTTTAAATCTATTCCGATCAACCAACCCACCAATTATGTAAATGCTCTTCGAATCAAGCTCCTCAAGAACATTTTCTGAATCAGCTGTCAAATAGACGAGATTTTCCTTTTGGTCACTCAGGGCTTCAATATATGGTCGAGTCTCCTTTTCTATTAACCACTTGTCAAATCCAGGGATCTTTTTCAATCGTGCCTCCATTTCACCAGTACAGCCTGTCAGCCAGAGGTGGGTTGGATTTGTGGATCTACTGTTTGCACCATAACAGCATATTATCTGTAATTATATATATTATTTATTCAGTTAGCATAAGTGACTATAATTTAATTTGAGCATTTGGGATGATTTTCATATTTTAAAAAGATAACTAGTAAACTAAGAATTAAATTTATGTCAAGTAAATTGGGAAGGGGCCAAAACAATTCGTTGGTGTACCAGCCTAGAGAGTCTCTTACTTTGTAAATTGTGATGATGAAGTAGCAGGCCTGTTCTTGGATATCCGCAATAAAGATATTAAACAATAAACCGGTAGAGAAACAAACAATGTCATTTCTTGATTTGGGACATGACAAGAATTTGGGGATTTGGAGGGAGGCACATAAATTTAAATTTACATGATTCAATATCCAAATTGCAAATAGTAGAGCGCAAGTTTCATCAGTAATACGCAGGGTCCTAATGCACATTGCTCAAATTTTGAAAACAGAATGAAAAGAAAATGCACCTGCTGCGAAAGAGACTGTATTTCATTAGCAGTCATGTGGTCCTCGAAATCAAGATCCAGCAAAACCTTCTGACCGACCTCTGCTGCCTTATTAAGCCGTTCGATTTTTTTCCGATGCTCCTCCTTTTCTCGCTTAATACGCTCCCACGTGGCCTCCTTATTCGACTCAAGCAGCTTTGCCTTCTCCTCAGGCGATAGCGACTCGAATTTCTGATTCCAATTGCGACGGCGCTTCTCTTTCTTCTCCGCCTTGCGCTGCTTCTCCGCCGCCTTCGTCTCGGCCTTGCGAGCGGTGAGGCCCTCTAGCTTCAAAAGCTTCTTCTGAGCTGTTTTAGTGAGGGTTTGGGTTGGTTTTGGGTCTGTGTTATCGCCGTCGGCGGAGGCGGTGGCGTGGCTTTCATCGCCGGGAGCAGCCATGGCGAGGCGGCGGTAGGCTGTGGTGTGAGTGTAGGATTTTCTTGAAGGAGTGAGGGGTTTATGGAGGGTTTTCTTCCAACTTTTACCAGTTCACCGACTCGAGTTTGAAAGAGATATTACAAGGCTTTGCTCTTCAGCCCAAACTTATACAAGGCCCGGTTTAGAATTTGTTCATGAACAATATAGCAAGCACCGACACTACACCTGAATTAATCATAGATGTGGCCGGGTGAATGTTTCACATTTTTTTTTTTTACTATGTGAAAAGTTTGGGCTCTTGTATCTGTCATGATCTGGCCGGGTGAACGTTTCACACATATATTTTTTTTACTATTTGAAAAGTTTGGGCTTTTCTAGTCTCTGTCTCGGTCTTAATGGGTGTTACGAGTTCACAGAAATCAACTATATATTGTGAATGAAATCTGTGCAATAAATGGTAATATCGTTTCAATTTTTATCATAATAAAATGAAATATCTTTTCTTAAGTTCATTGCAGGAAGAAAATGAAGTTTTTTCAATAATTTACTACTTTTATGTTCACTATTAAAAGATATATGAACCTCGTTACAAAAAGAAGATGAAATTCTTTCCCCCGACTCGTAGTCAATATGTATGTGACTTACAATATTGATGAAATTTTATATTGGCTCAAGTACAAATGAGTTTTTAACAACCTGTCTCGACTCGGCTCGTTTTGATATGAACCGACAGCTCATTTACAGTCCTATTTTGTCTGTATGTGATATGGAGTTCAATTCTTTTTCGGTGCATTGCTTCCGTTATTACGTTTTTGCTTTTTGATCATATGGATTAATTAGAACGAGAAGTCAATATGTTTTCAAGTCAAGAGAAGTAATATATACACCAAAATACTTTTAATTAAAAATGCATTCGGTCTCTATTCTATATAAGCTATGATGATAGTTGGAGTTAATTATTTTTCTTGTTCACAGTTATCGTTTACTTGGTTTTTTTTTTTTTTTTTAATCCTGAAGTACATTATGATTCAGTAATAAGTTGTCTTAATTTTATTAATTGAAAAAAAAAGAAAAAAAGAAGAAGAGAGATTCAAGTCAAGAGAAGTACTCTATGCACCAACCAATATTTTTGTAATTAAAATATACATTCCGTCTATTCTATGTAAGATAGAGTTTATTATTGTTTCTTATTTATAGCTATCGTTTACTAAGTCCCTTTTTATTTTTAAGTACATATTATGACATTCAGAAATAAGCTATCTAAAATCATTAATTGAAGTAATGAGCTATCTTTTTTGAGGAAATATAGGAGTCATGCTCATATTTAATTGAAGTAATGAGCTATCTTTTTTGAGCAAATATAGGAGTCATGTTAATTGAAGTAATGAGCTATCTAAGATAGGTAAACATGAGTGAGTCTATGGTACTATGCATATCACGGGTTGTTACTGTGCTACGGCTCTATATTCGAGTTTTCAAATCCTAACGGTCGATCCGAACCGTTCATCTTGTTCTCCATATTAATATGTGTTTGGAGACCAAATTTTATATTTTTTAAAATTTTTTTACTATTTCTTTAGATATTTAGAAAATCACTTGATCTGAAAATTCTAGACCATCCAAAAACAGTGATTTTCAATAAATCTAAGAAAATAGTAAAAAAATTTCAAAAAATGTAAAATTTGGTCTCCAAACACATATTAATATGGAGAACAAGATGAACGGTTCGGATCGACTATTAGAATTTGAAAACTCAAATATAGAGCCGTAGCACGGTACCAAATCGTAATATGCATAGTACCATAGACTCACTCGGTAAACATTCTGTTTTTCTTTTGAGCAAATATAGGAGTCCCTGTGCACCATTTTATTATATGAAGTTTTTCTCAAATCAACCAAGTATACATTAGTGTACTTCACTATATTGGATAGAAATTGAACCATTCATCATAAATTTCAAAAAGATATCGATCTTAATGATAAAATGTTATAATTTAACGTGTCTTAAAAAAATCAATCCGCTTAAAAAAATTCGAATGCTGCTTATTTGATTAGACATTTGAGAGAAAGAATGGAAAAAAAAGTGCTGTGTTGTAATTAATACGCCGTGATTTTGGTCTCGTGTCATGCCGTGATCAAGTGAACAGTGACCCATGCCTTGCCGTGACTAAAATGTCAACGGGTGGTCACGGCACGTGACTCACGTGCCGTGACTATTCGCTTGTCGTGTTCAAACGTAACTGGTCACGTTTCTCACGTTTAACTATTTTTTCACAATTTAAGGTAGTTTATTCAAGATTCACCATTTGATTAATACCCAATAGTCACACATGACTCGCATGATTAAGTGCCGTATCGTACCGTGATCGGATCTTTCGCGTGCCGTAATTAAAATGTCAAGGGAAGATCATGGCACGCAATACTCAAGTCACGGCACGGAACAGTAACACGTGCCATGCCATTTTTTCCACTCTATTAGAGATGATGTAAAGTCTTCCTTAAAAGCAAGGAAAACAATATTAATTAGATAATCGATTCTTGATAGGGGTGTCAATGACACCCGTTTACCCATTTACCCTACCTGTATCGTATTCGATAAGACGGGTATGGGTAAGGTTTTTTTTCGTTAGTTTATTGGGTATGAGTATAGGTAAAGATTTGTTTTTGTTAGATAAACGGGTATGGGTACGGGTAAAGGTTATTTCGTACCTGTTGGGTAATGGGTAATTATATGAAATGTATTATATATAAATATATCAATATTATATCTAATTTATTTATTTTTCTTCTTTTCATATTGTTGTATGCCTGTATCAACGCTAGAGACATATATATCAACAAATTCATTTCCTTGTTTTCTTTCTTATTCATCGTTATTGCCTTTTTCTCAATTCTACAAATGGAAATATTCCATATTTCAAAGAAAATATATCCTCACCTTATTTCTGGCAATAATGTATTGTTTGGTCTAAATAAGTAATCCATTAATGTCAGCTCAGGTGTTAGCATCTGAATTTTGCATTACATGTCAGCTTTCTCAAGGTTATACTATGAATATATATATTTAATAATTGAATGAGATGGAATGAAATGTTAGAAGAAAGAATGTAACAAATGACAAAATTGACCATATGCTGTCCGAACCATTATATTGGTATTTTCGTTATTCGCCCACTACCGTTTCGTTACCCGTTAATCATAACGGGTATGGGTAGGGTAGGGTAGGGTAAGACAAATTCTTAACGGGTATGGGTAGGGTATGGGTAAGGTCAATTCTTAGTGGGTATGGGTATGAAAATGGTTCCACCCTCCCCGTATCGTACCCATTGACACCCCTAATTCTTGACATCTTCAAATTTGATCTTTATTTATTAGTTAAAAATGCTTGTTTAGGAACGCTAATTATCCATCTAACGCATTTAAAATCAAATTTAAAAGTGAAAATTATGGACATGTCCATTTAAACTTCTATTATTGGATATTTTCCATTAAAACTGTATTTTTTTTTATTTATCCGTCCAAAATCATATACTTTAATTATAATATCCCTAATTCTGATGTTACTGAATTAATCTGAATTACATTATTAATTAGTGTTAATTAATGAAAAATGACTCCCATGTTCATATAATCGCATTTGTCGTCCTGAAGCAATGATACTTTTATTTTCAATCATAATAATTGTGTGTTTTTCATGTGTGTGTGATGAATTGATATATAACAGTTTTTTGCCAACGATTCTGCTGTTTTTCTAAAGTATATTTTGTACATGTAGTCGTACGCATGTTTTTCATTTTTAAAATATTTTAAATTATATGATCATAAAAAATGACAGATTTATAATAAAAATACGGTTTTTCTGTGCTAGCGTAATTCTAAAACAGTTTGGTTTTATAAGAAATCTTAGAGATGACAAATATTAATTGCTTCTATAATATAAAACTTTGGTTTGATTATTTTAGTTTGGTTTCAACTGAACAGACTGTTTGAACACCCCTACTTTGATTGATGTGATATAAATAAAAGATATAGAAAAATTTAGATATATGCCTATCATAATTTCTTTAATTAGATATTTTCCTATCAAAAACATTAAAATTAGTTATGTGTCCATCTAAACTTACTCAATTAATAAATATAGCCATTTCTCCAAATTTTCATTAAAAAATATAATTAATATTGATTAATATTTACATTGACAAGTTTAAACCCCCGAGTTCAGATCATGCAAAGTAACCTAATTTTAGGATTTTAAATCGAGACTGTCTGATTCGAATCCGTGATAATCTATCTAAAGTAGAACACACATATTCAGACATGAATTTGAATCATAAAATATTCTCGAGCAACAGATTTGAATCGGACGGTCTCAATCCAAAAACCAAAGATTGGATTACTTTTAATTCTTCTCCCATGACCCTTCCTCTTCCATTAGGCTCTTTCCATTCTGCCGAAGTTCTTCCCTAAGGCTGTGTTCCAGAAGCCTGTTGCATAGAGGAAGGGTACGGGAGGCGAAGGAAGGGGAACGCACTCGTGTTACTCTGTTTACACCCCGAATCAGTGGGTACAAATTTCAGGGGCTTTGAACGTAGAGTTACCCTGCAACAGTAGCGTTTCCCCTTCCTCTCCTCTCTGATTTCTTAAGTTCTGGAGCAAGTAATAGTGGTGGGCAGCTCCGGTCTGTCTTCGTCTCCCCTTCCTTCCCTTTAATGAGAATAGGGCTGGCAAAAAAATTCGTTGTGCTAAGAAGGATATTTTTGTTAACCAATCGTGCCAGCAAGGCTGAAGAATAGGGCTGGCAAAAAAATTTGTAGTTCGTGATTCGATTCGGGTTTGATTCGAGTTTAATTCGATTCGAAATGGGTTCAAATTGAAATGAATCAAACCAGGTTTGGTTCGAAATTTATTCAAACCAAACTCAAACCTAGCCTGGTTTGATCGAAATGGGTTCGTGAACTTTTATGGTTCGAATCTCATAATAACATCGACCATTCATTTACCTAATGAAATTAAAATCCAAGATAGAGAGTCATAATTTAACTTAGCCGACACTCCATCGCTTTTAAATCTTAAAAACCTAGTTCTCTCTCCGCCTCTCCCTAACTCACTCTCCATCTCGCTCTAAAATCTAGCCGATGCTCTTGGCGACTGGCTGTCTTTCCGACCGTCACTCCTCTCTCCGGCCTAGACAGCTGTCTCTCCTCTCTCTTCGGCCGTCTCTCCTCTGCCTTCTCTACCTTTCAGTAGAGGTGCTACTTTTACTCGATTACCCGGATCCGATTAATTTGGATAAGGTATAGTTTAAAAATATAACAAATTAAATTATGGGTATGGGTACAAAATTAATAATTTAATATCCGACTCGGATCCGAACCGGAACTGATACTGTAATGGGTAGGATATGGGTATCATTTAATTATCCGACCCATAACCGAACCCGACCCGATACCCGTATAAATACCCGATAAAATATATATTAATAACTCTGCATCAAATTTTTGTGTTAGATAATATATTTCAGCTGAGCTATAGTTTGATAAAACTTAACCAAATTTATGCTATTGTTTTACACTACTCTTTAATTACAGCCTTAACTAGCCCTTTAATTACGCCCTTTAATTTATGTGCTATATTATACACATGTGACACATGACACATGAATGTCAAATTTATTCTTCCATAACCAGCTTATTTTATACCTTTTTTCCTCTATTACATTCAATTCATAGATTCTATTACATTCAATTGGGATAATGTACTTGCAAATGTTGAATTAATATAGGATAGTATTTTTTAATTTAGATAGATAACTAATAATTTAGAGTTATTATTTTTATTTTGCTATGTAGCATGATATATTTTATTATTTATGAACATGATCAATAGTATAATTTTTATTTTGCAGTAGTTTTTAATTTATATTTTAATGATTTATTATATGAGATGTTTAAGAAATTATAATTATATTTAAATGTAAATAATTTCTCGAATGCTTTGGAGTTATGACCCATACCCGAACCGGACCCGATAATCCACAAATAAGTTACGGGTATCTATCTACTCGGAACTGAAAGACTGGACCCGAAATATCTACGGGTAGATAAGTATCTGGATCCGGACCCGACCCGATTTGAAACAAATAAGTAATGGATTGAAATTTGGACCCGAACACTTTTAGGGTACGGGTCCAAATATAATAGTACCCGGACCCGACTCGACCCGATAGCACCTCTAGCTTTCAGATTCTCACTTTATTAGATGGTCTGATTGAGGGTTTGATCGAGTGAGTACTCAAGGTACGATTACTTGTTTTACTACATATTTCAGTTCTTGTACTTAATCCCTTTTTTACGATTATTTGTTGTGATGTATTTTTTGATGAACAATTTTTTAATTTAAAAACACTCATTTTATACCGGTAAATGGAACCTATGTGAATTTTATTCCGCGAGAAAAAAATAACGTAGGAGTTATGACTAGACTTCACCTAGCAGTTGTAGTTTTGACTAGACTTCTCATACCAGTGTCGCCTCCACCTGTTCAAGGCAAAGGAGCTAGTTGTGGACAGTAATAAAATTATAAAACTCAGGCCGTAGGAACATGTATGCCTACTAGGAGTGAAAATGGTATGTATAATATTCGATCAGTATTCGATTCATATTTAAAAACTTAGATGTAATCCGGATTTGTATCTATATCCATCTGATATATCTGATATCTACTTCATATCCGTATCTAGAAAATGAAAAAAAGAATATAGATATGATTTTACCTCTATCTACTTCGTATCCGCTCCGTTTTCACCCCTAATGCCTATCTACATTTCTCTAAAAAGAGGGAAGAAAAAATAAATTGATGGGAAAATCTGTTATTGTAACACTGGTTTAAATATAAGGATATAATTGTCCTTTTAATTTTTAATTACTATTAATTAGTGTTTTAATTCATTTAATCAAAGAGTGGGTATATTTATAAATTTAGTGAGTTTTGATGGACAAATAACTAATTTTAAAGTTTTGATGGAGAAATATCTAATTGAATAAGTTATGATGGATATATATCTAAATTTCTCATAATAAAAACGGAAGTGTATAGAAAAAGAAAAACCGATTTTAAACATATTTGGTTTTTCTCTCTCCTCCTCCACTATCAACTGGTACTAATTTTGACTAGTGCTTTTTTCGAACTGCTTCCTTTGGACATGTTTGATGGTTCGTGCTCCTCTCAACAGAGCAATTTTTATCTCGCACTAGGTAATATCTTGATTTTGTGCTCGTGTTAGAGCCTCTAATTAGTGTTTTTTAAACCGTACCTTGAAGAGAAAATGTTTCAATAAGAAGGTACACTGAAAGCTAACTACACATGAATGAAAAGGACGAGAAAGAGGAGTGCCTAATTAGCACGAATAGGGAGAACTCATCTTCTATTTTCTATCCATTAAGTTTCACACTAGATCTTGTATGATTATTGTGTAAACGTATCTATTTTTTTCTAATTGTTTAAGAAGGAGGGATCCAATTACATCTTTTTTTTGTAACACCGAATTACATTATCTATTTATAAAATTTTTAAAGTTCAAATAGTCAATCCAAACCATTCAACATAATGGATATATTAAAATGTGTTTGCAGATCAAATTTTATATTTTTTTTAATTTTTTTACCATTTATTAAGTATTTAATAAAATCGTTATATTCAGACCATTGAATTTTTGTACCCATCTTAATAAATAGTAAAAAAAAATTCAAAAAAAATATAAAATTTGATATGCAAGCACATTTTAATATATCTATCATATTGAATGGTTTGAATCGACTGTTTGGACTTTAAAAATGTAGGGTGTAATCCGATGTCGCCAAAAAAGAATGTAATTGAATCCCTCCTCTTGTTTAAGACTCTTTAAAAAATTCAATTAAAAAGTATACGGGCCTTGTCTCCAACAGCCAATTTTTTTTTTTTTACCATAAAAGAAAATCAATTAACCACAAATTCTGATAAATTTTATTTTTGATACGGTCACAACATTAGATGATGGACACAATATATTTTTTTTTTCTTTTGTCAAAGTAAATTATTGGGAATCCGCCATTGATTTCTCTGTTACAAAGCAAATTTTTGTTTTGGGCAATCAAAGCCAAATCTTGGTCAAAACTTTGGTTTTCAGCAAAACGAAAAGAGGAATATACGTCCGCCCTTTGTGATTACAGTTGTATAAAAATGAAATTTATCATAACTCGTGGTATATTGATTTATATTTTTTGTGAATGATAAAAATAAAAATTTCAGCTCCAACAGCAAAACAGAAAATTAATACAATCTCCACAAAATCACAGGCTCAAGTTTCAAATTAAAGCACAAAGAGCATAAATTAATATATCTATTTTCACCATAAAAATATAAAATATGTAAAAACGTGGTCATTCATATGCATATAATCCGAAATATAACAGACATGTAACTATTTAAGAAATTAGCGGTTGAATCGATTGATTTGCCGATCCAACCAATGAACCGTTGATTTGAAGTTTACCAGGTCGACATCTGATCCAAATCCAAGATAACATTGCTTGAAACACGTATCATTGTCGTACGTGTTCTCAAATCTGTTCAAAGATCATTCCAATTTGATCAATGAAATAACATCATTTGAACCACGCTTTTAAATTAATTTGTGTTTCCATTTAGATTTTAATGCTTTGGTTGATAGGCTGAATGGTATCTCCGGCCGGTATGTCCCACGTGCATGGTCGGGCTGACGGGTAATCTCAGACTCTCAGTTTTGCAGGGAATCATATTTGTTGATTGTGGTTGTTGGGTTCATCTTTACTAAATTAGAATTTATTTAATGGTTCTTGAATATATTAAATTTATCAGAAGGTTCTTGTATATTTGTTTTCCATGTATGCTCTAAATTTTTTGTGAGAGCTTCTTCGTATAAAACATAGATTTATTTCCGGATATTTGTCAGTTATTAATATAAGATATTTGTTTCTTCTATATTGCTCACTTCATAGGTTCCAATATAACTTCTTTATATTCTTTCAAGTTTCAATCATGTAGGTGTAGGGTACACTACACGTGAATTTCGCCTTAACACTACTATATTATTGGTCCAATTTGCCGACATTGATCTTTTAATTAATATTACCGTCAGCCTGTCAGGAGGATTCAATCCTCTATCGTTTAGTCTGCGTAATCTGAAATTCTGAACCAAGCGTTGTAGCCACTTTCTCAGAACAGACTAGAGGGATGGTTTGAATGCTAGACTTTCATGCCACAGAGGTCAAAGTCAATGAAAGTAATCATATACAATTTTTATATTCTCATGCTACATGTGAGGAACAATTTTACGATACACATAACATTTTACTCTAAATTATATAAAAAATAGTGTATAAATACAAAAGAAAGATTGAAAAAAATCACGTGGGAGAATCGTGAGCAAGCCATGCTCAAAATGCCACAACAAATCATGCGCACAAGATAAGAGTACTATCACTACTAGAATTCAGGTTTACAAGACATGTCTTTTTTCCATGGACTTCCCTTGCAGAAAGTCAGAAAAAAAAAAAAAAAAAAAAAAACTATTTGCATGGGATTAGCATGCAAATACTACCGTAACAACTACGGTCGTTGCAAATACCAAGTATTTGCATGGATATTTCTCTGGCTTTTTACATTAGACTATCCTTTGCAAAAGGTGCGCATGCAAATACTTTCAAAGTTGGCGCCCATCAGTATTTGCAAGACTAGCTAACATGGGTCTCATCTGATTATTTGCGAGGCTAGCAAACGTTGACAACTTGAAACAAACCCTTAATAAGAACTCTTTGCTACCATTATCAGTTACTAAAGCACATTGTCTTCAGTAGTGTTATTATCTTCTGATGCAATATGTTCTCCGTCTTTAGTTTCTCTAATGCACTGCTTTTTTCTCAAAGAGCCTTCCTCAACCTCATCTCCTTCCAAATCCTCTTTCTCGTCTTCTTTAGTTACTGCTACTAGATCTACTGCATCTGGAGTTGCAACCTTCTCTTCACCTAAGGTTTCTCCTTCAGCGTTCTCTCTTTTCCTCTGTGGTATCACCTTAAAAAATGCACTCTTCCAGTTTCTTGTTTCAATATAATTCAACATTATTTCAAAAACTTGGTTTACTGTAAGCACCTGAGGAAAAAAAAAAAAGTTTCAACAAACAACCAAATAAGAGAGAAAGAAGATGATTAAACCATTTCTTATTGATATCCTATGCATGCCATATCCAATAGCTCAAACAAACTTCCCAGAATGTAACCTTCCTATATTAAATATTTAAATTAGAGACAAGAGAACTAAGCTAGGCTGTGAGCTATGTTGCACAAAACCAAAAGCTAGGAATAAACACAAACTAAAATTTGTTAGCCGGTTTTGCATTGACCTATTAAACTCACATTGCCCTCAAATAAAGCCCAATTAAGCAGTTGATCTTCAATCAACCCTATGTGCAAGCAGTCTTGTTCAAGTGACTCCAAATTATGAAAAAAATACACCTTGAGTGAAACGAAATTTGCTTCATTTTACTCCTAACTGGATGTATTATACCTGAGAACTTGACATTTTCAAGTAATTCCCAATGGGCAATTTTGCAGATTTAATGCCTTGTTCTCTCGCCTTGTCCATGGTTATCCCTTTAAATCTATTCCGATCAACCAACCCACCAATTATGTAAATACTCTTCGAATCAAGCTCCTCAAGAACATTTTCTGAATCAGCTGTCAAATAGACAAGATTTTCCTTTTGGTCATTCAGGGCTTCAATATATGGGCTAGTCTCCTTTTCTATTATCCACTTGTCAAATCCAGGGATCTTTTGCAATCGTGCCTCCATTTCACCAGTACAGCCTGTCAGCCAGAGGTGCGTTGGATTTGTGGATCTACTGTTTGCAGCATAACAGTACATTATCTGTAATTTGTATATTATCTATTCAGTTAGCATAAGTGACTATAACTTAATTTGGGCATTTGGGATCATTTTCCTACTTTAAAAAGTTAACTAGAAAACTAAGAAGTAAAATTATGTGAAGTAAATTGGGAAGGGGCCAAAACAGCTTGGGCACTGTACCAACCTAGAGAGTCTCTTACTTTGTAAATTAGGATGATGAAGTAGCTTGCCAGTTCTTGGATATCCGCAATAAAGAAAATAAAATGCCATTTCCTGATTTCGGTCATGACAAGAATTTGGGGATTTGGAGGGAGGCACATAAATTTAAATTTACATTATCCAACATCCAAATTGTAAATAGTAAGGCGCAATTGTCACCATTAATACCTAGGTAACTAATGTACATTGCTCAAATTTTGAAAACAGAACGAAAAGAAAATGCACCTGCTGGGAGAGAGACTGTATTTCGTTAGCAGTCATGTGGTGCCCGAAATCGAGATCCAGCACAACCTTCTGACCGACCTCTGCTGCTTTCTTAAGCCGTTCGATCTTGATCCGATGCTCCTCCTTATCTCGCTTAACCCGCTCCCACCTGGCCTCCTTTGTCGACTCAATCAGCTTTGCCTTCTCTTCAGGCGAGAGCGATTTGAGTTTCTCATCCCAATCGCGTCGGCGCTTTTCTTTATTCTCCGCTTTGCGCTGCTTCTCCGCCGCCTTCTTCTCGGCCTTGCGAGCGGTGATGCGCTCTAGCTTCAAAAGCTTCTTCTGAGCTGTTTTAGTGAGGGTTTGGGTTGGTTTTGGATCTGCGTTAGTGCCGTCGGCGGTGGCGTGGGTTTCTTCGCCGGGATCAGCCATGGGAGGCGGCGGTCGCTGTGGTGTGAGAGTGTAGTGTAGGGTTTTCTTGAAGGGGTTAGGGGTTAATGCTTGAGGGTTATTTTACAAGTTAAGAATACCTTCCGAGTTTGAAATAGAAATTACAAGGTGCTCTTCAGCCCAAAACTATACAAGGCCCGTTTTACAATTTCTTACTATGACGCAGATCCAGAAAGGTTCATGAACAGTATAGCATGCACCTTCGATACAACATCTGAACCATAGGGAGAGGGGGTCCGACGCCCATCGGATCAGGTCCCGTCCGATGAGCTAAACGCTATCCTCTGCGGAGGTTTTATCTGCGGTGTTGTGCGGTGGTTTTGATATGGTTCGTTCGTTTCGGATCGGACGGGCTGGATTAAGGGTTCACCAAATTTTGAGTTTTTTTAAAATTCGAATAAGATCTGATCTGGTCCGTCCGATCCGAAAGATCGGACCAGATCAAAACCACCGCACAGCACCGCAAATAAAACCTCTAAACCCGATGAGCAGTATAGCATGCACCTTCGCACTAACTTGATTAACGAAGCATTCTCTATCAAATTGGATTTATCAATTGTAGACCCAATTAGCTCATTAAACCCACTAAAATTCATCCTCTCCCTTCCGTCTCTTCACCGCTTCCCTCTCTCTCTTGTCGCCTGCGCTCTCTCCCTGGCGTTGGGCATACTTCGCCTGCTCTCGGGCCCTCGTGTTGCTCTCTCTCTCGCGTGCCTCGCTTTTTGTATACCTTGCTCTTGCTCCGTCGCTGCTTCGTGCGCTCTCTCTGCCATGGATTCAGAATCGCAACCACTGCATCACTCGCCACTCGACCTGCTGGCGGTCTCTTCTCCTTCGCGTGCTCTCTGTTCCAGACCATTATCTCGTCAAGGTTAGTTTCTATCTAAATCTGTATCAGCCATGTATCTCCTGTTGCCTCGGGTTATGTCATTTGAGCAACCAGTGGCGAAGCCACCTATATCCAGGGGTAGGCAGTCGCCTACCCCTAGATTTTGAAATACGGTACCAAATTTGTATATAGGTGGTTTGGATTTGAGTTTTGTCTACTCCTGATTGAGTCGAAGTTCTTGATTAGTGAAATTGGCCGAGTTATTACAATTTTGGTAGTCTTTCATCAATCTATTTTGAAATATTTCGACAAGAAAAAGGTTAATAAAAATGGTATGATAGTGGGACTACAATAAATTTGTTATATTTTTGTGAAAGGAATAGACTAAAGTGTTTTATAAAGTAATATACTGAAATTTAATGTAATGCATTAATTTATTTTTATTATGTTTAACTATTCAAAATGAGCTGAATTTTAATAGAAGAGTCCTGTGAACTATGCTTCAAAGTAAACTTTCAAAAAAATCGAGTTTTTGATCTAATTCGGTGGATTTCTACCGATTTTCTCTATTTTAATTCATGGTTAATTACCGATTCCGCTTCCAATGAAAATTATTTAATAATATTTAATAATTTAATAATTTAAATAAAATATAATAATAATAATTTATTTTGTCTATCTCTGATAAAAATTCTGGCTATGCCACTGTGAGCAACAATATGAGCAATTCAGTGAGAAATCTTTCCTATTCAATGTACAATTTGTATCGTTGTTAGCTGAAATTGTACTACATTTTTTTTTGGCTAATTGTTTTGGTATTTAGTGAATTCTTATGATCACTGAAGCACAACACTCAAGGCAAACCAGAAACTGTTGTTTCCTTGGCGAAATGGCGAATCCTGAATAGGCTACATGATAGGAATGCGACACTTTATTACATGGTAAGGTACCAGTACCAGTACAGTACCATAATGTACCGGATGATACCATACCCGTTTTTCCGAAAATACCCTTTGGTTGTTTATGGTTTTTTGCTTTGGAATCATGGCTTAATTTGGCAATCTTCTATAAATAATAATAAAATTCATTATTATTTTTCTACCTTTCTATTTCAGGTTGTTATTGATAACATAAAAGATTTTGCTCTGGTAATATACACACCGACTGTGGGCCTCTTTTGTCAGAACTATGGAGGTCTATTCAGGCACCCAAGTGGCATGTATTTTAGTGCCAAGGATAAAGGAGAGATGATGTCTATGATTTACAATTGGCCTGCTCAATATGTATGCTTATTTTATTTCCTCACTATAATTTAACTCTATGATTTAAGCAAGCTAAAATCAAAGAAAATTGAACTTATTTTGTGAGTTTTGATTTGTTCACAGGTGGATTTGGTTGTGATAACAGATGGTAGTCGGATTTTGGGTTTAGGTGACCCTGGTGTACAAGGTATAGGTATTCCAATTGGTAAGCTTGACATTTATGTGACAGCAGCTGGTATCAATCCACAAAGGGTAAATCAAATCAAACTTGTTTTTACTGTTTCCTGTGCAGCAACCGAATTTTTATTTTTATTTTTGCTGAGATAGGCTTTGTTCTCCTCATTGTTCTTTTTTTATTTTGCAGGTGCTTCCAGTAATGCTGGATGTGGGGACCAACGATCAAAAGCTTCTAGAAGATGAGCTCTGCGAGTAAGAGTACCGCCTAAAGTATTTCCCAAATTGGAAATCCTTAGATCAACCACTAATGGTGTAATGCTTTCTTTTTAGACTTGGGCTTAAGGCAACCTAGGTTGGAAGGAGATGAATACTTGGATATAGTTGATGAATTTATGTGTCACAGCCTGAGGCTAAATTGGGAAAAATCCAAATTGATTTGGACTTGGTCAACGAGCTTAGAGAAGAAGGGTATTCGGGCAGAACGGGAAGAACAGAGGAAGCATCGGGCAGAATAATTAAACCAAATGAAACACTGACAGTGGGGCCAGAGCTTGATTCAAATAAGTCTATCGTTGAAGCGCTTGGCGTGATATACAGGCGCTGTAAAGTGGGACCAACATGTTCAGAGAGGGAGGCGCTGAGTTCATCCACGGGAGTGCTGAGATGGCAAGCGGAGGTTCAATCAAGTAATCCAACCGACGGATTGGATTGATTCTAACTCAAAGAGCTTCGTCTATATAAAAAGAATTAGTCTAGATATTATGATTATGAAATCTGTTGTCTGATATTTACAATTTTTCAGTTTTTACTTTATCGTTTCCTTGTATCCAATTTACCAGTTCAATTATTTGCAATTTCACCTTTTCTCTTCTTTGTTGTTCTTGTATTTCTTATTGAGAGCTAATAAAATTCGCCCCTTTATTCTATTCAATTCGTGTTTTTCTATCTTAATTCAAATTATTTGTTCTTGTCCGAGTTGAGGGTCGTTACATTATGGAAGCCGTGAATGCACTCTGGCCCAAAGCGGTTGTACAGGTAGGAATTTTTTTAACTAAAAGAGCTTTTTGGATAATAATAACCCATTTTCTTTATTATTTTCGCCTAACGCCTAACCCCTAATTGTTGGAGTAGTATAATTGACAAGTTTGTTCCTACTCAGATGTTTTCTTTATCTGTTGAGGAAAAATCAAAATCAAAGTAAAAATCATGCAAATAACAGATTTTGTCCAACGTTGGATTCCCTCATTAACTGATGAAACCTGTGATGGGAATTCATAAATTATAGTCTTGATTGAGTCAAATTAAGGTAGGTACATGTAATTAAATATAGTACGGCAATCTTATTACATGAGCAGCATAATTTGAAGTCTCACAAGTGTACATTGATTAGGTAATATCAAAGAAGATTGGAGACTTTAATTAAGTGCGCATTGACGATGATAAGGGCTGAAACCAAGCCGATTCACTCTGAACTACTTAAATTCAAGGAGCTTTGGTGAAGTATCTCCATGGGAGAAGTGGCAAGGATTTTATCGAGACTTTAATTGAGTGCACACCGATGATGGAAAGGGCTAATAAAAGCTTTATGTCAAGCACTGAAGTTGAAGCCAATCCTCAATTGCTGAAAATTCGAGGAACCCTAGTGAAGTATCTCCAAGGACAAGTGCAAATGAGGGGTACTTTCTCAGAATTGCAAAAAGTTCATTGTAATATGTAATTTCATTTCTGTAATATAATTTTGTAATGTAATGAAGTGTGTGAATTTGATGTGTTAACTTTTTGTTTATCTTTTTTAGTATTTTACTTTTCAATCTGTTCATACTTACTGGGACTTTTTTTTTTTTTTAGTAAAGGTTGGAGGTCAAACTACCCAACTTTCTAATACTCATGTTATTACAACAAATGATTTCCCTCATCCTGGTTTCGAACCCATGATCTCTCATATAGAGATCATGTGCCTTTGTCACTAGATCAAAGGCTAGTTTTTGTGACTTGATTTTTTTTGTTGTAATTTGTATTGTCTATGTAGATGAAACATTAAATTTTTTGAGTATTTTATTTTATTTTTTTATACATGAAGAAGTTCATATAATATGCTTTGTTGCTTGTATTAATTGAATAGAAACTCACAAAATTTAACTTGCAAATTTAATTCTCAAATGCTCAGAATACCAAATACAAATAATATCAATTGACATACAATAATATAACCAAGTTTTAGTTTGACATACAATAATATAACCAAGTTTGAATTTGCATACAATAATATCAATTCATACCCTAAATTATCCATAGCAATACATATTTAAATAAAAATCAAAATTGCAATAGTTGCAAAATTGTTAACATAACTAACCAAAACACATACCAAAACAACAAAATTCATAATTCAGACCCTATATTATCCATAGTAAGCCATATTTAAATAGTTAAATCAAAGATGCATCAGTACTGTTATCCACTCTACTTTTCTAAACATGCAAAGTAAAAGGAAAAGAAAAGTTAAGTCAGGCTTAGTAATACACAAGGGAAGAAACTATGTTCAAATCATTATCTTAACATACATACAGAACGATGTTCAGATAGCTAGTTTTAGCTAATTCATGAAAACTATAATTCATACAAAAATGACCAATCTAATTTTAGCTTTCAAAATGTCACCAAAACAATGGCCTTTGCAATGTAGACTCTAAATTATCTAATACAAAATGATGTTCAC